>NC_083228.1:6767596-7967596 GCF_032191835.1 Heteronotia binoei
TGGCATCTTCAAAAGCGACTTCTTCTGGTGCACAGAAGGGGTCAGGGTCATAATCTCTCAGAGTTACAGCTGTAGCGATGCTGCTCCTTCCAGTACATATGTAGAATCAACCCATGTCCTGTTAAAAGGCATCAGGTAGCCATGTCAGTAAATACATTAGAGAGCTTCTGCCCACCAGAGTACGGGGAGGGGGAGGAGGAGGAGGTGGTTTTATACTCCACCCTTCATTCAGAGTCTCAGAGCGGTTTACAGTCTCCTTTCCCTTCCACTCAAGTTCACTCCTTGTAAAGCCATTACATTTGTGAGTAAGCAAAGGTACATTCAAAACACCCTACAGACTTTAAATTGCAGAAAGTCTCAGAACAACCAGCAAATTCCACAGAACAATCAGCACAGTCAACAACCATCTTCCTTATCTTCAAACCCCTTCCAACCTTCCCAGCAATTAACACAGAACAATGGTCACATCCAACAGCCAGTTTCCTTATCACTCCCCTTCCAGGAAGCCCCACCAAACAATGGGCACATCCACAAACCAACTGCCCTTTCATCACACACCCTCCAGCCTACAAATAGCAGCTCTCCAGCAGCTCTGGCCCCACTCAATGCACAGCAGCCAAGAAGGTCTGAGCGCCTGCTCCGGCTGCAACGCCACTGAGGATGTTCTCCGCAGCTGAGAACGAAACGTCTGGAAGGAAACCTTTCTCCAGTAGAACACGGCACTTGATCCCGAAAGATTCTACAAACCCTAATGATGTTACCAGCCATGAAAACCTGAAATCTTTGATAAAAGGTACATTCAGTTCAGGAGACCAAGGGGTGCTAGGGTTACAAGAAGAAGAAGGAGAAGAAGAAGAAATTGGATTTATATCCCACTTATACTCTGAATCTCAGAGTCTTAGTCGCAATCTCCTTTTCCTCCCTCCCCCCACACATAACAGACACCCTGTGCGGTAGGTGGGGCCGAGAGAGCTCTTACAGCAGCTGCCCTTTCAAGGACAACTCCTACGAGAGCTATGGCTGACCCAAGGCCATTCCAGCAGCTGCAAGTGGAGGGGTGGGGAATCAAACCCGGTTATCCCAGATAAGAGTCAGTTCATTTAACCACTACACCAAACAGCCACTGATTCGGCTTGTGCCTTGTTCACTAGCGGCAAACAGAAACCTGATTTTCCGATGACCAGTTTGACAGTTCACCAGTCGGTTTGTGGGTGTTCAGCAGGTTGCTTCGCTGTACTCCTTACTAACCTTGCAGTCCAGCACAACTGGCATTTTGTGCATTTGCATCCTTGCAGTCCAATTTTCTTCTACTGCCACTCTAGGGCACTTGGCAGTGGAGATGGAAATGCCATCAAGTCACAGCTGACTTATGGCCACCCTGTAGAGCTTTCAAGGCAAGAGATGTTTATGTAATTGTTTATATAGACAATTAGATCACCCGCAATCCCTATAAATGCCATCAATAAATGCTGTGTTTCAATAAAACCCTGCCCTTTGATATTTGTCTAAGTAGCTCTGTGATGTTAATGGCTGCCAATCAGTGTGAATGGGAAGTCTCTTTGTGCATGCACAGTTCGGGGGGAGGGGGGGAATTATGCCAATCAGTTAGTTGGACATTTGCAGCTGGTTGACCCATATCAAACAGACCTTGAAGGACTGTCATATAGGGCAGGGGTCCCCAACCCCTGGTCCGTGGACCAGTACTAATCCATGGCCTGTTAGCAACCGGGCTGCAAAGTGAGGCAGAGACCTTCACCCACTCCTTATTTAAAGACCCCCTTTTGGGGGTAGGGATGGGGCATGGGCTTGGGGGAGCCTGGGACAGCAAAAACCCCAGCACCCCCACCACCACCGGTCCGTGAAAAAAGTGCCTTCCACAAAACTGGTCCCTGATGCCAAAAAAGGCTGGGAGTCACTGATATAGAGGATGATGCAGAAGGTAGGACCAGAAGCAACAGGTTGAAATTAAATCAAAAAAGTTTCTGACTCAACATTAGGAAGAACTTCCTGACCGTCAGAGCGGTTCCTCAGTGGAATAGGCTTCCCCGGGAGGTGGTGGGCTCTCCTTCCTTGGAGGTTTTGAAACAGAGACTAGATGGCCATCTGACAGTGATGAAGATCCTGTGAATTTAGGGGGAGGTGTTTGTGAGTTTCCTGCATTGTGCAGGGGTTGAACTAGATGACGCTGGGGGTCCCTTCCAACTCTTTGATTCTATAAACTGCCTGGCCGTTAGAGCGATTCCTCAGTGGAAGTCTCCCTCAGGAGGTGGTGGGCTCTCCTTCCTCGGAGGTTTTCAAACAGAGGCTAGATAGCCATCTGACAGTGATGAAGATCCTGTGAATTTAGGGGGAGGTGTTTGTGAGTTTCCTGAATTGTGCAGGGGGTTGGACTAGATGACCCTGGAGGTCCCTTCCAACTCTGTGATTCTATGAACTTCCTGACTGTTCAAGCAGTTCCTCAGTGGAACAGGCTTCCTCAGGAGGTGGTGGGCTCTCCTTCCTTGGAGGTTTCTAAAGAGAGGCTAGATGGCCATCTGACAGCAGTGCGGATCCTGTGAATTTAGGGGGAGGTGTTTGTGAGTTTCCTGCATTGTGCAGAGGGTTGGACTAGATGTCCCTGGAGGTCCCTTCCAACTCTATGATTCTATGTGATCACCTTGCATCTAATCATCACCTTCCAGCATGGTGAATCTGGTTATCCAATGTGCTCATGGAAAAAAAAAATGGTGGCACCCTGGTGGTGGCTGGTGGTCTTTGGGGCTGGTAGGACAGAGGGCAGGGTAGTCAATCCATCATTGTGAGAATCAACAGTAGGTGGAACCAGCTATTTTGCAACACTGCAGAAGAAGACAACCAATGCTCTAGTAATCCCCCATCCTGATCTCCCCAGCATTTTGGCACTCAGTCCAGACGCGTGTGTGCAGCTGGACAAAGCATGTGTCTCAGTAGACTGCATGCACTGACTGCATTCACAGCGCAAACAGGGATCTTCACAAGTCCTTTTTGTTCTGTGATTTAATCCATGCCTGTAGACTGGTATGCATCAGTAACCAAAAATGAAAACGGACAGTAAAAAATGAAAAAAAGGAACTTCACGCTGAAAGGGGCATCCAACGTTATGTGCAACTGTTCCAGGATTAACTTTAGAAACGGTCCCTGCAGCATCAGATGATGGGCAGAGCAGAATGCAGGGAAGACAGAAACCACAGGACAGTAACAGAAGGACACAGGAGAGGTCAACCTGTCCCTCTGACCTCTAAATCATTCCTGGCATTATTTGCAGGAATTAGCCACTTTATGAACTTTTCTTCCCTAACTGCAGATAGGCAAATTGAGCATACGAGTCTGGAGATGAAAGTCGGTGACCACTTAGCAGGGCAGGAAGCCAAGAAGAATCCAAGAATGTATATAATAGTAAGAGTAAAAGGGGTCTAGAAGGACAGAAAATAATGACTCAAAGCTGGAATCTGGCAAGCAGTGCATAGAATCTTTCCCCTGTAGGAAGGGCTGGCAAGGTTGTAGGACTGCAGGCTGTAGAACAATATATATATATATATATATCGTGGCAGGTAAAAGAAGAGGGAGCCAACACAAGGACTTTAACTAAATAATGCGAAATTTGAAAGAGAACGAAGATCGCAAGGTCACTGAAAGAGACAGTGAGGCAGTCCGCTAAAAGGTGGGGAGAGTAATTTGTTCAAGAGGGGGGAAGAGAAGCTGTAACTCAAAGAGAGATGGAGCCAAGAATCCAAATGTAAAGTTCAAAAATGACACATTTTGTCAGAGGGAGATGTATGTGTGTGTGTGTGTGTGTCCATCCCAGTCAGAAAGACAAAATGTAACCATCAACTGTGGGGAAAAAGACATCAGAACATGGGGAAGGAAGTGTCCTTGTGGGCAGAGAACATGGACTTAGACGCTGAAACGGTAAATAATGTAAAAATCTGGAGAGGGAGGAAAGAGAATAGACAAATCACCTCAAAATGTTTGGAATGAGCTCAGATGCCAGAAATGGAAAGGAAGAACATGAGCTCGGCTAGATCAGGTTGTCCCAGAAAGCCAGATGGCTCATTGGAAGCACACCAACTGGGGACAAAGGCTATAACCCTTCCCATCTTGAGCTCCGGGGTTCAAAACTGCCACCTTTGAACATGGAGGTCCCATTGAGTCAAGGAAGTCCAATAGTCAATTTCTCCACCTTCATATGAATTGGACAATAATAAATGAAGAAGCAAAGGATCGCCCTCTGGAAGGTAGCTGGAAGACCCTAAAACATAACCCGAGATAACACCATCAGGTTGGGAGATTTCTCTGCTAGAAATAAATATAAGAATATAAGAGAAGCCATGTTGGATCAGGCCAATGGCCCATCCAGTCCAACACTCTGTGTCACACAGGGGCCAAACAAATCCAGAGACTTCCATGAACTGAGAAAATGAAAGCTGATCGTATGGAATGAGCCAATCAGATGGACCTGTGGTTGTTTATGGACAAAGAGTCTCCTACAAGCAAGAGTATGGTACCTGCCAGTGTTCCCTCTAAGCTGAGTTAGTGTGAGCTAGCTCACAGTTTTTTTAGCCTCTGGCTCACACATTTTTGTCTTAACTCAGGAAAAACGGCCCCAGAGCAAATTAATTTATGCAGTAGCCCACAACTTTAATGCCAAAAGCTCACAAAGTATAATTTATGCTCACAAGATTTCACAGCTTAGAAGGAGTATTGGTGCCTGCACCACCTTTATCTTTCTCTAGCCCAAATGCATCATTTTTCACCAGTTTGGTGTAGTGGTTAAGTGTGCGGACTCTTATCTGGGAGAACCGGGTTTGACTCCCCACTCCTCCACTTACAGCTGCTGGAATGGCCTTGGGTCAGCCATAGCTCTCATAGGAGTTGTCCTTGAAATGGCAGCTTCTGAGAGAGCTCTCTCAACCCGACCTACCACATAAGGTGTCTGTTGTGGGAAGGAGGAGGAGGTAAAAGGAGATGGTAACCACTTTGAGACTCTGAGATTCAGAGTATAGGGTGGAATATAAATCCAATATCATCTTCTTGTTGTTGTTTTCAGGTATAAGAATGACTTCCAGAAAGACTCCAAAGTAATGCATTGTTCGCAGTGGTGTGTAGCTATCATTTGGACAGTTTGAAATGAAGAATTCATTAGCAAGCATGCAGAAATTACCAAAAAAAAGTAACAGTAATAGGAGTGACGGTGGTAGATCAAGTGCTATTTAAGTTGCGACAGCAACCCAAAATGGCAACAGAAGTTGCATAGTCACCATTAGAAGGAGATGTGATGGGGAAGCAGAGAAAGCAGGGCTGGTGTTACGGGAGTGGGAAATGGCAGCCAGTAAGAAAGGAGGGGAGAAAGGAAACAGAGCTGGATTTAGAGACATGAAAGGTAACAGAGCCAGAGCCTGCAAGAACAGAGGAGATACAGAGATGGAAGGAAACTGGAAGAGTAGGAACCAGCAAGAAAGAAAAGCTTGTAGCACAGGGAAGTAGGTGGGCAGGTGATTTCCCATCCCCCATGATGTCACCCCAAATGCTATTTGTTGCCCAAGAGGGGCAGTCTACTGTTTTTATTGAGGGAAATTATCAAGGAAATGGAGGGCTTGCAAGAGGGGGGCAATCCTGGAGCTGAGTGGGAGCCAACTGCAAAACTCAGATGCTCCCACTGGATGAGAATTCACCCCCCCACACACACTACTTAAAGGATTATGTCTGCCCTTAGGCAGCCTTGGATTAGAGAAGAGGGGTGTTTTGTATTGTGTTTTATTGGGTTCCTGTTGCCTGAGCATGACATAGGCCCTCTTTGCAAACCAGGATCCTGAAGCCTGGAAGAATTGTTCAATCAGGCATGAAACAACTTGTAACAAAGGGATGCAAATGAAGGATTCTGGAGTGAGCCAATAGAAGTAACTGTTGCCTTCTGGGGGGTGGGGACATGGTTAACCACACCCAGATTGTACATAGTTGCAGTTTTGCCTGTGTTCCTTGGTGACTATTTCTGGCTATGATCATCTAAGCCACCAGGCTAGTCTCGTACCATGTCGCCACTGTTTGGAGAGCCAGTTTGGTGTAGTGGTTAAGTGTGCGGACTCTTATCTGGGGGAACCGGGTTTGATTCCCCACTCCTCCACTTGCACCTGCTAGCATGGCCTTGGGTCAGCCAGAGCTCTGGCAGAGGTTGTCCTTGAAAGGGCAGCTGTTGTGAGAGCCCTCTCAGTCCCACCCACCTCACAGGATGTCTGTTGTGGGGGAGGAAGGTAAAGGAGATTGTGAGCCGCTCTGAGACTCTTCGGAGCGGAGGGCGGGATATCAATCTAATATCTTCATCTACCTCACAGGGTGTCTGTTGTGGGGGAGGAAGGTAAAGGAGATTGTGAGCCGCTCTGAGACTCTTCGGAGTGGAGGGCGGAATATAAATCCAATATCTTCATCTACCTCACAGGGGGTCTGTTGTGGGGGAGGAAGGGAAAGGAGATTGTGAGCCGCTCTGAGACTCTTCGGAGTGGAGGACGGGATATAAATCCAATATCTTCTTCTTCTTCTTCTTCTTCTTCTTGTAATAAAGTGTTCTTGGTTGATTCAGAACTGGCTGAATTCACTTTATTTGAAGTGTGAGGCCCAGAAGCTGCCAGACAGTTGAGTTAAGAAGAGAAAGGAGGATTTGAGAATGAGAAATGTGTGAAGTGAGTGACATCTCAGTCAGAAATTATTAATCACTGAAGAATTAAGCTATAAACATCTTGAAACCAATCAACGTAGTGTACCAATTAAGTTTTATTTTGTTTTCGACAGGGTTTTTTTTGTAGAAATGACCTAGCAGGAACTCATTTGCATATTAGGCCACACCCCCTGATGCCAAGCCAGCTGGTATTATATTATCCTGGAGTCCTATGATTTTGAGATATCAGGGTCTCATCCTTAGGGCCACATAGTGCAACAAAGAAGCCTTAGAGCCGGGGCACAAATCCAGTTGGGAACGTTAAATAAAGTGTTTGGAATTAAATTCCTGGTGGCTGCATTGTGCAAATTAAAAGCGGCTGTGACAGTATCTAAAATTCCTCTCCCCGTAGCAACACTAGTGCTGGACCACAAACAAATGTGGCATTGCCTGGAAACCATCTTTCGGCTCTAGGAAGAACAGTGATTCAGCCAGCAGAGTCACAGAAAAGAAAAAGGGGATAATTTTATTTAAAATATTCCCAGGCTGCCTTTCCACCCTAACAGGGTGCCCAAGACAGTGAACATCCAATATTAAAACATTTCAACATTTTAAAACATGGAAAATAAATTGTATAGGCAATAATTCAGTTAAAACATATAAAAAGACAGAGGCTAGATGGATGAAGAAGCGGGGGGAAGGCCAACAACAGTTACTGGGGATATGCCAAACACAACAAAAAGGGTCTCCACCCGCCGCTGTAAGAAAACAATCGAGGGAGACAGATAAGTCTTCCTGGGGAGGAACTTCAGCCTCACGGAAAAAAAAAAAAACAAGTAACCAAAAATGAAATGTGTTAATAAGAAGAATTTTAAAAGAATGAATCTTTTTTTAAAAAAAGAGAGAGAGAGAGAATCTTAGAATCATAGAGTTGGAAGGGAACTCCAGGGTCATCTAGTCCAACCCCCTGCACAATGCAGGAAACTCACAAACACCTCCCCCTAAATTCACTGGATCTACGTTGCTGTCAGATGGCCATCTAGCCTCTGTTTAAAAACCTCCAAGGAAGGAGAGCCCACCACCTCCCGAGGAAGCCTGTTCCATTGAGGAATCTCTCTAACAGTCAGGAAGTTCTTCTAATGTTGAGCCGGAAACTCTTTTGATTTAATTTCAACCCGTTGGTTCTGGTGCTCCCTTCCAGGGCCACATAAAACAATTCCACACCCTCCTCTATATGACAGCCTTTCAAGTACTTGAAGATGGTGATCAGCTGCCTCCTCTCCGGGCTATGACCAGAAATGAAAAACAAGTGCAAACATTGTACTCATCCTCTTTGTGCAACTTTGGTTTGTCTCGAGGGGGCTATTGTAGACTTGGTGGCCAGCTGGGTGGCGTTTCATCTACAGGCAAGTGAGAAAGACACAGATCTTGAAGCAAAAGTGCTCCATGATAAACAGAGACATTTAGGTGCCTGAGGCCAAAAAGAATCCACATGGTGTTTCTTGTGTGGACAAATACAACCAACACATTAAATAATGGACAGCTGGCTGCCTTTTCACGATGCCCCCAAATCTGCCAGCTGAGTCGGGGACCCTTGCCTTTCTTGATGATAGTGTTGGCCTCGAATGGTCTTCCCGCTGTTACGGCTGTAGTCGCTCCGATTCACCCAGACATGCCACAAAGGAACCTATCAGTTTTCAGAACTACACAGGACCTCTAAATAAGGACGGGGGAGGAGGGGTCAAGACAATCCACTGTTCAATTAATTTTAGCTTTAGCTGTGGGGAATTCGAATCGATACCACAGAAGTTTGGCTCGCTGAACACAAAGCGACATTTTGTACCGAGCCCATCGTTTCCCCTCTTGTCGCACAGAATTATCTTAATTATTGTTTCGAGGAAGAGCTTTACACAAAATTGTCTAGTGCCCCCCATCCCGCACCTTTGAAAAAAAGAAGAGGTCTCTGAAGCTCATCACAGCAATAATTCACGATTCTTGACCCCCTCCCCTCGATCCCCTTTCCTTCTTCTAACATCTTGGTCTTGTTTGATATGCTTGCCATTTCGTGCTGACAGGGAGGTCGATTAAATCACATTTATATTGTAAACGTATGCATTGCTTTTTACCCTAGGCGGCGGATGAAGAGATAGATACGTGGCCCCGTGGGAAAGGGAAGCCAATCCGCTCTCATCTTGCGGATTTCTGCCGTTCGGAAGGAATGAATGGTTGCCAGGGAGAATTGGGAATTACTTGAGGATGCAAAATGTTATTTTAGAATCTTTGAGAGGAGGGCTCCTCCTTCCTCTCCCTCTCTCTCTCTCTCTCCCCCCCCCCCACACACCCATCTGCAGGTCTGTGGTGAAAACAGCTCATGTTGGTTTCTAGGAAGACACTGAAGGAATGCGATTTTCTCTTCTTCCTTGGAGGTTTTTTAAACAGGGGCTAGATGGCCATCTGACAGCAATGAAGATGCTGTGAATTTAGGGGGAGGTGTTTGTGAGATTCCTGCATTGCGCAGAGAGTTGGACTAGATGACCTTGGAGGTCCCTTCCAACCCTATGATTCTATGATTTGCCAAGATTTGTTGGGGAGTTAGGAGAAGGAAACCCTTTTACCCTGGATGGTATCATGCAAGGGAATTTTGGTCTGCATTTTAAAAAGGAGTAGGGGTGAAGGGTGCAGATCCAAGGATTTCCATCTCCCGGTCATGTGGGGAGGGGGCATTGTGTGAGCAGGGGTGGACTCAAAAGTTTTACTATGAGGAAGGTCATTGCTAGAGGCGGGGGGGGGGGGGAGCTGCAGTATCATTAACCTGAAAGAACTAATTAGGAAACATTCCGTTCAATCAATTATTCATGGCTCTCACTTTGTGCTCTCCCTCCCCCCCCCCCCAGATTTCCTCCCTAACATGGCTAATTAGGGAGCATCAGACAGGTGAAGAGGATGCTTTTTCAGTAATACCAAGGAAAGGCTGCCAACTCCAGGATGGAAAATTCCTGGAGATATTTTTTTTGTGGGGGAGCCTGGATAGAGCGGGCTTTAAGGAAGGGAGGGATCTCCGCTGGGACAGAATGCCTTTGATCCCATCCCCCAAAGCAGCTCTTTTCTTCAGGGAAACTGAGCTCTATAGTCTGAAGATCAGCTGAAATTCTGGGAGATCTCCAGGCCCCACCTGGAGGTTGGCAAGCCTAGCTATTGGACCTCCTCTGTGCAACCCCCCTGTACTTACTCTGGCAGCTCCCTAAAGCCTCCCTTCCCGAATATCTCCTTCATGTTGTCTTATCCTGATATGTCCCTGCCTGAAATCTTCACTCTCCCACCACGCTGAGCGACAAACATCTCTGACGCTCTGAGGAGTCTTCCCTTCACCCATTCTTCCTTGTTGTCCCTTACAGCCGGAACTTGTCAGTACAAATGAGGAACGTCAGACTCTGAATTTTATGGCGTTATGCTACCTACTGCCTTATGCCACCCACCGCAAATGGTTGTGCAAACCTAGGGTTGCCAAGTCCAATTCAAGAAATTCCTGGGGACTTTGGGGGTGGAGCCAGGAGACTTTGGGAATGGAGCTAGAAGCAAGGTTGTGACAAGCATCATGGAACTCCAAAGGGAGCGCTGGTCATCATGCTTCAAGGAACTGCACACCTTTTAAGTGCCTTCCTTCCACTATAATGGATAGAGGCACCTTCTTTGGGGGCTTAGAATTGGACCCCCTGGCCCAATCTTTTGGAAACTTGGAGGGTCTTTTGAAGAGAGGCTTTGGATGCTATGCTGCAAATTTGGTGCCGCTCGCTAAAAAAACACAGTTCCCTCCTCCCCAGATACCCGCAGTTCAATTTTCTATTATTCCCTATGGGAATCGGTCTGCATAGGCAATAATGGAGTGTCCAGCAGACATCCCCCCCGCTTTCTGATGACCCTGAAGCGGGAGGAGCGCCTCCAAACCGGGAAATCCCCTGCCCCCACCTGGGGATTGGCAACCCTATGTAAACCTTATATGTGAAACTTATAACTTGTTTTTTGAGGCTCAGTTGCTGAACCAAATCCGTCACCTGGTGCTCCAGAGTTCTACCCCAAACACCAGTCTTGAAGAAGTTCTGCCTGGAGCTCCCTTTGAGGCTGCTCAGTCTCTGGACCAGGAAACTGACGGTGCAAATCCTAGGAGCTAAGGATGGTGCCTCATAATTAGGGGAAGGGTCCTGCTAGATTGAATGGATCTGGGGTCTCCAACCTTTCTGAGGCTGCAGGCAGATTTAGGATTTTGTGAGGGAATGATGAGTGCCGTGGGAAGTGAAGCCAAATCCAAAATGGCTGCCTTCAGAGGGGAACACCTCCCTCTTCACACAGCTCCTGGGAAGAAGGACATCCTGAAGGGGGAATGGAACCACACTCAGAGGCAATGCCAGTTGCTCACTAGTCCTCCTCATCGTATGGTGGAAAGCTCCTTCATTTGCATGGAGGAAGAGAATAAGAGTCCCCGCCTTACAATGGCCCCTTCCAACTTTCTAAAAAGGAGGCAGTGGCGGGTTCCATGGCACTCACTGGCACCACGTTGGAGAACTCTGTAAAGAATCCCTAGTGAACCAAGAGGCAGAACCTAGTTGTGGCTGATTCAGACCCAGGTCTGAGGAATGTGATAATATAGTGCACGCATTTCACGCAATGATGAGGTGAGGTGGTAGAGAACACAGCTCTTTATTTAGTACAGCAGGATATAGGGCTGCACTCTAAGACTGCCTGCTGGGCCAACATGGCCAACTATATATATACATTCCAGGTTCCCATGCTAGCGTCCTATTGGACCATTCAAATCAGCAGGGGGCCCATGATTGGATCAGGGCAACAGGGATTTGGACCCTAACACCCATTGTTCGCGAGTCCCCAAACTCAGTCCCACAGGCTCCAATGAGAAGAAGAAGAAGAATTGCAGATTTATATCCTGCCCTTCTCCCTGAATCAGAGGCTCAGAGTGGCTTACAATCTCTTATGTCTTCTCCTCACACAACAGACACCCTGTGAGGTGGGTGGGGCTGGAGAGGGCTCTCACAGCAGCTGCCCTTTCAAGGACAACCTCTGCCAGAGCTATGGCTGACCCAAGGCCATTCCCGCAGGTGCAAGTGGAGGAGTGGGGAATCAAACCCAGTTCTCCCAGATAAGAGTCCGCACACTTCACCACTACACCACACTTAACCACTACACCACACTTAACTACTACACCAAACCACACACTTAACCACCACACCAAGCACACTTAACCACTACACACACACTTAACCACTACACCAAACACTTAACCACTAAACCACACTTAACCACTACACCACACTTAACCACTACATACACACTTAACCACTACACCACACTTAACCACTACACCAGACTGCACACTTAACCACTACACCAAGCAGCTGCCCTTTCAAGGACAAGTCATGCGAGAGCTATGGCTGACCCAAGGCCATTCCAGCAGCTGCAAGTGGAGGAGTGGGGAATCGAACTCGGTTCTCCCAGATAAGAGTCCGCACACTTAACCACTACACCAAACTGAGCCAGGCAAGAACTCCATATAATAGACACATTACTGATCACATATATAACAAATGTGGAAAGCACATTTTTCACTGAAGATGAAGAAGAATTGCAGATTTATACTCTGTCCTCCTCTCTGAATCAGAGACTCAGAGTGGCTTACAATCTCCAATATCTTCTCTCCCCACAACAGACACCCTGTGAGGTGGGTGGGGCTGAGAGGGCTCTTACAGCAGCTGTCCTTTCAAGGACAACCTCTGCCAGAGCTATGGCTGACCCAAGGCCATTCCAGCAGCTGCAAGTGCAGGAGTGGGGAATCAAACCCGGTTCTCCCAGATAAGAGTCCGCACACCTGCTTGAATGGCATTGGGTTAGCCATAGCTCTGGCAGAGGTTGTTGGAAGAGTCCACTACACCAAACTGGCCATTGTTCCTTTGTTTAAGGGGTTTCTGTGCTCCCAGTCTATCATCAGAGCCCCAGATCAGGTAGCCAGTCAGCAGTTGGCACCCAGCAAGAGACTGGGGGGGGCGGGGACATGAAGAGGTGCCATTGTGAAAATGGCATGATGTCATTTCTTGCCTTGAAAATCCTTTAGGATTGCATTCAGTCTTCTGTGATCTCAGTTGGTTTTCCTCCCCTTACCTGGATAGCCCAGGCTAGCCTGATCTCATCAACCTTGGAAACTAAGCAGGGTTAGCCCTTATTACAGCTGTCATCTAGAGGATGGTGTGGAATTGTTTTCTGTGGCCCCAGAAGGTCAGACCAGAACCGATGGGTTGGAATTAAATCAAAAGAGTTTCCGGCTCAACCTTAGGAAGAACTTCCTGACCTTTAGAGCAGTTCCTCAGTGGAACAGGCTTCCTCGGGAGGTGGTGGGCTCTCCTTCCTTGGAGGTTTTTCAACAGAGGCTAGATGGCCATCTGACAGCAATTTAGGGGGAGGTGTTTGTGAGTTTCCTGCATTGTGCAGGGGGGTGGACTAGATGACCCTGGAGGTCCCTTCCAACTCTATGATTCTAAGTCCAGGGATTTCACATAAAGGCAGGTAATGGCAAACCACCTCTGTTCATATTCTGTCAGAACTTGTAACTTTTCCTCTGTCTGCCTTGGCCAAACCGACTCCATGCTGTAACTTAACACTAACACTGGCCTGAGCAATTAACCCTGCCCTCGTAGCTATTCCAAATATTTAGGGCAGCAAGACGGGCGACAGATAGTCTCTGTTCAACATCCACAGGTGCCCTTTTGAAGACAGGCCGTTTGGCCTTCACCACGGGGAGGCTTCCTCCCTTCTGATAACGAAGCCTGGGAAAGGAGACACTTGTCTGTAACCCGTGTGAATGATGGCTTTATTGTACTTTACTGATGGCATAAAATGTAACCAACTGCCAGGAATTGGCATTACTGTTATTTCGTTGCTCTAGCACTGTAGTTCTTCAATAAAGATCCTAACTTTGTAACAAGTATTGGAATCGTCTGAAGTTCGTTCCAGTTCTGACATATTCTGCCTTGAAAGCCCATTGGTGCTGCTGTAAGCTGTGAGCTGATCACTCTTTCTACCACCCCACCAAATAGCTCCTTATTTCATATTTATTATCATATATGTGAAATAAAATATAATTTAAAAAAAACAACCCTTCTCTGCTATGTCTAATGAACAGCTGCAAAGCTTATTGGCAGATGGTGTGCAAGGCAAGGAGCTCTGTGGCTCAGCTCCCAGGTGATAGTGGTGACCGAAAATGCTTTGTCCACCTATCATACAGTCCACCGTGAAGTTTGCATCATCTCTAACTGCAAACTTTGTCAGCAGGCCAATGATTTCAAGCCAAGAGAAGTGACCCGGGTTCTGGGTTTTGGCAAGCCAATAGCCTCAAATGAGCCTCAATAGCTCTAACTCCCAATTAAGTATATTTAAGATCAAGCAATAATTTCTGGAATACTTAAAAGTTATGGACATGGACATGTGCATTTGAGATAATAATTCAGACGTAAAGCCTGGAGACTTGGGAGTGTATTCCATGCACAATAATGATGATGAAATAGAAGAAGAAGAAGAAGAAGAAGAAGAAGAAGAAGAAGAAGAAGAAGAAGAAGAAGAAGAAGAAGAAGAAGAAGAAGAAGAAGAAGAAGAAGAAGAATGGGGAGGAGGAGGAAGAAGAATTTATACCCGCCCTTCACTCCAAATTTCAGAGCAGCTCACAATCTCCTTTACCTTCCTTCCCCACAGCAGACATCCTGTGAGGTGGGTGAGGCTGAGAGAGCTCCCCCAGAAGCTGCCCTTTCAAGGACAACACCTGCAAGAGCTATGGCTGACCCAAGGCCATTCCAGCAGCTGCGAGTGGAGGAGTGGGGAATCAAACCTGGTTCTCCCAGATAAGAGTCGGTGCACTTCACCAATACACCAAACTGGGATGAAAATGGGTCAAACTTGAACTTTTTTCTTCTCAGGGATTTTCCTCTTCAACGGGGGGCCTGGGCTGCCTGATCTGCTGTGTGGAAAGAGATCTGACATCAACTGCAGCAGCTCCTGGTGCAAATCCAGCTTCCTAAGGTTGGAAATGGAAATCTGGCTTGGGACAGTGCTTTTGCTGAAAATGCCAGCCACCTTGTCCGAGTTTCCTTCATCTGTCCGTACTGTATAGGCCCATTGGCCTCTGTTGTGATATCATGACCTCTTTGCATTTACGGTGGCTCAGTGGTAGAGCATCTGCTTGGGAAGCAGAAGGTCCCAGGTTCAATCCCCGGCATCTCCAACTAAAAGGGTCCAGGCAAATAGGTGTGAAAAACCTCAGCTTGAGACCCTGGAGAGCCGCTGCCAGTCTGAGAGGGCAATACTAACTTTAATGGACCAAGGGTCTGATTAAGAATAAGACAGCTTCATATGTTAATTCCTGGCTATCGCTTCAAGGAAGAGGCTGCTGGAATGCATTCCCTTGGCAAGCGGAAGACTTAGGTCCTTCCCTAAGAATTGGGCTCAGGGCAGCTTACATCAGGAACGTATACAATAGATGAAAGAAATTAATAGCCTCAAATGAGCCTAAATAGCTTTGGAACTCTCTGTCTGGGGCAGTGATGCTCTGTATTCTTGGTGCTTGGGGGGGCACAGTGGGAGGGCTTCTAGTGTCCTGGCCCCACTGATGGACCGCCTGATGGCACTTGGGTTTTTTGACCACTGTATGACACAGAGTGTTGGACTGGATGGGCCATTGGCCTGATCTGACCTGGCTTCTCTTATGTTCTTACCCACCAGCCCCTGGGTGACGGGGATGTAGAAGAGTAGGAGGGAGGTGTCAAGCATGGACAATTCTGATCAATAATTAATTGTTTTAGGGTCCTGCCAGAGCCTGATCTGGGAATTGTCCTGGAGGACCAAATGTTGTTAGTTTGTTATTCTTTCCTGAATTCCACCCCGCTTTATGGCTGGTAATTTAGAAGTAGTGAGAAGGGAACAAAGTAATCAGCACCTTCCCATGTATCCTCTTGCAGGAGGATGAGACATCTGGGCACAGCAAAGACGAATGTCTGATAACGCCCTGGGAATGTAGACAGTTTTGATATTTTATGTGTGAACGCTCTCCCGCATCCCCCCACCTTTGGAATCCTTTTGAAGTAAGCCTTAAAAGTATTGTATCAATGTATCAGTTTCATTCTTCTCAAGAAACGGCTTTGGCCAAAGTATCGGTCTATCAATAAACGTAGTCTTTGTATCCACCTCGACTCCGAGATGGGAGCACATACGGCCGGGGCTGCGTGGACTGCACTGGCTGCCAATTACATACCGGGTCCAGTACAAAGTGTTGGTCATTACCTTTAAATCCTTGTATGGCCGAGGACCGGCCTACCTGAGGGACCGTCTCTCCCCATATGAACCCCAAAGGGCACTGAGGTCAGCCGGGAAGAATATAATGACTATCCCTGGGCCAAAAGAGATCAAGCTTCACAATACCCGAGCACGGGCCTTTTCAATCGCGGCCCCTGCCCTATGGAATCAGCTTCCTGAGGAGGTGCGGGCCCTGCGGAACCTTGATCAGTTCCGCAGGGCCTGCAAGACTGCCCTCTTTAAACGAGCATATATCGACTGCTGAATTGTTGTTAATTAAGGACCCGCCAACACAGTCCTGTTCTAAGGACCTATGTCATCATGGAACTATTCAAACTGGTAGAAACTAGCGTCAGAATGCCACCATTGCTGCCAGATCAATTCAAATTATGAATTTTAAATACATTAACTGGTTTTTAAATGATGTTTAAAGTTTTCATTGTTAAATTTAAAGTTTTTATATTTATTACTGTATATGTATGAAAGGCTCGGCACCTTCCCAGCTGCGCCGGCTTCGCCCGCGATTAAGCTGGGGGCCGTCTTTGCCCCCGCGGAAGAAGTGAGGAACAGCTTGGCTTCTTGAGCTGTCCTATAGGGGGTGGGCGTGGTCAGGGCTTTATAAGCCCTGGCTCCGCCCAGAGTGCTTGTCTCATCCGGCCATACGGGTAGATCAAGCTGACCTGTATAGGCCGGATGGTGTCCACCTGTCGGAGTTGGGCAACCGGGCCTTTTTGGAGGAAATTCGGCAGTGTTTGCGGTCGGCTCTGGGCCGTCCGGTGGGGCGCTAATGCCTAAGCAGAGGCTTGGCATTGGCGGTGGCTGGGGGATGTTTTGGCCACAGGATTTTGCAGGGGAGACCCTATGGCCTAGCACCAGTGGTGCTGGTGGTCTGTATGAACCGCAGATGGGCTAAACGGCTCAGTGCGGGAAATGCAGATCACGGGTAGCCTCACCTGGGCGGATCTTTCCATGGGGATCGATGCTGGCCCAGGTGATGAATGGCTGGAGGCCTGGCCGCTCAGTTACAACCCGAATTACGGCGGGTTTGTGCTGGGGGCAGGGGTGCTCGCCCTTAGGACAAGGCGGGGTCAAGGGGTGACCCCAGGGCTTGTTCTGTCAGGCCTTATCCCTGCCGAGTTTACAGGTTAATTGATTTAATAAAGCGGCCCGGTTATAACCCAACACTCGTGTCTGTCTCTTCTTTCGACTGGGGGGGCAAGGCTCGGCACCTTCCCAGCTGCGCCGGCTTCGCCCGCGATTAAGCTGGGGGCCGTCTTTGCCCCCGCGGAAGAAGTGAGGAACAGCTTGGCTTCTTGAGCTGTCCTATAGGGGGTGGGCGTGGTCAGGGCTTTATAAGCCCTGGCTCCGCCCAGAGTGCTTGTCGTCTTCGCTGGCTCTCTGCCCGCCCACCCGCCCTCGGCAGTACAGGTTTCGACCGGTCGCCCCTTTTGGGGGGGCCAGGTAGGAATTTTTTCTTCTTCACATAATTGGCCCATGTGGAGTTGTTTTTCGCCTACCTTGTACTGCCTTATAGTGTTAGGTCCTGGAGTTCTTTATGCAGTTTTAGGTCGCTGGCTGGGGGATGTTTTGGCCACAGGATTTTGCAGGGGAGACCCTATGGCCTAGCACCAGTGGTGCTGGTGGTCTGTATGAACCGCAGATGGGCTAAACGGCTCAGTGCGGGAAATGCAGATCACGGGTAGCCTCACCTGGGCGGATCTTTCCATGGGGATCGATGCTGGCCCAGGTGATGAATGGCTGGAGGCCTGGCCGCTCAGTTACAACCCGAATTACGGCGGGTTTGTGCTGGGGGCAGGGGTGCTCGCCCTTAGGACAAGGCGGGGTCAAGGGGTGACCCCAGGGCTTGTTCTGTCAGGCCTTATCCCTGCCGAGTTTACAGGTTAATTGATTTAATAAAGCGGCCCGGTTATAACCCAACACTCGTGTCTGTCTCTTCTTTCGACTGGGGGGGCAATGTTGTTAGCCGCCCTGAGCCTGCCTGGGCGGGGAGGGCGGGATACAAATAAAATTTTACTTACTTACTTACTCGTCATTGAACCCACATGCTTGGCAGGAGGTGGGGTAGAGCATGAGATTGTCAGACTGTCGCTGTCCTCAACCAAATGCCTGGTGGGGCATCTCTGCCTTGCAAGCCCTATGGGGAAATAGCAGATACCAGGCAGAGAGATCTACCAGGTGGGGGCCAGGGCCAAAGAGGCTCCGCCCTAGTTGAGGACAGCTGGACCTCTCTTGGGCTGGGGACCACCAGAAGGTTTTTATTACTAGAGGACAACACTCTTCCAGGGACATACTAGGAGAGGCAGTCCCAAAAGTACGTGGATCCCTGACCACCAAGAACCTTAAAAGTTAGAACTAGAACCTTCAGCTTGATCGGGTGCTCCACCAGAAGCCAGTGCAGCTATTGCAGCACAGGTTGAATGGAGAGCCAGTTTGGTGTAGTGGTTAAGTGTGCGGACTCTTATCTGGGAGAACCGGGTTTGATTCCCCCTTCCTCCACTTGCACCTGCTGGCATGGCCTTGGGTCAGCCATAGCTCTGGCAGAGGTTGTCCTTGAAAGGGCAGCTGCTGTGAGAGCCCTCTCCAGCCCCACCCACCTCACAGGGTGTCTGTGGTGGGGGAGGAAGGTAAAGGAGATTGTGAGCCGCTCTGAGACTCTTCGGAGTGGAGGGCGGGATATAAATCCATCATCATCATCATCATCATCATCATCATCATCATCATCATGTGTGCATACAACCACATTCTGGATCAATTGGAGCTTCCGGGTCAGGCACTAGTGCAAACCTGCATACGGTGAATTACACTAGTCTATCCCAGAGGTGACATCGCATCGATTACTGTGGCTAGGTTGGGACAAGTCAGGTAGGGAGCCAGTTGCCTAACCTGGTGCAGTTGGAGAAATGCCAACTTGGAAACTTTCATGATCTGGGCCTCCATAGACAAAGTGGCCTCCAGGATCATGCCCAGACTCTTGATGGTAGAAGCCGGTGATAAGGGCACACTGACAAGAGCTGGGACGTTGGCACCCCAACCCCTGCTCCTTCCCACCCAGCCAGAGAACCTCCGTCTTACCCGGATTCCATTTCAGCTGACTCTGATGTAAATCAGATTGGAGGAGAATCCGTTTCCTAGGCACGCTTCTGCAAAATGAAAAGGAGGATTTCCAGCCAGCTTCTGCGGCAGCTGCCTTCAGTGTCAAAGCTGCATGACTTCCCCTTGATGAAGTCCTGTGGAGCCTCGGGCTTGCGGCTTGTGCTTTTCCTGCAGAATGCTCTGGGAGGGAAAAGCCAAAGAGCCTCTCTTACCTGGCAACAGCTCAGCAACCATTGTGGCAGGGACCTCCGACTCCCACTGCTGCCTTGTTTCTTTGTGCCTCCTCTGCTGTATTCACTGTGTGTGTCCTTCTTCTGAAATGAAGCACAGGGAGAGTTACCAATTTTCTCCCTCCCCCCCCACGCCCTTTCTTATATGCTGTGGAGCATTAGTGGGCCCCACTTTGGGGGACAGTGTGTAATAGTGCAGCCGCTATATATAAAAGCAATTTCCTGGAGCTCCGTCACACTCTAGCATGATCGAGAAACATGCAAATCAAGGAGAGGAGCTATGCAGATGGGAACAGGCTTGAGTCATGGGGAGGGTGGTCTCCAGGGCCAATAAGAAACGTCAACAACCTGCTCCTCCACACCTCTGATTGTGGCCTTTAAGCTAATACCATGAAAGAAAATGGTTCCCATTTACCAGTTTGGTGTAGTGGCAGACTCTAATCTGGGAGAAATGTGTTTGATTCCCCACTCCTCCTCCATTTGCAGTCAGCTGGGTGACCTTGGGTTAGTCACAAGTTCTCTCACATCTGTTTCTCTCAAGGCCAGTTCTCTCAAAGCTGTTTCAGCCCCAGCTACCTCAAAGGGTGTCTGTTGTGGGGAGGGGAGGGGAAAGGAGATTGGAAGCCGCTCTGAGATTGATTCTGCAGTCGCAATCACTCCACCCCCAGGCTTTTGCTTTCCTCGGCTCAACCGATTGATTCCCCACCAGTTGCTGCATGGCCGCATTTTGACCCGCACCTCCCTCCAACTTCCCCAAGTCTTCCTGATCTTGTTTTTTAGAGATCAGGAAGATGTGGTGAAAATTGGAGGGAGCTGTTGGTTAAAATGTGGCTGCACAGCAAATGGTGGGGAACTGATCAGCTGAGCCCGGAAAAGCAGAAGTCCAAGGGCAGAGCAAGGGCTACTGCAGAATTGACCCAGGACTCCAAGTGAAGGGGGATATAAATCCAATATCTTCTTTTCTTACTTGTTATGATAAAAAGTGAAGAGTGGGGTGCTGCGTCTCAGCCCCCTCCCTGACACTGGATGCTATTTCTTGCAAGGGGTCCCATATGCCTCACTTCCCCTGAGGGGTCCTTAAACTACACATGCTCCCATTTCTCTGAACACTGGATGCACTGCCATTGAAAGGCAGTGTTGTGTAGTGATTAGAAGGTCAGACTAGGATCTGGGAAACCTAGATTTTAATCTCCACTCTGCCTTGAAAGCTTGCGAGGTGATTCTCAGTCAGTTCCAGGGCTTTTTTTGAGCAGGAACGCGCAGGAACACAGTTCTGACTGGCTTGGTGTCAGGGGCGTGGCCTAATATGCAAGTTAGTCCCTGCTGCGCTTTTCCCACAACAAAGCCCTATGTGAAACAATGGTGCTATCATGGGGTGTGGCCTAATATGCAAATGAGTTCCTGCTGGGCTTGTTCTACAAACAAAGCCCTGGTCAGTTCTATCTTACAAAGTTGTTTTGAGGTAAAACAAAGGAAGGGAGAGTCTTGCAAGTCACCTTGAGGAGAAAATTGAGGTGTAATAACAACAGTAGGCAATATGGACTCTTCCTCATTAAACACTTTTCATTCCCACTATTACACGGGAGTGAAATTACCCACTTGTTTACCTTTCTTTTAGTGAAATCCACCTACTATCCTGGTTGACAAGTTGGTAAAATTTGGTTTGGGTCCTGTTACCATTAGATGGATCTGTAACTGGCTGACAGATCGCACCTGTCTGTCAAGTCTGCAGATTCAATAACGAGTCGATGTAGATACAAAGAAACTATTTTATTGATACTGAATACTTGTGGCCTAAGCCAAGGCTTGAAAAGACTAAAGACATACAGTAGATACATTGCATATAAGGAGTACTTCAAAGGCATTCCTATGGGTAGGGGAATTGTGCAGGGGACATTCACACATAGATGTTACAAATACATTCTCATGTTGATTAGAGGCCCACTGGCCTTGATGCTTTTCAGGCTCCTTCCTCTCCCCCGGACCTGAGCTGAGAAGGTTCAGATAAGACTTTTCACACATCACCATTTCAAAGCAGGGAGATTCTCTAAGAAGGGGAGGGGGGAACAGGGAAAGGTTTGCTAGCAGCATTTGGTTATACTTTGGTTCTACCCAGCATGCTCTTTGGTTGAGCCAGAGTTAAAGCCAGACTTGACACTGTCAAGCGCGCTCATTTCTGGACCACATTTTACTATGTAGAGAGCATGTCATCAGCTCTCCAGCTCTCCCTCATTATTTACAACCCCGAGGGCACGTAGCAAAAACATCTGGCTTTGGGATGTTTATAATAGAGGCTGGCTGCTGGTACCTCCAAGCCTCCTCCCCCCCACCCCCGGTTTCATACAGACAACCCTTATCTCTTAACAGAGAAGTGTGAGAAGGTTTGATGTTTTCAATAGCCTAAGATTCCTTAGTAGTAAAATAGATAGTTGCTTAGTAACCTTTGAACCTGTGACTCCAGTATGCATTTGTAACGTAGCCTTTGCTGAGATCCTATATAGCAACTATGTAACCGTTTGTACCCCATTACTCCCAAGGCTTGGGTCCTTGGCAAAGCTCCTGAGTTTCTTACAATAAACCTATCTTTTGATTCAAAACAAAAGGACTCCGTTAATCGGAAGTATCTATCGGAGCTTGACAGCACTCTAAGAGTGCTTTTGCATGGTTCCTCACCCTCTTGGAGAGGAATGACAAGTGAAATACCTCAAGGATCTGTCCTGGGATCTGTTTTGGTCAACATCTTTATCAATGATTTGAATGAAGGAATAGAGGGAATGCTTATTAAGTTTGCAGATGATACTAAGTTGGGAGGGGTTGCAAACACAGAAGAAGATAGAAACAGGATACAGGATGACCTTGACAAGCTAAAAAACTGGGCTAAAATCAATAAAATGAACGTTAACAGAGATAAATGTAAAGTTCTGCATTTAGGCAGGAAAAATCCAATGCATGGTTATAGGATGGGGGAGACTTGTCTTAGCAGTAGTATGTGTGAAAAGGATCTAGGGGCCTTAGTGGTTCATACGCTGAACATGAGTCAACAGTGTGATGTGGTGGCTAAAAAGGCAAAAGCAATTTTGGGCTGTATCAACAGAAGTATAGTGTTCAGATCACGTGATGTGATGGTATCACTTTACTCTGCTCTGGTAAGACCTCACCTGGAGTCTTGTGTTCAGCTTTGGCACCACATTTTAAGAAAGATATAGACAAGCTGGAATGGGTCCAGAGGTAGGTGTCAAAGATGGTGAGGGGTCTGGAGACCAAGTCCTATGAGGAAAGGTTGAAGGAGCTGGGGATGTTTAGCCTGGAGAGGAGACAGCTGAGATGGGATATGATCACCATCTTCAAGTACTTGAAGGGCTGTCATCTAGAGGATGGTGTAGAATTGTTTTCTATGGCCCTGGAAGGTAGGACCAGAACCAATGGGTTGAAATTAAATCAAAAGAGTTTCCAGCTCAACATTAGGAAGAACTTCCTGACTGTTAGAGCGATTCCTCAGTGGAACAGGCTTCCTTGGGAGGTGGTGGGCTCTCCTTCCTTGGAGGTTTTTAAACAGAGGCTAGATGGCCATCTGACAGCAATGAAGAATCTGTGAATTTAGGGGGAGGTGTTTGTGAGTTTCCTGCATTGTGCAGGGGGTTGGACTAGATGACCCTAGAGTTCCCTTCCAACTCTATGATTCTATGAAATCAAGGCTTATTTGGGGCTGGATGTTGCCCTGGGTGGTCGTAACTCACGAATCAGAATGAGGTGTGACAGCCATGCTTTTGATGGTGTTTTGTTTTGCAGCAGCTGGGCTGGTTACTATATGTTTTATTGGCTGAATCAGGCGTTGGAGTGCTATAGCAAGGTGAATGGAGTCCTATAGCAAGGTGAAGGGTTAGAGTGGTATAGCAATTTCAGGTTTCTAAGTTTTTGGTGTCTCAGTAGGGGAAATGGCAGCTTCAAGGCAGCTGACAGGAGCAAAAATTGGGATGATGTGGGGAGCAAGGCTTTGGAAAGATGTGCCTTCCCATCCAAACAGTGCTTGGACAAATGTTTTCCCCAAACAAGATCATAGCAAAGCAGCTTTGGGAAGCAGTGTACTGAGCAGGGGAAAGGATGCTGTTCAATCGCACAGTCGAGTCCGACTCTTTGCGACCCCATAGACAAAGTCACGCCAGGCCCTCCTGTCTTCCACCATCCTCCGAAGTCTGCTTAAAAGGGAAAGGATGAGGGAAGCACAATTCAAGCATGATGTTGTAGGGATATTCTGAAGCAAAAAGTTCCAGTTTGGAACCACATCGGCAGATTCAATAACGAGTCTTTGTAGAAACAAAGTATCTAGTTTATTGATATCATGGTTCTCGACTACAGTAAGATTGAAAGACTAAAGATCATACAGTAGAATGCAATCATATAAGGTACACTTCAAAGGGATTCTCGAGGGAGGGGTACTATGCAGGGCACATTCACACATTGATGTTACAATTTCTTTCTCAGGCCTGGTTTGGCCTTGAGCGTCTCTTGGCTCCAACCTCCCCCAGTGCCAAGCCTGAGAAGGCACGATAAAACTGTTCACATATTCCCATTTCAAAGCAAGGCTACATAACAAAGGAAAGGAGGGGGGGGGTGAGGAGAGTTTGAGCTAGCAGCAATGGAATACAGCATGGCTCTACCCAGGATGCTTTTCTCCTGAACCAAAGATTGAGTGCAGGCTTGACCAGAGTTAGGAGCAGACTTGACAATTGGAAAACAAACTTCAGTGAGGAAGCAAACTGAATCAGGACCAGAATGTCTGTATGCCTCCTTGAGAGTCGCCTGAGAGTTCAGCACCCTATTAAAAGCAACGTAGTCCTGGAACAATAGGATCAGAGACTCACCGAATGCCTGGTTGTAGGGCTTTGCCCTTCCCCTGAAGAGCCATCGCTGGTTCCATTATTTAGATGGTGATGGCCTTCCTTATCCTTTGCTATCAGCCTCGAGGTGAGAGGCCCAGATTTATGATGTTCTCATTACTGTCCTTATGATGACTTTTGATACGAGAACAAGAAGATCAGAGATGAAACCGACAGCAGCCTCCTGTTGGAATGTGACCTTTTCAGTATTTCACATTTTGAGTCGCTGACCATTCCAGCCACGCACTGCGGGGAAGATCAGACTTGTCACGCATGGCTGAAACTGGGATATAAGATGGCAAAACCCCAGAAAGCGTTCATGTAGGATCGGTGATCTGTGTGACTTACAATAAAGCACATTACACCCGAGTTTCCTTCAGTAACAATAAATTCACTGGGCTCTGGGAGATTAAAATTCATTGTTAAGAGCAGCAATGGGAGGAGGGAGAGAGATTTTGTGAAGATATTGCCATCTCGTTCTGAAATCTCAGTGACAGACCAACCATCCTGGCCACAAAGCAATGATGGATTGCCATTGTGGGCAATGTTTTACAAGTGACAAATCATGCTTAATTCCTCGGGTATTCATTATCATAACATTAATCCATTTGGCAGAGAGCAGAGCGGAGAGAGAGAGTGGCGTAGTGTACAAGCGCGCCGTATTTCTCTTGTAATTTAACACAAATCTGGAATGCCTTTTCAGATATTCGTAGAGATCTTCCGATGTAAATCGCTCAGACCCTCTAAAATATTATGACACTATTACAGAAACGGTAATGCCCCACTTCAGGTATCGATTGTCCTTCAGTCAAACCGCTGTGGGTAAAAGGAGGGCAACAGAGAGCAGGGGTGTCCAAGCATTGGTCCAGGCACCACATCTGGCCTATCAACTGGGTATTCCTGGATCTGCTGAGTCCACATCAGTACTACTATGACTTAAGTGACACTGTTCCTAAAGGAGTTGGCCAGGGAAGAGTGGTACCCAAGTCAACAGATGCACACAAGATACTACTTCCAAGACAGCTGTCAGTGCATTGGCAGGATGAGGGACGCACAATTAGAGCGCGGTGTTGTTCTATGAGCCCTTCAGTCAAACCACTACGGGTAAAAGACTCAGAAGTACAACAGAGAGCAGGGGTACCCAAAGGCGCGATGCTGTTCTACGATCGCTGTCTTTAAGTTCTATGATGGTTCTCTTGAAGCATTTGAAGTGCTGTCATTTAGAGGAGGGCAGGGAGCTGTTTCTGTTGGCAGCAGAGGAGAGGACTCACAATAAAGGGTTTAAATCAGGGGTCCTCAAACTACGGCCCGCGGGCCAGATGCGGCCCACTGAGGACGTTTATGCGGCCCGCCGGGTTATGGCAAAATCAGACCGGAAGTGACGTTCGACCTAAACTCGCGTTAGCAACGCACACTTCCGGCACTGGGCTGAGGCGGTGGAGACAGAGTGTGAGGTGATACCGAGGTGAGGTGAGTTCCCAGGCCGGGGTGTGTGGTGTGGGGAAGGGAGAGAGATGCAGAAGACGGAGAACTGACAGCCCGCGGCCTTGTACAGTAACGGCAGTCCGGCCCTCCAACAGTCTGAGGGACAATGAACTGGCCCCCTATTTAAAAAGTTTGAGGACCCCTGGTTTAAATTAAGCGCGGGAAGGTACCGGCTGGATCTTAGGAAAAACATTTTTACAGCAAGAGTTGATCAACAGTGGACTCAGCTACCCAGGGAGGTGGCGAGCTCCCCTCCACCGGCAATTAAGCAGTGGCTGGACATACATTGGTCAGGAATACTCAATGTCAGGGGAGGCCAAACTGTTGCTCGGGAGCCACACGTGGCTCTTTCATACATATTGTGTGGCTCTCAAAGTCCCCACTGCCCCGTTGGCTGGCTTGGGGAAGGCATTTGTCTCTTTAAATCACTTCTCCAATCCCACCTAGCCAGCAGCTCGGAGAATGCATTTAAAGTTAAAGTTGCTTTCTTTCCACCTCTCCCTCCCCCCAATCTATTTGCCTGCCTTCTCGTCCTGTCCTGCAGCTCTCAAACATCCGATGTTCATGTCTTGGGGCTCTCAAGCTTCTGATGTTTATTCTTAAATGGAGCAAGTTAGGCCACGCCTGCTCGAGGCTGATCCTGTATTGAGCAGAGGGTTGGACTAGATGGCCTGTGTGGCCCCTTCCAACTCTGGGATTCTATTACTATGATTCTGATGTGCAGTGGAAAGATGTTCTGGCCACATCACCACAGAGCATCCCTCTATACAGTGCTGAGAGCCCTTGAGAAACAGCTCAGTCCAAACGAAATGCACCATGCTTGAGAGCTTCAAGTCACTTCTCTATGATAGTTGCACTTCACCTTTCCAAGTGGTGAAATGGAAAAAAGCTCAAGAACCTCTGCAAATGAGCACTGGAGAGGCTTAGCTGCTGCCAGATGCCGCGGAAGAGGTTCTGTGCACGCAACCGCTGATGGAGGACAAAAAGAGGCACAGAGATCACAGACCTCCACCCACCTCTCAAATGCAGAGGCCGTGCTTGTGTGGACACCATCTGCATTGCAGCTGTGTGAGGAAGGGAGAGGG
Source organism: Heteronotia binoei (assembly GCF_032191835.1). Taxonomy (NCBI): domain Eukaryota; kingdom Metazoa; phylum Chordata; class Lepidosauria; order Squamata; family Gekkonidae; genus Heteronotia; species Heteronotia binoei. The sequence goes on from NC_083228.1 coordinate 6,794,400, forward strand.
TTTCATTCATCAAGGAAGGAAGGAAGGAAGAGGAGGGGTGGAAAGAAAGCAACTTTAACTTAAACACATTATCCAAACCGCCAGCTGGCTTGGCTTGGAGAAGTGATTTAAAGAGACAAATGCCTTCTCCAATTTGACTGATGGGGTAATTGGGGCTTTGAGAGCCACACAGTATGTGTGAAAGAGCCCTGATCTATACTTAAAGGTAAAGGTAGTCCCCTGTGCAAGCACCAGTCGTTTCCGACTCAGGTGACATTGCTTTCACAAAGTTTTCACAGCAGACTTTATACGGGGTGGTTTGCCATTGCCTTCCCCAGTTATCTACGCTTTCCCCCCAGCAAGCTGGGTATTCATTCTGCCAATCTTGGAAGGATGGAAGGCTGAGTCAACCTTGAGCCGGCTACCTGAACACAGCTTCCGCTGGGATTGAACTCAGGTCGTGAGCAGAGCTTAGAAATGAAGTACTGCAGCTTTACCACTCTGTGCCATGGGGATCTATACTTACAGTTCCTTAAATTGTAGCTTTCAGTGGAATGACCATCTCTGTATCTTGTAAATCCTCACATATCTTCTGGAAAAACCTGTTACAAGTCAGTCAACAACAGGAGAAGTTAATTAATTAACAAAGAATTTGAATCTCCCCCGAGGTAATGTTTACTGTCTAGGAAAATGACATTTTTAAAAAAATCTTTAAACTAACAATTGGAGCAAAAGATCAAACCACTAATAGTTGCCAATTAGTCATGAAGCTGTTGACTTCAGGTTTTTGCACTTTGGTATGGGGGGGGGGACATAAGCAATGTTCATTCAACACTAGTCGACACACATATTACAACTGCAAGTATGTGTTTCAATTAAACCTTTGCAGTACCTCTGAATCTTGTTTTTACATAAATCATCACTGTGACATTAACTTCTACCCATTCTGTTCTCCACACACACTCCTGTCCACAGTCTGTCCACAGTCTAAACTACAGATGTGTCTAAATATTGCAGTAAACAAATTAATCGATGTAGAACATAAGAGTATTAGAAGAGTTCTTCTGGATCAGACCAGTGGTTTGCCCAGCCCATAAGATGCTTTGAACAAACTCATAAGGCAGGATGGTTAGGGTTGCCAGCCTCCAGAGGGGCCTGGAGATCTCCAAAATTATAACTACAGATTACAAGGATCAGTTTCCCTGGCAGAAATGACAGCTTCAGAGGACAGACCCTGTGCCATTATGCTGTGCTGAGTGTATGTGTTGCATTTCACTGGGTTCCTCTTACCTGATACAGGCACTACTTGCAAACCAGGATCCTGGAAGAACTGGCCGGTCAGGATGCTAGGCATGTAACAAAGCAATGCAAATGAAGTATTCTGGAAAAAAAACAATAGGAGGGATTGCAGCTGACTAAAAGGGGCCTGCCACAGTGTATATATTGAGTTGCCTGGGTTGTTTCTTTTTGCAATAAAGTGTTCTTGGTTGATTCAGAGCTGGTTGAACTAACTTTTTCACTGAGGTCCCTCCCTTCTCTAAAACCTCACCCTTTCCACATTCTACCCCCAAATCTCAAACCTAGTGCTGGCATCATTTTTATTAATACTTTCCATCCCTGATATCTTCTGTATTCAGAGAAACAGAGGCTCTCACGCACACTAAATAACACACTGTCAATCCACAGTCCATGCACTTGGAAACTAGATTTTACTGTGTGAAAGGGAAAATCCACTTGCAAACAGTTGCTGACCGAAACTGCTTTCTTTAGCATGTGTGAAAGCCCCCTTAAATTGTCTCTGAATATGGAATTGAGACAGCTGGGAAGGAGAGAAGGAACTGTATGGAGCTAATTAAAAAACAAAAACAAAACCTAAAGTAAAAATGTGATGGTTTTACAGCATCTTTATTTGAATTGGGGGGAGCCAAGTGAGAAAAGGAGTATATTGAAGAGTTCACATACCCAGAGATGACTAGGGAGGGTCTGGTCTTTTCTTTTATCTTGATTAGCTGGATATTATAAATCTTACTTGTTGTGACTCATGGTCTATTCATGATATTGCCTCAATTTGAAGTTTCTTGTGTGTCACAATTATACCATGGGGGATATCCATATAGTATGGTAACTAAGATGTATTTATCATTATTTATTTAAACATTTATTAGCCACCTTTCTTCCAAATGGAATTCAGGGCAGCATACAACATAGCTAAGGACACGTGAATTAAAAGCCATTAAAGTTCAAATCACAGCTTAGGATTGCTAGGAAGTGAATCAATTGCAGTCCGAAATTAAACCCTCCTCAACTGACTCCCAAAGATTGAAGTCAACCCTTACACTTAGGGATGGATTCCGGAGACCGATTCACGAAGGGCCACACTTGGCCGATGGTGTCCACAGTTCAGACCCAAGGGTGATGCTGCCATTTTAAAAGGATTTAAAGATGTTGTGATGGGGCCCGCCAGGTGGAGGGCTGAGGGGCTCTTGTTTCTGTTGGGTTTCTATTGCAACTTCACTTCCTGTTGTCATGAGTTAATTAAATGAATGCATATACATGCTGATGTTTAGCCAGTGAGAGGTATAGCCAATGAGAATGTGTGCACGTACTTCCCGCTCAGGCTAGGTGTCGATATGTATAGTGAGCATTGAAGCAAAGCCCTAATTGGCTAATCCATATATTTGGAAGGTGGTCTGGGGGAAACCATTTGGTCAGTTTTTATTGCCCTTTGTGTAAAGCCCTCAGATCTCCATGCAGTCAGTTTTTGTACTCAAGAGAGTCGAGATGTAGTCTAGAGACTAGATAGGATAATGAATCCTTCTTTTGTTTTCTAGTAATCCCAGTCTACCCTTTATTCTTAAGCTAAAATGTCTGCCTGGCTTGTTTTTGTGGTTCTCTCCACACAACTCTGCTAAAGTATCTGTAAACCCCAACAGTTTCTCCATCCCCCCGCCTTTGCAAGTGCCAAAAACAAGCATGATGGGAGGGCGGCCATTTGGAAGGGTAGTGGCATCCACCAGTTGGAGCCACAAACACCATCATGTCTACTTTGGGTCTGCAATTTTACGTAACATAACAATAGAACATAAAGGATACTACGTCAAGAAAAATAACTCCCATCACTGTGTATGCCCTGTTCAGACATAGCATGATAGAATCATAGTGGGAAGGGACCTCCAGGGTCATCTAGTCCAACCCCCTGCACAATGCAGGAAACTCACAAACCCCTCCCCCTAAATTCACAGGATCTTCATTGCTGTCAGATGTCCATCTAGCCTCTGTTTAAAAACCTCCAAGGAAGGAGAGCCCACCACCTCCCGAGGAAGCCTGTTCCACTGAGGAACCGCTCTAAACTCACAAATATCTCCCCCTAAATTCACAGGATCCTCATTGCTCCTCATTTAAACATCTAGTCTCTGTTTAAAAACCTCCAAGGAAGGAAAGCCCACCACCTCCCAAGAAGGAAGCCTGTTCCACTGAGGAATCGCTCTAATGGTCACAAAGTTCTTCCTAATGTTGAGCCGGAAACTCTTTTGATTTAATTTCAACACGACCTTCTGAGGCCGCAGAAAACAAAATGGGGCAGACAAATCCCAATCAGACGCTCCCATGCAAGCTGCCCATATCTCACACATTGGTGCACTGGTACAGTTGCACAGTTGTCGCTTATCCTCAGGCAAATCATTCTTAGCAGGATACCGGTGAAGTTTATGCTCTGTGTGATTCTTGGAGACAACTAAGTTCCATCAGAAGAAAATCTGTTTGAGACACTAATGAGAAAGGACAGAGCCCTTGAAGAAGACACAAAACTGCCTATACTCGAATAGCAAGTCGGGCTCAGGGATCCTTTTCTCCTATACAGAAGCTTGTCTCTTGTTCTAGAGAAGTCCCATTGGTACCTGCGGAAGAAAGGTGGGAAGAACTCTCCATTTCAATTTGGTATGGTCCTGGGACTGCAGCTATAGCACATCACGTTGAACTGGAATTCATGGGCTGTGACTGTACTGTCATATCTTCTTGTAGTTCTATATAATAATAATTTACCTGTATGTCATTTATAAAGAGCCCCGTGGTGCAGAGTGGTATAGCTGCAGCACTGCAGTCCAAGCTCTGCTCACGACCTGAGTTCGATCCCAGCGGAAGCTGGTTCAGGTAACCGGCTCAAGGTTGACTCAGCCTTCCATTCTTCCAAGGTGGGTAAATGAGTCCCCAGCTTGCTGTGGGGGGGGAAGTGTAGATGACCGAAGAAGGCAATGGCAAACCACCCCATTACAAAAAGTCTGCCAAGAAAACGTCATGATGTGACATCACCTCATGGGTCAGTAACGACCTGGTGCTTGCACAGGGGACTACCTTTACCTTTTCCTGTCATTTGTAAGTTGCATGGCCTTATTGTTGTTTTTGCTCTATGAATACAAGTGTGGCAACCCCCAACATATGAACATATGAACATATGAAGCTGCCTTCTACTGAATCAGACCCTTGGTCCATCAAAGTCAGTATTGTCTTCTCAGACTGGCAGCGGCTCTCCAGGGTCTCAAGCTGAGGTTTTTCACACCTATTTGCCTGGACCCTTTTTTGGAGATGCCAGGGATTGAACCTGGGACCTTCTGCTTCCCAAGCAGATGCTCTACCACTGAGCCACCGAAGAGGCTGCCACTGAAGTCAAGGTGTTCGGCGTAAGTGCTACAGTAGCAGTCGTTCTGCTGCACTGAAGTCACAATGGGAGTGGCTCCATCTGCTCCTCACCCCCAGCAGCCCCCTGTTCCTTCCCTTGCCCCAGTCATTCACACGCCAAATAAGAGCCTTGGACAGGCTGGTTCCAGCCCATGGGCCATATGTTTAACACCCCTGCTCTAACAACAGCAAAAAACAACAACAATCCACTTAATCTGTATTTTTGTTGTTGTTCAGTCACACAGTCGAGTCTGACTCTTTGCGACTTCATGGACAAAGTCACGCCAGGCCCTCCTGTCTTCCACCATACACCGAAGTCTGCTCAAATTTGTGTTTTTTACATCAGTAACTGTGTCCAGCCATCTCCTCTTTTGCCGTCCCCTTCTTCTTTTGCCTTCTGTCTTTCCCAGCATCAGGGTCTTCTCCAGGAAGTACTCCCTTCTCATTTGCTGGCCAAAGTATTTGAGCTTCAGCTTCAGCATCTGACCTTCCAGAGAACAGTCTGGGTTGATTTCCCTTAGGACTGGCTGATTTGATCTTCTTGCAGTCCAAGGGACTCTCAAGAGTCTTCTCCAGCACCACAGCTCGAAAGCATCTATTCTTCTGCGCTCGGCCTTCCTTATGGTCCAGCTCTCACCGCCATACATTACTGCTGGGAATACCATCACTTTGACTATAAGGACTTTTGTTGGCAGGGTGATGTCTCTACTTTTTATTATACTGCCCAGGTTCACCATAGCTGTCCTCCCAAGGAGCAAACGTCTTTTAATTTCATGGCTACAGTCACCATCTGCAGTGATCTTGGATCCCAGAAATGTGAAGTCTGTCACTACTTCCATGTCTTCCCCTTCTATTTGCCAAGGGGTGATGGGGCCGGATGCCATGATCTTAGTTTCAAGCCTACTTTTGTGCTCTCCTCTTTCACCCTCAACAAGAGGTTGTTTAGGTCCTCCTCACTTTCTGCCATTAAAGTAGTGTCATCTGCATATCTTGAGGTTGTTGATGTTTTTCCCGGCAATCTTAATTCCGGTTTTGTGCTTCATCCAGGCTAGCATTTCGCATGATGTACTCTGCATATAAATTAAATAAGCAGGGTGACAATATACATCCTTGTCAGACTCCTTTTCCTATTCTAAACCAATCAGTTGTTTCATATCCCATTCTGACAGTCACTTCTTGACCCTTATACAGGTTTCTCAGGAGACATGTGAGGTGGTCTGGTACTCCCATCTCTTTAAGGACTTACCACAATTTGTTGCAATCCCCACAATCAAAGGCTTTAGCATAGTCAATGAAGCAGAAATAGACATTTTTCTGATACTCTTGTGCTTTCTCCATAATCCATCGAATGTTGGTAATTTGATCTCTAGTTCCTTGACCTCTTCGAAACCCAGCCTGAACTTCTGGTAGTTCCCGATCTACATACTGCTGAAGCCTTGCTTGTAGGATCTTTAACATGACCTTGCTGGCATGTGAAATGAGTGCAATGGTGCGATAGTTTGAACATTCCTTGGCATTACCCTTCTTTGGGACTGGAATATAAACTGATCTTTTCCAGTCCTGTGGCCACTGTCGTGTTTTCCAAATTTGCTGACATAATGTGTGCATCACTTTAACAGCATCATCTTTTAGGACTTTGAATAGCTCAACTGGGATACCATCATCTCCACTTGCTTTGTTGTTAGTCATGCTTTCTAAAGCCCATTTGACTTCACACTCCAGGATGTCTGGCTCAAGGTCTTCGATTTCACTGCCATGGTTGTCCAGGACACTGAGATCCTTCTTGTATAGTTCTTCTGTGTATTCTTGCCACCTCTTGCCACACTTTTGTATTAGGTCCAACCAAAATTAAAAAAAACAGTTGTTTTTTTTCTTTTTGGTCCTTTAACATCCATTTCCAAACATTGCCCCAAGTTTCAAGGTGCTGGATCATAATAAGGAGTTGACCTCTCTGCTCTCATCCCACTTATGGCCTTTTACAAATTGGGTTTGCTTTCTGCTACCACCATCAGCAAACGACATAAAATGACAGATGACATGTGTCACTGTTTTGTGTCATTTTGATTGGTCCTAACAAAAGCTATTTTGTTAGAGAACCAGTTTGGGAGAACAGGATTTAATTTCCCACTCTTCCACATGCAGCCTGCTGGGTGACTTTGGGTCAGTCACAGTTTTCTCAGAGCTGTTCTCTCAAGAGTAGTTCTCAAAGGAGCTCTCTCAGCCCCACCTACCTCACAGGGAGTGCTCTCTCTAAGCTGTGGAGTCTTGTGAGCAAAAATTCTAGTTTGTGAGCTTTTGGTATGAAAGTCGTGAGTTAATGATTTGGCTACTGCATCAAATAGTTTGCTCTGGGGCCATCCTTCTTAAGACAAAAATGTGTGAGCTGGAGGCTAAAAAACTGTGAGCTAGCTCACACTAACTCAGCTTAGAGGGAACACTGATCACATGGTCTCTGTTGTGGGGGTGGGAAGGAAAAGGAGACTATTAGAGAAGAAGAAGAAGAAGACTGCAAATTTATACCCCACCCTTCTTTCTGAATCAGAGACTCATAGCGGCTTACGATCTCCCATATCTTCTCCCCCTACAACAGACACCCTGTGAGGTGGGTGGGGCTGAGAGGGTTCTCACAGCAGCTGCCCTTTCAAGGACAACTCCTGCGAGAGCTATGGCTAACCCAAGGCCATTCCAGCAGCTGCAAGTGGAGGAGTGGGGAATCAAACCCAGTTCTCCAAGAGTCCGTGCACTTAAACACTACACAAACTGGCGGGGTGGGGAGGGGGTGGGGTATAAATCCAATTGTCTGTGAATTTAGGGGGAGGTATTTGTGAGTGTCCTGCATTGTCCAGGGGGTTGGACTAGATGACCTTGGAGGTCCCTTCCATGATTTTATGATTCCTCCTCCTCCTATTTTGTGGGGGAGAGCCAGTTTGGTGTAGTGGTTAAGTGTGCGGACTCTTATCTGGGAGAACCGGGTTTGATTCCCCACTCCTCCACTTGCACCTGCTGGAATGGCCTTGGGTCAGCCATAGCTCTGGCAGAGATTGTCCTTGAAAGGGCAGCTGCTGGGAGAGCCCTCTCCTGCCCCACACACCTCACAGGGTGTCTGTTGTGGGGGAGAAAGGTAAAGGAGATTGTGAGCCGCTCTGAGACTCTTCGGAGTGGAGGGCGGGATATAAATCCAATATCTTCTTCTTCTTCTTCTTCCTATGCTTTGCTTTTAGCTTTTAATTTCTGGACCAGCATGGCTGCAAATCTCTTTTGTCTATCTTGCCTATTATGCCATGCTTCCTCTCCTGGGTCTAGCCGTGCTCTGTGCCCATCAGCTACCAGGGGATGGACTGGCACCCTTTATCTACCCTGACCCATAGCCTGAGAAAGATCTCGGACTTGTGCGCTAACAGACACTTTTTAGAACAAGGAAGCATTGCTGGAAGAGGACCTTGTTCCCAGAAGTAAATCCAGGCTGACAGTTGTAATGGATGGCACTCCTGTATTATAGCTGCAGGCAGAAGGAGAAACCTATGCGTGGTCTCGGTGGAGGCCTACAGCCATGGCAGTCTGTGCTTATTGGTACGCCAAGTGCAGCACGGATTTTTAAATATTTCAGCAGCCCCAGCTCCACCCAAGATAAGATTCCCCCAAACACAAGCTGAATAAACCTTTTGTTAAGCCTCCCGTCATGCAAGATGCAAGAACTGGTCTCTTTCATGACTCCTTTACTTCTGGTTCTCCTAAACATCTCCCACAAACATCTTCTCCCGCATAAGCAGAGGACTTGGTTGTGCACATTTTAGGACGTGACAGGGAGCTGAACTAAACACAAGGCTGCAGCAATGCGAATGATGTGCCATCAGCCTTGAAAGAGAATTGCACTGCTCTTTCTGGAGTGTGAGCATGGACCTGTCAATTGGGCGGACCGAAAAAGTGTCTCTGCCCACGGGATGGTGAGGAGGTGTTACGGTGCGTATCTGCTGCTCCATTATCATTTGTAGTGTGGTGCTGAAATGCTCAGGTTTGATTTGGACTCTAGGAAAAAAGAGACGCCACTTGGGGGGATTGTAAGGAATGGAAGCCATACCTTACAATGGCCACCCACTTTCTTTTTACTGTTGGATACACATTTTGTGCATCTTTGCCACTCTTTGATCCAGGTGGGCACCTGTTTTGGTCTGAAGCAATAGAACAAAGTTGGAGTCCAGTAGCACCTTTAAGACCAACAAAGTTTCATTGAGAAATATAAGCTTATATTCTCAATAAAACTTGGTTGGTTTTAAAGGCGCTACTGGATTCCAACTTTGCCACTGTCGTTTCCCCAATTTGCTGCGCAAAGAGAACAGAACATCCCCACGGCCAAGGCCCCTGACCCCAGGGCCTTGCAGCCAGATGTGCGTTTCAGTAACCCTGTTTACAAGTTACGCTGAATACTTGACTTTTATTTATAGATGATACATGTTCATGTTACATTCAACCCACGTGCGGCTGAATGCATGACTGAAACCTCACCTTTACCCAGGGACTGGTCCTTCGCTATCTTTGTGAACGCTTGTTGCCACTTCCTTACCAATAGATGTATGCGTATTCACTGCAGTGGCCTGGGCTAATTGTTGCAATGAGCACATGTACAATCTGTGTAGACGCAGGGAGGTCAAACGTGCAGCTCAGGGGCCAAATCAGCCCCCCAGAGGGCTCCTATCAGGCCCCCGAGCAACTGACTGTCATCTGCTTCCTTCTCCCTCCCTCTTGCTTCCTTCTGTATAACAGCTTGCTTTGTAAGGCTTGCTCAATCGCACAGCAGCTACAGAGCAAAACCTTTATTTTCTCCATTGGCTGAGGTTCCTTCCCCTCCTGGTTGCCTGGGGAAGGAGGGAAAGAGCCAGAGCTTCCTTTGCTCAGTTCCCTGGATCCCTTGGGAGAGATACAAAGAAAGCATCTTTAAGACCAACGAGTGCCAACTTTTTAAGCATGTTTTAAGTTTTAAAAAAATATATATTTGTGTTTGTGTTCTTTATCAAATTTATATCTTCGCTATGTAATCTTAAATAGGTACACACGAGGCCCAACCCGACATGGCCCGGCCCAACAAGGTCTCATTTATGTCAGATCCGGCCCTCATAACAAATGAGTTCGACATCCCTGATTAGTTTGATTGTTCTTTGTACATCCAGACTGGACGATTGTAACTTGCTCTGTGCTGGGCTGCCCTTGACGTTAACCCCAAAATCACAGCTAGTGCAGCCCGTCCAGAAATGTGGTGACGACTGTGTGGGCTCACGTTCAGTTGATGCTGCACCAGCGACACGGGTTGACCACAGAGTACCAGATCCAGTTCAAGGTTCTGATGTTAACCTAGGCTTCCCAATCCCCAGGTCCCAGCGGAGGATCCCCTGGTTTTACAGGCTTCCCCCCTCCCCCAGCTAGCTGGCCAGCGGGGGAAGCTCCACCCCCATAGCCATTATGCACCTCCAGGAACAATTCCCATAGGGAATGATGGGGAATTGATCCGCGGGTGTCAGGGGCTCTGGGGGGGCTGTTTTTTGAGGTAGAGGCGCCAAATTTAGTGCCTCTCCCCCAAAATACCTCCCAAGTTTCAAAAAGATTGGACTAGGGGGTCCAATTCTATGAGCCCCAAAAGAAGGTGCCCCTATCCTTCATTATTTTCTATGGAAGGAAGGCATTCTTAAAGGTGTACTGTCCCTTTAAATGTGATGGCCAGAACTCCCTTTGGAGTTCAATTACGCTTGTCACACCCTTGCTCCTGGCTCCGCCCCCAGTCTCTCCTGGCTCCACCCCCAAAGTCCCCAGATATTTCTTGAATTGGACTTGGCAACCCTATGTTAACCTTTAGAGCACTATACAGCCAGGATCTGTAGATCTGCGAGGCCGCTTCTCCCCACAGGAGCCTCACAGAGCATTATAGTCAACTGATCAACGTCTTCTGATTATCCCCAGCCCCACAGATTTCCAGCGGGCGTTGACTAGGCCGGGGTTTTTTCTGGCCTGGCCCTCGCTTGGTGGAACAAGCTCTCACTTGAGAGCAGGGCCCTATGGGATTTGTTACAATTCTTCAGAGCCTGTAAAATGGAGCTGTTCCGCCAGGCTTTCGAATGAGGCGGAGGACATCCAAATCTATCTTGGCCACCATCATGAAAATGTTGGCAGCTGATAATGCTGAGCACTAGTCCAAGCTGAGCATCATTCTGCAGACAAGGAAAGGAAAGGCCCCCTGTGCAAGCACCAGTCGTTTCCGACGCTGGGGTGACGCTGCTTTCACAATGTTTTCACAGCAGATTTTTTTACGGGGTGGTTTGCCATTGCCTTCCCCGGTCATCTACACTTTCATTTTACCGACCTCAGAAGGATGGAAGTTCTGAGTCAACCTCGAGCCAGCTACCTGAGAACCCAGCTTCCACCGGGGATCAAACTCAGGTCGTGAGCAGAGCTTAGGACTGCAGAACTGCAGCTTTAACACTCTTCGCCACTGGGCTCCTCACTTGAGACAAACCCACTATGATTATTGTATATTGTGTATGTATGTACGTATGCATGCAGGGGTAATTTTGTAGAAAAATAGGTGGTGGAGCTCATCCAGGGATTGTTATGCAGCTGCACATACTATACAATGGACAAGGAGGTGAAACTCTCAGAAGGAGGAGGTGGAACTCTCAGAAAGGTTCAGGAGCTATGCTCTTGTGAGCTCCCACTGAATCCAAGGCCTGCATGTATGTATGTATGTATTTTTTTCCATTTCTATTCCATCCTCCCCAAACGGGCTCAGGGCAGATTACAGTAAGGTTAAAACACTGGATAAATACAATTAATTAAAATTAAATTTAAAACAGCATCATTTAAATATATAACTGCATGGTTCCAGCTTAATAGTAATATGAGTTTATTCAACTAAGTATATATTGATATCGTCTGACTTGTAACCCGCCCTGAGCCTGCTTTGGGGAGGGTGGGATAAAAATCAAAGCAAATAAAATAAATCCAGTTTTCTTTGCAAAACAAACGCTTGTTGGCTGTTTCTTACAGGTACGCCCACAATCCCTGTAACATGCGAACAAACCAAGTCTGCACGTGAATTCTAACTCATACGTTTACTGTGACACTTTACAGGGTGAGGCACACCGCTCAGAGTTTGTAGCCTATGTTGAGAAGAGGGTTGGGGACAAAAAGGGAAGGAGAAGGAGAAATAATAAGGAAATCCAGCGTCCAGAATGAGTTTAGAGCCGAATAGAATTGGGGGGGGGGGGGCAGGGTTAGCTCTTGAGAGTGAAAGCTTTCTCTGTTATCTGACAAAAGGGACTTTGACACTCGAAAGCTTGTACTCTGAAAATCTGGTTGTTCCTGGACTCAAATCTAGTTGCTCTCTTGCAGATCAAAAGAGCTGCCCTCTGAATCTAAGGGAGAGACGTGAGCAAATGTCATCTCTCCTGCATTTCAGTTGGTGATGGAGACAGGAGTCTAAACAAAATGCTTAACAGCAGAAGCGCTTTTTTTAACTGGTGGGTTTAGATGGAAGAAGGGTTTTCGTAGAACAGTGTAGAACAGTGTAGGCAGGGCTTTTTGTGTAGAAAAAGCCCAGCAGGAACCTATTTGCATATTAGGACACACACCCTGACATCACTGTTGTTTTGCGCAGAGCTTTTGGTGTAGAAAAAGGCCCAGCAGGAACTCATTTGCATATTAGGCCATACCCCCTACATCACTGTTGTTTCACACGGCTTTTTGGGTAGAAAAAGTCGAGCAGGAACTCATTTGCATATTAGGCCACACCCCTGACAGCACTGTTGTTTCACACAGGGCTTTTTGTGCAGAATAAGCCCAGTGGGAACTCATTTGCATATTAGGTCACACCCCTGACATCACCATTGTTTAGCACATGGCTTTTTGTAGGAAAAGCCAGCAGGAGCTCATTTGCATATTAGGCCACACCCCCGATGCCAAGCCAGACGGAACTGTTTCCCTGTTTGTTCCTGCTCAAAAAAGCCTTGATACATATAAAAAAACCATTCCACTCTTTTATGCCGAGTTCTAAAGAGGGAAGCAATGAATGAAATTGCATTTGTAAATATCCCTTGTGTTTGCTGGAGACCTTTTCCGGCTGCTCTCCAAACCAGGAATTGTGGGACTTCTTGACCCTTCAGAGCATTGTCAGCTCCCAGTTAACCCTTTGGCCACAAGAAATCCAGAGCCATTTCTCCCCACCCTAATCCCTGGAAAAGAGCTTTGTTTCAGTCTGATTCGGCATGCTAAAGCGTCACCCTGGAGTGACCGGCAGCAATGCGCAATGCTGGGCCTTGCGGTCCCTTTCCCTTCCCCCAGATAAAGGCAACCAGGCCTGTGTTTGACTTCCTTGGAAATCAGGAGGTATCGATTTGCTGCTGTTGTTGTTTCCCCCTCCCTCCTCCTCCTCCTCCTCCTCCACCCCTCGCCTGATCTTCTCCCCTCGGTTTCCTGCTTCTTGCAGAGCAGCTGCAGCCCAGAGCATTGTGGGAGCCGCTTTCGCATCTGAGCCCATTAGTCACCAGATGTCATCTGCTGCTGCTGCCAGGGCTTCAAACGGCAGAGGAGACAATGTCCCATGCATGCTGAACATCTGAATGCCGACTCCTTCAATAATGTGGACAGCTCAATGGGCTGGCCTGACATCCTTCAGAGAGGCACCTGACCCCAACGCCATGTTTATACTGACACCTACAGCCCTGCCAGGAAACAGGCGCAGCCCATGCCAAGAGCTGGGCTGTGAACATTTGGGGTTTTTATAAAAATTGTGTTTATTTCAAGCAGAAAGATTGGGGCGGGGGGGGGAAGAGGGGGAGGGAGAAAGCCCTGCTCTAGGGAAGATTAATTGAGCGGAATTGCAAAAGGAAATAGACTCTGGGTTGACTTTGGGGGCCGCTTGCATTTCATTGGCCTTCTTTTCTCTTCGGGAGCGTTGAACGGGGGTTATTCGAAAGGTGAGGCGGATCCAAGGGAAACACGGCTCCTTCGGATGTTGAGATCTATGAGCCGATGGGGGGAACGCTGTTTAGCAAATGCCCAGCTTCAGATCTCAGATTTACGGCACAATCCTATGCAGAGTCGTTCCAGTCGAAGCGGCATCGATTTCGGTGGTTATGCACTTGGGGCTCGCAGACAATTTCAACAGCAAAGAAGCGGACTAGTTTTTCCTGATTCCCCCCCCCCCCCATTGCAGACTGCCAGCTCCCTCCAAATCATGTGTCCCTGAGGTTCCTCTAGAGTGCAAGCCTCCAGGTGGGATCTGGGAATCTCCAGGAATTAGAATTTGTCTCCAGACTGTAGAGTTCCGTTCCCCTGGAAGAAACAGCAGCTTCAGGGGGAAGACTCTGTGAACTCCTATCACCGCTGAGATCTCTCTCCTGCCCAAACCAGACACTCCCCAGGAATCTCAGTGAATTTCCTCAGGAATCTCCAGATATTTCCCAAGCCTGAATTGGCAACCTGAGGCCCCCTGGTCCTCCCAGGAGTAGCATTGCCCCATGGAGGGTGTTCCCCCCCTTTTTTTTGAGCAGGAACACACAGGAATGCTGCTCTGGCTTGCTTGGCATCAGGGGGTGTGGCCAAATATGCAAATGAGCTCCAGCTGGGCCTTTTTGAAAGCCAGTTTGGTGTAGACATTAAGTGTGCGGACTCTTAACTGGGAGAACCGGGTTTAATTCCCCACTCCTCCACTTGCACCTGCTGGAATGACCATGAGTCAGCCATAGCTTTTGTAGAAGTTGTCTTTGAAAGGGCAGTTGCTGTAAGAGCTCTCTCAGCCACACCTACCTTGCAGGGTGTCCGTTGGAGGGGCAACGGAGATAAGGAGATTGTGACCACTCTGAGACTTTGAGATTCAGAGTATAGGGCGGGAGAGGGTGCAGTACTGCAGTCAAACTCTCTGCTCATGACCTGAGTTCGATTCCAGAGGAAGCTGGGTTCAGATAGCTGGCTTGAGGTTGACTCAGCCTTCCATCCTTCCAAGGTCGGTAAAATGAGTACCCAGATTGCTGTGGGTAAGGTGTAGATGACTGCGGAAGGCAATGGCAAACCACCCCGTAAAATGTCTGCCATGAAAACATTGTGACGCGACGTCACCCCAGAGTCGGAAATGACTGGTGCTTGCACAGGGGACAAGAACAGAATGCAGGGGTTTAAATGGCTCAAAGCCATTTAAACCACTGTTATCTCCTCTTCATGAACCACCACAAATGGCATCAAAGTTTGTGGAAATTCATGGCAGTTCCATTCCAGAGCCCCTGCCCAAAGTGTCAGTCAGGTGGTCCATGGAACTCTTAATGGGAGCAAAGACTGGCCCAGGCCTGTGTCACCAATGATATGGTGACATCACTTTTGGCATCTACCAAAAATGATAGGATCATAGAGCTGGAAGGGACCTCCAGCGTCATCTAGTCCAACCCCCTGCACAATGCAGGAAACTCACAAATACCTCCCCCTAAATTCACAGGATCTTCATTGCTGTCAGATGGCCATCTAGTCTCTGTTTAAAAATCTTCAAGGAAGGAGAGCCCACCACCTCCCAAGGAGGGAGCCTGTTCCACTGAGAACAGCTCAAACAGTCAGGAAGTTCTTCCTAATGTTGAGCCAGAAACTCTTTTGATTTCATTTCAACCCATTGGTTCTGGTCCTACCTTCTGGGGCCACAGAAAACAATTCCACACCATCCTCTACAAGACAGCCCTCCAAGGACTTGAAGATGGTGATCCTATCACCTCTCGAGAGCCAGTTTGGTGTAGTGGTTAAGTGTGCGGACTCTTATCTGGGAGAACCGGGTTTGATTCCCCACTCCTCCATTGCAGCTGCTGAAATAGCCTTGGGTCAGCCAGAGCTCTGGCAGAGGTTGTCCTTGCAAGGGCAACTGGAGAGCCAATTTGGTGTAGTGGTTAAAGTGTGCGGACTCTTATCTGGGAGAACCGAGTTTGATTCCCCACTCCTCCACTTGCACCTGCTGGGATGGCCTTGAGTCAACCGTGGCTCTGGCAGAGGTTGTCCTTGAAAGGGCAGCTGCTGTGAGAGTCCTCTCAGCCCCACCCACCTCACAGGGTGTCTGTTGTGGGGGGAGAAGATAAAGGAGATTGTGAGGCGTTCTGAGATTTGGAATGAAGGGCAGGATATAAATCCAATATCTTCTTCTTTTCTCAGCCGCCTCCTCTCCAGGCTAAACATGCCCAGCTCCTTCAGCCTTTCCTCATAGGACTTGGTCTCCAGACCCCTCACCATCTTCGTCGCCCTCCTCTGGAACCGTTCCAGCTTGTCTAGATCCTTCTTCAAATGTGGTGCCCAAAGCTGAACACAAGACTCCAGGTAAGGTCTTAGTGGAGCAGAGTAGAGTAAAGTCAGAGTAGAGTGATGTCAGGGGTGTGTGGCATATGCTGATGAGTTATACAAATGAGTTGGGCTAATGAGCTCCAGCACCTCTTTTTCTATGAAGTGACCTCTGGCTACAACTAAGAGTGCACACAACAGCTTTGGGTATGCAGTATACATTGCAAATTTTTTTTTTAGAGATAATAATGCTTCTTTATTACAATATCAAATTACATTACAGTTCATATTTCGTTGATAAAGATCAAATTCTTTCTACATACTCAAATTAGTCACATGCCTTACCTAAAACAAAACAAAGCAAAAAAATAAAAGCAGGACGGCGTGATTAAACTATATATCCTTCTTTTTTTATAATTCATAACTTGAAATTCTCTTGTTCTCTTAAAACTCGCAATTAATCAATACTCCTTTTGATACTTCTTAATTATTACCTTTACACATCCATTCGTAAAACAATCTCCAATTGCATGTTGTCTGTCTACCTGGTTTTATCAGATTTGACAGAGTATCAATCTCCACTATCTCCAATTTTTTTATTATAAGTTCATCCATTGTTGGGATGTCTTTTTTCTTCCAATGTTGAGCTAACAAAATTCTGGTCGCGGTAACTATGTGTAATATCATATATTTCGTTTCTTTTTCCATCCTAATAGAAATACTATTAAGTAAAAACAAGTCTGGCTTATATGGAATTTCTATTTTTAACATTTTACGTAACATTTCATGTATTTTTGTCCAAAACCCTTGAACTTTTTTACAAGACCACCAGACATGGAAATAAGTACCTGTACGGTTTTCACATTTCCAGCACTTATTAGATATCCCAGGGAACATTTTGGCAATCTTATTTGGCATTATATGCTATCGATAGATCAACTTATACAAGTTCTCCTTGAATGCAGTTGACCTCGTGATTTTTATATTTACATTCCATATCTGTGACAATTGTTCCAGCTCTATATTATAACCTACATTTCTTGCCCATTTAACCATCACTTCTTTTACTTCTTCATCACACATATCCTGTTGAAGATTGTTTTTATAAATCTTACTAATCATTTTTGTATCTATTCCCAGAAGTAACTTATCAAGGGGGCAGTCCTGTAGATAAAAACCGGCTTCTCTGTCTTTGTTATATCTTGATTTTAGCTGGGCCATTGATCACCGATCTAAAGTTATATTTTGTGTTCCTAAATTCTCATCTGACTTCAACACACCTGTATTATCCAAAATATCTTTATATTTTATTATTTCATTCTGCATAAACAATCTCTGTTGGGAGAAGGCTTCCAGAGGGGGAACCCAATTAGGTATCTTATGGTATATTCTCCTTTTCAATTTATCCCATGTCAAAAAGCCAAGATTTTCTTATTAAATGATTCTGAAAATACTTATGGCCTCCTATACGATACCATATAAAAGCATGCCACCCTATTTTCAGATCATGTTCCTCTAATGCCAGTAATCTCTTATCACCCAACAATATCCAATCCTTAATCCAGACCAGCAGGCCTCATAGTAGATCTTCCAGTTTGGTAACGCTAAGCCGCCTCGCTCTTTTGCATCCTGTAGCAATTTATATCTTATCTGGGCTCTCTTGCTTTGCCGAATAACTTTACCTGTCATTTTCTTCAACGTTTGAAAATAGGATTCTTTCAACTGTATAGGGACTACTTGAAAGAGAAACATTATCTTGGGGAGTATCACCATTTTCAATGCTGGCATTTTCCCTAAAAAGGAAAGCAATTTTTGAAGTTCCCGAAGGCTCCTCTTTCTCTCCTAGTTTGCCCATCTGATCACCATGTTATTCACCTTCCTTTGCGACATTTAAAATATCCCTTACTCCGCAAACTACAGCCCACCTCTGAAGTTGTATTTTCAACGTTGGCATCCACTTTAAAAAAGTAAGTCATCTTGCACGCTTTCCAAAGAATGCAACAAAATAAATTGTTTAGGAGGCAAATTGTTTGGGGAAACGGTTGAAAGAACTTGTCATACTAAAGTCCCGGAGGGGGTGGAATCTACCAAAGGGAAGGCATAACCATATTCCACTATGCAAAAGGTTGTTATAACAGGGGATACTGATAAATTGTTCACCATGGCAACGGGAAGTAGGACCAGAAGGAAGATGCTGAATTTACAGATTTAGGTTACTAGGATGAAAAGCAGGTTTGGCTCTGCAGAGACATCAGGGAGGTGGAAAATTCCCATAATTGGAAATGTATTAAAATTAATACCTGTCAGGAGTGGTTTAAGGGGCAGTGGATAAACATCTGGTGGAGATTATATGGGTTTAATTAATTCTGCCTAGAATAAATAACCACGGAAGAAATCCTCTGGCCACACCGAGCGAGGTTGTAGAATCCCTTAGCATTGAGCTGTTCCTGTCAAAATAGTTGCCTGAGGCCTCCCCTTCCCTTCTTTAAGAGGGCTTCTTTAAGTCCTTCTCTTTATTCCCTAAATTTTCAAACTACAGGTGGAAGCTAGCTCCCAGTGTCTCACCTCAGTTGGAAGAGAAGGATGAGAGAATGGATTGTTTGAACCCTCAGGTAGAAGATGCCCAGGACTGAAGACTGTCTTGAGGCAATGTGGTGGCCAGAGCAGAACCACTGACCTGCTCTGGAAATATTTTGGCAGATACAAGCTTTTAATCAAGATTCTGAAGAGAAAATTATTTATTTATTTATCTTATTCTATCTATATCCTGCCCTCCCCGCGAAAGCAGCCTCAGGGCAGCTTCCGCATCTTTCCAGAATACTTTTTTTTAAAAATTATTCTGGAGACCTGATTCTCTGATCAAATTAAGTGGGAAACTCTATGGTAAAATTGCCCTCAAATCATAGAGTGTTGCCCAAATACCAGAGTGTCGCCTCTGGTGTGCCCATATCACTTACATAAGAACATAAGAACATAAGAGAAGCCATGTTGGATCAGGCCAACGGCCCATCAAGTCCAACACTCTGTGTCACACAGTGGCAAAAAATTTTATATACACACATACACTGTGGCTAATAGCCACTGATGGACCTGTGCTCCATATTTTTATCTAAACCCCTCTTGAAGGTGGCTATACTTGTGGCCGCCACCACCTCCTGTGGCAGTGAATTCCACATGTTAATCACCCTTTGGGTGAAGAAGTACTTCCTTTTATCCATTTTAACCTTTTTGCTCAGCAATTTCATCAAATGCCCACGAGTTCTTGTATTGTGAGAAAGGGAGAAAAGTACTTCTTTCTCTACTTTCTCCATCCCATGCATTATCTTGTAAACCTCTATCATGTCACCCCGCAGTCGACATTTCTCCAAGCTAAAGAGTCCCAAGCGTTTCAACCTTTCTTCATAGGGAAAGTGCTCCAGCCCTTTAATCATTCTAGTTGCCCTTCTCTGGACTTTCTCCAATGCTATAATATCCTTTTTGAGGTGCGGCGACCAGAACTGCACACAGTACTCCAAATGAGACCGCCCAATCGATTTATACAGGGGCATTATGATACTGGCTGATTTGTTTTCAATTCCCTTCCTAATAATTCCCAGCATGGCGTTGGCCTTTTTTATTGCAGACGCACACTGTCTTGACATTTTCAGTGAGTTATCTACCACGACCCCAAGATCTCTCTCTTGGTCAGTCTCTGCCAGTTCACACCCCATCAACTTGTATTTGTAGCTGGGATTCTTGGCCCCAATGTGCATTACTTTGCACTTGGCCACATTGAACCGCATCTGCCACGTTGACGCCCACTCACCCAGCCTCAACAGATCCCTTTGGAGTTCCTCACAATCCTCTCCGGTTCTCACCACCCTGAACAATTTAGTGTCATCCGCAAACTTGGCCACTTCACTGCTCACTCCCAACTCTAAATCATTTATGAACAAGTTAAAGAGCATGGGACCCAGTACTGAGCGCTGCGGCACCCCACTGCTTACCGTCCTCCACTGCGAAGACTGCCCATTTATACTGACTCTCTGCTTCCTATTACTAAGCCAGTTTTTGATCCACAAGAGGACCTGTCCTTTTACTCCATGACTCTCAAGTTTTCTAAGGAGCCTTTGATGAGGAACTTTATCAAAAGCTTTCTGGAAGTCAAGGTAAACAACATCTATCGGGTCGCCTTTGTCCACATGTTTGTTCACCCCCTCAAAGAAATGTAACAGGTTAGTGAGGCAAGATCTTCCCTTGCAGAACCCATGCTGAGTCTTCCTCAATAACCCGTGTTCATCAATGTGCCTACTCATTCTGTCCTTGATAATGGTTTCTACCAACTTTCCTGGTATTGAAGTCAGACTGACTGGCCTGTAATTTCCCGGATCTCCTCTGGAACCCTTTTTAAAGATGGGGGTGACATTTGCTACCTTCCAGTCCTCAGGAACGGAGGCAGATTTCAATGAAAGATTACAGATTTTTGTTAGAAGATCCACAAGTTCAACTTTGAGTTCTTTCAGAACTCTCAGATGTATGCCATCCGGACCTGGTGACTTATTAGTTTTTAATTTGTCTATCAGTTGTAGGACCTCCTCTTTTGTCACCTCAATCTGACTCAGGTCTTTCAACACCCCTTCCAAAATTAGTGGTTCTGGGGCGGGCAAAAAGTTCTCGTCTTCCACAGTGAAGACGGAGGCAAAAAATTCATTTAGCTTCTCAGCCATTTCCCTATCCTCCTTCAGTAATCCTTTTACCCCATGGTCATCCAAGGGCCCCACTGCCTCCCTGGCTGGTTTCCTACTTCTAATATATTTGTAGAATTTTTTATTGTTGGTCTTTATGTTTTTTGCAATATGCTCCTCATAGTCCCTTTTTGCCTGCCTGATCACAGATTATGCAGGCCTATTGTGCAATGTTGCAGTTGTGGAGGGATTTCCTCCCACTGATGGGGGCACAAGCCTGCAAAACTGGGGGGTCCCCTGCCCACAACTGGTGAATGGCAAGCCTCTTGCATGTGGAGGTGGTGAGCTCTCCCTCACTGGTTATCTTTAAGCAGCGGCTAGACAAACACTTGTCAGGGATGCTCTAGGCTGATTTCACATCTCTCTCGTGCCTATATGGGGAGGGACGGCGGCTCAGTGGTAGAGCATCTGCTTGGGAAGCAGAAGGTCCCAGGTTCAATCCCCGGCATCTCCAACTAAAAACGGTCCAGGCATATAGGCATGAAAAGCCTCAGCTTGGGACCCTGGAGAGCTGCTGCCAGTCTGAGTAGACAATACTGATTTTGGGGAGGGATGGTGGCTCAGTGGTAGAGCATCTGCTTGGTAAGCAGAAGGTCTCAGGTTCAATCCCCGGCTTCTCCAAAAAAGGGTCCAGGCAAATAGGTGTGAAAAACCTCAGCTTGAGACCCTGGAGAGCCGCTGCCAGTCTGAGAAGACAATACTGACTTTGATGGACCAAGGGTCTGATTCAGTATAAGGCAGCTTCATATGTTCATACATTTGTCCAGTCTGTTCTAAAAGCAACCTAAGCTGGTGGGCCTCACTATGTTTTGTGGCAGTGAGTTCTGTCACTCAGTTATGAGCATCTCTGCTCATGAGTCGGTCACGAGCAGACAGAAAAAAACAGGTGTGTGTCAAGACCTTCTGCTCACGGCTGGTTGGCTGGGATCACCCTGCTGGTCACAGGCCGGATGCGTTAGAATATTTCTGGGCACCTGTGAGAGGCAGGGAACAAACAACGGAGGGTGACCCTCACCTTCCTGCCACGCATCCAGTTTTCCATCTGTCTGTGTCCTTGGCCAGACTCCATATTGTTTTTCCTACAACAGACGAAACCAGCTTCCCTGCTGGACGTTTCGGCAAGCCGAAATCCAAAGCGGAGAATTTGCAGCACGCCGGCATGGCCGTAGAACTGCGATCGACGCACCACCCAACCGTGCGCTCTCTTGCCACCGCCTCGCTCGCTAGCGTTGCTTTCGACAGCTCTCTGTCCTATTTTGCTTTGGCACGCGAGGAGTAGCTCTTCACATCCTTGACCTGGGCTCTCGCTGATCCTCTGGAACTTACAACATGCTGGCAGTGACTAATGAGTGTGGCTGTGCAATAAAAAAACCCACATAAAGGAGAGAGGAAGACAGCCAATCGGCTGTGTGGGGACATAACAGATGATCCCACTTTAGACAAAGGAAAACAGGATTCGAGATGCCACAGCGCCCTCTGCTCAGTGACACCGAGGGCCCCTGTAACCACAACAAAAGACAGCACTGCATTTCTCTGCAGGTAATCGTCCCCACCCCCCAATGAAATTCCCCTTTGCTCTAGGATACTCCGCCTGCCTTTGTGTTTCTTTCCTTTCCCCCATTTTTTGCATTTTCTCTTGTGAATTGAGAATGAATTAATTGTGCTTGATCGATAGACCTAACGACCGGGGACCTATTCTCACCTGTACGTTTACAGCACACGCCAGGCCAGCCATGGGCAGCAGCAGTCAAACATGTTTCTGCAGCCAGCCTCATCGATGTATCTTTTCTCCAGAAGTGTTGCTTTTGAATTCCTGGCCAGATGTCACAGTCCCACAAATCAGAAGAAGAAGAAGACTGCAGATTTATGCTCTGCCCTTCTCTCTGAATCAGAGACTCCGAGTGGCTTACAATCTCCTACGTCTTCTCCCCCCACAACAGACACCCTGTGAGGTGGGTGGGACTGAGAGGGCTCTCACAGCAGCTGCCCTTTCAAGGACAACCTCTGCCAGAGCTATGGCTGACCCAAGACCATTCCAGCAGATGCAAGTGGAGGAGTGGGGAAGAAGAAGACTGCAGATTTATACCCTGCCCTTCTCTCTGAATCAGAGACTCCGAGTGGCTTACAATCTCTTATATCTTCTCCCCTCACAACAGACACCCTGTGAGGTGGGTGGGACTGAGAGGGCTCTCACAGCAGCTGCCCTTTCAAGGACAACCTCTGCCAGAGCTATGGCTGACCCAAGGCCATTCCAGCAGCTGCAAGTGGTGGAAGAGTGGGGAATCAAACCCGGTTTTCCCAGATAAGAGTCCACACACTTAACCACTACACCAACGTGGCTCTCGGGGAGGGGGGGGGAGAAAAAACCTTATTTCCGTCCTTCTAGTAGCAGGAAAATCAGCTATAGCCACTACCTGGAAAAGTTCAGATGCTCTATGGCAGGGGTGTCAAATATGCAGCCCAGGGGCCAAATCAGGCCCCCGGAAGGCTCCTATCAGACCCCTGAGCAACTGGCTGTCATCTGCTTCCTTCTTCCTCTCTCTTGCTTCTATCATCACAGCTTGATTTGCAAGACTTGCTCAATCACAGCGACACTACAGAGCAAAGCCTCTATTTTCTCCATTGGCTGAGGCTCCTCCCTTGGGGAGGAAGGGGCTGTGGAGGAACAGCTTGCTTTGCCAGGCTCTCTCAGTCACACAGCAGAGCTACTGAGCCAAGCCTCTCTTCCTTCTATTGGCTGAGGCTCCTCCCCCTCTTGGTCCCCTGAGGAAGGAAGGAAGGAGCCAAAGCTTCCTTTGCCCTGTTCTTTGGATCGCATGGGAAATATGCAAAGAAAGCACCTTTAAGACGGAGTGCTAATGTTTTAAGTTTTATTTGTCTGTGTCCTTTATGAAGTTTACGTCTCTGGTGTCGGGCATTACATTTTTATGACACACATGGCCCGGCCCGGCAACGTCTCATTTATGTCAGATCTGGCCCTCATAACAAATTAGTTCAACACTAGGGGTGTGCAAAAAAAAAAAAATACAGATTTACACGGATTCGGAAATACATGGGGCCAAAAAATTTGGAATAGCCGCATATATGGTAGATGAGCGGCTATTACCAAATATACGGCCCCATTATACCCTACGGCCATTGAAATCAATGGCAAAATGGGGTATATTGGAA
Organism: Heteronotia binoei; assembly: GCF_032191835.1. Lineage (NCBI taxonomy): Eukaryota > Metazoa > Chordata > Lepidosauria > Squamata > Gekkonidae > Heteronotia > Heteronotia binoei. Next base: position 6,818,237 of record NC_083228.1, read on the forward strand.
GCCATCTGGAGGGGAGGGGGTTTGAGGGAGAGCCCCCAAATTTGCAGGGGACTCTCCCCTACAACCCCCCCAAGTCCCAAAAAGATTGGGCCAGGGAGTCCTGTGGAGAAACGCCATCTTAGGTAATGTTGGTGCTTGGTTGGAGGGGAACATGAAACTACTAAAGCAGGCTTTGTGGCCTAGCCTTCCCTTCACCCCCCCCCCCCTTCCAGAGTTAAACCAGCGCCTCTAGGGGGAAAGCCTCCTAGAGGGGCAGGAAGTTCTTTAGCCTTCCCCTCATTCCCTCCTCCCTTCTGGAGTTAAACCAGCAACTCTAGGGGGGAAAGCCTCCTAGAGGGGCAGGAAGTTCTTTTGTTTTTTTTTATTTGAGTTAGGCGGGAAAAGGTCAGTCCTCGGCTGGCGCTCAGGGAGAGAGGTTGCCAGTCTGTGGGCTCCTGCCTGTGGGAGAGGCAGAGCGGACACCAGGCAGTCATTCACAAGGTAGGGCAAGTTTACACCAGGGATGAGAGGATGCGTTTATATCAACTTTATTTGTCCCTCTGGTTGCTGTTCAGGTGCTGCGCTAAACTTTTACATGTAACTGCTTTTGTTTTTTGTTTTTTTTGTTTTTTTCCTTTCTCTTCTTATTAAACATTTTTACTGGTTTGAATGTTGGCAGTCAAACTCTGTACCACATAGATCCCCAACCGCTTTAGACCACACTGCTTTATGAAGGGGGCCTTGGGGAAGGGGGAAGGCATGCAGTTGGATAAGGTGCCAATCCTCCAGTTGGATAAGGTGCCAATCTCTGTGATACCCAAGTACAGAGTGGCAGAGGACCTTGAGGCCTGGCCTCAGAGCTGGAGAGGGGGATTGGGAGTCCTGTTCCTCTCAATCTGAACCCCTAGACTGAACAGGTGGTGGCAGCGAGCCCAAGTGGCCGGAGGAGAAATAGCTCCCTCCAGGAGTTGGCGACTCAATAGGGAGTTGACGGGACTGGGTCTGAAGGCAGAATCGGGCTGGTTCCATCACAGGTCCCATTCTAGGAGCACCCAAAGAGGGTGCCCCTATCCCACCATTATATCCTATGGGCCATTGAAATAAAGGCAACATAGGGCATAATTAGAGGCTACTAGGTGGCAGGGGATTTGAGGGAGAGCCCCCAAAACTGCAGGGAACCTGCAGGGGACTCTCCCCTACAAAACCCCCAAGTCCCAAAAAGATTGGGCCAGGGGGTCCCATTCCAGGGGCACCCAAAGCCAAACCTAACTTCACACCACAGAATCTCTATAGGACCCAAATGCACTACATTCATCTATCTACTCTATGAACCCTGCTGGCCTGGAACCAATATAAACCCAGTTGCCAGCGTCACTGCCACACAAAACACAATCTGCTCAAGCTCTGCTCTGTAGACCTGGCTGCAGCAAACCCAGATGCCAGCTCTCCAGCCCTACCCCCAAAAACATGGGGAGAGCTGGCCAAGCACAACAAGCCTGCTGGTTCTGGGTCTCTCACCCAGGTGCCAGCTTCCCTGCCACGGAACACACAATCTACAGATGCCAGCTCTCCAGCCCTGCCCCAAACAACACAACTCTCAAACAAGAGAAGCGGTGGACAGATCCAAACAACAACAACCGATCCAAACAGACCACTGAGAAACAACTGTTTAAAAAGTGACCCTTTTTAACAATGAAAATTAGGCCAAACAGCACCCCCCTCCACAAGAACCAGAAGAGAAAAGGAACAACACAAAACAGCACAACACAGCAGCAACAAATCAAACACAGAATCCTTTTAAAACAGTAAAAAAACCCTTGACTTTTAACAATGCAGGAAGTTTACCAACCCCTCCCCCCAAAAAAACCTTCACCCTAACCCCAAGAAATCCAAGCCACCCAAATCAGGAAAAGTAAAAGGACACTGCACTTTTAAAAGTCCTCTCACTAAAGTAAGATATGGGCAAATTGGCAAACCCACCCCTACCCCAGGCCCCCTCCCCCAGCAGAGCCCCCTAACCCTAACCCCAAATAATCTACCCAGTACTCACCCATCCAAATCTGGATAAGTAAAGGGACTCTGAGTCTTAAAAAGTCCTTTTACTAAAATAAAAACAAGAAGCCCAAGACTGCCTTATCTTAGATGTCTTCTCTTCTCCTAGCAGGTCAGGCAAGGCTGAGAGAGAGCAGCAGCAGCTGAGGCCAAGGACCAGTGCATCACAATCTCTCTCACACACCAACACAGCAGCAATGGAATGGAGTCCAGCCAGGCAGACTCCTTTAAAAAGTTATCTGGCCCTACACAGAGCAGTTTCAAAAAATACCACTGCTCTGTGATTGGCCAGAGAACACTATTTACTTGGATACCCAAGTAAACAAAAGAACAACAATGTTGCTGATGGCTGGGGAATTAGCCCAGCCATCAGCTACACAACAGCTCTGCAAAGCATGCATTTGTAATGCATTTTGCAAATGCATGCTTTGGATTGGCTGCTGGGGCTCCTCTTCCCCTCCCCCTCCCTCCCTGATCCCAGGGAAGCTTTGGGAAAGGCGGGAAAAGGCTTCCAAAGGCAGGAAAGGAGGCAAGCAGCTTCCCTGAGGCTGCAGAAGCTCCTTTCCCACCTTTTCCATGGAGTTCCGTATACTTCCGAATATCTATTCGGAAGTATATGGGGAGCCATATACGGCTCCCGTATAATGGCTTCAAAATGGATTTGGAAATATATGGCGCCGTATACTTCCGAATCAGGGGTGATTCGGGGGTTTCTTTGATTCGGCCGAACCAAATGCATACCCTATTCAACACCCCTGCTCTATGGCATTGTTTGATATAGAAACTGTATGCAATGGGAAAAATTACAAATTGAATCAATCAATATGGACTTCATCCTCCTCACTCGGATTTTGTAGACGTGTGATCTATTGACTCTTTGTCACAGCTTAAAGTAGTTCCAAAAAGCCTGAAGTCTCTAATTTAATGTTTGCATTATTTAAACAATATCAGCACTGATTAGTTATGTCCTTTCTCCTCTACAGGTGTTTTTGAAATAACTTAAAATGTATATACAGTTATTCTGTTTATAAGTTTGTTTATTTTACGTGGATTGTTTATCACAATATCAAGTGTTGAATTGTAATACGTACAAAATATTAAATAATAAATATTCACACTGAACTTGTCAATGCCATTTGCCTCTAATGGGATGGGATCAGCTGTTCTATCCTTGGGGCTCATTCAACTTTTGTTTTTTGACTAGCAGGGCCGGCTCGCCCACTAGGCAAATTAGGCATTTGCCTAGGGTGCCAGATTGAGGGCACTCCGCTCCTCCCAGCACCCAAGACAAATGCCTAATTGCTCCAGGCCAGCTAGGTGGCAGTGGGCAGACCACCTCCCTCCCCCGCCCCGGCGTGAGCAGGCCACCTCTGCCCCCGCTCCCGACATTCTTAGATGCCAGCCTCTTGCTTACCAGCTTCAGGGGGCATCAGAATAGCACGCTTTCTCTTAATGGAGAGAACGAGGCTTCACTCCCCCCTCCCTTCCTGTTCCAGAAGGGAGGGGTGAGAACGAAGCCTCTTCCTGCTTTATATTAAGAGAAGGGTCTATTGCGATGCTGGCCAAAGTGGGTAAGCACGAGGCTGGTGGTGCTACTCTGAGCGAGCCCAATTTGGCTTAGGGTTGCTATGCAGAAGAAGGCAAAGCAAGCCACCTCTGACTGTCTTGTGCTTTGAATACCCTACAGGGTCACCACAAGTCAGCTGTGACTTGACAGCACTTCACACACATAGTCATATACTAGGGGTTAATCCACTGGCTGGTCTTCCCTCCAACTGTAGCCCAATGGGTTACCCCCCCCCCCAAGCAGCATAAAGGGGGAATAGAAGATCTGCCATTTGAAGAGGGAACTGATGCAGGTAACAGTTGAATCCTGGGAGCTTTCCTGGAAGGCATCCTGGGAAATCTCCAGGAATTGCCTGGAGACTTCCTAGCACCAAATTCCTTAGGTATTTTTCCTACCAGGGACACTGGAACTCTCAAGAGGGAAAACACACTGGATTCTTTGAAACAATATTATTTTCATGCGGTACAGACTTACCTCTGCTTTGAAGTAGTTTCCAGACTTCAGACATGGTGCCAAGGGAAAAAAGCCTCCTTCGGGGAAGTTGCGGTTGATTTTCGCTCTCCTGCTCAAACTAGGGTTGCCAAATCCTCTTCGTCCCGGAGCGGGGTACCGATTGTACCATAGAGTTTCCCCTCCCAAATTGCTAGAGCGGCCGCTGCACACCATCGCCAGCATGATAATGTCAATTCCAGGGGATGTCATCGCTCCAGCAATGTAGGGGGAGGTTCCTCCCTCTGGCCCAATGTAGGTCGCCGTTTTAGGAACCTCCCAGGTGGGGGAACCCCCGCCCAGACCGGGGGCTTGGCAGCCCTAGCCCAAACCCACCCCAGATTCTCCCAAGCTCAAAGCCACCATCTTGCCCTGGGCAAGAACAACAAGTTTCCTGCACTGTCTGGATGCTTCCCCGCTCACGCCCAGCCACTACTTTCAGTCTTATTAAATCCCCTAGTTTAAATCTTAGAATCATAGAGTTGGAAGGGACCTCCACAATTCAGGAAACTCACAAACACCTCCCCCTAAATTCACAGGATCTTCATTGCTGTCAGATGGCCATCCAGTCTCTGTTTAAAAACTTCCAAGGAAGGAGAGCCCATCACCTCCCGAGGAAGCCTGTTCCACTGAGGAACCGCTCTGTCAGGAAGTTCTTCCTAATATTGAACCGGAAACTCTTTTGATTTAATTTCAACCCATTGGTTCTGGTCCGACCTTCTGGGGCCACAGAAAACAATTCCACACCATCCTCTAGATCAGGGGTGGCCAACGGTAGCTCTCCAGATGTTTTTTGCCTACAATTCCCATCAGCCCCAGCCAGCATGGTCAATGACTGGGTCTGATGGGAGTTGTAGGCAAAAAAAAACATCGGGAGAGCTACCGTTGGCCACCCCTGATCTAGATGACAGCCCTTCAAGTACACCATCAGCCGCCTCCTCTCCAGGCTAAACATCCCCAGCTCCTTCAACCTTTTCTCATAGGACTCAGAGGCTCAGAAATTACATCCGCAAGCTCTTTTAGAACCCTTAGATTCAATTCATCTGGCCCTGGGGACTTAGTTTCATTTAAAGAATATATATATAAAAATATATATATATAAAATATATATATATATATTTCCTCATGACATCACAAGTGATGTCATGCTCCCCTGGATTCTCTCATGAACCTTTAAACAATTGTTGAGAATTTTGTTTGCACAAAACGGTTCCGGAACTCTGTTTTGGCATGTTCCCTAAGGGAAAAAAGCCCTGAGAGATGCAGGGCTTTTATTGAGTGGGAACACACAGGAACGCAGTTCTGGCTGGCTTAGTGTCAGAGGGTGTGGCCTAACATGCAAATGAGTTCCTGCTGGGGGGTTTTCAGCAAAGAAGCCCACTGTGAAACGCTGATGACATCGGGGTGTGGCCTAATATGCAAAGGAGTTCCTGCTGGGCTTTTTCTACAAAAAAAGCGCTGAGAGATGTAATCTAGCAGGCAGTTGAACGGGCTCCCTGCCACTTCCAGAGAGGGGGAGGGAAAGCACACTTTTAAACCTTGGAGTGGGGAGTAGGGGTTCCTCCATAGCCCTGATGGCCCAAGCTAGCCTGATCTCATCAGATCTTCAAAGCTAAGCAGGGCTGGCCCTCATGAGTACTTGGGTGGGAGAACATCAAGGAAGTCCAGGGCTGCTACACCAAGGCAGCCAATGGCAAACCACCTCTGTTTATCTGTCCCTCAAAATACTCATGAGGGGTTGCGGTAAGTGACTTGGTGGCACACAAAAAATGAAGCCACATAGAGGGGTTGGCCAAGTGTTGTGGTTGGGGGTTATGAATATACTGATTATATTTTTTTGTTGTTCAGTTGCACAGTCGATTCCGACTCTGCAACCCCATGGACAAAGTCACGCCAGGCCCTCCTGTCTTCCACCATCCTCCGAAATCTGCTCAAATTCGTGTCCGTGACATCAGTAATGCTGTCCAGCCATCTCCTCTTTTGCCGTCCCCTTCTTCTTTTGCCTTCTGTCTTTCCCAGCATCAGGATCTTCTCCAGGGAGTGCTCCCTTCTCATTTGGTGGCCAAAGTATTTAAGCTTCAGCTTCAGCATCTGACCTTCCAGGGAACAGTCTGGGTTGATTTCCCTTAGGACTGACTGATTTGATCTTCTTGCAGTCCAAGGGACTCTCAAGATTCTTCTCCAGCACCACAGCTTGAAAGCATCTATTGTTTTCCGCTCGGCCTTCCTTATGGTCCAACTCTCACAGCCATATGTTACTACTGGGAATACCATTGCTTTGACTATACGGACTATACAGACTATAATGTGTAGGCAGTTAACTTCACCCCTCATTTTTCAGACATACCTGAAAAGCATCTTTATCTTTGGTTACCATGAGGTGCAAACAAACAAATCTCATTTTAATTTTTTTTCCCCTTAAAATTTAACGAGTTCTTTTGAAATTCACTTGTGAAAATATATATATGAGCTAGCTTTCGAATGTTACTGTGGATCCCTTTCACACGCACCCGTGCTCAGACCACAAACAAACGTACGTTTGAACCTGGAATGCCTCCCTTTCACACAAGATGGAGATTGCTGGCTTATCTAGGATCGCATGGAGGATGAGAATTCATCATTCCCATGAAGAGGATTAGGAAATGGACAATTAGGCCAGGCGGGAAGTAGTGCTGAGAAGCCTAATGACGAGACCAAAGGTCAACGATAGAACATACAGTCATGAGATTTATGGCCAGATTTAGAAAAAGAAGTGTGATGAGGTATCTCCCTCCGGTTAAACAAATAAGGTTTTCTGCCTCCTTTTTTCCTCGTACACTGTAAACTACCAATCATTTCCAGCTCCCCATGAGGTAATGACATGTCATTGTGCTGTTTATATGCTTTCATTCAAAGTGCATTAGACTTAACACACTGAAACACACTGGGGTACATTGAATGGTTATTCCTCGGGCCTCGAAAAATGCTCTGGGTTTAAAAAAAAAAAAGTCAAGGAATCTGTGGTGATAGAATTCACAATTTAGAGACATCTCCTTATATTTTATAATGTTAAGAAATTTGGTAATTTGTGGATGTGCCCTTACATAATAGAATCATAGAGTTGGAACACCCAACACCCTGCACAGTGCAGGCAACTCACGAACACCTCCCCCTAAATTCACAGGATCTTCCTTGCCTCCCCCTAAATTCACAGGATCTTCCTTCCAGATCCATGGACCTAGTAACGCCTCCGGTCTATTCTGACTGGCAGCAGCCCTCTACCAAAAAGTTGGGCTGCCAAGCTGAGCCAGGGAACTGGCTGGAGGATTGGGGGTGGGGAGTGAAATGGAGGTGTGCGTGATGTCGGTTGCATTTGTAGGCGATGAAGTGTAATTCTGGGGGATCCCCAGGTCCCACCTGGAGACTGGAATCGCTATAAGGCAGCATCTGAGGGCTGGGGTGCCTTCCTCTTGCTCTTCCTCATCCAAGAAGAGAGAGCCAGCTTAGTGTAGTGGTTGCGTGGGTGGAACTGGGTTTAATTCCCCGCTCCTCCACATGAATCATAGAATCATGAAGTTGGAAGGGACCTGCAAGGTCATCTAGTCCAACCCCCTGCTCTCTCTCTCTCTCGGCTTGGCTTCGCGAACGAAGATTTAAGAAGGGTGCAATAGTCCACGTTTGCTGCAGGCTCGCTGGTGGCTGACAAGACCAATGTGGGACAGGCAGGTCCGGCCACAGCGGCTGCAGGGAAAAGTCTGATTTAGGGTTGGTCCTGTAGCAGTGCGATTCTTCCTCAATCTCCTTTTGTCCTCAAGACCAGCTATGCGTGTGTTCTCAAAGGAAGAGACAGCCTGGTGGATGGTGTGCCTCCATGCTTTGCGATCTGAGGCTAGGTCAGACCACTGGTGATGGTTAATGCGACAGGTGCCAAGGGATTTCTTCAAGGAGTCCTTGTACCTCTTCTTTGGTGCCCCTCTATTTCGATGGCCGGTGGAGAGTTCGCCATACAGGGCAATCTTGGGAAGGCGGTGGTTTTCCATCCTAGAAATATGCCCTGCCCAGCGCAGCTGCGTCTTCAAAAGCAGTGCCTCGATGCTGGTAACCTCTGCCCGCTTGAGGACTTCAGTGTTGGTCACAAAGTCACTCCAGTGGATGTTGAGGATGGTGCGAAGGCAGCGCTGATGAAAGCGCTCAAGGAGTCGCAGGTGATGACGGTATAAAACCCACGATTCGGAGCCATAGATGAGGGTTGTCATCACAACCGCTTTGTAAACATTGATCTTTGTGCCTTTTTTCAGATGCTTGTTGCTCCACACTCTTTTGTGCAGTCGGCCAAATGCACGGTTTGCCTTTGCCAGCCTGTTGTCAATCTCCTTGTCGATCTTGGCATCTGAGGAGATGATGCACCCCAGGTAGCTGAACTGCTGGACTGTCTTCAGAACTGATTCACCCACAGTGATGCAGGGAGGGTGATAATCTTCCTGGGGTGCAGGCTGGTGGAGAACTTCTGTCTTCTTCAGACTAACTTCTAGGCCGAATAGCTTGGCAGCCTCTGCAAAGCAGGACGTCATATGCTGCAGAGCTGATACCGAGTGGGAGACGAGTGCAGCATCATCAGCAAACAGTAGCTCTCGGATGAGTTTTTCCATTGTCTTGGAGTGTGCCTTTAGTCGCCTCAGGTTGAACAGGCTGCCATCGGTGCGATAGCGGATGTAGACACCATCGTCCTCATCTAGATCTACTGCGGCTCTTTGAAGAATCATGCTAAAGAAGATCGTAAAGAGAGTTGGCGCGAGAACGCAGCCTTGCTTTACACCTGTGCCTATTGGGAAGGTCTCCGAGAGGTCGTTGCAGTGTCTGACTTGGCCTCGCTGGTCTTCGTGTAGCTGGATGATCATGCTGAGGAACCTTGGGGGACATCCTAAACGTTCCAAGATTTGCCACAGGCCTTTCCTGCTAACGGTATCGAAAGCTTTGGTAAGGTCGACAAAAGTCACATACAGACCCTTGTTCTGTTCCCTGCATTTCTCTTGGAGCTGCCTGAGAACAAATACCATGTCGGTGGTGCTCCTGTTAGCTCTGAAGCCGCACTGGCTCTCTGAGAGGAGTTCTTCTGCAATGGTGGGCACCAGTCTGTTCAGGAGTATTCTGGCAAGGATTTTGCCTGCGATGGAAAGCAGGGTTATCCCCCGGTAGTTGGAGCAGTCTGACTTTTCCCCTTTGTTCTTGTATAGGGTGATGATGATTGCATCGTGAAAGTCCTGTGGTAATTTGCCTTGTTCCCAGCAGGTGACAAGTACTTTGTGAAGTGAGCTATGTAGTACTGTGCCCCCATGCTTCCAGATCTCTGGTGGAATTCCATCAACTCCTGCTGCCTTGCCACTTTTCAGTTGCTTGATGGCTTTAACAGTCTCTTCTAGGGTGGGGATCTCATCCAACTCTGTTTTCACCGGCTGAAGTGGGGTGAGGTGGATTGCTGAATCTTGAACTACGCGGTTGGCACTGAAGAGAACCTGAAAATACTCCGACCACCGGTTCAGTATGGATGCCTTGTCTGTGAGGAGCACTTGGCCGTCTGCACTATGCAAGGGACTCTGAGCCTGATATGATGGACCATATACTGCCTTCAGGGCTTCGTAGAACCCTCTTAAATCACCAGTGTCTGCACACAGCTGGGTTCTCTCTGCAAGCTTGGTCCACCACTCGTTCTGAATGTCTCGAAGCTTGCGCTGGAGGTTGCTACATGCAGCGCGAAAGGTTGCTTTTTTTCCCAGGACAGGAGGGCTGAGCAAGGTGTGCTTGGTAGGCAGATCTCTTTTTTGCCAGTAATTCTTGGATCTCTTGATTGTTCTCATCAAACCAGTCCTTGTTCTTCCTTGTGGAGAACCCGAGGACTTCTTCAGAGATCTGCAGGACGGTAGTTTTTAGGTGTTCCCAGAGTGCTTCTGGAGAAGGGTCTGTGGGGCAACTGAGGTCCTCAATTCTTGACTGGAGTTTTGCCTGGAAGGCAGCTTTAACTTCGGCTGACTGGAGGCTGCCAACCTGAAACTTCCTCCGAGGGATACCTCCTCTCCTGGGTGTGGGTTTAAAGTGAAGACGGAGATTGCAGCGTACAAGACGATGATCTGTATGACATTCTGCGCTGGGCATTACTCGGGTGTGTAAGACATCTCGAAGGTCTCTCTGGCGCACCAGAATGTAGTCGATAAGGTGCCAATGCTTGGACCGTGGGTGCATCCTGTTGGAACTCAGTCCTAAAATGGCTGACTGACTCCATCTTAGTAATAGTAATGTTGTTTCTGCAATGTCATGCTGAGTCATGCTGCATCATGATCCAGCTGTTACCTGTTACTGAGGTAAGGTGGGATGACCTCACCTGTAATTAGGCTTTGTGCTGACTCACAGAGCTGATGCAACCCTGATGATTGGTACGTGTACTTAGAGAAGCTCAGTGAGCCTGCTCAGTCTGCCTGTAAGGATTGTGGGTTCTGTGAGGCCCTTTATCTGGGTGGCAGCAGACACTGCTGGTGTTGGATCCTATGCTACTGTGCTTGGATCGTGCTGTGTATACTTACTGCTGTATACTGTTATCTACTGAAGTGTGTACTGATTACTGTGTATGACCTTGGCCTGGCAACGACTCTGACTATTGGATACTTTCCTGGTAAATATATCTACCATTGAGTACAGCTGTTTCTCTTGTCTATTAATTCCTGTGTTTTGCCTGTCCCTCTCCTTCAGCTCTTCTGCTGCGTGCAAAATACTCTAACATTGGTTATGGGCCCAGAGCTCCCAGTGCTCCCAGTGTTTCTAGAGGTGCTGCTGTTCTGAAGACAGAGGAGGCAACACAGTGTTTTGGAAGAGACGGAGGCAGACTGCCAAGTTGCCCAGGTGTCCAGTGATAAGTAGCAGAGATGGAAGCTGCAAATGTTGTTTCCTTCTCTGGGCTCAGCATTACTAAGCTGAACGGGACTAACTATGCTACGTGGTCCCAGAAGGTCAGTCTGTTATTAAAGCACCAAGAGCTGTGGGAGGTGGTGGCTGCTCCTATCAGTAGCCCGGAGGGTGAAGAGGAGGCTGCTGAGGAGGCAGAGGAAGCTGCTGAGGACAGAAAAGCTGTAGACCTTTTGCGTAAAAAGGATGTTAAGGCTTTGTCTCTAATAGGTCTTTCTCTAGACGACTCCCAGCTGGTGCATATAGCAGGACTGGAGACGGCTCATGACTGCTGGAATGCTTTGAAGGAAATTTACGTCCGAGGAACTGTCGGTTCTCAGATTCATTTGGTGAGGAAGCTTCTGCATACCAGGCTGGCAGCTAATGCAGATATGTTATCTCATATAGAGTCTATGCGTAGGATGTTTCTAGAGCTAAGAGAGCATAACCAAATGTTTTCTGAATCACAGGAGGTCTGCATACTTTTAAGTTCTTTAGATGCATCATATGACGCTGTGATAACGAGCCTGGAGGGTTTGCCTGAGACAGGGTTAACCATGAACGTCGTAACTGGACGGCTTCTTGATGAATATGGCAAGAGACAGTCCAATTCCTCTCTACGTGCGGAGAGAAAGCCTGTCTGTAAGCCAGAGAGGGGCAGTGGATTTACTGTTAAGGAGGATCCTGACTGTCAAACAGGTAATGTAATGGCTGTAAGGAAGAAATGTTTCCGGTGTGGCTCATCTAGACATTTGTTTAGGAATTGTCAAGGCCAGAAAGGGAAAGAGAGACGGTCTGAAATGAGGTCTGCTGATAAGAGTGGTAATGTGCATCTCGTTACTACTGGTAAGTCAAATAACCACACTCAATCTTTCCTAATTGACAGCGGAGCGTCGGAGAACCTCTGTAGAGAGAGGAGTTTGTTTACTTCTTACACACCTGTTGATAACCAGTCTGTTGTTTTGGCAGATGGAGTTAAAGCAACTGTTTTTGGCAGAGGGAAAGTGTTCCTGCCAAGCCTAAGGAAGGAGCTGCTTATGGGTTTTGTTCCTTCACTTAAGATGAATCTGCTGTCTGTGTCTGCTCTGTGCAGGGAAGGTTTCAAACTGCAATTTGACACCTCGTGCTGTGAGCTGAGGACCAGTGACGGTGTGTGTGTAAAGGCAATGCTGAAGGAAGATTTATACTTCTTGCATACCAAGGTACAAACGTGTAATAACGTCTGTGTGAATAAACCAGTGCATGATAATTGCTGTCATCTTTTACACAGGAAATTAGGCCATGCTGGTTTTGCTGCTCTAAAGAAGACTGTTGAACAGGCAGAAGGTATTAATCTTAAACCTTGCAAGGAATTTCTTGACTGTGAAATCTGCAAGCTTGTGAAGTCTACAAAAGCTCCTGTGCGTACTCCAAGTAAATTTACTAGTAAGAAACCTCTTGACCTAGTGTTCTTAGACCTGATAGGGCCCTTTAAGGAGTCAGTGGGCGGGGCCAAATATGTCTTAAGTATAGAAGATCACTATTCAAGGTATGGTTTTGTTTACCTGTTGAAAGCTAAAACTGAAACCTTTCAAAATATGCAGAATTGGCTAAGGTTTGTTAAGAGAAAAACTGGAAATGTGCCTGCATGCATTATTTCTGATAGAGGCTCGGAATTTGTTAATAAACGTTTTCAAAGTTTATTTGCAGAGCTTGGGATTGAGCACAGATTGACTGCTCCGTACAGACCTACCCATAATGCTTTTTGTGAGAGGAGAGGCCGTACATTGCAAGACATGTGCCAGTGTATGTTACGTGATGCAGATATGCCCTGGAGATTTTGGGCAGAGGCTATGTGCTGTGCCAACTACAACCTGAACAGAGTTTGGTGTTCATCTACTGGCAAAATACCAGCAAGCCTATGGCATGACAAGGTAACTAACTTGGCAAATTTGCATGTATTTGGAGTTACAGCTTTTGTTCATATTCCTCAACAGCTCAGACGTAAAGGCCAACTGAAGGCTAGACGTATGAGGTTTCTCGGGTATGAGAGAAACGGGAGCTGTTATCGTTTTGGCACGCTCGACAGCCGTGAGGTGGTGATTAGTGCTTCAGCCACGTTTCTGGAGAGATCAGAGGGCTGGGATCGTTGCACCCAATCGCCAGCGTTCTGTCCTGAGGATGACCAAGGAATCCGGTTACAAGTCAGCTCGATGCCTAGCAACCCAGAGGAGGGAGAGGCGGCTGAGTTAACCCCAAAAGAAGAGATGCCTGACGAGGAGGAGATGGAGGAGAAGCCTACTCGTGAGGAATCATCCGGGAGGAATGTGCCAACTGATGAGCCTGCATTGAGGAGATCTACACGTGAAAGAAGAGCTCCTGAGAGATTTAGTCCTGTAATGTCTGCTATACATGAGCCTGAGAAATATACTGACATTTTCTCTTTGTCCATGGAAGAGCAGTGTAACTGGAGGGCTGCTATGGACGATGAACTTTCTTCCCTGAAACGTTTAAATGTTTATGTTGAGACTGATACTGTACCTGCTGGTGTAAAACCCATAGGCAGTAGATGGGTATACAAGGTGAAAACAGACCAGTCTGGGGGAAAAAAGTATAAGGCAAGGCTTGTAGCACAAGGTTGCAGACAGACTAATGAGACTTATGACGAAGTGTTTGCTCCAACGTTAAAGAGCAGTTCACTTCTGACTGCGTTAACTGTGGCAGCCAGAGAAAAACTCCATTTTACCCATTTGGATGTCTGTGTGGCATACCTAAATGCTAATTTGGAGCACCAAATTTATTTAAAGAGACCAGAAGGTATTCCTGGTACTGGAAAGGGATACTGGTTGCTTAATAAGAGCTTGTATGGTCTAAAGCAAAGTGGTCATCAATGGTCAAAATGCCTAGTGGGTACACTTAAACAGCTAGGGTTTACCCAGAGCATTGCTGATCCATGTGTGTTTACCAAGGGAAGTGGTGAAACACAATGTATTGTTCTTACTTTTGTGGGTGACTTGGGGATTCTAACCAAGACAAAGAAACAAACAGATGATATTGTTTCAGCCTTAAGTAAGAAGTTTAAACTGAGAAATCTTGGTACTGTACAGACCTATGTGGGTGTAGATATTGCAAAAACTACACAAGGTTTTAAACTGTCACAAAAACCTAAGATCATAGATTTGTTGGACAAGTACAAGATGACTGATTGCAAAACTGTTTCAACCCCTATGGTGACTGGCTTTGTAAATGATGTTACAGATAGCCCACCATGTAATGTTGAAATGTACAGGTTGTTAATTGGTAGTCTGAGCTATATCAGTAATTGGACACGGCCAGACATATCAGTAGCCTGTAATCTGTTGGCAGGAGCTACCCAGAACCCTAAGCAGAATCACTGGATTGCTGCTAAGCGAGTGTTGAGATATTTAAAGAACACTGCTGACTGGTGTCTTTATATCGAACCTAGGGGGGAGCTAGCACTGAAAGTCTATACAGATGCAAGCTTTGCAAGTGACTGTGAAACCAGAAAGTCAACAACAGGTCTTTCCATATATTTGGGAGAGGTATTAGTATGCTGGAAGACACAAAAGCAGCGTGTGGTTGCCTTGTCCACCACAGAAGCAGAGTTCTGCGCCCTTTCTACCGCTTGTACTGAGGTAGAATGGTTTAGACAGCTACTAAAGGACCTGCATATAGAGGCAGAGAAGCCTGTTGAAATTCTGGAAGACAATCAAGCTGTGATTGAGATTGCAAAAGCGGAAGGAGTAAAGACAAGGAATAGATACACTGACATAAGGTACCAGAATGTCAGATCATGTATCATGGAAGGGTTGATAAACATAAGGTATTGTGATACTGGCCACAATACAGCAGATATGTTTACGAAACCCCAGACTATGGAAAAACATAATGAGCACTGTAAAAGGCTCGGATTGAGAAACGAACAGAACTATTAAGAGGAGAATGTTGGAACTCAGTCCTAAAATGGCTGACTGACTCCATCTTAGTAATAGTAATGTTGTTTCTGCAATGTCATGCTGAGTCATGCTGCATCATGATCCAGCTGTTACCTGTTACTGAGGTAAGGTGGGATGACCTCACCTGTAATTAGGCTTTGTGCTGACTCACAGAGCTGATGCAACCCTGATGATTGGTACGTGTACTTAGAGAAGCTCAGTGAGCCTGCTCAGTCTGCCTGTAAGGATTGTGGGTTCTGTGAGGCCCTTTATCTGGGTGGCAGCAGACACTGCTGGTGTTGGATCCTATGCTACTGTGCTTGGATCGTGCTGTGTATACTTACTGCTGTATACTGTTATCTACTGAAGTGTGTACTGATTACTGTGTATGACCTTGGCCTGGCAACGACTCTGACTATTGGATACTTTCCTGGTAAATATATCTACCATTGAGTACAGCTGTTTCTCTTGTCTATTAATTCCTGTGTTTTGCCTGTCCCTCTCCTTCAGCTCTTCTGCTGCGTGCAAAATACTCTAACACATCCAGGTTGTCTTCAGACTGTTCTTCTGCTGGAAGATAGTGTTGGTGATGGTGAGCTGGTGCTCCATGCAGAATTCTAGCAGGAGGCGCCCGTTGTCATTGCAGTTGCCAATGCCGTGTTTGCCAAGTACTCCTTTCCAGGCTTCCGAGTCTTTACCTACTCTGGCATTGAAGTCGCCAAGGATGATCACCTTGTCCTCTGTAGGGGTCTTCCGTACGAGGTTGCGTAGATCAGCATAGAACTTGTTCTTTTCTGCAGGATCTGCTTGAAAGGTTGGGGCATACACACTGAAGAGTGTTGCATGCTGCTTGTTTTGAAGTGGGAGGCGCATGGACATGATGCGATCTGAGTGACCTGTTGGAAGGTTTTCGAGTTTGGAGGCAATGGAGTTCCTGACCATGAAGCCAACGCCAGAAAGGCGGCTCTCAGCCTTTGACTTACCCGACTAGTAGAGGGTATAGCCAGCACCGTGTTCTTGAAGACTACCTTCCTCAGGGAAACGGACCTCACTGAGAGCTGCTATGTCGATATTCAACCTGAGAAGTTCGTGGGCAACTAGAGCAGAGCGTCGTTCAGGGCGACCACTGCCTACTGTGTCAAGCATGGTTCTGATGTTCCAACACGCAACCTTTAGTCTTTGCACACTTTGTGAGGCAGGTGCATGCCTTTTCTTTGTTGTTATTTTTCGACCGCAAGTAAGGATGCCCGTTGACCGCGGCTAGCCAACTGGGGTGGGGGAGACGAGCTTTGTTTAGGCCACCTTTTCTAGGCCCCTCTCCGTGTGGAGCAAGCAGTGCTGTCCCTAGATAAGGCTGCTTGGTCGTTCAGGGTGCTGCCGAAAGATGCTTTCGTCTCCGGGTTAGCATCAGGCGACCAATATCCTGAACCGCCTACATGCAGGATCGGGACTGCGGCTTCCAGTGGCACCTTCCACCTGCCGTTTCGCCCCTTGCCTATCGCTGCAGGACTTGATGCGTTGTGGGTTCTGTGTGTGGATATGCCCTTCAGGCCTGCGCAGAGGAATTTTTTAGGTGAAGCGCAGTGTGCGCGGTACTGGCTCCACCCTTTCACCTGGGGGTCATCTGCCATGGCCCAGTAAGCCGGGACGCCGGCAGTGAGTCCTCCAGGTGGTAGGTGTTACATTAACAAGCTCTATCTGCCCGGGTTTGATGTTAGAGTTTTCCTTCTCTTAGGCTGACGAAGTTGGTGGGCCCAGCCTGCCCATCCGGTTATACCGCCGGACAATTCGGTCGCACCATGACGTAGCAAACTCTGTGAAAATGGGGGGGACCAGCGAGAAGGTGTTGCTACGGATGCAGTAATGCAGGAGAGGACATTGCAGTGACCATCTGCCAGGCATAGCCAGACAGTGACCACGCGGCGTTCACTACACCGGGAGAGGAGAGGCTATGTATTGCGCATGCACTTTCCCTGGGGGGGTAGGATTCCCAGAGGGAGCCCACCCCCCACCACCCCTTCCAACCCCCTGCACAATGCAGGGAATTCACAATTTTTTAAAAAAAGGTAAAGGTAGTCTCCTGTGCAAGCACCAGTCATTTCTGGCACTGTGGTGATGTTGCTTTCACAACGTTTTCATGGCAGGCTTTTGATGGGGTGGTTTGCCATTGCCTTCCCCAGTCATCTACACTTTTTCCCCCAGCAAACTGGGGACTCATTTGACCCACCTCAGAAGGATGGAAGGCTGAGTCAACCTGGAGCCGGCTGCCTGAACCACCTTCCACTCAGGTCGTGAGCAGAAGGCTCCGACTGCAGTACTGCAGCTTCACCACTCTGCGCCATGGAGCTCTTAATTCACAAATACTGCCCCCCAAATTCAAAGGATCTTCATTGCTGTCAGATGGCCATCTAGCCTCTGTTTAAAAACCTCCAAGGAAGGAGAGCCCACCACCTCCTGAGGAAGCCTGTTCCACTGAGGAGCCGCTCTAATGGCCAGGAAGTTCTTCGTAATGTTGAGCTGGAAACTCTTTTGATTTAATTTCAACCCCTTGGTTCTGGTCCTACCTTCAGGGGCCACAGAAAACAATTCCACACCATCCTGTATATGACATTACATGACTTTAGTTTGTTGTACAATAAGGCTTAGAGATTGCTTCCCAATATGTTTTGTAATCCACTACTAAGTAGAGCTACACTTTTTTTTTTTTTTTAATTAAAGTTGCCAGTCAAGTATTAGCTACTCATGGGAGACTCTGGGCAGCAGAACGTGAACTCCCTTCCAACAGCATGACTTCAATTCCAGTTCAAACTGAAAGCTGACATCATTGCATTTGGGTGACCCTCTAGGATTCCACTGAAACACTATGGTTTCATCCTAGAGTTTTGGTGGAATTCTAGAGTGCCACCCCGACATGATGATGTCACTTCCAGTTCACCCCAGAAGAGCCAGCGCAACTGCCATTTCCCCTGCATTTTCCTCCTGCCACCCTATCAAATGGCTGCCAGCAAGAGGTCTTCTTTCCTCATTATTTATTATTCATGGAACCAGAAATGTTACAGAAACTAGAAACTCGATGCCAGGATAGACTTATGGTGACCTTATGAATTAGTTATCTCCAAAACACAATGACCTTGCTCAGGTCTTGCAAACAGAGGGCCTTGATTGAGTCAATCCATCTCATGTTAGGTCTTTTCATGATGCCTTCCATTTTATTTAGCATTATTGTCTTTTTCAGTGCCTTCTTATGATGTGACCAGAGTACGAGAGCCTCAGTGCAGTCATTTTAGCTTCTAGGTTTATTTTGATCTAGAATCCATGTATTTGTCTTTTTTGGTTGTCCGTGATAGCCATAAAACTCTCTTCCCGCACCACATTTCAAATGAATCATCAGCTACATAGTCTACCCAGATAATAAAATATGTTATTTAATTACTTATCTACATTATTTACAATCAACCTTTCTCACAGGGATTCAAGGCGGATTATACAGACGAGGCAATCAAGAAAGCCTGTTACAAGACAGGGCCAAAAGAGGCAATAACAGAACACCACCAGTGGTCACATACAGCTCTCCACTCAAAACAGTTCAACGCATCATCAACAACTTACAACCTCCACTTTATAATGACAATTCTCTTTAACAAACACTGGGGGGCAAACCTTTTCTTGCACACAGACAGCCCCCAATCTTAAACAGTTCCTCACCCTCAATAATACAGCATCTAACTTGAACATGGACACTGGTACCACAGCTCTCAATAAACCCAGATGCCAACTTTGCTGCCTCATATACTCAGGCAACACACAATCACTGTACTTAACATCAAATACACCATCTCAGGCACATTCACTTGCTCATCTTCTAACACTGTATGTGCTGTTAAATGCCAACAATGCCTTTTGGTTCTCTACATAGGGCAAGCAAGTCAAACCCTACGCCAAAGATAAATGGACAGTCACCAATCTGACATCAATAATCACAGGACATTCAATGGGTGACCTCAAAGTAGCTATTTTATTGCAAAGGAACTTCAGGAACAGACAAGAAAGGGTTACAAATCATTATGACACTGAAAACAACAGAACCCCCAGGACTTAACAGGGAAACTGGGTTTCTTATCTCACTGCATATGCTAACCTCATTCAGTCCTTACATCTGTATTCTCATCAATGCCCCGAGAGGGCTATACATCCTCTTTATTTTATTTTATTTTGTTTCTTATTTGTAACAGTAGATTAGAATATAATGATTAGTAGTATATAATTTGGAATGGTAGATTGGAATGCAAGTTTCTGGTTTGGGGACAAAGGAGATTACTCTGCACAGCCAATCACCCTGCTTCAAATAAGAAGATGCTCTAAGGTTGCCTCTATGCTTGAGAGGAGATGGATGGAATGTAAGAGCAGGGCCTCAGTTAATTACGCTCAGAGTTCCACATTTAAGAAGGTAGATTCAGGTGGGCAGCCATGTTGGTCTGAAGAAACAGAACAAAATGCAAGCTTTTTATAAACTTTCATGTATCTGAAGAAGTGTGCTTGCACAAAAAAATGTATATCTTGAATAACACTTTGTTGGTCTTAAAGGTGCCACTGAAGTAGAATTCTGACAATTCAGAGGGGTACTTTTGCCAATCAATTTTGATATATTTACTTCCTTCACTATGTTTCCCCCCAGAATTAAACCCAAACAAATGGTAACCATATAAACTAAGCCTGTTATTTTTGTTTGGTCCTTGTATCTGTTGAATATCTGCATTATGTTGTATGATAATTTGCTGCCCACCTGTATGTATGGAGTAGTAATTTCCATTTCAATGTATCTGAAGAAGTTTGTGTGCACACAAAAGCTTATTGTTTGAACAACAACAACCACCTTTATTGGCATTATACACTAAGAAGTATACAGGAGATAAGGAGTACTTAATACAAGTAGCACAAATCATGCCGTTTTGAAGCCAGATACAAAAAAATTTGCCACCATTTCAAAAGTTACAGCGTTTTTCGAGGAAAGAAGAAAAAGGGACTTATAGTTATCAAATTGGCCTATTAAATCCACTAACGGCTGAGCCAAATACTTAACATGAATGTCAGAGACCGATTTTGCGTTCACCTTACGCCCCTCTCACGTTCGTCTTCTCAGTGCGGCTTCCTTCCAATTTTGCACTATCTGCCCCGGGGCTGCAGCAAGCTTTGGAGTTTTCACGCAGCAAACAGAAACCGCTAAAAACCAGTTTCTGTTTGCTGCATGAAAGCACCGATGCTTGCTGCAGCCCCAGGGCAGAAAGTGTGAAATCGGAAGGAAGCCGCGCTGAGAAGACGAACGTGAGAGCGGTGTAAGGTGAGTGCAAAATCGGTCAGAGTAATAATCATAATACAGAAGAACATGCTCAACAGTTTCTACTTCCTTTCTTCCACATTCATACAGCCTCTGAACCTCCCATGAAGTGCTGCAGAGGGCGGCACATGACATTATAGTTGGAATAAAACTTGGTTGGTCTTAAAGGTGCTCTATGGTACAATAGGTATGAATAAACACAGACATGCAAACAGAGGGACCGGCTCATTCCAAATGCTAATTGTTACCGTGCTTATTGGCTCCTCCCCCCTTCAGTGATGCTGTAACTAATTGAAGGGAAGAGTTTTCCCCTCCCAAATGGCTAGAGCATCTGGGAAAACCATAGAGTTTTCTCAGAAACGCCTAGAGCAGCCACACGCAACGCCGCCACCACAATGACATCACTTCTGGGTGACATCATTGCGTTGTGAGTGCTCGCAAGTCCCCCGCTGGAGAACTCAGGGAATTTGGCAACCCTAATTTTGTGCAATGCAACCCTATGTTTTCCAGAGATTTGTATAACAGTAGTTTAACAGCTCTGTATGTACTATCTTTCCTCATGTTGTTTTTTTTTTTTTTCCAGTGGGCTGCAAAGAAATGGGGTTAGTGGCAGACTGGGAGGGAAAAAAGGGAATATCCCATTTAGCGTGATTCATTATCCACATAGCCCCCATTACAGGCATTTACTGCAATAACACAACACGATAATTAATTTCCTTCAATTAATTACAGCATCACTGAAGGGGGGGAGGAGCCGTCGCAGATGACAATAAGCACGGTAACAATTAGCATTTGGAATGAGCCGGTCCCTCTGTTTGCATGTCTGTGTTTATTCATATTTGTATTGCTGCCTCCAGATGAGTTTTAATTAGGGTTTGGGAAGTGGCGCCTTTGTTTTGCAACCTGCAGTCGATGCTATCAGCTGAAGATGAGATTCTCTGCACAAGGAAGAGGGTTCATTTGGTTTATGTTAATCTTCACCTGCCTCAAAGACATTCCAGGCACTAAAGGCAGGTCTGCCATGTTAACTGATTAATTGGTTACACTCGTGCATGAAGAAACCTTTTAATCTGGAGTCTCCGATTAATTGGAACCAGATATTTATTTTACAAATTGATATGGGAATTGCCGGTAAATGTCCTCTTAAGAGAACTAGCAGGGCATGGTGGTTAGATCTAGGAGACCCGGGTTCAAATCCCCCACTCCACCAAGAAAGCTTGCTGGGTGTCCTTGGGCCATTCACATAACCTCTGCTGAAAACTACTGTGCAGGTTTGTTGGGAGGACGAAATGGAGGAGAGGTGGATGAATCACAGAAAGATAGAGTTGGGAGCAGAGCTGGCGCGTCCATTAGGCAACATTAGGCAATTGCCTGGGGTGCCAACCCTTGGGGGTGCGCATTTTTTCTGGGTGCTGAGAGGTCAAAGGAACTCCCCCAGTCCCTCAGCACCCAGAAACAACGGCACTTTCAGACCTCGGCGCTCTCCGAACTCAGAGAGTGCCGAGGACTGAACGCAGCGTGTTGTTGGGTCGGAGGAACATCACCGTCCCCTCAGCTCCCAGAAACAACGGCGCTTTTGCAACTGACATGATAACATCACCTCTGTGTGACAGCATCATGGAGGAGAGATGGATCAACCATAGAAACACAGAGCTGAAGGTACCCCCAGGGTCATCTAGTCCAACCCCCTGCACAATGCAGGACATTCACAACCCGCCCCCCCCCCAAAGTTCATAGGATCAGCATTGCTGTCAGATGGCCATCCAGCTTCTGTTTAAAAACCTCCAAGGAAGGAGAGCCCACCTCCAAAGGAAGCCTGTTCCACTGAGGAACCGCTCTGTCAGGAAGCTCTTCCTAATGTTGAGCTGGAAACTCTTCTGATTTACTTTCAACCCATTGGTTCTGGTCCTACCTTCTGGGGCAACAGAAAACAATTCTGGACCATCCTCCATCCTCTATATGACAGCCCTTCAAGTACTTGAAGATGGTGAGTCCTTGCCAGGGAACAGGACAGGGAGGCGGGGTATAAATTAAGTAAATTCATTTAATTAATTGATTGATTAAGCTTTCTCTCTCTTCTGAGACACAAGAGAGAATGCCTACTTTCAAGAGGATGCCTACTTTGACAGGCACACACATGTCTGAAAAGCTGTTTTTCGGAAGCACTGCGTATTGAATCAGTCTATTAATTAACTGATGGATTGAATGTCATACTCTTAACTGTTATACTCCCTAAACAAGTTCTACTGAATAGGGATAATTCTGCAAGGAATCTCTGGGATGGACAGGACATTTTGACAGTTCTCCTCCTCTAGGGTTCTCTAAGCTTTCAGGAAACACACAGGAAGCTTCCTTCGACTGAATCAGACTCTTAGACCCAGGCCTGGTGCTGGGGCCATGGGTACCCCAGGCCGGCACCTGCCCTGTGCTCCCCCCACCCCATGCCTTTCCTAATGCTGCATCCCTACCCGCGGGGAGGGTAGGTGCAGGGCAGGGCTAGGTGATCAGTCTTGGAGTGCCTCTGAGAGCGCACTGCACAGGCTCGGCTTGCCTGTAGCCCCCGCTCAGCCTTTGGACAGACCTGAGAAGGCTGAGTGGAGGCTGCAAGTCAGCCATGCCTGTGCGCTCAGAGGCATTCTCCTCTGAGCCCGGCTTCCCTTGCAAGGGAAGCGGAGCTCAGGGAATGCATCCCGCCTGGCAGGACGCACTCTTCTCTGAGCCCGCCTTTCTTTGCAAGGAAAGGTAGGCTTGTACAGACCACACTGATGCCCACCTGGCTGCTTTCACCTTCAAGGCAAGAGCAGTCGGGGGGGGGGGTGCATTCTCCTCTGAGCCTGGCTTCCCTTTCAAGGGAAGGTGGGTTCAGAGGAGGGCCCACACCAATGCACTGTCCTGCTGCTCTCAGCTTTCCTGGGTCTGTGGCCCTGGAAACCGTGAACAGGGGAGAGAGGGCATCTAGCAGCACCCCCAGGCACCCTAGGCAGCCACCTATCTCGCCTACTCCCACACGCCGCCCATGTTTAGGCCATCAAGGTTAGTATTGTCTGCTCAGCTCGGAAGGCAAAGATCTTTTACATCACTTCCTACTAAATCAATTTTTAAAACAAGAGATATCAGGGATTGAACCTGGGGCCTTTTGCATGCCAACAGAGGCTCTTCCACTGAGCCACAGCCCCTCCCCAAGCCTTATCGGCTCCATCCAGCCACCTTTTATTGTTGCTCAGCTGCTCTCAATACAGGGTGTAATCCATCTTGAGTCTCATTGAGAAATGTGAATTATCATCATCATCATCTGCAATCCCTTCTAGATGAGAGGTCTGGTGACCAAGACCTATGAGGAAAGGTTGAAGGAGCTTGGGTACGTTTATCCTGGAGTGGAGACAACCGAAAGGGGATAGGATCACCATCTTCAAGAACATGAAGGGCTGTCATATAGAGGATGGTGCAGAGTTGTTTTCTGTGGCCCCAGAAGGTTGGACCAGAACCAATGGGTTGAAATTAAATCAAAAGAGTTTTCAGTGAAACATCAGGAAGAAATTCCTGACCGTTAGAGCGGTTCCTCAGTGGAACAGGCGTCCTCGGGAGGTGGTGGGCTCTCCTTCCTTGGAGGTTTTTAAACAGAGACTAGATGGCCATCTGACAGCAACGCTGCTCCCCCTACCTTTCCATGGGGAGCAGAAAGCAGTGGTTTAAATTACTCCAAGGCATTTAAATGATACAGCTGAGCTGCAGAGAGCTGGCTGGTCAGTCTTGGACTGCCTCCCCACCATTCAGCTGTTTCCCCCCCCCCCCATGAAGAGTAGAAAGCAGGGGCATAAATGGCTCAGAACCATTTAAGCCCCCGGCTCCTGCTCCTCACAAACTGCCATAAACAGAATCATGATTTGTGGAAGTTTGTGGCGATTTTTCAGGTCTCCAACATGGCTTCGCAAAGCATGTACCAGCTCAAATACATGACAAACATTAGTCCATCAGCCAGTTTGTGCCCATCCCTGTCTCACATGGTGGTGATTGGTCTGGCTTGGGAGCCAATGTGGAGTTTTCCCTCAGCATCGTGGTGCTCATGAGCACCCTCTGGGCTTTCCCCAAGCCTTACTGTGATCTTTCCTACAGCAACGTGGATGCTTTGTGCAACAGAAAGGCCGACTCTTTCCTGGTCCCACACTTAGGTGCTGTTTTCCTGTCTTCATCCCTCGGAGCTGTCCTTTTCTGCTGGGAAGCGTGTACTGGTTCTGGTGGGTCCCGATCCTTCTTGAGTTAGCCGAGTGCACAAAGCTTTAACGCAGCAGCTGTTTGCATTGCGAGTGAACAGGCCATGTGGTTGCAAAGTTACACCGAGCCACCATTTCTAGTTGAAACTAAACAACGGCTGATAACAGATGGGCAGGTTGGGGCGGATGGGAGGTGTCCCGAATTGGGCCAACTCAGAAAGAACTGTCCCGAACCGTCCACATGCTCCAGTTCAAAGTGAGCCCTCTCCAGCTCCACCCACCTCACAGGGTGTCTGTTGTGGGGGAGGAAGGGAAAGGAGATTGTGAGCCACTCTGAGACTCTTCGGAGTGGAGGGCGGGATATAAATCCAATATCTTCATCTACCTCACAGGGTGTCTGTTGTGGGGGAGGAAGGGAAAGGAGATTGTGAGCCACTCTGAGACTCTTCGGAGTGGAGGGCGGGATATAAATCCAATATCTTCATCTACCTCACAGGGTGTCTGTTGTGGGGGAGGAAGGGAAAGGAGATTGTGAGCCACTCTGAGACTCTTCAGAGTGGAGGGCGAGATATAAATCCAATATCTTCATCTACATCACAGGGTGTCTGTTGTGGGGGAGGAAGGGAAAGGAGATTGTGAGCCGCTCTGAGACTCTTTGGAGTGGAGGGCGGGATATAAATCCAATATCTTCATCTACCTCACAGGGTGTCTGTTGTGGGGGAGGAAGGGAAAGGAGATTGTGAGCCGCTCTGAGACTCTTCGGAGTGGAGGGCGGGATATAAATCCAATATCTTCATCTACCTCACAGGGTGTCTGTTGTGGGGGAGGAAGGGAAAGGAGATTGTGAGCCGCTCTGAGACTCTTCGGAGTGGAGGGCGGGATATAAATCCAATATCTTCATCTACCTCACAGGGTGTCTGTTGTGGGGGAGGAAGGGAAAGGAGATTGTGAGCCGCTCTGAGACTCTTCGGAGTGGAGGGCGGGATATAAATCCAATATCTTCATCTACATCACAGGGTGTCTGTTGTGGGGGAGGAAGGGAAAGGAGATTGTGAGCCACTCTGAGACTCTTCGGAGTGGAGGGCGGAATATAAATCCAATATCTTCATCTAACTCACAGGGTGTCTGTTGTGGGGGAGGAAGGTAAAGGAGATTGTGAGCCGCTCTGAGACTCTTCGGAGTGGAGGGCTGGATATAAATCCAATATCTTCATCTACCTCACAGGGTGTCTGTTGTGGGGGAGGAAGGTAAAGGAGATTGTGAGCCGCTGTGAGACTCTTTGGAGTGGAGGGCGGGATATAAATCCAATATCTTCATCTACCTCACAGGGGGTCTGTTGTGGGCGAGGAAGGGAAAGGGGATTGTGAGCCACTCTGAGACTCTTCGGAGTGGAGGGCGGGATATAAATCCAATATCTTCATCTACCTCACAGGGTGTCTGTTGTGAGGGAGGAAGGAAAAGGAGATTGTGAGCCACTCTGAGACTCTTCGGAGAGGAGGGCAGGATATATATCCAGTATCTTCTTCTTCTTTATCCCACCTGCAGGGCACCTTGATACAGTCTGATGGCTGTAGCGCACCATTGCCTTGGAGCAGTTTGGTTTTCTTTTTCCCATACATTTTAGTGGTCATGCGCATATGCACTAGGGTTGCCAAGTCCAATTCAAGAAATATCTGGGGACTTTGGGGGTGGAGCCAGGAGACATTAGGGGTGGAGCCAAGATCAAGGCTGTGACAAGCATCATTGAACTCCAAAGGGAGTTCTGGCCATCACATTTAAAGGGACGGCACACCTTTTCAATTCCTTCCTTCCAAAGGAAATAATGACGGATAGGGGCACCTTTTTTTGGGCTCATAGAATTGGACCCCCTGGTCCAATCTTTTTGAAACTTGGTGGGTATTTTGGGGAGAGGCGCTAGATTCTATACAGAAAATTTGGTGCCTCTACTCCAAAAAACAGCCCCCCAGAGCCCCAGATACCCGCCGATCAATTCTCCATGATTTTTCTATGGGAATAAATCTCCATAGGGAATAACAGAGTCCCCAGCAGACATTTCCCTCCCCCCCCCCCCCCGCTTTCTGATGACCCTGAAGCGGGGGGAGGGCCACCAAACCGGGGGATCCCCTGCCCCCACCTGGGGATTGGCAACCCTACTATGCACACATGCACTTATACGCTCTAGGCAGTTTGTTTTTAAAAAAGGCTGGAAGAGGCTTGGGGTGACTTGGCAGGTTTGCCAAGGCACTTCGCTTGTGCACTTCCGCATCCTGACGCCAAAGAGGCAACTAGAGTGTGGTTCAAAAGTTTGCTATCACTTCAAAAGTGGTAGCTTTTTAGAGCTGCTCTGGGGACGCTGAAGGACGGGGTGAGTACAGGAAGAGGACGGGCGGCAGATGGCACCGTTTGGAAGTATTTTTCATGTCGCCTTCTGAAGAGTCCCTGAGTCAGCCCAAACTGCCTGTCTGTTATCAGCCATCAACTCTTTATTACAGAAATATATGTCTGATAGTGTAGATTAAAAGAAAGAGACAGATTCCAAGCTATCTTTCTGGCAGATGGAGATGGGTGCAGAAAGGAGCATCTTGCAGTCTCCAGGGTTTTCTTTGTAGCAGGAATTCCTTTGTGTATTAGGCCACACACCCCTGATGCAGCCAATCCTGGAGCTTACAGTTGGCCCTGTAAGAAGAGCCCTGGAAGCTCTTGGAGGATTGGCCACATCAGGGACATGTGGCCTAATATGCATAGGAGCTCCTACTTAGGGTCACCAAGTCCAATCCCAGAAATATCTGGGGACTTTGGGGGTGGAGCCAGGAAACTTTGGGGGTGGAGCTAGGAGACACTGGGGTGGAGCTAGGGGGAGGGGGGGAAATGGCGCCGGGGAGTGTGGCGAGCCGCCCCGTCTCGGAGCGGGTGATGCCGCTGCGCAGCTGCCGCCTCTTCTCCGCTCGCTGTGGCTGCTCCTCCGAGATGAGGCTGAGCCCATCTCGGAGGAGCAGCTGTGGTGGGGCGGGGTGGGGGGTGGCAGCGGCCTCGCCCGCTTCACCTCTGGGGTGGAATCAGAGGGGGGGGTGGAGGCGGGCCGGGGGCGTGGCAAGCCGCAAGTCCAGGTCCTAGAAGGGCCCGGATTCGTGGCTCGCCATGCTCCTGGCCTGCCTCCGCCCTCCTGTTCTCTGGTTTTGCCTGCGCTGCTGTCGCCTCTTGGCTGCTCCTCCGAGATGGGCTCAGCCTGGGCCCATCTCAGAGGAGCAGCTGCAGTGGGCGGGAAGGGGGAGGGGGCAGCAGCGGCGCAGCACGGCGGCCTCGCCCGCTCCAGGATGGGGTGGCTCGCCATGCTCCCCGGTGCCGTTTTCCCCCTCCCCCCACTTCCGTTTTTTTGGGGAGCGGGGGAAGATGGTGGAAATCCTGGGGTCCCCTGCCAGGGCGGGAGGGTTGGGAAGCCTACTCCTACTACAGAAAAGGTCCTGGCAGTCCCCATCTTGTGTGGATGGAAGCAGGAAGAGAGAGAAAAGGAGGGTTGGAGGGAGTTGCTTTTCCCTTGGTGTGTTCATTTGTGTTTCAAAGGGAGACTCTGACAATAGAGAGCAAACAGGAAGAAGCCTTGTGTGTGCCTGTCTGCCCTGCCTACTCTGTGGTCACTTGCTTCTGGAGGTTTGAAACCCAGGGATTTCGCACCAGGCCGGAACTTCCACTATTTCCCCCTCACCATGAGCTGCAGCAGTGCTTTCGCCGTGGGAGCCTGTGGAAGGGCAATTGAGGGGAAACCTGGCATGTGGGCGTTCTGTTGCCCCTGCAAATGCCTCTATATCCACAGCAGTGATGATGAGAGACCCAATACTGGGTGGAAGCAAATGTCATTCTGCAACAGCTACGCAATTAAGCCGACAGCTTTTGCCAAGACTCAGCAACAGCGTCTGAATACCCGCTGCCTGTTTGGAACGCTTATCCCCAGAGCACATATGCTGCTTTCATTTCTGGAGCGGCATATCCTTCATGTCTGTGGCCTACTCGCACCTCAGGACTTCCACTGCAAAATATCGTGGGTTCAATGCATAGAGGAGATGCGGTTGCAGCGATCGTAGCTCTTTATTGAGTTACAGCATGGTAACTAGCAAACTGGAAGACTGCTGAACGGGGCCAACTATATACAGTCTTGGGTTCCCATGCTAGAATGCCATTGGTTCATTTGAACCAGCAGGGGGTCTCTGGTTGGTTCAAGGCTGCAGGGATTTGGATCCTCCTGCCCCTTGTTCCTGAGTCCCCAAGCTCAGTCCTCAAAGCTCCAATGAGCCTGGCAGGAACACTGGTAAATGAGACATGAAGTCCACATACACAACACACTGTGAACAAAGGGACCAAACCCACAGGCTTCTTAACCAACCCTGATATAAAACAAACAACCCCCCCCCTCCCATTTGGGCCTTGAGATTTTTCCCCCGCTTCTAATTTAATCAATTTTGCAAATTGTGCTGATGTGCCTAATTGATCTTTTTCACTTCTAATATCGTCTCTGTCATTCTCCTCAGTGCGGCGTCTGCCCTTTGCCACCAGGGTCTTCTGTGGGAAACAAGAAATGCAACCCTTTCGAAAATGTGTGTGTGTGTGGGGGGGGGGGAGCTTTCTATTCTGCCTCTGCATTTAAAGTGGATTGTAAAGAACCTGGTCTAGACGTATTGACAGTGCAGCCGTCCTCTCACCCGCCACAGATTGCCTGCTGCTCCTTTTCTGTAAGGCTCCAGACATTAAAGCGGAACTTCCTGTCATTTGGAGCTAATCTATTTCTGCTAGGAAACACTGTTGGCAGTGGCAGGTGAGGCCCTGCATGGTCTAACTGAATCAACAATATCCCTAGAAAGGACGAAAGGAAGAAAAGCTTGAAAGAAAGGCCAAGTATTGACCACAAGAAACAGAAAAACAGCAGATACTGAGAGCTGACAGGAAACCCAATTTCCTTACAGCTTAGCTGTGTGCATGAAAAGGACAGAACAAAATGACCAGCATTGTTCCAGGTTTCTCTTTCTTTCTTTCTTTCTTTCTTTCTTTCTTTCTTTCTTTCTTTCTTTCTTTCTTTCTTTCTTTCTTTCTTTCTTTCTTTCTTTCTTTCTTTCTTTCTTTCTTTCTTTCTTTCTTTCTTTCTTTCTTTCTTTCTTCCTTCCTTCCTTCCTTCCTTCCTTCCTTCCTTCCTTCCTTCCTTCCTTCCTTCCTTTCTTTTTTCTTCAGTTAGACCATACAGGGCCTCACCTGCCACTGCCAACGGTGTTTCCTAGCAGAAATAGATTAGCTCCAAATGACAGGAAGTTCCGCTTTAATGTCTGGAGCCTTACAGAAAAGGAGCAGCAGGCAATCTGTGGCAGGTGAGAGGACGGCTGCACTGTCAATACAGTCTTGATCACCTGCCCCTTCTTGCTTACACCCTTTGCATGTGTAACAACCATGGTAGCAGAATGTTTCCCTGGGCGTGTAAGAAAGGGCCACAAGAACTAAGCACTGATGCAGCCCTTCTTGCCCTCCTTCTCATGATCTGCCTAATTCACATAAGAACATAAGAGAAGCCATGTTGGATCAGGCCATGGCCCATCAAGTCCAACACTCTGTGTCACACAGTGGCAAAAAAAAATTATATACACACATACACTGTGGCTAATAGCCACTGATGGACCTGTGCTCCATATTTTTATCTAAACCCCTCTTGAAGGTGGCTATACTTGTGGCCGCCACCACCTCCTGTGGCAGTGAATTCCACATGTTAATCACCCTTTGGGTGAAGAAGTACTTCCTTTTATCCGTTTTAACCTGTCTGCTCAGCAATTTCATCGAATGCCCACGAGTTCTTGTATTGTGAGAAAGGGAGAAAAGTATCTGTTTCTCTAGTTTCTCCATCCCATGCATTATCTTGTAAACCTCTATCATGTCACCCTGCAGTCGACGTTTCTCCAAGCTAAAGAGTCCCAAGCGTTTCAACCTTTCTTCATAGGGAAAGTGCTCCAGCCCTTTAATCATTCTAGTTGCCCTTCTCTGGACTTTCTCCAATGCTATAATATCCTTTTTGAGGTGCGGTGACCAGAACTGCACACAGTACTCCAAATGACACCGCACCATCGATTTATACAGGGGCATTATGATACTGGAATCAGCATTGCTGTCCGATGGCCATTTGACAGTTTGTCTCCATCCAAACTACTTGAATGAGTCTACTTGTGTATTTGTGCTTACAGAGAGAATACAGTTAACTCAAACAGGACACAGTGTCTTATTCCAAGACACTGTAATGCTGGACAACACATCCAATCACCATGTCAGATAACGCAGGGAAGCCATTGAAATCCACAAATAAACAAAATTTCAACAGGAAAGAAGAGAGTTTAAAAATGAATATGGCCTGGTTTCCTGCCCTGAAAAACACAAAACGCTCTACAGCTTGCAACAGCACTACATATAAGATTAGAATTCCAACATCCATTCCATATGAAAAGAACCTCCTCAGGAAAGCTGTTCCATTAACATGTTACAGTCCAGGAAGCTCCTACATGATAATGACTCAGCCCTACCTTGCCTTCCTGAGTAGATATAAAATTTCTACCAATTTATTTCCTTTCACTTTGGCACAAAGAGCTCTCTCTCTTTCTGTCTTATACCTCTGAGGATGGTGGTCATGGTTGCTGGCAAAACATCAGGTACTACCAAGACCTTTTTGGTAGAAAAAGCCTAGCAGGAACTCATTTGCTTATTAGATAAGAATCCGAACACTTAACCATTACACGAAACTAGATAACCTTCTCCTGGGTTCCATTTCATTCTAAAGTGGAATGGAATCCCAAGAACTGGCTTTTGTGGATTATTCCTGCTTCTATAAAACAGAGACCTTATGACCTCCCACCCCCTCAAGAAAAATGACACTACAGAAAACTTACACCTTTTCGAATTCGCACGATATCTGTTCATGTTCCTCAAATGTTTCCATGGTTAGAGTTCATCAGTACTGTAGATTGAATCGACTGGTAATTAATTATGAAAAATCAAAAATCCTGTGGTTTTTTTTTTTCAAAGAGCTGGCACCTATGTAAATGTTGCATTGGTACAGAAGAAATGAAACGAGTGAAGGCTTACAAGTATTTGGGAATTACCTTTAACTACAACCTTAGATGGCCAACGCATCGTAATAGAGCTGTAAGTCTAGTAAGATGTTCTCTGGCGCAAATTTAAAAGTTCTATTTCTTAGGAGGTAACCAGTTCATTCCAGCAACTCTGAAAATTTACCATGTTAAAATCCTCCCTCAGTTGCTATATGGAATGCCTTTGTGGATTGGAGCCTTTAGTCCCTGCGTGGAGAATGTGCAACCATCATTCTGCTGTCAGAGTTTAGGTGCTCCCAAGTGTGTCCTCTACTCATCCAGTTGTGCAGAGCTAGGCTTACACCTTCTAGAAACCAGAGCCTGGATTATGGCTTTTCAGTTCTGGTTAAAAATTCATTTCAAAACGGATTCAGGAAGTTTTTTTATACTACCTGATGAAAGAGAGGCATAGCATTATTTGGCTCTCTGCGTTTACCCACAAACTGCAGAAACGTGGTATTGAGGTGGACACTCTTTTCTTATGTGACGAATTATATATTTTAAGAACAATCCAACTGAGGCTTATGGATCACGAATACCAAAAAGTGTTCCCCTCACATTCCTCTGTTTGCTCTACAGCCAATCTAGGTATACCCCAAATAAATGGGAAGATACCCCATTATTTTTTTTTACTTTAGACTCCCTATTCCATTGTTGGACTTTTACTTCGGCGCGTTTAAATGCCTTCCCATCAACAGTTCTCTATGGTAGGTTTAGACAGATACCTCTCCAAAATGGATTATGTCCATGTGAATTAGGAGTCCTTGATTCTATGTCCCATATTATTTTATAATGTCCTCTCCTGGCCTCACAACATAGACAATTTTGAGCTGAATATCTCCAACACAATGTATTTACTAAAAGGAAAATTCTAACCTACCTTTTAGAAGATGTTAATTCTCACATTACTACGTGTTGCAAACTTCTTAGTAGAAACCTATAAAATTAAATCGAGGCATACTACTGTATTTTAATTGCTGGGTGTCTACTCTTGATAGTAGTATTGGCTGCTATTTTAATGGATCGTTTATGTATTGTTCTTACTATATTTCAGGCCTTTGTACCTACTTTTGATTGTGAATCATTATTGCTCTTATGCCAATAAAGGTCTGAACTTGAGCTTGAGTTTATATGAAAGCTAAAAATGATGCCACAAACTGTGGTTATACAAAAAGGTAATGATTTAATGATTCCACTGTCATTTATGAAATTCCTTCCTTCCTTCCTTCCTTCCTTCCTTCCTTCCTTCCTTCCTTCCTTCCTTCCTTCCTTCCTTCCTTCCTTCCTTCCTTTCTTTCTTTCTTTCTTTCTTTCTTTCTTTCTTTCTTTCTTTCTTTCTTTCTTTCTTTCTTTCTTTCTTTCTTTCTTTCTTTCTTTCTTTCTCTTCTGCTTTGCCAAAAATTTGCTAGACCATTTCAAAGTGCTTGCAAAATTCTTACACTTTTCAAATTATGCATTTACAGAGCTCTGGGTTCATTTTGCCAGTCATCTTCACCATTAAAATAGCATTAGTTCTATTCTTTGTAGAACACTGGGTTTATACACACAACTTCACCTTCATCAAGTAAAGGTGAGCAGAAATCATTTGGAAAGGTTTCAGGATCAGGGAAGTCATCTGATTAAAATAATCTTGCTCAATTTATCTTATGTTTGACTTAATTAACTAATAAATTACTTTTGCATATATTTGCATATGAATACAACATAATTCCAAAGTCCTGAGCATGCATTGTTGGTAGAGGATATGCACAGATCAGAGCTATCATTGTTTTCGAAGAGAAAGCATGTGAGAGAAGGTGGGATCTATCTTCTAGAGAGGCTGTGGCACAGTGGTAGAGCACCTTCTTTTGGCATTCAGAAGGCCCAGTGGGAACTCATTAGCATATTAGGCCACACCCCCTGATGTTGGCATTCCTGTGCGTGCCTGCTCAAAAAAAGTCCTGGGAAAAGGTATTTCAAACTCTGGATGCCAGAATGCAAAATGAACACACCTAGCAATTAATCATCATTATCTTATCTTATTATGTAATCATCCATATTTCTGGAGAGTGTAAACCCATCCAATAAAGCGGGAGGTCTGCACAATGTGCTTTCCTGTCCTCATTGAGTATTAGTTAATTATTTCCCACTATTAGGCTTTCTGAGTGGGACGGCTGTATGGCTGTTTACTCGTCTTAAAATACTAAGAAATGTGTTCCATGTTTTGAAGAAGGAGAATGTGCAAGCATTGAAGAAAGAAAGAAAAAAACGTTACCTAAAAGAGAAGAGGCAAGAAGGGGCCATGCTAGGTTTCGCCATTTGGTCAAAGACCATTGGTGCTCACCTTTGGCTTATAATAATAAATAAAACAATGCACGCATCATAGGCCCCAATGTTCCCTCTAATTTTCCCTCCCCTACTGAGCAGAGAAGTTCACATCCTGAGCAGAATGGAGCTCCTGTAATCTTAAAATGGGTGATGGGCTGTGCAAGACCCCGTGTGGCTCCAGACTGGTGCTGAGCAGGGCTTCCTGCATTAATGAACAGCCACTCGTGCACACACCTTAGAGGGAACACTGCACAATTTCCCCCCCCCCCTTCTGAATCACGTCACTCCACTCTATTTCTTGAGAAGAGTCCACTTCCCAGTGATGAAGAGGATGTGTCATGTGTAACAACAACGGCAATCCTGGTTCAGTTCCGACCATTTTCCTCAAGAAAAGACCTCAGGCGGTAGTGTTGGGTAAGCCGCTCAGTGAGGCCTGTCAGACTTCCTGGTGTTGTCGGTCTGCCTGCCAAAGTCTTCTTGAAAACGAAAAAGAGATTGGATTTATACTCTATCCTTCACTACTTGGAGGAATCCCAAAGTGGCTCACAAGCTCCTTTTTTTTTCTCTCCCCACAAAAGACACCCTGTGATGTTGGTGGGGCTGAAGAGCTCTGAGAGAACTGCTCTTGAGAGGAACAGCTCTGCGAGAACTTGTGACTGACTCAAACTCACATCAGCAGATGCATGGAGGGCGATGAAGGTGCTGAGGGGTCTGGAGAATAAGTCCTATGAGGAAAGGTTGAAGGAGCTGGGGATGTTTAGCCTGGAGAGGAGGCGGCTGAGAGGTGATATGATCACCATCTTCAAGTACTTGAAGGACTGTCATCTAGAGGATGGTGTGGAATTGTTTTATGTGGCCCTAGAAGGTAGGACCAGAACGAATGGGTTGAAATTAAATCAAAAGAGTTTCCGGCTCAACTTTAGGAAGAACTTCCTGGCCATTAGAGCGGTTCCTCAGTGGAACAGGCTTCCTCAGGAGGTGGTGGACTCTCCTTCCTTGGAGGTTTTTAAACAGAGGCTAGATGGCCATCTGAAAGCAATGAAGATCCTTTGAATTTGGGGGGCAGTATTTGTGAATTAAGAGCTCCATGGCGCAGAGTGGTAAAGCTGCAGTACTGCAGTCGGAGCCCTCTGCTCATGACCCAAGTGGAAAGTGGTTCAGGTAGCCAGCTCCAGGTTGACTCAGCCTTCCATCCTGAGGTGGGTCAAATGAGTCCCCAATTTGCTGGGGGGAAAGTATAGATGACTGGGGAAGGCAATGGCAAACCACCCCATAAAAAGCCTGCCATGAAAACGTTGTGAACGCAACATCGCCACAGTGTCAGAAATGACTGGTGCTTGCACAGGGGACTACCTCTACCTTTTTTTTAAATTTGTGAATTCCCTGCATTGTGCAGGGGGTTGGACTAGATGACCTTGCAGGTCCCTTCCAACTTCATGATTCTATTATTCATGTGGAGGAGCGGGGAATTAAACCCAGTTCCACCCACGTAACCCCTACACTAAGCTGGCTCTCTCTTCTTGGATGAGGAAGAGCAAGAGGAAGGCACCCCAACCCTCAGATGCTGCCTTATAGCGATTCCAGTCTCCAGGTGGGACCCGGGGATCCCCCAGAATTACACTTCATCGCCTACAAATGCAACCGACATCACGCACGCCTCCATTTCACTCCCCCCCCACCCCCCCAATCCTCCAGCCAGTTCCCTGGCTCAGCTTGGCAGCCCAACTTTTTGGTAGAGGGCTGCTGCCAGTCAGAATAGACCGGAGGCATTACTAGGTCGATGGATCTGACTCGATATAACGCAGCTCTCTCTGCTCCAAGACCCATGTCCTGGTGACTTTACTAAACAGAATCCCATTTCCCTTCCTGCGCTATTCAGTAACCATCCATGACAAGATTCATATCTCTCGGCATCCAAGGATTTCATGTGCAAATGCCTCTGATTAAACCACGGCCTCCTTTTCTATTTTTCTGTCACGGTTCATCCGTGGGAGAAAAAGCAAGAATGCTAAAACAAAAGAGTTTGGGGATGACACTTCTAAAGGATGAGGTTGTCAGTCTTCCCCGATGTAGGTAAGAGTAATTATTGGCGGAGAGTGTGCCTCAGAGACTTGACATTGTATTGCGCTCCATTCGCTTCTGAGGCAAACGCTTTCGAGGCTCCAAGGCTGGGGCAGAGACTTTCCATCGGCAATTCTTCCTCGACAAGGTTGTTTTCATAGACGACAAGGCTGTGACCCTCATTCGCCAATGCCAAGAGCAGGGGGTGGGGGGAAGGAGGCAGATTGAATATTTGAGGTAGCTCCTTCTTTCAAAAAAAAAAAAAGAATTGCTTTTTATTTCAGATGAAAGGGGGGGGGCAGAGGGACACTATGGCTGTTGAACACTGAGGGATAGAAGTTGTCTCACCATCTCAGGTTTATGCAGGGCACAGCGAAAGAGCCGGCTTCTAGATGCTATCCAAGAACACCGTCTGCGGAAGAGCCGGGAACAGACTTGACTAGAGAAGAACATGCGTCGTTCCTGTGTTAAAGATTGTTGTACTGTGGCTCTGTGGAAAGAATTGCCGATATGAGAGAGAGAGAGCAGATGAAGGTTGTGAAACGGCCGCCGAAGTCGAGACTTGGCTCGTACTCTCAACTCTCAGTTCAATTGGAATATTTGTTCCTGTGGACCTACTGCTTTTTTTCCCTGCACTTTTGGAACCTTGGTGATCATTAGCAGGAGTTCTAAAACAGTTCTGAAAACCGCAAATGTGGAAACTACAAACAGTTCTGGAAACTACAACTGTCTTTACCATTACCACCTGGATGCTAGCAACCTTCTTCCTTCTCCTAGTTGTCCTTTCCAACCCCAGGAACGTTGGTTTGATAGCTATTTGGGTCAAAAGGCTGAAGGGGACAAAACCATCCAATCTTCTCTCTTTTCCCTAAGTCGAACTAAGCTAGCAGAAAAGACAGAGACTGCATTCAGACGGGCAACTCTATGCATATGGGGGGTGATGCAAATCCTGCCACCCCAAAATGGGGGGACAAATCCCAATCACATACTCCCACACTAGGAGCCTGTATATTGTGCAGGGGGCACGTTGGCATGTTCACATAGTTGTTGTGCACCATCCCCTTTTGGGTTGATTACTAGTGAGTGACTAGAGCAGATTGGCAGACTCACATCACCAATCTGCCTTGTTTGCACATGTGCATGGTCAGACATCAGGAAATGTGGGAGGAGTACGGCAAAAGAATTTGCTTCCACTTCTCAACAGGTAGCTATTTCACGTGCCTCAGAGATGTCAGAGACAGGGGTGAGTGCTAGGATGGAACGGGTTGCAGCTGTGCGAGTCTGACCTTGACTTTTTGATCCACCTGGGCGCCATGCCTATGTCAGCCCAAGTTGCCCATCTGAATGCAGCCAGGGTGAGGTTGTCATAGAATCCTAGAATTGGAAGGGACCTCCAGGGTCATCTAGTCCAACTCCCTGCACAATGCAGGAAACTCACAAATACCTACCCTAAATTCACAGGATCTTCATTGCTGTCAGATGGCCATCTAGCCTCTGTTTAAAAACCTCCAAGGAAGGAGAGCCCATCACCTCCCAAGGAGGAAGCCTGTTCCACTGAGGAACCACTCTAACGGTCAGGAAGTTCTCCCTAATGTGGAGCTGGAAACTCATTTGATTTAATTTCAACCTATTGGGTCTTGTCCTACTTTCTGGGGCCACAGAAAACAATTCCACCCCATCCTCTATATGACAGCCCTTCAAGGACTTGAAGACGGTGATCACATCACCTGTCAGCCGCCTCCTCTCCAGGCTAAACATGCCCAGCTTCTTCAACCTTTCCTCATAGGACTTGGTCTCCAGACCCTTCACCATCTTCGTCGCCCTCCTCTGGATCCATTCCAGCTTGTCTATATTCTTCTTAAAATGAGGTGCCCAGAACTGAACACAATACTCCAGGTGAGGTCTTACCAGAACAGCGTAAAGTGATACCATCACATCACATGATCTGGACACTATACTTCTGTTGATACAGCCCAAAATTGCATTTGCCTTTTTAGCCACCGCATCACACTGTTGACTCATGTTCAGCGTATGGTCCACTAAGACCCCAAGATCCTTTTCGTACATACTACTACTGAGACAAGTCTCCCCTGTCCTATAACCATGTATTGGATTTTTCCTACCTATATGCAGAACCTTTCATTTATTCCTGTTAAAATTCATTTTATTGGTTTTAGCCCATTTTTCCAGCCTGTCAAGTTCATCCTGTATCCTGTTTCCGTCTTCTACTGTATTTGCAAACCCTCCCCATTTAGTATCCTCAGCAAATTTAATAAGTATTCCCTCTATTCCTTCATCTAAACCATTGATAAGGATGTTGAACAAAACAGGTCCTCTTCCTTGTGGATGCCAAAGTGCCCAAGTTCACTTCTGGGGCCACAATACCAGATTTCTCCACATTCCACCAAGGAGCTCCCAGATTCTTCGCTATACCCGACGAAGACAGAGGTCCTTTGCGTGGGGCGCGGCGCTCTGGGAAGGGAAATACCTCTCCCGGTTTTTGACGGTGCGCCGCTGAAGGCGGCGGGCCGGGTCAGGAGCCTGGGAGTCCTACTGGAGCCTTCACTATCAATGGAGGCCCAGGTAGCGGCCACTGCCAAGTCGGCATTCTTCCACCTGAGGCGGGCAAGGCAGCTGGCTCCTTTCCTGGAGCGCCGGGACCTGGCAACAGTGATCCATGCGACGGTCACCTCAAGACTAGACTACTGCAATGCCCTCTACATGGGGCTGCCTTTGTGTCGAACCCGGAAGCTGCAGCTAGTGCAGAACGCAGCGGCCAGGCTGTTACTGGGACTCCCGAAATGGGAGCATATACAGCCGGGGCTGCGTGAACTGCACTGGCTGCCAGTTACATACCGGGTCCGATACAAAGTGCTGGTTATTACCTTTAAAGCCCTATATGGCCGAGGACCTGCCTACCTGAGGGACCGTCTCTCCCCATATGAGCCCCAAAGAGCACTGAGGTCGGCAGGGAAGAACACGCTGACTATCCCTGGGCCAAAGGAGGCGAAATTACAGAGTACACGGGCACGGGCCTTCTCTGTTATAGCCCCGTGCCTTTGGAATCAACTTCCAGAGGAGGTACGGGCCCTGCGGAATTTGGACCAATTCCGCAGGGCCTGTAAGACCATCCTTTTCAAGCAGGCGTTTGTAGAAGTTGATAGGATGGCTGTTTAATTACCAACGATTTATCTAGTGACCCCTGCCATAATACAAGTGTACAGATAACATCAGGAAGATCACCGCCGTTTAAACTATGGAATGATCCAGACATTTGGAACTGGTTTTAGATTGTTGTTTAAATCCATATATAACTTAAATGTTGTTTTAAATTACCTTATATTGTATATTTTATATTGTATAATTTTATCGAACTGTTGTCAGCCGCCCTGAGCCTGCCTAGGCGGGGAGGGCGGGATATAAATAAAATTTATTATTATTATTATATTATTATTATTCCGTAGCTCCTCCATAGGGGTGCCAGTATTTTTACATGAGAAAACGGACACCCCCTGGTGCCGATATGCATGCCGTTGCTGTGATTTGTAACTGCTATTCAGATGTGGCCCAGCTTATATTTGGATTGACAGTCTAAAATTAAACCAGATGTTCCCCTCCATTTCAAATTGGTGCTGATGCAAAACTAACATTAAAAACTGCAGCTCTCAAATTAAGAACAGCAACAAGAAAGGAAAACTCCAGAGGCCGACGGCGACATTGCCGCAGCCGAGTGGAACATCCTGTAGGTTTTATAACATCCATTTTATGGCCAGGGAGGATGTTTTGAGACACAAGAAGGGAACAAGGAATGCGCACATGGGTGTGAAGCCGAGGTTAATGTTGCTGATGGAGTTGTGTACTTTCTTGTGTTTCCTCCTCGTTTTCAAACGCATTCAGCTGCGGAAGCCTCATTTGGCAGCAGTACAAATGTTTTGCTTAATCTTTAACTTTCTAAAACTTTCCCTGGGGGGGGGGGAGGGGGGAAGCCAGTTCTAACAATGCAAGCCACACTGCAACGACAGCAATGAAAATGGCTTGCCCCGAATCAGCGTCTCTCTGTTCATCCAAAGGATTTGGGACACAATTCATCAGATTACTCATTTACTCATTTGTTTAAAGTTTCTGCTTCACCGTTCAACTTGTAGGGCATTCAAGGAAGCCTGACAAGCCAGTGATAATTTCCGCTGATGCAAAGGAAGCAGTTTTAGATGATTTCTGCTGTTTTTTTGTTGTTCAGTCGCACAGTTGAGTCCGACTCTTTGCGACCCCATGGGCAAAGTCACGCCAGGCCCTTCTGTCTTCCGCCCTCCTCCAAAGTCTGCTCCAATTTGTGTTTGTTGCATCAGTAACACTGTCCAGCCATCTCATCTTTTGCCATCCCCTTCTTCTTTTTCCTTCTGTCTTTCCCAGCATCAGGATCTTCTCCAGGGAGTGCTCCCTTCTCATTGGGTGGCCAAAGTATTCAAGCTTCAGCTTCAGCATCTAACCTTCCAGGGAATAGTCTGGGTTGATTTTCTTTGATTGACTGATTTGATCTTCTCGCAGTCCAAGGGACTCTCAAGAGTCTTCTCCAGCACCACAGCTCAGAAGCATCTATTCTTCTGCCCTCGGCCTTCCTTATGGTCCAGCTCTCACAGCAATACATTACTGCTGGGAATATCATCGCTTTAACTATACGGACTTTAGTTGGCAGAGTGATGTCTCTACTTTTTATTATACTGCCCAGGTTTACCATAGCTGTCCTCCCAAGGAGCAAACGTCTTTTAATTTCATGACTGCAGTCACCATCTGCAGTGATCTTGGATCACAGAAATGTGAAGTCTGTCACTACTTCCATGACTTCCCCTTCTAATTGCCAAAGTGTGATGGGGCCAGATGTCATGATCTTAGTTTTTTTGATGTTGAGTTCAAGCCTACTTTTGTGCTCTCCTCTCTTGCCATCAACAAGAGGTTCTTTAGGTCCTCCTCACTTTCTGCCATTAGAGTAGGATCATCTGCATATCTTGAGGTTGTTGATGTTTTTCCCAGCAATCTTAATTCCGGCTTCTGCTTCATCCAGGCCAGCATTCCGCATGATGTACTCTGCATATGAATTAAATAAGCAGGTTGACAATATACATCCTTGTCGAACTCCTTTTCCTATTCTAAACCAATCAGTTGTTCCATATCCCATTCTGACAGTCGCTTCTTGACCCTTATACAGGTTTCTCAGGAGACATGTGAGGTGGTATGGCACTCCCATCTCTTTAAGGACTTGCCACAGTTTGTTGTGATCCACACAATCAAAGGCTTTAGCATAGTCAATGAAGCAGAAATAGATGTTTTTCTGATACTCCTGTGCTTTCTCCATAATCCATCAAATGTTGGCAATTTGATCTCTAGTTCCTTGACCTCTTCAAACCCCGCTTGAACTTCTGGTAGTTCCCAAT
This sequence comes from Heteronotia binoei, assembly GCF_032191835.1. Taxonomy (NCBI): domain Eukaryota; kingdom Metazoa; phylum Chordata; class Lepidosauria; order Squamata; family Gekkonidae; genus Heteronotia; species Heteronotia binoei. The sequence goes on from NC_083228.1 coordinate 6,859,623, forward strand.
CGACATACTGCTGTAGCCTAGCTTGTATGATCTTTAACATGACCTTGTGTCAGAACTTAAGAACTTCAAACGGATCCCATACTTGGTTACAAAGTTAGGATTTTATTGAAGAGAACTAAGCACTGGAAGAGGCAAGATAACAGTGATGGCGAGAGCCAGCACCAGCACAATTTTATACACGTAAAGCAAACATCTCACAAAGCCACAATTCACACCGTTACAGGCACATCTGTCTTCTCACCATCACTATCAGTAGAGAGGATGCCTCCCTACTCCGAAGGCCATGCTGCTCGGCTTCAAAGGGTCCCAGTGTGAGAATGTGCAGAGACATAACATAACTCATTCTACAGCCCCAAATATTTTGGATACCAGTGGGGCAAGGTTAATTACTATTCAAGCACTTTGGGTCAAGCAAGGGTTACAACATGGAGTCAGTTTGGTTCAGTAACAAAGCAGCTCTAAGCCACAGTAAGAATACATTACAGCATTGGTCACATTATAGGGAACCAGCAGTAAAGATACAAGTTCTGACATACTGCCCCCCCTAAGCGCCCCCTCCCGCGGGGCCAGCCTTGGGCTTGTGCGGGTACAGTAGGTGAAACTTTTTCAGCAGTTGCGGAGCGGCTACGTTCTGAGATTCGACCCACTCGTCACAGCTCGGGGGGAAGTGTTTCCACCTGATCAAATAATACAGTTTCCCCCCTTTGACTTTGGAGTCCAGGATCTCCTGGACCTCATGGTGACTCTGACCCCTCACTGTCGTCGGAGGGGGCGGTGGGGCCCTGGGATGGAAGGACGTAGCACCAGGGTCTTTCCGAAGCAAGCTGCAATGAAAAACAGGATGGATCTTACTTAGAGATTTGGGCAGTTCGAGTTCCACGGTCACTTTGTTTATTACCCTTTTTATTTTGAACGGCCCAAGAAACTTCAGTGCGAGTTTGCGACAGGGCTGGGGAAGGGGAAGGTTTTTTGTGGACAGGAAAACTGTATCCCCCACCTTCAGGTCCCACTCTTGGGAGTGTTTTTTGTCAAACTGCTTTTTGTAGGCTTTTTTCGCTTCCTCCAGGTTTTCCTGAATACCCTTCCAGCCTTCACGGAGGCCCTCCCACCATTGTTGACAGGATGTGGGTTCGGCCGGGCTGGCGGGGAGGGCGAGAGTGGGAAACGGCTTGCCCTCGTAACCATTGATAATTTGAAAAGGGGAGGTTTTGGTTGAGCTATGGAGGCTATTGTTGTAGCCATATTCTGCAAAGGGGAGGAGATCCACCCAGTTGGACTGTTGGAAATTAATGAAGCAGCGGAGGTACTGTTCCAGAAGACCATTAACCCTCTCCGTCTGTCCGTCCGACTGGGGGTGGTAGGCAGAGCTTAGCCCCTGCTCGATGCCAGCGAGTTTGCAGAACTCCCGCCAGAAGTTGGCAACGAACTGCGTCCCGCGGTCGCTAATGACCTTGTCTGGGAACGAGTGTAGGCGTACAATGTGGGTGAAAAAGAGCTGGGCGAGTTTTTTGGCCGTGGGTAGTTTCTTGCACGGGATGAAGTGGGCTTGCTTAGAAAATGTGTCGACTACGACCAGGATGACTGTTTTGCCCTGTGAAGGTGGGAGTTCGACAATGAAATCCATGGAGACTACCGACCACGGTCGGGTGGCTGTAGGGAGGGGAACCAGGTGGCCCGGGGGTTTACCCCCCCTTCTTTTCGCCATGAGGCAGGTGGGACATGAAAGAACAAATTCAGATACATCTTTTTTAATTTTTGGCCACCAGAACTGGCGGGTGAGTAAGTTGAGGGTTTTGACATAGCCAAAGTGGCCGGCCAGGCGACTTGAGTGGCAGCGCTCCAAGACATCTTTTCTGAGGGGAGTGGGCACATAGATTTTTTCATTGTGCAGCCAGAGCCCGTTTTCGGCTTTAACCAAGTTAGGTGGGCGGTCGGTCTCCTGGTTATATTCTGAGAGGAATCGAGGCAGCAGATCTGAATCCGGAGGGCTGGTCTGCCTGCCGGAGCGGGTAGTGACCCCCCCCGAGATGGCTGAGGGGGAAATTAATGAGTCCACTACCTCCTCCCGGAGACTGTCGTGTTGTGGCATGTGAGAGAGGGCGTCTGCTAAAAAGTTCTTTGAGCCCGGGATGTGTTTCAGCACAAAGTCAAATTTAGCAAAGAAACCTGCCCACCGGATTTGTTTTGCAGTCATTTTGCGGCGCCCGGTGAGGGCTTCAAGGTTTTTATGATCGGTCCAGATTTCAAAGGGCACTCTCGCTCCCTCGAGCCAGGAGCGCCAGGTTTTTAGGGCAAACATGACTGCAAACGCCTCCTTGTCCCAGACCGACCAATTTCTCTGTTCGTTGGAAAATTTCCTTGAGATATAGGCACATGGACGGAGCACCCCATTTTCCCCTCTCTGCATCAATATGGCTCCCACTGCGGCGTTGGAGGCGTCGCATTGGACCACGAAGGGTTTCCGTTCATCGGGATGAGCCAACACGGGTTCGGAGGTGAAGAGGCGTTTCAGTTCAGTGAAAGCTTTTTGGCATTCAGGCGTCCACATTAGGCGTGCGCCTGGCTTTTTCGCCTCGTCACCCTTCCCTTTGGTTTTGAGGAGTTCCGTGAGGGGGAGCATGACTGTGGCAAACCCCTTAATGAAGTCGCGGTAAAAGTTAGCGAACCCGATAAAACTTTGTAATTGTTTGCGGGTTCGAGGGGGCTCCCAGTCTAGTACCGCTTGGACCTTTGCGGGGTCCATGGCCAATCCCTCCCCCGACACCCGGAAACCCAAATAGTCCAATTCGGTCTTGTGGAACTCGCATTTTGACAATTTGGCATACAGTTTGTGTTTGCAAAGGGTGCGTAACACTTTTCGGACCAGGGGCACATGAGACTTTAGATCTTGTGAATAGATAATGATGTCATCAAGGTACACCACCACCCCCTTAAACAGGAATTCCCGTAGCACTTCATTGATAAAGTTCATGAATACACCAGGGGCTCCTTGCAGTCCGAAGGGCATGACTAGGTACTCAAACTGTCCCAGGGGGGTGTTGAATGCTGTCTTCCACTCGTCCCCCTCTTTGATGCGGACGCGGAAGTACGCGTCTCGGAGATCAAGCTTTGTAAATACTTTTCCCTTTGCTACGGTGTTCAACAAATCCTTTATCAACGGGATCGGGTAGGCGTTGGACATGGAAATCCCGTTTATAGCACGAAAATCTGTGCAAAGCCTAAGAGACCCGTCCTTTTTCTTTCGGAAGAGGACGGGGGCGGCATGGGGGGCAGTGGCCGGCCGTATGAAGCCGCGCTTAAGGTTCTTGTCCAAAAACTTTCGGAGTTCAGCTTTTTCCGCCCAACCCATGGAGTACAGTTTCGCCTTGGGAAGCTGTTGCCCTGGGATCAGCTCAATGGCACAGTCCGTAGGGCGGTGGGGCGGTAGCTCGTCCGCTTCCTTCTCGCTAAACGCTAATCTTAGATCCTGGTATTCCTTGGGGATGGAGGCGACTTCCTCGAGAGTGAGGCAAGCCCGCATGTTTTGGGGGGGAGCGTGCGGCCCCCATTCGGGGCGCCAGTGGTGATGCTCACACCTCCAATCCGGGAACCGGACGATTTGTTCCTCCCACCTTATGTCTGGTTGGTGGCGGGCGAGCCAAGACGAGCCTACCACCACGTCAAAAGAGCAAGAGGGGGCAATTACGAAAGTCTCAATCCCCCAATGCTCCTCGGTTCCCACCGGGACTGCCTGAGTCTCTAAAGTACATGGTTCCCCTCTCATGGGCCCCCCGTCCATCTGCTGGAACTGCATCGGTTGTGGTAGGGGGGAGGTGGCTAATCCCAACGCCTCAACTAGGCGGGGGGTGATCAGGTCCCTGTTACACCCGGAGTCGATCAGCGCTCGGGCGTGCATGAATCTCTTTAGGTTAGGGTTGAGGAGGGTAACGGCCATAAATAGTAAACCCCCTGTTGCTCTCACCGTGAGGAGTGCCGGCTGTTGTTGGACCTGCTTTGCGGCACCCATTAAAGCAGGTCGCTGTCGTTTCCCGCCGACTCGGTGTCGTCCGATTCTTCGGTCGATTCTTCCACTGTAGCCAAGTCGGTGGTAAAATCCTCGTCAGTCGCCAAGGAAGTGGCGACAGAGCCCCGGCTGGGCTCCTTCGAGCGGCCGCTCTTTTTCTTCTTCAGCCCCGGGGTAGTTGTCTTCGCCGTGGGTGGGGTGGAACCCGCTTTCACTGGACAGTTGGCAGCGAGATGATTCGGGTCTCCGCATTTGAAGCACTTGCGAGCGGGAGACGGGGTGGAGGTCGCCGGTGCCTTCCTCCCTTCGGATTTAGTCGGTGTGAGCTTCGCCGCCTTCTTCGCCAGCTGCTGCCGTCGCATCCCCACATGTTGGAGGTTGGTCTCCACCTCTCCGGCCAGTTGGATCCATCCGACCAACGTGTCGGGTCTCCCTTGACTGTAGCAGCGGTCGAGGATGGTCGGGTTCAGACCATTGATGAACGCGGTATATTTCATGACCTCGTTCCATCCCCTCGCCGCCGCGCAGTACCCCAGGAACTCGGTGGCATACTCGCGGGTGGAGCGGTTGCCTTGCTCTATGCGCTGAAGGGCGGCGACAGCCTTCTCCTCCCGTAGGGGATCGCCATACTGGCGGAGCATCGCGTGCAGGAACCCCGCCACCGTAGCTAGTTCGGGCTTTCTTCCCATAAAAAGCCCGACGTACCACTTGCGGGCCGCACCTCTCAGTCGGGACGCGATGTGGTACACTCGGCTGGCTTCGGTCGGGTAATCCGCACCCCAGTGGGTGAAGAACGTGTCGCACTGTATGGTAAAATACTCCACGTCCTCCGGATTCCCATCGAAAGTAATCTTCAATTCCCTCCCTCGACCCTCGGCCCCCCCCCGGGGCTCGCGGCGCCCCCGGCGGCGGCGCTGGGCCCGGTAGAGCCGGCAGGATCGGGGCGGGTGGCGCCGGGGCCCCTGGAGCGGGCAGGGCCGGCAGCGCCGGGGCAGCCGGGGCCAGCGGGGCTGGTGGTGCCGGGGCAGGTGGAGCCGGCGGCGCCGGGGCGGCCGGAGCCGGCGGGGCCGGGGCGGCCGGAGCTGGTGGGGCCGGGGCGGCCGGAGCTTGCGGAGCTGGGGCCGGCGGAGCCGGCGGGGCTACGGGCGGTTGCCCCAGCGGTAGCCCTCCAATCGGGACTCCCAGGACCGCAGTTTGCAAAGTGCGGAGCTGGTCGTAGATCGCGCCCAGGTTCTGCTGCAACTCCTCGACCATCGTCACGCGGGATCGATGCACGTCGTCGTGTATCTCCCGAACCCAGTCGAATAAGTCGTTGCGGAGGGTCCGGATCTGGTCGTCTCCCCCTCGGGGCTCCGGGCCCTCCTCTTGGTCGCCGTCGCCGTCTCCGGCTCCCCCTTCGCCCAGCATGCTTCGGTACCGCTGCTCCGCGGCGTCGATTGCTGCCGTGGACTTCCGTGGGCTCCAGGTTCGCGGGGCTGGGAACGCGGCGTCGACCGAGAAAGGCGCCGGGACCTTAATTTTGCGCCGAACCCCCGTCACATTTGGGTCGAGCGGAGGGTCCTCTATTGGGGTGGTGGGCTCTCCGTCGTCTGGCACTTTTGCCGCCATCGGGCCAAGCCTCCAGTACAGATAAGCCACGAACAATGGGATCACTGTTATAATGTCAGAACTTAAGAACTTCAAACGGATCCCATACTTGGTTACAAAGTTAGGATTTTATTGAAGAGAACTAAGCACTGGAAGAGGCAAGATAACAGTGATGGCGAGAGCCAGCACCAGCACAATTTTATACACGTAAAGCAAACATCTCACAAAGCCACAATTCACACCGTTACAGGCACATCTGTCTTCTCACCATCACTATCAGTAGAGAGGATGCCTCCCTACTCCGAAGGCCATGCTGCTCGGCTTCAAAGGGTCCCAGTGTGAGAATGTGCAGAGACATAACATAACTCATTCTACAGCCCCAAATATTTTGGATACCAGTGGGGCAAGGTTAATTACTATTCAAGCACTTTGGGTCAAGCAAGGGTTACAACATGGAGTCAGTTTGGTTCAGTAACAAAGCAGCTCTAAGCCACAGTAAGAATACATTACAGCATTGGTCACATTATAGGGAACCAGCAGTAAAGATACAAGTTCTGACACCTTGCCTGCATGTGAAATGAGTGCAATGGTGTGATAGTTTGAACATTCCTTGGCATTACCCTTTTTTGGGATTGGAATATAAACTGACCTTTTCCAATCCTGTGGCCACTGTTGCATCTTCCAAATTTGTTGACACAATGTGTGCAACACTTTAACAGCATCATCTTTTAGGACTTTGAATAGCTCAACTGGGATACCATCATCTCCACTTGCTTTGTTGTTAGTCATGCTTTCTAAAGCCCATTTGACTTCACACTCCAGGATGTCTGGCTCAAGGTCTTCGATTTCACTGCCATGGTTGTCCGGGACACTGAGATCCTTCTTGTATAATTTTTCTGTGTATTCTTGCCACCTCTTCCTGATCTCTTCTGCTTCTGTTAGGTCCCTATGTTTTTGTCCTTTATAATGTCCTTTATAATTGCACAAAACGTTCCCTTGATTTCTCCAATATTCTTGAAGAGATCTCTTGTTCTTCCCATTCTATTATTTTCCTCTATTGCTTTGCATTTTGCCTTCAGGAAGGCCTCCTTATCTCTCCTTGCTGTTCTCTGAAAATCTGCATTCATTTGGGTGAATCTTTCCTTTTCACCTTTGCCTTTCGCTTTCCTTCTTTCCTCAGCTATTTGTAAAGCCTCATCAGACAGCCACTTTGCTTTCTTGCATTTCTTTTTCTTTGGGATGCTGCTGATTGCTGCCTTCTGTACAATGTCACACACCTCTGTCCATAGTTCTTCAGGCACTCTATCAACTCTAGTTGCTTAAACCTATTCTTCACCTCCACGGTATATTCATAAGACTCCTAGATCCTTTTCACACATCACATGATCTGGACACTATACTTCTGTTGATAAAGTCCAAAATTGCATTTGCCTTTTTAGCCACCGCATCACACTGTTGACTCATGTTCAGCATATGATCCACTAAGACTCCTAGATCCTTTTCACACATACTGTTGCTAAGACAAGTCTCCCCCATCCTATAACCTTGCATTGGATTTTTCCTACCTACATGCAGAACTTTACATTTATCCCTGTTATAATTCATTTTATTGGTTTTAGTCCGGTTTTCCAGCCTGTCAAGGTCATTCTGTATCCTGTTTCTGTCTTCTTCTGTATTTGCAACCCCTCCCAATTTAGGATCATAGGCTAATTTAATAAGCATTCCCTCTATTCCTTCATCCAAATCGTTTATAAAGATGTTGAACAAAACAGGTCCCAGGACAGATCCCTGAGGCACTCCACTTGTCACTCCTCTCCAAGAGGATGAGGAACCATTCACAAGCACTCTTTGGGTGCAATCTGTCAACCAGTTACAGATCCACCTCCCACTAACAGGATCCAAACCACATTTTACCAACTTGTCAACAAGGATAGTATGTGGAGGGAAGGTGGCTCAGTGGTAGAGCATGTGCTTGGTAAGCAGAAGGTCCCAGGTTCAATCCCTGTCATCTCCAACTAAAAAGGGTCCAGGCAAATAGGTGTGAAAAACCTCCGCTTGAGACCCTGGAGAGCCACTGCCAGTCTGAGAAGACAATACTGACTTTGATGGACTCAGGGTCTGATTCAGTATAAGGCAGCTTCATGTGTTCATATATATGTTCATATCAAAAGCCATCATGTCAAGTGTCCAACTGCAGTGGCAGATGGACTTGGGAAGCCTAATAAGGGTTGCAAGGATATTTGATTGGTGGGGCCGGGACTCCCTGGCTATGGGAGCACGGAGGCCCCTCTCTTTGCAAGACCTGAGCAAGACTATTCATGATAACATGTTTGGGAGGACATTAATGCATAGGGTTACCATGAGTTAGAAGCAATTGATGGGGGACCTGCCAATATCTTAATAAGACATACATGCTATTCCCAGTCATTACTCTGATGTTAACTGAGCACAGGAGGGAAGGGGGTCATGATCTCAGTTAAATACATTGTTAGGGCGGGTTAAAACATACTGCCACATCACTGTTATTTTTTTACAAGGTTGTCAAAAAGAAATACCATTCTCTTCCCTTTCACTTTTCTTCAGGAAGCGCACAGTAATTAAGAGGCGCCTTTAGATGCTGGCAAAACTGTCCCTTTTGAAGTCCCTCTGTCAAAGTCCCCTGGAGATAAAGGACGGGGCTCAAGCTTGACATTCTAATTGTGGCTGCAAGATAAAAGGCCAGATTAGAAACTTCATAACCTTATGCGGGGTGGGGAGGGGGGGGGGAGATGAGATCACCAGGAGGTCATTTCATTCCTAGTTTTGAGTTCATAGAATCTCCTGCGGGTGACAAAGGAACAAATATAGTCTCTTCAAATGCTCTGAAACCAGAAATGCAATCTTTATTTTATTTCATCAAAAAAAAAGTTATAAGACTTCCTTTCTGAAGCGTGTCTGAAGAGGAAGCACATTATTTCTCTGCATACTGGTGATTCGCACAGACGTTTACCCTTTCTGCCTCTTCGCCCAATCCTTTTCTTCTTTGATGTTGTGTAGAGACACAGGAGGAAGAGATGGTTTTTATATCCCACTTTTCTTTACCTGAAGGAGTCTCAAAGCGACTTACAATCACTTTTCCTTCTGCTACCCACAACAGACACCTTGTGAGGTAGGTGAGACTGAGAGAGCTCTGAGAGAATGGTTAGTGGGAAATCCGACGGACGCTGCAGAGAGAACAGGAACGTGACCGCGTGGTAAGCTGTGTGCGAAAACGGTCCTTGTTTTTGGGATATTAGAGTCTGCCACTCCTAACTGCTACACCATGAACAACCAGATCCCTGTTTTTATATGTTTGGGAACACACAGTCATACAAGTAAGTAAACGCAGCAGAATGTCATGATCTGCTACATCTTTTTACTAAAGTCAGAGCTGGGTGTTATTGGGGCCATGCGGTTGCTGAGGAATGCGGCAGCTCTGAAACGCCCCTTCTCTCCCACTGGAAACAAAATGCATGCAGCGACATTATCAGCATGCAATGCCATCATGCGTTTTGTTTCCTCCTATTGCCACAGTCAGAAACCTGTCAGGTGGGTTTAGGAAACTTGTTGCGTTGCAACCCTAACGTGAGAGAAAGAGACAAGCTGCCATTTTCAGCAGCAGCCACCATGGACCTTTTTTATTCAGTCCATTTATACCCCACATTTGATCACAATTTAGCCATTTATTTACTTCGTTTCTATCCCACCTTTCTCCACAGTGGCGCCACCAAGTGGTTTACATATGTCTCTTATGCTCCATTTTACGCTCACAACACCCCTGTGAGGTAGGTTCAGCTGCAAGTGCCTGACTGGCCCAAAGTCCCCCAGCAAGCTGCCATGGCATGAGTGGGGATTTGAACCTGGTTCTCCCAGATGTTAGTACAATAATCTATCTACCACACCACGCTAGCTGGCTAATATTAGTTCGGTGTAGTATTCGGTGTAGCGCCAGTTTGGTGTAGTGGTTAAATGTGCAGACTCTTATCTGGGAGAACCAGGTTTGATTCCTCCCTCCTCCACTTGAAGCTGCTGGAGTGGCCTTGAGTCAGCCAGAGCTTTCTTATCTGGGAGAACTGGGTTTGATTCCCCACTTCTCCACTTGCAGCTGCTGGAATGGCCTTGGGTCAGCCATAGCTCTTGTAGGAGTTGTCCTTGAAAGGGCAGCTGCTGTGAGAGCCCTCTCGGCCCCACCCACCTCACAGGGTGTCTGTTGTGGGGGAGGAAGGTAAAGCAGATTGTAAACTGCTCTGAATCAGATATATAAATCAGGGTATAAATCCGCAGTCTTCTCCTTCTTCCATTTTAGCCTCACAAAACCCCTCTAAAGCAGAGCTACTGGCCCAAGCAAAGCTACTGGCCCAAAATGACCTAGGAGACTTCTGCTGTAGGGTGGGGGTTCCAGTCCAACACTCTGGCCACTACACCACACTGCCTCCCTTCACCAGTGTCTAGTTGTGGCCTGAATATATGCTTCATGTCAAACCTGAGATTACCTTAAAACATAACATTTTAAAAGGCCCATCATGAAACCGGGGAATCCGATTTTTAAACATCCCCAATGAGGCCAAAATATTCCAGTGCAAACTCCTCACAAATAGACGCAGTCATTACAAGTCCCCTGTGCCCCGTATCCACAGGAGATATTTTGATTGTGAACATCAAAAGCACAGAACATATGAACATATGAAGCTGCCTTCTACTGAATCAGCCCCTCGGCGCATCAGTCAGTCTTGTCTACTCAGACTGCCAGCGGCTCTCCAGGGTCACAAGCTGAGGGTTTTCATACCTATTTGCCTGCCTTAACAGCTTTTTTTTCCCCCTGGAAAAAGAGGTGCCAGAACTCTCAAGAGAAGAAGAAGATATTGGATTTATATCCCTCCCTCCACTCCGAAGAGTCTCGGAACGGCTCACACTCTCCTTTCCCTTCCTCCCCCACAACAAACACCCTGTGAGGTAGATGAAGATATTGGATTTATATCCCGCCCTCCACTCCAAAGAGTCTCAGAGCAGCTCCAATCTCCTTTACCTTCCTCCCCCACAACAGACACCCTGTGAGGTAGATGAAGATATTGGATTTATATCCCGCCCTCCACTCCGAAGAGTCTCAGAGCGGCTCCAATCTCCTTTACCTTCCTCCCTCACAAGAGACCCCCTGTGAGGTGGGTGGGACTGAGAGGGCTCTCAAAGCAGCTCCCTTTTCAAGGACAACTCCTGCCAGAACTATGGCAGACCCAAGGCCATGCTAGCAGGTGCAAGTGGAGGAGTGGGGAATCAAACCCGGTTCTCCAGATAAGAGTCGGCACACTTAACCACTACACCAAAGGAGGAGCACACAGGTGCCCCTCATGAACTTTTAAACTTTTTTGAGAATTTTGTTTCCATTGTGGTTTTGGAACTCCATTCTACTGCATCCCCCAGAAAAAAAGCCCTGGATAAAAGTATTATAAAGGTAAAGGTAGTCCCCTGTGCAAGCAGCAGTTGTTTCCAACTCTGGGGTGATGTCGCATCATGACGTTTCCACGGCAGACTTTTTACCGGGTGGTTTGCCATTGCCTTCTCCAGCCATCAGGGCCGGATCCGGGGGGGGGGGGAGCAGAGGGGGCACTTGCCCTGGGCGCTGCCAGAGGGGGGGGGTGCCAAATTGGGTATACAATCCATTCTATTCTATGGGCCCATAAGATAGAATGGACCCATAAAGGGGCATCATTTTTAAATTTTGCCCCCCCCCCCCTCAAAAAACTTGTAGATCTGGTTCTGCCAGCCAGCTACACTTTCCCCCCAGCAAGCCGGGGGCTCATTTTACTGACCTCGGAAGGATGGAAGGCTGAGTCAACCTGGAGCCGGCTACCTGAACCAGCTTCTGCCAGGATCGAACTCGGGTCGTGAGCAGAGAGCTCGGACTGCGGCACTGCAGCTTTACCACTCTGCGCCACGGGGCTGCTCTAAAAGTATTCTAGATATAAATATACTGTTTGACCGTTGCTCAGCAGAGGGCATTTCAGCAAGAGTGCCTCTTGACAAACTGTCTACTCAAATCCCCTCCTCTATAGAATGCTAAAGGAGTCCTCCCCTCCGTTGCAAATGGTTTCACTAGAAAGGAAAGTGGCAACTGAAAGCACATTAGAAGGAGATCCGATAGCAAAGGTCCAAGATCTAAAAAGGCTGAAGGCTACAAATCTGATTGCAATGTTGCATGACCATATGAAGAAAATGTTATAGGGACATTAGCCTTTCTCAGACGTTCGTTGTTAGCAAGTTAGACACAAGGAACGGCAAAGATGCTACCTGAAATCCTGCCAATGCTGCCATTGTGTGCAAAAAGGGTAATGTGTGTATTTTCTTGTTTCAGTGTGGCTTTTGGGGGGCATGCTTTCATGAGTACTGAAGCTGGGCATGTTTGGAAAAACACATCCATTGCTCTGTTCACACAAAACAGGGTCCACATGTATTGAGAGGATCATAAGCATCCCTTACACGTGGTTGATGTGCCAGAAATTAACATCTGGAAAATACTTTTTTTTTTCCTGTTGAAGGCATTGAATGTTCAGAGCTTTCTGCAAACCATAACCACTGCTAGGCTCCTAAACTCTATCAAGCTATCCCAAATGATCCACAGAACACTGAAGAATAAAAACTTCAAACCAAAAGAAGTGCCCAGTGGGGAACAGTCTCAAACCCCAGTTGGCACCCTGTCAGCACTCTAACACAGGATCCCCCAACCTTTTTTGAATCTGGAGGCAACTTTGGGATTCTGACACAGAGTGGTGGGGGCTGCCACAAAATGGCTGCCACAGAAGGCAGAGCCAGCCACAAAACGGCAGCTGTAGCATATCTTTAGTCACAACATGAAGATCCTTGTGCAGCAGTGGCAGCTTTTGCCAAAGCAGTGTTTTAAAAGCATATCTCCAATGACCTATCAGAAACCTTTCTGGGTCGAAGATGCACCAGGCCCCACCCACTTTCTACAAATACTTGGTAGATGCCAAGAAAGGTCTTTGTGGTTACCATGGTGCCCACAGCTACCATGTTAGGGATCTTGGCTCTAGCAACTATTCCCTTAACATTTGGGCTGTATCAACAGAGGTATAGTGTCCAGATCACATGACATGATGGTATCGCTTTACTCTGCTCTGGTAAGACCTCACCTGGAGTCTTGTGTTCAGTTTTGGGCACCACATTTTAAGAAGGATATAGACAAGTCAGAGGAGGGTGACAAAGATGGTGAGGGGTCTGGAGACCATCCTACGAAGAAAGGTTGAAAGGGCTGGGCATGTTTAGCCTGGAGAGGAGGAGGAGGCTAAGAGGATCACCATCTTCAACTACATCAGGGGTGGCCAATGGTAGCTCTCCAGATTTTTTTTTTGCCTAATAATAATAGTAATAATAATAATAATAATAATAATTTTTATTTATATCCCACCCTCCCCACCGAAGCAGGCTCAGGGCGGCTCACAGACATGGAAGTACCATGATTACATTTACTACATTATATGGTAAAATACATTAAATAAATAATTAGTTAAAACCATTACAATTAAGATGCTACAATGCGAACATATTAGATGTATATCAGATGGCTAGGTGTCATTTCAGGATTCAATCTTGTAGGCCATTTGAAAAAGGCTAGTTTTTCAGGCCCTGTGGAACTGATTATAGTCCCGCAGGGCTCGAACCTCCGCTGGTAGTTGTTTCCACCAATGAGGAGCCGTTACTGAGAAGGCCTGCTCCCGGGTTGTTTTCAATTTGGCCTCCCTTGGTCCAGGGATTTTTAAAAGATTTTGGGAGCTAGATCTCAATGCTCTCTGGGGGATATATGGAGAGAGGCGGTCCCTAAGGTAGGCAGGTCCTCAGCCATATAGGGCTTTAAAGGTAATAACTAGCACCTTGTAACGAACTCGGAACACAATTGGCAGCCAATGCAACTCCCGCAACCTAGGCTGCACGTGCTCCCACCGAGGTAGTCCCACTAACAGCCTGGCTGCCACATTCTGCACCAGCTGCAGTTTCCGAGTTCAGTACAGGGGCAGCCCCATGTAGAGGGCATTACAGTAGTCCAACCTCGAGGTGACTGTTTCATGGATCACTGTTGCCAGGTCGCCGCGTTCCAGGAAAGGGGCCAGCTGCTTCGCCCTCCTAAGATGGAAAAAGGCGGCTTTGACAGTGGCAGCTATCTGTGCCTCCATTGTCAAGGAAAGCTCCAGAAGCACTCCCAAGCTTTTGACCCTGCGCAGTGGTATCAGCAACGCACCGTCAAAAGCTGGTAAGGAGATCTCCTCCCCTGGCCCACCGTGGCCCATGAAAGGGACCTCTGTCTTCGCTGGATTCAACTTCAGCCCACTTGACTTGATCCACCCTGCCACGGCTTGCAATGCTCGGTCCAGATTTTCAGGGACATCTCCAGTCCAGCCGCCCATCAATAGATAGAGCTGGGTGTCATCAGCATACTGGTGACAACCCAGCCCTTACCTTCGGGCAATCTGGGCAAGGGGGCGCATGAAGATGTTAAACAGCATCGGGGAGAGAACTGCCTCCTGGGGCACCCCACAATTAAGTAGGCGCCTCTGGGACACCTCTCCCCCAATTGCCACCCTTTGTCCCCGACCTTCAAGGAAAGAGGAGAGCCACTGTAAGGCTAGCCCCGGAATTCCTACGTCGGCAAGGCAGCGGGTCAGCAACTGATGGTCGACCATATCGAACGCCGCCGATAGGTCTAACAACAGCAATACTGCCGAGCTGCCTCGGTCCAGATGCCACCGGAGGTCATCCATGAGAGCAACCAGCACTGTCTCCATCCCATGGCCCGGGCGGAAGCCGGACTGGAATGGATCTAAGGCAGAAGTGTCATCCAAGAAGCCCTGTAACTGCAACGCCACAGCCCTCTCAATAATTTTGCCCAAGAAGGGCAAATTTGACACTGGCCGATAATGAGCCAATTCGGCTAGGTCAGATGTAGCTTTTTTCAAGAGAGGGCTGACCATTGCCTCCTTCAGGGGCGTTGGGAAAAAGCCCTCTGAAAGAGATCTATTTATGATGTCCCGTATAGGACATCTTAGCTCCTCCCGGCAGGCCTTAATGAGCCAGGAGGGGCATGGGTCCAGATCACAAGTAGTCGGGTGTGCAGTGACAAGGATTCTGTCGACTTCCTCCAAGCTGAGCGGGTCGAAGTGGTCCAGGGTCAAACCAGAAGACACACACAGGGCCTCGAGTTCACTTACTGTATCTAATATGGCAGGGCAATCGTGGCGGAGCGACTGGACCTTGTCTGCAAAAAATTTCACAAAAGCCTCACAGCCAATCTCCAATTCCTTAACATTTGGTTTGCCTTGTGGCAATGTAGTAAGGTTCCAAATTACCCTAAATAATTGTGTCGGGCACGAATTTGCAGATGCAATCTTAGCCGCAAAGTATCTTTTCTTTGTGGCCTTGACTGCCATCTCATAGGACCTCATAAACTCCCTATAAGATGTTCTAGACGCTTTGTTGCGAGTGCGCCGCCATTGCCTCTCTAGCCATCTAAGACCTTGTTTCAGCTGGTGTAACTCCGGGGTGTACCACGGAGCCAGCCTAGTCCGAGGTCGCAGAGGGCGTCGTGGTGCGATCTCATCAATGGTCCTAGAGATCCGGCTATTCCAGGTCTCGACCAGGCCATCAAGGGGATCGCCAGAGGGCCAGGGATCTCGCAGTGCTGTCTGGAACTGTTCCGGGTCCATCTGGCTCCGCGGGCGAGCCATAATAGGCTCGTCGCCTAAACAGGTTTGGAGTGGTGTGTCTACACGAGCCTTAAGGGCAAGGTGGTCCGACCATGGCACCATTTCAGTGGTTATATCGTCCACCATAACCCCGGCCGCAAAGATCAAGTCTAACATGTGTCCAGCCTGGTGGGTGGGGGCTGTAACCAATTGAGAGAGTCCTAGTGCTGCCATGGATGACACCAGATCCGTCGCCTGACTAGAAACCAGGTCATCAGCATGGACGTTGAAGTCACCCAGGATTATCAACCTTGGGTGCTCCAACACCCAGCCTGTCGCCGCCTCGAGTAGGGACGGTAAGGCGCTGGCTGGTGCGTTAGGCGTACGGTATACCAGCCAGACCGCCAACCCCTCTCTGGCCTCCCACGCCAAACTGGCACATTCGATACCCTCGATCCTTGGGGCCAGAAGTGCCCTAAAGGAGTAAGCCTCCCGTATGAACAACGCCACTCCTCCCCCCTGCCCGCTAGTCTGTGATTTGTGAAAGACTGAATAACCCGGGGGAGCTGTTTGTGAGAGGGCCACTATGTCACCCTCTTGAACCCAGTTTTCGGTCACGCAAGCCAGGTCCATGTCCTGTTCGAGTAAAAACTCTCGAAGGACTGAGATCTTATTATTAATGGACCTGGCGTTGCATAACACCAATGACGGAGGCGAGTTATTTAACCTGACCCTACTACCTGCCACCGTTGGGATGGGATGCAGATTGTAGGGTGAGCGAGCACTGACTTGTCTCGGTCTCCCTCCCTTGTATCGTCTGCTCCCACCGCCATACCTCCCCCTCCCCAGGAGCACTGGAATCCCTAGACCAGCCATTCCTCACTGGTAGTAGCCACTATCTTAACCGTCACCTATACACAGCAATCAACAATACCTAATACCCTCCGACCCACTCCGCCCTACTAGTTCCCAACAGTCAAATCACTAAAAAAACCCACCCCTCAATTCCTCTCATATATTAATTGGACAAATAAATAATCTAAATCTAATGGCATAATTAAATTATAAATCCCACCTACAACTCCCATCACCCCCAGCCAGCATGGCCAATGGCTGGGGCTGATGGGAGTTGTAGGCAAAAAATCTGGAGAGCTACCGTTGGCCATCCCTTAAGTACATGAAGGGCTGTCATATAGAGGATGGTGTGAAATAGTTTTCTGTGTCCCCAGAAGGCAGGACCAGAATCAGTGGGTTGAAATTAAATCAGAAGAGTTTCCAGTTCAACATTAGGAAGAGCTTCCTGACAGAGCAGTTCCTCAGTGGAACAGACTTCTTCAGGAGGTGGTGGACCCTCCTTCCGTGGAGGTTTTTAAACAGAGGCTAGAAGGCCATCTGACAGCAATGAGGATCCTGTGCCAATATGTGTTCTGGTTGAGAGAAAGAGATTGCGTTTCTAGAAGCTCTCAATGACTGTGCTATGGAGCAGATGGTCTCAGAACCTACCAGGGGTGGGGCGATCCTCGATTCGGTCCTAAGTAATGCCCAAGACCTGGTGAGAGATGTAAAAGTGATCACTCCACTTGGGAGCAGTGACCATAACGTTATTGATTTCACCATTTGTATAAATAGGGAGTTGCCCCAAAAGACCAGCACAACCACGTTTAACTTTAAAAGGGGTAAATTCTCTGAGATGAGGAGGCATGTGAAGAGAAAACTGAAAGGAAAGGTAAATAGTCAAAACCCATGGGGAAGCTTGGAGGCTATTTCAAACTACAATCCTAAAAGCTCAGATAAAATATATACCACAAGTTAGGAAAGGCACAAACAGGTATAAGAAAAGGCCTGCATGGTTAACAAAGTTACGGAAGCTGTAAAAGTTAAGAAGGATTCCGGTGGAAAGCTAGTCCAAGTGAGATTAATAAAAGGGAACACAGGCTATGGCAAATCAAATGCAAGCCTGTGATCAGGCAGTCAAAAAGGTCCCATGCTCTTTAACTTGTTCATAAATGATTTGGAGTTGAGAGTAAGCAGTGAAGTGGCTAAGTTTGCAGATGACACTAAATTGTTCAGGGTGGTAAGAACCAGAGAGGATTGTGAGGCACTCCAAAGGGATCTGTTGAGGCTGGGTGAGTGGGCGTCAACGTGGCAGATGAGGTTCAATGTGGCCAAGTGCAAAGTAATGCACATTGGGGCCAAAAATCCCAGCTACAAATGCAAGTTGATGGGGTGTGAACTGGCAGAGACTGACCAAGAGAGAGATCTTGGGGTCATGGTAGATAACTCACTGAAAATGTCAAGACAGTGTGCAATTGCAAAAAAAAGGCCAACGGCATGCTGGAAATTATTAGGAAGGGAACTGAAGATAAATCAGCCAGTATCATAATGCCCCTGTATAAATCGATGCTGCGGTCTCATTTGGAATACTGTGTGCAATTCTGGTCACCGCACCTCAAAAAGGATATTATAGCATTGGAAAAAGTGCAGAAAAGGGCAACTAGAATGGTTGGGACACTTTCCCTATGAAGAAAGGTTAAAACACTTGGGGCTCTTTAGCTTGGAAAAACGTCGACTGCGGGGTGACATGATAGAGGTTTACAAGATTATGCATGGGATGGAGAAAGTAGAGAAAGAAGTCCATTTCTCCCTTTCTCACAATACAAGAACTCGTGGGCATTCAATGAGATTGCTGAGCAGTAGGGTTAGAACAGATAAAAGGAAGTACTTCTTCACCCAAAGGGTGATTAACATATGGGATTCACTGCCACAGTATGTGGTGGCAGCTGCAAGCATAGCCAGCTTTAAGAGGGGTTTGGATAAAAATATGGAGGAAAGGTCCATCAGTGGTTATTAGCCACAGCTTATTGTTGGAACTCTCTGTCTGGGGCAGTATTCTTGGTGCTTGGAGGGGTGGGCAAAGTGGAAGGGCTTCTAGCCCCACTTGTGAACTTCCTTGGGGTTTTTTGGCCACTGTGTGACATAGAGTGTTGGACTGGATGGGCCATTGGCCTGATCCAAGATGGCTTCTCTTATGTGACACAGAGTGTTAGACTGGATGGGCCATTGGCCTGATCCAAGATGGCTTCTCTTATGTTCTTATGTGTGACACAGAGTGTTGGACTGGACGGGCCATTGGCCTGATCCAATATGGCTTCTCTTATGTTCTTATGTGACATAGAGGGTTGGACTGGAGGGGCCACTGGCCTGATCCAACATGGCTTCTCTTATGTTCTTATGTGACACAGAGTGTTGGACTGGAGGGGCCATTGGCCTGATCCAACAGGGCTTCTCTTATGTTCTGTGAATTTAGGGGGAGGCATTTATTAGTGTCGTGCATTGTGCAGGGAGTTGGACTAGATGACCCTGGAGATCCCTTCCAACTCTATAATTCCTTGATTCTATATGCATGCAAATTGGTGAAGCGAAGCACTCACACTGATTTCGCCCTTTGAATAAACAACCTCAGACACTTTGATGAGCTTTGTGTCCCCTTAAGAAGCCACTGAACCTCAATGTAGGCTGAAGGGAAAAGGCAGGAGGCTGAGTACAGAGACAATAATCCCTTCGCCTTGCCTGAACGGAGAGCCCTCACAACAATCAGTACCTGACGAAGCCCCTGCTAACTCACCATCTGGCACAAGCAGGTGGTGCTTCATGCTTTTTATTCCCCCTGCCCCCTGCTCTTCAGAAATAAATATACAAGCTCCACAACAGGGGTAGACACACAGCAGGGAAATAATTCATGGCGATATTGCACAAGCACAGCAGAGGACAGGGCAGGGTAAAAGGAATACATATGAACATATGAAGCTGCCTTCTACTGAATCAGACCCTCTTTGGTCCATCAAAGTCAGTCTTGTCTACTCAGACTGGCAGCTGCTCTCCAGTTCTCAAGTTGAGTTTTTTCACGCCTACTTGCCTGGACCCTTTTTAGTTGGAGATGCTGGGGATTGAACCTGGGACCTTCTGCTTACCAAGCAGATGCTCTACCTCTGAGCCACGATCCCTCCCATACATATGAACATCTGAAGCTGCCTTCTACTGAATCACACATTGGGTCCATCAAAGTCAGTATTGTCCACTCAGACTGGCAGCTGCTCTCCAGGGTCTCAAGCTGAGGTTTTTCACGCCTACTTGCCTGGACCCTTTTTAGTTGGAGATGCCAGGGATTGAACCTGGGACCTTCTGCTTCCCAAGCAGATGCTCTACCACTGAGCCACCATCCCTGCCCTAATCAGCTGGGAATATCTGGTGTTGTTCTGGGACTAGCCCCAGATAGGCCTCCAGACTGGAAACAAGCCTGCCCAGGGCAGTGACTCATACAGTGACTCATACAGAGATGCAAGAAGCGTTCTTAGCCGAGGAAATGTAATTCTGCACCAGGGATGACTGGATAAACCAACAACATGCAACGCCTTAGAAGAGGTTGGTTGGTAGGAAGCAAGTGCAGAGCACTAACTCATCCAGAGGCACCCACGGGCAGCCTCCACTCTGAGCAGTTACAAACTTCTTGAATGGACTTCACTTCTTGCAGCATATTAGTACTCCTATCACAGCACATTAGTAGAACAAAGTTTGAGTCAAGGGTAGGGTTGCCAAGTCCAATTCAAGAAATATCTGGGGACTTTGGGGGTGGAGCCAGGAGACTTTGGGGGTGGAGCCAGGAGACATTAGGGGTGGAGCCAAAATCAAGGCTGTGACAAGCATAACTGACCTCCAAAGGGAGTTCTGGCCATCACAGTTAAAGGGACAGCACACCTTTTCAATGCCTTTCTTCCACAGGAAATAATGAAGGATAGGGGCACCTTCTTTTAGGGCTCATAGAATTGGACCCCCTGGTCCAATCTTTTTGAAACTTGGGGGGTATTTTGGGGAGAGGCACTAGATGCTATGCTGACAATTTGGTGCCTCTACCCCCAACCCCCCCCCCAGAGCCCCAGATACCAGCGGATCAATTCTCCATGATTTTCTATGGGAATAAATCTCCATAGGGAATAACAGAGTTCCCAGCAGACGTTTCCCTCCCCTCCCCCCACTTTCTGATGACCCTGAAGCGGGGGGAGGGCCTCCAAACCGGGGTATCCCCTGCCCCCACCTGGGGATTGGCAACCCTAGTCAAGGGGCCCCTTTAAGACCATCAAAGTTTTATTCAGAGTCTAAACTTTTGAATGTGCACACTTTGCATGCGCACAAAAGCTTATTTTAACTTTGTTGGTCTTCAAGGTGCCACTGGGCTCAAACTTTGTTCTGCCGCTTCAGACCAACATGGCTGCCCACCCGAATCTATATTCACTGGAGACAGTACATTAGTATAAGCAGGGGTAGAATTCTAGCAGGAGCTCCTTTGCATATTAGGCCACACCTCCTGGTGTAGCCAATCCTCCAAGAGGATTACAAGGCTCTTTTTTGTAAGCTCTTAGAGAATTGGCTACATCAGGGGTGTGTGGCCTAATATGCAAAGGAGCTCCTGCTAGAATTCTACCCCCGAGTATAAGAATCTGGGAATTTGATGCAGCTCTTATCTTTTCCTGTGATTTCATTTGTTGTGAACAGGGGAAACTGATGTTTCAGTTCACTGAAGTCAGCAACTTATATCGGGTGATCTTTATTTGTTTCCTTTGATCTGGTCACGGTTACCTATCTACGGGACTGCTTTTCTCCATATGTTCCCCAGAGAGCACTGTGTTCAGGGACTCAAAACCTACTATTTATCCCCGGACCAAGGGAGGCCAGGCTGTGTTCTACACAGGCCAGGGCCTTCTCGGTGGCAGCACCAGAACTGTGGAATGCCCTCCTGGAGGCCATAAGGGCCCTGCGGGATCTTTTTCAATTCCGCAGGGCCTGCCAAACTGAATTATTTCGACAGGCCTTCAACACCTAAACCAGGAGAAGACTGCCACTCTACACTGCTGAGGAACTACGATCGTTATAGGATCACTGCTAGAAAAAAGAAAGAAGACGATATTGGATTTATATCCCACCCTCCACTTCGAAGAGTTTCAGAGCGGCTCACAATCTCCTTTACCTTCCTCCCCCACAACAGACACCCTGTGAGGTGGGTGGGGCTGAGAGGGCTCTCACAGCAGCTGCCCTTTCAAGGACAGAGTCTCAGAGGAGCTCACAATCTCCTTTATCTTCCTCCTCCACAATAGACACCCTGTGAGGTGGGTGGGGCTGAGAGGGCTCTCACAGCAGCTGCCCTTTCTTGGACAACCTCTGGGAGAGCTATGGCTGACCCAAGGCCATTCCAGCAGGTGCAAGTGGAGGAGTGGGGAATCAAACCCGGTTCTCCCAGATAAGAGTCCACACACTTCACCACTACACCAAACTGGCTCTCCTATATCCTGCCTATACTGAAGTTGAAACAGCACCTTATAATGTATTTTAAATTGTTATTGTTTTTAGATTGTAATTGTAAATGTTTTTGAATTGTCAGCCCCCCTGAGTTCACTCTCAGAGAGGGCGGGATATAAGACTGAGGTGATAATTATTTAATAAATAAATAAATAATATTTTTTAGCTCCACCAGCAAAAATGGAACCCTTCTCAATATCACATGAACACCTCCCAGAGAGCTATCTGTCGAGGACTCGTTTAGTCTGCTTTTCCTGCAAAGACCACAAGGAAGCCTTCTCCTTTCCTCAATTTACCCTCCCAACACCTCTCAGAGGCTGGGGACAGACGGGCAGCTCCGTGCGACCAGGAGGCATCTCAAATCATGGCACAGACAAATCCCATTCGCACCCCCCCCCCCCCCGCGTGAGGCCTCCGTACAGGGCTGTAGACAGGATTTCATGTTTGGTGGGGCCCACAGCATAATTTGTTCTTTGAGGGGGCCGGGGGCCACCCGGTTTGGTGGTCCTGGGTTCTTGGCGCTGTAAGCCGCCTTGAGTTCCACAAGCTCACCATCCACCCCTTTGCTCTGCATGCTGTGCTAGGGAAAGGGAGAGGAAAAAGCAAAAAGACCAGCAGCAATGCTACGACTTGTTCAGAGTAGCAGTGAGAAAAGGGGACAAACTAGGGGCCCTCTTCTCCTTCTCCTCCTCCTCCTAATATGCACAGAATTCATTCTACACACTCCTGAAATCCCTGAAACCTGCGCCTGCCAATATGCCTGTCATTTCCACAGGAAGCAATTTCTTGGGGGCACCTTTTTGGGGGCCCATAACTAGGAACTTGTAAATCCAATCCTCACCAAACTTGGAGGGCAGGTAGAGAAGAGCCATCTGAAGATCCCCTGTGAGTTTATATCTAGCACACTGGGGAGCCATTCTACAGGTCATGAGGCTCATGAACGGAACCAGTTCATTTAGCTCCTAAAAGTTTGTGACAGTTCATGCTTTCCGAACCAGTAGGGTTGCCAATCCCCAGATGGGGGCAGGGGATCCCCCAGTTTAGAGGCCCTCCCCTCGCTTCAGGGTTGTCAGAAAGCGGGGGGAGGGGAGGGAAATGTCTGCTGGGAACTCTTTTTATTCCCTATAGAGATTTATTCCCATAGAAAATAATAGAGAATTGATCCACGGGTATCTGGGGCTCTGGGGGCCCTGTTTTTTGAGGTAGAGGCACCAAATTTTCAGTATAGCATCTAGTGCCTCTCCCCAAAATACCCCCCAAGTTTCAAAAAGATTGGACCTTGGGGTCCAATTCTATGAGCCCCAAAAGAAGGTGCCCCTATCCTTCATTATTTCCTATGGAAGGAAGGCATTGAAAAGGTATGCCGTCCCTGTAAATGTGATGGCCAGAACTCCTTTTGGAGTTCAATTAAGCTTGTCACAGCCTTGATCTTGGCTCCACCCCTAATGTCTCCTGGCTCCACCCCCAAAGTCTCCTGGCTCCACCCCCAAAGTCCCCAGATATATCTTAAATTGGACTTGGCAACCCTACGAACCAGGCACATCACAAACTGAACTGATTTTTCATGGTTTGTGCCCAATGTTCCTTCTGAGCTGCAGTCTTGTGAGCAAAAATTCTGCTTTGGGAGCGACTGGCATTAAAGCTGTGAGCTGCTGCATAAATTAGTGTGCTCTGGGGTCATCCTTCCTGAGCTAAGATAAAAATGTGTGAGCGGGAGGCTAAAAATCTGTGAGCTCGCTCATGCTAACTCAGCTTAGAGGGAACACTGTTCGTGCCCATCCCTAGCTGAAAACTGTGGGTTGTGAAATTCCTGGAGATTTTGGGAAAGAGCCTGGGAGGACAGAGTTTGAGAAAGGGGGGGGGGGGACATAGAGTCCACTCTTCATAGCAGCCTTTTTCTCCAGGGGAAATTATCTCTGTCTGGAATTCCAGGAGAACTCTAGGCCCCGACTGGAGTTGGCAAGCCTCCTTTGAAGTACTCTTATGAAAAGACAGCAAATTGTCCACACTTGTGTGGATTTGTCAAGTCTGCAGATTCAATAACGAGTCGATGTAGATACAAAGAAGCTAGTTTATTGATACTGGATACTTGTGGCCTGAGCCAGGGTTTGAAGAGACTAAAACCATACAGTAAATACATTGCATATAAAGAGCACTTCAAAAGCATTCCTACGGGCAGGGAAATTGTGCAGGGGACATTCACACATAGATGTTACCAGTACATTCTCATGTTGATTAGGCGTAGTGGCCTTGATGTTTTACTAGGCTCCTACGACTCCCACAGGCCTGGGCTGAGAAGGTTCAGATAAGACTTTTCACACATCACCATTTCAAAGCAGGGAGAGCTTCTAAGGAAAGGGAGGGGGGAATAGTGGAGAGGCACTGGCAGCATTTGGTTCTACTTTGGTTCTACCCAGCATGCTCTCTGGTTGAGCCAGAGTTATACTCAGACTTGACAGGATTATTACCACTTTACAACTCATGGGAAGTTAGGGTGGTAGCTGGAGATCACCTGGGATTACAATTGATCTCCAGGTGACAGAGGTCAGTTCACCTGCAGCAAATGGCCACTTTGGAAGGTGGAATCTGTGGAATTATATCCTATTCAAGTCCTTCCCCTCCCCAAACCCAATCCCCTCTGGCTCTGCCCTCAAAATCTCCAGGTATTTCCCGAGCCAGAGATGGCAACCCTATGGGAAGCTGCCATTTTGCATTCAGGTTTGAGACCAAAATGGCTTCTGATCGGCACCAGGAGGAAAACACCTGCGATCCAGCCCCAGAAGATAAGGCCCAAATCTCCTGATCTCAGGCTGGCTTTTTGCTTCAGATTAACTGAGAGAGCAGGCATACTCTGCCCAGACAAAACCACAGTAGCCGGATAAGGAGTCATGTTTCCTCTCTTTTATCTCATTTTTTTCTCTCCCAGTGAAGAGCAAGGCAGGCGCAGTCGGCTTTCAGTGTCTAATAGGAAAAGTGACCTAATGCAGAAGATTACCTCACTGTTATCTACTAAGTTAATTAGACTCAGCTCCAGTTCATTAAAGCCCCAGGACTCTGTTTTTCAGAGAGGGAAGATATTGGCAATCAGAGCAAATGGGCAATTTTTAGGGCAGCGTGTTCTTTTTCTCCTGAAAAAAAAAATTAATCATCATTAAACCTTGAATCTTCTTCGCGAGGGAGATAAGAAAGCCTGCGCTAGTGTTTGTGACCCCAAAACCAAAATCTCAGAAAGTGTAAAATAACATAACAGGTATTTCTAAAATGACGTTTTGCCACTAACGCAGTCACCATTTAATTGGGAACGTGATGTTGCTTATTTCCATAGTGGCTCTTCATTACATACAATTTCAATTTAATCTGTTTTAGTTTAAAATAATTAATTTGTGGCGTTCGGCTATTGTTCAGCGTGCAGGAAATCTTTAGCCCTGCGCAGACACTATTTCCGGTGTTTGGCAGAGAGACTGTGATCCCACCAGCCGGCTTCAACCCTCGGGGCACACAGACTCTGATATCTCAAAGAGCAAGTCCGCATCTATTTATCTGTCACATTTTTAATCCCACTTTTCCGCCAAGGCGCTCAAAGCTGCCATCAAAGGTTCTTCCCTCCTCAGTCGTTTCCTCACAACAACCATCAAAGGTAGGTGGTTCTGAGAGTGAATGGCCCAAGGCCATCCAATGGGCTTCCATGGTAGAGGCAGGATTTGAACCTGAGACCCCAAGATCCCAGGCTGACACTCTAATCATTGCACTGTATTCCAGACTTGGAACTTAATTCCCACATCTACCATGTTTATGTGTGACAGCAAAGCAGATGCTCGGCACTGCTTCTAAAGGGGGGGGGGTGAGGAAGGGGAAATGGGTTCATGACAGTAGCGTTATGGGAGGAAAGTCTCCTACTCCCCACCCCAAGCAGTTTTCTTGCACAAAAACACTGGGGGGAGTTATTTTACCAATTTTTATGCTCTATGAGCACAAATAATCCACACAGAACAGCAAAATTGGCAAAATAACTCTCCCCCCACCTGGTTTTCACAGGAAAAAACCCTTTTTTGGGGGGCGAGGGAGAGCCCATTCCTCCTCCATGATGTCATGCTGACCCCAGATCATCCCTCCTTTTTTAAAAAAAGAGGCCGTTCAGTTTAGAGATGTGGGGCCTGAAGATCCCCTGGAATGACAGCTCCTCTCCAGACTAGAGAGTTCAGCTCCCCCAGAGAAAATGGCTGCTTTGGAAGGGGGGCTCTGTGGCCTTGGACCCCAATTGAAGACCTTGGTCTCCCCAGGCTCCATCCCCCAAATGCTTCATGAACTGAGCATTGGTTTCAGAAAAGTTAATAGACAAAGGAATCAAAGATTTCAGGTTTTCACGGCTGGTAACATCATTAGGGTTTGTAGAGTCTTTCGGGATCAATGCACAGCAGCCAAGAAGGTCAGAGCGCCTGCTCCGGCTGCAACGCCACTGAGGATGTTTTCCGCGGCTGAGAACGAAACGTCTGGAAGGAAAACTTTCTCCAGTAGAACACGGCACTTGATCCCGAAAGACTCTACAAACCCTAAAGACAAAGGAATCTTCTACCAAAACATGCCATCTTGTTACCGGAAGGGTGTCACTTGTCTTTGGAAGAAATATTGTCACCTTCCACATCCATGATATACTCGAAGACAATTCCGTTCTGAATATTATGGTCTCTATATGATTATCCTGGTTATTGCATGGAGAATCGTTGTTCAAAAATTGTAATACCGTACGATATTGTAAGTGAGTGTTATACATTTATTAGCAGAAGCGTACAATTGGTTGTAATAATTTCAGAGCAGTTTATGTAATTAGTAGTATAGTAGTGAACGGTTATCTCCAATTTCTCAACTTCTCTGTGTCACTTTCACTTATTTGCCAATCCCCATGTGGGGCAGGGGATCCCCCGGTTTGGAGGCCCTCCCCCCACTTCAGGGTCATCAGAAAGTATGTGTGTGTGTGGGGGGGAGGGAAATGTCTGCTGGGCACTCAGTTATTCCCTATGGAGACTGATTTCCATAATGAAGAATTGATCCATAGGTATCTGGGGCTCTGGGGGGTTGTTTTTTAAGCTAGAGGTTCCAAATTTGCAGCCAGTATAGCATCCAATGCCTCTCCTCAAAACACCCTCCAGGTTTCAAAAGGATTGGACCAGGGGGTCCAATTCTATGAGCCCCAAAAGAAGGGGCCCCTCTCCTTCATGATTTCCAGTGGAGGGAAGGCATTTAAAAGGTGTGCGGTCCCTTTAAATGTGATGACCAGAACTCCCATTGGAGTTCAACTGCGCTTGTCACAGCCTTACTCCTGGCTCCACCCCCAAAGTCCCCAGAGATTTCTTGAATTGGACTCGGCAACCCTGTAGTCTGATGCTCTGTTCACTCCATTCCACTGATGCTGCTTCCTCGTGGAGGTTTTGCTGCAGCTTGACATCACCTTCTAGGTAGTTCCTGGGGATCGCTCGCCATTACAACTGGCCTCCAGACAACAAAGACCTTCTGGAGAAAATGGCTGCTTTGGAGGGGGGGCTGTATGGCAACCTATAGAACGATGTCACCAGGGCTTCTTTTGTAGCAGGAACTCCTTTGCACATTAGGCTCCACCCCCCCCCCCCCTGATGTAGCCAATTCTCCAGGATCTTACAGGTCTCCTATTACAGAGCCTACGGTAAGCTCTTGGAGGATTGGCTACATCAGGGGTGTGTGTAGCCTAATATGCAAAGGAGTTCCTGCTACAAAAAAAAGCCCTGGATGCCATAACTCTGGGGATGCAGATCCGCGCATGCATGCCCCCTGCTTTCCTCAACCATTTTGTTGTGTCCTAGGCTCAAATGGGAGAACTGTTACTTTTTGGGGGGAAGCCGAACAAGCCAGAGCTTGAACTCCACACCAGGGTTCCAGAGAAGGCCTAAGCGTGCCCAATCAGGGGAAGGATTGAAACATAAGTAGCCAATCAACATCCAGGCTCATACTGTACCCTGATAGGCCCTTAGGGCCCTGTAAATAGCCAATCCGTGTAGATAGTTAAGGACCAATCAGAAGGGGGCAAGAATTGTATAAAGGAGCGGGAAGTTTGAACAGAGCTCAGTGTGTTGCGTGTGTGCTCCTGAAGTAAAGCTTGCTGAAATCACTCTCTGACTCTGGTCTCTTACTGCGCTGACCCCAGTACATTACACATTTAAAGGGACCTTCCATTTAAATGGTTTTAGGGTGGGGCGATACTGCATGCTACCACCTTCCAAGCCTGAGAGCTGGACTTGGAAGGCGAGATCAGGTGACTCCCTGTGGGGAGAGAGCAGGTGCCATGCATGGTTGCCCCCAAGCCACAAATTTGCAGCTGGGGGGGGGGTAGCATTCTTGGCTCCCATGGGGCCAGGAAAGACTGCTGGGGTGGGGCTTCCCCCCGCCTGCCAACTGGTTGGGATCCCCTGGGGACTGGCATCTCTACTCACAGGGTACCTGTTGTGGGGAGAGGATGGGAAGGAGATTGTAAGCTGCTCTGAGACTCCAAGTGAAAGGAAAGGTATAAATCCAACTGTTCTCTCTGGGTTAGATAATATGCACCTAAGCATATTTATTTCAAAATCTGTTCTATTGGAATCAAAATCTGATTCCTCATCCTCTTGGAGAGGAGTGACAAGTGGAGTGCCTCAAGGATCTGTCCTGGAACCTGTTTTGTTCAACATCTTTATCAATGATTTGGATGAAGGAATAGAGGGAATGCTTATTAAATTTGCAGATACTAAATTGGGAGGGGTTGCAAACACAGAAGACAGAAACAGGATACAGGGTGACCTTGATAGGCTGGAAAACTGGGCTAAAACCAACAAAATTAATTTTAACAGGGAGAAATGTAAAGTTCTGCATTTAGGTAGGAAAAATCCGATGCATGGTTATAGGATGGGGGAGACTTGTCTTAGCAGTAGGATGTGCGAAAAGGATCTTGGGGTCTTAGTGGATCATATGCTGAACATGAGTCAACAGTGTGATGCAGTGGCTAAAAAGGTAAATGCAATTTGGGGCTGTATCAACAGAAGTATAGTGTCCAGATCACGTGAACATATGAACATATGAAGCTGCCTTCTACTGAATCAGACCTTCAGTCCATCAAAGTTAGTATTGTCTACTCAGACTGGCAGCGGCTCTCCAGAGTTTCAAGCTGAGGTTTTTCACACCTACTTGCCTGGACCCTTTTTAGTTGGAGATGCCGGGGATTGAACCTGGGACCTTCTGCTTCCCAAGCAGATGCTCTACCACTGAGCCACCATCCCTCCCCAACTCTAGTCCAACGTGATATGATGGTATCGCTTTACTTTGCTCTGATAAGACCTCACCTGGAGTATTGTGTTCAGTTTTGGGTTCCACATTTTAAGAAGGATATAGACAAGCTGGAACAGCTCCAGAGGAGGGTGACAAAGATGGTGAGAAGTCTGGAGACCAAATCCTATGAGGAAAGGTTGAAGGAGCTGGGGATGTATAGCTTGGAGAAGAGGCGGCTGAGAGGTGATAAGATCACCATCTTCAAGTACTTGAAGGGCTGTCATATAGAGGATGGTGTGGAATTGATTTCTGTGGCCCCGGAAGGTAGGACCAGAACCAATGGGTTGAAATTAAATCAAAAGAGTTTCCGGCTCAACATTAGGAAGAACTTCCTGACTGTTAGAGCGATTCCTCAGTGGAACAGGCTTCCTCGGGAGGTGGTGGGCTCTCCTTCCTTGGAGGTTTTTCAACAGAGGCTAGATGGCCATCTGACAGCGATGAAGATCCTGTGAATTTAGAGGGAAGTGTTTGTGAGTTTCCTGCATTGTGCAGGGGGTTGGACTAGATGACCCTAGAGGTCCCTTCCAACTCTATGATTCTATGATTCTATTATTGGGCTTAGGATATCATCTCAATCTATTCTGTTATTTCCTGGTTCATGTTCCTTCCATACCCTCCTCCCTTGCAGTTTAGCCCTACTGTAAATTTAAAACCTTTCAGCCTCCATTATTTCTTGTATCATAATAAGCTTTTTTTCTTTTCCCGGAGACTTCCCACCTCCGCCTAGAATGTCTCACACAGCCCTCCTTTCAGATCAGAATTGTGTTCATAATGTCAAAACACGGTGTCATTTTGCCAGTCTTTGATCCGCAACATCTGAAATACAGATGGAAAACAGGGAAGACGTTCAGGATGAAAGGTGTCAAGTGTCTAATCAAATGAATGAAGGAAATTCAAACAAAACCTCTCTTGGATCTGAAAGAGAGAAGGGATTGCCTCCGGAAACGGGTAGATTGATTTAGCTGCATCAAATCTCCATGGATTGAATTCTCCAATGAGTACTTATTTTTTTAAAAAAAGTAAATGTTCTCATAGTAGTCCATGGTAACAAATTATGTTCAGCGCTTCCTTTTGTTTACACCACCTGATACTTTCCTGACCCTACCACTCAAAAAGGAGTTTAATTACGTTTTGAGGTAAGATTGGAGACATACAGTAGGGGGTTTTCCTATAACCGCTGAAGACACTTTGAAAGAGATGTCACAGCACAGGGAGGTGTGTATTGAGATATTTGGTCAATATAGCATAGTTCTGCCCAGTCAGAGAAGTGTGGTACTGAGGGCAGTAACTAAATCTCTCAAGAAGTATATTAGAAAAAAGGTAACGTTTACTCAAGTGGATCCAGTTCACATTCAGGTTACAGCCAAAAGGAGAGAGACAAGCCTAATCTAAAGAGAAGAAGAAGAAGAAGAAGAAGAAGAAGAAGAAGAAGAAGAAGAAGAAGAAGAAGAAGAAGAAGAAGAAGAAGAAGAAGAAGAAGAAGAAGAAGAAGAAGAAGAAGAAGAAGAAGAAGAAGAAGAAGAAGAAGAAGAAGATGATATTGGATTTCTATCCCGCCCTCCACTCCGAAGAGTCTCAGAGCGGCTCACAATCTCCTTTCCCTTCCTCCCCCACAACAGACACCCTGTGAGGTAGATGAAGATATTGGATTTATATCCCACCCTCCACTCCGAAGAGTCTCAGAGCGGCTCACAATCTCCTTTACCTTCCTCCCCCACAACAGACACCCTGTGAGGTAGATGAAGATATTGGATTTATATCCCACCCTCCACTCCGAAGAGTCTCAGAGCGGATCACAATCTCCTTTACCTTCCTCCCCCACAACAGACACCCTGTGAGGTAGATGAAGATATTGGATTTATATCCCACCCTCCACTCCGAAGAGTCTCAGAGCGGCTCCAATCTCCTTTACCTTCCTCCCCCACAACAGACACCCTGTGAGGTGGGTGGGGCTGGAGAGGGCTCTCACAGCAGCTGCCCTTTCAAGGACAACCTCTGCCAGAGCTATGGCTGACCCAAGGCCATGCTAGCAGGTGCAAGTGGAGGAGTGGGGAATCAAACCCGGTTCTCCCAGATAAGAGTCCGCACACTTAACCACTACACCAAACTGGCTCTCCAGTGTTTTCTCTCTAAAGAGTGTTTTCCCTGTCACAAATGACCAGCTTGTCCAGCATCAAGTGTGTAGGAGTACAAGGGCAGTGTCTCTACATGAGCCCCATGGCACGGAGTGGTAAAGCTGCAGTACTGCAGTCTGAACTCTCTGCTCACGACCTGAGTTCAATCCCAGCGGAAGCTGGGTCCAGGTAGCCGGCTCCAGGTTGACTCAGCCTTCCATCCTTCCGAGGTCGGTCAAATGAGTCCCCAACTTGCTTGGGGGTAAAGCATAGATGACTGGGGAAGGCAATGGCAAACCACCCCGTAAAAAGTCTGCCATGAAAATGTCATGATGCGACGTCACCCCAGAGTCAGAAACGACTGGTGCTTGCCTCTACGGTTTTTTATCTACAGGAGAGACCTGCAGAGACATGTATCTCCATGGAAAACCATGTGAAGAGACAGTTAAACTTCATCAGATTTTAGTGGGCTAAAGAGCATACAGAATACATCTGCATCTTCTTGAATAACTTGCCAGGTCTTTGAATGGCTTCACACATGGTATCCTGGCTGCAGAGATGGTCAAGGACTAGGAGGACCTGCATTCAAGTCCCAACTCTGTGAGTCTGCCCTAAAACTTACAGTGCGAGTGACCTACCTTGAGGAACACATGTGCAAACACAGAGAGGAGTAGTATGCCAGCAGCTTCCTTTTTAAAGCATTCTACTGCGGCCAAAGTGAAGGAAGTTTTTGGATCTGGCTGCCTGAATCCACTGGTCAAGAACCCTGAAAGTTGGAAAGTAAGCTGAGAGTCAATCCACTAGTCACAAAGTCCTCAAGTCTCCCGTGTCTTTGCTGTAGGTCCTGTCAAGAAACGAGTCGTAGAGGTCCTATGCTCACAATTTCATTCTCTGGTGCAAGTGAGCTCAATTCAGATCAGGACTGTGGCATGAGGAGACTTCAGTCTTTCCTCCCCAACAGTTTTTCTGAAATGAAATTGTCAGACATGGAACAAATAAGCACGAATCATTTTGTTTCAAAATTAATCCATTTATTCGAGAACTGGTAGTCTGGGATAGAAGCAGATTGAGTTTGATACATTCCAAGGTTACCCCTGGGTTTTTGTAGAAGAAAATAACATAACAATAAAACCATTCTCACACTCTGAGAGACAGTTGTCTGTTCCCATACTCCCTTATCTCATTCCCAGGAAGGCTCCCTGCTGGTCACCTTGAAGCATACCATCTTCAAAGGTTTGGGGAGCTTGTGGATGCCAAGTGAGAAATTCCTCCCATGGGATTTACAACCTTCCCTCTGCGTTTGAAATGCACAGCCTTATGCTCAGGGTTAGTAATAGCAAACAAGATGGCGTTAGTCCGGTCAAGAGACTAAAAGTAGTTTAAAGCAGTTGCAATGTCTGACAGAAATGGCTCTTTACATCATTGGGGAAACTTCTGTATAGCTAATTGTTACACATCAGCTTCCTTGATAGGGAAAACAGCAGCTGTTGGGAGGCCGTTGCAAGTCAAAGAAACAGTGCACTAAGTGAATACTTACGCTTCCACCTCTTGCAGTCTGAATTGGGATCCCGCACACCTGAAAAACGCACATTCTGAACATGGAACTCCCAGAAGACATCTGCGAACAGGAACTCTGGCAGACATGGAAAGAGCATAAGGCAGGGATGTCGAACTCATTTGTTATGAGGGCCGGATCTGACATAAATGAGACCTTGTTGGGCCGGGCCATGAATGTACCTATTTAAGATTAGGTAGCAGAGATAAATTTTATAAAGACCACAGACAACCACAAATATATTTTTAAAAAAACTTAAAACATGGTTAAAATGTTAGCACGCATTGGTTTTAAAGATGCTTTCTTTGTATTTCTCCCATGGGTTCCAGGGAACTGGGCAAAGGAAGTCCTGGCTCTTTCCTTCCTTCCCCAGGGGACTGGGGGGGGGGCCTCAGCCAATAGAAGGAAGAAAGGCTTGGCTCAATAGCTCTGCCGTGCAATTGAGACAGCCTGGCAAAGCAAGCCATTCCTCCCCCCTTCCTCCCCAAGGGAGGAGCCTCAGCCAATAGAGAAAATAGTGGTTTTGCTCTGTAGCTCCTGTGCAATTGAGCAAGCCTTGCAAAGCAAGCTGTTATACAGAAGGAAGCAAGAGAGAGGGAGAAGGAAGGAAGATATAGGGAGAAGGAAGCAGATGTCAGCCAGTTGCTCGGGGGCCTGATAGGAGCCCTCCGGGGACTGCTTCGGCCCTCGAACTGCATGTTTGACACCCCTGGCATAAGGACTTTGTAAAATATGAATTGATACTTATGAGTGAGGTGGGCTGGGGGGGATCTTCCACATTCTGGAGAAATTTTAAAAGAAACAGATGCATTTTTTAATCAAGAAAGTTCGGCCCCGCACCGGCCGCGCCGCAACGCGGCTGCGCGCCGCGGGGCCGTTCTTTGCAGCCCCAGAAGGATGGAGAGCTCTTCCCGGGCATCCGGGGACTTTTCTTGGGCGGGGGCAGAGGCTTTAAGAAGCCTCGACCCCAGTCAGCTCCACCCAGTTCCGTGGAGGCGTTGGCCCGCCCGCCCACCCTGCAGTAGTACAGGTTTATGCCGGTCGCCTTGTTAGGGGCCAGGTAGGAATTTTTTCACATTACCTGAATTGGCTGTTGGTGATGTGTTTTTCGCCTACCTTGTA
Organism: Heteronotia binoei; assembly: GCF_032191835.1. NCBI lineage: Eukaryota > Metazoa > Chordata > Lepidosauria > Squamata > Gekkonidae > Heteronotia > Heteronotia binoei. The sequence continues at coordinate 6,893,391 of NC_083228.1, forward strand.
CTGCCAGCAGTGGTGTGGTTTTAGTTAGGTAGCTAATTTGGCCACTTTTCGGAATTTTTCAAGCAATTCAGACCTTGCCGGTGAGCACCCAGGCTTTGGCACCTGGGTTGTGCCTCCGATCCGTGTGAAAGGCAGATGGGCTTTACGGCTCAATGTCCTGTAATGCGGATCGGGTTCTTGTCTCCCTTTCGCGCCCCCTTCTGGTGATCGGGGCGTGGGAAAGGCGAGGACATGTCGGCCTGCCGCCCGGTTACTGGCCGTATGTGTATGGACAGGACCGGGGGTTGGGTGGCTCGCCCTTGTAGGACTTGGCGGGGTCAAGGGTGACCCCAGAGCTCGTCCTCTTAGTTCACCTTTCAGGTTTTGTGTTAATGTTAATAAAGTGGCCCATTTCCCAATTACAGTTGTCTGTCTCTTTATTCCGACTGGGGGTGCAAATGATAGCCTTCTCCACTGCACTTCTGCATCTAGGATTTTGGTGTGATTTAAGCAGCAATCTGTGTACTAACATGAGTCAAATTCATAGCATGAAAAGGACAAAGAGGAGCTCTGGAGACTAATTGCTTCCCCGCAGGAAACTGATGCTCCTGAAATTGCCCAGCACTTGGACTCTGAGTCAGATCTCGCTCATTGCTAATACTATAGTAAAAAAACCTAATCAAAACAAGAGGATTTTCAAATTCAGGCAACAGGCTGACGTTACTCTTTGGAAGAAGTTGCTTAGGGGTGGAAGTCTGCCATCCCATAACTGCGAGCAAGCTGAGCAACGGCGGCCTGCTGAGAAAAAAATTAAAAGCAACTCAGTTATTGGAAGGTGGATTATGTCTCCAATGTATAAGGAGGTACGCAGCATGTAAAAAGACAGACCCATCTTTGCAACAGGGGAAATTCAGGTTTGTTTCAAGGTGTTTGGTTGCCCCTGGGGGACGCAGCTTTCATTAGAAAGGCCACAGACACATTCAAGTAACATCCTTAAAGGTTAACACACAGCTAGGCCTGAATGAGAAGGGGGAAAAATGGAAGAGTTAACCAACATACCGGTCTTATCTATAACCCTGCACTAGGCCTTATTGTATCTCTACTGCATTTCGAAGCAATGATAGAAGCAGGGGGTTCTTATAGCCCAAAATGGATTTTTCTGGTCAAGGCACATGTGAAGTAGAATTTTTGGCTATGCCAGTTTTTTAGCCAATGAACTAATGCCGGCCTGGCAAAATGTATCAGTAGCATGTATCTAGGGTTGCCAAGTCCACCCCCCCTCCCAGCCTCTGGCAAGTGATGTCATTGCGCCAGCGGCATCATGTGCCGGCCGCTCTAGGCATTTCCAGGAAAATTCTATGGTTTTCCTGGGCGCTTTGCATTTTGGGAGAGAAAATCTCGACGGTACCTATTGTACCATAGAGTTTTCCCTCCCAAATTGCTAGAGCGTCCAAGAAAACCATAGAGTTTTCCCAGAAACGTCTAGAGCAGCCGGCACGTGACATCACGACATTGCGCCTGCAACAGTGTTGGCCAGAGGGTTGGGAACCTCCCGGGTGGGAGAACCCTCACCCAAGCCAGGGGTTTGGCAGCCCTACGTGTAGTTCACTCTCATGATGAAATCATGCTGAATGTTGCAAACAATTAGTATGTGTATATGCCAGGGTTTTTTGCCTATATCTCCCATCAGCCCCAGCCATCAACCATGCTGCCTGGGGCTGATGGGAGTAGTAGGCAAAAAACATCTGGACAGCTACCCTTGGCCAACCCTGGTATATGCTAATATGTGCCAATGTGTCATCAAGGCTGTGACGGAACCAGCCCGATTCTGCCTTCAGACCCGGTCCCGTCAACTCCCTATTGAGTTGCCAACTCCTGGAGGGAGCTATTTCTCCTCCTTCCACTTGGGCTCGCTGCCACCACCTGCTCAGTCTAGGGGTTCAGATTGAGAGGAACAGGACTCCCAATCCCCCTCTCCAGCTATGAGGCCAGGCCTCAAGGCCCTCTGCCACCCAGTACTTGGGTGTCACAGAGACCACAGCACTTCTTCGGGGAACCCCTGGAGGATTGGCACCTTATCCAACTGCATGCCTTCCTCCTTCCCCGGGGCCACCTTCTTAAAGCAGCGTGGTCTAAAGCAGTTGGGGATCTATGTGGTACAGAGTTTGACTGCCAGCATTCAAAACAGCAAAAATATTTATTTAAAAGAGAAAAAGAAAAGAAAAGAAGAACAAAACAAAAACAGTTGCATGTAAAAGGTTACAGCACCCGCACAGCAAACAGCATGACAAAGAAAAGGTGGTTATAAACGCATCCTACTGTCCCTGGTCTAAACTTGCCCTGCTTTGTGGATGACTTACTTGGTCTGACTGCCTGGGGGCCTCCTTTTCCTGAGTAGGCCTATCCCACAGTCAGGAGCCCCCATGCTCACAACCTCCTCCTTTGAGCGCCAGCTGAGGACTGCCTTTCTTCCTGGTTAACTCAAATGCAAAGGACAAAAGAACTTCCTGCCGCTCTAGGAGGCTTTCCCCCTAGAGTTGCTGGTTTGGCTCTGGAAGGGAGGGGGGGTTGGAGGGAGGCTAGGCCAAAGCCTGCTTAGCAGTTTCATGTTCCCTCCCAACTAAGATGGCGTTTCTCCACAAAGGCTATATAAGATTGCGACCATTTTGAAAGAAGGTAGAACAGCTTGGTATGCAGGACTTTGGCTGTTTCCCCTTCCTTCTTCACCTGGACTCTTTTACTGGCTAAGGACATTCAGATATGCAGATTTCTACATTGTACAATATTCATTGTCTCCGGGGCCTGTGTTATCACCAGCTGCTAGCCGCATGTGACCAGGAAGTGATATCACTCACTTCCCTTGCTGGTGATGGCTGGGAGGGAGCTCAGCAGTACCTCAGAGCTCTCCTCATAGTACCCATCCAAGCCATGGCTTCAAGAACTGGCCCCACACAAATCAGTGGGGTCACCTGAAGATGAAGAACAGATTTTCTGATGAACTCTCTGGAATCATCTGTGTGCTACATAATGTGTCAAAAAGTCATGTGGAAGAAAGAAGAGATTGGCTATATACCCCACCCTTCACCTGGATTCACAGAACAGTTAACAATCTCCTTCCCTTCCTCTCCCCACAACAGACACCCTGTGAGGTAGAAGGGGCTGAGAGAACTCTCTTGAGCAGAACAGCCTTGAGAGAACTTGTGGTTGATCCAAGACCACCCAGCAGGTGCATGTTGAGGAGTGGGGAATCAAACCCCATTCTCCCAGATTGGAGTCCGCACTCTTAACCATTACACCAAACTGGCTCTCAAGAAACATTGGTTGTGGATCAATTCAGCAGTGTTTCTTAGGACATAAACTATTGCTGCAAAGGGGCCGGGCCCAAGGTGACACCAAAAAAGAGTGAGGGAAGGATGTGGAAATGGATAATGAGGCTTTAACATGCCTAGGCTTTCAGGAGGAGGGCTTCACCACCGTATACTGCCATGACAGGCCATGATGTCACAGCCATACTGTGATGCTCTAAGGATGCCCCAAACCTCTATGTCCTTTGGAGATCTCCAAGCCCCATCCAGCAGTTGGCACCAACGTTCCCGCTAAGCTAAAGAGTCTTGTGAGCAACAATGCTACTTTGTGAGCTCCTGGCATTAAAGCTGTGAGCTCCTGCATCAATGAGTGTGCTTTGGAGGTCGTCCTTCCTGAGCTAACACAAAAAATGTGCGAGCTGAAGGCTAAAAATCTGTGAGCTAGCTCACATTAACTCAGCTTAGAGGGAACACTGGCTGGCACCCCTCCTTTTGATATCAAAATTAAACAATCCACCCTCATTACTTGTGGCATGGCAAAGGTAATGTATTGCCACCTGCGGTTAATGGTCTGCTTCTAGCCTGAGGGTTGTTTCATGGACAATGGCTTTCATGGTTTGTTTCAATATTGACAATTTGATGGCTGCTGCCTTCATGAATGCACTGTATTGTTTTCATTCTGTGAAGTGCCTCACGGAGGCCTCTGGAGAAACGGCACGTAAATTTTCAAAATAAATAAAGATCTTAATGAATACTGGGAAATGATTTTGAGAACTAATAAAGACCTGAATGAAGAAACGTCGACTGAGGGGTGACATGATAGAGGTTTACAAGATAATGCATGGGATGGAGAAGGCAGAGAAAGAAGTACTTTTCTCCCTTTCTCACAATACAAGAACTCGTGGGCATTCGATGAAATTGCTGAGCAGACAGGTTAAAACAGATAAAAGGAAGTACTTCTTCACCCAAAGGGTGATTAACATGTGGAATTCACTGCCACAGGAGGTGGTGGCGGCCACAAGCATGGCCACCTTCAAGAGGGGGTTAGATAAAAATATGGAGCAGAGGTCCATCAGTGGCTATTAGCCACAGTGTGTATATGTTTGTGTGTGTGTGTGTGTGTATATATATATATATATATATGAATATTAGGAAACGATTTCTTGGGCTTTTTCTCTAGGAAGAGGCAAAGAGTTGCCTTTCTCCCCTAAATGCTACCTGTTGGATTAGCTAGACTTTCTTCTCAATAAAGTTTTGTGACTTCACTTTTAGGTAAAACCCAGAAGTGACAAAGGGAAGGTCTAGGAATTGCCAAAAAATCTATGGTAAAAATTCCTAGAGATACCCCCATGTCACTTCTGGATATTTCACCTCAAGAATTTGTTTTCAATGCCATAATGTCTGGAAGATTAGTCTTTGCTAGATGCTAGAAAAGGAATGTAACTCCAAATGAAGAGGAGGGGTTGGAGAAATGAAAGGAATATGTACACTTGAGTAAACTAGCCTGCATGCTGGATGGTAAAAAGTTAGATAAGTTCAGGCCTCATTTTGGGCAGCAGCTCACAGGAGCCGAGCTCCGGAACCGCTAAAGTTTATTGTGCTCTTTCTTTCTTAAACACGCCCCCCTAATTGCTTCTGGGCTCCATTATTCAAACCCCTGTGAGAATTTGGCTGAACAAATCTGGCTGAACCCCTGTGAGAATTTGGCTGTGAGAATCTGGCTGAATTTGACTGTGAGATTTGACAAACTTCCGAATATTTTTCCCTACAAAAATGGGAAAATAACCAAAATCTATAAAGCACAGATGGAAATCTTCCTCATGCCACTGTGACCACAAAGGAGAAAGTAATTTAAAAAGTATGATGGGAGTAAGGTTTGATGATGACAATTATAATTCAAGAAGCCTTTTAAGGTAGATGCTGAGCTAATATAATTTACAGTCCACCTTCCAGTGATGTCAGGGGTCTGTGGCATATGCAAAGGAGTTATGCAAATGAGTTGTGCCAATGACTCTTTTTCTATGAAATAACCCCTGGATAAGCTAGAAGAAGAAGAAGATGATGATGATGATAGATTTACATCCCACCCTCCACTCTGAATCTCAAAGTCTCAGAGCGGCTCTCCTTTATCTTCCTCCCCAACAACAGACACCCTGTGAGATGGGTGGGGCTGAGAGGGCTCTCACAGCAGCTGCCCTTTCAAGGACAACCTCTGCCAGAGCTATGGCTGACCCAAGTAGGCCTCCCAACCCTCCCGCCCTGGCAGGGGACCCCAGGATTTCCAGCCTCTTCCCCCGCTCTCCAAAAAAACAGAAGCGGGGGGAGGGGAAAATGGCGCCAAGGAGCATGGTGAGCCGCCCCATCTCAGAGCGGGCAACACTGCTGCGTTGATGCCGCCTCTTCTCCGCTTCACCGTGGCTGCTCCTCCGAGATGGGCTCAGGCTGGGCCCATCTCGGAGGAGCAGCTGGGATGGGGCAGGGAGTGTCTCCTGGCTCCACCCCCAAAGTCTCCTGGCTCCACCCCCAAAGTCCCCAGATATTTCTGGAATTGGACTTGGCAACCCTACACCCAAGGCCATGCTAGCAGGTGCAAGTGGAGGAGTGGGGAATCAAACCCGGTTCTCCCAGATAAGAGAGCTATGGCTGACCCAAGGCCATTCCAGCAGGTGCAAGTGGAGGAGTGGGGAATCAAACCCGGTTCTCCCAGAGAAGAGAACTCTGGCTGACCCAAGGCCATTCCAGCAGGTGCAAGTGGAGACAGTGTTGGTTGCCCTAGTAGTCCCCGGGACACGGGACGGAGACAGTGTTGGTTGCCCTAGTAGATGACCTTCAACGGCATCTGGATCGGGGTGGCTCGGCGGTGCTGATGTTGCTAGACCTGTCGGCGGCGTTCGACACGGTCGACCATCGGCTACTGACGTGCCGCCTCGCCGACGCGGGGATTCAGGGGTTGGCCTTACAGTGGCTTTCCTCTTTCCTGGAAGGTCGGGGACAAAAGGTCGCAATAGGGGGGGAGCTATCCCAGAGGCGCACACTTGATTGTGGTGTGCCCCAGGGGGCGGTTCTCTCCCCGATGTTATTCAATATCTACATGCGGCCTCCTGCCCAGATTGCCCGAAGGTATGGGCTGGGGTGTCACCAGTATGCTGATGACACCCAGCTCTATCTACTGATGGACGGACGGCCGGTCTGCGCCCCAGAAAATCTTGACCGGGCATTACGGGCCGTGGCTGAGTAGCTCAGACTGAGTGGGCTGAAGCTAAATCCAACGAAGACAAAGGTCCTTTGCTTGGGTCGCCGCGGCCCGGGAGGGGGGATCCCCCTGCCAGCTTTTGACGGTGCGCCGCTGATGGCGGCGGACAGAGTCAGGAGCTTGGGGGTGCTGTTGGAGCCTTCCTTAAAGATGGAGGCTCAGATAGCAGCCGCTGCCAAGTCCGCATTTTTTCATCTTAGGCGGGCAAGGCAGCTGGCCCCCTTCCTGGAGCGTGACGACCTAGCAACAGTGATCCATGCTACGGTCACCTCGAGGTTGCACTACTGCAATGCCCTCTACATGGGGCTGCCCTTGTCCCGGACTCGGAAACTGCAGCTGGTGCAGAATGCCGCGGCCCGGCTGTTATTGGGTCTCCCAAAGTGGGGACACATTCGGCCGGGTCTTCGGACTCTGCACTGGCTTCCAGTGATGTACCGAGTCCGGTACAAGGTGCTGGTTATCACCTTTAAAGCCCTATATGGCCTGGGACCTGCCTACCTGAAGGACCGTCTCTCCCCACATGTTCCCCAGAGAGCACTGAGGTCAGGAACACAAAATCTCCTCTCTATCCCCGGGCCAAAGGAAGCCCGCTTGAAAGTCACCCGAGAAAGGGCTTTCTCCGTTATGGCCCCCACTTGGTGGAATCAGCTGCCGGAAGAGGTGAGGGCCCTGCGGGACTTGGCTCAATTCCGCAGGGCCTGTAAGACGACCCTCTTCCGGCTAGCCTACACCTAGCTGGGATAAAACTTGACGTAACTGGCCAGCCATCTGTTTATATAAAATGACATGTTATTGGTTTTAAGCTGTATTGTTTTTATGAAGTGAAATGTTACTGGTTTTAATGTTTAAATGTTAATTATTTAATTGTTTTATATTTAAAATTGTTAAATTTATGTTTGATTAGTTGTTGGAAGCCGCCCTGAGCCACTTGTGGGAAGGGCGGGATACAAATCCCAAATAAATAAATAAATAAATAAATAAGTGGAGGAGTGGGGAATCAAACCCGGTTCTCCCAGATAAGAGAGCTCTGGCTGACCCAAGGCCATTCCAGCAGCTGCGAGTGGAGGAGTGGGGAATCAAACCCGGTTCTCCCAGATAAGAGAGCTCTGGCTGACCCAAGGCCGTTCCAGCAGGTGCAAGTGGAGGAGTGGGGAATCAAACCCGGTTCTCCCAGAGAAGAGAGCTCTGGCTGACCCAAGCCCATTCCAGCAGGTGCAAGTGGAGGAGTGGGGAATCAAACCCGGTTCTCCCAGATAAGAGAGCTATGGCTGACCCAAGGCCATTCCAGCAGGTGCAAGTGGAGGAGTGGGGAATCAAACCCGGTTCTCCCAGAGAAGAGAGCTCTGGCTGACCCAAGGCCATTCCAGCAGGTGCAAGTGGAGGAGTGGGGAATCAAACCCGGTTCTCCCATATAAGAGAGCTCTGGCTGACCCAAGGCCATTCCAGCAGGTGCAAGTGGAGGAGTGGGGGATCAAACCCGGTTCTCCCAGATAAGAGAGCTCTGGCTGACCCAAGGCCATTCCAGCAGGTGCAAGTGGAGGAGTGGGGAATCAAACCCGGTTCTCCCATATAAGAGAGCTCTGGCTGACCCAAGGCCATTCCAGCAGGTGCAAGTGGAGGAGTGGGGAATCAAACCCGGTTCTCCCAGATAAGAGAGCTATGGCTGACCCAAGGCCATTCCAGCAGGTGCAAGTGGAGGAGTGGGGAATCAAACCCGGTTCTCCCAGAGAAGAGAGCTCTGGCTGACCCAAGGCCATTCCAGCAGCTGCAAGAGGAGGAGTGGGGAATCAAACCCGGTTCTCCCAGATAAGAGAGCTCTGGCTGACCCAAGGCCATTCCAGCAGGTGCAAGTGGAGGAGTGGGAAATCAAACCCGGTTCTCCCAGAGAAGAGAGCTCTGGCTGACCCAAGGCCATTCCAGAAGCTGCAAGTGGAGGAGTGGGGAATCAAACCCGGTTCTCCCAGATAAGAGAGCTATGGCTGACCCAAGGCCATTCCAGCAGGTGCAAGTGGAGGAGTGGGGAATCAAACCCGGTTCTCCCAGAGAAGAGAGCTCTGGCTGACCCAAGGCCATTCCAGCAGCTGCAAGAGGAGGAGTGGGGAATCAAACCCGGTTCTCCCATATAAGAGAGCTCTGGCTGACCCAAGGCCATTCCAGCAGGTGCAAGTGGAGGAGTGGGGAATCAAACCCGGTTCTCCCAGATAAGAGAGCTCTGGCTGACCCAAGGCCATTCCAGCAGGTGCAAGTGGAGGAGTGGGGAATCAAACCCGATTCTCCCATATAAGAGAGCTCTGGCTGACCCAAGGCCATTCCAGCAGGTGCAAGTGGAGGAGTGGGGAATCAAACCCGGTTCTCCCAGATAAGAGAGCTATGGCTGACCCAAGGCCATTCCAGCAGGTGCAAGTGCAGGAGTGGGGAATCAAACCCGGTTCTCCCAGAGAAGAGAGCTCTGGCTGACCCAAGGCCATTCCAGCAGCTGCAAGAGGAGGAGTGGGGAATCAAACCCGGTTCTCCCAGATAAGAGAGCTCTGGCTGACCCAAGGCCATTCCAGCAGGTGCAAGTGGAGGAGTGGGGAATCAAACCCGGTTCTCCCAGATAAGAGAGCTCTGGCTGACCCAAGGCCATTCCAGAAGCTGCAAGAGGAGGAGTGGGGAATCAAACCCGGTTCTCCCAGATAAGAGAGCTCTGGCTGACCCAAGGCCATTCCAGCAGCTGCAAGTGGAGGAGTGGGGAATCAAACCCGGTTCTCCCATATAAGAGAGCTCTTGCTGACCCATGGCCATTCCAGAAGCTGCAAGAGGAGGAGTGGGGAATCAAACCCGGTTCTCTCGGATAAGAGTCTGCACACTTAACCATTACACCAAACTGGCTCTCTAATAAATTAAAAGGAATTTATTCTGAAGGAATTGAACCTAATAATATCGGCATATGAATTTTTTTTCCAGAACCGAAGACCATCTTAGATTCAGTTGGGTCACTATGTTGGTCTGAAGCAAGAGAACAAAGTTAGTCCAGGGACACCTTTAAGACCAACAAAGTTATTCCGGGGATGCTGTTTTGTGTGTACACACACTTCTTTACATGCATGTACAGGAATTCCGCAGGGCCTGTAAAACCAAACTGTTCCAAGAGGCCTTCAACACCTAACCGGGAGAGAACTCCCACCTGACACCGCGGAGGAGCTACGAACATCATAGGATCACTAACAGCAAAAAAGGAAGATCCCGCCATATCAAAGTTGTACAGCACCACAAAATGTTTTCAATTGCATTTTATTGGTTTTAAGTTGTATTATGGAACTGACGGTTAGCCGCCCTGAGTCCACTTGCGGAGACGGTGGGATAGCAATTGAACGTAATAAATAATAATAAATAAAGCTTATACTCAGAATTAAACTTGGGGAGTTTAAAGATGAACTTGTAAAACTTTGTTTCCATCTTCCTTTCTACCGAGTAATTTTTTTTTTTTTTAACTTTCAAAAGAAATAAATAAATGAAGCTCGCCTTCACATCACATCTCCTTGACTTCCCATCCGAGCAGACTTGTTTCACGGGCATTGCTTGTCAGCCTGCTCGCCTTGACGACAGAATTGTCTCCAGACTGCAGCCTGGCAGGTGTCTCTGGATATCCTTAAGCAATTGATGAAGGGAGTCATTGGAAGCCACAGACCAGAGGAGACCTCAGGCAGGATAGAGCTGACCAACCTCGATCACCACTTTGTGCATCACAACAAAAAGAAGTAAAACTCACCCTGATGTTTGCCCTCCTTCCTCTTTTGGCCCATGGCTAGGATGTCCATAAAATCTGAGCATCGGTTACTCATGAACCTACTAAGCCGACCAAGATCCTCTTGCACCAAATATCTGCACTGGCACAGTTACAGTCGCAAAAACAGCCCATAAACAGCGCTGCAAATAATTCAGCAAAAGGGGCCTCAGAATTGAGTAGCCCATGCATACTTATAGGAGTCAAAAGAAAAACAGCCCTGCTGGGTCTGACCAGCGGTCCATCTCATTCAGCCTCCTACTTTGCACACTACCCAAACGCAGAGTTGTCAGGCCAACCAGTGGGAGACTGCCATCCTGGCAACCAGTGGGAGCAGGGACATGGGGATAATGTGTGATGGTAACATCACTGACATTGCTATTTCATTTCTGGGTAAAACCCAGAAGTGACAAAGGGAAGGTCTAGGAATTGCCAAAAACTATGGAAAAAATTCCCCTGTGGCACTTCTGGATTTTACCCAGAAATGAAGTAGCGATATCAGCAGCATTGATTTGACTTGACTTCTCTCCTGCTGCTGCCAGTGGGAGTCCCAGCAAGCCCAGCCAAACCTCTTGCCCTGGAGGGTCAACTGAGTTGGGTGCAGTGGCCAAAAGCTTCCTCCGATGCACAGGCATTAAAAGGTCGACTACCTCTACATGGCAAGTTTGCTTGGTCATCATGGCTTCTTGCAGGGGTGGACAAACTTGCTTAACATAAGAGCCACATAGAATAAACATCAGATGTTTGAGAGCCATAAAACATGAACGTCAGATGTTTAAGAGCTGCAGGAAGGAAGGTGGATGGATAGATAGAAGATAGATGGAAGATAGATAGAAGATGGATGGATGGATGGATAGATAGATAGATAGATAGATAGATAGATAGATAGATAGATAGATAGATAGATAGATAGATAGATAGATAGATGGATGGAAGATGGATAGATGGATGGAAGATGGATGGAAGATAGATAGATAGATAGATAGATAGATAGATAGATAGATAGATAGATAGATAGATAGATAGATAGATAGATAGATAGATAGATAGATAGATAGATAGATAGATAGATAGATAGATGAGGGAGGGAGGGAAGCAGCTTTAATTTTAAATGCATTCTCCAAGCTGCTGACTGGCTTGGCCTGGAGAAATGCTTTAAAGAGGGAAATGTCTTCTCCAAGGCAGCCAACAGGGCCATGCAGGCTATGAGAGCCACACAAGATGTATGAAAGAGCCACATGTGGCTCCTGAGCCATAGTTTGGCCACTCCTGGCTTCTAGCCATGGATTGTGCTATCATCTGTGGGAGAGCTGCCTGTCCGCTAGCTGGGTCCTCTGAAAAACTCATCATCCTTTGTCAGTCTTCCCTGCCTGATGGGTTGAAAGTGATCCACCCTAACCAAAGCTGAGTCTCTCAGTGGCTCTTTACAAGCCTGGTTTCACACTCCTGCCATATGGTAATATGTGGGTGAAAGATACATACATAGAGAAGAAGATAGATCAACAGTTAAGCCTTGTACATAAATCCTTCTGCTTGGGCTTATGAAAATATCATCACAGATTTGCTTGTTTCTTTAAAAAGGAAATCCCCCTTTTCCAGTGTCAAACTGAGTCCAAAGGGATACAATATAGAGAAGGACTGGGGGAGCGGGTGTACTTAGGAGAGCCTTAGCATAAAAGAGCCCTCAGAAGAGTAAATTAAGCTACTCTTGAGCAAGATCGTTTAATGAACCTTCGAGTTCTTAAAAGGTTTTATGTGTCTTTCGCCCCCATGTTAATTTTTTTTTTCTAAATCGCAGCGGCATGATACTGCCTCTGAGAGACGCAAGATAAAGTGATACAGATATACGGAACACATGGAAATGAAGGATGTGGTTACCTTGGCAACCATAGCCTGGGAAAGCTCAACCAAATTAGAATACCAAATATTGGACAAAATACGTTTCCACCCACCCACCTCAGCTGCAGCTTGCAAAATACATGATGACAAACGCAGACTGGCATAGCAGTGTTCACCGTCTGCGCAGAGATGCACCTCAAGACGCAGACCCCAGCCTGTGTGGGCCCTATGCATGCTGCATTGCTTTCAGGGGAACGTGCATTGAAGGAAAGGTACTGCAAAAGGGCCAGCTGTGCTGGGAAGTGCCTCTGACAGGGTTGCCAAGTCTCTCCGCCATCACCCAGAAATGACATCACCACGCCAGGGACTTCGCACTGGGGATACTCTAGAACTTGCTATAAAACTCTATGGTACCATGGGGTTTTTAGCGCGAGTCCCAGAGAGTCCCTGGCATGACATCCCCGGAATGACGACATCATTTCCAGGTGATGCCATTGCTCCGGCGGACGGCATGCACCCACAGGGCTCTTAAGGGGTGGAGATCCCCCAGGCAGCCTGCTCCCTGCTGGTGGGTTGGGGTCCTCCAGGGCAGGGGTTCCCCTGTCCCTGGAAGGAGCTTGGCAGCCCCAGCCTCTGAAAGTGGATTCCTTGATCAGTTTCATGGGAGTGGGGAGGACGGCTGGATGCAGAGAATGCTTTCTGAAGGGCACACCTTGTCAAGAGACTGTCCTGAATCAGAGACTCAGAGCAGCTTACAATCTCCTATGTCTTCTCCCTTCACAACAGACACCCTGTGAGGGGGATGGGGCTGAGAGGGCACTCACAGTAGCTGCCCTTTCAAGGACAACCTCTGCCAGAGCTGACCCAAGGCCATTCCAGCAGGTGCAAGTGGAGGAGTGGGGAATCAAACCCTGTTCTTCCAGATAAGAGAGCTCTGGCTGACCCAAGGCCATTCCAGCAGCTGCAAGTGGAGGAGTGGGGAATCAAACCCAGTTCTCCCAGATAAGAGAGCTATGGCTGACCCAAGGCAATCCCAGCAGCTGTAAGTGGAGGAGCGGGGAATCAAACCCAGTTCTCCCAGATAAGAGAGCTATGGCTGACCCAAGGCCATTCCAGCAGCTGTAAGTGGAGGAGCGGGGAATCAAACCCAGTTCTCCCAGATAAGAGAGCTATGGCTGACCCAAGGCCATCCCAGCAGCTGTAAGTAGAGGAGTGGGGAATCAAACCCAGTTCTCCCAGATAAGAGAGCTCTGGCTGACCCAAGGCCATTCCAGCAGCTGCAAGTGGAGGAGTGGAGAATAAAACCCTGTTCTCCCAGATAAGAGAGCTCTGGCTGACCCAAGGCCATTCCAGCAGGTGCAAGTGGAGGAGTGGGGAATCAAACCCGGTTCTCCCAGATAAGAGCTCTGGCTGACCCAAGGCCATTCCAGCAGGTGCAAGTGGAGGAGTGGGGAATCAAACCCGGTTCTCCCAAATAAGAGAGCTCTGGCTGACCCAAGGCCATCCCAGCAGGTGCAAGTGGAGGAGTGGGGAATCAAACCCGGTTCTCCCAGATAAGAGCTCTGGCTGACCCAAGGCCATTCCAGCAGGTGCAAGTGGAGGAGTGGGGAATCAAACCCGGTTCTCCCAGATAAGAGTCTGCACACTTAACCACCACTCCAAACTGGCTAGGATTGACAGCTCTGGGTTGAGGAAGACCTAAATATTTGGGGGGAGGAGCCTGGGAAGGGTGGGGTTTGGGGAGGGGAGGGACCTCAGCAGAGTATAATGCAAAGCAGCCCTTTTCTCCAGGGGAGCTGATCTTGGTCATCTGGAAATCAACTGTAATAGCGGGAGGTGTCCAGGTGCCACCTGGAGCTTGGCAACCTTACTGAGATCTTGAGCTCATGTTGATTGCAGTTTCAGAGAGTAAGATAAGGCAAGAAGGAAGATGGCAAGGGTGCCAGTGAAGTCAGTGGGCCAAGAGGATTCAGGGCCGAGAACCCAGGGAGGAGGCTCACCTACACACTCCATCTCGTTCACTCAAGGACCAATGTGTTGCTCTCTAGGCTGTGAGGAAGTAATCACCCAGCTGGTGGACAGAGACCTCTTGCTCTTGATTCCATGGGCCTGGGCTGCATCAGCATCCTGAGAGACAGTCGCCACCTAACAAAGAATCTACATGTCTGGAAAGAGGGGTCAGTGGGGGGGGCCTGATTGGCCTGATTGGCAGGAGAGAAGCAAGCTCCAGAAGCAAGAGTGATCCACCTTCTTTTAATGCTGAGAAGGGAAGTCCATCTTGCAGATTTATTGGTCCTATTTAGATAATTGGCAAGCACACGTTTTTCCTTCCCAGGCCATTCACCCTTCCCACCGCTTACACATATCAATGGAATCAGGGTAGGGTTGTCTGGCCATACCTCGCAACTGGTGGGAGGGTTGTGGTCACGAATGTGGGTGGAACGGTGCTGGCTGCAGCACCATTTAGCTTCTAGTTGAAGCAACAAAAGCAGTTCAAAGAAACACTGGAAAAATCTATGGTAAAAACCATAGAGTTTCCAGCATTTCCTAGGGCCACCCTGTGTCACTTCCTGTTTCTTACTGGAAGGGATGCAGTGCTTATGCAATATTGTGGTATTGTTTTTTTGTTTTTTTTTAAATCTCTCACTGCCAACCTGAGTGGTGGCAAGCAATGGGAACAGGGGGTGGGGTAATGGGACCCCTAAGAAAGGGTCAGATGAGGCAAGCATCAGGGCCCTCACTCTCTTTCAGTCTGCCATCCCCGGCTGGTAGCTGTAAACACGTGAGCAGTGCCCTCTTCACTGGTTATATGAGGGCAGTGTATCCAGACTCCTTAGTGATCACAGGATAGTGGCAACTGGCAATAGGGTGGTTTTGTTTTTTAAAGTGGGTGCCATTGATACACAGAAATAGGGTTGCCAAGTCCAATTCAAGAAATATCTGGGGACTTTGGGGGTGGAGCCAGGAGACATTAGGGGTGGAGCCAAGATCAAGGCTGTGACAAGCATAATTGAACTCCAAGGGAGTTCTGGCCATCAAATTTAAAGGGATGGCACACATTTTTAATTCCTTCCTTCCATAGGAAATAAGAAAGTATAGGGGCACCTTTTTTTGAGGCTCATAGAATTGGACCCCTTGGTCCAATCTTTTTGAAACTTGGGGGGTATTTTAAGGAGAGGCACTAGATGCTATACTGAAAATTTGGTGCATCTACCCAAAAAAACAGCCCCCCAGAGCCCCAGATACCCGCGGAGCAAGTCTCCATGATTTTCTATGGGAATAAATCTCCATAGGGAATAACAGAGTTCCCATTTCCCTCCCCCCCCCCCCCGCTTTCAGACGACCCTGAAGCGGGGGGAGGGCCTCCAAACCGGGGGATCCCCTGCCCCCACCTGGGGATTGGCAACCCTACACAGAAAACCACTCCTGGCCTATGTCACTGAATAGCATGTCCCCATGCAAACTTGCTGGGTGAATGATGTTTTATTGCATTATTTTCACAAGCTTCAGGACTGGGGGGAGCCATGGCTAAGAAGTGGTGAAGCATCTGCTTGGCATTCAGAAAGCTGCCAGCTCAATCCCAGCATCACCATTTAAAATAAGGTTACCGGGTGTCAAGCTCCTGCATATATCTTTCCCTTAGAAGCTGAATTGTGGTATTTACTACCTAATAGCCAGGGCCATCTGGCTAGGGGATGTTTAGATTCTAATGAAGCGCTGTTGTGTCTCACGAGTGTGAGAAGGAATGCTCCGGTAGCTTCAAACGTCCTTATCTCTTTGATATGCAGTTCTTCCTCTTTTGTTGTTTATTATAGTAACATTTATATAGTAACAGTACCCTTAAGGTAGAAGTGCCCGCCAAATAGTAACAGCTGTGAACCCCCATTATATATCTCTGCATGTGCTTTGACTCTTCAGTTCTTTCAGTTACCCGTCTTGTAAGCATCTCCAGGTCTTAATAAATGCATTTATTTGAAATAAACAAAGGAGATCGTTATTGGGACTATCAGAGCTTGACACTGGGGTTACCGGGGTGATAACCGACGGGCATTCAGGGGCAGATCCGAGGCGTCCCAAATTGGGTCGGCTCAAAAAGAGCCTTCCCAAATCCTCCACATGCTCTCCAGCAAGGCGGCCCCATCGCCTCTGCGAGGTGACTTGATGCGATCAGATGGGGCCAGACTGCTCTTTTTCTCCCACTACAAGGCAAGCGCTCATGTACTCTCAGTAGTTTTTACCAACACCCCCCCCCCCCGAAAATCATTTCGGGGAGCTTGGCGGTTTCACACCGCCAAGGCGCCTCACTTGCCCATCCAGATGCTGAAGAGGCAACAGGCGTGGGGTTCAAAAAATTGCTACCACTTTGGCAGTGGTAACTCTTTGAGGCTGCCAGAGGACAGGGTGAGTATGGGATGGGGATGGGGGGCAGATGTTAGTGTTTGCAAGGATTTTGGGGTCAGTTTCTGAGGGGTCTCTGAGTTGCCCCCAACTGCCCATCTGTTATCACCACAGATGTCCTTCTTTTAAGCTCTTAAAAAAAACCTGATGAATTCTTTTTGGGTTGGAAGGTTAGAAACATTCCTAGTTAGTAGCGATGATCACGAATTCAATAATAGGGGTATTGAATATTAGATTTGTCAGAGTGATCCCTTGTTTGAAGTAGGCCGTCAAGAAACGTCCTCTTTTTTGCCTTTCAAACCCTAATTAAAAAGATCAGGCGGTAGGCAGGGATTTTTTTGTAGCAGGAACTCCTTTGCATATTAGGTACACCCCCCTCCCCATTGTAGCCAATTCTCCAAGAGCTTACAGTAGGTCCTGTAAGAAGAGCCCTGTAAGCTCTTGAAGGATTGGCTACATCAGGGGTGTATGGCCTAATATGCAAAGGAGTTCATGCTGCAAAAAAAAAAAAAAGCTCTGGCAGTAGGCGATGTGAAATGAATTTACCAGAGATCCTGGAGCCCTCCTGCTAGTCTGAGTAGACCCGGGCTTTTTTTTTCTGAAGGAACTCAGTGAAATGGAGTACCTGAACCT
Organism: Heteronotia binoei; assembly: GCF_032191835.1. Lineage (NCBI taxonomy): Eukaryota > Metazoa > Chordata > Lepidosauria > Squamata > Gekkonidae > Heteronotia > Heteronotia binoei. The sequence goes on from NC_083228.1 coordinate 6,910,564, forward strand.
CTTCATGGAAATAAAATTCTCAAAAAAATGTTTGAAAGTTCATGGGGAGGACCTGTGTGTTTCTCCTTCTTGAGAGTACCAGCACCTCTTTTTCCAGGCAAAAAGCCCTGTTAGACAGTATGACTTTGATGGACCAAAGACCTGATTCAGTAGAAAGCAGCTTTATAGATGTCCATTGTCGCATTTGAGTGTTTTAACCAATTTATTGATAGCATATGGTTACAGAACTTAATTTCCCTTCGTTGCTTCAATACTAACCCATATGACTTTTCAATCCCCCCTCCCTCCAATATAGACTTCCCCGAGGTTATAGATTCTAATTCAATACTAAAGATACATCTGACTAATCAAAATTCGTTATATAAATATTTTTCCCCCCTTCTTGCTTCTTCGGTTTTTTTCCCCCCCATTATTACTAAAAAATTGTCTAATGTCTTCTTACATTCGACTCTTTCTCTATGTATTCTTTAAACTTCCTCTACTCTTTTTTAAATATCTCCAAATCATAGTCTCTTAATGTTCTAGTTAATTTATCCATTTCACTCCACAATAGAACTTTCATAGTCCAATCCCATTTATCCGGTATTTTTTCTTGCTTCCAAAGCTGCGCATACAATGTCCTAGCAGCTGATAGCAGGTACCAAATTAGAGTCCTATCTTCCTTTGGATATTTTTCTAATTGTAATCCAAGCAAAAATGTCTCTGCAATTTTCTTAAAGTCGTAACCCAATATTTTGGAGATTTCTTGTTGTATCATCTTCCAATACTCTTTCGCTTTTTCACATGTCCACCACATATGGAAGAAAGAACCTTCATGTTTTTTACACTTCCAACATCTATCCGACATTTTCTTGCTCATCTTAGCCAATTTTTTCGGGGTCATATACCACCTGTACATCATCTTAAAACAATTTTCTTTTATGCTCTGACAAGTTGATATCTTTATTGAGTTCTTCCAAAGGTATTCCCATGCATCCATTTGTATTTCTCTATTCACATTGATTGCCCATTTGACCATTTGAGATTTTACTACTTCTTCTTCTGTAGACCATTTCAATAATAACTTATATACTTTTGATATCAATTTTTCATTATCACCAAGCAGGACCCTTTCCAATTCTGTTTGTTCTCGTCTAATTCCTTCCAATTTTATATCATTTTCCAACAAGCTTTTAATTTGTTGCATTTGAAACCAATCATATTTATTGTCTAGCTCTTCCGAAGATTTTAATTCAATTTTATCTCCTCGAATCTTGAGCAGTTGGTTATATGACATTTCTCTTTTATCGTCGGATTCAGCTGTTATTTTTATTACTTCTGCTGGCACTATCCACAGCGGTTTTCTCTCGTCCCCATATTTCTTATATTTTATCCAAGTACTTAGTAAAGTGTTTCTAACATAGTGGTGAGAGAAAAGACCATCCATTTTATTCTTCCCATAATACATATACGCGTGCCAGCCGAATTTATTTCCGTGAGCTTCTAACCATAAAGGTTTTTTATCTAACAGCATTATCCAATCTTTAATCCATGTCAAACAAACTGCATCATGATACAATCTTAGATCAGGAAGTTGAAAACCTCCTTTCTCTTTAGCATCTGTTAAAATCTTCATCTTTATTCTTGGTTTCTTTCCGGCCCATATAAAGTCAGAGATTTTCCTTTGCCATTTGTTAAATTGTTTTGCATCTTTTACAATCGGGATGGTTTGAAATAAATACATTATTCTTGGCAAAATATTCATTTTGATTGCAGCTATCCTACCCAATAAGGACAAATTAAGCCTATTCCATTTCATCAAATCTTTGTCCATTTTGCACCACAGTTTTCCATAATTATTTTTGAATAAATCAATATTCTCCATTGTTATCTCTATTCCAAGGTATTTAACTTTGGTTGTGACTTCACAACCCGTCACCTCTTGTAGTTCTTTTATTTTATTTGGTTGCATATTTTTACATAAGAATTTTGATTTCTCTTTGTTTATATACAATCCTGCTAGTTCTCCATACTCTTTTATCTTGGCTAACAACAATGGTGACACTTGAATCGGATTCTCCAGTATAAACACTATATCGTCTGCAAAAGCTTTGTATTTATAAGAGAATCTTCTAATTTTTAAACCTTCTATTTCTTCATCTTTTTGAATTTGTTGTAACAATATTTCCAGGGTCATTATAAACAACAGTGGTGATAACGGACATCCTTGCCTTGTTCCTTTACTCACTTTCAGTTCTTTAGTAAGATCTGCATTTATACACAATTTTGCATATTGATCTGTATATATTGCTCTTGTCATTTTTATAAATTGTTCCCCTAAATTAATTTTTTCCATTACCGCAAACATAAAGTCCCAGTTCAAGTTGTCAAAGGCTTTCTCTGCGTCAACAAAAAATAAGGCCGCTTCCTTTTCTGGATGCTTCTCATAGTATTCCACAACATTAATGACCGCTCTCACATTGTCTTTTATTTGTCTTTTAGGAAGAAATCCGGCTTGGTCTTTATTTATAAAATTGATTTTAATAGGTTCAGTGGCTTCTTAAGGGGACACAAAGCTCATCAAAGTGTCTGAGGTTGTTAATTCAAAGCGCGAAATCAGTGTGAGTGCTTCGCTTCACCAATTTGCATGCATATAGAATCAAGGAATTATAGAGTTGGAAGGGATCTCCAGGGTCATCTAGTCCAACTCCCTGCACAATGCACGACATTAATAAATGCCTCCCCCTAAATTCACAGAACATAAGAACATAAGAGAAGCCATGTTGGATCAGGCCAATGGCCCCTCCAGTCCAACACTCTGAACATATGAACATATGAAGCTGCCTTATACTGAATCAGACCTTTGGTCCATCAAAGTCAGTATTGTCTTCTCAGACTGGCAGCGGCTCTCCAGGGTCTCAAGCAGAGGTTTTTCACACCTATTTGCCTGGACCCTTTTTTGGAGATGGCAGGGATTGAACCTGGGACTTTCTGCTTCCCAAGCAGGTGCTCTACCACTGAGCCACCGTCCCTCCCCGACTCTGTGTCACATAAGAACATAAGAGAAGCCATGCTGGATCAGGCCAATGGCCCATCCAGTCCAACACTCTGTGTCACATAAGAACATAAGAAAAGCCATGTTGGATCAGGCCAATGGTCCATCCAGTCCAACACTCTATGTCACACAGTGGCCAAAAAACTCAAGGAAGTTCACAAGTGGGGCTAGAAGCCCTTCCACTTTGCCCACCCCCCAAGCACCAAGAATACTGCTCCAGACAGAGAGTTCCAACAATAAGCTGTGGCTAATAACCACTGATGGACCTTTCCTCCATATTTTTATCCAAACCCCGCTTAAAGCTGGCTATGCTTGCAGCTGCCACCACATACTGTGGCAGTGAATTCCACATGTTAATCACCCTTTGGGTGAAGAAGTACTTCCTTTTATCTGTTCTAACCCTACTGCTCAGCAATTTCATTGAATGCCCACGAGTTCTTGTATTGCGAGAAAGGGAGAAATGGACTTCTTTCTCTACTTTCTCCATCCCATGCATAATCTTGTAAACCTCTATCATGTCACCCCGCAGTCGACGTTTTTCCAAGCTAAAGAGCCCCAAGTGTTTTAACCTTTCTTCATAGGGAAAGTGTCCCAACCATTCTAGTTGCCCTTTTCTGCACTTTTTCCAATGCTATAATATCCTTTTTGAGGTGCGGTGACCAGAATTGCACACAGTATTCCAAATGAGACCGCAGCATCGATTTATACAGGGGCATTATGATACTGGCTGATTTATCTTCAGTTCCCTTCCTAATAATTTCCAGCATGCCGTTGGCCATTTTTTTGCAATTGCACACTGTCTTGACATTTTCAGTGAGTTATCTACCATGACCCCAAGATCTCTCTCTTGGTCAGTCTCTGCCAGTTCACACCCCATCAACTTGCATTTGTAGCTGGGATTTTTGGCCCCAATGTGCATTACTTTGCACTTGGCCACATTGAACCTCATCTGCCACATTGATGCCTACTCACCCAGCCTCAACAGATCCCTTTGGAGTGCCTCACAATCCTCTCTGGTTCTCACCACTCTGAACAATTTAGTGTCATCTGCAAACTTAGCCACTTCACTGCTTACTCTCAACTCCAAATCATTTATGAACAAGTTAAAGAGCATGGGACCCAGTACTGAGCCCTGCGGCACCCCACTGCTTACTGTCTTCCACTGCGAAGATTGCCCATTTATACTCACTCTCCGTTTCCTATTAATTAGTCGGGTTTTGATCCACAAGAGGACTTGTCCTTTTACCCCATGACTCTCGAGCTTACTAAGGAGTCTTTGATGAGGAACTTTATCAAAAGCTTTCTGGAAGTCAAGGTAAACAGCATCTATTGGGTCCCCTTTGTTCACCCCCTCAAAGAACTGTAACAGGTTAGTGAGGCAAGATATTCCCTTGAGGCAAGATATTCCCTTCATCAATGTGCCTACTCATTCTGTCCTTGATCATGGTTTCTACCAACTTTCCTGATATTGAAGTCAGACTGACTGGCCTGTAATTTCCCGGATCTCCTCTGGAACCCTTTTTAAAGATGGGGGTGACATTTGCTACCTTCCAGTCCTCAGAAACGGAGGCAGATTTCAATGAAAGATTACATATTTTTGTCAGGAAATCCACAAGTTCACCTTTGAGTTCTTTCAGAACTCTTGGATGTATGCCATCCAGACCGGGTGACTTATTAGTTTTTAATTCGCCTATCAGTTGTAGGACCTCCTCTCTTGTCACCTCAATCTGACTCAGGTCTTTCAACACCCCTTCCAAAACTGGTGGTTCTGGAGCTGGCAAACATTTATCATCTTCCACAGAGAGGACGGAGGCAAAAAATGCATTCAGCTTCTCAGCCATTTCCCTATCCTCCTTCAGTAATCCTTTTACCCCTTGGTCATCCAAGGGCCCCACTGCCATTGTCGCATTTGAAAACAAAAAGGATGTTTCACTAGGCCAGGGGTGGCCAACGGTCGCTCTCCAAATGTTTTTTTTGCCTACAACTCCCATCAGCCCCAGTCATTGGCCATGCTGGCTGGGGCTGATGGGAGTTGTAGGCAAAAAAAACATCTGGAGAGCTACCGTTGGCCACCCCTGCACTAGGCCATCATTGCCCCAAAGAAGAGTTCAGGAATTCTTACAATCAATGCACCTCAAACAACTTCCATGTATCAATAAATAATTATTTCTGAGCACCATCTTCAGGCATCTCCTTTCCTCTTGCTTTTCTGTCATTCGCCTCCTCCTCAGTTCTTGTTGCTTTTGCTAAACTGAGTCCGATTTCCCGCTCACCTAACTCTGCTCTCACGCTCCTCTTCTCAGTGAGGCTTCCGTCTGATTTCACACGATCTGCTCCGGGGCTGCAACTAGCTTCGGCTTTTTCGTTCGGCAAACAGAAACTGGTTTTTAGAGGTTTCTGTTTGCTGCGTGAAAAAGGCGAAGCTAGTTGCAGCCCCAGGGCAGATCGTGTGAAATCTAACAGAAGCCCCGCTGAGAAGAGAAGCATAAGAAGAAGATATTGGATTTATATCCCACCCTCCAGTCAGAGTCTAAGAGCGACTCACAATCTCCTTTATCTTCTTCTCCCAAACAGGCACCCTATGAGGTGGGTGGGGCTGAGAGGTCTCTCACAGCAGCTGCCCTTTCAAGGACAACTCCTACCAGAGCTATGGTTGACCCAAGGCCATTCCAGCCAGGTGCAAGTGGAGGAGTGGGGAATCAAACCTGGTTCTCTCAGATAACAGTCTGCACTTAACCACTACACCAAACTGGCTCTCTCAAGTGGGAAATTGGTTTTTAAGTTCACTCCGATATTAGAGAAATAAAGAAATAATGTCACAATTAGTCTTATATTAGGTAGACTTTACCAGCGGCTTCTGAGCCCTGAGATTTTCTTGTTGTTTTAAATAAAGCCACAAACGTTTCTGAACAAGACGAGATTGTTGTTATCATCAAATTAAAATGTTGCATATAAAGATAATTATCTTTATATGCAACAATTTAATTTGATGATAACAACAATGGCATTGAATAATACGGATCTCACTGTACAGTAAACTCGAGTCCCTATTTATCAGCCTTGACAGAAAGAAAAGTCTAATATTTAAGAAGAATAGAAGGAATAAGTAACATTTACTTTGCCCAACCGGATGGCCCAGGCTAGACCAACTTCATCAAATCTCAGAAACCAAGAAGGGTCAGCTCTAGTTAGCACTTGGATAGGCTAGCCTCAAAGAAGTCCAGGGCTGCTATGCAAAGACAGACAATGACAAGCCACCTCTGCTTGTTTCTGGTCTTGAAAATCCCACGGCCAGCCCGGACCTGGATAGCCCTGGCAAGCCTAATCTCATCAGATCTTGGAAACTAAGCAGGGTCAACTCTGCCAAGTACTTGGATGGGAGACCGCCTTGAAATACCAGCAGCTGGGAGGGCAGGGGCAGGCTCTATTCAGCTACTTCTCTGAATATTCTCCAGACCCCCAGTAGAGGTCAGCTTCCAGAAGTCACTGTGACTTCCATGTGCAGACACGTACACACAAAATACAAAAATATGAGAAAGAAAGAAACTGACTCACAGGATAAGAGGTTCTGGGTCAGACCAATGGGCCACCGTCCTGCTTCACTCAGTGGCTAACTGGTTACTTGTTGTTATTTATATAAGGCATTATGACATTTATGGCATTATGACAACCAACTGACTTTTTTTTTTCACCCACCCATTTCCAGGGCACTCGTAGGACAGGAGGTGAGCAGCTGGATCAGACCAACGGGCCAGCATCCTCCTTCACCCAGTGACTAATCAATTCCTTTCTATTTTTTTATATATGTCATTATGAAATTTGTGGCATTATGACAACAAGCTGACATTTTGATCACTTGCGTTCTTCCAAGGTGCTCACAGGACAGGCGGTGTTCAGCTGGATCTGACAATCAGCCAGCATTGTGCTTCACTCAGTGGCTAACCAGCTGCATTATATATTTGTTTATCACATAATGACAGAAAGGAAGGAAGGAAGGAAGGAAGGAAGGAAGGAAGGAAGGAAGGAAGGAAGGAAGGAAGGAAGGAAGGAAGGAAGGAAGGAAGGAAGGAAGGAAGGAAGGAAGGAAGGAAGGAAGGAAGGAAGAGAGAGAGAGAGATTGGATAAACATATAGAGCAGAGGTTCATCAGTGGCGATTAGCCACACAATGTTGTTGGGGCAAGTGATGCTCTGTATTCTTGGTGCTTTTTTTGGGGGGAGGGGCAACAGGGTGAGGGCTTTTGGTGTCCTGGCCCCACTGATGGACCTCCTGTGTGGCCAATGTGTGACCCAGTGTTGGACCGGACGGGCCATTGGCCTGATCCAGCATGGCTTCTCTTCTGTTCTTCTGTGACACAGAGTGCTGGACTGGATGAGCCATTGGCCTGATCCAACATGGCTTCTCTTCTGTGACACAGAGTGTTGGACTGGATGGGCCATTGGCCTGATCCAACGTGGCTTCTCTTCTGTTCTTCTATGACACAGAGTGCTGGACTGGATGAGCCATTAGCCTGATCCAACATGGCTTCTCTTCTGTTCTTATGTTACACAGAGTGTTGGACTAGATGAGCCATTGGCCTGATCCAACATGGCTTCTCTTATGTTCTTATGTGACACAGTGTTGGACTGGATGGGCCATTGGCCTGATCCAACATGGCTTCTCTTATGTTCTTATGAGATAAATGATAGACAGATGAACAGACAGACAGACGATAGATGGATAGATGATAGATGCTTTGCTAGAACTCATGTTTTAATAGAATAGTATTATTAACATGCAGCGTTGCTTCAGGAGTCAGAACTTCTTTAATCTGTTTCATTGACAGAGAAATTACTTAACTGTGCATGCTTCCTCACAAATGGCCTGCATGTCGGTGACTCTCACAACCAGGCATTCATCATTCCAAGTGTCTCTCATTAAAAGAAAGTTCCTTCCACTGGAGGAAAGTGCGTTTGCTAGCAGAATGGAGGCAAGGGGTCCAACGCACTGAGTGTCAAGAGAGGAAGGGGCAGGGTGATGTAGGCCAGGCAGGAATATCCCTTCCTCCCTGCCCCCTTTCTTCACTTGGAACTTGTTCCCCACACACAAAGTGTCCACTGCTTGCCCTCTGTATAGGGAGCTCAAAGGGGTGCCAACCTCCAGGTGGGAACTGGCATTCTCCAGGAATTGCTACTGCTCTCCAGACTGCAGAGATCAATTCCCCTGGAAAGAGTGACACCTTTGTAGGGTGGATTTTATTGCATTATATCCCTGCTGAGTAGGGTTGCCAGGTCCAATTCAAGAAGTATCAGGGGACTTTGGGAGTGGAGCCAGGAGACTTTGGGGGTGGAGCCAAGAGCAAGAGTGTGACAAGCATTAATTGAACTCCTTTTGGCGTTCTGACCATAAAGGGACCGCACACCTTTTAAATGCCTTCCTTCCAGTGGAAATAATGAAGGATAGGGGCACCTTCTTCCAGTCCAATCTTTTTGAAATTTGGGTGGTGTTTTGGGGAGAGGCACTGGATGCTATGCTACAAATTTGGTGCCTCTACTTCAGAAAACAGCCCCTGCCAGAGCCCCAGATATCCACGGATCAATTCTCCATTATACCCTATGGGAATCGGTCTCCACAGGGAATAATAGAGTACCCAGCAGACATTTCCCTCCCACCCACCCCTTGCTTTCTGATGACCCTGAAGCAGGAGGAGGACCTCCAACCGGGGAATCCCCTGCCCCCTACTGGGGTTTGCGGAGCTCCCTTCCCAAACTCCACTACCCGAAATTTCTAGGCCATTCCTAGTTGGGAGCTTTCAGTTTTAGGAAAGCAAGATTGCATTGAGCGGGGATGAAGAGGTGGAGGGCAGTCTCTCAGATTCCAAGGCATTTCTGGAGCACCATTACCCTGACATCGCCATTACAGAATTAAGCGCGGACATCTCTCTGTCCCCCAGACACTTTGCATCTCTCCTCCTTATGATCATGCAAATTACTGATTATGATAATCTTGTGTCTGCTTTGCAGGGCTCAGATAACCCCACGTTATTTATGATGCTATAACTCATTCACTGATGCACTAAGTACCATATTAGCATCAGTGTTCTGGCCGGTGTGATTAGTTAGCAGACAAAGGAATAAACAGGGTTACAACTTTTAACTGTGTGGGGGTTTTTTTTTAAGCCTTAATTGTTTCTTGTACTCTAATTTGCTTTCGTTATGTTTTGTCGTGTTCCCATTGCTGGGATGGGGCTGGAGCTCGATGAATACAATTAGGGCCCAGTCGTTATTAAAGATGACTCTGGGTCCATTGCCAAAATAATACTTGCAGAAGTTCTCCAATTTTAGGGAATTTTTTTTCCAAACTTTTTTTTTAAAAAGGGGGAAAAAAACAGCCTCTTTAAGAAGAAAAAGAAAAAGACCAATTCAGACCTTGGTCAATGAAACTAAAGCTTGGGGTTTTGCAGCATGCTGGCCACGAGTGATGCCCTTAATGATTTTTACAGAATGATCTGTGGGGTTGGTGTGGAGTTGCCAAGTCCAATTCAAGAAATATCAGGGGACTTTAGGGGTGGAGCCAGGAGACTTTGGGGGTGAAGCCAGGAGCAAAGTTGTGACAAGCATAACTGAACTCCAAAGGGAGTTCTGGCCATCACATTTAAAGGGACTGCACACCTTTTAAATGCCTTCCCTCCATTGAAAATAATGAAGGAGAGGGGCACCTTTTGGGGGGGATTATAGAATTGGACCCCCTGGTCCAATATTTTTGAAACTTGGAAGGTGTTTTGAAGAGAAACACTGGATGCTATGCTGCAAATTTGGTGCCTCTACCTCAAAAAAACAGCCCCCCAGAGCCCCAGATACCCATGGATCAATTTCCATTATAGCCTATGGGAATCAGTCTTCATAGGGAATAACAGAGATATTCCCCTCCCCCCTCCCACTTTCTGATCACCCTGAAGTGGGGGAGGGCCTCCAACCCGGGGGATCCCCTGCCCCCACCTAGGGATTGCAACCAAATGAAACAAACCACTCTGTGAAAAATACTATTACAAAATATAATTCATACAAGGAAAAGAGTGCATTTCATCAACCTCATAATTTTACATACTACATGTGCATATTTATGCACAAATATACACCATTGTGCAAATAGTCCAAAACGTCATAAGTCCAGAAAAGAGCTCCAACGGACCGCTAGCACAGTAAAGCCCATTTCGGACTGCCAGGTCCTTCCTCCAGGGAGCCTCTTGCAAAACTTGCGGTATATGTGTAGAAAATATTTACAATGTTTAGTTCTTTCACAACTTTATGCATAATCGGAACACTGCTGCCTCCATCTGGTCAGCAAGTTAATTGTGTGTGTATATGTACATAAATATGCACATGTGGTATGTAAATCATGAGGTTGCTGACATGCACTCTTTTCCTTGTATGAATTATATTTTGTAATAGCATTTTTCACAGAGTGGTTTGTTTCATTTGGTTGCAACTTCATTCCTTTGTGTAGCCTATTGTGTATTACCACCTGGGGATTGGAAACCCTAGGTTGGTGGTGGTAAAGTGACATGAGGCTCACTGGTAGAGAATCAGCTTTGCATGCTGAAGGTGCCAGGTTCAGTCCCCAGCATCTCCAGTAAAGGTCAGGTTTAGGTGCTGTGAAGGACCTCAGCCTGAGACCTTCAAGAGCTGCTGCCATTCTAAGTAGACAATACTGACCTTGCTGAACCAAGGGTCTGAGTCAGTATAAAACAGCTTCACGTGTTTATGGGAGGAAAGTGCCACCTAGTCACAGCCAATTTATGGCAACCATGAAGGATTTTCAAGGCAAGAGATGTTCGGAGGTGGTTGGCCATTGCCTTCATCTGCATTGCATCCAGGGGTGGAAGGCTCTTTTTTGTAAGCTCTTGGAGGATTGGCTACATCAGGTGTGTGTGGCCTAACATGCAAAGGAGCTCCTGCTAGAATTCCACCCCTGATTCCATCCATGATTCCCCTTGGTGGGCTCCCAACCAGCGGCGTCACTGGGGCGGGGCCAAGGGGGCCATCGGCCCTCCCCCAGAGCATTCTCATTGGCCCCCCTCTCCGCCTTGCGCAAGCGTCGACGGCCGCCTCTAGTTGCTGCCCGCCCGGAGCCCGCGCCTGGAGCAGTGAGTCACCCATGGAGTCGGAGGAGAGGGGGATGGTGCTGGGACGTGGCTGAGTCAAGGCCTGACGCATGGTGGTTGGCTGGCGGGCGGCTCCTCCCGGGTGCTGGCGGGCCTGTGAAGGGAAGGGGGCTTCGCGGCGTCTACCGACCGGGGCACATCCGCCCGCTCTGCCCCAGGCGCGGGCTCCGGGCGGACAACAACTAGAGGCGGCCATCGACGCTTGCGCAAGGCGGAGAGGGCGCAGCTCCCTCCAAAACACGGGCGGGGAGGGAGAGGGGCTTCCCACGCTTTTGCGCAGCCAGCAGGGCGCACTTGGCCCCAGGGTGCAACCCACCCTAGTGACGCCTCTGCTCCCAACCAAGTACCAACAAGGATGACCCCTGCTTGTCTTCTGAGACCTGATGAGATCAGGCCAGCCTGCCAAGTTTCTTTTGACTTATAGCAACCCTATGAATGAATGACCTCCAAATGTCCTATCATTAACAGCCTTACTCAGGTCTTGCAAACTGAGGGGCGTGGCTTCCTGGAGTCTATTGATCTCACGTTTGTCTTTTCCTGCTGGCTTCAACTTTTCCTAGTATTGTTGTCTTTTCCAGTGCATCTTGTCTTCCCATGATGGGACCAAAGTATGATAGCCTAAGTTTGGTCATTTTAGCTTCTAGGGAGAATTCAGGCTAGCATAGTTCTACAGCTCACTTCTTTATCTCTTTGTGGTCCATGGTATCTATATCAAGGGTGGAATTCTAGCAGGAGCTCCTTTGCATAGTAGGCCTGATGTAGCCAATCCTCCAAGAGCTTACCAAAAAGAACCTTGTGAGCTCGTGAAGGATCGACCACATCAGGGAGTGTGGCCCAATATGCAAAGGAGCTCCTGCTAGAATTCCACCCCTGATCTATATGATCTATAAAGTTCCTTAAACTCATTTCCCAGCATGTTTTTAAAGTTACCATCTCTTACCCCAGGTACTTCACTTATAAATCTTTAAACCTAAGAACAGCCCAGGTGGATTAAACTAATGGTCCATCTAATACAGCATCCTGTTTCAAGCATGTTTTCTCTCTAGAGTTCTTCACTGAGATGTTTAGTTCTCTTTTCTCTGGTTTTAGTCCTAATATTGCTGTTAAAATTCTGCACTTCAGGTCTCTATTTGCACACCTTTCATGCTTGGATTCTTTCTTTCTTTCTTTTTTTGCCAGTCCTGGGGAGAATAAATGAACCCTTAATAGGTCAACGGTTCCTACCCAAAGAACAAAAACACTACTGTGGAATGAAATTATGAACGGCTTCTGTAGTCTTCAGAAGAGGGATCAACATGAGAGAGGACGGGTCATATTTGCTCAGCATAACTCCGGAGCCTTTGAATTTAGTTCCATAGTTTAAGTCCATATGCAGAGCAGTTCTCATTCTGGGCCACGTTCAAGGAAAGACATCCTTGCTCAAAATAAGCCATGCAAGATAGAGAACATATTGCATAAGGCTTCCTTATTGTTGTTACGGCTTGTGTGCCTCTTTGACTGACAGTAACCATATGGCAGAAAGTGAGGCCCTAAAGAACCTCTTGTTGAGGGTGAAAGAGGAGAGCACAAAAGTAGGCTTGTACTCAACATCAAAAAAACTAAGATCATGGCATCCGGCCCCATCACACCTTGGCAAATAGAAGGGGAAGACAAGGAAGTAGTGACAGACTTCACATTCCTGGGATCCAAGATCACTGTAGATGGTGACTGCAGCCATGAAATTAAAAGACATTTGCTCCTTGGGAGGACAGCTATTGCAAACCTAGGCAGTGTAGTAAAAAGCAGAGACATCACCCTGCCAACAAGAAGAAGAAGGAGAAGATATTGGATTTATATCCCGCCCTCCACTCCGAAGAGTCTCAGAGCGGCTCACAATCTCCTTTACCTTCCTCCCCCACAACAGACACCCTGTGAGGTGGATGGGGCTGGAGAGGGCTCTCACAGCAGCTGCCCTTTCAAGGACAACCTCTGCCAGAGCTATGGCTGACCCAAGGCCATTCCAGCAGGTGCAAGTGGAGGAGTGGGGAATCAAACCCGGTTCTCCCAGATAAGAGTCCGCACACTACACCAAACTGGCTCTCCAACAAAAGTCCATATAGTCAAAGTGATGGTATTCCCAGTAGTAATGTATGGCTGTGAGAGCTGGACCATAAGGAAGGCCAAGTGCAGAAGAACAGACGCTTTTGAGATCTGGTGCTGGAGAAGAATCTTGAGAGCACCTTGGACTGCAAGAAGATCAAATCAGTCAGTCCTATGGGAAAGCAACCCTAATTGTTTCCTGGAAGGTCAGATGCTGAAGCTGAAATACTTTGGCCACCCAATGAGAAGGGAGCACTCCCTGGAGAAGATCCTGATGCTGGGAAAGACAGAAGGCAAAAGAAGAAGGGGGTGGCAAAAGATGAGATGGCTGGACAGCATTACTAATGTAACTAACATAAATTTGAGCAGACTTCAGAGGATGGTGGAAGATAAGAGGGCCTGGCGTGACTTTGTCCATGGGGTCGCAAAGAGTCAGACTTGACTGTGCGACTGAACAACAAAAATTAGTTGCCTTCCGCTTGAGACAGCTTACAACAAAGATAAAATAAATTAAATAAGATGCATAAAATCATTAAAACCAACATTGAAACATCTCAATTCAGGGCTGCTAGGAAACTCAACTAAATCCAGTCCTAAATAAAATCGCCCACAACTGCCTTCCGAAGATCGAAAGTGAGGGGGCCACGAGCACCTCCCTGAGGAGGCTGTTCTATGATCATGGGTCTGCCACTGAAAAGGTCTTCTCTCGTGTGCCCAACAGATGAGCTTCTTTGATCAATGGCTACCAGAACCCAGCTTCCGTCGCGATCGAACTCAATTCGTGAGCAGAGAGAGCGGACTGCAGTACTGCAGCTTTAGCACTCTGCACCACAGGGCTCCTCCTTTGAATTTAGGGGGAGGTATTTGTGAGTTTCCTGCATTGTGCTGGGGGTTGGACTAGATGACCCTGGAGGTCCCTTCCAATACTATCATTCTATGATTCTAAATTGGCTTGATTTGATCTACAACCTACTTGTCTTTTTGATGGCCCACAGTCTCCATAAAACTCTCCTCTAACGACACATTTGGGATTAATCAAATTTCTTCCTGGGCCGCTGCCTTTGCCCCACAACCCTTCCTCCAGTTGCCAGGCACCGTCTGACACCCGAAGAATTGCCTGTGTTTTTTAGAAAAGGCTTTTAAGAATAAAGGAGCTGGGGAGGAGAGAGGTTCCTGATTCCAGCCCCAGCCATTTTCTTGTGTGAAAACAACCCTTGGAGGGGAGCAGGGGGGAGAGGCAGCTATTTCCCTAGTTATGCTGTTTCTTGTGCTCAGATACTCCATGTGGAACACCACAATCCCAGACGCAGCTCTTTAAAAACAGTAACGTTTTGTTTGGCCCTTGGTAGTAGAAACAGCTGTTAGGCCACAGCCAATTTATGGCAACGGGCCAGGATCAAACTCAGATTGTGAGCAGAGGTTGGACTGCAGAACTGCAGTTTACCACTCTGCACCACGGGGCTCTTTCACCAAACAGTAGAAGGGCTCAAAGTGTGAGTAACAAGAAAAGGGCGGGGGGGAGCTGGATCTATAATAGCTAACATCAGGGGTGGAATTCTAGCAGGAGCTCCTTTGCATATTAGGCTGCACAACCCGATGTAGTGGTCCGTCCCCTCCTAAAAAAACCATCTTTAGATCCGGCCCAATTGGCACACTATCGGCCGGTCTCACATTTGCCCTTTTTGGGTAAACTTATCGAGAGGGCAGTGGCGACGCAGTTACAGACTTTCCTGGAGGACGCTTCCGTCCTTGACCCATTTCAGTCCGGCTTTCGCCCGGGACATGGGACGGAGACAGTGTTGGTTGCCCTAGTGGATGACCTTCAACGGCATCTGGATCGGGGTGGCTCGGCAGTGCTGATGTTGTTAGACCTGTCGGCTGCGTTCGACACGGTCGACCATCGGCTACTGACGTGCCGCCTCGCCGACGCGGGGATTCAGGGGTTGGCCTTACAGTGGCTTTCCTCTTTCCTGGAAGGTCGGGGACAAAGGGTTGCAATTGGGGGGGAGCTATCCCGGAGGTGCACACTCGACTGTGGTGTGCCCCAAGGGGCGGTTCTCTCCCCGATGTTATTTAACATCTACATGCGGCCTCTTGCCCAGATTGCCCGAAGGTACGGGCTAGGGTGTCACCAGTACGCTGATGACACCCAGCTCTATCTACTGATGGACGGCCGGCCGGTCTGCGCCCCGGAAAATCTTGATCGGGCACTACAGGCCGTGGCTGAGTGGCTCAGACTGAGTGGGCTGAAGCTAAATCCTGCGAAGACAGAGGTCCTTTGCTTGGGTCGCCGCGGCCCGGGAGGGGGAATCCCCCTTCCAGTTTTTGACGGTGCGCCGCTGACGGCGGCGGACAGGGTCAGGAGCTTGGGGGTGCTATTGGAGCCTTCTCTAAAGATGGAGGCTCAGATAGCAGCCGCTGCCAAGTCCGCATTTTTTCATCTTAGGCGGGCAAGGCAGCTGGCCCCCTTCCTGGCGCTCGACGACCTAGCAACAGTGATCCATGCCACGGTCACTTCGAGGTTGGACTACTGCAATGCCCTCTACATGGGGCTGCCCCTGTCCCGAACTCGGAAATTGCAGCTGGTGCAGAATGCCGTGGCCCGGCTGTTATTGGGTCTCCCAAAGTGGGGACACATTCGGCCGGGTCTTCGGACTCTGCACTGGCTTCCAGTGATATACCGAGTCCGGTACAAGGTGCTGGTTATTACCTTTAAAGCCCTATATGGCCTGGGACCTGCCTACCTGAAGGACCGTCTCTCCCCACATGTTCCCCAGAGAGTACTGAGGTCGGGAACACAAAATCTCCTCACTATCCCTGGGCCAAAAGAAGCCCGCTTGAAATCCACCAGAGAAAGGGCTTTCTCCATTATGGCCCCTACATGGTGGAATCAGCTGCCGGAAGAGGTGAGGGCCCTGCGGGACCTGGTTCAGTTCCGCAGGGCCTGTAAGACGACCCTCTTCCGGCTAGCCTACACCTAGCTAAGATGAGAACTCAATGTAGCTTGCTTGACGTCTGTTCTATATGTAATTGGAACGTTTACTGGTTTTTAAGGTTTTAACTGTTTTAAATGTTTAATTGCTTATATATTTATATTGTTTAATTGTATGTTTGACTAATTTCTGGAAGCCGCCCTGAGCCACTTGTGGGAAGGGCGGGATACAAATAAATAAATAAATAAATAAATCTCCAAGAGCTTAAAAAAGGTAAAGGTGCAAGCACCAGTCGTTTCCGACTCTGTGGTGACGTTGCCTTCACAACATTTTAACGGTAGACTTTTTATGAGGTGGTTTGCCATTGCCTTCCCCAGTCATCTACACTCCCCCCCCCCCTCCAGCAAGCTGTCAGGCGTAGGTTCATTGAAGCTCACAAGTAAGCAGACTTGGTATTTTGAAACAAAGTTGCGTTTATTGGATACTTCAGAGTTACTTCAGCATGGCAGGTATTGGAACTGATGGAGATCAACTCGAACTATTGCCATTTATCCTTCTACATCAAAGCAATGGTTTCTACCCCCAAATTCCCAAAACAAAAGATTCCTTTGCATGTGAGACTTTTCCCAACGCTTCCCCCCCTTACCTCTTCCGCTGGTGGTTACATTTCCCAGTGCCAATCTCCTTGGGGCCTCCGGAGAGGAGGTGAGAACCTGGCACATACTGTCTACTTCAAAGGGACCTTGGCAACCTTTGATATTCCTGGGAAGCTGGTTTCTACTCTTCCCCTCTCCCTCCTTGCTACCCCGGCTTCTATGTTAGTAGGCATTTCTAAGCAGCATTGAATATGATTAGTAACAGCATTGATTAACATCATAGATGAACAGAGCCTGACACAAGTTGGGTCCTCATTTTAATGACCTCGGAAGGATGGAAGGCTGAGTCAACCTTGAGTCAGCTACCTGAACCAGCTTCCGCTGGGATCAAACTCAGGTCGTGAGCAGAGGGCTCCGACTGCAGTACTGCAGCTTTACCACTCTGTGCCACGGGCTCAATCTCCAAGAGCTTACAAGGCTCTTTTTGATCTAGTGCAGTGTCTTCTCTCCATGGATCGAGATCACGGTTACCAACTGTAGGTTGGGAAATTCCTGGAGACTTTGCGAGCAGAGCATCAAGAGGACAGAGTTTGGAAAGAGGAGGGACCTCAGTAGGTATTATATGACAGAGATCAGCCGTGACCCAATTCTGCTCAATATGACAAGTTGCTCAGATACTGCAAAGGTATGCCGTCTTCTGAATGATTTGCCATCTGAAATAACTGAAAAGGTTGCTTTATTCTTGAGCCTGGTAATCAAGGATCGATTCTCCAGTGCAGGGATGGAATTCCAGCAGGGACTCCTTTGCATATTAGGCTACACCCCCCAAAAGTAGCCATTCCTTCAAGAACATACAAAAAAGAGCCTTGTAAGCTCTTGGAGAATTGGCTACATCAGGAGGGTGTGGCCTAATATGCAAAGGAGCTCCTGCTAGATTTCCACCCCTGGATAATGTCAAGGCTCCACTTACACGAGCAACTCCAGATAGCTGCTCGCTGGCAGAGAGATCTTTCCTGAACAGCAAATAATAAAATTGCAGAGTTTTGTGCGTGAGAGAGTGTGCGGGTGTGCGTGCCATTAATGAAATGCAAATTAAAATTGGGTGCACATTAATGCAAAGAGTTGAATATCCATTTAATCAGAATCCTCCCTGCAGGGCCCAATGATAAAAATGACAGAGGACTCGCATTACTAATTCTGGACTTGTCGCATGCCGTGTGCACTTACCTTGTAAATGAACTGGCAGAACGGCAACCTGCCTGCTGGGCTGCAGGCTCATCTTCGGATTCTCAGGTCCCTCCGGGCAGCTGGCAGGGCAGGGGGGGGGGGGGATGAACTTTCCGGGAGCTAGGAGTTTTTTCACGTTACAGCAATATGTCCACATAACCTCTAGTATGAGAGCCAGTTTGGGATAGTGGCTAAGTGTGCAGACCCTTATCTGGGAGAACCGGGTTTGATTCCCCACTTCTCCACTTGCACCTGCTGGAATGGCCTTGGGTCAGCCAGAGCTCTGGCAGAGGTTGTCCTTGAAAGGGCAGCTGCTGTGAGAGCCCTCTCCAGCACCACCCACCTCACAGGGTGTTTGTCATGGGGGAGGAAGGTACAGGAGATTGTGAGCCGCTCTGAGACTCTTCGGAGTGGAGGGTGGGATATAAATCTAATATCTTAATCTACCTCACAGGGTGTCTGTTGTGGCGGGGGGGAGAAGGTAAAGGAGATTGTGAGCCGCTCTGAGACTCTTTGGAGTGGAGGGTGGGATATAAATCCAATATCTTCATCTACCTCACAGGGTGCCTGTTGTGTGGGGGGGGGGGGGTGTAAAGGAGATTGTGAGCCGCTCTGACACTCTTCGGAGTGGAGGGCGGGATATAAATCCAATATCTTCATCCACCTCACAGGGTGTCTGTTGTGGGGGAGGAAGGGAAAGGAGATTGTGAGCCGCTCTGAGACTCTTCGGAGTGGAGGGCGGGATATAAATCCAATATCTTCATCCACCTCACAGGGTGTCTGTTGTGGGGGAGGAAGGGAAAGGAGATTGTGAGCCTCTCTGAGACTCTTCGGAGTGGAGGGCGGGATATAAATCCAATATCTTCTTCTTCTATCTTCTTCAGTATGACCTGGAAGTGACGTAGGCACACCTGGGATGTCAGAGCAGCTCTCTGGTTTTGGGGCAAAAACTCTGTGCTAGAATTAGCTTCCACCATAGAGTTTTTGCTCAAAAACCAGATCATCACCCTGAGGTCCCCGACCTACCTACGTCACTTCTGGGTCATGTTGAACTCATATAGGCACACTGCTGAAACATCAAGTGTTCCTCTCTCATTTGGGGGGTTAATTTCCCCCCACCAGCCAGCTGGTCTTTGGTGGAAAGGTGGGGCTTGGGAGTGGGGTACCCCACCCCCACTGGGCAGGTCTGTAGTCCCTAGCTCAGCCTGACGAGGGTCAAGCCAAAGAAAACCCTCTGGGGAGCAATTTTAAGGAAGTTTTAAGGGAAAGGTCTCTTCTAGAAAGATTGGTGGGTCTAATGGTGGGTCAGTCACAGTTCTTGAAAGAGCTGTTCTCTCAAGAGCAGTTCTCTCAGAGCTAGGGTTGCCAATCCCCAGGTGGGGGCAGGGGATTTCCCAGTTTGGAGACCCCCCCGCTTCAGGGTCGTCAGAAAGCGGGGGGAGGGGAGAGAAATGTCTGCTGGGAACTCTATTATTCCCTATGGAGATTTATTTCCATAGAAAATCATGGATAATTGATCTGCGGGTATCTGGGGCTCTGGGGGGCCCTGTTTTTTGGGATAGAGGCACCAAATTTTCAGTATAGTATCTAGTGCCTCTCCCCAAAATACCCCCCAAGTTTCAAAAAGATTGGACCAAAGGGTCCAATTCTATGAGCCCCAAAAGAAGGTGCCCCTATCCTTCATTTTTTCCTATGGAAGGAAGGAATTGTAAAGGTGTGCCGTCCCTTTAAATGTGATGGCCAGAACTCCCTTTGGAGCTCAATTATGCTTGTCACAGCCTTGATCTTGGCTCCATCTCTAATGTCTCCTGGCTCCACCCCCAAAGTCTCCTGGCTCCACCCCCAAAATCCCCAGATATTTCTTGAATTGGACTTGGCAACCCTACTCAGAGCTCTCTCAGCCCCACTGACCTCACAGGCAGGGTTCCCTCTAAGCTGAGTTAGCGTGAGCTAACTCACAGATCTTTAGCCTCCAGCTCACACATTTTTGTCTTAGCTCAGAAAGGGTGGCCCCAGAGCACAATACTTTAGAAGAAGAAGAAGAAGATATTGGATTTATATCCCGCCCTCCACTCCGAAGAGTCTCAGAGCGGCTCACAATCTCCTTTCCCTTCCTCCCCCACAACAGACACCCTGTGAGGTAGATAAGATATTGGATTTATATCCCGCCCTCCACTCCAAAGACTCTCAGAGCGGCTCACAATCTCCTTTCCCTTCCTCCCCCACAACAGACACCCTGTGAGGTAGATGAAGATATTGGATTTATATCCCGCCCTCCACTCCGAAGAGTCTCAGAGCGGCTCACCATCTCCTTTCCCTTCCTCCCCCACAACAGACACCCTGTGAGGTAGATGAAGATATTGGATTTATATCCCGCCCTCCACTCCGAAGAGTCTCAGAGCGGCTCACCATCTCCTTTCCCTTCCTCCCCCACAACAGACACCCTGTGAGGTTGGTGGGGCTGGAGAGGGCTCTCCCAGCAGCTGCCCTTTCAAGGACAGCCTCTGCCAGAGCTATGGCTGACCCAAGGCCATGCCAGCAGGTGCAAGTGGAGGAGTGGGGAATCAAACCTGGTTCTCCCAGATAAGAGTCTGCACACTTAACCACTACACCAAACTGGCTCTCCTGGCTCTCCTTTATGCAATAGCTCACAGCTTTCATGCCAGGAGATCACAAAGTAGAATTTTTGCTCACAAGACTCTGCAGCTTAGAGGGAACATTGGTCACAGGATGTCTTTCGTGGGGAGAAGAAGGGAAAGGAGATTGTAACCCATTCTAAGACACCTAGTGAAGGGTGGGGTATAAATCAAAACTCCTCCTTCTCCTCTGCCTTCATATGGTTCTCACTTCCTCCATTTTATCCAAACAACACCCCTATGCAGTGGGTTAAGCGGAGAGAGCATGAGAGGTCCAAAGCCACCCCTGGCAAGCAGGGTTTTGAACTATGGTCCAACATTCTAACTCTGGCTCAATGGCAGGGCATCTGCTCAGCATGCAGAAGGTCCCCAGTTCAATCTCTCTCATCTCCTGTAAAGTATCAGGCAGGAGGTGATGTGAAAGACCCTTACCTGAGACCCAGAAGAGCCACGACCAGCCTGAGTAGACAAGACTGAGCTTGATGAACCGATGATATGATTCAACATGAGGCAGCTTCATGAGAATCTCTACACAACGCTGGATGTCAGTATCATGGTGCTGGAAAGTGCTGCATTGCAGCTGATTTATGGTGACCCTTTCAAGGCAAGAGACGTTCAGATATGGTATCCCACTGTCTGACTCTGGATAGCAACCCTGGATTTTCTTGGCTGTCTCCTATCCAAATACTAACCAGGGCTAACCCTGTTTAGCTTCAGAAGTCTGACGAGATTGCACTGGCCTATCCAGGTCAGGGGGTCCATAGTATAGCTGCTCCCAAGGGATTCTGGGAGTGATTGGCCCAACATCACCCACCTCAAGGAGAAGAAAGGGCGCCAACAGATTATATGAGCCCACACTACTCTCGTGCTTTCATAATCCAGATTAATGCCACTGGCCACAAGTACAAAGCAAAAACTTGAAATATAGATAGAGTCAATAACTCTATGATGGAACAAAGGTGTGTATGTATGTATGTGTATACCAGGGGTGACCAAACTTGCTTAATGTAAGAGCCACAAAGAATAAGCATCAGATGTTTAGAGCCACAAGACAGACAACAGGAAGGAAGGAAGGAAGGAAGGAAGGAAGGAAGGAAGGAAGGAAGGAAGGAAGGAAGGAAGGAAGGAAGGAAGGAAGGAAGGAAGGAAGGTGTCGCGCCCTGGGCACCCCTCCCGGTCTCCCGGTGCCGCCGTCGCCCCTCCCGGGCACTCTGGGGCGTTCCCCGGAGGTCTCAGAAACAGGGGGTGGGAGCCGGGTTACTTCACCACAGGCCCCCGTTCCCCTCCTGGCTGTGCTGCGGCTCCTGTCCCTCTCTCTCGCGAGGCAGCCTCAATAAGCACCGGCCAGCTTCCTCCCCGACCTCCTGCCTTCCCTTCCTTTATCCTCCCGTCCCAATCTTCCCCCTTCCTGGGTTCTGCCCCTCTCTGGCTCCTCCCCCCCTTCAAAGCCCCAGACGCCCGGGAGAGGCGAGCCGGGGCTGGGCTGCCTGGGCGTGCCTCAGGCGTCCTGGACCTCTGCAGCGTGCTGGGGTGTGGTGTCTCTCGCCGCCACGGGTCAGGCGGCTCTCTGCCCAGCGCTGGGCTTAGCTTCTCCCTCCTGCTCCCCGACGTCTCGCTCTGGCCAGGCTCCTCGGACCCGGAGACGGGCTTGTTGGCTGAGAGGCGTTGTTCGAGCGGCTGTTGGCGCCCCGTCAGCCCAGGTGAGGGGTGGGGCCACCATGGGGGCTTGGGAAGGTGTGGGAGGCTCTCGGGGCGGCGACGGGGGCCGGGAGCGGCTGGCAGGCGCCGGGGAGTCCCCCTTGCGCAGTCCTCGCCCGGGCTGGGCGGGACACAAGGAAGGAAGGAAGGAAAATGGAGAGGAGGGTGAAGTGGAAAGAAAGCAACTTTAACTTCAAGTGCATTCTTCAAGTCACACGCTAGCTTGGCTTGAAGAAGTGATTTAAAGAGAGAAATGCTTTCTCCAAGCCAGCCAATAGGGCAAGCTTCAAGAGCCACACAATATGTGTGAAAGAGCCTTATGTGGCTCCCGAGCCACAGTTTGGCCACCCCTGGTACATACATACATACATACATGAGTACAAAAGTATATGCAATATATGTACACATCTACCTCTGTTCTTTTGATTAAAATAAAAGTTAAACACATTTTCTAAATATTTCTGCCAATTTCTTTTAATCAAAGGTTATTACTCCAAGATAATAATAGTAATGTTGGGCCTCTCCTGTGTATGTCTGTAGGGCTGCCAGTTGGGAAATACCTGGAACTTTGGGGGGGTGGAGCTCGGGGAGTGCAGGGTTTGGAGAGGGAAGGGGCCACCGCAAGGTACAAGCTACGGAGTCCATTTTCTCAAAGGGAAACTGATCTTCATCGTCTGGAGTTCAACTGTAGCAGTGGGAGATCTCCAGGTACCACCTGGAGATTGGCAACCATGGACACCCGTGACACCATTTCCTGTCAAGCCATGACCACCATGCACCTGGCAGGCGCTAGGTGAGCAAAAAGAAACTTTTGGAAATGACATTTCCCACCCCCCCACCCCGGATTGATCTGGCTGAAAAACCCAAGAACTCTTTGTTTAAGAGGAGAACTCCATTTCCACCCTAGCTGGAGCTTCCGCTGCGGGCCACGCGACTTCCCGATGGGACTGTCGGTAGAGAGCCTCTTTGAAGTTAATCAAGCCAACACCTCCCCCTTCCCCCGAAATCCTGCTCCGGACTTCAAACGATTACAAAGGAATTCCTGAGGGAGAAAAATACATATGATGGATGACAAAGAGTCATCCATTGAAATAATTATGTAAATGACCATGCAGTTCCACTGGCAAAGAGAAAGCGATTTCCTCTGCTATGCAAGAGAATACGTAACCGCTTGGCGCAAAGTCTGAGCATATTGTAATGCAGTGGCTTTCAAACTGTGCACCTAAAAATGCTGAAATTCCTCTGCACATTAAAGTTTTCTCCATTAGGAGATCAGTAGGGCAAGTAGTACTGCCAAGTTCAGCACCAGCAACCAGCAGGAGAGCAGACAAAGTGGGGACATAAAGGGGCATTCATCTGCGACAGCGTGATGTCACTCCCAGAAAACCCAAAAGTGACATTGTAGGACATTTGTGGACATGGGCGCTATTGAGCTACACTAAAGCATCATATTCTGCAGTACTATACACCAACCCTCAAAGCATCTAAGCATCTAAGTCAGGGTTGTCAAACATGCAGTTTGGAGGCTGAATTAGGCCCCGGGGGGCTCCTATCAGGCTGTCATCTGCTTCCTTCTCCCTCTCTCTTGCTTCCTTCTGCATCACAGCTTGCTTTGCAAGGCTTGCTCAATTGCACAGGAGCTACAGAGCAGAACCTCTATTTTCTCCATTGGCTGAGGCTCCTCCTTTGGGGAGGAAGGGGGGAGGAATAGCTTGCTTTGCCAGGCTCTCTCAGTCACACAGCAGAGCTACTGAGCCAAGCCTCTCCTCCTTCTATTGGCTGAGGAAAGAGCCAGAGCTTCCTTTGCCCAGTTCCCTGGTTCCCATGGGAGAAATACAAAGAAAGCCTCTTTAAGACCAACGAGTGCTAACATTTTAAGCATATTTTAAGTCATATATATATATATATATATATATATATATATATATATATATATATATATATATATATATATATATATATATAGACATGGCCTGGCTCAACAAGGTTTAATTTATGTCAGATCTGGCCCTCACAAAAATGAGTTTGACACCCCTGAAGTGTTGTAGCAGACACATCCAAGATGTACCACATAGTTTTTTTGAGAACGTTGTTTTGTGTGTGTGTTTTCACTGCTACACTGGTAAGATGGTGTTTATAGCTCAAGATAATGCCCAGGGTAATGTCGAAGTACTTGGGTGTATGGTTGTGTGTAAGGCAGGTGCCATTAAGGTTCACAGGTAGCGAGTTTGTTATTGTGATGGAAACAGGAGCATTCTGTTTTTCCTGGACTACCATTTATGGTAGTAGTCAGCCCAAATTCGAGGTCCTTTCGATTGATTTGTGCCTTATTGCAATTGCCATGCCATCCGCATAAGCAAACTTCCTGCATATCGTCTCGGGAGCTTTGGAGATGTATAGATTGAAAATACCTGTTGCGAGGTCCAAACTCTGGGTGGTCCATTATTCATTTTCTCCAGACTGTGTCATAAGCGGCAGTCAGATGGATGAAAACTGCTGATGTTTTAAGACACTTCGGATACCCTGCCTCAAAGAAAGTTGTTACGCTCAGAACCTGGTCTTTACAACTACGATGGGGTCTAAATCCTGCCTGCTCTATGAGGGATATGTTCATTAATTCTATCACTGATTCTGTTTAGGATTAGCTTCTTGAGGAGCTCAGATGGGTAATAGGTCTGTCTGTAACTTTCTGCTAGATGTTTTGGTTTTCCAGGGTTTCAGAATAGCAACTCTCCTTGCTTTCTTGAATTCCCCCGGGACTCTTTCTGTTCTCATGATGTCAGTGAGAAATTTTACAAGTCACTTCTTAGTGAGCGTTCTGCTGTTGATCAGGAATTCATTACGGATGCAGCCAAAGCGTGGTGTCTTTCTGCTCTTGACGTTTTTCAGTGCCTTGGAAATCTCATTAGCACTGAAATCCCCTGACAGCTCACAGGTGCATTAAAAAATTTGGAGTTCTTCTTCTTCTTTCCTGATTGTAAAATCTCGATCCTTTGGAGGTCTGGATAGGGATGCCAGTTGGACAGCTACCTGGTTTGATGTTACTTCTGGATTTCCTCAGAGTACAGGTGGGTTTGAGCCTAGGGGGTTTTTTGACAGGCTCCAGGTTTTCCTACTGGAATGCTTGAAATCCAAATTTGCAGTTACTTTGGTCCATTTTTGCTTATGTGCAGCATTGAATTCATGAAGTAGTTAATCTGCTACTTCTGGGTCTTTGCTTTCAAGGACATTTTGATACAGCCTGATCACTCCAGCCTGGAATGCATTATTTCCTATATCCTTGACGAATGTGCCTTTTGAGCATTGATATAACAACTCCAATGAATCGGCAGTAATTATTATGTGTGGGAGGGAACCGTCCCAGACACCTATCCAGATCTTCATTGAAACCTTTCCAATGTGCCTTTTTAAAGTTCCATCATGGTTTTGGGAAAGACCTGGTATTTGGAATCCTAGCTTGTGGTTAATAGGTCAATGAATGTGTGGGAAAGTCTCAAGAGTGTGTTTGGATATAGTCATGGGCTAACTTCTCCAGTCAGATGAAACAACTGATAACTCAGGATTGGACTCTCTACTCCATGCTGCTAATCTGAAGGTGCTGCTGTCTTTAGCGTTGAAAACGAAATATAAGCCACATTCTTCAGGCCAGTCGACAAGCACCTCACCATTCTTATTACTAACCATGTATCTCCAGTTTCCATGTGTCAAGTCTGCTTTAACTCTGGTCAAGCCTGCACTCAATCTTTGGTTCAGGAGAGAAGCTTCCTTGAGCCCATCTGGTGAAATAGCAACTGATGGAGAGCTCCGTGTCAGCACCTCACGAGCAGCAATTGATAAAAATGGGGGGGGGGCAGGGCGGGCTGTTACTTCATCATGGAAAAATAAGCAAGCATCAGAAAAGCCTGTGCCAGATTGTTGTGTGTGTTTGGGGGGGGGTGTGTTTTCTCTCCCAGAAGCACGGAACAGAATCTGTTTTAAGAGCAGGACTTGGTTTAGCCAGTCAAGCTGCTTAGAAGAAGACTGCAGATTTATACCCCTCCATTCTCTCTGAATCCGAGACTCAGAGCAGCTTACAATCTCCTATATCTTCTCCCCCCACAACAGACACCCTGTGATGTGGGTAGGGCTGAGAGGGCTCTCACAGCAGCTGCCCTTTCAAGGACAACCCCTGGGATACCTATGGCTGACACAAGGCCATTCCAGCAGCTGCAAATGGAGGAATGGGGAAATAAACCCAGTTCTCCCAGATAAGAGTCTGCACATGCTGGGTAAGCATCCTGGGTAAAGCCATACTGTATGCCAACGCTGCTAGCTTGAATTCTCCTCACCCCCCTCCTTTCTTTTGTTATGTAGTGATGCTTTGAAATGGGAATATGTGAAAGAGATTATCGTGCCTTCTCAGGCCGGGCATCGGGGGAGGTTGGAGCCGAGGAGACGCTCAAGGCCAAAGCAGGCCTGAGAACGAAATTGTAACATCAATGTGTGAATGTGCCCTGCATAGTACCCCTCCCTCAAGAATCCCTTTGAAGTGTACCTTATGTGATTGCATTCTACTGTATGATCTTTAGTCTTTCAATCTCCTCGTAGTCGAGAACCATGATATCAATAAACTAGCTACTTTGTTATCAACAAGGACTCGTTATTAAATCTGCCAACTTGACACCATGGTGGCTGTTAAAGGCACTGGTGTACACAGAAGGATGAGAGTAGACTGACAAGACATGTGCTGGCCATGGAACTGCAGGAGGTTTGTAAACACTGACACCATGTACTTCCCCAACTTTTACTATGATTGTGTGGATGTCGTCATGGATGTGGATCGATACCTGCTTCACATTTTCAATGTTGCTTCGGGCATAAGTCACTATGCCTTAGGTATGATCGTATGTAAGGCCAAGAACATCATATCCCGCAATTGTCACTCTTTTGGTTGTTGTAGATGTTCCGGCCTGTGTGGCCGTGGTCCTGGCATTGTGAGACCTGACGCTTCACTCTGTTGTGGGCTTGCTTTTCATTATCAAGATGAGGTTTTTTTTGAACTAGAGTGAAATCTGTTGTATTGGCCAATAGGATTTGCAATAAGTCTTGGCATTTAGACTAGCTTATACCCTCAATATTTATTTGGCAGTGCTGCGTGAGTGAATTAAGTATGGGACGTCATGCTTCGTTCCTGCCTGGCTCATTGGAGCCTTTAGAACTGAGCTGGGGGCGGGACTTGGGAACAACAGACAGCAGGATCCAAACTCCTGCTGCCCTGATCCAATCACGGGCTCCTGCTGGTTCAAGTAGTCCAATGGCGCTCTAGCGCAGGAACCCAGGACTGTATATAGCTGGCCCTGTTCAGCAGCATTTAGTTTAGCGGCTAAAATGTGTTGATGCAATAAAGAGCTCTTTGGTCGCTACACCGAGTCTCTTCAATGTGTCGAACCACTACAAGTTTGATGTAGCGGTTAAGTGTGCGGACTCTTATCTGGGAGAACCAGGTTTGATCCCCCACTCCTCCACTTGCACCTGCTAGCATGGCCTTGGGTCAGCCATAGCTCTGGCAGAGGTTGTCCTCGAAAGGGCAGCTGCTGTGAGAGCCCTCTCCAGCCCCACCCACCTCACAGGGTGTCTGTTGTGGGGGAGGAAGGGAAAGGAGATTGTGAGCCGCTGTGAGACTCTTCGGAGAGGAGGGCGGGATATAAATCCAATATCTTCATCTACCTCACAGGGTGTCTGTTGTGGGGGAGGAAGGGAAAGGAGATTGTGAGCCGCTGTGAGACTCTTCGGAGTGGAGGGCGGGATATAAATCCAATATCTTCATCTACCTCACAGGGTGTCTGTTGTGGGGGAGGAAGGGAAAGGAGATGGTGAGCCGCTCTGAGACTCTTCGGAGTGGAGGGCGGGATATAAATCCAATATCTTCATCTACCTCACAGGGTGTCTGTTGTGGGGGAGGAAGGGAAAGGAGATTGTGAGCCGCTCTGAGACTCTTCGGAGAGGAGGGCGGGATATAAATCCAATATCATCTTCTTCATCTTCATCTATATTATAGGCAGACCCTGATGCAGTCTTCTATACCCCTTGTCAAGTAGTCCTGAGAAGGGCTGTTTGATTGGTTGATAATTTCCATGTGTGAAGTGTAGCCAGAAGATCCTACAATTGTCTGGCAGCCAGAAGTTCTAACTCTTTAGTGTTATTTAGGATGCACCACAAGAAGACAAGCTAGAATTGCAACCCCAGTCTTGTTCCAGTTGGAGAGAAGTGTCGGCTCCTTGTGTTGGAAAATCATTCCTCCTTGTGTTGGAGGAACTCTTCACCATTTGCTAAACTCAAACCCGGAGTCCAACAAACAATTAGCCCAAGCTGGTCTAGCCAACAGCTTATATCAGCTGACAGTACACACCAGAATACGCCCCAGAATTTTCTGCTGTTCGCTGGAGGTTTACCATGGCTGGCGTGTAGGGGTTCTTCAGCAGATGCATCAAAGTGAAAAGGGTTCCCTGGTAAATGGAAGTGTGGAAACAACACCAGCAATCACTGCTGCTACAATGAAATGACAGGTCCATGAGTTGGCATAAAATTTAGTGTAGCATAGGATTGCCAGCCCAAGGCTGCAACCAGCAGGACAGTATTAGGGATGGGGACTTACCTGTGCAATAGGGTTGCCAGCCTCCAGGTGGGTCCTGGATATCCCCAGGAATTATAACTTACCTCCAGGTGACAAAGATCAGTTCCTCTGGGGAAAACGACTGACTGTCTTCGGCGGGGAGGGCGGGGTATAAATTAAATGTTATTATTATATAGTGGGTCCCATGCAATGATGAGGCGAGGTTGTAGAGATCATAGCTCTTTTATTAGCTACAGCATAGTATAGCGCTGCACTCAAAACTGAAGACTGGCCCAACGGGGCCATCTATATATACATTCTGGGTTCCCGCACTAGCATGCTATTGGACCATTCAAACCAGCAGGGGGCCTGTGATTGGAGCAGGATGGCAGGGATTTGGATCCTGCTGCCTATTGTTCCTGAGTCCCCAAGCTCAGTCCTACAGACTCCAATGAGCCAGGCAAGAACGCCAAAGATTAGTCACAATTCCAATCACATATACAACGTCCTTGGAGGGGGCTCTCCATGCCATGATGCTCTGATGAGGTCCTTCTCCTCTTCAAACCTCACCTTCTCAAGGTTCCACCTCCTAATTCTCCAGGAATTTCCCAGATTGGAATTGCATCCCTAATATCCAGTATCCCCGGCAATGTTCCCTCTGAGCTGTGGAGCCTTGTGAGCAAAACTTCTACTCTGTGAGCTCCTGGCATTAAAGTTCTGAGCTCCTGCATCAATTAGTTTGCTTTGGGGCCGTCCTTCCTGAGCTAAGACAAAAATTTGTAAGCTAGAGGCTCACACTAACTCAGCTTAGAGGGAACACTGATCTCCAGTGTCGGTATTGGAAAGAGAAAGCTCGGGCATTCAAGAACTTTGTGAAGAATTAAAAGAGGACTGAGAAGAACCAAACTAAGCCCATAATTGACAGAAACAACTGGCTCCTTAAAGGCAACCTGCAGTAAACAAGCTGTACTCACAGCGGGCAAATTTCACACATTCATGTGACAATAATTCTGGATATTCAGAACAAAGGCAGGTAGACTCTTTGCCTTGGACTTAAACAAACGGAAGCAGATTAACTGCTCCTTGAAATGAATGCTTCAGCAGCTCACCCCACAGAGACGGACAAACAATCCCTGCACTGCTTAAGCAGTTTTGTTCCGACCTGTAGAAAGGAAATTGTATCTCTGAGGAGGGAGTCTTTCCTCCAGACTATTCAGACTCCTCGGCTCTCAGAAGAGCAAGGAGGATTTACTGACGCCCCAGTTAGAGCATCTGGAATAGAACAAATCATTATAAGAGAGAGGGAGAAAAACGAGAAGACTCCTGGGCTCGATGACTGCAGTTCAGTATAAATTACTCTCAGAAATCCTGTTCTTGGAGCTAGTGGATCTAGCTGGTGATGGGCAAACACTCCCCTGCGTGAGCTGGAATTGGACTGAAAATAGCAAGTAGCATTCTTGAATGCTTGAAGCAGTGGACTTTTTGTAATGAGTGCTCCACATTGTTCTAAATTTGCATTGCCAGTTATTGCCGCCACATAGGGTTGCTGGGTCTGCATTGAAAAATATATCTGGAGAGTCAATTTGGTGTAGTGGTGAAGTGCATGGACTCTTATCTGGGAGAACTGAGTTTGATTCCCCACTCCTCCACTTGCACCTGCTGGAATAGCTATCACAGAGGTTGTCCTTGGAAGGGCAGCTGCTGTGAGAGCCCTCTCAGCCCCACCCACCTCACAGGGTGCCTGTTGTGGGGGGAGAAGATAAAGGAGATTGTAAGCCACTCTGAGTCTCTGATTCAGAGAGAAGGGTGGGGTATAAATCTGCAGTTCTTCTTCTTGGGGGTGGATGTGGGAGAGAGTGGGGTTTGGGGAGTGGAGGGGCTTCAGCTTGCCATAGCTGAAGGAGCTCCCTTCAAAGGAGCCATTTTCTCCCAGGGAGCTGATCTCTTCCAGCTGGAGATCAGTTGTAAAAGCAGGAGATCTCCTGGCCCCACCTGGAGGCTGGCAAGCCTACTCTTGCAGGTTCTCACATTCCTTTCTCATGCCTGACCTTGTGACTCCTCCCATCCCCCACCATTTGCCCGACTCACTTGAGGGGTGTGATGGGAACTTCCAGGAAAGAAGTGCTTTCTTTTGGTTGACTTGAATCTACTGGGATGGTAGTGATGGAAGGGAAGCTAAATAGGTTACCTCTCTGGCATTCAGCCTTGCCCATTTTACTTCTCTGACTCCCAAAGTTGAATATGTGTATGAGATGTTTTCAACTAGGACCACATGGACAACCTACATGAACACACATAGAATCATAGAGTTGGAAGGTACCTCCAGGGTCATCTAGTCCAACCCCCTGCACAATGCAGGAAACTCACAAACACCTCCCCCTAAATTCACAGGATCTTCATTGTTGTCAGATGGCCATCTAGCCTCTGTTTAAAAACTTCCAAGGAAAGAGAGCCCACCACCTCCGAGGAAGCCTGTTCCACTGAGGAACCGTTCTAACAGTCAGGAAGTTCTTCCTCATGTTGAGCCAGAAACTCTTTTGATTTAATTTCAACCCACTGGTTCTGGTCCTACCTTCTGGGGCCACAGAAAACAATTCCACACCATCCTCTAGATGACAGCCCTTCAAGTACTTGAAGATGGTGATCATATCACCTCTCAGCCGCCTCTTCTCCAGGCTAAACATCCCCAGCTCCTTCAACCTTTCCTCATAGGACTTGGTCTCCAGACCCCTCACCATCTTTGTCACCCTCCTCTGGAGCTGTTCCAGCTTGTCTATATCCTTCTTAAAATGTGGTGTCCAAAACTGAACACAATACCCCAGGTGAGGTCTTACCAGAGCAGAGTAAAGCGATACCATCACATCACATGATCTGGACATTATACTTCTGTTGATACAGCCCAAAATTGCATTTGCCTTTTTAGCCACCGCATCACACTGTTGACCCCTAGATCCTTTTCGCACATACTACTGCTAAGACAAGTCTCCCCCATCCTATAACCATGCATTGGATTTTTCCTACCTAAATGCAGAACTTTACATTTATCCCCGTTAAAATTCATTGTATTGATTTTAGCCCAGTTTCGCAGCCTGTCAAGGTCATCCTGTTTCTGTCTTCGACTGTATTTGCAACTCCTCCCAATTTCGTATCATTGGCAAATTTACTATGCATTTCCTCTGTTCCTTCATCCAAATTGTTTATAAAGATGTTGAACAAAGCAGGTCCCAGGGCAGATCCTTGAGGCACTCCACTTGTCACTCCTCTCCAAGAGGATGAGGAACCCTTCACAAGCACTCTTTGGGTGCGATCTGTCAACCAGTTACAGATCCACCTAACACTAACAGGATCCAAACCACATTTTACCAACTTGTCAACAAGGGTAGTAGGTGGAACCTTATCAAAAGCCTTACTAAAATCAAGACAAACGATGTCTACAGCATTCATATGAACATATGAAGCTGTCTTATACTGAATCAGACCCTTGGTCCATCAAAGTCAGTATTGTCTTCTCAGACTGGCAGCAGCTCTCCAGGGTCTCAAGCTGAAGATTTTCACACCTATTTGCCTGGACCCTTTTTTGGAGATGCCGGGGATTGAACCTGGGACCTTCTGCTTCCCAAGCAGATGCTCTACCACTGAGCCACTGTCCCTCCCTCACCGTCCATTCCCCTGAGCCATGAAGCTGTCTTACACTGAATCAGATCCTGAGTCTATCTAGGTCAATATAGTGTACACAGACTGGCAGTGGGTCTCAGGCAGAGGTTTTTCATATTACCACCTGCCTAGTCCTAACTAGAGATGCTGGGGATTGAATCTGGGACCTTCTGTGTGCCAAGCGGAGGTTCTTCCTCTGAGCCCCATCCCTAACTTATACATTCTCCCACTGCCACAAGGGAACTGTAGTTTGATCCAGTAAGTTAAGAATGGTAAGTTAAAAATAGCCCTACTGGATCAAGCTAGTGAAGGTCCATCTGGTCCAGCTTCCTGACTCACACAGTGGCCAACCAGTTTCTCTGGAGGGACAACAACAGGGCAGAGAGGCCAAGGCTTTATCCTGATGTTGCCTCCTGGGTCTGGGATTCAGAGGTTGACTGCTTGTAAACGTGGAAGTTCCCTTTAGTCACCTGGCTAGTAGCCACTGATAGACCTCTCCTCCATCAAGATCTCTAATCCCCTTTTAAAGCCATCTATGCCTGTGGCCGTCGCTACATCCTCTGACAAGAGTTTCATGTTTTAATCACTTGTATTTCCTTTTGTCCATCCATGATGCGCACCGTCTGCTTCGGTGACCCTGAAAACAAGCAAACGCAATACTGTTAACATGCACAAACGGTGGCTTCTCCTCCGGCTGCCATGCTGGATTTCACCATCTGCACATGTGCCGAACATCTCAGAATGCTGGTCAGTTAAAATCACAAGTATAATATAGTGGGTTCTATGCATTGATGAGACGAGGTAGCAGTGATAAACAGCTCTTTATTAGATACAGCATGCTGGGGGCTGCTCTACTAAGACTGGGGAACTGGGTCAATCGAGCCCACTATATACAGCTCTGGGTTCCCGCACAAGCACGTTATTGGATCGTTCAAGCCAGCAGGGGGCTCATGATTGGTGCAGGGCAGCAGGGATTTGCATCCTGCTGCCCATTGTTCCTAAGTCCCCAAGCTCCGTTCGTCTGGCTCCAATGACTGGCTATTACAGTCTTCACTTAGGTCCAGCACACAGCAACAAGCCAGCCATCAGTGAGGTCGTTTGGGATGTTAAATCCAAGAGGAAAGGAGCACTGCAAGCAGGTATTTGATTTCTGAACGTTTCATTTGCAAAATCGATGACGACGACGATGACAATTACAACAACCATCAGACTTAAAGTAAGAGATTTCATGAAAAAGGTTGTCTACAAATAGGGCAAGCATCCCAGTACCATTTTGACTAGGTAGAGGTGCAGAACACTGCGAGCTGTGGGCTGATCACCCTCATTAAAGTAGGCATCAAAATACTTTCCTTCCTCACTGCCTGAACGTATCAGTCACTACATTCCACACCCCAGCCTGGCAGACTTCATGCGCAGATGGCGAGGAGCAGATCACACCGTTCTTTGCTTTCATGCCATCACGGAGGCCGAGCAGAGGCCTTCTCTGTTGTTAGTTCAGTCGCAGCACGAACAGAAGGACTTTGATGGGATTTAGCTCTTTGGAAGGTTCGCCTGTCAGACAGACCCACTCAGTGGACACAGATGCTGTAGAAACACCATACTAACTCGTGGATATATAGGTCTGTCCCTTCCCATCGTTAGTGATAAAGACTCCCTGCTTTCATAAAATAAAGCTGCTGGGTTTCATGCTTTACACCAGAAAAGCAACCCTAAGGACCTAAGAGAAGCCATGTTAGATCACACCAATGGCCCAGCCAGTCCACAACTGTGTGTCAAGCAGTGGCCAAACCCAGCTGCCTGAACTAGGGTTGCCAATCCCCAGGTGGGGGCAAGGGATCCCCCAGTTTGGAGGCCCTCCCCCCGCTTCAGGGCCGTCAGAAAGCAGGGGGGGAGGGGAATATCTGCTGGGCACGCCATTATTCTCTATGGAGATCAATTCCCATAGGGTATAATGGTGAAATGATCTGTGAGTTTCTGTGGCTCGGGAGGGAATTTTCTTTTTAGATAGAGGCACCAAATTTACAGCATAGCATCCAGTGCCTCTCTCCAAAACACCCTCCAAGTTTCAAAAAGATTGGACCTGGGGGTCCAATTCTATGAGCTCCCAAAGAAGGTGCCCCTATCCTTCATTATTCCCAAAGGAGGGAAGGCATTTAAAAGGTGTGCTGTCCCTTTAAATGTGATGGCCAGAACTCCCTTGGGGTTCAATTATGCTTGTCACAACCTTGTTCCAGGCTCCACCCCCAAAGTCCCCAGATATTTTTTGAATTGGACTTGGCAACCCTAGCCTGAACTCCAGTAGCGCTCCCGTTGTTGCCCCCCCCCAACAATTCTGTAATTATAATTCTGTAATTAGTGCTGCCACCTCTAAGTGGGGGAATTCCTGTTGGGGTTTACAGATACTTTAGCAAAGTTGTGTGGAGAGAACCACAAATACACACGCCAGGCAGACGTTTTAGCTTCAGAATAAAGTAGTTCACTTTTACTATGAGGAAAGGGTTACTGGGATTTCTAGAAAACAAAAGAAGGATTCATTATCCTATCTAGTCTCTAGACTACATCTCGACTCTTCTGAGTCCAAACTCTAACTGCATGGAGATCTGAGGGCTTTACACAAAGGGCAATAAAAACTGACCAAATGGTTTCCCCCAGACCGTCTCCCAAATATATGGATTAGCCAATTAGGGCTTTGCTTCAATGGTCACTATACATATCGACACCTAGCCTGAGCGGGAAATACGTGCACACATTCTCATTGGCTCTATCTCTCACTGGCTAAACATCAGCATGCATATACATTCATTTAATTAACTCATGACAACAGGAAGTGAAATTGCAATAGAAACCCAACAATTCCTTGAGATCAGAGGGTGGCACCTGGGGGGGGGGGGGTTGAGAGGGTGGAGTTTGGGAAAGGGAGGGTGAGATGCCATAGAGTCCCAAGTCTACATAGCAGCCATTTTTTGGAACCTGGAGATTAGTTGTAGTTCTGGGAGACTCCCAGGCCCCACCTAGAGATTGGTAACCCTGTCTGCCAGTTTGGTGTAGTGGTTAAGTGCGCAGACTCTTATCCGGGAGAACCGGGTTCAATTCCCCACTCTCCACTTGAACCTGCTGGAATGGCCTTGGGTCAGCCATAGCTATCATAGGAGTTGTCCTTGAAAGGGCAGCTTCCGGGAGAGCTCTCTCAACCCCACCCACCTCACAGGGTGTCTGTTATGGGGGGAGAAGATATAGGCGATTGTCAGCCTGTGTCTCTGATTCAGAGAGAAGGGTGGGGTACAAATCTGCAGTCTTCTTCTTCTTCCCCTCTCCTCCACTTGCAGTCTGCTGGAATGGCCTTGGGTCAGCCATAACTATCACAGAGTTAGGGTTTGTAGAATCTTTCAGGATCAAGTGCCGTGTTCTACTGGAGAAAGTTTTCCTTCCAGACGTTTCGTTCTCAGCTGCGGAGAACATCCTCAGTGGCGTTGCAGCCGGAGCAGGCGCTCAGACCTTCTTGGCTGCTGTGCATTGAGTGGGGCCAGGGCTGCTGGAGAGCTGCTATTTGTAGGCTGGAGGGGGTGTGATGAAAGGGCAATTGGTTTGTGGATGTGCCCATTGTTTGGTGGGGCTTCCTGGAAGGGTAGTGATAAGGACACTGGCTGTTGAATGTGACCATTGTTCTGTGTTAATTGCTGGGAAGGTTGGAAGGGGTTTGAAGATAAGGAAGATGGTTGTTGACTGTGCTGATTGTTCTGTGGAATTTGCTGGTTGTTCTGAGACTTTCTGCAATTTATAGTCTGTAGGGTGTTTTGCAGAGCTGGGTACCAAGATTGGTGGATGAAAATGCCTTCTTCCTTTCTGTTAAAATTGTGCTGGTGTTTGTAAATCTCAATAGCTTCTCTGTTCAGGTGAGTATGATAATGTGAGGCCGTAGAAAGGACTTCAGTTCTTTCAAAGTGGATGACGTGGTCTCCTTCTTGAAGTGCATGTTCAGCTACAGCTGATTTTTCTGACTGAAACAAGCGACAGTGTCTCTTGTGTTCGGTGAGACGGGTGTTGATACTTCCAACCTTCCCAGCAATTAACACAGAACAATGGTCACATTCAACAGCCAGTTTCCTTATCACTACCCTTCCAGGAAGCCCCACCAAACAATGGGCACATCCACAAAACAATTGCCCTTTCATCACACCCCCTCCAGCCTACAAATAGCAGCTCTCCAGCAGCCCTGGCCCCACTCAATGCACAGCAGCCAAGAAGGTCTGAGCACCTGCTCCAGCTGCAACGCCACTGAGGATGTTCTCCGCAGCTGAGAACGAAACGTCTGGAAGGAAAACTTTCTCCAGTAGAACACGGCACTTGATCCCGAAAGATTCTACAAACCCTAATGATGTTACCAGCTGTGGAAACCTGAATTCTTTGATATCACAGAGTTGTCTTTGAAAGGGCAGCTTCTAGGAGAGCTCTTTCAGCCCCACCCACCTCACAGGGTGTCTATTGTGGGGGGAGAAGATATAGGAGATTGTGAGCCGTTCTGAGTCTCTGATTCAGAGAGAAGGGCAGGGTATAAATCTGCAGTCATCTTCTTCTTTCATTCATGAAACCACCCACCCCCCATACCCTGTAGAATAAGCCCTCAAGCAAATGAAGCTCCCAGTGTGCTACATCCCCAGCTGTATCCTGTACTCTGTAACACGCCTGCAGATTATTTTATCCCCATTCTGAAATAACATACAGAAAAGACTGAAGATACGGGGCCTCAGAAGGTACATTTTGTTAGCCACCTTCAGAAGAAGGATAGACCGGCACCGATAGATAAATAAATAAATAAAGGCAAGCTCAGGGCAGGAAGTGATCTTGCCAGATCAACAGCACAGTGAGGAAACAGATCCAAAAGCCAAGAGACACCTGACCTTCCTCTCTGCAAACTGTAAATCTGGAGGGAAGATGAGCCCGTTCTCAGACTGCCTGTCCATCTTGGGTGGCGCTGCATGGCATAGCCCACAGCCTCATTGAACCGCGCAAGTCCTCTCACCACGACAAGGCAGCGATCCATGAGAGAGTTTATGTTCCTACCTTATGGTTTTTTAGTGGTCTAAATTGTCGCAAGATCCTTTGGGTGAGCATAACTGAAAAACCCCAAAGAAATAAATAAGCATGCTTGTCTTAATTGGATTTATTTTTTTTCAAATCATCCTTGGCTTGGAGTTTATTAACGAATATAATGTTTTGAGGGGTGTGCGACAGATTTGACACCCAGTTGTTCAGAAGGAAATTGAGCCGACGACATCTGAAAACAATAGGAAAATTTCAGAGATATGGCCTCCATTTACCTGCTTGTTGGTGTGATGTTCACATCCTGATCTATCTTGTGAGGGCAAAACTCTACACAACACTCCCCTCCCCCACTGCCAGCATTTCAGCTTCTGTCCAAATCTCCCAGAAAACTAAAAAAAAAAAATGCTTATTAGATCTGACAGCCACTGGGGCACGCCTACTGCTTCCTGCCTCTAAGTCTAGCAACTCAACAAGCCTTTAAGTTGTTTTAATTCAGAACATTTCCTTCACTTCATGGCCCACTTGTGTAGGGTTACCAACCCCCAGGTGGAGACCTGCAGTTATCCTGGAATTACAACCAATCTCCAGACTACAGAGTTCAGTTCCCCTGGAGGAAATGGCTGCTTTGGAGGGCGGACTCTCTGGCATTATAGCCCACTGAGGTCCCTTCCCTCCCCAAACTCCACCCTCTCTAAATACCAACCACTCCTTGGAGCCTGCCTTCCCTTGTCACAAAAGTCTTCTGCAGCAAGGGAAGGCAGGCTCCAAAGAGCAGCAGGGCAGCGTGATGGTGAGTTTGCTACTTGGAGCCTGCCTTCAAGTTGTGGTAGCTAAAAAGGCGAATGTAATTTTGGGCTGTATCCAAATTAGTATAGTGTCCAGATCACGTGAAGGGATGGTATTGCTTTGCTCTGCTCTGGTAAGATCTCACCTGGAGTATTGAGTTCAGTTTTGGGCACCACATTTTAAGAAGGATATAGACAAGCTGGAACGGGTCCAGAGGAGGGCGACGAAGATGGTGAGGGGTCTGGAGACCAACTAGGGTTGCCAAGTCCAATTCAAGAAATATCTGGGGACTTTGGGGGTGGAGCCAAGATCAAGGCTGTGACAAGCATAATTGAACTCCAAAGGGAGTTCTGGCCCTCACATTTAAAGGGACGGCACACCTTTTCAATTCCTTCCTTCCATAGGAAATAATGAAGGATAGGGGAACCTTCTTTTGGGGCTCATAGAATTGGACCCCCTGGTCCAATCCTTTTGAAACTTGGGGGGTATTTTGGAGAGAGGCACTAGATGCTATACTGAAAATTTGGTGCCTCTGCCCCAAAAAACACCCCCCCCAGAGCCCCAGATACCCGTGGATCGATTCTCCATGATTTTCTATGGGAATAAATCTCCATAGGGAATAATAGAGTTTCCAGCAGACATTTCCCTCTCCTCCCCCCACTTTCTGATGACCCTGAAGCAGGGGGAGGGCCTCCAAACCGGGGGATCCCCTGCCCCCACCTGGCGATTGGCAACCCTAAGACCAAGTCCTATGAGAAAAGGTTGAAAGACATGGAAATGTTTAGCCTGGAGAGGAGGTGGCTGAGAGGTGATATAATCACCATCTTCAAGTACTTGAAGGGCTGTCATCTAGAGGATGGTGTGGGATTGTTTTCTGTGGCCCCCGGAAGGTAGGACCAGAACCAGTGGGTAGAAATTAAATCAAAAGAGTTTCCAGCTCAACATTAGGAAGAACTTCCAGACCGTTAGAACGATTCCTCAGTGGAGCAGGCTTCCTCGGGAGGTGGTGGGCTCTCCTTCCCTGGAGGTTTTTCAACAGAGGCTAGAAGGCCATCTGACAGCAATGAAGATCCTTTGAATTTAGAGGGAAGGATTTGTGAATTTCCTGCGTTTTGCAGGGGGTTGGACTAGATGACCCTGGTGGTCCCTTCCAACTCTATGATTCTGTGAACCTTAATGACACCTGCCTTACACACAACCTAAGTACTTTGACATAAACTTTGACGTAAACACTATCTTACCAATGTATCAGCAAAAATTCTATTATTCCCTTGCACTGCCACTCTCACCTCCCCACATCTACCAGGGGCAGGGCCTAGGACACCAGAAACCCTGGCCCCAGCCCTGTGTATCCATTTGGTAACCACCTATCAGACTCTCTTCACAACTTTTCGTCCGGGAGCTGTCTCATGCAGGCTACACAAATGTACTTATTTAAGTTTTACTTCGTATCTAGTCTGCCTTGCTCAGTGACAGGAGAAACAATTCAATAAACAGTGTAAATCACAGAATAAGGAAAGGAAAGGTCCCCTGTGCAAGCACCAGTCGTTTCCGACTCTGGGGTGACGTTGCTTTCACGACGTTTTCACAGAACAAACAATGCAATTAAAACTGCATTCACATTAATCCCTCATTGCCTTTGAGTCTTCCTTTCCACTCATCGTCTTCTCTAATGCTGAAATGTTAGCTTTAGAAAAGAGGAAGAGTCCAGGAGGCCCTGAAAGACTAAAAAACAAATTGTGGCAGAGGAGTAGCTTTCATGAGTCACAAGTGAACAGTGACTCACATGAGCTCCTCCCCTGCCTCAAATTTTGTTCGTCTTGAAGGTGCTCCTGGATGCTTGCCCTTTTCTACTGCTACACACAGAAGATGATAATAATAATAATGATAATAATAATAATAATAATAATAATAATAATAATAATAATAATAAGAAGAAGAAGAAGAAGAAGAAGAAGAAGAAGAAGAAGAAGAAGAAGAAGAAGAAGAAGAAGAAGAAGAATCATAGAGTTGGAAGGGACCTCCAGGGTCATCTAGTTCAACCCCCTGCACATGCAGGAAACTCACAAACACTTCCCCCTAAATTCACAGGATCTTCATTGCTGTCAGATAGCAAGGATGCCTTGCTGGCTCTTAGTAATCACAGCCATCCTTTCTAAATGTTCCAGGACTGACTGTTTGATTATTCATTCTAAAACTTTTCCAGGTATAGACGCCAAGCTGACGGGTCGGTAGTTACCCGGATCCTCTTTTTTCCCCTTCTTGAAGATGGGGACAACATTTGCCCGCCTCCAATCTTCCGGCACCTCTCCTGTTCTCCAAGAATTCTCAAAAATAATAGCTAGAGGCTCAGAAATTACATTCACAAGCTCTTTTAGTACCCTTGGATGCAATTCATTTGGCTCTGAGGACTTAGTTTCATTTAAGGAAACTAGGTGTTTATGTATTACCCCTATGCTGATCCTAGGTTGGAACCTCATACCCTCCTTGTATGTTCTGTTTTTGCCATGTTGAGCACCGTTCCCCTCAGAAGAGAAGACTGAGGAAAAGTAGGAACTGAGCAGTTCTGCCCTCTCTTCATTACCTGTTACAATTTCACTTTCGTGCCCTCGCAATAGGCCTACCATGTCCTTGCTCTTTTTCTTACTCTGAACATGAAAAGAACCCTTTTTTGTTGTTTTTAGCATCTTTGGCCAGCCTAAGCTCATACTGAGCTTTAGCTTTCCTAACTTTTTCTCTACAAGCACTGGTGATTTGTTTATATTCATCCTTGGTTATAAGACCCTCCTTCCAATCCCTAAAGGAGTCCTTTTTATTTCTCAGGTCTTTAGAGAGCTGTTTATGGAACCAACTTGGCTTCTTTAGCCTTTTCCCATTTTTTCTTCTCATAGGAATCGTCTGTGGTTGTGCTTTCAGTATTTCACTTTTAAGAAACTCCCACCCCTCCTGAACCCCCTTCCTCCTAAGTATTTCTGACCATGAGATTTTACCCAGCATAGTTCTAAGTTTATCGAAGTTTGCCTATCTGAAGTTCACCCTATAAGTTTGACTATGTATAGCTTTTCCCTTTCCTAAGACTGTAAATTCCAAAATCACATGGTCACTACTGCCCAGGGTGCCCATTATTTCCACTTCTTCAATCAATTCTTGGTGCTGGGTGCTCAGAATGGTGCGTCTCCTGGGCAGCCAAGTCACTTGGGAGCTTGAGCTGAGGGGCACTGGGTCAGGAGCGAGAGATGGAAGCAGCAGGGCGAAGAGGGACAAAGGATGAATTCAAGGACGTTTCTCCTTCAATTTCCTCTTGACAGTCATCCTTTGGAAGTCTTCCTCAGCCGTTCCCCTTCCAAGTACTGACCCTCCTTAGCTTCTGACATCTGATGTCTCTGGGATGTACTGTACCCTTCCACATCCGATCATAAGCATTGGCTGGTCTGAGTGATGCCAACACGGACCATAAAACAGAGTGCTAGAAACCCATGATAGGCCACGAAAGCACCCTTAAGGAGCAGCTGGGCTACACAGGGCAACTGAACATGCTAAGGATTGGTCCAACAAAGCAAGCAATGTAGGGCGGAGTCTTATGACCACTTCTAAGGCAAACAACTTACATATTGAGTCAGGTTTCAACTGAACATTTCCCTGAATACAAGACAAAAAAAAAAAACGCACTGTTAAAATTAATTTCAAAGTGTTCATCCAGGTGCTTATAACCCCCCCCCCCCCGAATCCCACACTGATCTCACTTCTGCCTTGTTTGATACAGACCTCTGATTCTTTAATCTCATGCTATTTTCATGCTGTTTTCTATTACCTCACTCAGAATATTGGAGTGCTGTTGACTGGGGGGGGGGGGGGGGAACAGGAGACAAATATTTCAAATAAATTAAATGTTTCCCATAAAGGTTACATTTTTCAAGCTATGTGTATGTCAATAAGCCAAAGTTATACATTACACATATGATTTACCTATAATCAATGTACACCTATATGTACATATCCTTTATATTAACAACTGATCACAGTCATGAAAATACTGGGCTTTTTGGGTCAACTGGCAACCTTAGCAAACCCAGGCAGTGTGCAACATGTTGTCTGGGCTTGAAAGAGACAACACCAAGCCCAAACAACAGTGGCTGCTGTTAAGAAAGCCAATTTGGTGTAGTGGTTAAGTTCTCAGACTCTTATCTGGGAGAACCAAGTTTGATTAGCCACTCCTCCGCATGCATCTGCTGATGTGAGCTTGGGTCAGTCATAACTGTCAGAAGCTGTTGTGTTCAAGAGCAGTGTCTGTCAGAGCTCTGTTAGCCCAACCTACCTCACAGGATATCTATTGTGGGGAGAGGAAGGAGAAGGAGACTTGGGCAGCCCAATCCAGACATACGTGGCGACCGGCCACTCGGGCGTGGGTGGATCTACAGCACCGCTCATTGGCTTCCAAAGGGGAGACGTTACACCATGCTTGGAAGGGGAAGAGCAGCCTGACGAGAGAGAGAGAACCTGTCACCATGGTGATTCCACCCAGGCACACGCCATTGGCCCGCTGTCAAGGCGAGGGTGGGGGAGGAGCAGGCTCACACAGGACCACGGGATTGGCCAGCCCATTACACGTGACCGAGCAAGGGGGCGGAAAGCCCACGCCTGTGAGGCCGTCAATCCTCCCACTCCCTCCCACTGTCAGAGACTCTGCCAATGGCAGGCTGGCAGGCAGAGGCGTGCGCGGACAAGAAGGAAGTGCCAAGTGTAGGAGTTTGCTATCCTAGACAGCGGCTGGAATGTGTGTCTGGGGCGGCCAGACCAAGTCCGAAAGATACCCCCTGGAGCCCCCCCCCAGTGTTGCCCTGCTGCCGCCCCCTGCTATGTGCAAGGAACACCTCCCCTGGGGGTTGCAGAACTTATAGTGCGAGCTGCTGGGTATGCAGCCACTTCAGCACCCTCCCCAAGTGCCCAGCACACAACAGCCCTGTGCAATCAGGTAGGCCATCAGCCCAGGCAGGCTGAGGGATGGCACCCCCCCCCCATGTCCAGCCACACAGGGGGCAGCGTGGCAGCTCATAGCCCATCCCCCCCAAGAACCAAGTCTGCCCACCCTCCTAGGCATTCCCTCGGAGAGGCCACTGACAGAGGGGAGGGGGTTGCCCTGGGAACGTGCAGCAGATGCCAAGCAGGAGAGACAACAGAGAGCACAGCTCAGACTTTATTTTTCTGGAACAGAGTGCAACAGTCTCCCTGGCACACTAGGCAGTCTCGCCGTGGGTGGGGCTCCATTCAGAGCAGCGGGCAGAAGCAGCTGAGGGAGTGGGGGGGGGTGATGGAGCAACACACGCAGAAGCCTCTGTGTTGGAGTCCCACCTGCAAAACGGGATAGAGATCAAGAGCACCTGCAGGGGCGGCAGCTGGAAGAGCAGGCTGCATTTCAGCCGGGCGCTCTCTTAAAGGGACAGTCTCTGACCCACCTCCCCGCATCAGGCCAGCTGCCACACACACACACACCCCGTGCCCTTCCAGGGGTTGGGAATGCGGCAGGTGGCAGACCAAGGAAAGGGAGCAGGCAGCAGCACAGGGGAGTGGGCTCAGCAAATGCCCCCTGCTGGAGCCCACTGCCGGGTTCAAGTGCCACCAAGTGGTTGAGAGCAAGGGGAGGGGGAGGCTGGGGGTGGACAGTGGAACTTACCCAGCCATGGACGACAGTCCTCGCTCGCATGCAGAGCCTCCGGAAGCCCGGAACTTGTGGAGACCTGGAAACAAGAGCAGTTAGCCCCAGAGGAGACTCCTCTCTCTCCCCCTCGCAAGTCAAAGATACTGTCAAAGCAACCGCGTGGTGCAAAACTGTCACCAACGTGCCTGCCTGTCCCTCACTCTAAGTCTGTATGGCTGGGAGCTCGCCGGCAGAGCTTCCCACCACGCTCTCCTCTCCCTAACAACTGAGTTGTGCGAGGCAGAGCGGAAGTATTTCTAGGAGGGGGGCGCAATTGGGTGCCAGGGAGAGGGCTCGCCAGGCCGAGGCGTGAGGGGATTGGTGAAGCAATCACACCGCTCCCTAAGGGGTTTGCGAGCTTCCGCAGCAGTGAAGGCGACCTTTATTTTTGGTTTCAATGAGTGCCTATGGGACACGTCACTATTTTTGCAGGCATAACGTTGCGCCTCTCGGGGGGGGGGGGCGTGTCATGGACCAAACTGCTCAGAAAGCCGCCTAAGCCTGGTTGCGCCCCCAACTCCACACCTTCCTCCGTCTGAACACTGCGCTCCGCCTCATTTCCGCCCACACTCAGGCAAAGCCCTCAGGCGCCACTGCCCTCAGGCGGAGCGGTGCTTGGACGGCCCCCCCCATGTAACTCCCCTCCACTGTGGAGGCGCAGGTTGTACATCGGTGCAAACCCTTCCTGTGCCCACACAGCGTCTCGTCTGCTCCCAAA
The DNA here is from genome assembly GCF_032191835.1 of Heteronotia binoei. Lineage (NCBI taxonomy): Eukaryota > Metazoa > Chordata > Lepidosauria > Squamata > Gekkonidae > Heteronotia > Heteronotia binoei. The sequence continues at coordinate 6,955,397 of NC_083228.1, forward strand.
AGACTTTCTGCCCCCCCCGGATTGTGCTGTGAGGCATTCTGAGCCTCTATTGGGTAGTGAAGGGTGGATTATAAATCCAATCTCCTCCTCCTTTTCTTCTTCTTCATGCTTGGGTTCTGTATGTTTGGTATTAAACAATACATCTGCAACCCTATGAGGATATGAGGAAGAATACGGCAGGGAAGAAGTGATTTACCATTCTTGATGAAAAAGGCGAGTACTGGCAAGTGAAACTGGAAAAAGTGTTCATCTTCAACACCTTTAACACCTAGTGGGGCAGATATCATTGTAACAGACCTCCTTTTGATATCTAGTCAGTAAGTTGGAGGGTTTCAACAAAAGAATCACAAATGTTTGGGTGACACTCCGGGTCTTCGCATCATTGCAGGTGACACGATCCTCACAGCAATGAACATGGAGAACACAATGCCATTCTCGAAATGTGTGCTTGACAGACAATGACAAAGGACTGGGAACTTTAATAAGGACAAGATCCAGTTCTTAGTGGGAAGTGTTAAGTACATCAGCCATGTTTTTACCAAAGATGGTGTCAGGCCTGATGAAGAAGAAGGATTGCAGATTGCCAGTCATACACATTGGACCAGGGGTAGAATTCTAGCAGGAGCTCCTTTGCATATTAGGCCACACCCCCTGATGTAGCCTTCTCTCTGAAACAGAGACTCAGATAAGCTTACAATCTCCTGTATCTTCTCCCCCCACAACACACAGCCTGTGGGGTGGATGGGGCTGAGAGGGCTCTCACAGCATCTGCCCTTTCAAGGACAGCTCCTACGAGAGCTATGGCTGACCCAAGGCCTTTCCAGCAGCTGCAATTGAAGGAGTGGGGAATCAAACACAGTTCTTCCAGATAAGAGTCCACACATTTAACCACTACACCAAACTGGCTCTCTGAAGACAAAGTGGAAGCTATCAATCAGATGCCCAAGGTGAAGAAAGGCCTTCACAGACTCCAAGGGACCACTTGGCCTAACATTCCAAATGAATCAGTCTGACTGCTTTTGTGTGCACTGTAAAGAAATAGTGCTCTTTAGCAGTTGAGACAACTTCAAACAGGCCATCGCAATTGTTGTTGCATTCCAATATTTTAATTTGAGAGAAGAGCAGTAAATGCAGGCGGACGCGTCTGGAGATGGGTTAGGAGCCCGCTCGTTTCAGCAGAAGCAGCCTCTTGCCTATGCTGCTAGAGCACTGATACAACCTTAGCGAAACTCTACACAGATCGGGAAAAGGAACCTTCTGGTGATTGTGTTTGCTTATGACTAAATTCTATCAGTGTGTGTTTGGCAGTTACCCAAGTTTTAGTCCAGCTGGATTGTAAATACTTAGAAGTAATTTTTCCCAAGCCCACTGGGAAAGCCTCTGCACACCCACAAATGATGCTCCTACAGCGTCAAGAGTGTTTCCACAAAGGCCACAGGCAAGCTAGTGGCAGCAGACACTCAGTCCAGATCTACCGCAACCCCTCTGACTTCTGCACCAGAATAAACTAATCCACAGTCTGGTGGATATGGAATGTCTCACTGACTCATTGTTTAAGCAGCTACACTACGGTTGCCAATAAAGGGGCCAATCCCCTGGTTTGGAGGCCCTCCTCCCACTTCAGGGTTATCAGAAAGGGAGGGAGGAGATAAATGTCTGCTCGGCACTCCATTATACCCTATGGAGACCAATTCTCATAGGATATAATGGAGAACTGATCTGTGGGTATCTGGGGCTCTGGGGGAGCTGTTTTTTGAGGTCAAGAAACCAAATTTTCAGCATGGCATCTGGTGCCTCTCCTCAAAACACCCCCCCCCCCAAGTTTCAAAAAGATTGGACTGGGGGGTCCAATTCTATGAGCTCCAAAAGAAGATGCCCCTATCCTTCATTATTTCCTATGGAAGAAAGGCATTTAAAAGGTGTGCCGTCCCTTTAAATGTGATGGCCAGAGCCCCCTTTGGAGTTCAGTCGTGCTTGTCACACCCTTGCTCCTGGCTCCACCCCCAAAGTCTCCTGGATCCACCCCCAAAGTCTTCTGGCTGCACCCCCAAAATCCTCAGATATTTGAGTTGGACCAGGCAACTGCTGATTGGATTAGGGTGGGGCAGCATCCTTGGGAGGGGGGGGCAGAATTAAAAAGAAAAATGACTCCCTGACCATAGAGTTCCTGATTATTCTTGGAACTGTCAGCGAAGGGGCATTGAAGTTTCAACAATGAACAGCCTTGATTTTGTTTAAAACAAAGTTTCCATTTATTGATTACAACAATGCTATTCACTACGCAGGTTCATTGATACTAATAACGAGAGGGGTGCAAGCATGAGCGTTTATGGATACACATCAAAGCATAGGGGTTTTAAATCATTTCCCGTAATAAAACTGGGGCTCCTCTTGTTGAGAGTAACCAGTGCGCCTATCTGTTATCTCCCACCTACACTGTCTGTCTCTCCTCCCCTGCTGTGGCCTTGCTTGTCTCTACTAGGCGCCTGGGAACCGGCTAGATGTTTTGCACTTCAAAGGCCTTTGGCACCTCTGTTCCCTCCTCCTGGCTATCCCTCACATTCCTCTACAACACTGGGGTTAGTACAGCAAAAGCTATAGGGTTAGTTAGCAGTAAATAAACATTTCAGGTAATAAAGTAAACTTCAATGTATACAAGCTGACAGGAACTCCTCTAGCAATTGGCAGAAACTCTATGTAATAAAGCAGATCCGCTGGAGATACTTATAACCCCAAATGTCTGCAAAGGGATAGGGATGCCAGACTCCAGGTGGGACCTGGGGATCCACATGTAAGACTGGCATGTTTGGGAGCCATGTGAGAAGGACCCTGAGACAGGGCCCTTCAGCTGCATGAACAAGGAAATCTGATAGAAAACAGCAGTGGCAAAGGCAAGGACTGTGCACCCCTGAGCAAAGTGTGGAGTTGCAGCTGACTTTGCATGGGTACACAATCACACACACACGTGTTGCCAACAATCACAGCTTGCAATGACAGCGTCATTGGGTTCTACCATACATTCTGTACACTCACAAAGTTCCCCCATATTATGAGTCGTGTGACTCTTTCCCATTTTTCACAGTGGCTGATGACACAACAGAGAATCCCCTAGTGCTCCAAAATATAGAAAAATTCAGCTGCTTGTAAGTTTCAGAAAAAGTCTGGTCAGCTTCAAGAGTGGATTTCCCCCCTTTTGCCTGCATTCTTCTTGGTTCTTTTTCCTTCAACGAACTAGTGCTAAAAGGCATGCGCAAAACTTGAACCATGAGGATTTAAATGGAAGGTGCTCGCTGGACGCTACTGTGCAGCTGCAATGAGAAAATGGTGTAAAAAAAAAATCTTTGGAGGCCACCCCACACATGTCACAAGTGACGTCCCAACCCAAATTAAGAAAAACTGTGGATTTTGGTTGCAGATGCAGAACAAATGTACAGAAAAACACCAGGGAAAAATGAATGGTGAATACAGCAGGCACACAAATCGAAGCTGTCAGCGCATAATGGACCAGTGAGTGGCTCCAGGTCATCCAAAGTGCCAGAGTAGCTCAGGAGTCCACTGGTGTTTTGACACTGTGGGCACCTTTGAGAAGGTGAGAGTGCTAGGAAGAGATGCACTCGCTGCCCTGTCCCTTGACGGCCTCCTTGGCGGAGAGCTCTTGGAAAGCAGACTCACTGGCAACCCTTCACTTGTGGGGCATGAATGGAAAGTCAGGGTGTGGCCATAGGATACCCCATCATGGCTACGGGCCACAGCTGCTGCCATTTGTTGTTGTTTAGTCCCACAGTCGAGTCCGACTCTTTGCGAAGAATCTGCTGCCATGGCAACGTTTTTAAAAATCTGCACATCCAATCATATCTCCAGTGGCCAATCAGCAAGGGAGGAAATCTAGCAGGCGCTCCTTTGCATATTAGGCCACACCCCCTAATATTGTCAATCCTCCTGGAGCTTACAAAAAAGAGCCTTGTAAGCTCCTGGAGGATTGGCTACATCAGGGGTGTGTGGCCTAATATGCAAAGGAGCTCCTGCTAGAATTCCACCCCTGCCGATCAGAAGTCTTACTGGACAAAAGCCCCACCTAGCTTCAGCTACTTAAAAAAAAAACTTGGTCGATGCCATGAAATGTGCTGGAAAGGGCACCGTGGTGCAGAAAAGGTGCTGGTGAGCACCACTTTGGGGAAATCTGGTCAGTGTCTCCCCCCCCCACCCTCGCTTCTAACACTTTAGCCACTAAACTTCACCAAGTCCACCAACCCAGTACCTGCGTTGTTACCTAGAACCTGTGTTAAACATAGGTGGTCTTCCACCTGCTGGCTCGAAAGCCCCATTCCATTCCCCCAAGCGGTAAGATTTCCACATCCCGGACTGCTTAACATGCACACTGGAGCCTCTGACTCTGAGCCATATAGATTTGTCTTTGTCTTTTCTACTAATTATTAGCTGCTGCAGAGCCATCTCTGTGGGTGAATGCATACAGAAACAAAGGCGGCGAGATTGTAAAACCTTTTATCTCTATCAGGGCACATTATTTGATAAGGTGCTACGCTAATAGTAACGCATGTCAAATGGTGTTTAGACAGATCACCGTGCTGGGAATTGGAGGGTATATTTGTCTGTAGACACCGGCGCCTGGAAGAGTCGAGAGAAATCCGGAGCGGCCTCCCCGGTGCTGCACAAATAGTGAACCGTCTTCGAGCAGTAATTTTACAAATGGCTGCTACTGAGATAATGAGCCGCTCCCTTGTCTCACTCTGTCACCTTCTGCTGCCTTTGCCCAGGAGGAGCTCCTTTGGAAGGAGAGGCTGCTCAAACGGGAGACAGAACTTTGGTTTCAGGAGCCAGGAAAACAAAAATCCCATCCGGAAATTGAACTATTTTGTGTTGTCAATAGTCACTCGGCCTCACCTGGATGGGCCAGGCTAGCCTGGTCTCGTCGTATCTTGGAAGCTAAGCAGAGTCAGCTTTGGTTTGTACTTGGATTTGGCATCTCCAAGGAGGCCCAGGGTTGCTATGCAGGGCCCGGCACTGGAGGCTCTGCTGCCTCAGGCAGACCCCCGCTCCCCGCCCCCAGCCTGGGCAAAGTCAGGATGGCAGCAGGCATGCTCAGAGCCAGACTCTGAATGCACTCGCTGCCACATCCCCCTGACTTTGCTGCGGCTTTCTGAGCCTATATATGTTTGGGTGTGTATATGTATATATGTGTGTGTGTGTGTATACATATGTTTGGGTGTGTATATATATGTTTGGGTGTGTGTGTGTGTGTTTGTATACATATGTTTGGGTGTGTATATATATGTTTGGGTGTGAATATATATGTGTGTGTGTATGTATATATATATATGTGTGTGTGTGTATATATATGTTTGGGTGTGTATGTATATATATATATGTGTGTGTGTGTGTGTGTGTGTGTGTATACATATGTTTGGGTGTGAATATATGTGTGTGTGTGTGTGTATATATATATATATGTGTGTGTGTGTGTATATATATGTTTGGGTGTGTATGTATATATATGTGTGTGTGTATACATATGTTTGGGTGTGAATATATATGTGTGTGTGTATGTATATATATATGTGTGTGTGTATATATATATGTTTGGGTGTGTATGTATATATATATGTGTGTGTGTGTGTGTATACATATGTTTGGGTGTGTATGTATATATATATATGTGTGTGTGTGTGTGTGTATACATATGTTTGGGTGTGTATACATATGTTTGGGTGTGAATATATATGTGTGTGTGTATGTATATATATATATGTGTGTGTGTATATATATATATGTTTGGGTGTGTATGTATATATATGTGTGTGTGTGTGTGTGTATACATATGTTTGGGTGTGTATATATATGTTTGGGTGTGAATATATACGTGTGTGTGTATGTATATATATATGTGTGTGTGTATATATATATATGTTTGGGTGTGTATGTGTATATATATATATATATATATATATATGTGTGTGTGTGTGTGTGTATACATATGTTTGCGTGTGTATATATATGTTTGGGTGTGTGTGTGTATGTGTGTGTGTTTGTATACATACGTTTGGGTGTGTATATATATGTTTGGGTGTGAATATATATGTGTGTGTGTATGTATATATATATGTGTGTGTGTATATATATATGTTTGGGTGTGTATGTATATATGTGTGTGTGTGTATACATATGTTTGGGTGTGTATATATATGTTTGTGTGTGTGTGTGTATATATATATGTGTGTGTGTTTGTGTGTGTATACATACGTTTGGGTGTGTGTGTATATATATGTGTGTGTGTGTGTTTGTGTGTGTATACATATGTTTGGGTGTGTATATATATGTTTGGGTGTGTATATGTATATATATGTGTGTGTGTGTATACATATGTTTGGGTGTGTGTGTGTATATATATATATGTGTGTGTGTGTGTTTGTATACATATGTTTGGGTGTGTATATATATGTTTGGGTGTGTATATATATGTGTGTGTGTATGTATATATATATGTGTGTGTGTGTGTGTATACATATGTTTGGGTGTGTGTATATATGTTTGGGTGTGTATATATATATGTTTGGGTGTGTATGTATATATATGTTTGGGTGTGTATATATATATTTGGGTGTGTATATATGTGTGTGTATTTATATATATGTGTGTGTGTGTGTATACATATGTTTGGGTGTGTATATATATGTGTGTGTGTGTATGTATATGTATATGTGTGTGTGTGTGTATACATATGTTTGGGTGTGTATATATATGTGTGTGTGTGTATGTATATGTATATGTGTGTGTGTGTGTATACATATGTTTGGGTGTGTATATATATATGTTTGGGTGTGTATGTATATATATGTTTGGGTGTGTATATATATATTTGGGTGTGTATATATGTGTGTGTATTTATATATATGTGTGTGTGTATATATACATATGTTTGGGTGTGTATATATATGTGTGTGTGTGTATATATATGTGTGTGTGTGTGTATACATATGTTTGGGTGTGTATATATATGTTTGGGTGTGTATATATGTGTGTGTATATTAGGTGTGCATATTAGGCCACACCCCCTGATGTAGCCAATCCTCCAAGAGCTTGCAAGGCTCTTTTTTGTATGTTCTTGAAGGAATGGCGACATTGGTGGGTGCAGCCTAATATGCAAAGCAGCTCCTGCTAGAATTCCACCCCTGCATTAGAAAATCAATCCTTGATTGCCCAACTAAAAAATAAAGCAACCTTTTCAGTTATTTCAGGTGACAAATCATTCAGAAGACAGCATACTTTTGCAGCATCTGAGCAACGTGTCATATTGAGCAGACTTGGGTCAGGGCTGAGCGCTATCATATAATACCTACTGAGGTCGCTCCTCTCTCCAAACCCTGTCCTCTTGATGCTCCACCCACAAAGTCTCCAGGAATTTCCCAACCTAGAGTTGGTAACCCTTACCTCGATCCACGGAGAGAAGACACTGCACTAGAACACATAGGCAAATGCAATTTTGGGCTGTATCAGCGGAAGTCTAGTGTCCAGATCACGTGAAGTGATGGTATCGCTTTGCTCTGCTCTGGTAAGACCTCACCTGGAGTCTTGTGTTCAGTTTTGGGCACCACATTTTAAGAAGGACATAGACAAGCTGGAATGGGTCCAGAGGAGGGCGACGAAGATGGTGAGGGGTCTGGAGTCCTATGAAGAAAGGTTGAAGGAGCTGGGGATGTTTAGCCTGGAGAGGAGGCAGCTGAGAGGTGATATGATGATCACCATCTTCAAGTACTTGAAGGGCTGTCACGTGGAGGATGGTGTGGATTTGTTTTCTGTGGCCCTGGAAGGTAGGACCAGAACCAGTGGGTTGAAATTAAATCAAAAGAGTTTCCGGCTCAACCTTAGGAAGAACTTCCTGACCATTAGAGCGGTTCCTCAGTGGAACAGGCTTCCTCCTTGGGAAGTGGTGGGCTCTCCCTCCTTGGAGGTTTTTAAACAGAGGCTAGATGGCCATCTGACAGCAATGAAGATCCTGTGAACTTAGGGGGAGGTATTTGTGAGTTTCCTGCATTGTGTAGGGGGTTGGACTAGATGACCCTGGAGGTCCCTTCCAACTCAAGGATGCTATGATTCTCCCCCGCACCCCCAGCTATAATGTAAAACTGCTATTAAAATGTTGATGTCTCTCTCCACCTTCTTATTAACTTGAGGATGATGACAAACATAAAGGGTCAACATTGAATTGGAGTGCCAAAAGAATGAGTTCCTCCAGCACGATTACAGCGACTTTACTCCCTTTGATGTTCTACCGCTTAAAGCTGTTTCCCCAGCTGTCTTCCAGGGAGTTTGGGAAAGGTTCAAAGCCCGGGAAGGCATCTTTAATTCCAAAGGATCCTTGCAGTCGGCTGGGGGAGAGTGAAGCAGAGAGAGGGTGAAACGGGGCCTCCACCCACCAAGATGGTTAAGGCATGTCCCATTTTCCACTCTATTTCTCTGAAGAGTGTTCTGCACATGCGACAGCTAAAAATAACTCTTGCATTAGGCAAGGAGGCGCTGCAGACACCCAGGGAACGCCGGCTAGCTGTCTGCCTGCACAAAAGAACATTTTTGTTTTGTTTTCCTCCACAGCGTCTTGGACATCATTACAATCCCAACAGTGAGGGACCAAGGGTACTCATCTATTTGCCTTCCTTCCATCCATCCATCTATTTGCCTGCCTGCCTGCCTTCCCTCCCTCCTTCCTTCCTTCCTGGCTTTGCTAAAACTGGTCGACACAGGTCAGATCACACCTTTATACATTACAACAAACTGTTAGGCAGTGCTTGGGTGCACAAATTCTGGCAGGCATATTATTCAAAGACAGGCACACCTTCTCCATCCTCTCCCCCTCCATCCCCTCCACACATACGCACTTCACTGTCTTTTTCCAAAAGCAAAAGTTATAACTGCAGCTGGTGAGATATCTAGTGGCCTTCACGTGGCTCAGAGGAATGCGGCCAGTTCAGAATGATTATTTATGCACAGTTACAAAAGTGCAGAGAAAAGGCAACACAAAACATGTGCAAACCTCAGGCATTATAATACGGTGTATATAAAAGCAGGTCTCTAGGTTTATACAATCATGGCAAAATGCAGTTTTTGACACCTGCATGCGCTGAGATGAACACCTCTGTGCTGCGGGATTAAAATTCCAGTGCCAGCACACTTTGTTACAGCTTCCCGGTAGGGTTGCCCTCTGCATTCTCCAGTGGGGGACTTTTGCATGCGTGTGAATTGGAGGGATGGTGGCTCAGTGGTAGAGCATCTGCTCGGGAAGCAGAAGGTCCCAGGTTCAATCCCCGGCATCTCCAAAAAAGGGTCCAGGCAAATAGGTGTGAAAAACCTCAGCTTGAGACCCTGGAGAGCTGCTGTCAGTCTGAGAAGACAATACTGACTTCGATGGACCAAGGGTTTGATTCAGTATAAGGCAGCTTAATATGTTCATATGTTCAATGACGTCACCCGGAAGTGATGTCATCACACCGGTGGTGTCACGTGCAGCCTCTCTAGGAGTGTTCCCTCCCAAATGGCTAGAGCATCTGGGAAAACCATGGAGTTTCTCCGGAAATGCCTAGAGTGGCCGCCATGCGATGTCGTCGGTACGATGACATCACTTCCGGGTGATGTCATCACGCCGGTGATGTAGGGGGAGGTTCCTCCCACCGGCCCAATGTGGGCCAGCAGGTTGGGAACCTCCCGGGTGGGGGAATCCCTGCCCGGACAGGGGGCTTGACAGCCCAACTTCCTGGGAACACTGGTTGTGAGCCCTTTGTGGCAGCAATGCAACAAATCGGTACTTGTTTATTATATAGTCAGCTGCAAAGGCACAATGCTCACAATTCTGTTTTGCATATATATTCCACTCCTGCTTACACCATGATTCCAGAGAACTCAGGAATCCTGCAGAATGTAGAATTGGTAGCAGAATCCAGCTTCCTGAGAATCTCAGCTTTTATACTGAAAAAAGTAAGTTTTGGGGCTAGGGCTGCCAATCCCCAGGTGGGGGCAGGGGATCCCCCAGTTTGGAGCCCTCCCCCCCCCCCGCTTCAGGGTCATCAGGAAGCAGCGGGGGGCAGAAATGTCTGCTGGGGACTACATTATTCCCTATGGAGACTGATTCCCATAGGGTATAAAGGAGAATTGTTCTGTGGGTATCTGGGGCTCTCCTCAAAACACCCTCCAAGTTTCAAAAGGATTGGGCCAGGGAGTCCAATTCTATGAGCCCCAAAATAACATATCCCTCCATTATTTCCAGTGGAAGGAAGACATTTAAAATATATGTGCAGTCCCTTTAAACCTGATGGCTAGAACTCCCTTTGGAGTTCAGTCATGCTTGTCACAACCTTGCTCCTGGCTCCACCTCCAAATTCTCCTGGCTCCGCCCTCAAGGTCCCCAGATATCTCTTGAATTGGACTTGGCAACCCTATTTGAGGCCTTAGGAAGGCACACTTTATTGTATGTGGCCACCATCAGCTGACCAAGGGCATCTCTGCATTCTCTTTTTCCTCCCTTGTGTGTTCGTGTTGTTTTGGAGGGGGAGTTCTGCACCCCAATGTGAACACACAACTGAGACAAATGCAAATGCAGAAAAGTCCCAAGCTTTCTAGCAGTCTAGGGCAGGGGGGGTCGAACTCATTTGTTATGAAGGCTGGATCTGACATAAATGAGACCTTGTTGGGCAGGCCATGTGGGGTTGGGCCAGCCATGTCGGGCCAGGCCATGTGTGTACCTATTTAAGATCACGTAACGGAGAACACACATTTTTTAAAAAATTTAAACATGCCTAAATTAGCACTCATTGGTCTTAAAGATGCTTTCTTTGTATTTCTCCCATGGGATCCAGGGAACTGGGCAAAGGAAGCTCTGGCTCTTTCCTTCCTTCCCCAGGGGACCAGGAGGGGAAGGAATTTATTTATTTATTATTTATTTATTTCATTCGATTTATATCCTGCCCTACCCCACCGAAGCGGGCTCAGGGCGGCTCACAACACAGAATTCTAACAATAAAATCAGAATTCTAACAATAAAATTCACCACACCCCCTCCAGCCTAGAAATAGCAGCTCTCCAGCAGCCCTGGCCTCACTCAATGCACAGCAGCCAAGAAGGTCAGAGCGCCTGCTCCCGTTGCAACGCCACTGAGGATGTTCTCCGCAGCCGAGAACGAAACGTCTGGAAGAAAAACTTTCTCCAGTAGAACACGGCACTTGAGCCCGAAAGATTCTACAAACCCCAATAAAATCAGGAATTAAAATACATTAATAATTTACACAATAAAAATAAACGCAATTCGTCAGCGTACTATCCTACAGTCTTCCTTAAAATTCAGCTATTCAGATGCCGGTTAGTTGTATGCCAACCAGAAGAGGACTGTCTTACAGGCCCTGCGGAATTGCCCAAGGAACCTCAGCCAATGGAGAAAATAAAGGTTTCGCTCTGTAGCTCCTGTGCAATTAAGCAAGCCTGGCAAAGCAAGCTGTTATGCAGAAGGAAGCAAGAGAGAGGGAGAAGGACGCAGATGACAGCCAGTTGCTCGGGGGCCTGATAGGAGCCTTCTGAGGCCCTGATCCGGCCCCCAAACTGCATGTTTGACACCCCTGGTCTAGAGCAAAACATTTACATACAGCTTTTCTCCATCACCACAACTAGCAAAATAAGAATGTTTTATGCCAAATGGCTGATTAAACAATGCTAAAGAGCAGAGATTATGCACATTTCTTGAAATGTGTACAAAGCATCTCTTCTTTGGCATTACTGAGTGAACCATTTGCATCATTTGTGTGAACTGCGTAATTAATATGAAAATCATCTTTTCCTTTGACAACAGGAATTGGACTCTTGGTGTAGAATTTCAGTTTTATTGCAGTACGTATGTCGCCCTACATATAGCACAATTTTCATAATCTTCAAGATATTTTTTGTTTTTAACAAAGCTATAAATATTTTGCTTCCTTGAAACTGCTTGAAACTGCCTACTTGAATTTGTGATGGGGTCAAGTCAAGTGAGCCTCCAAAAACTGTCAGATTTATTTATGTATATTTTGGAAGAAATGTGACAAACTACAATTAAGTCATCCCTAAAGGCAGCTAAGAGCATTCTCTCTCCCTCTCTCTCTCTCTCTCTCTCACACACACACACACATACAGACACACACACATTTGTAAGTCTGTAACTGCAGAGTAAACTAGAGACTTGCATATACATGCAACTATTTGAAAGAAGGGGGCCCCGTGGCACAGAATGGTAAACTGCAGTCCAAGCTCTGCTCACGACCTGCGATCAATCCCGGCGGAAGCTGGGTTCAGGTATCCGGCTCCAGGTTGACTCAGCCTTCCATCCTTCCGAGGTCGGTAAAATGAGTACCCAGCTTACTGGGGGGGGGGAGTGTAGATGACTGGGGAAGGCAATGGCAAACCACCCTGCCAAGAAAACATTGTGATGTGATGTCAACCCATGGGTTGGTAATGGCTTGGTGCTTTATTTGGAAGAACATAAGAGCCCCATTGGATCAGATCAGTAGTCCACTTAGTCCAGCATCCTGCCTCACATACTGGACAACCAGTTCCTCTGGAGGGCCAACTACAGGGTACAGAGGCCAAGGTTTTCTCCTGATGTTGCCTCCTGGTGCTGGCATTCACAAGTTTACTGCTTCTGAATGTGGAAGTTCCCCTCAGTCACCATGGCTAGTAGCCAATGATGAACCCATCCTCCAAGAATCCGTCTAATCCCCTTTTAAGGCTGTATGCGCCAGTGAATTACACATTTTAATCACTCTCCACATATTTCCTTTTCTTCATCCTGAACCTCCTGCCCATCAGCTTCATTGATGAAGCCAGTTTGGTGTAGTGGTGAAGTGTGCGGACTCTTATCTGGGAGAACCGGGTTTGATTCCCCACTCCTCCACTTGCACCTGCTGGCATGGCCTTGGGTCAGCCATAGCTCTGGCAGAGGTTGTCCTTGAAAGGGCAGCTGCTGTGAGAGCCCTCTCCAGCCCCACCCACCTCACAGGGTGTCTGTTGTGGGGGAGGAAGGGAAAGGAGATTGTGAGCCGCTCTGAGACTCTTCGGAGTGGTGGGTGGGATATAAATCCAATATCTTCTTCTTCATTGGATGCCCTTGAGTTCCAGTCTTTTGGAAGGGAGAGGACAATGTTGTAAATTGTTTTCAATACTCTGATGAAGAGAAAAGTGGGCTATAAGTATTCAAAATAAATAGGTTTATTGAATTTACAGGTACAAAGGGATGGGGGAGGGGAATAGAAGGAAAGGAGAAAGCGAAGGGTACATGAATTTGAAAAATTTTGTAGTGTTTCTACTTATACATTGCAAAATTCATATCGTCATCGGTATTAGTGATCTTATAATATTCACTGCAAACAGATCTTATCATTTAGTATTACAATATAATAATTATTAATATCTCTTAAAGCTCCTACTAAGACAAGAATATAATTTTATACAGCAATAGCTATCATAAATTACCTTATTGTCTTATTTTGAAAGTTTATATATCACAACATAACCAATTATATAGCGGTTTCCATATTTTCTTAGTTTCACAGAGATTGGCGTCTCTCAGTCTGGCTGATAGTGTATCTATATATCATGAATATAGAATGCCAGCAGGGGGTTGGGGGCTTTCCAGTGTTTTGCACTGAGTGTCACATGTACGACTATCTGCCCAAAGGACAGAAGTCTTGGGTGTGTGCTCGATGCAAGGAGCTCCTGGTCCTCAGGGAATGAGTTCGTACCCTTGAGCCGAGGTGACTTCCCTGGAGAAGCAGAGACCGTCAGTTAGGCACTTGGGGAAGACTATCGGGGGTGTATTAGATGAGCCCCGCTCTGAACGTAGCAGCCCCGTTGCTGCCAGGGAGCGTGAAGGTCGAGAGGGAACAGGGCACCGTGCTGAGGATAAGGGGAATGTGCCCTCAGAAGGGACCTCTTCTTCGGTTGGTGAGCGGGAATCCTTTCGCGCCAAGGAACCATCCCTAAGCAGGGGGAGAGGAGGGGTTTTGGTAGTTGGAGATTCTATCCTTAGGCAAGTAGACAGCTGGGTGGCGAAACCACGTACTGACATTATGGTGACTTGCCTGCCTGGTGCGAAGGTAGCGGACATTACGCGTGTAGTAGATAGGCTGATAGACAGTGCTGGGGAGGAGCCTGTGGTCGTGGTGCATGTTGGCACCAACGATGTGGGGAAATGCAGTCGTGAGGTCCTGGAGGAAAAATTTAGGCTGCTAGGCGGGAGACTTAAGGCCAGGACCTCCAAGGTAGCCTTCTCGGAAGTGCTACCTGTTCCACGTGCAGGGCAGGAGAGACAGGCACAAATTAGAAGTCTCAATGTGTGGATGAGACGATGGTGTAAGGAGGAAGGGTTTAAGTTTGTTAGGCACTGGGATGCTTTCTGGAACAAGCGGGAGCTGTACAAAAGAGACGGTCTCCACTTGTCCCCGGATGGAACCAGGCTGCTGGCGCTTAAAATCAAAAAGGTGGCAGAGCAGTTTTTAAACTAAATCTTGGGGGAAAGCCGACAGGAGATGAAATGTCTCTGGTTCGGGAGGACTCATCTCAAAGAGATGAAGGGTTGGCTGCTATTTTTCTACCGGGTAATGGACCAGAGTTGTCCACTGTGATGGTGACAAACAGTATGGACTGTCTGCCAGAGTCTCGAGGCGGCAGGAGGAAGGTGGCGGGCCTAGCTTGCCTGGGAAATTATAGATGTTTGTATGCAAATGCTAGAAGTGTTCGAAGTAAAATTGGTGAATTGGAATGTTTAGTGTTGGGAGAAAACATAGACATTGTGGGAATTTCAGAAACTTGGTGGGATGAGGAGAATCAGTGGGACATGATGATTCCTGGATATAAGTTACATCGGAAGGATAGGGAGGGAAGGGTTGGAGGTGGGTGGCTCTGTATGTCAGAGAGGATATACGGTCCAGTAAGACTGAGGTCAGAGAATTAGATTCACTTTTAGAAATGCTTTGGGTTGAAATAGAGGTCCCAAAAGGAAATTTAACTATGGGAGTTTGTTATCACCCACCAAATCAAAAGAGAGAGGACAATTATAATATGATGGAAGGCTTAAAGATAGCGGCTAAACGTAAGAACTGTGTCCTAATAGGTGATTAATTACAATTAAAACATAACTGACTTCAATTGAACATTGCCTGACAGGATCTCAAGCTGAGGTTTTTCATGCCTATTTGCCTGGACCCTTTTTAGTTGGAGATGCCAGGGATTGAACCTGGGACCTTCTACTTACCAAGCAGATGCTCAACGACTGAGCCACCGTCCCTCCCCGATATCTCCCTCCCTCCTTCTCTCTCTTTTGCTGCTGGCAACTTACTGTACGGCTGCGTTCAAACTAGAAGGTTGGCATGGTTTGGGCACGCCACTAAGTACTCCATCACATTTTGTCATAATTACATAATCACAAATGCTTCTTTCCTGGTTGACCATTCAGATTAGTACTGCGCATCAACCACAGAGTGTATGGTCTGTTTGTTTGTTATAATTTATTGGGTGAGCCAATGTGCGCATGCACTACCATTTTGAAAAACAGAACGGCGAAACCAGAACTAAAGATTCACACTTTTGAACTGGTTTGAGTGTGCAACAGGAGAGTTCAGAAATCCGGAAACGTGGGATGAATGCGTGGGGATCCATTAGCACTAGAATTTGACTATTGTCTATTTACTCCAACTTGTCATACAATGAAGAGAGTACGACTGAAGAACAGCTGCTGGGTGTGGCTGCGGGCAGGGCTGGTGCATGGGAGTAGGCAAAGTAGGCAGTCACCCAGGGCACCACCTGGCCTAGGGGGCACCACTGGGTGCCCCCTCCCAATGCATGACTCTGTCTCATGACCACTGTCACCTTGTCCTCTCCCATCACCAAGCTGCCCTCAACAAAGCCAAGCCACCCTCCTTCTCTCCCCAATGTGTGACTCAGCGTCCCGCCTCATTCTATCCCACCCTCCTTCCTGGTGTGACCAGCAAGCACTTGTTCTCACAATTTTTTTAAATATTGCTCTTCATTTTCCCTATATTTTTTTACTAGGGGGGGACATAAGAACATAAGAGAAGCCATGTTGGATCAGGCCAGTGGCCCATCCAGTCCAACACTCTGTGTCACATAAGAACAGAAGAGAAGCCATGTTGGATCAGGCCAATGTCCCATCCAGTCCAACACTCTGTGTCACATATGAACATAAGAGAAGCCATGTTGGATCAGGCCAGTGGCCCATCTAGTCCAACACTCTGTGTCACATAAGAACATAAGAGAAGCCATGTTGGATCAGGCCAATGGCCCATCCAGTCCAACACTCTGTGTCACATAACAACATAAGAGAAGCCATGTTGGATCAGGCCAATGGCCCATCCAGTCCAACACTCTGTGTCACATAAGAACATAAGAGAAGCCATGTTGGATCAGGCCAGTGGCCCCTGCAGTCCAACACTCTATGTCACATAAGAGCATAAGAGAAGCCCTGTTGGATCAGGCCAATGGCCCATCCAGTCCAACACTCTGTGTCACATAAGAACATAAGAGAAGCCATGTTGGATCAGGCCAATGGCCCATCCAGTCAAACACTCTGTGTCACATAACAACATAAGAGAAGCCATGTTGGATCAGGCCAATGGCCCATCCAGTCCAACACTCTGTGTCACACAGTGGCCCAAAAAAATTATATATTTTTATCTAACCCCCTCTTGAAGATGGCTATGCTTGTGGGCGCCACCACCTCCTGTGTACACTAGTGGGTGATTTGCCTAGGGCACCCGAAAGGCTAGCACCGGCCCTGGCTGTGTGGCAGAGCCCTTTTAATCCATTAGGGAAAAGCAACCAAATCAGGCCAAACTTCCCATATGACTGCAGCCTAGGTGTGTTTGCCAGTGGGAAGAAGTTGCAGCTGATTTATAGCAACTGCTCGAAAGGGATTCAAGGCAAGAGACCTTCAGAAGTGGTTTGCCATCGCCTGCCCTTGCGTAGCGACCCTGGACGTCCTTGGTAGTCTCTCACCAAAGCACGAGCCAGGGCTGACCCGGTTTAGCTTCTGAGATCTGAGACTGAGCTAGCCTGGGCCAGTGGGATCAAGGCATCTGTATCAATGGATTTTCTTAGTCAATCCAATCCTAATACATTTATTGACATAGGAATAAAAACTACAGCATGGCAGATTTACATAGAGTTTCAGTTATAAAAACCAGTCAAACATCAAGAAGCGGAACTCGTCTTTTGCTCCCTGATCGTTATGGCAGCCAAAAGATACTTTGCAACTAGGCTTGTGATATGGGAACAGAAAGAAAACTAACTTAGCCTCAGATAATCCATAAAGGTTAGACAGGATAGGTTTGAATATACAGCCCCGCATTTACCCAAAAAAATCAGTGAAGTAAGACATGGGCGACTGTTTCGAGGTGCCTTCCATTACATGGGCAGAATCTTTCCTCATAAGAGATGGCGGGGGTTGGACTAGATGATCCTGGAGGTCCCTTCCAACTTTATGATTCTATGATTCTGAGTTGACAAACCTCCCAGACAGTACATAGAACATAAGAGAAGCCATGTTGGATCAGGCCAACAGCCCATCCAGTCCAACACTCTGTGTCACACAGTGGCAAAAAATTTTATATATACACACACACTGTGGCTAATAGCCACTGATGGACCTGTGCTCCATATTTTTATCTAAACCCCTCTTGAAGGTGGCTATACTTGTGGCCGCCACCACCTCCTGTGGCAGTGAATTCCACATGTTAATCACCCTTTGGGTGAAGAAGTACTTCCTTTTATCTGTTTTAACCTGTCTGCTCAGCAATTTCATCGAATGCCCACGAGTTCTTATATTGTGAGAAAGGGAGAAAAGTACTTCTTTCTCTACTTTCTCCATCCCATGCATTATCTTGTAAACCTCTATCATGTCACCCCGCAGTCGACGTTTCTCCAAGCTAAAGAGTCCCAAGTGTTTCAACCTTTCTTCATAGGGAAACTGCTCCAGCCCTTTAATCATTCCAGTTGCCCTTTTCTGAACTTTCTCCAATGCTATAATATCCTTTTTGAGGTGCGGCGACCAGAACTGCACACAGTACTCCAAATGAGACCGCACCATCGATTTATACAGGGGCATTATGATACTGGCTGATTTGTTTTCCATTCCCTTCCTAATAATTCCCAGCATGGCGTTGGCCTTTTTTATTGCGATCGCACACTATCTTGACATTTTCAGTGAGTTCTCTACCACGACCCCAAGATCTCTCTCTTGGTCAGTCTCTGCCAGTTCACACCCCATCAACTTGTACAGCGGAGGGTAAAGCATTGAGTCTTGCTAACATAAAGGAGCAGCGTCACTGGGGTGATGTAAAGCTAGTCTTTAAGGCGCCCCTTCTGAATGATTTTATTCCACCTTTTGAATGAGGTGTGCAATCTGGGCACAAGCTTTCATCTTCATTGCAACTGAAGGTCCCGACTGCAGCTGTGGACATTTAAAACAGCATCAAAGGGAAATAAATGTGCAGGTTAAATGTGTTCTCAGGAGCACAGTTGTTGCATTTCAACAAGCCCATTCCAAAGTATCTGGAGTGCTGTGATCAGTTATCCTCACCCTTACAAACTGACAGCTGAAATGACTTTAAAAAGGAATATGCAATGTAATATCCAAATGGAGCCGTCCGGGCGAGGAAACACAAACACCCTCCGCTCTTTGACAAAACTTAATTAAGCCTCATCAAACTCTTCTTAGATAGGTAGGCCTGTCTTGCTCTTCCAAGCCATTACCGGGTGTCTTAATCCTTTGTCAGTTCAAAGATTGCAACAGCGAGAGAGGCCGGCTCTCTCTCTTAATAAGAAGGCGAAAGGAAAGTACCTGTGGATATCTGCATGACTGTTCGTGTGCGTGTGCGTGAAGCTCTCATACGCACAAAGAAAAAAACACTTTCTGCAAATACATAGTTTATACAGTTCAGCTTGCTTAATATTTCCAGGAAGAAGTCAATAGGGGGGAGAGAAACAATCGTTTATCAAAGCGCTGAAATATGCTGTGTTTGGAGAATGAAGGGAATGGTGCACAAAGCCACCAAACATCCCCACCTGCTGGACATCTCTTGCTACTGTCAGGAGCTCATCTACCCATTTCCTCAGTTAACTTGAAATTTGCAAGGTGGTGGGGGGGGGGGGGGGTCAAGTACAGAAGTACAGATTGTAGAACAAAAAGATACAGGGAACTGGATAAAGGGAATTAACATCTTCTCAGCTCTGTGCTATCTAGATCTCGAAAAGTCGGACTTTCAAAACAGTCTTATGTCACAAAAGCTCTTTGTAATGCACATTATGAATGTACTTTATAAAGGGGCTTCATGGTGAAAAGCAGCGTCATCTAATGGGTACAGAGTGTGAGCGAAGAAGGGTGCGGGTTCAAAGTCTTGCCTCAGCCTCAAAGTTGCCAGCACTACAGCCTAGTTGTGAGAACTGCAAAGCCTGGTTTACACAGGCCAGAGGGATAGAATGTAGACTGCAGGTGGTGAATTCCAGTTATGAAAGCTCCCTTGCACTGAAAAGATGTTTTAAAAAACCCTTCCATGCAATTAGCAAACTATTACGGTAAAGAGTTAGGGTTGCCACCTCCAGAATGAGAAATTCCTGGGGATTTGGGGGTGGAGCTTGAAGAGCACTGTGGTTGGGGAGGGAACTCAGCAAGGTATAATGCCATAGTCTCCATTCTCTGAAGCCACTATTTTCCTCCCATGGAACAGATATCTGGAGACTAGTTCTAATTCTTGGGGACCCCCAGGTCCCACCTAGAGATTGGCAACCATATCAAAGGAGTTTCTGGCTCAGCATTAGGAAGAACTTCCTGACAGTCAGAGCAGTTCCTCAGTGGAACAGGCTTCCTCGGGAGGTGGTGGGCTCTCCTTCCTTGGAGGTTCTCAAATAAAGGCTAGATGGTCACTTGACAGCAATGCTGAATCTGTGAACTTAGTGTATAATGGAGAATTGATCCATGGGTATCTGGGGTTCGGGGGGGGGGTGTCTGTTTTTTGAGGTAGAAGCATCAAATTTGCAGCATAGCATCTGGTGCCTCTCCTCTCAACCCTCCCCCAAGTTTCAAAAAGATTGGACCAGGGGGTCCAATTCTATGAGCCCCAAAAGAAGGTGCCCCATCTTTCATTATTTCCAAGGAAGGGAAGACAATTTAAAGGAGTGTGGTTCCTTTAAATGTGATGGCCAGAACTCCCTTTGGAGTTTAATCACCCTTGTCACACCCTTGCTCCTGACTCCACTCCCAAATTCCCCAGATATTTTGTGAGTCGGACTTGGCAACCCTAATATACCAACATAATCATTTGGCACCAACATAATCATTTGTATAGGACTTAGAAGAATGATGCATTGTTGGTCATGAACTATCTGCTCTGTCTTCCCAGTTTTCATTTATTGATTCATTTCATTTATACTCCACCTTTTTCCACACCGGCAGGAACTCAAAGTGGCTTTCATCATTCTCCCCTCCTCGCCGCCCTGAAAGGGTGGCAGTAATCCTTATAGTAAAGTAGTATGCTGCTTTTACTGGTAAGCATATATACTGTAGAAGTTGGGCAATGACAAATTAAAAACTAACAATTAGTTTTTAATTATTACTATTATTACTAATAAAAAGTAATACTGGACGAATTAAAAACTAATAAGTCACCAGGTCCGGATGGCATACATCTAAGAGTTTTGAAAGAACTCAAAGGTGAACTTGTGGATCTCCTGACAAAAATATGTAATCTTTCATTGAAATCTGCCTCCATTCCTGAGGACTGGAAGGTAGCAAATGTCACCCCCATCCAGAGGAGATCCAGAAATTATAGGCCAGTCAGTCTGACTTCAATACCGGCAAAGATGGTAGAAACCATTAGCAAGGACAGAATGGGTAGGCACATTGATGAACACAAGTTATTGAGGAAGACGCAACATGGGTTCTGTAAGGGAAGATCTTGCCTCAATAACCTGTTACAGTTCTTTGAGGGGGTGAACAAACATGTGGACAAAGAGGACCCAATAGATGCTGTTTACCTTGACTTCCAGAAAGCTTTTGATAAAGTTCCTCATCAAAAGCTCCTTAGTAAGCTTGAGAGTCATGGAGCAAAAGGACAGGTCCTCTAGTGGATCAAAAACTGGCTAATTAATAGGAAGCAGAGTGAGTATAAATGGGCAGTCTTCACAGTGGAGGTCGGTAAGCAGTGGGGTGCCGCAGGGCTCAGTACTGGGTCCCATGCTCTTTAACTTGTTCATTAATGATCTGGAGTTGGGAGTAAGCAGTGAAGTGGCCAAGTTTGCAGGTGACACTAAATTGTTAACGGTGGTGAGAACCAGAGAGGGTTGTGAGGCACTCCAAAGGGATCTGTTGAGGCTGGGTGAGTGGGCGTCAACGTGGCAGATGAGGTTCAGTGTGGCGAAGTACAAAGTAATGCACATTGGGGCCAAAAATCCCAGCTACAAATACAAGTTGATAGGGTGTGAACTGGCAGAGACTGACCAAGAGAGAGATCTTGGGGTCATGGTAGATAACTCACTGAAAATGTCAAGACAGTGTGTGATTGCAAAAAAAAAAAAGGCCAACGCCATGCTGGGAATTATTAGGAAGGGAGTTGAAAACAAATCAGCCAGTATCATAATGTCCCTGTATAAATCGATGGTGAAGTCTCATTTGGAATACTATGTACAATTCTGGTCACTGCACCTCAAAAAGGATATAGCACTGGATAAAGTGCAGAAAAGGGCAACTAGAATGATTAAAGGGTTGGAACACTTTCTCTATGAAGAAAGGTTAAAACGCTTGGGGCTCTTTAGCTTGGAGAAACATCATCTGTGGGGTGACATGATAGAGGTTTACAAGATTATGCATGGGATGGAGAAAGGAGAGAAAGAAGTCCTTTTCTCCCTTTCTCACAATACAAAAACTCGTGGGCATTCAATGAAATTGCTGAGCAGTCGGGTTAAAACAGATAAAAGGAAGTACTTCTTCGCCCAAAGGGTGATTAACATGTGGAATTCACTGCCACAGGAGGTGGTGGCAGCTACAAAGATAGCCAGCTTCAAGAGGGGATTGGATAAAAATATGGAGCAGAGGTCCATCAGTGGCTATTAGCCACAGTATATTATTTTAACTGTCTGGGGCAGTGATGCTCTGTATTCTTGGTGCTTTTTTTGGGGGGGGGGCAAAGTGGAAGGGCTTCTAGAACCACTTGTGAACCTCCTGATGACACGTGGGTTTGGGGGGGGGGGGTTGGCCACAGTGTGACACAGAGTGTTGGACTGGATGGGCCATTGGCCTGATCCAAATGGCTTCTCTTATGTTCTTAATGCATTTCCTCTCTACTTATGCACCCAAATCAGCATTGGCAGATGGCACTTGGAAATCTCCAGTTATTACAATTGATCTCCAGGTGACCAAGATCTGTTCCCCTGGAGGAAACGTCTTCTTTTGGGGAGTGGAATCTACCACATTGTGGCCTGCTGAGGTCCCTCCCTTCCCCAGGCTCTGCTCCCTCCCCCAAAAACTCCAACTATTTCCCAACCCAAGCTTGGTGACCCTGCCCCAAATGACTCCTTTAGCTGAAGAAGAAACCTCCAGCTTGCCGACTGGATTTCCAAAAAGATCTCTCTTTCTCCGAAAGAAACATAGATTCCCGCAAAACCATCCACATTTATGTGTGCTAATGAGAAAAAAAGGTTCTTTTTGGAACAAAACAATGCCACAGTTTGCAATAATGAGATTATATTTGAAATTAATTTAGAGCTATTGGAGAGGAGTTTAGAATAGCTATTTTAATACCATATTTAGCGTGGGGGGCGCAATCTGTTCCCTCTTCAATTGGTTTCTTTTGAGTGCCATTTTTGCTGCTCAGAAATGAACAGCTCGAACAATTACACTTACCGAGCAAATCACACACCTGATTTACAACTTAAACTGTTAATCTGCTACGTTTGATTGTGCACTCCAGATGCCAATTACTGGACTGTAAATTCACTGGATCCTTTTGTATTTTTTTTAAATGGTGCATTGGCACTGGAAAAGAGAAAATGGTCGCGCCTAGCAAATCATGCAGACATATCCAGGGACAGAAGCCCTGCTGAAGCCAGACAGTCGCCGCCAGCCATGTGGCAGTCCACGGTTACGACTAGGCCTCTTTTTTTGTAGCAGGAACTCATTTGCATATTAGGCCACACCCCTCTTATAGAATAGGGTTGCCAAGTCCCCAGCTTCCTGTACGTACCATAGAGTTTTCACCTCCCAAATGGCTAAAGCATCCAGGAAAACCATAGTGTTTTCCTGGAAATGCCTAGAGCGGCCCCACATGCACGCCATCATTTTGATGATGTCACTTCTGGGTGATGTCATCATGCCAGCGACGTAGGGGGAGGTTTTCTCCGCCGGCCCAATGTGGGCTGGCGGGTTGGGAACTTCCCAGGTGGGGGAAGTCCACCTAAGAGGTAGAATATTGACATTCCTTTAAAACATGGTGACTTTCTAGAGACTTTTTTTTAAAAGTACTTATTTTCTTTGATTTATATCTCACCCCACAAAGTAGGCTTTAGGGCAGCTTACGCATCACATAATATTGTGATGAGAAGCAGAAGATTAAGGGTTTTTTAAAAAAATCCATGCATTTACCATTCAAATTCAGTGCTAAAAACCAAAGTAAAAGTTAAAAAGGTAAAGGTAGTCCCCTGTGCAAGCACCAATTGCTTCCGACTCACCCTAGAGTCGCATCACAACATTTTCATGGCAGACTTTTTTACAGGGTGGTTTGCCATTGCCTTCCCCAGTCATCTACACTTCCCCCCTAGCAAGCTGGGTACTCATTTGACCAACCTTGGAAGGATGGAAGGTGGAGTCAACCTGGAGCCGGCTCCCTAAACCAGCTTCCGCCGGGATCGAACTCGGGTCATGAGCAGAGAGTTTGACTGCAGTACTGCAGCTTTACCACTCTGCGCCACGGGGCTCTTACTAAAGTGAAAGTTACCACCAGAGTAATACAGAGATAGAAACCTTCTGAGCAGAGTCGTGAGATATTCAGCTACTAGCCATCAGGCTGAGCTGACGAATGGAGATTTGAGTGTGTCCACTGCCTCAGCTGAAAGCCCTGTGGAACAGCTCCATTTTACAGGCCCTCCGGAATTGCAATAGATTTGCAGGCCCTGCAGAATTGCAAAAATCAAAAGTGGGATTATTGTAAATTTGATCGTAGTGCGCTGACTATAGCCAAATTAAACATTTTGGCTCCCCTGGGTTGAGACTGGCAAACTTTGCAGCGATTTGCTTCCAGATTCACAAAGGGCACAAAATAGGCTTCCCAATACCCAGGTCCCAGCGGGGGATCCCCTGGTTTTACAGGCTTCCCCCCTCCCCCAGCCAGCTGGCCGGCGCGGGAAGCTCTACCCCCACAGCCATTATGCACCTCCAGGAACAATTCACTTAGGGAATGATGGGGAATTGATCCGCGGGTGTCAGGGGCTCTGGAGGGGCTGTTTTTTGAGGTAGAGGTGCCAAATTTTCCATATAGCATCTAGTGCCTCTCCCCAAAATACCTCCCAAGTTTCAAAAGGATTGGACTAGGGGGTCCACTTCTATGAAGAAGGTGCCCCTATCCTTCAGTATTTTCTATGGAAGGAAGGCATTCTAAAAGGTGTGCTGTCCCTTTAAATGTGATGTCCAGAACTCCCTTGGAGTTCAATTATGCTTGTCACACCCTTGCTCCTGGCTCCGCCCCCAGTGTCTCCTGGCTCCACCCCCAAAGTCTCCTGGCTCCACCCCCAAAGTCCCCAGATATTTCTTGAATTGGACTTGGCAACCCTAGCACAAAAACATTTTTAATGCAGTCAGCGGAGTGTCACACTCGGCCTCTTCCTCCATGGAATGGGAAAGATGCTGCTTTTCTGTTCCAAGAAAGCGGATCAGCATGTTCTCTCAGTTCAGAGACCCCTGCGCAGCTGCTTGATAGCAAATGATTATCAAACACCCAGATCTGAGCAGTGAAGGCAATTGTAGGTCTTTGGAGATTGAGCATGGCTGGTTGCCAGCACCAGGGTGGAAAATTCCTGGAAATTTGGAAGGTGGCGTCTGGGGGGGAGGGCAGGATTTGGGGAAGGACCTCAGCAGGGGATAAAGCCATGCAGTCCACCCTCCAGGGGAGCAGTTTTCTCTAGCGGAATGGATCTTTAGAGCCTGCAGGTTCGTGATCATTCCAGCCCCACTTGAAGACTGGCAAGTAGGGAAGGGCTGAGACAGGGACACTACATCACAGAAGTGACAAAGGGTCACTCCAGGAATCACCAGAAAGTCTATAGTAAAACTATAGAGTTCATGGGGATTCCTAGAACTATCCTGTGCCATCTCCAGGATTGGACAACAGGGCTTGCAGCCAGGAGGTCTCTCACTGTAAAGGGAGGCCTGACAACCCCAGTTTAAAGCCCAATGAGGCATTAGGGATGCCAGGTTGCCCATTTTGCCAGGCAAACGTGTGGGTTTTTCCCAGAAGTGACATCCCTCCTCTCTAAAAATCATTGGAAACGCTGTGGTCAAACTGTTCCTACAGAAGTGTGATAGCACTTGTGGGTTTTGCCCAGAAGTGATCTCATGCAATTGGCCGAATGGACTATAGAAATAATTCTCCTGCCCCTACTCAAGAAGAGGTTCAAAAGATCCCCTTCCGTAACTGCACTGGAGGCCTAGCAAGCCTAGCATCTTGTGATGAAGACAGGGTTGTCAACTTTGGTTTGGGAAATTCCTGGAGATGAGGGATGAAGCCTGGGGAGGGCAGGACTAGCAGGCCCTCCAATGGAGGCTGGGCAGTCTAGCATCTGGATAAAAAACTCTATGGTACCATAGAGTTTTTACCTGAATGCCAGAGCATCCCCAGTGTGATGTGCCCAGCGCAATGACATCACTTCTGGGTCACGTATGTGATAAGAATCCCTTGCCAAAGCCAAGGTAGGACTTGGCAACCATACCTGCAACCCTGCTTGGGGAACTGTGGGACCCAGGAAGAATATAATGCCTTTGAGTCCACACTCCAAAGCAGCCATGTCTAGGTGTTACCTCCTTGAACAGGATGCATCTCTCTGTCTTAACCTGGGAGCTGCCCTCTGACCCCACTCCTCTCCTTTGCTTTGTCCTCCCACTTTTCACATGGCCTTCCACAAAGACACAGGTCTCTGCACGTCTCTCCAGTAGGAGCCCTCATACTTCTACACACATGATGCTGGACAAGCTGGCCATTTATGACAGGGAAAGTACTCTTTAGATTAGGCTTCTCTCTCTCCTTTCAACTGCAACCTCCGTATGAACTGAAACGTAAGTTCACCTTATTTGCAATATATTTCTCGGGAGATTTATTTACTGCCCTCAGTCTCCCACTTCTATGACTGGGCAGAACTCTGCTATATCGACCAAATATCCCATAATCTACCCACTGATTTCCTCTCAAGCCAAGACGTGGGCAGAGATCTCTTCAGCTCCTGCTTCCCCTTGGGAAAATCAAGTGAACCTTCAAAGAGCCCTTCTGATCCATCTCAAGCCAACCAATTGGTTATGCCAAACAAGCCAACAAGGGGTGAGCTGCTGAAGGACATAAAGAAACTAACATGCTGACAGTTCAGAGAGGTCAAAAAACCCCTTGCCCAAGTCTTACGTCTGACTTACACATGAATGACAGAGAATGAGATGAGGTGGGTAACATGCTGAGATGACAGAATGGACGGCAACTGCGGGAACTCTTTTGCATATTAGGCCACCCACCCCGGATGTAGCCAATCCTCAAGGAGTTTACAGGGCTCTTAGTACAGGGCCTACTGTAAACTCCTGGAGGACTGGCTACATCAGGGGTGGGTGACCTAATATTCAAAGGAGTTCCTGCTACAAAAAAAGCCATGACAGAAACACATCAGGCTACAGGTAGCCGATCCCATTTGGGAAGTTCCTAAGGTTAAAAAATTCCCTGCAAACAGGGAACCATCCAAACAAGCCAAGGGTAGGGTCAGACGTGTTCACCTTGCAGTACTTGCTTTCTACTCACGAGGAGTCTTTTTGCTGTGAGAGAACATTCAGAATGGAAATCCACCCCTGCGGTGAGGCTTCTGAAGTGAGGCCTCAACTGCCTTGGCATCCCACCACTGCATTCTCTGAATGAGTAGACCAAGTTTTAGCTCCCGCAGAAGACAGAATTTGAATCCCTGTTCAAGTGACCAGCCTTCAAGTGGGGCCTGAAAGATCTCCTAGAATTACAACTGAACTCCAGGCTACAGAGATCAGTTCCCCTGGAGAAAATGACTCCTTTGGAGGGTGCAGGCTCCTTCCCCTTCCAAACCTGGCACTCCTTAGGTGCCACCTGCCGATCTCCAGGAATTTCCCAATCCAGAGTTGGCTACCCCAGCTCCTGTGGATGAAGAGCTATGACATCTGCAGGGGAAAAAAATATTCATAAAATCATAGAGTTGGAGGGGACCTCCAGGATCATCTAGTCCAACGCCCTGCACAATTCAGGAAACCCACAAATTTTTGTTGTTCAGTCGCACAGTCGAGTTCGACTCTTTGCGACCCCATGGACAAAGTCACGCCAGGCCCTCCTGTCTTCCACCATCCTCTGAAGTCTGCTCAAATTCGTGTTTGTTACATCAGTAACACTGTCCAGCCATCTCATCTTTTGCCGTCCCCTTCTTCTTTTGCCTTCTGTCTTTCCTAGCATCAGGATCTTCTCCAGGGAGTGCTCCCTTCTCATTGGGTGGCCAAAGTATTTGAGCTTCAGCTTCAGCATCTGACCTTCCAGGGAACAGACTGGGTTGATTTCCCTTAGGACTGACTGATTTGATGTTCTTGCAGTCCAAGGGACTCTCAAGAGTTTTCTCCAGCACCACATCTCAAAAGCATCTATTCTTCTGTGCTCGGACTTCCTTATGGTCCAGATCTCACAGCCATACATTACTACAAATACCTCCCCCTAAATTCACAGGATCTCAGATGGCCATCTAGCTTCTGTTTAAAAACCTCCAAGGAAGTAGAGACCACCACCTCCCAAGGAAGCCTGTTCCACTGAGGAACTGCTCTAACGGTCAGGAAGTTCTTCCTAATGTGGAGCCGGAAACTCTTTTGATTTAATTTCAAGCCGTTGGTTCTGGTCCTACCTTACGGAGCCACAGAAAACAATTCCACACCATCCTCTATATGACAGCTCTTCAAGTACTTGAAGATGGTGATCGTATCAGCTCTCAGCCGCCTCTTCTCCAGGCTAAACATGCCCAACTCCCTCAACCTTTCCTCATAGGACTTGATCTCCAGACCTCTCACCATCTTCGTTGCCCTCCTCTGGACCCATTCCAGCTTGTCTATATCCTTCTTAAAATGTGTTGCCCAAAACTGAACACAATACTCCAGGTGAGGTCTCACCGGAGCAGAGTAAAGAGATACCATCACTTCATATGATCTGGACACTATACTTCTGTTTATACAGCCCAAAATAGCATTTGCTTTTTTTTTTTTTTGCTTTTTTCAGAACACATTTTCATAATTTGCATCAAGTTTTTCATTTCAGCTCCGTCAAGCAAGCGTTACCGTTGTCTTCTGAAACAGGAACAGATCTTGAAGTGGCCTACTAGCAGCCACAGTGATGGGTTTTGATCTGCACACAGGACAAATTGTGTGGAGGGGGCTGTTGCATCAAGGAGTCGCACTGCAAATGTCAGTAGGCAGAAAATTGCAGTGTTTCATTTGCCACCCATATGAGGAGAACCTTCCCGCATTCCCACCAAATCATTTAATGCTAAGTGTTCAATGAGATGTAGAAGGCAGAATTGCAGTTGTCGCGGTATTTGACTAGAATTTGTTTTGCGGTTTTCGATCAAGAGAGGGCACTACCGCAATCCAGCATGATCGTTTTCAGCACTCAATCCAGTAAATTTCCAAATAACGTGCCCTCTTTTAAGCGAAAGACAACTAACGAGTGTGTGGTTCAAAGACCCATTTAAATACAGTGGACTTTCTACACCCCATTATTACCATAAGGTGTAGACCACGGCCAGCACAGATAAAAGGGAAAGGAAGACAAGAAGAAGTAGAAGAAAAAGAAGAAGAAGTGTATAAGTAAAGAAGATCAAGAAATGGCCCAACTTGGTTTGAGCTTGGTGGAGTTTGGAAGCTAAACAGGGTGGTCACAGTGAGTTCTTAAATGGGAGGTTATGCATGGAGGGCCAGCGCATGGGAGACAGCGGGGGTGCCACTAAGTGCCCCCTTACCCACACAGAGTGCTCCTCCGACCCTGCCACCAAGCTCAAGCCAAGTTGGGCCGTTTCTTGATCTTCTTTACTTATACATTTCTTCTTCTTCTTCTTTTTCTTCTACTTCTTCTTGTCTTCCTTTTCCTTTTATCTGTGCTGGCCGTGGTAATTTGGAAATATTCTGCATACGCCATATTTAGTCAAATATACATTCACCTCACTGCCTTAATACAATTTTCTTCTTCTAGGTAGTATATGTTATATTGATTGGCTGACTTTTTGATACAAAATTACTTTCATAACTTTATTTCTACATAAATTCTAACATTTCTCCATGAAAAGATATATTTTTCATACTTAGTTAATGTTTGAGCAATCTGCTTTTTAGATGCTGCTTAAATTCTGCCTATATCTCTACACCTATATATGTGTGTGTGTGTATTTATACATGTATATACACACACACATCTAACTATATTATATATATAGTTTTATATATCTTTTTTATATTTTACTATATGTATGTAAGTATTTGTGCTTTTCTTATCTTGTTTCTGTAAGTATATAGATGTGTGCGTGTGTGTATTCCAAAGAAATATAAAAAACGTTAATTATCAAAAAGTTTGGCCTTAAGTGTCTGTTAAATGATGATGATGATGATGATGATGATGATGATGATGATGATGATGATGATGATGATATTTAAGAACATAAGAGAAGCTATGTTGTATCAGACCAATGACCCATCCAGTCCAATACTCTGTGTCACACAGTGGCCAAAAAAACCAAGAGTCATCTAGAGGTCCACCAGTGGGGCTAGAAGCCCTCCCACTGTGCCCCCCAAGCATCCAGAATACAGAGTATTACTGCCCTAGACAGAGAGTTTCAACAATACACTGTGGCTAATAGCCACTGATGGACCTCTGCTCCATATGCTTATCCATTCCCCCCTTGAAGCTGTCTATGCTTGTAGCCACCACCACCACCACCTGTGGCAGTGGATTGCACGTGTTAATCACCCTTTGGGGGAAGAAGTACTTCCTTTTATCCGTTCTAACCCGACTGCTCAGCAATTTCATCGAATGCCCATGAGTTCTTGTATTGTGAGAAAGGGAGAAAAGTACTTTCTCTACCTTCTATATCACATGCATAATCTTGTAAACCTCTATCACCCTGCAGTCGACGTTTCTCCAAGCTTAAGAGCCCCAAGTGTTTTAACCTTTCTTCATAAGGAAAGTGTTCCAACCCTTTAATCATTCTAGTTGCCCTTTTCTGCACTTTTCCCAATGCCATAATATCTTTTTTGAGGTGCGGTAACCACAACTGTACACAGTATTCCAAATGAGACCGCGCCATCAATTTATACAGGGGCATTATGATACTGGCTGATTTGTTTTCAATTCCCTTCCTAATAATTCCCAGCATGGCATTGGCCTTCTTTAATTGAAATCGCACACTGTCTTGACATTTTCAGTAAGTTATCTACCACGACCCCAAGATCTCTCTCTTGGTCAGTCTCTGCCAGTTCACACCCCATCAACTTGTATTTATAGTCAGGATTATTGGCCCCAATGTGCATTACTTTGCACTTGGCCACACTGAACCTCATCTGCCATGTTGACACCCACTCTCCCAGCCTCGACAGATCTCTTTGGAGTGCCTCACAATCCTCTCTAGTTCTCACCACCATGAACAATTTAGTGCCATCTGCAAACTTGGCCACTTCATTGCTTACTCCCAACTCCAGATCATTAATGAACAAGTTAAAGAACATGGGACCCAGTACTGAGCCCGGCAGCACCCGACTGCTTACCATCTTCCACTGTGAAAATTGCCCACTCATAATCACTCGTTGTTTCCTATTAATTAGCCAGTTTTTGATCCACAAGAGGACTTGTCCTTTTACTCCACGACTCTCAAACTTACTAAGGAGCTTTTGATGAGGAACTTTATCAAAAGCTTTCTGGAAGTCAAGGTAAACAACATCTATTGGGTCCCCTTTGTCCATATGTTTGTTCACCCCCTCAAAGAACTCTAACAGGTTAGTGAGACAAGATCTTCCCTTACGGAACCCATGCTGACACATCCCAGGTATTCAGAGCTCTGCAAAGATCATACAGTTACTCATGTCCCGTTTCTCCAGCTGACGAGAAGTTCTGGAGAAAATGCTTAACCGGGTGGATTCATTAACCAGGTGGGAGGGGGGGGGTGGGAGTGCACACACTGATGGCTTTATTGTACTATTTGCTTTATTCACAGTTAAGCAGACCTTATTATGCCCTGACCTGCATATCTCAGGCTAGTCTGATCTCATCAGATCTCAGAAGGTAAGCAGGGTCAGCCCTGGCTAGTACTTGGATGGGAGACCACCAAGTAGGGTCAGAGTTGCTGTGCAGAGACAGGAAATGGCCAACAAGCTTTGAACATTTCTTGTCTTGAAAATTCTATAGGGTCACCGTAAGTCAGCTGTGATGGCAGCAGTTTCCACCATGGCCACAGACAGCTGGGGGCACCATTACAAGGCGGTAGATCCACAGGGAAATAATTATTTAAGGCTTCAGCTATTGGTGAATGTTTGCCACATAAACACAAGTTCTTGTTGTTAAAATTATAAGCTCTTTGGAGTCTGGTTTGGTCCCACTTCAAAGTGATAGCAACACACTGTCAAGTATCGGTATTTCGAATAATCAAGCTATTGTTTAAATCAAAGACTTGCTTTATTGATAATCCAATACTTGCCCAAGGTATGATACCTTGGAAGTGATACAGTAAGTTACATAGCATGGAATCTTAAAGACAAAGTTCAGATAGCTTCAAGACATAACATACAGATGTGAATTGCATAGAAGGTTCAAAGCATACTATCAACAAGCCATTTGGATACTACAACATCTCTCAGTTCCAACACATTCCTGACTTGCTGATATGTATGGGAACTCGGGGGAGGTACTTCTACTTTACAGTATGGAGATTACTTGCATATCCTGCATCCTTGAGAGACCACAGGTGGGGAAAGCTTTGAAGAGAAATCTTTACTCAGGAAAGGGGAATAGTGAAGAGAGACGGGGGAGGGGGGGAGTATGATCACCAAATGCATACTCAGTTAATATCAGAAATATCATGCTTGACACACACAGAACTAAAAGTTCTTTGATTTTGATCTATTCCTCCTTGGATCTGAGGAAGATTTGAAAAGGTGTTCTGGATCAGTCCACCATAGTCCATACTTTATATTTGGAATTTGTATGTTGACTGCCTGTTTCTATATTGTTTCTTGTTGTGCCTGGAGCAGTGTACTTTTGATTTGTATTCTCCACACTGCGGTCCTTTGTTATTCACCTGGAGGCTGGCAACCCTATGCCAAAATATGGGAATAAACTGACAAACGGACCCTTTACTGACCCTGAATAGCTCTCCAAAGTCTGCCAGCTGGGTGCTTTGCATTCCCCACTCAAATATTAGGGGCAGTTCTGCTTCTGTGGAATAGAGATGCCAACCTCCAGGTGGGACCTGGGGATCCTCCAAAAGGACACCTCACCTCCCAACTGCTGAGTTCACTTCCCCTGGAGAAAATAGATGCTTTGGAGGATGGACTTCATGGCATTGTACCTCACAGAGGCCCCTGTCCTCCTCAATCTCCATTCCCAAATCCCTAGAGTTTCCCAACCTGGAGTTGGCAGTCTCAGGGCTTTTTTTGGTAGCAGGAACTCCTTTGCATATTAGCCCACATACCTCTCATGTAGTCAATCCTCCTGGAGCTTACAATAGGCCCTGTACTAAGAGCCCTGTAAGCCGGGGTGGAATTCTAGTAGGAACTCCTTTGCATCTTAGGCCACACACCCCTGATGTAGCCAATCCTTCTGGAGCTTACAGTAGGCCCTGTACCAAGAGCCCCGTAAGCCGGGGTGAAATTCTAGTAGGAACTCCTTTGCATCTTAGGCCACACACCCCTGATGTAGCCAATCCTCCTGGAGCTTACAGTAGGCCCTGTACGAAGAGCCCTGCAAGCTCCTGGAGGATTGGCTACATAAGAGGGGTGTGGCCTAATATGCAAAGGAGTTCCTGCTACCAAAAAAGCCCTGGGCAGCCTTAATCCCCATTCCCCACTGGTGGCCAGGGGAGATCTGGCAACTCTACTGTGGAAAACAGTTTCAGTCCTCCACCAAGCACAAAGTGAGGCACTCTGTTATTTCACTGAGGTATATTTTTTTTTGCCTCAAACACCACCAAAGTTTAGATTCTGTGGTGGTAAGGGCATAGCCACACAGAAACTGCATTTAGCGTGTCTTTTTTATTTAAAACACACACACACACACACACAAAAACCTTTAAAAAAAATGCCCTGCATATGTTTCCTCTTTCCATGAATAAATGAAATACAAAGGCCTTATCTCCAAAACGTAGGCATTTTCCAACACAGATTCCACCTGCCTCTTCTTCAGGGTGCTTTTTATGACAACAGCAATCCTCATTACTGTCAGTTTGAGGCTCAGGAGCCTGGCTGAAACCACAGTACCTTTCGGCAAGCGAATCAGGTGTTGTGAACATGGCGGACTTTACGCTTGTGCTTACTAATAAGGAAGGTTTTGAGGAGGAGGGGAATGCCACCCAGAAGAAGGACTGAGGATAAGATTTTTCACACCTTTTAAAAATAACATGCAAATTAGAGTTTTTCAGGATTACAGTAACAGGAAAATGGCACTTTTAAAATGTGTCCCCTGATCCTAGGATACAGAAGCAAGACTTTAAAACATCAAAATAAATAATTGTTTGCTAATTTATTTAATTTATGTCTTTAATTCATTTGTACGCTGCCTTTTGCCCCAGTGAAGGCTCAAGGGTGCTATCACATGGCGAATGTTTGCAAGTGGATTTTGCTATTCTTACACAGGGAAAACCCAGTTGCAAAGTGTGTAATTTAGGGTGCGCAAATGCTCCCAAAGGGGTCTACATCATTCTCTCTTCCATTTTTTTCCTCATAGCAACAGCAGAACCAGTTTGGTGTAGTGATGAAGTGTGTGGACTCTCATCTG
The DNA here is from genome assembly GCF_032191835.1 of Heteronotia binoei. NCBI lineage: Eukaryota > Metazoa > Chordata > Lepidosauria > Squamata > Gekkonidae > Heteronotia > Heteronotia binoei. Next base: position 6,989,704 of record NC_083228.1, read on the forward strand.
GGAGAACCAGGTTTGATTCCCCACAACTCCACTTGCAGCTTCTGGAATGGCCTTGGGTCAGCCATAGCTATTGCAAAAGTTGTCCTTGAAAGGGCAGCTTCTGTGAGAGCTCTCTCAGCCCCACCCACCTCACAGGGTGTCTGTTGTAGGGTTGCCAAGGCCAATTCAAGAAATATCTGGGGACTTTGGGGGTGGAGCCAGGAGACTTTGGGGGGTGGAGCCAGGAGACTTTGGGGGTGGAGCCAGGAGACATTAGGGGTGGAGCCAAGATCAAGGCTGTGACAAGCATAATTGAACACCAAAGGGAGTTCTGGCCATCACATTTAAAGGGACGGCACACCTTTTCAATGTCTTCCTTCCATAGGAAATAACGAAGGATAGGGGCACCTTCTTTTGGGGCTCATAGAATTGGACCCCCTGGTCCAATCTTTTTGAAACTTGGGGGGTATTTTGGGGAGAGGCACTAGATGCTATACTGAAAATTTGGTGCCTCTACCCCAAAAAACAGCCCCCCCTGAGCCCCAGATACCCGCGGATCAATTCTCCATGATTTTCTATGGGAATAAATCTCCATAGGGAATAACAGAGTTCCCAGCAGACATTTCCCTCCCCTCCCCCCGCTTTCTGATGACCCTGAAGCGGGGGGAGGGCCTCCAAACCGGGGGATCCCCTGCCCCCACCTGGGGATTGGCAACCCTAGTCTGTTGTGGGGTGAGAAGATACAGGAGATTGTAAGCCGTTCTGAGTCTCTGATTCAGAGAGAAGGGCGAGGTATAAATCTGCAGTCTTCTTCTTCTGAGGTTGGTTAGGTTACCAGAATTCAGCTCTCAGCCCATACAGCTGGGGCAGTGCTTTGTTCTGATCCCAACTTTAAATCAGGCACAACAGCACAAGCTAGGGTTTCCAACCTCCATTGTGTGGCCTAGAGATTCCCCAGTATTGCATTTAATCTCCAGAAGACACAGCTCAATTCCCCTGGGGGAAATGGCTGCTGGGGAGGGTGGATTCTAGGGCTTTCTACCCCAGTAAGGCCCCTCCCCTCTGTAAACCCTCCCCTCCCCAGGCCCCACCCCCCAAAAAAAAAATCTCCAGGCATTTTGCAACCCAGAGCTGACAACCCTACAGTTGATGCTTGAGAAGTAGGGCTGCCAACTTCAGGTTGAGAAATTCCTGGAGATTTGAAGGTGGAGTTTGGAGAGAACCCAGCAGCAATGTGATGCCATAGAGTCCGCTCTCTTCCATTTTGTCCACGGAAACCGACCTCCGTGCTCTGGAGGCCAGTTGTAATTCTGAGAGAAGTGCAGGCCCCACCTGGAGGCTGGCAACCCTATTTCCTACCTCAGGTGGAGTACCCAATGAGAAGGGTGTTGGAGGAGATATTGAACGATGCCCTGCTCTCTGCAGCAAGGTTGGCCTGCTCACCCCCACCCTTGGGTCATGTTGAATTAGCTGGTTGCCCTTTGAGAGAGAACTGTTTTGGGGCCTGGCCTGACATGGTCCAGCTGTTCTCTCAAGAGCTCTCTCAGCCTCACTCACCTCACAGGGTGTCTGTTGTGGGGAGAGGAAGGGGAGGGGATTGTAAACCGCTCTGAGACTTCGAGTGAAGGATGAGGTATAAATCCAATCGCCTCCTCCTCTTCTTCTGCCACCACATGGTAGTTGACAATCCTAGATGAACAGGGTAAAAAGAGAAGCACACTAGGTGATGTCTGATGGGCAGGCAGACATACTGACATACCAGCTCGATGGGTAAATCCCACAACTTAATTATCTCCTCAAAGAGAAAAAAAACTCCATCTCCCTCCATTCAATGCAAAGCAGTTGAGCTGGAGAATTTGTTTCAGTAACAGGAACAGATTACACATGCAGATGAATTCACAGTGCGGGCAAATCCAGGAATCACGCAGACTGCGGTACAGAAAACTCTCACACTTTGGGAGGAACTCTTCCCGAAAGTTGCACTAAAGTTAAGTTCAGTTCCCCACCGTCGCTTGATCCTCTCTCCAGAATGAGGGACTCAACTCTCCATTCTGAATCATGTAGAGCAGGACGGAATTTCTTTTTTTTTTCTTTCAAAAAAGAAAATCCACCAGGAGAATGCTCATAATAGAGGATTTTCTGCCTTTTACATGAGTATAAGAGATTGGCAGAGGTCAGTGGGGCTCGGAGATCCCTGCTGGGCCACTGCTATGAAGACAGGCAGCCCATAGAATGAAGGAGGCGGGCGTTCTCTGTGGCTATTCAGAGAAGAGGGGGGAAGAGAAAGAGGGAAAAGAGACCAGCCTGCTTATTGATTCTCCTTACATCCTCTTTAAGAGGGGAGTCTTTTCCCAAACAGATGAAGCAGGAGTCCCCCCCCCACTCCCTTTTACTCTTCTTGTTCGAGGGGGAGCACTTTATTTCGGATCTTTCCGACTGTGGGTGTAATTAAATGTAGGTGTCTTAACAGCCCAGGACAACCCCGCTGTATTAACAACAAGCTGCCTGTTCGAATTAAAGAGAGCGAGGCTCTTTTAAGATATATGACAATGTAATAGGTTTTCTAACTAGTCGCTGAAAGCGCATTTATCGAAAAGAGGAGAGGGGGACTGCAGGAGGAGGGCGATATATAAACACAAGCGCAAATGTACAATTTGCATCAGGCTTCTGCAAAGGGCTTGTCTCGTAGAATACGTCCTCTTTGGCCCATTTTACTTATCGCTGTTATTGGTTTATTTATTTTCGCCGCTAGGGTTGCCAATCCCCAGGTGGGGGCAGGGGATCCCCCGGTTTGGAGGCCCTCCCCCCGCTTCAGGGTCATCAGAAAGCGGGGGGAGGGGAGGGAAATGTCTGCTGGGAACTCTATTATTCCCTAGGGAGATTTATTCCCATAGAAAATCATGGAGAATTGATCCGCGGGTATCTGGGGCTCTGGGGGGGGGGCTGTTTTTTGAGGTAGATGCACCAAATTTTCAGTATAGCATCTAGTGCCTCTCCCCAAAATACCTCCCAAGTTTCAAATTGATTGGACCAGGGGGTCCAATTCTATGAGCCCCAAAAGAAGGTGCCCCTATCCTTCATTATTTCCTATGGAAGGAAGGCATTGAAAAGGTGTGCCGTCCCTTTAAATGTGATGGCCAGAACTCCCTTTGGAGTTCAATTATGCTTGTCACAGCCTTGATCTTGGCTACACCCCTAATGTCTCCTGGCTCCACCCCCAAAGTCTCCTGGCTCCACCCCCAAAGTCCCCAGATATTTCTTAAATTGGACTTGGCAACCCTATTCGCCACACAAAAAAAGTTATGAAAAGGGAAAAGGAAACATGTACACTGTGAGTTGTGGGGGGAAAGGCACAGGAGGTTTCTTTCCTGAGAACACACGGGCTGTATTTGGAGCTCCCCTTGAAATCCCTTATGTTCCCCCTTCTCATGTTTCTGGGTCTTACCCCAAAAGGGATTCTGCTTCCAGCTCCTGTGGGGAGAGGCATATGCAGTCCCCACATGGGAGGAATTGTGCCTCTTCCCCCTCCTCCTCCCTCATGAGACCCGGAAGCAACACGGAGCAGCTTTGACTAAGGGTCACAGAGATCTGTTCTCCTGGACAAAATGGCTGCTTTAGAGGGCGGCCTCTAGTAGGAATGCCAGCCTGCAGGTGGGATCTGGGGATCCCCTGGAATTACAACTCATCTCCAGACTACAGAGATCAGATCCCCTGGAGAATATGGCAGGCCTTGCAAGTTGGAGAAGGATGCCCGTATAGGTGGGGGCCATGCCAGTGTAGAAAGAGATGCCAGCCTCCTGATGGGGTCTAGGGATCCCCTGTACACATTACAAAATCCTTATGTTTGTTGAGAAAGGACAGAACCATTCGTGGATCCCAAACTCAAGCGGTGTAAGCAGAGACGGGACACTATAAAAAAAGAAACATTCAGCAAGGCCACCTGGCAGCAATGGACTTCAGTTGGACATTGAAGCATCAAGAAGTTGCAATTTGAGCTGAAAACCTTCCTTTTTCCAAGAGAGAGCCAGTGGGTTTCCTCAATAGGTGACGTCATCCTGGAAACTAAGACCACATGATGGCCTAGGGATGACAGCCCCCAGTCCCAACTAGGGATTCCCAGTTTGGGGGGCTCCTCTCCACTGTGGACCAGCTGGCCAAGGGGGGGGCAGTTCAGTGTAGTGGTTAAGTGTGTCGACAGGGAGAACTGGGTTTGATTCCCCACTCCTCCACTTGCACCTGCTGGCATGGCCTTGGGTCAGCCATAGCTCTGGCAGAGGTTGTCCTTGAAAGGGCAGCTGCTGTGAGAGCCCTCTCCAGCCCCACCCACCTCACAGGGTGTCTGTTGTGGGGGAGGAACGTAAAGGAGATTGTGAGCCGCTCTGAGACTCTTTGAAGTGGAGGGTGGGATATAAATCAAATATCTTCATCTACCTCACAGGGTGTCTGTTGTGTGGGGGGAGGAAGGGAAAGGAGACTTGGGAGTGGAAGGTAGGATATAAATCCAATATCTTAATCTACCTCACAGGGTGTCTGTTGTGGGGGAGGAACGTAAAGGAGATTGTGAGCCACTCTGAGACTCTTTGGAGTGGAGGGCAGGATATAAACCCAATATCTTCATCTACCTCACAGGGTGTCTGTTATGGGGGAGGAAGGTAAAGGAGATTGTGAGCCGCTCTGAGGTTTGGAATGGAGGGCGGGATATAAATCCAATATCTTCTCCTCCTCCTCCTCAATAGGGATGTCACTGTGTGAAGTCCCTGCCATGATGACATCACTTCCAATCACCTGGAAGTGATGTCATTGTGTTGGGGACATTACACGAGGACGCTTCGGTATTGGGGCAAATTCTATGGTTTTGAGGGCGAAAAAAACCAGAGTTTTGCCCAGATGCCAGTGCATCCCTGCCTGCCCTCTGAATGCCCCAAATCCCCCTGCTGGAGGGGCAAGGGGACTTTGGCAAACCTTTCAGAGCCCCAGAGGGCCACCTAACCTGCCTCTGTGGTGACCAACCTTGTGGGGCAAGAGCACAAAGGTCATGAGGGTTCCTGGTTCTAGCCCTGCAGATGGGTAGGCCAGCATCAACATACCCCTAGTTGGGGCTCCAGCCAGGGCCCAGGGTCCACTGTCGCTGACCCCCATCCACGTACCTTCCCTGCCGCCTGTCTGTACCCATGCTCCCGACTGCCCAGTGGCACTGAGGAAGAGCATGTGGGTGGTGCACAGAAGCGGCATTCCTGACAGTGATGGCAGCCGCAATCCCAGCTGCATCCACCGGCCAGTATGAAGATGGTGCAGGCAATTCAGGGCTTCCAAGTTGAGAAGGATGCCCATAGAGGTGGGGGCCATGCGGGTGTAGGAAGGGATGCCAGCCCCCAGGTGGGTCAGTGAAAAAATCCGTGAAAAATCACTAATACGTGTGCTAATCCAATTTCATCCAGAATTTATATGAAAGTCCAGAAATTCATCACGAAAGGTCTACAAGACCATTAAATATGCCTTATATGTCTTCACCGTGCGCATCAGCATTAACAAATACAATGCATTTACAAGAACAAAGTGCTGGGATAAGATAAAGTCCTTGATGTCACAAGGCAGACGTCCTTGAGAACCCTCTACATGGATAGCCGACAATAATCTTCACGTTTCTAGAATCGTCATGTTTCAATGGAGCCACATCTTTGTCGAGGAGGGATGTTGGACCGTCCACCAATACTTTCTCAATATAGATTTTTTTACAGTATCCAGCACAGTGTCATCCAAAATGGAGATTTCTAAAGCACAAAATGGCTGCTTTAGAGGGTGGAGTCTCGTAGGAATGCCAGCCTGCAGGTGGGACCTGGGGATCCCCTGGAATTACTGCTCATCTCCAGACTGCAGAGATCGGTTCCCCTGGAGAACGTGGATGCTTGGGAAGGTGGACTCTGTGGCCTTGGACCCCACTGAGGTCCCTGTTCACTGCGGGCTCCACCCTCAGATCTCCAGGAGTCCCTCAGCCTGAATCTGGCAACCCTAGATACAGGGGAGGAAAGGAAGGCGAGGGAGAGGCCCTGATGATTGGCATTGTCCGACCAGGGACACCCAACCCCTGGGTCTGACCCTGCAGCTAAGACTTGAAGCTGCTCCTGCTGTGTATGTTTCCCATGGAAGTTGTAATGCTGGCCACACCACACGTGAACGCTCTTTAAACACTGCTTTGCCCAGAGAAAGAGAGCTTGTTAAGCTTGACTCCCCAATGCCAAAAAGTGGAGGTTACGAAAATTCCACGAATGCGGCTGCCAGATTTATGACCTTGCACACCAGACGAATAAACATCACCTTGACGGCCTAACGGAGCAGAGAGAATGATGCACGGCAAACAATTTATCTGATTAATTTTGCCCTTTTGTTTGTTTGTTCCTGAATAATCTGCAAACAGACACCAGTTTTTAGGAGCTTAATTATTCCGGTGATAAATGAAAGGCAAACACATGCTTAGAAGCTGAAGGACTGCTCATGAATTATTTCTCCAGGCTTTACTGCACGGAGAATATTCCCGCGATCGTGTGCAAATGACACCAGAAGTGGGAGGCCTGCGCCAAAATCATTCGCTTTTGTCAAGGCTGAAAATTGGACCGTGTTTCCGGCATTTATTCAGCAGGCTATTCGACATGTTCAGCTGTGTTTTGAATTGCTCAACTGACACCATCATTACGTAATTGGCAGCCCAGCGGCAAGGTTGCCGGGCAGGGACGGGTTCAAATTCTGATTCAGCCACAAAGTGTACTTCAGTAGCACCTTTAAGATTACCAAATTTTATTCTCACGTAAGCTTTTGAGAAACTTCCGAGAAAGTTTGCGCTACAGTCAAATTTGTTGAAGAGCCCCATGGCGCAGAGTGGTAGAGCTGAAGTACTGCAGTCTGAGCTCTCTGCTCACGACCTGGGTTCGATCCCAGCAGAAGCTGGGTTTAGGTAGCCAGCTCAAGGTTGACTCAGCCTTCCATCCTTCTGAGGTCGGTAAAATGAGTCCCCAGCTTGCTGGGGGGGAAAGTGTAGATGACTGGGGAAGACAATGGCAAACCACCCCGTAAAAAGTCTGCCAAGAAAACATTGTGATGCAATGTCACTCCAGAGTCAGAAATGACTGGTGCTTGCACAGGGGACTGCCTTTACCTTTTAAAAAATGTGTTAGTCTTAAAGGTGCTACTGGACTCTTTACTATTTTGCAGCAACAGACTAACACGGCTAACTCCTCTGGATCAAAGTGCACTTCTCAACTTTTGACCTAGTTGCTGCCTCTCAGGCTAATCCACCTTACAAGGTTCTACTTAAGGTAAAAGGTAGAACCACACATGCCACTTTGAGTTCTTTAAAGAGAGAATATATAACAGATTATGTTCTGACATGGCCCTAAGAACAAATGAACAGAAGAGAAGCCATTTTGAATCAGGCCAATGGCCCATCCAGTCCAACACTCTGTGTCACACAAGAACATAAGAGAAGCCCTGTTGGATCAGGCCAATGGCCCATCCAGTCCAACACTCTGTGTCACACAAGAACATAAGAGAAGCCCTGTTGGATCAGGCCAATGGCCCATCCAGTCCAACACTCTGTGTCTCATAAGAACATAAGAGAAGCCCTGTTGGATCAGGCCAATGGCCCATCCAGTCCAACACTCTGTGTCTCATAAGAACATAAGAGAAGCCATGTTGGATCAGGCCAATGGCCCATCCAGTCCAACACTCTGTGTCACATAAGAACATCAGAGAAGCCATGTTGGATCAGGCCAGTGGCCCATCCAGTCCAACACTCTGCGTCACATAAGAACATAAGAGAAGCCCTGTTGGATCAGGCCAATGGCCCATCCAGTCCAACACTCTGTGTCACATAAGAACATGAGAGAAGCCATGTTGGATCAGGCCAATGGCCCATCCAGTCCAACACTCTGTGTCACATAAGAACAGAAGAGAAGCCATGTTGGATCAGGCCAATGGCCCATCCAGTCCAACACTCTGTGTCACACAAGAACATAAGAGAAGCCATTTTGAATCAGGCCAATGGCCCATCCAGTCCAACACTCTGTGTCACATAAGAACAGAAGAGAAGCCATTTTGAATCAGGCCAATGGCCCATCCAGTCCAACACTCTGTGTCACATAAGAACAGAAGAGAAGCCATGTTGGATCAGGCCAATGGCCCATCCACTCTGTGTCACACAGTGACCAAAAAAAGACAGGTGCCATCAGCAGGTCCACCAGTGGGGCCAGGACACTAGAAGCCCTCCCACTGCTGCCCCTCCCAAACACCAAGAATACAGAGCATCACTTGCCCCAGACAGAGAGTTCCAAAAATAAGCTGTGGCTAATAGCCACTGATGGACCTCTGCTCTATATGCTTATCTGATCCCCTCTTGAAGTCATCTGTGCTTATAGCTGCCTCCACCTCCTGCAGCAGTGAATTCCATGTGTAAATGCACTGTGCTGTCTTGGCTGACATAGAGTTTTGCCCGCCAGACATTTCCACCTGTACAAGAAGGGTTGATTTCTGCTAATCCCTGTCAAGCGCCGATATTTCTCAATAAGCAGTCTTTTGTTTTAAATCAAAGCTGTTTTGTTGTTAGAAATTCAGAAGCTGTACCAAGGACACAAGCCTTGGGAGTAATGACATATACAGGGTTACACAGTGCTATATAGGATATCTTCAAAGGTTACATTACAGATGCATACTTGAGTCACGGGTTCAAAGGTTACTAAACACTATTTCGTTTATTACTAAGGAATTTAGGCTATTAAAAACATCTCCCATTCTCACACTTCTCCAGCAGAAGATAAGAGTTGTCTGTGTGAACCTGTGGGAGAGGCAACTTGAAAGTGGTACCAGCCAGGCTGTAGCATAAACATCCTTGGGCCAGATGGATTTATTACTTGCCCCATGGTTGTAAATAAGGGGGGGGGGGAGCAGTAGATAGCTGGTGACCTGTTCTTTGTCTAAGAAACAATTATGTTACAGAAATAAACGCACTTGTCAGTCCCCTCAATTATTCCTGGAGATTTCCCAGCTCCAAGAAGCTGCATTTCAGGGAGGAATTTGGGCTGCAGACAGAGGAGAGCACCTATGCCCCGAGGTGCTCTTTCCCACCTTTTAATAAACAGTCCAGGTTTGAAGTTTCTGACATATGCATGAACAGCTGGAAATAGGGACCATCTGTTCTGTGAGAAGTGAAAATACCATTAGAAACCCACAATCCAGAGAGGAGCTGATACTCTGAGATGGCAGTTTAAAGGACTGTAATGCTGCAGAGTAGTAAAGATGCAATACTGCAGTCTGAACTCTCTGCTCACAACCTGAGTTGGATCCCAGCGGAAGCTGGGTTCAGGTAGCCGGCTCCAGGTTGACTCAGCCTTCCATCCTTCCGAGGTCAGTCAAATGAGTCCCCAGCTTGCTGGGGGGGGGAGTGTAGATGACTGGGGAAGGCAATGGCAAACCACCCTGTAAAAAAAAGTCTGCCGTGAAAACGTCATGATGCAACGTCACCCCAGAGTCGGAAACGACTGGTGTTTGCACTTTTACCTTTAATACTGCACTTAAAACATGTTTTGAAGAGAGGCCCCCTTCTCTATTTAAGCAGTGGTAAATCAGGAAAAGCATTTTTCCCTCCCATGAATTTGACTTGTGTTGGTTCTAAAATCAAATGCCATAAACATTTGGCTCAGCCCTAATCAGAGGCACGCAGATAAAGTGCCCTCCGGGGGCGTTGGCTTTCTCCACATTCACATCTTCCTCCCTTGTGTGTTCCTGCTGCTTCAGAGGTCTGGGCAGAGTCTGTTCCACGCATGTCTTGCTCCCTCTAGTGGATGATTAGATACTACATCATTGTATGTCTGCCGTATCCCTGTGCAGATTTAAATTGCAGGTTTTTATGCTAGACATAAAGCAATGTAATATTGAATTGAGCCGCCTCGGTGGGGAGGGTGGGATATAAATCAAATAAAATGAAACGGAAATGAAAATGAAAATGAAAAATGAATTGACCACTAGAGGGAGCAAAACACTTGCAGAACAGGGGGGAAAACCCTTAAGCAACAGGACCACACAAGTCAGCAAAATGGTGTTTGCCCTTGATATTTGTGAATCAAACCATCACTATTATTTTGCCCAGCTAACCTGATACAGGGCCAGACTAAAGGAGCAGAATTGTCCTTAATGACACAGAATCACTCCAGACTTTGGAATATGATACACCTAGATATTTGATTTTGGATATAGACAGGCAGAGAACTAGAGTCATAAAATCATAGCATTGGAAGGGACCTCCAGGATCATCTAGTCCAACCCCCTGCACAATGCAGGAAACTCACGAATACCTTCCCCTAAGTTCACAGGATCTTCATTGCTGTCAGATGGCCAACTTTTAGCTACCGATTGGAATGCTGCCTTTGGAGAATGTAATGATGGTTCTTCAAAAATCTAATGCAAGATTAGTGATCACGCTACCTGCTGTAAGGGATCTATTTGTATACACAGTACTCTGCTTGTATAGTTGTAAATAAACAGATACTGCAGGTGTTTATAGAGCTTTCCTCTAAATCAAACTAAATGCCAAAGTGTTGCTCCTGGATTTCTCATCACTCAGAGACTTTGCAACTATAGTTTTTTTTCTAGTGGAAACTGTACAACTAAAGGGGGCTTTAAAGGTGTGTCTTTAATATCATTCTAGCCCAGGGTAGCACAATGCCCATGTAGCCTCTAAAAACACTTTAAAGTATCCTATAGATCACTTTTGGAATCCTGGTTTTTGGAGACCAGGGGTGGCTAAACTTGCTTAACATAAGAGCCACATAGAATAAAAGTCAGATGTTCGAGAGCCACGAAGGAAGGGAGGGAGGCAAATGGAGGAGGGAGGGAGAGGTGGAAAGAAAGCAACTTTAAATACATTCACCAAGCTGCCAGTTGGCTTGGCTTAAACGAGAGATTTAAAGAGAGGAGCACTTTCTCCAAGCCTGCTGACAAGGCAGTGGAGGCTTCAAGAGCTACACGATATGAGTGAAAGAGCCACATGTGGCTCCCGAGCCACAGTTTGGCCCCCCCTGGTCCAGGCTATTTCCATCTTGTCAGATCTCGGAAGCTAAGCAGGGTTGGCTCTGGTTAGTGGGGGTGGAATTCTAGCAGGAACTCCTTTGCATCTTAGGCCATGCCCCCTGATGTAGCCAATCCTCCCAAGAGCTTACAGGGCTCTTCTTACAGGGCCTACGGTAAGCTCCAAGAGGATTGGCTGCATCGGGGGGGTGTGGCCTAATATGAAAATAAGCTCCTGCTAGAAAATAAGCTCCTGCTAGCTCCTGCTAGATTTTCAGTACAGCGTCTAGTGCCTCTCCCCAAAATATCCCCCAAGTTTCAAAACGATTGGATCAGGGGGTCCAATTCTATGAGCCCCAAAAGAAGGTGCCCCTACCCTTCATTATTTCCTATGGAAGGAAGGAATTGAAAAGTTGTGCCGTCCCTTTAAACGTAATAGCCAGAACTCCCTTTGGAGTTCAATTATGCTTGTCACAGCCTTGATCTTGGCTCCACCCCCAAAGTCTCCTGGCTCCACCCCCAAAGTCTCCTGGCTCCATCCCCAAAGTCCCCAGATATTTCTTGAATTGGACTTGGCAACCCTACACCAGGCCTATTTATGCTTCACCCTCTCTGACCATGCGGAGCAGGTGAAAAAAGACCCTCTCGCATACAATTCGAGTGAGGCCCCAAACATTCCTGCTCAGGCCCATAACTGGCGACTAGCTGACCCCGCATGGTCTTAATGAGAGGGCGGGAGGGTGGGGAGCTCATGCTGGACCAGAATGATCAGGAGTGGCAGCGGCAGCCAGACCTGGCTGGCCAGCCCCTCCCTCATTGGTCAGCTCTCCCGCGCTGAGCCTGAATAGGCTCTCCCCCACCCTTGTGATTTCATTCGAGAGAATGGGAGGTGGGCGATGGCCAGCGGCTGTGCAAGAGCCTCCACTGGTTTTTGTAGGAAAAGCCCTGTGCGAGACAATGGTGACGTAAGGGGGTGTGGTCTAATATGAAAATGAGATCCTGATGGTTTTTTCCCTACAAAAAATGCCCTGGAAGTCAGTATTATGTGCTTTGACTGACAGCAGCTCTCCTGGGTCTCATGACCTGAACCTTTAACCGGAGCGACTTGGAGACTGAACCCAGGGCATTCCACATGCACAGCCATCAAACAGGGTGCATCTGACACAATGGAATGGTGTTCTAAACAGGGGTGGGATTCTAGCAGGAGCTCCTTTGCATATTAGCCCACACCCCCTGATGTAGCCAATCCTCCAACAGCTTACAGGGCTCTTTTTTAGAACCCCTGGTTCCAATCCACACACGTACAGGTGGATAAACGCTGAAATCCCACGCCCTCTGATTTGGGAACACGTCCCGCAGAACTTAATTCTGAGAGGAAGAGGAGGAGATTGGATTTCTACCTCACCCTTCGCTTGGAGTCTCAGAGCAGCTTCCAATCTCCTTCCCTTCCTCTCCCCGCAACAAACATCTTGTGAGGTGGGTGGGGCTGAGAGTGCTAATAATAATAATAATAATAATAATAATACCTTTCATTTATATCCCGCCCTCCCCGCCCGAAGCAGGCTCAGGGTGGCTAACAAAGTTCAATATACATAGTACAAAAACAACATTTTAAACCATAATTAATTAAAAACTACTAAAATTCTAAAACAGTAAAATTACATTGTGCTATTATCTAGATGGCGAACTTAATTAGCAGTTCTAGTCTGTGAAGGCCATTCGAAACAAACTAGTCTTGCAGGCCCTGCGGAATTGTTCAAGGTCCCGCAGGGCTCGCATTTCTTCTGGAAGTTGGCTCCATAACTGTGGGGCCATAACAGAAGATGCCCGGTTACGGGTACTTTGAAGTTTTATCTCTTTTGGCCCGGGGATAGTCAGCAGGTTCTTCCCTGTTGACCTCAGTGCTCTCTGGGGTTCATGTGGGGAGAGACGGTCCCTAAGGTAGGCAGGTCCTCGGCCATATAGGGCTTTAAAGGTGATGACCAGCACTTTGTAACGAATCCAGTAAGTAACTGGCAGCCAGTGCAGTTCACGCAGTCCTGGCCGTATGTGCTCCCACTTTGGGAGCCCCAGCAGTAGTCTAGCGGCCGCGTTCTGCACTAGCTGCAGCTTCCAGGTTCGGCACAGAGGCAGCCCCATGTAGAGGGCGTTACAGTAATCTAATCTCGAGGTGACCGTTGCATGGATCACTGTTGCCAGGTCCCGACGCTCTAGGAAGGGAGCCAGCTGCCTTGCCCACCTCAGGTGAAAAAAGGCTGACTTGGCTGTGGCTGCTATCTGGGCCTCCACTGATAATGAAGGCTCCAGTAGAACTCCCAGGCTCTTGACCCGGTGCGCCGCCGTCAGCGCACCAGGTCACCCAGCAGCTTGTGACTGGCCCAAGGTCACCCAGCAGCTGCAAGTGGAGGACCGGAGACTCAAACCCAGTTCTCCAGATTAGAGTCCACTACACTTAACCACTACACCAACTGGATGTCTGCAAACGGCACCGCTCTTAACCGCTACACCAAACGGAACACACCTGAAGCTGCTTCAGACTGGATCTGTATGGCTAGCAGCAGCTCTCCAGGGTCTCAAACGGAGGTCTTCACATTGCTGCCTACCTGGTCCTTGTAGCTGGGGGTCCCAGGGATTGAATCTGGGACCTTCTGCATGCCAAACAGATGCTCTTCCACTTCGCCATGGCGCCTCCCTGGGCTGTGCAACTGGCAAACCACAGCCTGTCTCTCTCTTTCTCTCTTACATGTGCCAGCTTCCTAAGAAGGTCCACAAACCACACAAAACACTTTCACCCGATTCCATTTAGCTCTGCGTTCAAACCCAGTTTCATTGGATTGCCGGTCCTTATTGAATTTCTGTAGCATACTAAACCCGGAGGTAAAAGGAAAGAAACACCCACGGTCTGATGCCAAACTGTCGCCAGCTCCTTTCTTCCTCCTCTATCTTGGAGCGAGCTTTTAAAATTAAAACTAAATGAATTTACAGTATGTCATTATGCTGAGCCCTTGCAGAGTGTGTGGCGCACTGCCGACAGAGACAACCTCGATCACATCTCTGCGTTCTGCTAAATTAGCGTCCCAGAAGTGCCGTGCTTCCTTCTTTCTCCTAAGAAAGGTTTCTGTTTAGGCACGAGGTCAAAAATACAGATGAGTTACATGCTGCTTGCAAGTCCCTCATCTACCTATTAAGGGTGGAACTTGAGTTTAATGGCTGCAAGGCTTATGTCAGCCAACCCTCGTTAATTTAATTTATCGAGAGGCTGGTGAATGATATTAGGGAAGCAACGTAGAGCCACATTGCCCTGACAAAACCGGTGCTGTGTATTAAAAACAAGCCCGTGGTGTTGAGAGCCTTGGGAGCTGAGCAGACCTTTCTCCACGGAACCACGTCGGGGCCATGCCGATGTGCGAGCATCTCTGTGATCAACGTCTTGCATTTTTAATTCTCCTGTTACATTCTGTTCTGCATTGACGATGTTCACACTCCAGTCTGGAGAAAAGCCTTCCGCATTTTGAAAGCAGCAGAATGGAAAGTGGTGATGCGGTAGCAAGCATACCTGCACCCAGTTTTCCTTCTAGAAGAAGAAGACTGCAGATTTATAAGAACATAAGAGAAGCCATGTTGGATCAGGCCAACGGCCCATCCAGTCCAACACTCTGTGTCACACAGTGGCCAAAAAAATTGTATATACACACACACTGTGGCTAATAGCCACTGATGGACCTGTGCTCCATATTTTTATCTAAACCCCTCCTGAAGGTGGCTATACTTGTGGCCGCCACCACCTCCTGTGGCAGTGAATTCCACATGTTAATCACCCTTTGGGTGAAGAAGTACTTCCTTTTATCCGTTTTAACCTGTCTGCTCAGCAATTTCATCGAATGCCCACGAGTTCTTGTATTGTGAGAAAGGGAGAAAAGTACTTCTTTCTCTACTTTCTCCATCCCATGCATTATCTTGTAAACCTCTATCATGTCACCCCGCAGTCGACGTTTCTCCAAGCTAAAGAGTCCCAAGTG
Organism: Heteronotia binoei; assembly: GCF_032191835.1. Lineage (NCBI taxonomy): Eukaryota > Metazoa > Chordata > Lepidosauria > Squamata > Gekkonidae > Heteronotia > Heteronotia binoei. The sequence goes on from NC_083228.1 coordinate 7,004,754, forward strand.
TTTCAACCTTTCTTCATAGGGAAAGTGCTCCAGCCCTTTAATCATTCTAGTTGCCCTTCTCTGGACTTTCTCCAATGCTATAATATCCTTTTTGAGGTGCGGCGACCAGAACTGCACACAGTACTCCAAATGAGACCGCACCATCGATTTATACAGGGGCATTATGATACTGGCTGATTTGTTTTCAATTCCCTTCCTAATAATTCCCAGCATGGCGTTGGCCTTTTTTATTGCAAACGCACACTGTCTTGACATTTTCAATGAGTTATCTACCACGACCCCAAGATCTCTCTCTTGGTCAGTCTCTGCCAGTTCAAACCCCATCAACTTGTATTTGTAGCTAGGATTCTTGGCCCCAATGTGCATTACTTTGCACTTGGCCACATTGAACCGCATCTGCCACGTTGACGCCCACTCACCCAGCCTCAACAGATCCTTTTGGAGTTCCTCACAATCCTCTCTGGTTCTCACCACCCTGAACAATTTAGTGTCATCTGCAAACTTGGCCACTTCACTGCTCACTCCCAACTCTAAATCATTTATGAACAAGTTAAAGAGCATGGGACCCAGTACTGAGCCCTGCAGCACCCCACTGCTTACCGTCCTCCACTGCAAAGACTGCCCATTTATACTCACTCTCTGCTTCCTATTACTCAGCCAGTTTTTGATCCACAAGAGGACCTGTCCTTTTACTCCATGACTCTCAAGCTTTCTAAGGAGCCTTTGATGAGGAACTTTATACCCCGTCCTTCTCTCTAAATCAGAGACTCACAGCAGCTTACAATCACCTATATCTTCTCCCCCCCACAAAAGACACCCTGTGAGGTGCGTGGGGCTGAGAGGGCTCTCACAGCAGCTGCCCTTTCAAGGACAACTCCTGCAATAGCTATGGCTAACCCAAGGCCATTCCAGCAGCTGCAAGTGGAGGAGTGGGGAATCAAACCCGGTTCTCCCAGATAAGAGTCCACACACTTAACCATTAGAAGAAGAAGAAGAAGATATTGGATTTATATCCCGCCCTCCACTCCGAAGAGTCTCAGAGCGGCTCACAATCTCCTTTACCTTCCTCCCCCACAACAGACACCCTGTGAGGTAGATGAAGATATTGGATTTATATCCCGCCCTCCACTCCGAAGAGTCTCAGAGCGGCTCACAATCTCCTTTCCCTTCCTCCCCCACAGCAGACACCCTGTGAGGTGGGTGGGGATGGAGAGGGCTCTCACAGCAGCTGCCCTTTCAAGGACAACCTCTGCCAGATCTACGGCTGACCCAAGGCCATTCCAGCAGGTGCAAGTGGAGGAGTGGGGAATCAAACCCGGTTCTCCCAGATAAGAGTCCGCACACTTAACCACTACACCAAACTGGCTCTCTCTAAGCTGAGTTAGTGTGAGCTGGCTTACAGTTTTTAGCCTCTGGCTCACACATTTTTGTCTTAGCTCAGGAAAGATGGCCCCAGAGCAAACTAACCAATGCAGTAGCTCACAACTGTAATGCCCGTAGCTCACAAAGTAGAATTTTTGCTCACAAGACTCCACAGCTTAGAGGGAGTATTGACTACACCCCAGTGTCACCTTCCAATAAAGCATTTTTCAGCCGTGGTGCCCAAAGCATCTTCATTGGAACTCCCTTCTGAGAGGGGCCCTCACACAGGGATCCCCGAAGAACAGGGATCCCCGACCTTTTGGGGACTACAGGCACCTTTGGAATCCTGACACGGAGCGGTAGGTTGAAAGCACAACATGGCTGCCATGGGAAGAGGAGCCAGCCGCAAAATGGCCACCTGGAAAAAATACATTTACAAAATAATGGTAATGTATAATATTTAACATAACACCTTAACTATGCAATATACTAATGCAATTCAAAAACCATCCGGTGCGCAACATAGCTACTGTTCAAAACCCATAATAATTTTAGTCTGACAATAAAAAAGAACCGATCCAATTTCGTTTTGGATATGCTATCCTTCTTCCAGGGACCGTCTTGCCATATTGATAGGCTCAGTAGACTTGAAGTGCCAAAATTTGCCGGCTTCCTTAAGTTTTTATTTGTTTTTATGTATTTATGGAATGTCTCTACCGATTTCTATCTGTCAGCATTCAATAGGAACAGAGGCCCTCTGCCAAGTACTCCAGCCCCTTCCCTTCACCTCTCTTCCTTGGAATACATGGGGGGTAAAGTAAAGAGTAGTCCCATTGCTTTTGGTGCATTTACCCTCGTGTCAATCGTGGGATGTTCTCAAATAGCAACCAGCCAGCTGGCTGGCAGCAGGGAGGAGCCTGCAAAACCAGGGAATCCCCTGCCCCCAGACCTGGGGACTGGCAAGCCTAAAACCAGGATATGAGTGATCATTAGCAAGCTGAATACTTCTTTCCCAAACTAACCACAGCTCAAATAAAACATGCAGAATTGTTTTCTGTAGCCCCAGAAGGTAGGACCAGAACCATTGGGTTGAAATGAAATCAAAAGAGTTTCCGGCTCAACCTTAGGAAGAACTTCCTGACTGTTAGAGTGATTCCTCAGTGGAAGAGGCTTCCTTGGGAGGTGGTGGGCTCTCCTTCCTTGGAGGTTTTTCAGCAGAGGCTAGATGGCCATCTGATAGCAATGAAGATCCTGTGAATTTAAGGGGAGGTGTTTGTGAGTTTCCTGCATTGTGCAGGGGGTTGGGCTAGGTGACCCTGGAGGTCCCTTCCAACTCTATGATTCTATGAAGACTGCAGGAGAAGGCCATGGCCAGCCACTTTAGCTTCTTCCTTGCCTCGAAAGCCCCTTGCTGGGGTCGCCATATGTCAGCTACATGGCTTCATGGTACTTTGCATGCATACAGGCTGTGTCTATTTGTGAGTTTCCTGCAGTGTGCAGGGGGGTGGACTAGATGACCCCGGAGGTCCCTTCCAACTCTATCATTCTATGATCCTATGCTTTTCCATGATATCTCAACAGAGACAGAAGTCATAAAATTATAGAATCATAGAACTGGTGATAGCCCTACAAGCAATCTAGTCCAACCCCCTGCTCAATGCAGGATCAGCCTGACAAATGCTCATCCAGCCGCTGCTTCGAGACTGCCAAAGGAGGAGAGCTCACCTCTCTAGGCAGCCGATGCCACTGCTAAACTACTCTTACTGTAAAGCACATTTTTCCTAGTATCCAACTGCTTCCTCTCTGCTTGTAATTATTGCGCATCCTATCCTCCATTGCCAATTGCAACAGCTCCCTACCCTCCCTTCCAATAGTTCAAGAGAGTCATCATGTCATCCCACCCCCCACCCCCCCATCAACCTCCTCTTCTCCAGACTGAACATTCCAAAGTCCCTCAGCCTTTCCTCTTATGGCTTGGTCTCCAGATCCATGATCATCGTCTTTTTTTTGCCTCTTGGAATCTATGCACTGGCAGCATCTCTCCGTGGGGTGTAGAAGGGTCCGTTTCCTTTAGTATATATTGATCTATAAAATCTTTATCAACTAAGATCGAGGGGAAGCCAAAACCCAACAGCAAGACAGACGTAGAACGAGGCATGGGGAAAATAAGGAGAGGGGAAATTGTGCTGATAGCAAATAAATTGTCCCAATATGTGTGGCTCAGTTAACTAATGTTCAAAAACAGCTCTACTGTATTATTCAACCCCTTTTAGAGATCCTGGACTCTTGAATGATTTTCAAAATCTGCTTCAGAGAACCATACCCTGGACCAAGCTGCGTTTTATTTAAGCCACAAGTATTTGAACGAGCCAAGCTGAAGAATTAGTACGAGCCAAGCATAGTAATCCAAGAGAGAAAAGTCATTCTCATAGGCTGCAGAAACACCACAGGCTAGGCACAATCTGGCTGCTCCTTTAATTACAGTACTTTATTTTGTAAAGAGAAGTTTTAATCAGACATCCCACCCAGAACCAGCTTCAGTTTTTAGGATGGGGGAGACTTGTCTTAGCAGTAGTATGTACAAAAAGGATCTCAGGGTCTTAGTGAACCATACGCTGAACATGAGTCAACAGTGTGATGCGGTGGCTAAAAAGGCAAATGCAGTTTTGAGTTGTATCAACAGAAGTATAGTGTCCAGATCACGTGAGGTGATGGCATCGCTTTACTCTGCTCTGGTAAGACCTCACCTGGAGTCTTGTGTTCACTTTTGGGCACCATATTTTAAGAATGATATAGACAAGCTGGAACGGGTCCAGAGGAGGGCAACGAAGATGGTGAGGGGTCTGGAGACCAAGTCCTATGAGGAAAGGCTGAAGAAGCTGGGGATGTTTAGCCTGGAGAGGAGGCGGCTGAGAGCTGATATGATCACCATCTTCAAGTCCTTGAAGGGCTGTCATCTAGAGGATGGTGCTGAATTGTTTTCTGTGGCCCCAGAAGGTAGGACCAGAACCAATGGGTTGAAATTAAACCAAAAAGAGTTTCCGGCTCAACATTAGGAAGAACTTCCTGACCGTTAGTGTGATTCCTCAGTGGAACAGGCTTCCTCAGGAGGTGGTGGGCTCTCCTTCCTTGGAGGTTTTTAAGCAGAGACTAGATGGCCATTTGACAGCAATGAAGATCCTGTGAATCTAGGGGGAGGTATTTGTGAGCTTCCTGCATTGTGCAGGGGGTAGGACTAGATGACCCTGGAGGTCCCTTCCAACTCTATGATTCTATGATTCTGTTTGCAGAAACCTCTAATGATCCCCCCTCTCTACAAGGCAGACTGAACTGTGAGTGTTTCTCTTTTGTTTCTTTAATTGTAAAAAACCCTCAAGCATGAGTAATACTGATAGAAATAACATAATAGCTTTACAACCTTAAAAAAAACCCTTGTTCTCCAGGGATTCCATCCCTTCTGTCTAAGAGGCAGGGGATTCTCTTCTGTTATGGTAATTTCTACTGGGGTCTCCCTCCTGGCAGGCACCTAGACATGAAGAGATTATCTAACTAGCACTTTGCCGAAGTCCTTCAATTATACTGTTTCCCCTCCAGATGCAAGAAGCTATGGATAATTTCTTGCCCAGGAAACAGCATTTTTTACAGGTTTAAAATAAAGCAGGTTAAAAATAAAAATAAAAAAGATTGCTATTATTGGGAAGAATAGACCATAGACCGTTAGCAGACTGGGCACAAACAGAGGACAACTTCACGTAGAAACATGAAGGTATCCCAGATGAGGAAAATCCTTTGTGTGGAAAGCAGCCCTTGACAGGCTGAGTGAGATTTTTATTTTAATCCCACAATTTATATCCAGAAAGTCCAAATTTTATAATGAGATTCACACAAATGTAAAAAAAGATGGTTCCTTTTAAAAGCTTCTCAGTTCATTTATTTCTTTTTTTTTAATCTAAAGAAGAATGTATAAGGGTCTCTTATCATTCCGCCCCCCCCTTGTCCTGACATAGAAACAGTGACACATAAGAAGATAAAAGAAGCCATGTTGGATCAGGCCAGTGGCCCATCTAGTCCAATACTCTGTGTCACATAAGAACATAAGAGAAGCCATGTTGGATCAGGCCAGTGGACCATCTAGTCCAACACTCTGTGTCACATAAGAACATAAGAGAAGCCATGTTGGATCAGGCCAGTGGCCCACCTAGTCCAACACTCTGTGTCACATAAGAACATAAGAGAAGCCATGTTGGATCAGGCCAATGGCCCCTTCCAGTCCAACACTCCATGTCACACAGTGACCAAAAATACCAGGCGCCATCAGGAGGTCCATCAGTGGGGCCAGGACACTAGAAGCCCTCCCACTGTTGCCCCTCCCAAGCACCAAGAATACAGAGCATCACTTGCCCCAGACAGAGAATTCTAACAAAACGCTGTGGCTAATAGCCACTGATGGACCTCTGCTCCATATGTTTATCCAATCCCCTCTTGAAGCTGGCTATACTTGCAGCAGCAGCCACTTCCTGTGGCAGTGAATTCCACGTGTTAATCACTCTTTGGGTGAAGAAGTACTTCCTTTTATCCGTTCTAACCCGACTGCTCAACAATTTCATTGAGTGCCCACGAGTTCTTGTATTGTGAGAAAGGGAGAAAAGTACTTCTTTCTCTACTTTCTCTATCCCATGCATAAACTATCATGTCACCCTTCAGTCAATGTTTCTCCAAGCTAAAGAGCCCCAACCGTTTTAACCTTTCTTCATAGGGAAAGTGTTCCAAACCTTTAATCATTCTAGTCGTCCTTTTCTGTACTTTTTCCAGTGGTATAATATCTTTTTTTGAGGTGTGATGACCAGAATTGTACACAGTATTCCAAATGAGACCACACCATCGATTTATGCAGGGGCATTATGATACTGGCTGATTTGTTTTCAATTCCCTTCCTAATAACTCCCAACATAGCGTTGGCCCTTTTTATTGCAGTCACACACTGTCTCGACATTTTCTGTGAGTTATCTACCACAACCCCAGGATCTCTCTCTTGGTCAGTCTCCTCCGCTTCATACACCATCAACTTGTATTTACAGTTAGGATTTTTGGCCCCAATGTGCATTACTTTGCACTTGGCCATGTTGAACCTCATTTGCCATGTTGATGCCCATTCGCCCAGCCTCAACAGATCCCCTTGGAGTACTTCACTATCCTCTCTGGTTCTCACCACCCTGAACAATTTAGTGTCATCCACAAAGTTATCCACTTCACTCCCAACTCCAAATCAAGGCTCATAGCAGAGCTAAGAGTACTGGGCATGGTTCTGGCTGGACATCTGCCCTCATCTGGTGTCAGGAAACTCACTCACACTTTGCCTATGATCATCAGAAACATTCCCTACAGGATTCTGTCAGGTTTCTGTACAGACTAGATCTGGTTTTTTTTAAATGTAATATGGAGGACAATGAAAATGGTGAGAGATCTGGAGACCAAGTCCTACAAGGAAAGGCTGAAGGAGTTGGTTATGTTTAGCCTACAGAGGAGATGACTGAGAGGTGATATGATCACCATCTTCAAGTACCTGAAGGGCTTCATCTAGAGGAAAGTGTGGAGTTGTTTTCCATGGCCCCAGAAGGTCAGACCAGAACCAGCAGATTGAAATTAAATCTGAAGAGTTTTTGGCTAAACATTAAGAAGAACTTCCTGAGCGATTCCTCAGTGGAATAGGCTTCCTCGGGAGCTGGTGGGCTCTTCTTCTTTGGAGGTTTTTAAACAGAGGCTAGATGGACATCTGACAGTGATGCGGATCCTGTGAATTTAGGGGGAGGTATTTGTGAGTTTCCGGCATTGTGTGGTAGGTTAGACTAGATGACCCCAGAGGTTCCTTCCAACTCTGATTCTATTCTATGTGAGAAATCTGTAATTATGCCTTAGAAATGATACCCCATGATTTCTACATTCACCAATCACTATAATCCTTCCATGTCTAATCACTTTTTTCAAGTAATGGCCCAAGGTACTGAAAGCTGTTAAAGAAGGGGGAGCTGTTTCTGTGAGTGAATTAACCACGTGGGAGATCATTCTGTCATGGTTTTATGAACTACCAATGAGAGCACCAATATTTTTAAAGCAAACATGAAAGAAGAGGTTTTTCCAAGACATTTGGGTGCTAGGTAGCCATTGGGGAAGGGGGGCGGTGGATATTTTCTTCACATCATTGCCTTTGAAAAGCTTCACTGAAACTGTTTTAACAAAAGGAAAAAGTGTTCTGTAGAGAAATTAGGCTTTCCCCCCTTCCTTGCAGTGGAAGGATATGATATAAGTAACTACAAAAGCTTCCAATCTAATGTCACACTGTAGGGTTTAATCTAATTAGCAGAGTCGATTGAAAGGGATCGTTCTATTCAATGGAAATAAAATCCACAGGAAATAAAGCTGTTAAATTTGAGATATTTAGGGGCAAACGGCAAACAGGGAGAATCTTCCCACCATGATTGGTATGAATAGAACAAAAAAAAAAGAGAATAAAAATAGCTCTGCCCACCCCATTCCCCACCCTATCCCCCATGTGATACAGAGAGATTCAAGTAAAATTTGATGTGTAGCCTTTGGGCTTCAGAAACTAGAGCTGTACTTGATGGGACTTATTTCTGTACTAGGAGTAAGGCCTGTTGTGAAGAAAAATATAACAGGCTCTAGAAGGAGCCTCTGGGTGAGTGCCACCTCCTATCCTTGCTGTCTTTCCACCCACCCAAGTGAATGCATTCACCACCACCCCCTTCAAGGGGAATTGATCTCTGCCATCTGGAGAGTTGTAATTCTGAGTGATCTCCAGCCCTCACCTGGAGATTGGCAACAGTGGTTCCCCAGGAGGAAATCATATTATACCTGTCTGAGGTCCCATTCATCATCGAACCCCACCCTCTCTAGGCCCCACCCCTTAAATCTCCAGGAATTTCCTAATCTAGAGTTGGCAACCCTGCAGTCTCTACATAGGAAAAGGACAGTCTTTCTCCATAGTGGTGGGGTGGACCAAAGCAGCTTACATCATTCTCCTCATTCATCTCCCCCATCTTTGATCTGAACAACAACCCTGTGAGGCTTCTCTATCTCCTTCTCAGGCAACCAACCTGAGACAAGGGGTGAGTGCCCCCCCCCACCCTTGCTGTCTTCCCACCCACTGAAATGAAGGAATTCACTATCCCACCCACCTAAAAGGGAGCTGATGTCTGTCATGTGGAGAACAGTTGTAATTCTGAGTGATCTCCAGCCCTCATCTGGACATTGCAGGAGAACCACAGGTTCCGTGATATAGCAGCCTTCAAATTATTCAAAGACTAAACAAGCTCAACAAATTCGGTATGGAATATAATAAATTGATAAATACAAAATTTTTTAATAGCATACATTTCCAAGTCATATACCAATTAGGACAATAAATGAGACAAGAAACTATTTAGTATACAAAATAAAAAGTCACTCAAAAGTAGTTAGCCCAATGCATCCATAAACCAAAAGCTGAGGAAACTCACTCACACTCACTCAAGCACAAATAGCCTCAGTGGCAGAGTGGAACAGCCTTCCTCGGGCGGGGGGAGGGGGGTGTCAGAACTTGTAACTTTCTCTGCCTATTGTTAGCCAAACTGACTCCATGTTGTAACCTAACTCTAACCCAGAATATATAGTCTAAGCAATTAACCCAAGTGCCTTGCAAATATTCTAAATACTCTGTGCTCACTGAAGGGTGACAGATAGGCTCTGGTCAACATCCACAGGTGTCCTTTGAAGCTGGGCCGTTTGGCCTTCGAGATGGGAGAGCATCCTCCCTCCTGATAACAGAGCTTGGGAAAGGAGACGCTTGTCTGTAACCTGTGTGAATGATCGTTTTATTGTACTTTTGCTGAAGGCATAAAATGTAACCAAATGCCGAGTCCGGCATTACTGTTATCTCGTAGCTCTAGCACTGTAGTTCTCTAATAAAGATTCTATACTTTGCAACAAGTCTTGGAATCGCCTGAAGTTCGTTCCAGTTCTGACAGGGGGGCCTCTCTGGAGGTTTTGAAACAGAGCTAGATGGCCATCTGACTGCAATGCTGATTCTGTGGATTAGTTCAGTGAAAAAACCCTTGAAAAATAACTAATCCACGTATTGATCCAATTTCATCCAAAATTCATATGAAAGTTCAGAAATTCATGACAAAAGGTCTACAAGACCAATAAATATTTCTTATATATCTTCACAGTGCGCATCAGCATTAATACAAATGCATTTACAAAAACCTTAATGTCACAAAGTCATGAGTAGACATCCTCAGGAACCCTCTACGTGGCTAGCCAACAATAATCTTCACTAGGGTTTGTAGAATCTTTCGGGATCAAGTGCCGTGTTCTACTGGAGAAAGTTTTCCTTCCAGACGTTTCGTTCTCAGCTGCGGAGAACATCCTCAGTGGCGGAGAACATCCTCGTTGCACAGCAGCCAAGAAGGTCTGAGCGCCTGCTCCGGCTGCAACGCCACTGAGGATGTTCTCCGCAGCTGAGAACGAAACGTCTGGAAGGAAAACTTTCTCCACTAGAACACGGCACTTGATCCTGAAAGATTCTACCAACCCTAATGATGTTACCAGCCGTGAAAACCTGAATTCTTTGATAATAATCTTCACGTTTCAGTAATCTTAATGTTTCAATGGAGCCACATCTTCGTCATGATGACACTGTGCTGGATATTCTGTAAGAAATCTACATTGAGAAAGTATTGGCGGATGGTCCAATGTCACAAAGTCATGAGTAGACATCCTCAGGAACTCTCTACGTGGCTAGCCAACAATAATCTTCACGTTTCAGTAATCTTAATGTTTCAACGGAGCCACATCTTCGTCATGATGACACTGTGCTGAATACTCTGTAAGAAATCTACATTGAGAAAGTGTTGGCGGATGGTCCAACATCTCTCCTTGACGAAGATGTGGCTCCATTGAAATGTGAAGATTATTGTTGGGTATCCATGTAGAGGGTTCCCAAGGACATCTACTCATGACTTTGTGACAGTAAGGACTTTATCTTTAGTTTTATACCAGCACTTTGTTTTTGTAAATGCATTTGTATTGTTAATGCTGATGCACGCTGTTAAGATATATAAGAAAAATTTATTGGTCTTGTAGACTTTTTGTTTATATGAATTTTGGATGAAATTGGATCAATACTTGTATTAGTTTTTTCTCACGGATTTTTCCACAACTCAGTAGTACCACTTTTCCGTGATTCTCTTTGTATTTGGATTCTGTGGATTGGGCTGATCATGAGAGGGAGAGCAGGAAGGGTTGCATCAGTGCTTAGTTCTCGTGGCTCTTTCTTACACACCCAGGGGAATGCTGGTTGCCACTTTGGGGTCAGTCAGCAATATTTCTCCAGGCCAGTTTAGCCAGGGATCCTGGAGGTTTTTGCCATCTTCTGAGCATGGAGCAGGGGTCACTGGCGATGTGTGTGTAGAGGGGCGGTATTTGTGTATTTCCTGCATAGTGCATGGACTAGATTACCTTGGAGGTCCCTTCCAACTCTATGGCTGTAGTCACAAAAGCAGTTTGCACCAATATAGTTGTGTTAACTTTGTGGATTTCAAGAGCGTGATCAGAAAGCAACATCTGCTTTCGGTGCCCCAGTCATCAGTATCCTGCTTTGAAAATGGAGTCATCAGGCACGGGGGATCCAGAACTTGCACTCTGCATTTCTGACTGTCTGAACTCCCCTCTTGTGAAGTCAAGCCATTTGGGAAGTCTGAACCTTCCCTTCCATTTCTGCCTCTTTTAAAAAAAACAAACAGATAGTGATGTTTCACAAGAATATAATCACCCTTAGTGTTGCCATTCGCCATGGCTAAGTGGTCATTCTAGATCGAGAATCCCCAGGGGACTTGTTTTCGAGCAACAAATCCACACACACACCCAAATCCTTCTCTCCTGTTCACACAGGAAGTGACAAACGGCATCTCTAGGAATTGTTGGAAACTCTTTGGTTTTACCATAGAGTTTCCAACAATTCCTAGAGCTATCATTTATTACTTTCTATACAAACTTCTGGTAAGTACATAAGGCTGTGTTTTTTACAAAAAAAAAATTCTCCCACAATGCTGTGCTCTCCTGTCACAAACCACCTACTTTGTAGGCTGGAGACTTCTGGGAAATCTCCAGATTCTACTTAGAATTGACAACCCTAGTGAGATACTGGAGAAGGGGGCAGCAAAATATCTCATCCTGCTTTGTAAACTGCCAGAAACTGGATCAGAGGCTCAAAGTCAAAAATAGTTTATTAGCCAAAACCATCTCATTCTCAGCAATAAATCAGAACTAAAGATAAACAGCCATCAAGCACACAGACCAGCAAGATAAGAAGACATTAAGCCAACTTTTGTCCAAACATATTGCACAGCAATTACCTACATTTAATATTTACAAGATAAATCTGTCCTAAAAATACTGTAATCACTTAGAATCATAGAGTTGGAAGGGACCTCCAGGGTCATCTAGCCCACCCCCCCCCCGCATAATGCAGGAAACTCACAAATACCTACCCCTTAATCAACAAACATTGATATTTGCATTAAAATATCCAGACAATCGAAAAAATTCTATCCCACTGTATTATACATAATATGGCCCTGTCAGGGGAGGGTGGGATATAAATTTGATAAAATAAAAATAAAATAAATAAATAAATCCAAGTAATCATTCCTTATTGGATTGTATCAATACCTATCTAGGGTTAGCCGTATTTAACCAAGTTTTCCTCCTGCTGATGACCATCCAGTCATATCTGGCCACTTCAAAAGTAATTTCTCTATTCCTGATCAGAGGTTTAAATTGGCTTCCAATTAGAAGCCAAAGTTGTTCTGCTCCCCATCCCACCCCTCATATTCACAATTTTATCCAGAGACTTCTTTGCCACTTACGCTTTCCTCGGACTCTTTGCCTCAGCAATTTTCCATCTCTTTTCTCATCAGGAAATCTGGCTCATCCCCGCTGCTTAGTGCTCTTAATTTCTCTCTCCCTTCTCTGTCATTACTTAACTGCAATGGCATATTTTACAAAGCCTTTTGAATTAGTTTCTATGAGACGCACACACACACACTCACTCACACAAGTATTGTACTCTACTGTATTACATCTCTGTCTAGACTCTTATCTGAAGTCTACTTCATCTAACTATTAGCTTTCTGTTCCTGACAGCCAGACCGTAAAGGGACTTTTGTGGGTCTTCTTCACACCCACCTTCAGTGTGCAAGCTGTACATGAGTGGTGTGTGGTAAGTGTGTGGTAATCACCCAAAGGGTGATTAACATGTGGAATTCACTGCCACAGGAGGTGGCGGCGGCCACAAGTATAGCCACCTTCAAGAGGGGTTTAGATAAAAATATGGAGCACAGGTCCATCAGTGGCTATTAGCCACAGTGTGTATGTGTGTATATAAATTTTTTTGCCACTGTGTGACACAGAGTGTTGGACTTGATGGGCCGTTGGACTGATCCAACATGGCTTCTCTTATGTTCTTATGTTCTTAAGTGTCGTCAAGGCAACCCTATGAATGAATGACCTTCAGTAACAGCCCCACTCAAATCTACGAATTGAAAACCAGGACTCCCTTGATGGAGTCAACTCACCTCCTGTTGGGGCTTCCTCTTTCCCTGCCGCTTTTGGCTTTTCCTGGCGTTCTTGTCTTTTCTGGTGACTCCCGTCTTCTCGTAATGTGACCAAGTACGTTAGCCTCAGTATAGTCCTTTTAGCTTCTAGGGAGCGTTCAGATTTGAATTGAACTAGATACCACTGAATTAGATACAACTGAGGTCTGCGGCATCCATAAAACTCTCCTCCAGCACCACTTTTCAAGTGAATCAAATTTCTTCCTGTCAGCTTTCTTCATTGTCCTACTTTCACATCCGTACATAGTGATGGGGAATACCATGGCAAGAATTAACTTCGATTTTGGTTGCCGGTGATATATCCTTAAGAATCTTTTCTATCTCTTTTGTGGCTGCCCTTCCCAGTCTCAATTTCCTGTTCATTTCAGGGTTGCAAGACTTTTTTTGAGCAGGAATGCAGAGGAACACAGTTCTAGCTGGCTCGGTTCAGTGGCCTAATACGCAAATGAGTTCCTGCTGGGATCTTTCTACAAAAAAAAGCCCTGCTTGGTTGCAACCTCTCCTTTGGTTGATGATGGAGCCAAGGAACAGAAAATCTTGAATCATTTCCATTTCTTTGTCTTCTTCAGCCTTCAGCAGTAATTATTTTCAGTCTTCACTATTTTCTGCCAGCTCAAAAGGTCAGTGTGCCTTCTGCCAGTTTTCACGCCATCGTCATCTAAATCCAGAGCTTTCCCCCCCTTTTTTTTAAAGCAGGAACACAGTTCTGGCTGACTTGGCATCAGGGGAGTGGCCTAATATGCAAATGAGTTCCTGCTGGGCCTTTTCTACTAAAAAGCCCTGTGTGAAACAACAGTTCTGTCAGGGGGTGTGGCCTGATATGCAAATGAGTTCCCGCTGGGCTTTTTCTACCAAAAAAGCCCTGTCAAAATTTAATTCAGCTGTCCTAATGATATGTTCTGCATACAGGTTGAAGAGATAGGAGATGAAATACATCCTTGCCAATTTATAGAAACTATTCTGTCCTAACAGTAGCGTCTTGTCTGGAGTACAGGTTGTGGTACATTCATTTCTTTTAAAACCAACCATAACTTTTCATGAACCGCACAGTCGAAAGCTTTGTCGCAAACTATGAAACGTAAGCTGAGTTTCTTTTGAAATTATCTTGTATCCAGGGTGGTTCACTGAAATAAACATTCCCTGTGCACTGACCACTCTACTGTGAATGCAGGAAAAGAATATTTTCCTATACTAGTAGGCCTCTATCGTCATATGACTGAGCCAGCATAACCCTACTCTCATATCTGGATGACTTACCCTGAAATTATGAGTCTTAGAATCTAAAAAAGGCCTCCCTTATAGGGCTGAAAGTGATCACTGCCCCTTGGGGAGGGTGGTGGGGGGGGGGCGTCACGGCTTCTCAGATGCAATATTTTTTAAGAAATGGCAAAACCTTCCTGAAGAGGTTCAACAGGGAGCAAAATGAATCAGGCTCACCTGCATTCTAACAGAGCACACATTCTGGAGAATGCCTGGTGTTTTTCGATCTTTGAACTGGGAAACACTGAGGGGTGGCTTGAATATCCTGGATCTCTTTGAGGAAATTTTCCATGAGTTTAGGCGATGGGTTTCGGAAAGAAGCCCCGTAAGTCCCATGGTACATAGACAAGATCCCAGTAGAGATCAGTGGTGCGGTTTTAAATACCTCAGGGTGACATTTTCTGAAAATTGCTCCTAGAAGGCTCATCTGGCAATAACAAAGTCCTCAGTGGCAAGATGAGCTGGGACTGTTCTTATCACTCAAAAGGCGGCTTCTTGATAGACCCTGGCTTGGAACTATTCCAGAGTAAAATAATTACCCAACTTACAATATAATATCCGACTGTCACAATCCACCATTGCCTGCTGAGTGATACTCCCTTCTATCATCATGGCAACAACACCGGGACGTTTCCTAGGCCTCGGGAGGGGAGGGATAGGGTTGCCAAGTCCAATTCAAGAAATATCTGGGGACTTTGGGGGTGGAGCCAGGAGACTTTGGGGGTGGAGCCAGGAGACACTGGGGTGGAGCTAGGAGCAAGGGTGTGACAAGCACGCTGGCACACCTTTTAAAATGTCTTCCTTCCCTCCACCCTCCCCTTCTCTGATTTCACCTCAGAGGCGGAGCGGGCGACACCGCTGTGCAGCTGCCGCCTCTTCTCCGCTTCACCGTAACTGCTCCTCCGAGATGAGCTCAGGCTGAGCCCATCTCAGAGGAGCAGCTACGGTGAAGCAGAGTAGAGGCGGCAGCGCAGCGGCATCGCCCGCTCCGCTCCACCTCTGAGGTGAAATCAGAGAAGGAGAGGGTGGAGGCAGGACAGGAGCGTAGCGAGCCGCGAGTCTGGGTCCTAGAAGGACCCAGACTCGCGGCTCGCCATGCTCCTGGCCTGCCTCCACCCTCGCCTTCTCTGATTTTACCTCAGAGGTGGAGCGGGCGATGCCGCTGCGCTGCTGCCGCCTCTTCCCGGTTCACCTTAGCTGCTCCTCTGAGATGGGGCAGCTCGCCACGCTCCTTGGTGCCGTTTCCCCCCTCCCCCCGCTTCTGTTTTCTGGGAGAGCGGGGGAAGAGGCTGTAAATCCTGGGGTCGCCCGCCAGGCGGGAGGGTTGGGAAGCCTAGGGAGGGAGGAGTTTTTAATACACACTAGTCTGCCTCCTCTCAGCTGAACAACCCTTCCCAGTAAGGCTCACCAGCTCTTCTTCCTCTCTGGCCTGTTATCAGGAGCTTCCTTTTATATGCTTCCCTTTCCTGCCCCTTAACCTCCTGGGCTTCCAATTGGACCTCTCCCCTTGGCTAATGGCTCTTTCCGAAAGCAGGGCCAGGACGTCTGCCTCTTTGTACTCCTCCTTTCAACGATAGGGTTGCCAGGTCCAACTCAAGAAATATCTGGGGACTCTGGTGGTGGAGCCAGGAGCCAAGGGTGTGACAAGCACAACTGAACTCCAATGGCTGTTCTGGTAATCACAAGTAAAGGGACCACACACCTTTTAAATGCCTTCCTTCCATTTGGGAATGATGGACAGGAGCACCTTCTTTGGAAATTCATAGAATTGGACCCCATGGGTGGAGGGGGACAGGTTTGAAGAGAGGCACTGGATGCTATGCTGAAAATTTGGTGCCTCTGACTCAAAAACAGACTCCCCACCAAGAGCCCCAGATATAATGGATCAGTTCTTCATTATACCCAATGGGAATCAGTCTCCATAAGGGATAACAGAGTGCCTATCCAGCAGACATTTCCTTCTTCCCCCCTGCAACTTTCTGCTAACCCTGAAAACAGAAGGTGCAATCCAAGGTTAGCCAACAGTACCACCTTGTGCATATGCCCAAGCCAGACTGTGTCTCCTTTACTTTTCTTTCTTTTTTAGCTGTTGAAAGAGAGGGCCAGGGTGCTCGTGAGACCCTGTATCCAAGGTCTCAGTGGCCTCTGCCTTCCTTTAAAACCCTCCCGGGTTCTGCAGATCCTTGCCCAGATGCTCATCTTCCTACCTGCAATTTAAGACATATTTTTAGGGCTGTAGGACTCCTGGTGAAGAGCACCCCCTTCCCAGTCTCATGTAATGCTGCCCAACCCCCAGCTCAGCTGGAATGGAGCACATCCAATCTGCACAGGCTGTTCCTATGTCATTGAGGCAGGGTTCAGCCCAACAGCCTCAGACGCATGGGAGGCATCTCAAATCGGGCCGGCTCAAAATGGAGCGGCCGAATCCCAATCCCGCTCGAGTCACCCGTTTTCCATGCAGGAGGCCCTTTAGTGAGGTCAGACAGTTGTTGCACACCATCCCCTTGGCACAGTTTGGGTTTCCTTTTTCCCCCCATACATTTTTAATGGTCGTGTGCATATGCACTCATGCACTCTGGGCAGTTTTTAAAAAGAAGAATACCGGTAAGCACCTAGAGCGGATTGGCAGGTTCACACCACCAATCCACCTTGCTTGCACACTCCCACATTTATGTGCTTTTAAAGCAAAGAATTTTTTAGAGAAAATTGAGAAGAAAGAAGGGGGGGGGGGAAGAAGGAAGATGAAGAGGAGGAAGAGGAAACCTTAGATGAAGAGGATCCAAGTGGAGCAAGGAGATACCCCAAAAGATCACAGATTAAAAAAGATAAAAAAGATAGTGATAAGAAAAATCCATAATGGCTTCAATTGTTTTGATTAACGTAAATGGACTTAACTCTCCTATACAAAGGAGGAAGACCTTTAAATATTTGACAAAATTGGGGATGGATATAATTTGTTTACAAGAAACTCATATTTTGGCAAAAGATCAACATTTATTGAGAAATAAGAAGCTTGGTAATCTATTCGTAGCAACAGACTAAAAAAAAAGAAAAAGAAAAGGGGTTTGGCCATTTATATAAAGGACAAATCTAATCCGCAGTTGCAGTATGCTTCAGACGACGGAATAATTTTACTAGTAGAAATTACTGTGCATAGTAAAAAAGTTCTACTGGCAAATATTTTTGCACCGAATGAACAGCAGGATTTTTTTTTAAAAAAGAGCTACATCTTAAGCTAGCAAACCTGGAATATGCAGAATACTCTGTAGTAGGAGATTTCAGTGCAGTCTGTGGTAGACAATTGGACAAAAAAACACATATACTTACTAAAACTAAAACTAAGGATTTCAATTGCCATCAAATTTCGGGAAACTTGCAGAAGAACTGGACTTAGTTGATGCATGGAGAACAAGATAACCCAATGTCTAGAGACTTTACATATTATTCTGATGGCATCAGTCTTGGTCAACATGTTTTGGCTGTCCACGGATTTGGTTAGAGATTTAGTGGAGACTGAAATTCTACCAAGAGTTATATCAGACCATAACCCTGTAATGATAAAGTTTAAGGGACCCCAGCTGAAAAGATCTTGGAGGCTAAATACTTCAATTTTGAAAGATAAAGACTTTCTTCAAGAAACCAAGATAGAAATGGAATCCTTTTTTAAGCAAAATACAACTCAAGATGTGAAGATGCAAGTGGTTCGGGACACAGCCAAAGCATATTTTAGGGGGCTAGCAATTAGATTTAATGCCAAGAAAAAGAAGGAAAAAACTGAAAACTTTCAAAAGCTAATGTTACAGGCGGAGAAGGCTGAAAAAAATGTAAAAGCACAAGCTACAAAACAGGAGTTCCAAAATAAGATTTTAAAAGTCCAGCACCAACTTAATCTACTACTGGTAGAGGAGGTTGAGAAAAAAATTAAGATTTGCCAGGCAGAACTACCTCAAACATGCCAACAAGTCGGGAAGATGGTTGGCTTACAGACTGAGAAAAGAGAATGCAAAAAGAATAATTCCAGTATTGAAAGATGAAAATAAAGAGAAATTCCAAAGGCAGGAGATACGCCAAATTGTTGTGCAATTTTACAAAAAATTATATGAAGCCAAGCAAGTTCAAAAGGAAGCTCTGAAAGAGTACATTGAACAGAATAATCTTAATAAATTTACAGAGGAGCAACGAAAAACATTAAATGAGCCAATAACAACAAGGGAAATTGGAGATGCAATTACATCACAAAAGAATGGTAAATCTCCAGGACCAGATGGTTTACCTGCAGAGTTCTTTAAAGCTTTTGAAGATTGTTTGTTGATAGCATTTAAATCTCTTATAGGAAAGATTCAAATTGAAGCCCAAATTCCAGCCTCGTGGCAAGAAGCCACAATATCTTTAATTTCTAAAGAGGGCACAGATTTGAAAGATATAAAGAATTTTCGACCAATTTCTCTCTCAAATGTGGATTACAACATTTTTGCTTCAATATTGGCACAACGTCTAAAGAAAATATTATTGAACACAATTCATCAAGATCAGGCAGGATTTTTGCCCAGAAGATATCTGAAAGATAATGTCAGAACAATATGTAATAAAATGGAATACTATGAGAACCATCCAGAGAAACAATTGGCATTAATTTGTCTGGATTCAGAGAAGGCCTTTGATAACATCCGTTGGCAATTCATGCTACAACAAGCGTAGAGTATGGAGTGTGGTGAGAACTTCGTGAGATCGATACAGTCAATATACTCATCACAAAGGGCTAAGGTGATGGCGAATGGCGAAATAACAGAAGCAATTGCTATCCAAAAAGGGACAAGACAAGGTTACCCGCTATCACCACTTCTGATTATTGAATAACCAGGTAAGAGAAGATCCAAGTATCAAGGGAGCGCTGATTAAGGGTGAACAATACAAACTGAGGGCCTTTGCGGATGATCTAGTTTTTATATTAGAGCAGCCAACAAATTCTATTGACCATCTGCTGAACAAGATTAATCAATCAAGGCAAACTTTGATAAACTTAGAACTATGTTGGGTAAAATCCCATGATCAGAAATACTTAGGAGGAAGGGGGTTCAGGAGGGGTAGGAGTTTCTTAAAAGCGAAATACTGAAAGCGCAATCACAGACGATTCCTATGAGAAAAAAAATGGAAAAAGCCTTAAGAAGCCGAAGTGGCTCCATAAACAACTCTCTAAAGACTTGAAAAATAAAAAAGACTCCTTTAGGAATTGGAGGGAACACCTTATAACCAAGGATGAATATAAATAAATCACCAGTGCTTATAGAGAAAAAAGTTAGGAAAGCTAAAGCTCAGTATGAGCTTAGGCTGGCCAAAGATGCTAAAAACAACAAAAAAGGGTTCTTTTCTTATGTTCAGAGTAAGAAAAAGAGCAAGGACATGGTAGGCCCATTGCGAGGGCAAGAAAGTGAAATTATAACAGGTAATGAAGAGAGGGCGGAACTGCTCAGTTCCTACTTTTCCTCAGTCTTCTCTTCTGAGAGAAACGGTGCTCAACATGGCAGAAACAGAACATAGGAGGGTATGAAGTTCCAACCTAGGATCAGCATAAGGGTAGTACATAAACACCTAGTTTTTTAAATGAAACTAAGTCCTCAGGGCCAGATGAATTGCATCCAAGGGTTCTTAAAAAAGCTTGCAGATGTAATTTTTGAGCCTCTGGCTATTATTTTTTAGAATTCTTGGAGAATAGGTTAGAGGCGGGTGAATGTTGTCCCCTATCTTCAAGAAGGGGAAAAAAGATGATCTGGATAGCTACTGACCCGTCAGCTTGACGTCTGTACCTGGAAAAGTTTTAGAACAAATCATCAAACAGTCGGTCCTGGAACATTTAGAAAGAATGGATGTGATTACTAAGAGCCAGCATGGGTTTCTCAAGAACGTCATGTCAGACTAACCTGATCTCTTTTCTTGAGAAAGTGACTACCTTGCTGGATCAGGGGAATGCTGTAGACCAGGGGTGGCCAATGGTAGCTCTCCAGATGTTTTTTGCCTACAACTCCCATCATCCCCAGCCAGCATGCCCAATGGCTGGGGCTGATGGGAGTTGTAGGCAAAAAAAAATCTGGAGAGCTACCGTTGGCCACCCCTGCTGTACACATTGTTTATCTTGATTTCAGTAAGGCTTTGATAAAGTTCCACATACTATCCTTGTTGACAAGTTGGTAAAATATGGTTTGGATTCTGTTACCGTTAGGTGAATCTGTCACGGGTTGACAGATCGCACCCAAAGAGTGCTTGTGAATGGTTCCTCATCCTCTTGGAGAGGAGTGACAAGTGGAGTGCCTCAAGGATCTGTCCTGGGACCTGTATTGTTCAACATCTTTATAAATGATTTGGATGAAGGAATAGAGGGAACGCATATTAAATTTGTAGATACTAAATTGGGAGGGGTTGCAAACACAGAAGAAGACAGAAACAGGATACAGGGTGACCTTGACAGGCTGGAAAAACTGGGCTAAAATCAATACAATGAATTTTAACAGGGATAAATGTAAAGTTCTGCATTTAGGTAGGAAAAATCCTACACAACACAGGAAACTCACAAACACTTCCCCCTAAATTCACAGGATCTTCATTGCTGTCAGATGGCCATCTAGCCTCTGTTTAAAAACCTCCAAGGAAGGAGAGCCCACCATCTCCTGAGGAAGCCTATTCCACTGAGGAACCACTCGAACGGTCAGGAAGTTTTTCCTAATGTTGAGCCGGAAACTCTTTTGATTTAATTTCAACCTGTTGGTTCTGGTCTGACCTTCCGGGGCCACAGAAAACAATTCCACACCATCCTCTATATGACAGCCCTTCAAGTACTTGAAGATGGTGATCATATCACCTCTCAGCCGCCTCCTCTCCAGGCTAAACATGCCCAGCTCCTTCAACCTTTCCTCATAGGACTTGGTCTCCAGACCCCTCACCATCTTCATCGCCCTCCTCTGGACCCATTCCAGCTTGTCTATATCCTTCTTAAAATGTGACTTCACCAGAAACAGAACTCTCCGCCCTGGCTCTTGACACCTGTGACTGATTGATTTTTATACATGTACTTTGGATCCTGTCACAGTCACAGAAATTAAAACTACCTTTCCTCTATCTGAATATGATTTCCCCCCCACATAACCCTGATAGATATTCATGTCTTCCCCCCACCCCACCCCCGCTATACTGTAAATTAGCATTTCAGTATGAAGGCACTGCATTTTTCATCCCCTACACCACACTGAGAAGGGGGAAGGAGGGAAGCTGGAATTTCAAATACTCCAGGGTCTCTTGAAGGGAGGAGCAGGAAAGCCGAAACGGTTGGCGATATAAATAATTCAAGAAGGGTATGCTACAACACATTATGGAATTCTATTTTCTATAGAAGCAGCAGGGCATCTGTTCAGAAAATATATCACTGGAGGTTGCAGGGGGGAGACAAGATTTCAGACCAGCGAGGTTACCAAGGTATAAAATTTTGCAAGTCTACTCTCCATTTGTCAGACACATCTGGGGGAAGTTTCGTGGGGGGTTTTTCTCTCCAAATTACCCACACCCTGACCTGGATAGCCTGATCTTGTCATAGAATCATAGAGTTGGAAGGGACCTCCAGGGTCATCTAGTCCAACCCCCTGCACAATGCAGGAAACTCACAAATACCTCCCCCTAAATCCACAGGATCTTCATTGCTGTCAGATGGCTATCTAGCCTCTGTTTAAAAACCTCCAAGGAGGGAGCCCACCACCTCCCGAGGGAGTCTGTTCCGCTGAGGAACCGCTCTAACGGTCAGGAAGTTCTTCCTAATGTTGAGTCGGAAACTCTTTTGATTTAATTTCAACTCATTAGTTCTGGTCCTACCTTCTGGGGCCACAGAAAACAATTCCACACCATCCTCTATAGGACAGCCCTTCAAGTACTTGAAGATGGTGATCCTATCACCTCTCAGCCCCCTCCTCTCCAGGCTAAACACGCCCAGCTCCTTCAACCTTTCCTCATAGGACTTGGTCTCCAGACCCCTCACCATCCTCGTCACCCTCCTCTGGACTCGTTCCAGCTTGTCTATATCCTTCTTAAAATGTGGTGCCCAAAACTGAACACAAGACTCCATGTGAGGTCTTACCAGAGCAGAGTAAAGTGATACCATCACTTCACGTGATCTGGACACCATTCTTCTGTTGATGCAACCCAGAATCTCAGATCTCAGAAGCTAAGCAGGGTCAGACCTGGCTAGTATTTGGATGGGAATCCACCAAGGAATACCCAGGTCATGGAGAAAGCAGGCTATAGTGAACCACCTCTGAATGTATCTCGCCTTGAAAACTCTACAGAGTTGCCATAAGTCAACTGTGACTTAATGGCAAAAAAAAAAAAAGGCACCCAAATGAATGATAAGCAAGAGGTAACCTGCTAGGTGTATAAGGACACGGAGAAAGTGGAGAAGAAGAAGAGATTGGATTTACACCCCACCCTTCACTTGGAGTCTCACACTGGTTTACAATCTCCTTTCCCTTCCCCTCCCACAACAGACAGGCCCCCATTGTCACGGTTTCTCAACAAGGCTCACAGAAGTGCAGTCAAATTTGATTTATTTAGTATATGAGGAGACTAGAGGAGAAGAGATTGGATTTATTCCCCACCCTTCACTACCCAAAGGAGTCTCAGAGCAGTTTACAATCTACTTCCCCTTCACCTCCCATAACAGACACCCGGTGAGGTAGGTGGAGCTGAGAGAGCTCTGATAGAAACTGCTCTTGAGAGGACAGCTCTGATTGTGGAGGAGTGGGGAATCAAACCTGGTTCTCTCAGATTAGAGTCTGTCTGTCTATCTATCTGTCTCTGCTTTAAAAAATTAGTTTAAAAGACCTTATTCAGTATTATTCCTCTTATATTTGATTATTGCACCTATCAGATTTAGAGTCCGCTCACTTAAGCACTACAAACTGGCTCTCCAAACTGGTATTGTCATGGTCAAAGCATGTGAATAGAACACCTGTCTTTCTGGATCAGACCAAAAGCCCATATAGTCTGGTGTAGGTTCCAATAGGGGCTGTGAAGCAGATGCTTCCAAAATTTCCCATGCAGGATTCTGCAGGCTGCTTTGAAGGGCGGACTCTGTGGCAGCCATTTTCTCTAGGGGAACTGATCTTGCTAGTGTGGAGATGAACTGTAATTCTGGGGGATTTCCCCAGTCCCACCTGGAGGTTGGCAATCCAAGGCTTAGTGGCCAGAGCATTCCCCCTGCTGCTGGATCAGAGGTACCGTGTTTCCCCTAAAATAAGACACTGTCATATTTATTTTTTCTCAAGAAGACACACTAGGGCTTATTTTCAGGGGATGTCTTATTTTTATTAAGTATAATACAACAATCTACATTTATTCAAATACAGTGGGGCTGGTGCTAGTGATGTGTGAACTCCTTTCCCCTAGCCGTTTGCGCGTGCGCAATAGGATGCCTGCAACCGCGGTTACTGCACACGCACCTGCGCATGTGCGAACGGCTAGGAGAATGGAGTGATGTGGTTGCCACTCACGCACCCGCGCAAGTGCGAACGGCTTGGAGAAAGGAGTTTAGGAGATAAAAGGAATTTCAGTCTTCCTTACCGCTCCACGCCGAAATGCATGGCGTGGCTATGCAAATACGCTGCATAGCCATGGCCATCACTAGATAGGCTTCCCAACCCCCCTGCCCTGGCGGGGGACCCCCGAATTTGCAGCCTCCTCCCCCGCTCTTCAAAAATCCGGAAGCGGGGGGGGGGGAGAACATGCGTGTAGGCATCATGATGTTGTAGAGCTCCTGATCTGTTTGTAAAATGTGTGCCCCTTTAAGGCTGTGCAGGAAACAGGAAGGGCTTCATTGGAAAGGGTCAGTAACAGTTTCCATGGAGAACGGCCCCTCCCTTTCTTTTGCTTTCGTTTTCACAGCAAGAAGAGTTCTGCAGGAAGATCTAGTAAGTATATGTGTGTGAGAGAGAGGGAGGGGGCAGGGGATTCCCTGGTTTGGAGGCCCTCCCCCCCTTTAGAAAGCGTGGGGGGGGGAATGTCTACTGGGCACTCTATTATTCCCTATGGAGAATGATTACCATAGGGAATGGTAGGGAATTGATCCGTGGGTATTGGGGGCTCTGGGGGGCTATTTTTTGAGATAGAGGCACCAAATTTTTAGTATAGCATCTAGTGCCTCTCCCCAAAATACCCCCCAAGTTTCATAACGATTGGACCAGAGGGTCCAATTCTATGAGCTCCAAAAATGGTGCCCCTATCCTTCATTATTTCCTATGGAAGGAAGGCATTTAAAAAGGTGTGCTGTCCCTTTAAATGTGATGGCCAGAACGCCCTTGGAGTTCAATTATGCTTGTCACACCCTTGTTCCTGGCTCCACCCCCAATGTCTCCTGGCTCCACCCCAAAGTCTCCTGGCTCCACCCCCAAAGTCCCCAGATTTTTCTTTAATTGGACTTGGTAACCCTATCACTAGGTCTTATTATCGGGGTAGGGCTTATATTTAACAAGTGCATAGAAATCCTACTAGGGCTTATTTTTGGGGTAGGTCTTATTTTTGGGGAAACACGGTACTAGATCTCTGAATTCAGCTCTACATGTTGCCAAAAAAATAGCAGGGTGAGTGTTCCAACCCAGGGGTCATTTCATATATAAAGAGGTGCCGAAACTCATTAGCACAACTCTTTTGCATATGCCACACACCCTGACATCACCAGAAGTTGTACTAAATTATATCAGCTCAGTATCTACCTTAAAATGCTGTCTGAATTGTAATTGTCATAATAAAACCTTACTCCCATTCATACTTTTAAAATTACTTTCTCCTCTGCAGCCACAGCGGCATGATGAAGATTCCCATCAAACTGTTTGATATATTTTGATTATTTTCCCATATTTTGTGTGCGGGGAGAAATATTAGAAAGTTTGTCAAATCTTAGATTTCAGCCAAATTCTCACAGGGGGTTTGAACAATGGAGCCCAGAAGCAAATACTGGGGGGGGGGGGGGGGGGGGAGGATAAGAAAGAAAGAGCACAATGAAATTTGAGGTTCCAGAACTCTGCTCCTGTGAGCTCCTGCCCAAAATGAGGCCTGGATCTACCTTTCCCTACTCTCTTCAAATGACATGTTCTATCAATAGCTGTTGACATCCCTCCATTCCGAAAGATTAACCCACCCTTCAGGGCGGCAGTTTGCTTGTGAGGGGCTGTGGCTCAGTGGTAAATCATCTGCTTCCTACACGGAAGTTCCCAGCTTCAGTCCTCAGCATCTTCAGTTATGAGGACCAGTGTGCAGTTGAGATGAAAGAGCCAGCAGACCAGGGGCCTGACTCAGTCTGGGGAGCTTCAGGTGTTCATTTGTAGGAGGCTGTTGTGATTTCAAAGACCAGTATTGTGAAATCAGCTCTGATGTCAAGCTTAGCCCTCAGCAGGAGATGAAGCTTCTGGTGGACCAGAGCTGAAGTCTCCTCCCTCAGCACTGCCTGGCAACACCATTTCACAGCTGCAGAGACACTCCCAAGGAGAAGGCAAGGGGTGAGTGGCATAATGGGAAGGGGTGAGAGAAGGGAGTGAGGAAAGCCATTCTGTCATCTCATTGGCTAAGGAACTAAAACGTCTGGGAGCAAACAGGAAGAGGAATCCAGGTCAGATCAGCATGGCTTCCAAACATGGTAAGAACTGCTTCAGTTTCTTCTCACAAGGCATGATTTGATCCAGAATTGGGCTGAGGCCAGAGTTGTCAACTCCAGGATGGAAATTCCTGGAGATTTGGGGTTGGTGCCTGGAGGAGGCAGGGTTTGGGGAGGGGAGGGACCTCAGTGAGCCTTAAGGTCTCATGTCCACCCTCCAAATCAGCCATTTTCACCCAGGGAAACTATCACTGTAGTCTGGAGATCAGATATAGTTCCAGGAGAACTCCAGGTCCTGCCTGGAGGCTGACAACCCAATATGAGCCCTGTAACCTATCTCTTTGCAAGAGTTTTTTTTTTTAACCAGAATACATGAATTTGAGAAGCCCTGTGCCTGAGAATGTACAAAGTGCATTTTACACCCAGAGATGAGTTGTAATTCTGGGAGAGACAGATTAGCAATCTCATTTGGGAAGATCTGACTACTGTGTTTGGGACAACTCCAGATCACATCTGCCACCACACCTATTGGTTGCTAAAACTAGGATTGGTGCAGTTTCAGCTAATTCTACATTTCTTTGTGGGGTGAACTTGGAGGTTACAGGGCATCTAAATTAGGGGATGTCATGATCCTGGGCCTAGCAAGACCTGCAGGCCCCAGGGAAGCCTGTTTAGGAGTTACTGGGTGTTGTGTCCTAGGTTCAAATGGAGAACTGTTACTTTTGGAGGGAAGCTGAACAAGCCAAGCTTGTACTCCACACCAGGGTTCCAGAGAAGGCCTAAGCGTGCCCAATCAGGGGAAGGATTGAAACATAAGTAGCCAATCAACATCTAGGCTCATACTGTACCCTGATAGGCCCTTAGGCCTCTGTAAATAGCCAATCCATGTACATAGTTAAGGTCCAATCAGAAGGGGGCAAGAATTGTATAAAGGAGCGGGAGGTTTGAATAGAGCTCAGTCTGTGTTGGTGTTCCTGAAGTAAAGCTTGCTGAAATCACTCTCCGACTCTGGTCTCTTACTGCGCCGACCCCAGTACTTTACACTGGGAAAAGCCTACGTCTCCCAGGATCCCTCTGATTGGGTAGCGAGGATTTTGGAGGGAAACAGGCCCAGAGAAGGGTGGGGCCTGGGAAGAGGAAATATAAAAGCCAAGCCCAGGAAGTTGGTGTTCTTGTCTTAGGAGGCAGAGCTGAGGAAGGCTGCTGCAAGGAAGAGACCCTTGCCCTTAGAGGAAGGGTGAGTAGGCCCAGGTCTGACTTAGACAGTAGGGACTGCATAGAGAGATGCATTAGGGCATTTATTTATTTTCCCTTCACCCCTTTACTCTTCAATGCACCTTGTTTGTCTATATTGCACTGAACTTCCCTCTTAAAATAAAACATTTTGGTTGTTGCTCACTCTGCCTTGTCCTCACGCCTATTATTTGGCCTAAGCTACAGGAGGCCTGAAGGGCTTGGGAGGGGACTCTGGGCCTTCTCAAGGGGAACCCTTAACCCAGAGTGGGGGCAGCACTTGATAAGACCCCCGACCACAGTTCCAAGCAGGGTGGCCACCCTCCAGGTGAGGCCTGGAGATGCCCTGGGACTACAACTGATCTCCAGGCTACTTATATCAGGTCCCCTAGAGAATGTTTCACATGCCCAATGGCACAAAAAATTCATGCTGCACAACATACTTTGACCCTGCACAAATTGTGTCTAGCTGCACATTGGAATTAGCTATGCTGCAAGCCAAACATGGAATTCTTGGCACATGTCCAATCCAAACTCTTTGTGGCAGCAGAGTGGGAAATTCATGGAGATTTTGGGGCGAAGCTTGGAGAGGGCAGGCTTTGCAAAGGGGTAGGCCCTCAGCCGGGTAAAATGCCACAGAGTCCACCCTTCTAAGCGATCCATTTTTCTCTGTAGAATCGCTGCAAAATCTCCAGGCCCCAGCTGGAGGTTGGTAACTACTTGTTATCCATATGGCCATTATAAAAGGTAAACTTGCCTCAGTGCCCTGGAGGAGCCCACCTTAAGCTATTCTACTGTGGCTTAAATGCCTCCTCATACCCTTGAGACGCACCGGCACTGTGCACCGGGTTCTCAGCCTCCCGCTGAGGGGTGAAGTTTCCCCTGATTTGGGGCCTCCAGCCCCCTAGCACAGGATTGGCTGGTGGGGGGAGCTCCACCTCCAAAGAGCTCCTTCAGCTCCTGACATGCCCTGCATGATGACATCACCTGGAAGTGACGTAATCATGCCAGGCACGTCGCGAAGGAACGCTCTAACATTTTGGTTAAAAACTCTATGGCACCATAGAGTCCCCCTACCAGGCAACCCTCATTGAGCAAATAATCAATGTCTCCCTGCCTGAGCAGCAACATCATTTTTTCATGGGCCCTCCAGGGCTGTCTGCCGCTGCGGATGCTATTTCTTTGTACTCTCTGGAACTGGACTTGGGTATTCTCTGGTCTCCAGGTCCTCTCAGTTGTGGCCATTGGGGTGTTCTCTCTGCAGAATCCCTTTTGTCAGGGGAGGGCTGCCTTGGCCATCATCCAAGATAGGCCTCTACAAAAAAAAAACAAAAAACTTCAGAAGCTCACGAAAACACCCGTTTCTTTACCGCATGCCTTGGATCGCTGCCCAGTAAATGGATGAGCTGGGATAGAAGTGTATATTAAACCAGTTTTGTGCCTTCTCACCCCCACGGTTTCTGGCTGATTTGGCACCAGGAAAACATTCCTCCTCACCCCAAAATGGCCAGCTATCATGTCCTGAGTGTAAGCAAAAACTTCCCATTCTGTGCTGTAAAAAAAAGACGGTGGCTCTAGAGAGCCGTTCGATGGCCTTTCAACAAAACATGTTGAGCAGTATTTCACAGATGCGACGCCGGCAGCACATTCAGCTTTCTTGGTATTGACATTCCCTCGGCATAATCTTTGTTTATTTCTTAATCTATACTGCAGCTGATCAGGGTTGGCGTGAGTTGAATTTTCCGTGCTCTGTTTCCCCTGGAGTGTTCCTTTTGAGCCCGTGTCATAGAGAGAAGCCCTTGGAAGTTGGGGGTTTAGACCCCGGAGGGCTTCTACAATCCAGTTAGCTTCATGAAACTCCAAAGGTGGTCCCCAAGACCCAACAGGAATATAGGAAGATGCCAGTGCTGAGCATTCTGAAATAACTTTATTTATCTATGGCGATGCTCTAAACCAGGAATGTCAAATTTGTTTTTATGAGGGCTAGAGCTGACATCAATGAGACCTCATAGGGCCGGGCTATGCGTGTCATAAAATGTAATGCCGGGTAGCAGAGATATAAACTTTATAACGGACACAGACAAACACAACAATGTTTTAAAAAAACATTAAAATAAAATATGCTTAAAATATTAGCACTTGTTGATCTTAATTATGCTTTCTTTGTATCTCTCCCATGGGATCCAGGAAACTGGGCAAAGGAGGCTCTGACTCTTTCCTTCCTTTCCCAGGGGACCAGGAGGGGGAGGAGCCTCATCCCACAGAAGGAAGAGAGGCTTGGCTCAGTAGCTCTGCTGTGCGATTGAGAGAGCCTGGCAAAGCACGCTCTCCCTCTCCCCCTTGATGAACATATGAAGGCATCAGCCTCCATGTGCTTTTGTTGACCCTGCAGAGGAACTGGTTGGCCACTGTGTGAGACAGGACACCCCACCCTAAAAAGAGATACTTAATTTAAACTGAGCCTGCTTCGGTGGGGAGGGCGGGATATAAATCAAATCAAATAAATAATTAAAAAATGAATTTAAACAATGGGTTTCTCAAGAAAACAAGTCTCTCACCTTGAATTAACCTCTTTCACCACCACCACCTTGGTCATATTTCCTCTTGCCCATTCACCCTAATTAATGAGCTATTCGTACCGCCTCTCCCATCCTGTCCTCAAGGGTCATCAAGGAACATTAAGTGCTATTAGCCCAACTCAGACAAACCCATCAGGAGTTTTCCAAGGTCTTTGATTACCCTTGAAAAGCCAATCAAGGTATTATTTTAGGGGCAAGCATATCAGGCAGCCCCAGGGAGAATATTTCCTATAAATGTATGCATTCCACGCCATAGCAGTGTGTGTGCTAAATGCTAAACATTGCACACACATCCCACTTGTGTGTGGGCCCTCTCCTCGTCACAGGGAAACATGGGCCATTTTTCTTACTGCCTTCTGCAGACTTCATTCTCCATGATTGGTAAATCTCACCTTCCCTGATTTTCTTTTCCCCACTTCTCCCTTTTATCTCTCTTAGTGTGTGTGTTTCCCCGCGTGCTTTGTGTGTCTGTTTATTTTTTTAATTATTTTTCAAAAAAACGCTTTTCTATTTGACACTTCAGTCTGGTTTATTTAATATAACAGCCAATTTGGGTGATAGAACCAGGATGGAATTTTCTTCCAGGCCAAATTGGCTCAGGGATCCTGGAGGGATTTGTTTTGTTTTGTTTTTCATAGAATTGTAGAGTTGGAAGGGACCTCCAGGGTCATCTAGTCCAACCCCCTGCACAAGGCACGAAACTCACAAATACCTCCCCCTAAATCCACAGGATCCTCATTGCTGTCAGATGGCCATTCAGCCTCTGTTGAAAAACCTTCAAGGAAGAAGAGCCCACCAGGAAGCCTCTTCCGCTGAGGAACTGCTCTAACGGTCAGGAAGTTCTTCCTCATGTTGAGCCGGAAACTCTTTTGATTTAATTTTAACCCATTGGTTCTGGTCCTGCCTTCTGGGGCCACAGAAAACAATTCTGCACCATCCTCTATATGACAGCCTTTCAAGTACTTGGTGATCATATCACCTTTCAGCCACCTCCTCTGCAGGCTCAGCTTTTTCAACCTTTCCTCACAGGACTTGGTCTCCAGACCCCTCACCATCTTTGTCGCCCTCCTCTGGGCCCATTCCTGCTTGTCTATATCCTTCTTGAAACATTCCCAGAACTGAACACAATACTCCAGGTGAGGTCTTACCAGAGCAAAGCGATACCATCACATCACGTGATCTGGACACTACACTTCTGTTGATACAGCCCAAAATTGCAGTTGCCTTTTTAGCCACCGCATCACACTGTCGACTCATGTTCAGCGTATGATCCACTAAGACCCCTAGATCCTTTTCACACGTACTACTGCTAAGACAAGTCTCCCCCATCCTATAACCATGCATTAGATTTTTCCTACCTAAATGCAGGACTTTACATTTATCCCTGCTAAAATTCATTTTGTTGGTTTTAGCCCAGTTTTCCAGCCTGTCAAGATCACCCTGTATCCTGACTCCGTCTTCTACTTTTTGCTTTCCTGGGAGCATTGAGGGAGTAGGATTGCTATACCCAGGTTGGGGAGGGTTGCCAGCTTTCCCCATGGGGTACAACGCCATAGAGTCCACCCTCCGAAGCATCCTTTCTCCCCAGGGGAACTGATCTCTGTAGGGATCTTCAGGTCCCACCTGGAGGCTGGCAGCCCCAGCAGAGACTGAATTGGCAGACTATGAGGGGCTCGTGCAGTTCTTCCAGACTTTGTTATCCATGGAGATTTGTTAGCCTTTTTACGACAGGCTGGTACTGCCTTTGAGTGGCAGCCTTGAATTCCCTTTGACCGAGCAGGGCTTTGACGAGGGTTTACTGCAAACCACACACACCCCTCGACACTTTCCTCGCAGGGCGAAGCAGCCTTGCCTCTCATTACCGAGAGCTCTCACGCAGCAGCAGCAGCAGCAGTGCCATTTTTGCTATGCTAGTCACATCCAGCCCTCCCTCCATCCAAGGATCACGTACCGGGTACCTGTTAAGCATGCAAGTCACATCGGCCAACCGGCTGCCTGCCGCAGTGAACTGATTCATGCCAAGAGTCTCGATGCAAATAACGCGGAGCGAAGGCCAGGAAATAACGGCATCCTGTCTGTATCGTACAGCTGCTGGTTGCTCACTCCTCTTGCCGGTATCTACATGGGTCCTTCTGTCTGAAGAAAGATGGCTTGGCAAGCACAAGGAATAGGAGGTGTTGCAGGGGAAAGGAAATGAAGGGGAAGTTAATCGTGAAGCAGCTTCAAGGGTTGCCAGCTCCGGCCTGGGGAATTCCTGGAGACTCTGGAGGTGGAGTGAGGAAGGCGGGGCTTGGGGGAGGGAAGAGACTTCAGTGGGGTATAATGCCATAGAACCCACCTTCCAAAATGGCCATTTTCCCCAGGTGAACTGATCTCTCGCCTGGACATCCATTGTAATCCAAGGAGTTCTCCAGATACCACCTGGAGGCTCGCCACCCTAAGTCACCCCCTTATCACTCCCAATGAGTACAACTTCAAGTCCTTGAAGGGCTGTCATATAGAGGATGGTGCAGAATTGTTTTCTGTGGCCCCAGAAGGTAGGTCCGGAACCAATGGTGGGTTGAAATTAAATCAAAAGAGTTTCCAGCTCAATATTAGGAAGAACTTCCTGACCGTTAGAGCGATTCCTCAGTGGAACAGGCTTCCTCGGGAGGTGGTGGGCTCTCCTTCCTTGGAGGTTTTTCAACAGAGGCTAGATGGCCATCTGACAGCAATGAAGATCCTGTGAATTTAGGGGGAGGTGTTTGCGAGTTTCTTACATTATGCAGGGGGTTGGACTAGATGACCCTGGAGGTTCCTTCCAACTCTATGATTCTATGAACTTTTCCAACTGGCAGGAAATGTCAGCTGTTGCATGAAACAGGCCACTTTTAAAAACAGATTTCTTAAGCAGCCATGGTTATATTTTTGGGTGCCGCTGTCCTGCATGCTGAGAGAGCACACTTCCCCCCTGATACGTGCAGTCCCTACAGCTAGCAACTCTGGGTTGGGAAACTTCTGAAGTTTTCAAGGTACAGCCCTGAGAGGGTGGGGTTTGGAGAGGGGAGGGGCCATGGGAGTATGAATCCTATAGGCTGTGTTCAAACAGGCAACAATATCCACCCCAGGGATGGCAGGCCAATTTGGTGTAGTGGCTAAGTGCGCGGACTCTTATCTGGGAGAACCAGGCTTGATTCCCCACTCCTCCACTTGCAGCTGCTGGATTGGTCAGCCCCACCCACCTCACAGGGTGTCTGTTGTGCGGGGAGGGGGAAGGTAAATGAGGTTGTGACCGCTCTGAGGCTGTGATCACACACACTAAATAATGTACTTTCAATCCACGCTCAATGCACTTTCCTTTTACTGTGTGAACTGGAAAAATCCAATTGGAAAGTGCACTGAAGGTGGATTAAAAGTGCATTACTTCGCGTGTGTGATCTCAGCCTGAGATTCAGAGTATAGGGTGGGATATAAATCCAACATGTTCTTCTTCAGGTGAGCTCCCCCCCCCAAAGTGCATCCACACACGCACAACTGTCTGCCGCCCGGTCCCCAATCCTTCCCCGACTTACTGGGAGCCGGCTCAAAAAGGCACTACTTTCAAAGTGGTGCCTTTTCACTGGGCACCTCTCTGACCCTGGACAGCCGAGAAGCACCCAGGGAGCTGCAGACAGGGCGCAGGAGCACTCCGGACGCTCCCTCGAGGCACCTGCAGTCCATCCCCCTTTCATGGGCTGTCTGGGTCCTCCAGGATTTTTCCGGCTTGATGCCGCCCTGAGCTAGCTGTCAGTAACCAGCCATAGAGTCCGTCCTCCAAAGCAGCCATTTTCTCCAGGTGAACTGATTTCTGTGGTCTGGAGCTGAGCTATAATTCTGGGAGCTCTCCAGGCCCCACATGGGGACTTAGCAATCCCCATTCTACATGGACAAGGTGATGGGGATAGAGGTACACACAAATGTGTACATGCCACAAACCTGGACTCACCTTTCTTCCTCCTGCCTCTTCGTCCCCTTCCTTCATTTCCTCCGGCACAGTCAAGGAAGAGAATCGCACAGCGAGGTGGAAATGTGATTGTAAATCAAGCTTTCTGCACAGCCGTCAATCAGTCCAGGAGTCCAGCTCTCGGTGCTTTTGCACGTGTGAAGCAGTGGATGCATTTCCGACATGTCCACCAATTGCTGGAGAAGGGCTGGAAAGCACGTTAGGTGTCCCAACTTAAATTTAGTGCACATTTGGGTCTTTAAGATCCTCTGTCACTCTGTCACATATTAACTCAGCATTCCTATAGAGCAGGGGTGTCAAACACGCAGTTCAGGGCCAAATCAGGCCCCCACAGGACTCCAATCAGGCCCCCAAGCAACTGGCTGTCATCTGCTTCCTTCTCCCCCTCTCTCGCTTCCTTCTGCATCACAACTTGCTTTGCAAAGCTTGCTCAATCGCACAGGAGCTACAGAACAAAACCTCTATTTTCTCCATTGGCTGAGGCTCCTCCCTTGGGGAGGAATAGCTTGTTTTGCCAAGCTTTCCCAATCACACAGCAGACCTACTGAGCCAAACCTCTCTCCCTTCTATTTCCTGAGGCTCCTCCTCCCCCCTCCCAGTCCCCTGGGGATGGAAGGAAAGAGCCAGAGCTTCCTTTGCTGAGTTCCCTGGATCCCATGGGAGAAATACAAAGAAAGCACCTTTAAGACCAATGAGTGCTAACATTTGAAGCATGTTTTAAGTTTTTAAATATATATATTATATATATTATATATATATATATATATATATATATATATATATATATATATATATATATATATATATATATATATATATATATATATATATATAATTTTTATATATATTTATATATATCTGCCCCGTGGCTCAAAATGGTAAAGCTGCAGTACTGCAGTCGGAGCTCTCTGCTCATGACCTGAGTTCAATCCCAGTGGAAGCTGGTTCAGGTAGCCGGCTCCAGGTTGACTCAGCCTTCCATCCTTCCAAGGTCGGTCAAATGAGTACCCAGCTTGCTGGGGGGAAAGGGTAGATGACTGGGGAAGGCAATGGCAAACTACCCTGTAAAAAAGTCCGCTGTGAAAACATTGTGAAAGCAATGTCACCCCAGAATTGAAAACGACTGGTGCTTGCATAGGGGACTACCTTTACCTTTTAATATATATATGAATGCTTTTGAGTTGTCTGTTTATAAGCTGTTTTTATTGTATTTTATTGTTTTATTATATGTTGTACTCTGCCCTGAGCCCAACAGGGAATGGGCAGAATATTTACTAAAATAAAATAAAATAAAAAAATAAAATTATATATATATATATATATATATATTTGTGTTTGTCTGTGTTCTTTATAAAATTTAAATAGGTACAGACATGGCCCGGCCCAACATGGCCCGGCCCAGCAAGGTCTCTTTCATGTCAGATCCAGCCCTAACAAATAAGTTCGTTGTAGGGCCACTCTTTTCATGTTGGTCTCCACTTCCCCAGCCCATTGCACCCACCCTACCAATGTGGTTGGGCGTGCTTGCTGCAGGGCTCGATCTAGCAAACTTGCATTCAGGCCACTCTGGAACTGCTCTATCTTCATCAACTCACTCCAACCCCAGACCTTGGCCGAATTGGCTCTGAAGTTGGACACATACTCACGTACCAACTTCACCCCTTGCTGCATTTCCCGTAGTGCGATGATGGCTCAGGTTTCTTGCAAGGGGTCTTCATATTGGGTGAGCAACGCTTGCAGGAACCCTGCCACAGTGTCTAGCTCAGGGCCCCTGGTTTCGTACAGACTCACGTACCATCTTCGGGCTGCTGCCTTCAGCTTGGACCCGAGGTAGTCCACTCTGCTGAACTCATCTGGGAATGTATTCCCCCAATAGTGCATATAGCTATTGGCTTGAATCGAGATGTATTCTACTTCTTCTGGGTCTCCATCAAAGGTGCCATTCCGGTCTCTCCCCCTCCCATAGTCTCATGGACCTGGAGGTATTGGCAGAGGTGCTGGGGCCACTGGTTGCCCCGGGACTGGAGGTGGCCCTGCAGGTGGAGCAAGAGGGGCCACAAGTGGAACGGGCTGCGCCACCAGCGGTTCCCTTGATGGAATTCCCGGTACTCCTCTCGGGTCCGGCCTCAGCAGGCGGTCGATCTGCCTCTGCATCTCTTGCGCCATGAATGCGGCGTTGGCTTGGATCTCATCTCTCAGCCCCCTCGCCATGGTTATCATCTATTTTCTCACTGTCTCCAGGATGTCTGACTCTCCTGGGCCTTTTCCTCCGTCCTCCCCTTCAGAGTTGGAACCTCGGGCTGGGGTTGTTTACATCCATCCCCCTCCTCCAGAGGGCAACCCTCGCGGCCTCCCCCTGGCACTCCGCCACCACGACCTCCACGGGATGGTCTCATTAGGATGATATCCCTGCAGGCTGGAGCTTCGTCCATCAGGGTAGTGGACGTTCGTGGCTCCCACTTCTGAGGGGTGATGAACAGCTGCTGTACGTGTATAGGGGACCCGCGCCCTGCGACTCACCTCACATCGATGATGTGCCGGGGGGGGGGGGGTCCGCACCTCTATCTTCTCCAATGGATTAATCGGTTAACTGTTAGCTGGTGCTCCTTCAGCCATTCGGCTTGAAAGTTGCCAGGTCAGTTGAACTTTTATGGTGGTTAAAACAATTTTATTTGGTAACATATGGTAACAAATTATATTTCTTGCATCATTAATAACTTCTTTTATCTATCCCATATATTACTTTGTACCCATTACTTGACCCCTGCCGGTGTTATTTACTTAAAGTACTAATGTTTAAAGGTACCCTTAACTAATAAAAACAAAAATTAATATTCTTTTTTCTAAGACTTAATCATCAAAAATTGTCCAATGTTCTTTTATTTTCCACTCTTTTTCTACATATCTTCTGAACTTTTCCCACTCCATCTTAAAAACTTCTAAATCATAGTCTCTTAAAATTCTTGTTAATTTGTCCATTTCACTCCATGTCATAACTTTTACAATCCAATCCCATTTCTTTGGTATTTTTTCTTGCTTCCACAACTGTGCATATAATGTCCTAGCAGCTGAAAGCAAGTACCAAATTATAGTTCTGTCTTCTTTTGGAAATTTTTCCATTTGTAATCCCAACAGAAAAGTCTCTGCAACTTTCTTAAATTCATATCCCAAGATCCTAGAAATTTCTTGTTGAATCATCTGCCAATAGTTTTTTGCTCATTCACAAGTCCGCCACATATGGTAGAAAGAACCTTCATGCTTTTTACATTTCCAACATCTGTCTGGCATCTTATTATTCATCTTTGCCAATTTCTTAGGAGTCATATACCATTTATACATCATTTTAAAACAGTTCTCTTTAATACTATGACATGTCGAAAGCTTCATAGAGTTCTTCCAAAAATATTCCCAAGTTTCCATATCAGCAATATCTGATAAATTTTATAAAGGAGGACCAAGCTGGTTTTCTTCCTAAAAGACAAATAAGAGACAATATTAGAACTGTTGTAAATATTGTAGAATACTATGAAAGACATCCAGAAAAGGAAGTAGCACTATTCTTTGCGGATGCAGAAAAAGCATTTGACAATTTAAATTGGGACTTCATGTTTGCAGTGATGGAAAAAATGGAGCTTGGAGAAAGTTTTATAAGAATGATAAAGGCAATATATTTTGAACAAAGGGCAAGGTTGTGCATCAATGCAGATCTTACAGACGAAATGAAAATTAGTAAAGGTACTAGACAAGGCTGCCTGCTTTCGCCATTGTTGTTCATAATGACTCTTGAAATTTTACTGATGCAGATCCAAGATGAAAAAGATTTAGAAGGACTACAAATAAAAGGGTATACCTATAAATATAGAGCATTTGCGGATGATATAATGTTTATAAATGAAAATCCCTTACAAGCTACACCGTTGTTGTTAACGAGAATACAAGAGTTTGGGGAGTTGGCGGGACTTTACATAAACAAAGAAAAATCAAAAATTTTATGTAAGAATATGTAGAAAAATAGACAACAAGAACTACAAAGACTAACGGGTTGTGAAGTTACCTCTAAGGTAAAATACCTAGGGGTAGAGATAACAATGAAAAATATTGATCTGTTTAGGAACAACTATGAAAAGCTCTGGCGCAAAATAGAAGAAGATATGCTAAAGTGGAACAAGCTCAATTTGTCATTGTTGGGCAGAATAGCTGCAGTAAAAATGAATATCTTACCAAGGATTATGTATTTGTTTCAAACTATCCCCATTGTGAAAGATGCTAAGCAATTTGATAAATGGAGAAGAAAAATCTCGGAATTTGTGTGGGCCGGGAGGAAACCTAGAATTAAAATGAAAGTCCTGAGAGAGAGAGGTGGGTTTCAATTACCAGATTTGAAACTGTATCATGAAGCAATTTGTTTAGCTTCATAGAGTTCTTCCAAAAATATTCCCAAGTTTCCATCTGTATTTCTTTATTTACATTAATTGCCCACTTAATCATTCGAGATTTCACTACTTCATCTTCTGTAGACCATTTTAAAGTAATTTATATAATTTTGAAATTAATTTTTCGTTGTCTCCAAGCAGAACTTTTTCCATTTCTGTTTGCTCTTTTCTTATTCCTTCCGTTTTAAAGTCATTCGCCACCAAGCTTTTTATTTGTTGCATTTGAAACCAATCATATTTATTATTCAGCTCTTCAGCAGTTTTCAATGCTTTTTTGCCACTTTGTATTTTTAATAGTTGATTATATGACAACCACTTTTCTTCACTCGTCTCAGCTGTTATTTTTATGACTTCAGCTGGCACTATCCATAACGGTTTTCTCTCATCTCCATATTTCTTATATTTCATCCATGTATTTAGCAAGCTGTTGCTTATATAAGAACCAGGTCAGTTGAACTTTTAAGGGATCACTTCCAAAATGTCAAGCATTAGATCTCAAAATAACCAGTCCTTGATTCTGAAACAAAGTCTTGGTTTATTGATAATCCATTGTGCTCGGATAGGCAGCAGATTGCAAGTGATACATTGTAACTCAGGAATACCAGTTTTAAAGGGCACATCAAAGAGACCTTAGGAATTCTACTCCAGCGTGTGAAATTCACACGCTCGCTACCGTTATCTACTGTTGCGGTTTAGCTACATCCTGGGTTCAGACCTAAGCCTGAGAAAGTGTTCCCAGAAAGGTTTTATCTTCAAAGAGGACATTCCTGCATTTGCTTCAAGTGAGAACTAAGTGAGAACTAAGCTTTGATGTGCAATACATTGGGAAACAGCTATCAATGCAAGCAAACCATAAAAGAAACAAGATGCTTGACAGTGGCCTAATATGTAAATGAGTTCCTGCTGGACTTTTTCTACAACCCCCCCCCCCCTAATTCTTTGAATATAATCTCTTGCCTGAAGAAGATAACTTTGAAACAGGTTGCCAAGTCAACTACCTGTCGCATATTTATGGGATTTATAGAAAACTGAATGCCTTTAGGATTACTGGGAAGTTGGTTACAAGGAACAAGCATCACATTGGAGAACTGGGAATAACTGGAGGAACTGAGATTTTAATTCATCGTGAAGTTCTCTGATATTTAACAGTGAGAAAGGAACATTCCTTGGGATAGGACATATTAAATATTATATGCTGTATTATATGCTGTTATTACATGCATTTAGTTATTTTGTCATTACATGTATTTAGTATTTTGTGGGGCTTAGATTCTGAGATCTGGTGAGAGTTGGCTAGCCTAGGCCATCCTAGTCAAAGTAAGAGATGAACAGAGGTGATTTGCCATTGCCCCACTCTGCATAGTGACCCTGGACTTCCTCGGTGGTCTCCCATCCAATTACTAACCAGGGCAAACACTGCTTAGTTTCCGAGATCTGGCGAGTCTGACATTGAGCCGGCCTTCAGTTTAAAAAAAGCATCAACCCGTTCCCTGATCTTTGAGTCATCCAGGAACCAGCTGTGAAAACATATGACACAGAGAGTGGTTTGCATGGATCGAGTCTTAAACAGAAGATCAACCACAAATCAGAAGGAGGGTTTTGACCATGAAGTTTCTGTGTCTCTGCCAGAAGACTCCTTCCCTTGGTTTTAAACTGAGATGTGTTACAACCCTCCCACATACTTCCCCCTAATCATGAACACTGAAGAGAGAGTTAGGTGAGTAGCCATGTTGGTCCAAAGCAACAGAACAAAGTTTTGAGTCCCGGGGCACCTTTAAGACCAACAAAGTTTTTATTTGAGGTATAAGCATCCATGTGCATGAACACTTCTTGCTTATACCTGGAATAAATCTTTGTTGGTCTTAAAGGTGCCCCAGACTCAAAATTCATGAACTAAAGTTGCCAATACACAGGTGGGTTAATACACAGTTCAAACAGCTGTGAATTGTTTGCACTCACGATTTATATTTTTACCATTCTCAAGCTCTCTTATCAAGAATCAAACATATATATAGCCAACTGCTTACTTTTCCAAAAACATTCAAGATATACATATGTACGGCGAGTCTCTCCAGAAACTACTCATCCGTCCAAAGATGTTATTTAAAGAAACAGCCCCAATAATGTCCACATGGGCATTCTTTAGCTCAGCCGAAACAAACTTTCTGGTGAAAATAGATACTTCTTCGTCGCACAATTGGCTGGCTTCTTCATGCACTGAAGGACTTCTTAATTGTACACACAAATAAGTGCAGCGACATGAATCTTAGGTTAATTCCATGTTTCTGTTTCCCTTCGTCCTGGCTGCAGTTTGATTGGCACCCGTGCTCCAAAAACCCATCCCTCCAAGTTTCAAAAGGATTGGACCGGGGGGTCCACTTGTGTGAACCCCAAAAGAAGGCGCCCCTATCCTTCATTGTTTCCAGTGGAGAGAAGGCATTTAAAAGATGTGCAGTCCCTTTAAATGTGATAGAACTCCCATTATGTATTTATTTATTTAAGTAAATTTATATTCTGCCCCTTTCCAAATGGGCTCAGAGTGGATTACATCCATGTAAAACCAGTCAAATACAATAAAACCAATAAAATGCAATTAAAAGCCAAACAGCACTACACTAAGAACATAAGAGAAGCCATGTTAGATCAGGCCAATGGCCCATCCAGTCCAACATTCTGTGTCACACAGCGGCCAAATACACACACACACACACACACACACACACACACACACATATATATATATATATATATATATATATATATATATATATATATACTCGTCTCCCACTCGGTATCAGCTCTGCAGCATATGACGTCCTGCTTTGCAGAGGCTGCCAAGCTATTCGGCCTAGAAGTTAGTCTGAAGAAGACAGAAGTTCTCCACCAGCCTGCACCCCAGGAAGATTATCACCCTCCCTGCATCACTGTGGGTGAATCAGTTCTGAAGACAGTCCAGCAGTTCAACTACCTGGGGTGCATCATCTCCTCAGATGCCAAGATCGACAAGGAGATTGACAACAGGCTGGCAAAAGCAAACTGTGCATTTGGCCGACTGCACAAAAGAGTGTGGAGCAACAAGCATCTGAAAAAAGGCACAAAGATCAATGTTTACAAAGCGGTTGTGATGACAACCCTCATCTACGGCTCCGAATCGTGGGTTTTATACCGTCATCACCTGCGACTCCTCGAGCGCTTTCATCAGCGCTGCCTTCGCACCATCCTCAATATCCACTGGAGTGACTTTGTGACCAACACTGAAGTCCTCAAGCGGGCGGAGGTTACCAGTATCGAGGCACTGCTGCTGAAGACGCAGCTGCGCTGGGCAGGGCATATTTCTAGGATGGAAAACCACCGCCTTCCCAAGATTGCCCTGTATGGCGAACTCTCCACCGGCCGTCGAAATAGAGGGGCACCAAAGAAGAGGTACAAGGACTCCTTGAAGAAATCCCTTAGCACCTGTCACATCAACCATCACCAGTGGTCTGACCTAGCCTCAGATCGCAAAGCATGGAGGCACACCATCCACCAGGCTGTCTCTTCCTTTGAGAACGCACGCATAGCTGGTCTTGAGGACAAAAGGAGATTGAGGAAGAATCGCACTGCTACAGCACCAACCCTAAATCAGACTTTTCCCTGCAGCCACTGTGGCCGGACCTGCCTGTTCCGCATTGGTCTTGTCAGCCACCAGCGAGCCTGCAGCAGACGTAATCTTCGTTCGCGAAGCCAAGCCGATATATATATATATATATATATATATATATATATATACACACACACACACACACACACACACACACTGTGGCTAATAGCCACTGATGGACCTCTGCTCCATATTTTTATCTAACCTCCTCTTGAAGGTGGCTATGCTTGTGGCCGCCACCACCTCCTGTGGCAGTGAATTCCACATGTTAATCACCCTGTACTATATGACAAAGGCAGGCGGGCTCATAGTGCAGGTTGGAATATAATCAGTGGCCCAGATACAATAATTCAGATGACAGATCGATGTGGGGGAGGATAGCAGATGGTATAGGCAATGAGGAGAAGGACCCCCGCTTGCCTCAACCAAATGCCTGACGGAACAGTTCTGTCTTACAGGCCCTATGGAAAAGTAACAAACTTGGTAGGGCCCGTATCTCCCTAGGGAGCTGATTCCACCAGGTTGGGGCCAGGGCTGAAAAGGCCCTTGCCCTGGTCGAGGCTAGACGAATGGTCATTGGAGTTCCATCATGCTTGTCACAACCTTGTTCCTGGCTCCACCCCCAAAGTCTCCTGGCTCCTCCCCCAAAGCCCCCAGATATGTCTTGAATTGGACTTGGCAACCCTATCAGGAACCCCGAAGTCAGCCAGGTGAGGTCTTCAGAGCTTCCAACCTTCCGTTGGAGCTCCTTCCGTTTCCCGCTCAGTGGTGGGCAAAATTGCCTGAAAACAGTCTTGATTTACATCTTCCCGGTTACACCACGTTATTAAGCAAATGGCTCCTTAAGTGCTGGAAACGCAGCTTTCTACTGACAGAAGCCAATCTGTAGCCCACGGGCAAGGCATCTCCGCTTTAATGGCTTCTCCCAGGTTTCAGAAGCTGCAAACTGTGGCAAAGCAGCAAATGCAGCAATAGTTACACTAAGGAAAAAGAATCAGACAGCATGCATTTGCTCTTTCAGTTTTCTGTGCACTGTCATCTCTGTCTCTCTCTCTGTCTCTCTCTCTCCACATTTCTAATTCCACCCCACTTC
Organism: Heteronotia binoei; assembly: GCF_032191835.1. Lineage (NCBI taxonomy): Eukaryota > Metazoa > Chordata > Lepidosauria > Squamata > Gekkonidae > Heteronotia > Heteronotia binoei. The sequence goes on from NC_083228.1 coordinate 7,047,631, forward strand.
TTGGCAACTAAACATGAGCATCTGGGGGGATGCGTCTGAATGACAGAGAGAGACAGAGGGAGAAGAGTGTGTTTGCGATCAAGGCTGTAGCAGTTAGAGAGCTTTGGAGAGCTGGTATCGATGACAAACACAGAGCCATTCAAAGCACTGACTGAGTCATCTGCAGTTCCGTAGGACATCATTGACCCCGTAGGAGCCGTAGCTCAGTAGTGGCGATGCAGCTGCTTGTCATGCAGAAGGTCCCAGGTTCGGTCCCGGGCATCTCCAGTTAAAGGACTAGGCTGCTGATGACATGAAAGATCCCCCCCCCCTGAGATCCTGGAGAGCCACAGCCAGCCAATGTAGACAATACTGACCTTGACGGAACAATGGTCTGATTCAGTATAAGGCAGCTTCATGTGTACACATCTGTTTACATGGCTCCTGGTTAGCCAGACATCCAGAGACATCCCTTGCCACTTCTCTGTTTCTTATTTAGGAGGCATGGACACCGGTCAGGTATGGCATTATGCACAGCTGAGGTCCTTCCCCTCCCCAAACCCCACCCTCCCCATACTTTACCCCCAAACTGCTCTGAAACTCTGAGTGAAAGACAGGGTATAAATCCAACCTCCTCCTCTTCTCCTTCTTCCCCCTCCTCCTCCTTCTTCTGTTGTCAGGAATTCCCTGGCCTGGAATTGGCAACCATGTATAAAGTGGGTCTCCAGCAGGCAGAGACCCATGAATTTATTAATACTGTTTTTTATGGCCTTTCAATGTGAGCCGCCCTGAGCCTGCTTTGGTGGGGAGGGCGGGATGGAAGTCAAATAAATAAATAACTATATAAATTTATTGGATGGAACTGGCAGCCAAAGGGGGGGGGGGTGTTAGTTTGTATCTCTTTGGTCATCCCCACAGTCTGCATCCACACTCCACCCCAAACCTCAGACTCATCTCTCATGGGTGGTAGTCAAGTCAGGAAGCGTGAACTCTTGCCATTGACTCCTCGGGACTTTTCTTTTTTTTTTTTTTCCATTTTCAAGCCAAATGGGAGCAGAAAGCTTTGTGGTGCACCACCAACTTAGCGGTCAGCCTACAATTGTGGTATGCAGGGGTCATTTTGTAGAAAAATTGGTGATGGAGCTCATCCAGGGATTGTGATGCAGCCGCACCTGCTATTCAATGAAGGGAGGGACGGTGGCTCAGTGGTAGAGCATCTGCTTGGTAAGCAGAAGGTCCCAGGTTCAGTCCCCCGCATCTCCAACTGAAAAGGGTCCAGGCAAGTAGGCGTGAAAAACCTCAGCTTGAGACCCTGGAGAGCCTCTGCCAGTCTGAGTAGACAATACTGACTTTGATGGACCCAGGGTCTGATTCAGTAGAAGGCCATATATGACTGGCTTGACTACTGGCCAAATGGTTGTCCTCTGTTGGCAGGGACAGTGGCTCAGTGGTAGAGCATCTGCTTGGTAAGCAGAAGGTCCCAGGTTCAATCCCCGGCATCTCCAAGTGAAAAGGGTCCAGGCAAGTAGGCGTGAAAAACCTCAGCTGGAGACCCTGGAGAGCCTCTGCCAGTCTGAGTAGACAATACTGACTTTGATGGACCCTGGTGGGGGGGTCTGATTCAGTATAAGGCAGCTTTATATGTTCAATGGACAAGGTAGGTAGGTGGGGAGGAGGAAGGGGAACCCTCAGAAAGGATCAGGAGTTGTGCTCCTGTGAGCTCCTGCTGAATTCAAGGCCCGGTGGTATGATGTCTAGAGTTGCCAGTGGGTAACACAACAAAAAATGCAAGCTAGTGACCAATTTACTAAGAAGTATATAGAAATCAATCCAGGTGTCCAAAACATGTATATTCAAGTCCCAAAGTAGCGGGGACAAGCCAATCGATTAAGTACTTGTTTCTTTCCAGTCTTCATCAGACCTGGGACCAATATTGATTCAATTATATGGATTCTTTACACAATTTTCAAAAAAAGAGGGACGCGGAGCATCTCCAGCATCAATTTCACATCGGCTACAGCGCAGTATGTGGCTTCTTGTGCACCCTAATGGTGCAACTAACATGTTTAAAAAGGCAAACATCTCATTTGGCGCAAGAAGCCACATAGCTGTAGCCGATATGAAATTGCTGGAGACGCTCTGCGTCCCTCTTTTTTCAAAATTGTGTAAAGAATCCATATAATTGAATCAATATTGGTCCCAGGTCTGATGAAGACTGGAAAGAAACAAGTACTTAATCGATTGGCTTGTCCCCACTACTTCGGGACTTGAAGATATGTGTTTTGGACATTTGGACTGATTTCTATAAGTAAATTGGTCACTAGCTTGCATTTTCTGTTGTGTTATCCATTATAGTGACCTCTCTCGGATTGTATTCTAACCTCCCAGTGGGGCCTGGAATTATTCTGAAATTTACAACTGCCCTTTCTTTTTCTAGGGATTGGTTTCCCTGGTGGAAATGGCACAGAGTCCACAGAGTCTTGGGGCAACAGAAGCCCCAGAGTGACATCGCACCCCTGCTGAGCTCCCTCCCCAGGTACCCCCTCCATGTCTGCAGGCATTTCTTATGCTAGAGTTGGCATCCCTAATGCCAGCCCACCTCACAACCCACTGTGCCCTGGCAGACGGCAGGACAGATCAAAGAAGGGAGCCCCTAATTGTGCGTCTGGCCCAAGGGGAATGCTTGGAATTGTTCCAGCCTTCCATTTCCTTGCAGAAAGTTATCATAGACATTAGCAGCCAATAAACCTTGAATATCAATCCCCGGATATCAAATATTCACGGTCTGACACCAAATCCACAGCCAGGGGTCGGGCGACAGCAAATTCATTTCGACTCCAAGCTCTAAGTGCTTTTTAACCGTCTCATTCCATAGCGTTATCTTGCCAGACGAGGCTTTCCGTCTCATTAGCCCATTATTTATCTCCTGCTCCATACCAAAATCATGATTAGTAGAACACTTTAAGCACACTCCCCAGGGATTCCATTTCCCACAGTTTCCAATCCTTTATTATTCACCTTGAAGTCAGGACAATCTACACCCATTTTCATTCCATTGGGCTGCATTTTTAAGGACTGTTCCCAGTTTAGGGTTGCCAATCCCCAGATGTGGGCAGGGGATCCCTTGGTTTGGAGACCCTCCCCCCGCTTCAGGGTCATCAGAAAGCGAGCGGGGGGGAGGGAAATGTCTGCTGGGCACTCCATTGTTCCCTATGGAGACCAATTCCCATAGGGTATAATGGAGATTTGATCCACAGGTATCTAGGACTCTGAGAGGGGTCTGTTTTTTTGAGGTAGCATCCAGTGCCTCTCCCCAAAATACCCTCAAAGTTTCAAAAGGTTTGGACCAAGGGGTCCAATTCTATGAGCCCCCAAAGAAGATACCCCTATCCTTCATTATTTCCAGTGGAGAGATGACATTTAAAAGGTGTGCGGTCCCTTGACATGTGATGGCCAGAACTCCCTTTGGAGTCCAGTAGTGCGTGTAACAGCCTTGCTTCTGGCTCCAGCCCCAAAGTCTCCTGGCTCCACCCCCAATGTCTCCTGGCTTCTCCTCCAAAGTCCCCAGATATTTCTTCAACTGGTCTTGTCAACATTACCCCAGTTGCAGCTGCCTGCCTGCTTTTAGACTTGGAGATTTGGGGTGAAGCTTAGGGAGACCAGGGTTTGGGGAGGGGAAGGACCTCAGGATGCCACAGAGTTCACCTGCAAGGAGCCCACCACTTTCTCCAGGAAGACTGATCTTTGAGGTCTAGAGATCTAGTTTGATTAGGGCTGCCAATCTCCAGGTGGGGGCAGGGGATCCCCCAGTTTGGAAGTCCTCCCCACTGCTTCAGGGTCATCGGAAAGCAGGGGGGGGGGAGGGAAATGTCTTCTGGGCACTCCATTATTCCCTAGGAGACGGATTCCCATAGGGTATAATGGAGAATTGATCTGGGGTGGGGGGGACTGTTCTTTTGAGGTAGAGGCACCAAATTTTCTGCATGGCATCCGGTGCCTCTGTTCAAAACACCCTCCAAGTTTCAAAAGGATTGGACCAGGGGGTCCAATTCTATGAGCTCCAGAAGAAGGTGCCTCTGTCCATTTCCAGTGGAGGAAAGGCATTCAAAAGGTGTGCTGTCCCTTTCAATGTGATGGCCAGAACTCCCTTTGAAGTTCAATGATGCTTGCCGCCACCTTGCTTCTGGCTCCACCCCAATGTCTCCTGGCTCCACCCCAATGTCTCCTGGCTCCACCCCCAAAGTCTCCTGGCTCCACCCCCCAAAGTCCCCCGATATTGAACCAGGCAACCCTAAGTTTCATTCCGGGCGATCTCCAGGCCCCACTTGGAAGCTGGCAATGGCACCTGCTCTCCACCTGGGCCTGCAGTCAGGAATGCAGCTTCCCCACTGCTGATCTGGCTCCTGGAGCTCGTCAGATACCAGGAGGAGACCTTGACTGGAGCAACCCCGGGGGAGCTCCGTTGTGTGCAAGAATCGCAAATCAAAGCAAAGGAGCCGCCTCCCCACCCACCAGCCACTCCTGGAATATCTGGTTTTGTGGTTTTCCATGTGATTTTGTTGTACGCCAAGCATGGGACATTTCCCTGCATTCTAAAAACAGCTGTCCTGCCTGATAAACCTCAGTGCCTGGTGGTCTGGCCCTCCGACAGCCAAGAGATCCCTGAGCCAGGGGGAAGTGCAGCTGTGCTCCATAAACGAGAAGGAAGCCCAAGGAACTGACCCCAGGATGCTGTGGGAAGGCCCCTGCATCTGCAGCTCTGGGGGATACCTGCAGATCTCCCACTACTACAATTGAACTCTGGATGGGAAAGAAAAATGGCTGCTTTGGAGGGCGGGGTCTATGGACACCCTGCTGAAGACCAGGAGTGGAATTCTAGCAGGAGCTCCTTTGCATATTAGGCCACACACCCCTGATGTAGCCAAACCTCCAAGAGCTTACAAGGCTCTTTTTGGTAAGCTCTTGGAGGATTGGCTACATCAGGGAGGTCTCTGGGGCCCAGCTGGAGGTTGGCAACCCTAACCACAACGTGTGACCCCGAGTGCCACAGTAATCCCTGTAAAGGGCTCTAAAGAGTTCAGACATACTTCTGTGTGTCAAGTGTAGAGAGCAGAGGAATCATAGGATTTAAATGCAAGAGCAAGAGCAAACTAGCTCATCATTTTCATGACTATCTAGGATTGCCAATTTCCAGGTAGTCCTTGAAGGGCTGTCATATAGAGGATGGTGAAATCGTTTTCTGTGGCCCCAGAAGGTAGGACCAGAACCAATGGGTTGAAATTAAATCAGAAAAGTTTCCGGCTCAACCTTAGGAAGAACTTCCTGACCGTTAGAGCGATTCCTCAGTGGAACAGGCTTCCTCCTCGGGAGGTGGTGGGCTCTCCTTCCTTGGAGGTTTTTAAACAGAGGCTAGATGGCCATCTGATAGCAATGAAGATCCTGTGAATTTAGGGGGAGGTGTTTGTGCCTGGATGACCCTAGATGGGTCATTGTGCAGGGGGTTGGACTAGATGACCCTAGAGGTCCCTTCCAACTCTATGATTCTGTGACATGTTACTATATATAACTAATCCCTCTATGTCACTGCTAGCACTACAAACATCACTACATTATTTTGGCCAATTTTCTGGACTATGTCCCCATGGTACAGCAAACTGCTGGACCAGTATCTAATGGAAAACATTAATGGATAGCATCAATAGATCTTTACAATTCCCTAAAACTACTTATATTGCTGCAATGTGGTACCCTTTGTTGGAATATTGGACAAATCAAAATTTCATACCTGAGAGTTGGTCCCAGTTACAGAAATGGGTATGATATCACATTTTACTTCACCACTGCCTCAGTTTAGTAGACATTCATATATCAGATTGAGCATAGTATTTGTTTATATTTGTAACTTCGTAAATTTTCTTCACCGTATTTATGTAAAAAAACTGAATCATACTATTTGTCAGAACTGGAAGAACTTCAAACGAGGCCCAAGACTTTGTTGCAAAAGTATAGGCGTTTATTGAGAACTACAGAGCTGAAGGTACAGGATAACACTGATATCGAAAGTTAGCATTGGTTACATTATATGCGGTTGTAGTGACAACAATAAAACAATCTTTCACATGGCCAGAGACAACTGTCTGTTTCTCAGGGTCTGTTATCAGTAAGGGAGGATGGAGTCCTGCTGAGAGAGCCTGACCGGCCCGGCTTCAAAGAGCCACCTGCAGATGTTGACCAGAGGCTATCTGTCACCCTCCAGTGATCACAGTTTGTTTGAAATGCACAGAAATGTTTGTTAGTTGCTGAAGCAAGGTTGCATGGGTTAGTGCCTGGTTACAATATGGAGTCACATAGGCTAACAGCACATAGGAAAGTTACAAGTTCTGACACTATTGATTATAAATTCTTATTATTCTACATTTAACTTTTATTTCAATAAAGTATACTTAAAATTAAAACTACGGGGAGGGGGCTGTGTGATGTTTATTTCCCTGCTGCTATTGACTGGAAAAGGGGATTGGAGAGGAAGCAATCAGCAGCATCTTTTTGTCAGCGTAGGGTTCATGGACGTACTAACAACGAAGAGTCTTTTTTCAGTTGAAAATAAGTATCCTTTATTGGTTACATCTATGTTACTGCTACGAGAGGTCTTTGAAAGTGATAACACGCAAAGGAAAGCATTGGCATTTATGGACGAGGATCAAAGCCTGGGGATTTAAATCATTCTCACAATACAGTTACTTTCTACTTCTAAAGGGTGCGAGGTTCACACGATGTTATCTTAGTTTAGTTAGCCACCACCATTCCTCCCTCTGGCCTTGTAGCGGCTGGGAGCGAGCCGCATAGTTTCTGCACTTCAAAACACCTTTTACAACCCTTGGCGCCGAGCTCACCCCTCCCTTACTCTTTCTTTCTTTCCCACTGAAATACTGTCACAGGTCACTTGGGTTAGTAGTTAGCAAAACAACATTGGCAATCTGGTTAGTATCGGTGCCGTTAGGATCAATATGAACACAAGCTGACACTTTTGGGCTGGAGATCAACACCAGGTTGTTCTCTGCAAAGCATAATGCTCTTTGGGGGACATACTAGAGAAGGTGCTTCCAAAGATGTGGGTCTCAGACCAGTTAGGGCCTTAAAGATCAATACCAATACACTTCGTTTTGGGAGAGAACCATTTTGGCAATCTCTGGAAGCCTAACATAAAAATGGAAGTTTAGCCACATGAACCTTTTGTGAACCGCCAAACTTAAGAATTGCTTGGGAAAGATTCATTTGGAAGAAGTGCAATCCAAACAGGACTGCCAAGATTTGTGCAGTGTGCAGGATCAAATTAGAAAATCACAAAGAGAAAAGCCACACAAATTTGCAAGGAAGGGCAGGAAATTAATGTTACCATGCGGCTGCATTAGGGCATCAGCAAAAAATACCCCCATTTTCTTTTCAATTTAGTGGCACAAGACTAAAAAAGCTCTCCAGAACTTCTGCCAGAGGACTCCTCCCGCATACAAATTGCAGCCCTGTTCAAAGTCTGGTGGCGTTGCAACTGACTTTTCACAGGCACACACAAGCGCGCACACACACAGATGTTGACAACAATCACAGCTTGTGATGCTAGTTTCAAAGGGTTCCACTGTGCATTCTGTATGCTCAACATGTTTCCCCATATTAGAAGTTTGTGTGATGCTTTCCCATTTTTCACATTGGTCAGTAACACAGCAGAGAATCTCCTAGTGCTCAACGGTATGAAAAATGGGACTTTGCAGCTGCTTGTCAGTTTCAGAAATAGTCCAGTCAGTTTCAACAGTGGGGGGGGGAGGTCCCCTTTACCTGCATTCCTTTCTGTTTCCTTTCATGCAATGAACGGACACTGAAATGAATGTGCAAAATCTAAGCCACAAAGATTTATATGGAAGGGGCTTGCTGAACATTACTGCACAGCAGCAATAGGGCAATTGCATGAATTTTTGAAAAGCTGGCTGACACCCCCATCCCCACGTCACAAGTGACATTCCACCCTAATTTTAAAAAGTGCATTTTAAAATTATATCTGCTGAATAAATACACCTGTCAAGTTGCCTTGCCATTTTTTAAATTGCTGTTTGTAGTGTCTTGCTCCTCACTGCTTTGCTTCACACCGCACTTATCTCTATGCACCAGTTATCAAATTCCTTCAGCCTGGTCTCAAGAGTTGTAGGTTATGTGCACTCTTGTAGGTTATCTGCACCTGCAAATGACATGGGAAGAACTCCGGGGAAGGGACTGCTGCTTCCTGCATTGCTTCAAAAATGTTAACGATTTTGATTAAAGCTATAAGAGTAGAGCTAATAGCCCGCCAAAGCCAGTTTTCGCAAAGTCCATCCTGCCATGGACTATCATGTACCAATAAACTGCCATTCATGAAGTGGACTTTTTGTGATCATTGAACTGCCAGGGGCTTGACAACACCAGAGGAGAAAAAGTGAGGCAGGCACAGAATCCTAGAGCAAGATTAAAGGCTTACTGTTCTGAAAACCTGCAATAAAATGTTCATGCGTAATGTGCCATCATGTTCATGCGTGATGTGCCAAATGTTCATGCGTAATGTGCTGTGTGTGTTGGGGGGGGGGGGGTTTAAAACTAGATGCTTGACTCTTTCTATCCCCCTGTGGGTTCTACTTGATGTGAGGACCCTGCTCGAAGAACATTTTGCTCTCTCATATGGATAAAACTTTGAGGACTACTGGGAAAAGGTAATCTTGTTAATCGGAAACAGGCACAAGAACATTCACTGTGCTCCTCTTTCACTGAAAGAAGCCGCTCCCCAGATCATCACCGGTTTCTTCTTTATGTTATTCAGATGCCTTCTCGCGTTGACAAGGGATTTTCCCTGGCTTTGCTAACGGCTCGTTTCTGGCAACCAGGGACTTGGGCAGGAAGGTGTGCTTCGTCTGCTTCGACCCGGTGTTGCCTTAAACCAAAGGAACTTTATAGGAGAGGGGCTTTCGGGGAGGGATTTGTTTGTGCATATAAATGTTCCGCCGTTCTTTGGCCTAACAAAGGGTTTTCTAAATGTTGCCTCTTGTTGCTAAGATGCCGGTCCTTTGAATGCCATTTTTAAAAAGACAAAGATGCTCAAACATCTGGTTATCTTCCATAGCTGCCTCCAGTGACCAGGAAAATGAGATAAATAAATTGTGCACGGGGGCGGGGGGAGCAAGCGAGCATACTATCTGCGGATTGTTTTCTGCTTCCTTCTTCTTGAGCATTTCAGAATATTTCCTGTCTCTTTTGAATGCGTTTGAGAATACAGGAATAATCTTGGTATCTTGCTTTTTTTAAAAAATGAATCCATGATGATCCACCTGTATTGTGCTGAGGATCACGGTTTTCATTTCTGCTAAATAAAGAAGAATAAGATATTGGATTTATACCCCGCCCTATACGCTGAATCTCAAAGTCTCAGAGCAGCTCACAATCTCCTTTCCCTTCCTCCCCCACAACAGACACCCTGTGAGGTGGGTGGGGCTGGAGAGGGCTCTCACAGCATCTGCCCTTTCAAGGACAGCTCTGCGAGAGCTATGGCTGACCCAAGGCCATTCCAGCAGCTGCAAGTGGAGGAGTGGGGAATCAAACCCGGTTCTCCCAGATAAGAGAGCTCTGGCTGACCCAAGGCCATTCCAGCAGCTGCAAGTGGAGGAGTGGGGAATCAAACGCGGTTCTCCCAGATAAGAGAGCTCTGGCTGACCCAAGGCCATTCCAGCAGATGCAAGTGGAGGAGTGGGGAATCAAACCCGGTTCTCCCAGATAAGAGAGCTCTGGCTGACCCAAGGCCATTCCAGCAGCTGCAAGTGGAGGAGTGGGGAATCAAACCCGGTTCTCCCAGATAAGAGATCTATGGCTGACCCAAGGCCATTCCAGCAGCTGCAAGTGGAGGAGTGGGGAATCAAACCCGGTTCTCCCAGATAAGAGAGCTATGGCTGACCCAAGGCCATTCCAGCAGCTGCAAGTGGAGGAGTGGGGAATCAAACCCGGTTCTCCCAGATAAGAGAGCTATGGCTGACCCAAGGCCATTCCAGCAGCTGCAAGTGGAGGAGTGGGGAATCAAACCCGGTTCTCCCAGATAAGAGATCTATGGCTGACCCAAGGCCATTCCAGCAGCTGCAAGTGGAGGAGTGGGGAATCAAACCCAGTTCCCCCAGATAAGAGCTCTGGCTGACCCAAGGCCATTCCAGCAGCTGCAAGTGGAGGAGTGGGGAATCAAACCCAGTTCTCCCAGATAAGAGTCTGCACACTTAACCACTACATCTAGCTTTCTAGCTTTCTTATAAATAGCTTTCTTATAAATAACTAGCTTTCTTATAAATAAAGGGGAAAGATTACCCCACAATCTCTGCCCGATTGTTTGTGGATTCTTTCTTCTTTGCTTTGATAACTCACTTCAAGTGATTCTCTTTATTAAGATCCATGTAAGCAAAAACATCTGGGGGGGGGGGGAGGATGATTGAGAAGAACAACCCACTTGTCCCTCCCCAGTTGCTCAAGAGTGAGGTGTCCGTCTTGATGGAAGATCTCTTTCCTCCTCCATTGAAACCAACTCTTCACTCAGGCCCCCACCGGTCTTAACCAATGAACAATCAGGGTAGCTGCCTAGAGCTACAAGGTCTGGAATGGCAAAATGGAGATGGGCACAAACCAGCTGACAAACTGAAGTTCATAATGACTTTTGGCTGGTTCATGGTTCACGAAGTGACATTTGCCAACTGAAGAACCACCATGAGCTTCCACAAATTTTGATGCGGTTCATCACAGTTTGTGGCTCTTCACAAAAAACAGCTGAAAACTTGTAGGGAGCAGAAAGCAGGTGTTTAAACGGCTTGCAAACAGGTATGAACAGGTTCAGTTTGCAAACCGGCATATCGTTTTGTGGTTTGGTTCATGGTTCAGCCACAAACAACGAACCAAACCGCAAAAATGGAGCTCATGCCCATCCCTAATGGGTAAATCCTTGTTTTTGACAGCCCTTCAAGTGTTCGGAAATGGTGATCACTTCACCTCTTAATTGTCTCCTCTCCAGGTTAAACATACTCAGATCCTTCAATCTTCCCTCATAGAACTTGGTCTACCTAACTTTTGGGTGAGGTGGTGGATCTATTAGATCGGTTGGCCTCCCCTAGTGTACTGTTCTGCTGTACCATCCTGCTATACCATCTTGCTATACCATCTTGCCGGACCATCCTGTTGTACTTTTACTAAATAGTGTTTTATTTATTTATTTATTTATTTTATTTCATTCGATTTATATCCCACCATACCCCACCGAAGCGGGCTCAGGGCGGCTCACAACACAAAAATTCTAACAATAAAATTAAGAATTAAAAATACATTAATAATTTACACAATAAAAATAAACAACAATTCATCGATGTGCTATTGTAACTGGTTTTTATTGTAATGTTACTGTGATTTTATTGTTTTTTTTTATTACTTCTGATGTACTTCGCTCTGAGCCCCCATGCGGGAATGGGCAGAATATAAAGCCAGGAGAGCCAGTTTGATGTAGTGGTTAAGTGTGCGGACTCTTATCTGGGAGAACCGGGTTTGATTCCCCACTCCTCCACTTGCACCTGCTGGAATGGCCTTGGGTCAGCCATAGCTCTGGCAGAGGTTGTCCTTGAAAGGGCAGCTGCTGGGAGAGCCCTCTCCAGCCCCACCCACCTCACAGGGTGTCTGTTGTGGGGGAGGAAGGTAAAGGAGATGGTGAGCCGCTCTGAGACTCTTCAGAGTGGAGGGCGGGATATCAATCCAATATCTTCATCTACCTCACGGGGTGTCTGTTGTGGGGGAGGAAGGGAAAGGAGATTGTGAGCCGCTCTGAGACTCTTCGGAGTGGAGGGCGGGATATAAATCCAATATCTTCATCTACCTCACAGGGTGTCTGTTGTGGGGGAGGAAGGTAAAGGAGATTGTGAGCCGCTCTGAGACTCTTCGGAGTGGAGGGCGGGATATAAATCCAATATCTTCATCTACCTCACAGGGTGTCTGTTGTGGGGGAGGAAGGGAAAGGAGATTGTGAGCCACTCTGAGACTCTTCGGAATGGAGGGCGGGATATAAATCCAATATCTTCATCTACCTCACAGGGTGTCTGTTGTGGGGGAGGAAGGGAAAGGAGATTGTGAGCCGCTCTGAGACTCTTCGGAGTGGAGGGCGGGATATAAATCCAATATCTTCTTCTTCTTCTTCTAAATAAACTAATAATAATAATAAAATAACTGAGATAACCCTAACTGGGGCCCTTTTCACTATTATGAACCCTGTGGTCCCAGAGTTGGAGCTGAGAGTTAAATGCCCCCCCCTGCCTTCATGGCACTCCTTTCTAAAAAATTATTTTTATTAACAGATTTTCAGTTTAACAATAAAGATTGTAAACTGAAAATCTGTTAATAAAAATAATAATCCATCACAGCAAAGAATCCAGCTGTAGTGAGGACATAATTAACTAAAAAAACAACACCAGGAAAAAGAGTCAATTATTGATATAGATTACCAGGGAGCAGTCACACGATAAAACTGAAGAGCATCCAGCGCCAATACATTCTATCGACAGACTCTACTGTAGGAATGTACAGAGAGCTGACTCAAGGTCGTATTAAGAGATCAGATCCAATTCATCAAACTCAAGTATTTGAGGGCCCACACTTTTTTGGGATTCAGACCAGAGCAGAGAAAGTGAGCCCAGAGCATATTAGAAATAGAGAAATCATAATAAAACTGATTTCGCGGAGAATATTATGTTCAGTGAGGTATTCCGGTATTGGAGTCGGAACCAGAACACAGTGCATTTTTCTTGAGCACGTTCTCTCAGAGCGTTGGCACGATGAGATTTTACTTAGTAGGAAGAAATCCCACAGTCGGATTCTCCAAGCAGGCATTGAAAGCAGAGATTTGTCTTTCCAGTGTGCAGCAACCTCCAGTCGTGCTCCGGTCTACAGTCATTTTATTGGATGGTGCATTGGGCTGCCAGCCTATGTGAACAGTCTCTGGGTAAAAGGGGAGAGATTCTCCAGTGATCTCCTTTATTTCTTTTAGTACAAGAACCCCAACATTATAAATCTAGGGCAGGACCAGTGTGAATGTATGAAGAAGAAGAAGAAGAAGAAGAAGAAGAAGAAGAAGAAGAAGAAGAAGAAGAAGATATTAGATTTATATCCCACCCTCCACTTCGAAGAGTCTCAGAGCAGCTCACAATCTCCTTTCCCTTCCTCCCCCACAACAGACACCCTGTGAGGTGGGTGGAGCTGAGAGGGCCCTCACAGCAGCTGCCCTTTCAAGGACAACCTTTACCAGAGCTACGGCTGACCCAAGGCCATTCCAACAAGTGCAAGAGGAGGAGTGGGGAATCAAACCCGGTTCTTCCAGATGAGAGTCCACACACGTAACCACTACACCAAACTGGCTCTCACCACTACACCAAACTGGAAGGAAGGAAAATAGATTGGGAGGGAAGAGAGAGGTGCAAAGAAAGCAACTTTAACTTTAAATGCATATAAGTCAAAAATATAAATAAATAATAAATTCTCCAAGCCACCAGCTGGCTTGGCTTGGAGAAGTGATTTAAAGAGAGAAATGCCTTCTCCAAGCCAGCCAATGGGGCAGTGGGGCTTCAAGAGCCACACAATATGTGTGAAAGAGCCACATGTGGCTCCTGAGCCACAGTTTGGCCACCCCTGGTTTAGGAGAAACAAAGATACACCACAAACTTGTATTAGCTATAAGCTTCCTCAGTCTCTAGAACAGCAGAACTTCACAGACCAAGGTTGCCACCTCTGGGTTGGAAAATTCCTAGAGATTTTTGGGGTCCTGGAGGGAGCAGAGCTTGGGGAGGGGGAAGGACCTCAGCAAGGTCAAATGCCGTTGAGCCCACCCTCCAAAGGAGTCCTTTTCGCCAGGAGAAATGATCTCTGTAGTGAAATTTAATTCCAGTAGATCTCCAGGCCCCACCTGGAGGGTGGCAATCCTGCGACAGCGCTGCCCTGTTAGAATTCATTGCGGTCTCTGCAAAAGACCCACCGCCCTCTGTCTTCCCAGTGCCTTCTTGGCGTAGGATTCTGCATTGTTCAAAACTGTACACCTTGAAGCCACCCGCGGCTTCCCCCTCCCTTTCTTCCCTCTGATGCTCTGGTATCCGTTGCTTTTGATTCCACTCTATTTAGTTTGACGGACGGCGAGGTGCACCGCCTTCTGGGTAAGCCTTCCGTCAAGAAACGTGTTTTATTTTGGCTGGCAGCAGGGCGAGATGTCTTTCCCAGTCACATCCCTGCCCCCAGCACCTGTGGCAAGCGGCGTGTTTTGCAACAGAAGAGCGCCACATTTGTGGATGAGCGGTGGGGAAATTAATTAAAACTCACTCTGGAAACAAAGGAGTCCTCCAACTGTCTCAGGAATTCTGGGGGTATCAACAGATGCACTAGCTGGTTTGGTTGGGGAGGGGGGGTCAGTTTTAAGGGAAGGGAAGTAAAATCTCAGATAAAGGACGAGTGCACGCATATTGTTATGGGGTTCCCCCCCCCAAAAAAAAGAAAAGTTATTCAGATTCTGCTGGAGCTAGCCCACTGCTCCAAGGCCCCTGGAGTGAGGCAGACATGAACGGCCATCTGTTATTTTTGTCTGCAGAGTGGAGCCTTCTCCCTGCCCCCCTCCTCTTCCTACATACACACCGCATCTCCCCCCCCCGACCCCCCCATGAATCTTTGATAGCAGCCTAGCGATGCCAGGAATTGCCGCAAAAAAAAAGCGATACAGGCACACATCCACATGCACACGAACACACACCCTTTTCTGATTTATCCGGCACCTTAAATGGCTGCTTCCAACCCAAGGAGTTTGCAAGCGGTTTACGTATTTAAAAAAATGGAGCGTGCGCCTTTTCAATGCACGCATTGAAATCACAGCAGTTGAAAGGACCTGGCAAGGGGCATGAAAAGGAGGGTATGGAGCACGTGAGAGGGACTGAAGAACCCCTGAGGGAATGTCTCTAGCCACCAAAGAGAGGTTCATTTTCTGGAACCATCTGTCAGGATCTTCTCAGAGGTCTCTCTCTCTCTCATTCTCTTTGTTTGTTTTCAGTGTGCCAACCTCCCCTTACCACAAATATGTATTTCCATAGTAAAAATATTCAGTAACGGGTGGGGGGTGGGGGCGGAATCATGGAGCATAACAGGCCCTTGGGATCTAATTGCAGGGCTACGGTAAATATTAGCCCAGATGGCTTTCTTAAAGGATTAGGCGTATTTATGGGGGAAGGTCTATTACCGGCGATTAGAGAAATGAAACTAATGTGGATGGAGAGCCCGTGCAGCTCCGACTACCAAATCAAGGGCACCAATGACCAGGGAGAACCGCTGAAAGATGCAACCCAGGCACTTGCTAATTGAGATCCAACCGGAGCAGCACCCATTCATAAATTTTGTGTGTGTTCCAAATTGGAACAGACAGAATTATTTCTGACACGGCAAACCACCTCTGCATGTCAGCAAGGCTGGCCCTAGACTGTCTGACACCCTAGGCAAGGCTAATTTCTGGTGTCCCCCCCTCCCCCCCGCCCGCAATAGGGTTGCCAGGTGTAACTCAGAAAATACCTGGGGACTTTGGGGATGGGGCCAGGAGACTTTCCATTCCCTGAAATAAACAAATAAAAATACAGCAGTGCAGTTTCCCTGAATACGGATTTCATTTTGTCATCTCCCAGCAGCTGGCTGCACTTCCACTTCACTCACTCTCTCTCTCTCTCTCACACACACACACACGCACACAGAGGCAAACAGCAGCCAAAATAAACACAGTTTGGAAGCACACACTTCGTGGTCTCATTGGGGCAATTTACTCACCATGGGAGTTGTTGTTTGCTCTATACTCAACCCAGTTCGTCAGACTAACATAGGGAAACCAGAGCTTACTAATGTAAGACTTTTTAAGGGTCTTTAAAACAAATGGAGGTTCTGGTCTCCTTCCCTTCCCTTTCAATGGGCACGTTGTTCTGCAGGATTGCCCCACCCCCATTCAGCCTGGCTGGAAGATTTAAAGGCACGCACACACCTTTCTACAAGCAAGCTGTTCCCAGCATCTTAAGCCTTTGAAGGCACATGGATGCTGTTGGGGCGGAGCTTCCCCCTGCCAGTCAGCTGACTTTGGGAGGGAAAGAGCCTGCTAAACCAGGACATCCCCCACTGGGACCTGGGGATTAGCATGCCTACCCTGCAATGATAACATCACCAAGTCACCAAGAAGCCCTCAGAAGGCTGGCATCCTAGGCAATAGCCTAGTTTGCCTAGTGGCAGGGCCTGCATATCATTGTCTTGACCTGGATGGGCCAGGTTAGCCCAAGTCTTGCTAGATCTCAGAAGCTAAGCATTGGGGTTAACTGGTATGCTTTGTCCAGCTACCACTGGTTAGCAGAGTTCTTAAATAACACTACAAATGCAGCAACGAATCTTCACCAGGGTACGCAGCTTACCAAGCTATACAGAGCCACGTTGCAATTTTAAAAGAGAAATAAAGGTAAAGGTAGTCCCCTGTGCAAGCACCAGTCGTTTTCGTCTCTGGATTGATGTTGCTTTCAAGTTTTCACGGCAGATTTTTTACGGGTTGATTTGCCACTGCCTTCCCCAGTCGTCTCCACTTTCCCCCCAGCAAGCTGGGGACTCATTTTACCAACCTCGGAAGGATGGAAGGCTGAGTCAACCTGGAGCCGGCTACCTGAACCAGCTTCCGCTGGGATCGAACTCAGGTCGTGAGCAGAGGGCTGCGATTGCAGTACTCCTCTCTTTATTTGAGGAGTACACTTTTGGATAGGAAAGAGCAGAGACAGGCTAGAGTACTAACCTACTAGCTAAGGATGGAAGAAGTTGGCCAGAGGCCTGTCACACAGCAGGGTCTTAGGAGGGCCTTCTACTGGCTACCACCATTCTGGTGAGGGTCTACGTGGAAGAGCCCAGAGCACCCAACCACCTCTGTTTTCCTTATTAGTAAACACCTCTTAACTGACAAAGGAGATGTGAGGACCCAAGCAGTAAAACAACAACAGTTTATTTACAGTGCAAAAATAATAAATGGGTAAAAACAGTGAAATATAACTACAGTAAAGGTGGGTACAAATAAATAGAAGCCCTGACGCTTTTAGCTAGACATTCCCTTCCCCTAATATCAAAACTCACCCCCTTCGGTAAGGGATCTCTCCAGCGGCCTTCTCCCCTGCAGCCTTTCCCAGAGAGAACTCACCCATCTGTGCTTGGCCCTTTTATACTCTTCCCTAGGTCCCACCACTCTCTGGGCCAGTTTTCCCTCCAAAACCTTGCCACCCAATCAGAGGGGATCCTGGGAGATGTAGGCTTTCTTTAGTAACTCCTAGGCAGGCTTCTCTGGCGCCTATAATTCTAACTCGTGAGGTTTTCAAGGCAAGAGATGAGCAGAAGTGGTTTGCCATTGCCTTCCTCTGCACAGCAACCCCAGTCTGTCTTGGTTAGCTTCTAGGATCTGACAAGATCAATCTGGGCTGTTAGAGATACTACCCCAACAGATATTACCAACACACACACAGGAAAGTCCCCAGCACTTTATCTGTTAAAAGCTGTCTTGAAATCTTCTAAAGGTGAAGATAGTGCCCTGTGCAAACACCAGTCGTTTCTGACTCTGGGGTGACGTTGCTGTCACAACGTTTTCACAGCGGACTTTTTACGGGGTGGTTTGCTATTGCCTTCCCCAGTCATCTACACCAGGGATGGCCAACGGTAGCTCTCCAGATGTTTTTTTGCCTACAACTCCCATCAGCCCCAACCTGGGGCTGATGGAAGTTGTAGGCAAAAAACATCTGGAGAGCTACCGTTGGCCACCCCTGATCTACTTTCCCCCCAGCAAACTGGGTACTCATTTTACCGACCTCGGAAGGATGGAAGGCTGAGTCAACCTGGAGCCGGCTACCTGAACCAGCTTCCGCTGGGATCGAACTCAGGTCGTGAGCAGAGGGCTCCAACTGCAGTATTGAAGCTTTACCACTCTGCGCCACGGGGCTCTTCGTGAAATATTCTACCTCCTATAGAAGTGGGCAGTCAACACTCTGTTTTCCTGACGTTGGGAGCCCTGGAAACCTTTAACACCATGATGCACTGTACATTAGTTTGCACAACCTCAAAAAATCAAAATGTAACACTTTTGTTATAAAAACTGGAGCCTCGTTTAGTGTGCTTCACCTCTTCACTTGTGCAGTGAAGTCATTTTTGTCCCTTTCCAAAGATGCACATGTGAAGGCAGAAGGAGCAAACTGTTGACAGATGGGGCTGAAACACCACATAACCGAGGCTGATTTGCGCGCAGACTTGCCACTTTGAAACCTAATGGTCAATAAGACAATGTGGTGATATTGCCACCTCTAATTCCATCACATATTTCTCTGCAGTTACTCCAAGATCTGCTAGTGAATTCCCATCCCCCAGAGACAGATACTGCCCCCACCGTTTTGATGCTAGGGAAAGATTCAGAAGTTCAATTTTGAATTCTCATTTTGCTTACGGCTTTGGTCACGATGGTGCCGCATGTGACCTCAGTGAAAACACACCCCAGAAACCATTTCTTTTATACTTTTTATTTTTATTCACATTATTTATCATCCACCTTTCTCACAGGAACTCAAAGCGGATTGCACAAATCAGTGCAATCCACCAAATGGGACATTCCGTACCCAAGGCAGTAGGATCGTAGAAGACTGGAGCCATCAGAAAGGAAGGAAGCCGAGCAGAAGGATCCACACAGCACATTAAGTGGTACAGAAATCACATTCATTCATTCATTTGATTTGATTTGATTTGACTTGATTTGTAGATCACCGTCCCCTTTACATAAGGATCAGCGCAGTCAGGGGTGAGATTCCAGCAGGAGCTCCTTTGCATATTAGGCCACACACCCCTGATGTAGCCTATACTCCAAGATCCTAAGGCTCTTTTTTGTAAGCACTTGAAGGACTGGCTACATCAGGGGTGTGTGGCCTAAAATGCAAAGGAGCTCCTGCTAGAATTCCACCCCTGAGCACAGTGAACCATATTTCAGTAAAATGCGCTTAGAAGACAGAATTTGAAATAGCTAAAGCAATAGACAGTTCTATTCCTGATGGCACTTAAAGGTCCTTTCTCCATGGGGAGGAGAGAAAGAAGAGGCCAGGCTTGGTGGAGACTAGGGCTTTTTTTGAGCAGGAGCACAGTTTCAGCTGGCTTGGCATCAGGGGGTGTGGCCTAATATGCAAATGAGTTCCTGTTGGGCCTTTTCTACAAAAGAACCCCTGGTGGAGGCCACTGCTGTCCTCAGCCATAGGCCTGGCGAAACAACTCTGTCTTATAAGGTCCTGCAGGGCATGGATGTCATTTGGCAGAGAGTTCCACCTGTACATGGTAACTGTAGGGTTGCCAGACCCCCGGTCTGTCTAAGGGATCCCCCAGTCTTCAGGGATCCAATCTGCTGCCCGCCAGTTGACCACCAGAAGTGACATCATCATGTTGCAGATGTCATGCAATGATGGTCTGGATTTTGGGCAAACTATGGTTTTGTAGCATAAAACTTAGAGTTGCTAAGTGCCCAGCTTCCCTAGCGGGGGACTTCGCGCACGTAAAGCGCACGCTTCGCGATGATGTCACCCGGAAGTGACATCATCAAAATGGTGGCACCCATGTGGGGGCTGCTCTAGGCATTTCCGGGAAAACTCTATGGGTTTCCCGGATGCTCTAGTCATTTGGGAGGGAAAACTCTATGGTACAATAGCTACTATAGACTTTTTACCTCCCAATTGGCTAGAGCGTCCGGGAAAACCATAGAGTTTTTCCCAAAAACGCCTAAATCAGCCCTGCACGGGTGCTGCCATTTTGATGACATCACTTCCGGGTGACATCATCATGCCAGCGATGTAGGGGGAGGTTCCTCCCACTGTCCCAATGTGAGCCAGCAGCTTGGGAACCTCCCAGGCGGGGGATTTCCCACTAGGGTTGCCAAGTGCAATTTAAGAAATATCTGGGGACTTTGGGGGTGGAGCCAGGAGACTTTGGGGGAGGAGCCAGGAAACATTGGGGTGGAGCCAAGATCAAGGCTGTGACAAGCATAACTGAACTCCAAAGGGCGCTCTGGCCATCACATTTAAAGGGACGGCACACCTTTTCAATGCCTTCCTTCCATAGAAAATAATGAAGGATAGGGGCACCTTCTTTTGGGGCTCATAGAATTGGACCCCCTGGTCCAATCGTTTTGAAACTTGGTGGGTACTTTGGGGAGAGGAACTAGATGTTATACGGAAAATTTGGTGCCTCTACCCCAAAAAACAGCCCCCCCCAGAGCCCCAGATACCCACGGATCAATTCTCCATTATTTTCTATGGGAATAAATCTCCATAGGGAATAACAGAGTTCCCAGCAGACATTTCCCTCCCCTCCCCCCGCTTTCTGACGACTCTGAAGCGGGGGGAGGGCCTCCAAACCAGGGGATCCCCTGCCCCCACCTGGGGATTGGCAACCCTATTTCCCACCCAGACAAGGGACTTGGCAGCTCTAAACCCCATAGAGGTCTTGCCCAAAGCCTATAGCTTCGCGACTGAGGTCAGTGATGCAAAACGCAACAGAAGACTCCCAGACTGGGTCCAGGATCTCCCCAGCAGCAGCAAGGTAGGACCTGGCAACTCTAGGTAACTGGCAGCCCTAGGGGCTTAAGATGGGGTCTTTGAAACCAGTTGCATTAGGGGTAGAAAACTGGGCTGGGAGCTGCGTGCACCGTGCAGAAATTCCCACCACTCTAATGGGCGGGGTTAACATTAAGCTCTCCAAATAAAATTATACTCAGACACATCACATTTATTGCTCTTATCCCAGTTACAGATAATGTAACTCAAGAGTAATTATACTGGAAGCAAATGGCCTGAGACTAATTTTGTAAGAAAAGCAAGATCAGCAGTCATATTTGTTATGGGCTGGGAAGAACAAACTGCTCAAGGAACACAGGGCGGCCTTTCTTCCCTCAGAGCCCGGATGAAGGCTGAGGCAGGGAGAACAGGAGACAGATCGAGGCAGTTTTTGTTTCTAACTGAGGACTCTCGTTCAACTGAGAGCAGCACAGAAGAGCCAAAGCCCTGCTCCACGTAGCCTTTTAGAACCTTGCAATCTTGACAGTCACCAGGGCTGTTTGGGTAGCAGGAAGTCCTTTGCATGTTAGGCCACATGCCCCTAATGTAGCCAATCCTCCTGGAGCTTACAGTAGGCCCTGTACAAAGAGCCCTTTAAGCTCTTGGAGGATTGGCTACATCAGGGGAGTGTGGACCAATATGCAAAGGAGTACTTCTTATAGGGTTGCCAAGTCCAATTCAAGAAATATCTAGGGACTTTGGGGGTGGAGCCAGGAGACATTAGGGGCAGAGCCAGGAGCAAGGGTGTGACAAGCATAAATGAACTCCAAGGGAGCATAAATGAACTCCAAGGCCATCACATTTAAAGGGATGGCACACCTTTTCAATTCCTTCCTTCCTTCCATAGGAAATAATGAAGGATAAGGGCACCTTCTTTTGGGGCTCATAGAATTGGACCCCCTGATCCAATCTTTTTGAAACTTGGGGGGTATTTTGGGGAGTGGCACTAGATGCTATACTGAAAATTTGGTGCGTCTACCCCAAAAAACAGCCCCCGCAGAGCCCCAGATACCCGCGGATCAATTCTCCATGATTTTCTATGGGAATAAATCTCCAAAGGGAATAACAGAGTTCCCAGAAGACATTTCCCTCCCCTCCCCCTGCTTTCTGGTGACCCTGAAGCAGGGGGGGGGTCTTCAAACCGGGGGATCCCCTGCCCCCACCTGGGGATTGGCAACCCTAACTGTCAGTCGCAAATGTTTGGTGGGGAAGACAAGAGGGAGTGGATGAATCTGGGCACCCTGTCCCTCTCTCAAACAGCCGGTGAGTGGGATTGTTGTTAGGGTTGCCAATATCCAGGTGGGGCCTGGAGATCTCCTGGAATAACAACTGAGCTCCAAACAATTGCCCTGGAGAAAATGGCAGCTTTGGATGGTGGACTGTGTGGAATTATAACAGACATCACACAGTGCTGAGGTCCCTCCCCAAACTCTGCCCACCCCAGATTTCATTCCCAAATCTCAAGAAATTTCCCAGCCTGGAGCCGGAAGCTCTTATTGTTCATTCGTTCATTTTTCACTCTGTGTTTTTTACCCTGTTTTTTCTCCCCAATGGGGACTCAACACAGCTTACCAAAACTGCAATTTAAATACACAAACGGGGGAGAAAGCCTGCCCAGTCGTCAAAGGAGCTAAATCATTTGGTTCAGTAATTGCATTAAAATGTCCCTGCAGGGCTGCAGAGATGGATTTAGCTAGGCCCAGGTGCAACTACTGGGGGCACCGTTGCCAACTCCAGCTTGGAAAATTGCAAGAGGTTTTGAAGGGGGATCCCTGGGGAGGGGAGAGAGTTCAAGGCAATGCTATACATTCCACCCTCCAGGGGAACTGTCAGCAGTGTGGTCAATAGGCCAAGATGGATTTGCTTTGCAACTCCAGTGCCTCAGCTGCAGGCCTGGTGGAACAGCTCTGCTTTACAGGCCCTGTGGGATTGCAACAAGTCTCGCAGGGCCCTATCGCAGGTGGATAGCCTTTGGGCTGGGGACAGCTAAAAGATGTTGGGCTAAAGGAGGAGGAGGAGGAGGAGAGATTCACTCTTTACTACCCAAAGGAGTCTCAGAGCAGCTTACAGATCTCCTTGCCCTTCCCCTCCCCACAACAGCCACCCTGTGACTAGGCCTGGCAAGCCCCTGGCCTAGGCAGGGGTTTTCCCGCCCGGAAGGTTCCCAACCTGCCGGCCCACATTGGGCCAACGGGGGGAACCTCCCCTGACATTGCCGGCACGATGACGTCACCTGGAAGTGATGTCATCGCACCGGCAACGTCACACGCCAGTCGCTCTAGTCGTTTCCGGGAAAGCTCTGTGGATTTCCTGGATGCTCTAGCAATTTGGGAGGGAAAACTCTACGGTACAATAGGTACCACAGAGTTTTCCCCTCTCGAATTGCTAGAGCACCAAGAAAACCTTAGAGTTTTCCCGGAAACGCCTAGAGCGGCCAGCGCACAACGTCGCTGACACAATGACGTCACTTCTGGGTGACCTCACTGTGTCGTGTCTGTGAGGTGAGTCCCCCGCCGGAGCCCCCAGGGGACTTGGCTACCCTGCCTGTGAGGTGAGTGGGGCTGAGATGCTCTCCCAGAACTGCTCTTGAGCAGAACCGCTTTGAGAGAACTTGTGGCTGACCCAAGGTCACACCAGCAGCTGCATGTAGAGGAGTGGGGAATCAACCCCGGTTCTTCTGGAGAAGAGTCTGAGCACTTAACCATGACACCAGACTCGAGTGCGATGCTGTGCTGGGCACATATGGGGAGAGGAGAGCCTAAAAATATGCAGGTCCCTGGTCGCATAGGGCATTGCTTAGCAACAAAACCTTGATCTGATACTCTGTTGGCAACTAGTGCATTTGGTGCAGCATGGGCTGAAAGCACACCTGCACAGACGTCACACAGACGTCAACATCTGGGCTAGGGTTGCCAAGTCCAATTAGAGAAAAATCTGGGGAGTCGGGGGGCGGAGCCAGGAGACTTTGGGGGTGGGGCCAAGAACAAGGATGCGACAAGCATAATTGAACTCCAAGGGAGTTCTGGCCATCACATTTAAAGAGACAGCAGACCTTTTAAAATGCCTTTCTTCCATAGGAAATAATGAAGGATAGGGGCACCATCTTTTGGGGCTCATAGAATTGGACCCTCTGGTCCAATCGTTTTGAAACTTGGGGGGGTATTTTGGGGAGAGGCACTAGATGCTGTACTAAAAATTTGGTGCCTCTACCTCAAAAAATAGACCCCCCCCAGAGCCCCCAATACCCACGGATGAATTCCCTATTATTCCCTATGGGAATCGTTCTCCATAGGGAATAATAGAGTGCCCAGTAGACATTTCCCTCCCCCCCACACACTTTCTAAAGGGGGGAGGGCCTCCAAACCAGGGAATCCCCTGCCCCTCCCTCTCTCACACACACAAATACTTACCAGATCTTCTTCCGGAGAACTCTTGCTGTGAAAACGAAAACAAAAGAAAGGGAGGGGCCGTTCTCCCAAGCCCTTCCTGCTTCCTGCCCAGCCTTAAAGGGGCATACATTTTACAAACGGCTCAGGAGCTCTATAATAACATGAAGCCTACAGGTATGTTCTCCCCACCCCCCTCCACCCCCCGCTTTCCAATTTTTGAAGAGCGGGAGATGAGGCTGCGAACCCAGGGGTCTCCCGCCAGAGCGGGAGGTTTGGGAAGCCTAACGGGCTGCTGCATTCTGCACCAGCTGCAGCTTCCAGGTCAATGCGTCTTGGCCTCCCCCCACTCATAATGCTGATTTTTAAAATCCTGCCAGCTACCCAGTTGCAGCACTATGAAGCATCTTCATCTGAGCTTGTTACCAAGGCAAGTTCACTCTGGTTTGCCTCATTGTTAATTTTAATGTTAATTTTATTGTTACATTTCTGCTGATTATTTGTCACAAGTCCTATGTGAATCTGTAACCTACCCCGAGCCTGCTTGCGGGGAGGGTGAGATAGACGTTGAATAAATAAATACCCCCGTTTTCTCTACCCTACAGGGTCTCAAAATGGTGTACGGTCACATTCCCATCCTCTCCCAACCAACGTTCCCTCTAAGCTGAGTTAGTGGGAGCTAGCTACAGTTTTTTAACCTCCAGCTCACGCATATTTGTCTTTGCTCAGGAAAAATGGCCAAAAGCACACTAATTTATGTAGGAGCTCACAACTTTAATGCCAGTAGCTTACAAAGTAGAAATTTTGCTCACGAGTCTCCACAGCTTAGAGGCACCTTGTAAGGCAGGTAAGCCTGAGAGAGTTCTGAGAGGATCATGACTGGGCTATGGTCACCCAGCAGTAGGATTTCTCGTCATTAGGGTTGCCAAGTCCAATCCCAGAAATATCTGGGGACTTTGGGGGTGGAGCCAGGAGACTTTGGGGGTGGAGCCAGGATCCACTGGGGTGGAGCTAGGGGGAGGGGGGGAAACGACACCGGGAAGCGTGGCGAGCCGCCCCATCTCGGAGCGGGCAACGCCGCTGCGTGGCTGCCGCCTCTTCTCCGCTCGCCGTGGCTGCTCCTCCGAGATGGGCTCAGGCTGAGCCCATCTCGGAAGAGCAGGTGGGGTGGGGGGGGGCGGCAGCGGTGCAGCGGCCTCGCCTGCTCCGCTCCGCCTCTGGGGTGAAATCGGAGGGGGGGTGGAGGCGGGCCGGGGGCGTGGCGAGCCGCGAGTCCGGGTCCTAGAAGGGCCCGGATTCGCAGCTCGCCATGCTCCTGGCCTGCCTACGCCCTCTCCTCTGGTTTTGCCTCGCTGGTTTTGCCTGCGCTGCTGCCGCCTCTTGGCTGCTCCTCCGAGATGGGCCCAGCCTGGGCCCATCTCGGAGGAGCAGCTGCGGTGGGCGGGGGGGGGCGGCAGTGGCGCAGCGGCCTCGCACACTCCAGGATTGGGCGGCTCGCCATGCTCCCCAGCGCCGTTTCCCCCCTCCCCCCGCTTCCGTTTTTTTGGGGAGCGGGGGAAGAGGGTGGAAATCCAGGGGTCCCTCGCCAGGGCAGGAGGGTTGGGAAGCCTACTCGTCATACCAGTGGGGGGATTTGAGGGATGCTCCAGAATGTCCCCAATGTGATGACATCATTCAGAAGTGATGTCATCATGTCAGGGACATTGTACAGCAACGCTCTGGTTTTGGGGCAAACCTCTATAGTAAAACTGGCTTCAAACTGTAGAGTGTTGCCCTCAAACCAGAGTGTCGTTGCCTGACGCCGCTGATGTGATGAGGTCGCTTTGGGATGATGTCATTGCATTCGGGCTGTCCTGCAGTGACATCACTGTTTGGGGGCCAGGTTGCTCTTTCCAGCCAGCTGGCCAGCAGTAGGCAGAAGTCTCAAAAACTTGGGAAACCTCAACTGGTACCTGAGAACTTGGTAAAGGGAGAGAGCTCACTTGTAGGATAAAGACAGCACAACCGAAATTATAGTGACGGAATAACTAAGAATGTATTGAAACAAAATCATACAAATATGTTCAATAGAAGACTACATAGCAGTAACAATTCCCCAGATGTTTCACAGTTCCATCGAAGGAGCCCAGATGAACAGGAGGTCGACTTGATTATTCTTCTAGCATTGGGGGCTCCAACCACATATCTCAACCGAAGGCAAAAGCT
The DNA here is from genome assembly GCF_032191835.1 of Heteronotia binoei. Taxonomy (NCBI): domain Eukaryota; kingdom Metazoa; phylum Chordata; class Lepidosauria; order Squamata; family Gekkonidae; genus Heteronotia; species Heteronotia binoei. The sequence goes on from NC_083228.1 coordinate 7,073,885, forward strand.
CAGAAAAAAGGTTTCTGATGCATCAATAAGTTGCAAAAAGCTGCAAAACCCACAAGATTCTTTTTCAGTGCACCCAAAGACTGCACATAGAATTCCCAATGGACAAATAAGACAGAAAAGTCTCCAGTAAGCTATCAAAATGGTACTAAACTCCATTTTGAGGGACCTACCCAGCAGGTGTCATGAGGAGGAGGAATAGGGAATCATACCCAGTTCTCGAGAGTCGAATCTGCCGCTCTTAACCACTACACCATCCTGGCTCTCCTGGGTAGGATTGCACTGGGAATGGAATGCCTCATTAAGGTTTCCAGTGCTGGTGAAAGGGACCATCGACCAACAAAATCAGTACAAACTGAGATGTTATGGAATTTGTATTTTTAAAATTGAAAGATTGTAAGACCCTTGCTGTTATGATACAGGAAGATTTTTGTTTTGCAGAATATAGTTTGGAAGTACAGCCTAAATACTTGCTGGTATTCGACCAAGGCAAATAATGGGGAAAGAAGGTGTAGCAGATGGGGAAATGCCAATAACAAGATTTATGTGACTCTAAGGTGATTAAGTTGCAATTATGGAAGCTGACTTGCAAATATTAGCATAAAGTGTCCTTCCTGAAGTGCTTAAATGCCTAAGTGCACCGTTCAAAATCTCTTTAGGTGTTCCGCATTGGCCTGTGTTCCAAATCCCAAGCATAAATTTTAGTCTCGCTGCCGATTTCTGAGACCTGCCTGTAATCTTCTGATGAGCAACTGCACACACAATGTACTTACGTCTCATGAAAGTATCTAATGAAGGGAGCCTTGACTCTTGAAAGTTCATATCCCATCCTCAAATAATTTTGATCTCTAAGGTGTAACTGGACTCAAACCCGGCTCTTCTACTGCAAACTAATATGGCTACCCTCTGAAACACACCAGCACAGAAATAATCTAGAGCAGGGATCCTCAAACTACGGCCCGCGGGCCAGATGCAGCCCGCTGAGGACGTTTATGCAGCCCGCCGGGTTATGGCAAAATCAGACTGGAAGTGACGTTCGACCTAAACTCGCGTTAGCAACGCACACTTCTGGCACTGGGCTGAGGCGGCGGAGACAGAGTGTGAGGTGATACCGAGGTGAGGTGAGTTCCCAGGCCGGGGTGTGTGGTGTGGGGAAGGGAGAGAGATGCAGAAGACGGAGACCTGACGGCCCGCGGCCTTGTACAGTAACGGCAGTCCGGCCCTCCAACAGTCTGAGGGACAGTGAACTGGCCCCCTATTTAAAAAGTTTGAGAACCCCTGATCTAGAGCAATTGGGTTAAATTCCTGGATGTATTCTGAATGGAGAGACAGAGAGACAGACAGACGTCAATGTCACCTCAGGGTGAAGACCCAGAACCTGTTCTGCTTGCTGAATTGAACTATGGGAAATGGCAGTTTAGCCAACAGGAAGTAGTTTCAAAAACCAAGAATGTGGGAATGAGTTGTCAATGGTTGCCAACCTCCAGGTGTTGCCTGGAGATCTCCCAGAATTATGAGATCAGTCCCCCTGTCTGCTTTGGACAGTGGATTCTATGGCACCACATCCCTGGTGAGCTCTCTTCCCTCCCCAAACGGTACCCGTTCCAGACTAGGCTTCCCAAATCCCCCGCCCTGGCGGGGGACCCCCGAAATTGCGACCTCTTCCCCCGCTTTCCAATAATCCGGAAGCGGGGGGGGGGAGAACGGTGCTTCCCCCTCACAGCGCGGTGCTACCACCAGCACCAGCGCCGCCGGCCGGGGACCGGGCACAGGCAGCAGCCGCGGCCCGCCGCCGCCACCGCTGCTGCAGCCCGAGCTAGGGGCTGCCTGAGGACTCCTCAGGCAGCCCGTAGCTCGGGCGGCGGCGGCCTCTTCGTTCCTCTGCCGCTTTCCTCAGTGAGGAGAGCGGCAGAGGAAGGAAGAGGCCGCCGCCCGCCGCCGCTGCAGCCCGAGCTAGGGGCTGCCTGAGGACTCCTCCCCGGGTCCTCCTCGCGGTAGTTGCCGCGCTTCCGTGCACAGAATCGCAGCAACGGCGTGAGATCGCTGCGGGGCAATTGCTGTTTCCCATCGCTTGCTGCCCTTCCCCCCCCCTCTCCTCCAGTTGTCTTGGAAAGGATCTCGCCCCTCCTTTCAGCCATGAAACTCTTTGCTGTGGATGGTGCTCCTGTCTTGCTGCTGTGGCTGTGGGTCCTGTCCCGGGCTGTGGCTGGTGCTCCTGTCTTGCTGCTGTCGCGTGCAAGCGAGTAAGTAAATCTTGGGACGCGCACCCTCCTCCCCTCCGCCCCCCCCAAAAGAGAAAAAGCTAAAAAGGGGGAAAGCTTTAACTTCCATTCGCCACCCACGTGTCAGATTATTTTTTAAAACTGTTGCTTTTGCAAACGAGTGGCTGCACATAGCTGATCCTTTGCCCGTGTGGATCCGGAGGAGGGGGGGGGAGCCTACCTTTCGCAGCTGGGAAAGGGAGAGGCTCCGGTGGCATGGAAACTCATGCTGGAATCAGTCGTGCGGTTGGCGTTTCGGGTGCTGCTAGGCTCGGGTTGAATCGTGGGGTTAAAAGGCGCATCTGAAAACAGCAGATCTCTGGCCATGTTGTGGTGTGTGTGGTGCCGCTTGCAACAAGGCGATGGGCAGCAGATCCCCGAGAATACTCGGGATCTGAAAATATTATTAACAGTTATATATTAATCTGAAAAACGTTGTTAGTGCGACGTGAGGGCGATCGTGTTGCATGTGGCTTGGGCCGAATTGTTGTTGGAATTTTTTTTTTGCAAGTTTTTGTTGCATATCGGTCTCATATAGACCCAGGAGCTGAGGTTTTGTTCACTGTTGTGGTGTCTCTGCGTTGGATTTATGACCAAGGTCTGTAAGTAGAATGTCTACACACAAACCCCCCCACCCCCACCCCACTCACATACTCCCTTTTTAAAGGGTCTAAAATGAGACTGGAGAGTTGTTGCATTCTGGCCTTTGGCGGCCTCTCGGGAGAAAGTTTGATTTGGCAATCTGGGTTTAAAAATCAAACCATGGGCCAGATTGTGTAAACAAGGCATGGCATCCTGAGGCGAAACAGTTACTTGAAAGTAAATCTTGTTGAATTATAGAACCAACTCAGGCAACAGGCTTAACCCTTACTCTATCCTCGTTTTGTTACATTTTTTCCTTGTTTGAGATTTCCCAGTGAGACACTGAATGGGAAAATTGGGCTTCTAAGTCCCTTTGGAGTTCAATTATGGTTGTCGCAGCCTTGATCTTGGCTCCACCCCTAATGTCTCCTGGCTCCACCCCCAAAGTCTCCTGGCTCCACCCCCAAAGTCCCCAGATATTTATTGAATTGGACTTGGCAACCCTATTCCAGACTCTGCCCCCCAAATCTCCAGGAGAGAGAGCCAGTTTGGTGTAGTAGTTAAGTCTGCGGACTCTTATCTGGGAGAACTGGGTTTGATTCCCCACTCCTCCACTTGCAGCTGCTGGGATGCTCTTGGGTTAGCCATAGCTATCTCAGGAGTTGTCCTTGAAAAAGCAGCTACTGTGAGAGCCCTCTCAGCCCCACCCACCTCACAGGGTGTCTATTGTGGGGGAGGAAGATACAGCTTTGAGTCTCTAATTCAGGGAGAAGGGTGGGGTATAAATCTGCAGTTGTCTTCTTCTTCACGAAACTAGAAGATGCAGGGGCAATACTCCGTGGAAGCTTCCTCAGGACCCACCATTTCTCTCAAGTGATTGTGTGTTTTTGTAGTAAACCTTCCTAGGCATGCTCTCTTCCTTCTGATATATTCAAGAGGATTCAGATTCCATCGAATCAGCTGCCTGACCCTCCATCAGCTACAGTCCCTCGCTCAAAAGCAAGAGCGGCCCACTATCTATTAAGGAAATGAATCCATATGGGTTTACTGTTGATACATTAATGCTATCAAATCCCGGCACTTTGTTCATCTGCATGCTAAATTATCTTCTGTAAACAGAGTGCCGGATTCAGAATTTTGAGTGAAGAACTATTGGGGAAAGCTATGAGCACTTTCTGATAGTGTATGCTAAAGCCTGGAACTCCGAGAGGGGGGGAGAGCTTAAACGTGTTTGAAATACAAGGTTTGTCTGGCCCCCAATATCAGGCTTGCTGAATTTATTGGCAACTGAACGCAGCAACTGAATGCAGCCCCACAGACATGCCTCGGTAGCATACAATACTCTCAGCCAACTTGTGGCAACCCCATGGGTGAGCCGGTTTGGTGTAGTGATTAAGTGCGCTGACTCTTATCTGGGAGAACCGAGTTTGATTCCCCACTCCTCCACTTGCAGCTGCTGGAATGGCCTTGGGTCAGCCAGAGCTCTCTTATCTGGGAGAACCGGGTTTGATTCCCCACTCCTCCACTTGCAGCTGCTGGAATGGCCTTGGGTCAGCCAGAGCTCTCTTATCTGGGAGAACCGGGTTTGATTCCCCACTCCTCCACTTGCAGCTGCTGGAATGGCCTTGGGTCAGCCAGAGCTCTCTTATCTGGGAGAACCGGGTTTGATTCCCCACTCCTCCACTTGCAGCTGCTGGAATGGCCTTGGGTCAGCCAGAGCTCTCTTATCTGGGAGAACCGGGTTTGATTCCCCACTCCTCCACTTGCAGCTGCTGGAATGGCCTTTGGTCAGCCATAGCTCTCTTATCTGGGAGAACTGGGTTTGATTCCCCACTCCTCCACTTGCAGCTGCTGGAATGGCCTTGGGTCAGCCATAGCTCTGGCAGGAGTTGTCTTTGAAAGGGCAGCTTCTGTCAGAGCTCTCTCAGCCCCACCTACCTCACAGGGTGTCTGTTGTGGGGGGGGGGGAGAAGACATAGGGGATTGTAAGCCACTCTGAGACTCTGATTCAGAGTCTGCAGTCTTCTTCTTCTTCAAGGCAAGAGACCTTCAGAGGTGGCCTGCCATTGCCTGCCTCTGTGTAGCAACCCTGGGCTTCCTTGGTGGTCTCCCATCCAAGTCCCAACCAGTTCTGAGATCCGACAAGCCTTTGTTGTCCAGGTCAGGGCAGAAGAAAGAGAGGGAGACGAAAACAGCAAATATCTAAAAAAAAAAAATCTTGCATGTTATCAGTTTCCAAAATACCCTTTATAGCAGGGGTGTCAAACATGTCGCCAAGGGGCAGAATCAGACTCCTGCAGGGCGCCTATCAGGCCCCTGAACAACTGTCTGTCATCTGCTTCCTTCTCCCTCTCTCTAGCTTCCTTCTGCATAACAGCTTGCTTTTCCAGCCTCTCTCAATCACACTCGAGTTACAGAGCGAAACCTCTATTTTCTCCTTTGGCTGAGGCTTCAGCCTCAGGAAGGAAGGGGGGAGGCAGAGCTTGCTTTGCCAGGCTCTCTCAATCACACTCACGTTACAGAGCAAAACCTCTATTTTCTCCGTTGGCTGAGGCTCCAGCCTCAGGGAGGAAGGGGGGGAGGCAGAGCTTGCTTTGCCAGGCTCTCTCAATCACACTCGCGTTACAGAGCAAAACCTCTATTTTCTCCGTTGGCTGAGGCTCCAGCCTCAGGGAGGAAGGGGGGAGGCAGAGCTTGCTTTGCCAGGCTCTCTCAATCACACTCGAGTTACAGAGCAAAACCTCTATTTTCTCCTTTGGCTGAGGCTCCAGCCTCAGGGAGGAAGGGGGGGAGGCAGAGCTTGCTTTGCCAGGCTCTCTCAAACACAGAGCGAAACCTCTATTTTCTCCGTTGGCTGAGGCTCCAGCCTCAGGGAGGAAGGGGGGAGGCAGAGCTTGCTTTGCCAGGCTCTCTCAATTGCACAGCGGAGCTACTGAGCCAAACCTCTCTTTCTCCTATTGGCTGATGCTCTTTCCCCTCCTGGTCCCCTGCGGAAGGCAGGAAAGAGCCAGAGCTTCCTTTGCCCAGTTCCCTGAATCCCATGGGAGAGATACAAAGAAAGCACCTTTAAGAGTGCTAATGTTTTAAGCATTTTTTAAAAAAAAAAACCTTTAATTGTGTTTGTTTGTATCTTTTACAAGGTTTATATCTCTTCTACCAAGTCTTAAAAAGGTACACACATGGCCCGGTCCAACAGGGCTCGGCCCAACAAGGTCTTATTTATGTCAGAGCCAGCCCTCATAACAAATGAGTTTGACACCCCTACTTTATAGCATCTGCTGAGGGCGGTGTGGGAAGGGTGTATTCACAGCAACTCTGCAGGGACCGTCATTGGGAGAAACCTGCAGAATCTGGTAAATGGTGCCCTCCATAAAGCCACTGAAGAGCCACTCCTTGCTCTTCCACCAGCAGGACCTTTCGGAACGGGATTTCCTTTGCAGCATCCCACAATATCTCGTGAAAGGGATGACCAAACAAAGAAGTGGTGGAGAGCTGCCTGTGCTTCCCTTCTCCTCTTGCATCTCCCACAAGATCAGATACCACTGATGATGGAAAGTTTTGTCAAGTCGCCGCTGACTTATAGCAACCACAGGGTTTCATGACAAGAAACAGAGGTGGTTTGTCGATGTCTAGCTCTGTGTAGCATCCTGGACTTGCTCGGTGGTCTCCAACGAGGGTTGCCAATCCCCAGGTGAGGGCAGGGGATCCCCCGGTTTGGAGACCCTCCTCCCGCTTCAAGGTAATCAGAAAGCAGGGGGAGGGGAGAAGGAATGTCTGCTGGCAACTCCATTGTTCCCTATGGAGACTTATTCCCATCGAAAATAATGAATGGATCCGCGGGTATCTGGGGCTCTGGGAGGGTTTTTTTTTTTTTTTTAGGTAGAGGCACCAGATTTTCAGCACAGCATCCAGTGCCTCTCCCCAAACTACCCTCCAGGTTTCAAAAAGATTGGACCAGGGGGTCCAATTCTATGAGCCCCAAAAGAAGGTGCCCCTATCCTTCATTATTTCCAATGGAAGGAAGGCATTTAAAAGATGTGCAGTCCCTTTAAATTCAATGGCCAGAACTCCCTGTGGAGTTCAATTATGCTTGTCACACCCTTGCTCCTGGCTCCACCCCAATGTCTCCTGGCTCCATCCCCAAAGTCCCCAGATATTTCTTGAATTGGACTTGGCAACCCTATCTCCAATCCCAGTGCTAACCAGGGCCAAACCTGCTTAGCTTCCAAGATCTGATGAGATTAGGTCAGCCCGGGCCAGCCGGTTCAGGATACACGCTGCGGCCCAGCAAACCTTGTCAGCATCCCTATTTTTGCAGTCCTGGGTAATCAAGAGAACGGTGGTGCCTCCAGTCGCCTTCCATACATGTCTTATGGACCATGTTCCGTTCAAGCAGACACAAGTTGTAGAGACTTCTGATTCAGGTTGCCATCTGGCCAGGGGGAAATGTCCTGGCCCTCTAATAGAAGTTCAATATGCAGAAATGGGCAGATGATGGGTTTTGTGGCCCCGGGGCTAAATAACATTGCCTGATCATTCCTGCAGATCAAACTGATATTCAAGGGACAGCTAAGAGGTTCTGGAACTCCGTTCCACTGTGTCACCCCAGGGGAAAAAGTCCCTGATTTGAGGAGTAAGCTTTTGTGTGCATGCACATGGAATTTTATACTCATAATAAAATGTTGGACTTAAAGGGGCCACTGGACTCAGCTGCACATACGATATGCTTAAAAAACCCTTTTTTTTCTGTTTTATTATCATTCTGTCATTATTAGCTAATGGGATCTAGTGTTTATTAGAACCATCAAAAAGAATATGGGGTTTAAAAGACATAATCTGAAAACGTTGTGATCTGTTGATATTCATATTTTAGTTAACATAACCCACAAAAAGAAGCCTATTCTTTTGGGGTTTCGTGGGGCTTGATTTTCTTTTAAGTGTTATTAAACAAAGACGCTGGAAGGTAGTATTTTATCAATTGCTTTTTAGGAAGCAGAACCAAGAAGGGAAATATATTCCTCGTGATATCCTACAAAACAGACTTTTTGTCCCCCCTCACCTCCAAAAAAGGGGGAGGAACTACCACGGGGTACTAACAGGGCTCTGATTAAATATTCCGTGCCGTAATTTATGCAAAAGCAAATCCCAAAAGGAATCAGGGACTCTGAAAAATCTGTTGTGAAATAATTATCCTGAATGACATTGTCGGAACGGTCCGCAAGGATGTTGTCAATAATACATTACACAAAATCGGTTGGAAATAAACCTTGGAAATTACACGATATTCCTGGAACCTTGAAAGAATTATCAGTAAACAAATTTAATCATTTTGATGCTATGCATCCCACTCAACCTCTTATTATCTGATCATCGAGGTTTTAGAAAGCTACGGGGAATTGAATGACAATGAGCCGTGAGAGAGAAAATGAGGGAAGCCTGAGTGCCAGGTACGGAGCTTACCCAGATCTTCCGTCATTTTTTTCTCTGACTGGCTTCTCATTTAAATTCCCAACTTGCTTCCTGAATGTTGTTGGTGACATCCGCCGATGGAGACCCAATTGTTTGCTTTGTTGCCCATACCTGACAAGAGAGGAACTTGTTCCCCAAAGGGTTGAACTTGTTGTGGAGCAAGCCATAGGTTCTGGCCCATTTCCTCCCCTCTGCCATTTGCCTTCCCCTTTCTTCTCCTGCCTGCCTGCCTAGCATGCACAGAGATAATAGAATCACAGACTCATAGAGTTGGAAGGGACCTCCTGGGTCATCTAGTCCAACCCCTGCATAATGCAGGAAACTCACAAATACCTCCCCCTAAATTCACAGGATCTTCATTGCTGTCAGATGGCCATCTAGCCTCTGTTGAAAAACCTCCAAGGAAGGAGAGCCCACCTCCTCCCAAAGAATCCTAGAGTTGGAAGGGACCTCCAGGGTCATCTAGTCCAACCCCTGCACAATGCAGGAAACTCACAAATACCTCCCCCTAAATTCATAGAATCTTCATTGCTGTCAGATGGCCATCGAGCCTCTGTTGAAAAACATCCAAGGAAGGAGAGCCCACCACCTCCCGAAGAATCCTAGAGTTGGAAGGGACCTGCAGGGTCATCTAGTCCAACCCCTGCACAATGCAGGAAACTCACAAATACCTCCCCCTAAATTCACAGGATCTTCATTGCTGTCAGATGGCCATCTAGCCTCTGTTGAAAAACCTCCAAGGAAGGAGAGCCTCCTGAGGAAGCCTGTTCCACTGAGGAAGCGCTCTAACCGATGTTAATGTATTATTATTAATGACTGACTGCAATGAAGAAGGAAAGGGAGGAGGAGAAGACTGGATTTATAGCCTGTCTTTTAAATATCAGGCTATTTTTCATTGCTTTTTGTAACCCACCCTTCACCAGGCCCGGCCCGGCCCGAAGCCCACCCAGCGCCCAAAGCAACACAGCTCCGCCCACCCCTGAGACCCCGCACCTGCTGTCTACTTGTGACTAAGTGGCAGGCATAGGGCTACTCATGAGTAGCCCCACATCTGCCAGTCCAAAGGCAGACACCCCCCCCCCACAGCCCCCTGCTCATCGCGAGGACGCCCAGCCACACCAGCTTCCAGGCCTGTGCGTGTTTTGCAGAGACCTTTGGAGGAAGTTTCTAAAGGAGGGGGGAGAAACTTCCTCCAGAGGTCTCTTCAAAACACACACAGACCTCAAAGCCGGTATGGCTCGAGGTCTTTGCAGCGAGCTTCTTGGGGCGGGCAGGAGCTGGCTGCGGAGGCGGCAGGGCGATCTTCGGGGGGATGGGAGGGAGGGAGCTGGCTGTGGGGTGGCAAGGCAAGCTTTGGGGATGGGGCGAGGGAGGGAGCTGGCTGCACCAGCGGTAGCGCAGGGCAAACTTCGGGGGCAGGGCGGGCGGCAGCAGAGCGAGCTTCTGGGGGGACGGGCGGGAGTGCAGCAGGCAGGAGGAAGCTGGCGGTGACAGTGGGGGCAGGGAGGCAAATTAGGCCGTTGTCTTGGGCGAGCCCAATTTGGTGCCCTCTTGCTCCCAGCGCCCTAGGCAACCGCCTAGTTTGCCTAGTGGGCAAGCCGGCCCTGCCCTTAGCCTACCTGCAGGACAGGGCAGTCTGGAAGCTCAATATAATAAATAAATAAATAAATGTCGGTCTGCAGTGGAAGAGCTAGAATCAAGTCCAGGAGCACCTCAAGGACCAACAAGATTTTTGGAGTAAAACTTTTCAAGAGCCCAAGCTTCCTGGTTGAATAGGTTGGAAACTGGTTGGAAAGGAGTGTCAAGCATGCAGGTTCAATGACGAGTGGAAGTTGATACAAAGACTACGTTTATTGATAGGCTGATACTTTCTGGGTAACAGATTCTTGAGAGTAATGCTGCCGATACATTGATACAATACTTTTAAGGCTTACTTCAAAAGGATTCCAAAGGATGGGGGTGCGGGGTAGCTCTCACACATAAACTATCATAAATGTCTACATTCTCATAGTGTTATCAGGACTCTGTCCTTGCTTTCCCCAGATGCGTCGTACTCCCTACTAGGAATGTATGGGAAGGTGCTGATTACTTTTTCTCAAGTTAGTTTCAGTTCTCACTACTTCTACTTTTCAGGCGACAAAGCAAGAAGGGGGGAGGGAAAGAATAACAGAGCTAACAAAGCTGGGTCCTCCATGATACTTCACAGACCAGGGTTAGGCAGGACCCTAGAACAATCAATTATCAATGGAATTTCACCATGCTTGACAAGGAGATCTTGTCAGAATGTGGAAGGCGTGTAGCAAGAAAAGGGCCAAGATGGACCTTCGGACGCAGGAATCTCCATTCCAGTCTGCATCGGGTGAGGGGAGCTTTGATTCTTGAAAGCCTGTGCTCCCGCGAAAAAAAAAAGCTTGTGGATCACTAAGGGGCAACTGGACTCAGATCCAGAATATTTGTGGTATCTCTCTAGATCACAGGTGGAAAGAAAGAACCATTAGGGTTGCCAGTCCCCAGTTAAGGGCAGGGGATCCCCCGGTTTGGAGGCCCTCACCCTACTTTATGGTTATCAGAAAGGGGGGGTGCGCAGAAATGTCGGCTGGGCATTCCATTGTATCCTATGGAGACCAATTTCCATTGAGTATAATGGAGAATTGATCCATGGCTCTCTGGGGGGCTGTTTTTTGAGGTTGAGGCACCAAGGCTTCAGCACAGCATCCAGTGCCTCTCCTCAAATTACCCCCCAAGTTTCAAAAATATTGGACCAGGGGGTCCAATTCTATGAGCTCCCAAAGAAGGTGCCCCCTTCCCCCAGTATTTCCAAATGGAGGGCAGGCATCTAAAAGAAACACGGTTCCTTCAAATGGGATGGCCAGAACTCCCTTTGGAGCTCAGTCATGCATGTCACAACCTTGCTCCTGGCCCCATCCCCAAAGTTTCTTGGCTCCACCCCCAAGTATTTCTTGAGTCAGACCTGGCAACCATAGCTGCTCTTGCAAGGATGGAGATCCGCTGCCTCACAGCAGTGCCTCTGCCACCTCACAACAGGGTCCGCCCCCTTCCTTCTTTGGTTCTGCCCAACTCAAAAGTGTTGCTTCTTCATACCCAGATGTAGCTGTTTCCTCTCTTCGGCTGGAGAGCAGAAGGATCACTCACTGCCTTCAAGCTATGAGGAATTGTTTTCTGTGGTCCCGGAAGGCAGGAACAGAACCAGGGGGTTGAAATGAAATCAAAAGAGTTTCCGGCTCAACATTAGGAAGAACTTCCTGACCGTTAGAGCGATTCCTCAGTGGAACAGGCTTCCTTGGGAGGTGGTGGGCGCTCCTTGCTTGGAGGTTTTTCAACAGAGGCTAGATGGCCATCTGACAGCAATGAAGATCCTGTGAACTTAGGGGGAGGGGTTTGTGAGTTTAGAGCGGTTCCTCAGTGGAACAGGCTTCCTTGGGAGGTGGTGGGCTCTCCTTGCTTGGAGGTTTTTCAACAGAAGCTGGATGGCCATCTGACAGCAATGAAGATCCTGTGCATTTAGGGGGAGGTGTTTGTGAGTTTCCTGCATTATGCAGGGGTTGGACTAGATTTTTTTATTTAGTGAATTAATATCGCACTCTTTCCCATAACGGGCTGAGGGCAGATCACAGCATAAATTAGACAATAAAACCTATAATTCAAATTTTAAACAATACAATAAAACCAAAAAAGTTGAACAATAAAATGAAATAAGGTTTATCACCGATGGAAAGGGCACATTTCACTAAATACAGCAGGTTTTGACCCAAGAAGAAATGATGGTGTTAATAATCAGATTCATAGAATCATGGAAGGGACCTCTAGGGTCATCTAGTCCAACTCCTTGCACAATGCAGGAAACTCACAAACACCTCCTCTCAATTCACAGGATCTTCATTGCTGTCAAATGGCCATCTAGCCTCAGTTTAAAAACCTCCAAGGAAGGAAAGCCCACCACCTCCTGAGGAAGCCTGTTGCACTGAGGAATCACTCTAACGGTCAGGAAGTTCTTCCTAATGTTGAGCCGGAAACTCTTTTGATTTAATTTCAACCCATTGGTTCTGGTCCTACCTTCTGGGGCCACAGAAAACAATTCCACACCATCCTCTAGATGACAGCCCTTCAAGTACTTGAAGATGGTGATCATATCACCTCTCAGCCGCCTCCTCTCCAGGCTAAACGTGCCCAGCTCCTTCAACCTTTCCTCACAGGACTTGGTCTGCAGACCCCTCACCATCTTTGCTGCCCTCCTCTGGACCTGTTCCAGCTTGTCTATATCCTTCTTAAAATGTGGTGCCCAAAACTGAACACAACAAGGCTGTAAAGCATGTTGTCACAACAAGGGAGGCTGACTGATGGAACAGTTGGTGGAATAGGACGCCCCCTGAGGAACAGCTCTGTCTTACAGGCCCTATGAAACGACAGTAGCTCGGGTAGGACCAGATAGAAGACCCTGGAGGTCCCTTCCAACTCTGTGATTCTATGATTTATTTGCTGACTTTATTGTCCACCTTTATAACAGAACCACCAGTTACCACCTTATCACAACGGTCTCCCCAAAAGACATTCATTGGTGCAATTCCGTACCCATTAATCAAACATCAACCTCTGCAAGATTTTTTTAAAGAAACACCCACCACGTGGATTCCACCCCATATCTTACTTTTTTTCCTAAAGACATTGAGTGAAAAGGTCAAAACCAAAAACTTCAGATTACACCTTCGGAGCTTTCAGGCTGCCTGTCAATTCTTCCCTGTTTCAAGTGTCAGCCCTCCAAAGTAGCTTTTTCTCACTATAGGGTTTTTTTGGGGGGGGCAGGGTGAAAGGGGAGGGGAATTGGACATGCGGTCATTTCTAGAGCAGCAGCCAGACTTGCTATGCTAATCCCTTTCTTGAAGAGCAATGCGGGGAGTTTATTGCAAAAAAAAAAGAAGCCATGTACATTAATTTAGATTCCGAGGAATATAAAGGCTTGACCTTTGCAGAAATATTTTTTCATGATGGTAGAGCTCGGAAGGAGTTTGGAAAAGTGGAATCTGAGATCCTCACCTGAAGGTGCTGAAGAGATACAATCAGTTAAGATGGCTTAGAAGACAATCTGTGTCTTCCCAAAACCATATTCTTTCAAATACAATGAACATAAAATAGCTTGGAACTCCACTGTCTGAAGTATACCTCCTCCCTTACGTTTCTCCATCCACCTAAGATCACCCATGAAGCTACCGTGTATTGAATCAAACACTTGGTCCACCAAGGTTGGTAGTCTACTCAGACTGGCAGCACCTCTCCAGGGACCTTCCCATCACCTATTGCTGGTCCTTCCTACTGAAGGATGCTGAAGATTAAATTAGGAAACTTCTACATGCCAAGCAAGATGCTCTTCCACTAAGCTGAAGCTCCTGAAATCATCTCAGGAGGTCTCATTTTCGGCACCCCCACCTTCTAAACATGCCTCTACACTCAGGAGGGAGAATACAGGTTGGGTTTGAAGGGCAATGGAGGGGTGAACTGAAACAATTCACAATGGGAGCGTGAGCCTGAGCTACCGGCTACCAACTCTGACTTCAAAATGGGAAAGTGGGCTTGAGCTACCTGCCATCACCTCTGACCTCACAATGGGAGGGTGGGCTTGAGCTACCTGCCATCACCCCTGACCTCACAATGGGAGGATGGGCTTGAGCTACCTGCCATCACCTCTGACCTCACAATGGGAGGATGGGCTTGAGCTACCTGCCATCACCCCTGACCTCACAATGGGAGGATGGGCTTGAGCTACCTGCCATCACCTCTGACCTCACAATGGGAGGATGGGCTTGAGCTACCTGCCATCACCCCTGACCTCACAATGGGAGGATGGGCTTGAGCTACCTGCCATCACCCCTGACCTCACAATGGGAGGGTGGGCTTGAGCTACCTGCCATCACCCCTGACCTCACAATGGGAGGGTGAGCTTGAGCTACCTGCCATCACCTCTGACCTCACAATGGGAGGCTGGGCTTGAGCTATCTGCCATCACCTCTGACCTCACAATGGGAGGGTGCGCTTGAGCTACCTGCCATCACCTCTGACCTCACAATGGGAGGGTGGGCTTGAGCTACCTGCCATCACCTCTGACCTCACAATGGGAGGGTGGGCTTGAGCTACCTGCCATCACCCCTGACCTCACAATGGGAGGGTGGGCTTCAGCTACCTGCCATCACCCCTGACCTCACAATGGGAGGGTGGGCTTGAGATATCTGCCATCACCCCTGACCTCACAATGGGAGGGTGGGCTTGAGCTACCTGCCATCACCCCTGACCTCACAATGGGAGGATGGGCTTGAGCTACCCGCCATCACCTCTGACCTCACAATGGGAGGGTGGGCTTGAGCTAACTGCCATCACCCCTGACCTCACAATGGGAGGCTGGGATTGAGCTACCTGCCATCACCTCTGACCTCACAATGGGAGGGTGGGCTTGAGCTAACTGCCATCACCCCTGACCTCACAATGGGAGGGTGGGCTTGAGCTACCCGCCATCACCTCTGACCTCACAATGGGAGGGTGGGCTTGAGCTAACTGCCATCACCCCTGACCTCACAATGGGAGGGTGGGCTTGAGATATCTGCCATCACCCCTGACCTCACAATGGGAGGGTGGGCTTCAGCTACCTGCCATCACCCCTGACCTCACAATGGGAGGGTGGGCTTCAGCTACCTGCCATCACCCCTGACCTCACAATGGGAGGGTGGGCTTGAGCTACCTGCCATCACCCCTGACCTCACAATGGGAGGGTGGGCTTGAGATATCTGCCATCACCCCTGACCTCACAATGGGAGGGTGGGCTTCAGCTACCTGCCATCACCCCTGACCTCACAATGGGAGGGTGGGCTTCAGCTACCTGCCATCACCCCTGACCTCACAATGGGAGGGTGGGCTTCAGCTACCTGCCATCACCCCTGACCCCACAATGGGAGGGTGGGCTTGAGCTACCTGCCATCTCCTCTGACCTCACAATGGGAGGGTGGGCTTGAGCTACCTGCCATCACCCCTGACCTCACAATGGGAGGGTGGGCTTCAGCTACCTGCCATCACCCCTGACCTCACAATGGGAGGGTGGGCTTGAGATATCTGCCATCACCCCTGACCTCACAATGGGAGGGTGGGCTTCAGCTACCTGCCATCACCCCTGACCCCACAATGGGAGGGTGGGCTTGAGATATCTGCCATCACCCCTGACCTCACAATGGGAGGGTGGGCTTCAGCTACCTGCCATCACCCCTGACCTCACAATGGGAGGGTGGGCTTCAGCTAACTGCCATCACCCCTGACCTCACAATGGGAGGGTGGGCTTGAGATATCTGCCATCACCCCTGACCTCACAATGGGAGGGTGGGCTTCAGCTACCTGCCATCACCCCTGACCTCACAATGGGAGGGTGGGCTTCAGCTACCTGCCATCACCCCTGACCTCACAATGGGAGGGTGGGCTTGAGCTACCTGCCATCACCCCTGACCTCACAATGGGAGGGTGGGCTTCAGCTACCTGCCATCACCCCTGACCCCACAATGGGAGGCTGGGCTTGAGCTACCTGCCATCACCCCTGACCTCACAATGGGAGGGTGGGCTTGAGCTACCTGCCATCTCCTCTGACCTCACAATGGGAGGGTGGGCTTGAGCTATCTGCCATCACCCCTGACCTCACAATGGGAGGGTGGGCTTGAGATATCTGCCATCACCCCTGACCTCACAATGGGAGGGTGGGCTTGAGATATCTGCCATCACCCCTGACCTCACAATGGGAGGGTGGGCTTGAGCTATCTGCCATCACCCCTGACCTCACAATGGGAGGGTGGGCTTGAGATATCTGCCATCACCCCTGACCTCACAATGGGAGGGTGGGCTTCAGCTACCTGCCATCACCCCTGACCCCACAATGGGAGGGTGGGCTTGAGCTAACTGCCATCACCCCTGACCTCACAATGGGAGGGTGGGCTTGAGCTACCTGCCATCACCTCTGACCTCACAATGAGAGGGTGGGCTTGAGCTATCTGCCATCACCCCTGACCTCACAATGGGAGGGTGGGCTTGAGCTACCTGCCATCACCCCTGACCCCACAATGGGAGGGTGGGCTTGAGCTACCTGCCATCACCCCTGACCCCACAATGGGAGGGTGGGCTTGAGCTACCTGCCATCACCTCTGACCCCACAATGGGAGGCGGGGCTTGAGCTACCTGCCATCACCTCTGACCTCACAATGGGAGGGTGGGCTTGAGCTACCTGCCATCACCTCTGACCTCACAATGGGAGGGTGGGCTTGAGCTATTTGCCATCACCTCTGACCTCACAATGGGAGGGTGGGCTTGAGCTACCTGCCATCACCTCTGACCTCACAATGGGAGGGTGGGCTTGAGCTACCTGCCATCACCTCTGACCTCACAATGGGAGGGTGGGCTTGAGCTATTTGCCATCACCTCTGACCTCACAATGGGAGGGTGGGCTTGAGCTACCTGCCATCACCTCTGACCTCACAATGGGAGGGTGGGCTTGAGCTACCTGCCATCCCCTCTGACCTCACAATGGGAGGGTGGGCTTGAGCTATTTGCCATCACCTCTGACCTCACAATGGGAGGGTGGGCTTGAGCTACCTGCCATCCCCTCTGACCTCACAATGGGAGGGTGGGCTTGAGCTGCCTGCCATCACCTCTGACCTCACAATGGGAGGGTGGGCTTGAGCTGCCCGCCATCACCTCTGACCTCACAATGGGAGGGTGGGCTTGAGCTGCCCGCCATCCCCTCTGACCCCACAATGGGAGGCTGGGCTTGAGCTACCTGCCATCACCTCTGACCTCACAATGGGAGGGTGGGCTTGAGCTACCTGCCATCCCCTCTGACCTCACAATGGGAGGGTGGGCTTGAGCTGCCCGCCATCACCTCTGACCTCACAATGGGAGGGTGGGCTTGAGCTGCCTGCCATCACCTCTGACCTCACAATGGGAGGGTGGGCTTGAGCTATCTGCCATCACCTCTGACCTCACAATGGGAGGGTGGGCTTGAGCTACCTGCCATCCCCTCTGACCTCACAATGGGAGGGTGGGCTTGAGCTATCTGCCATCACCTCTGACCTCACAATGGGAGGGTGGGCTTGAGCTATCTGCCATCCCCTCTGACCTCACAATGGGAGGGTGGGCTTGAGCTACCTGCCATCCCCTCTGACCTCACAATGGGAGGGTGGGCTTGAGCTACCTGCCATCACCTCTGACCTCAGAATGGGAGGGTGGGCTTGAGCTACCTGCCATCCCCTCTGACCTCACAATGGGAGGGTGGGCTTGAGCTACCTGCCATCCCCTCTGACCTCACAATGGGAGGGTGGGCTTGAGCTGCCCGCCATCCCCTCTGACCTCACAATGGGAGGGTGGGCTTGAGCTACCCGCCATCCCCTCTGACCTCACAATGGGAGGGTGGGCTTGAGCTACCTGCCATCCCCTCTGACCTCACAATGGGAGGGTGGGCTTGAGCTGCCCGCCATCCCCTCTGACCTCACAATGGGAGGGTGGGCTTGAGCTATCTGCCATCCCCTCTGACCTCACAATGGGAGGGTGGGCTTGAGCTGCCCGCCATCACCTCTGACCTCACAATGGGAGGGTGGGCTTGAGCTACCTGCCATCCCCTCTGACCTCACAATGGGAGGGTGGGCTTGAGCTACCTGCCATCACCTCTGACCTCACAATGGGAGGGAGGGCTTGAGATGCCTGCCATCACCTCTGACCTCACAATGGGAGGGTGGGCTTGAGCTGCCCGCCATCCCCTCTGACCTCACAATGGGAGGGTGGGCTTGAGATGCCTGCCATCACCTCTGACCTCACAATGGGAGGGTGGGCTTGAGATGCCTGCCATCACCTCTGACCTCACAATGGGAGGGAGGGCTTGAGATGCCTGCCATCACCTCTGACCTCACAATGGGAGGGTGGGCTTGAGCTGCCCGCCATCCCCTCTGACCTCACAATGGGAGGGTGGGCTTGAGATGCCCGCCATCACCTCTGACCTCACAATGGGAGGGTGGCTTGAGCTGCCTGCCATCACCTCTGACCTCACAATGGGAGGGTGGGCTTGAGCTGCCTGCCATCACCTCTGACCTCACAATGGGAGGGTGGGCTTGAGATGCCCGCCATCACCTCTGACCTCACAATGGGAGGGAGGGCTTGAGATGACCGCCATCACCTCTGACCTCACAATGGGAGGGAGGGCTTGAGATGACCGCCATCACCTCTGACCTCACAATGGGAGGGAGGGCTTGAGATGACCGCCATCACCTCTGACCTCACAATGGGAGGGTGGGCTTGAGCTGCCCGCCATCCCCTCTGACCTCACAATGGGAGGGAGGGCTTGAGCTGCCCGCCATCCCCTCTGACCTCACAATGGGAGGGTGGGCTTGAGCTGCCCGCCATCCCCTCTGACCTCACAATGGGAGGGTGGGCTTGAGCTACCTGCCATCCCCTCTGACCTCACAATGGGAGGGTGGGCTTGAGCTACCTGCCATCCCCTCTGACCTCACAATGGGAGGGTGGGCTTGAGCTACCTGCCATCCCCTCTGACCTCACAATGGGAGGGTGGGCTTGAGCTGCCCGCCATCACCTCTGACCTCACAATGGGAGGGTGGGCTTGAGCTGCCCGCCATCCCCTCTGACCTCACAATGGGAGGGTGGGCTTGAGCTGCCCGCCATCCCCTCTGACCTCACAATGGGAGGGTGGGCTTGAGCTGCCCGCCATCACCTCTGACCTCACAATGGGAGGGTGGGCTTGAGCTACCTGCCATCACCTCTGACCTCACAATGGGAGGGAGGGCTTGAGCTACCTGCCATCACCTCTGACCCCACAATGGGAGGGTGGGCTTGAGCTGCCCGCCATCACCTCTGACCTCACAATGGGAGGGTGGGCTTGAGCTGCCCGCCATCCCCTCTGACCTCACAATGGGAGGGTGGGCTTGAGCTACCTGCCATCCCCTCTGACCTCACAATGGGAGGGTGGGCTTGAGCTGCCCGCCATCACCTCTGACCTCACAATGGGAGGGTGGGCTTGAGCTGCCCGCCATCCCCTCTGACCTCACAATCGGAGGGTGGGCTTGAGCTGCCCGCCATCCCCTCTGACCTCACAATGGGAGGGTGGGCTTGAGCTGCCCGCCATCACCTCTGACCTCACAATGGGAGGGTGGGCTTGAGCTGCCCGCCATCACCTCTGACCTCACAATGGGAGGGTGGGCTTGAGCTGCCCGCCATCACCTCTGACCTCACAATGGGAGGGTGGGCTTGAGCTACCTGCCATCACCTCTGACCTCACAATGGGAGGCTGGGCTTGAGCTACCTGCCATCCCCTCTGACCTCACAATGGGAGGGTGGGCTTGAGCTATCTGCCATCCCCTCTGACCTCACAATGGGAGGGTGGGCTTGAGCTACCTGCCATCCCCTCTGACCTCACAATGGGAGGGTGGGCTTGAGATGCCTGCCATCACCTCTGACCTCACAATGGGAGGGTGGGCTTGAGATGCCTGCCATCACCTCTGACCTCACAATGGGAGGGAGGGCTTGAGATGCCTGCCATCACCTCTGACCTCACAATGGGAGGGTGGGCTTGAGCTGCCCGCCATCCCCTCTGACCTCACAATGGGAGGGTGGGCTTGAGATGCCCGCCATCACCTCTGACCTCACAATGGGAGGGTGGCTTGAGCTGCCTGCCATCACCTCTGACCTCACAATGGGAGGGTGGGCTTGAGCTGCCCGCCATCCCCTCTGACCTCACAATGGGAGGGTGGGCTTGAGATGCCCGCCATCACCTCTGACCTCACAATGGGAGGGTGGCTTGAGCTGCCTGCCATCACCTCTGACCTCACAATGGGAGGGTGGGCTTGAGATGCCCGCCATCACCTCTGACCTCACAATGGGAGGGAGGGCTTGAGATGACCGCCATCACCTCTGACCTCACAATGGGAGGGAGGGCTTGAGATGCCCGCCATCACCTCTGACCTCACAATGGGAGGGTGGGCTTGAGCTGCCCGCCATCCCCTCTGACCTCACAATGGGAGGGAGGGCTTGAGCTGCCCGCCATCCCCTCTGACCTCACAATGGGAGGGTGGGCTTGAGCTGCCCGCCATCCCCTCTGACCTCACAATGGGAGGGTGGGCTTGAGCTACCCGCCATCCCCTCTGACCTCACAATGGGAGGGTGGGCTTGAGCTACCTGCCATCCCCTCTGACCTCACAATGGGAGGGTGGGCTTGAGCTGCCCGCCATCACCTCTGACCTCACAATGGGAGGGTGGGCTTGAGCTGCCCGCCATCCCCTCTGACCTCACAATGGGAGGGTGGGCTTGAGCTGCCCGCCATCCCCTCTGACCTCACAATGGGAGGGTGGGCTTGAGCTGCCCGCCATCACCTCTGACCTCACAATGGGAGGGTGGGCTTGAGCTACCTGCCATCACCTCTGACCTCACAATGGGAGGGAGGGCTTGAGCTACCTGCCATCACCTCTGACCCCACAATGGGAGGGAGGGCTTGAGCTGCCCGCCATCCCCTCTGACCTCACAATGGGAGGGTGGGCTTGAGCTGCCCGCCATCACCTCTGACCTCACAATGGGAGGGAGGGCTTGAGCTACCTGCCATCACCTCTGACCTCACAATGGGAGGGTGGGCTTGAGCTGCCCGCCATCACCTCTGACCTCACAATGGGAGGGTGGGCTTGAGCTGCCCGCCATCCCCTCTGACCTCACAATGGGAGGGTGGGCTTGAGCTGCCCGCCATCACCTCTGACCTCACAATGGGAGGGTGGGCTTGAGCTGCCCGCCATCACCTCTGACCTCACAATGGGAGGGTGGGCTTGAGCTACCCGCCATCACCTCTGACCTCACAATGGGAGGCTGGGCTTGAGCTACCTGCCATCCCCTCTGACCTCACAATGGGAGGGTGGGCTTGAGCTATCTGCCATCCCCTCTGACCTCACAATGGGAGGGTGGGCTTGAGCAACCTGCCATCCCCTCTGACCTCACAATGGGAGGGTGGGCTTGAGCTGCCCGCCATCCCCTCTGACCTCACAATGGGAGGCTGGGCTTGAGCTACCTGCCATCACCTCTGACCTCACAATGGGAGGCTGGGCTTGAGCTACCTGCCATCACCCCTGACCTCACGATGGGAGGGTGGGCTTGAGCTACCTGCCATCCCCTCTGACCTCACAATGGGAGGGTGGGCTTGAGCTACCTGCCATCACCCCTGACCTCACAATGGGAGGCTGGGCTTGAGCTACCTGCCATCACCCCTGACCTCACAATGGGAGGCTGGGCTTGAGCTACCTGCCATCCCCTCTGACCTCACAATGGGAGGGTGGGCTTGAGCTACCTGCCATCCCCTCTGACCTCACAATGGGAGGCTGGGCTTGAGCTACCTGCCATCACCCCTGACCTCACAATGGGAGGGTGGGCTTGAGCTACCTGCCATCACCTCTGACCTCACAATGGGAGGGAGGGCTTGAGCTACCTGCCATCACCTCTGACCTCACAATGGGAGGGTGGGCTTGAGCTGCCCGCCATCCCCTCTGACCTCACAATGGGAGGGTGGGCTTGAGCTACCCGCCATCCCCTCTGACCTCACAATGGGAGGGTGGGCTTGAGCTACCTGCCATCCCCTCTGACCTCACAATGGGAGAGTGGGCTTGAGCTACCCGCCATCCCCTCTGACCTCACAATGGGAGGGTGGGCTTGAGCTATCTGCCATCACCTCTGACCTCACAATGGGAGGGTGGGCTTGAGCTGCCCGCCATCCCCTCTGACCTCACAAAGGGAGGGTGGGCTTGAGCTACCCGCCATCCCCTCTGACCTCACAATGGGAGGGTGGGCTTGAGCTACCTGCCATCCCCTCTGACCTCACAATGGGAGGGTGGGCTTGAGCTACCCGCCATCCCCTCTGACCTCACAATGGGAGGGTGGGCTTGAGCTACCTGCCATCCCCTCTGACCTCACAATGGGAGGGTGGGCTTGAGATGCCCGCCATCACCTCTGACCTCACAATGGGAGGGTGGGATTGAGCTGCCCGCCATCCCCTCTGACCTCACAATGGGATGCTGGGCTTGAGCTGCCCGCCATCCCCTCTGACCTCACAATGGGAGGCTGGGCTTGAGCTGCCCGCCATCCCCTCTGACCTCACAATGGGAGGGTGGGCTTGAGATGCCCGCCATCACCTCTGACCTCACAATGGGAGGGTGGGCTTGAGCTGCCCGCCATCCCCTCTGACCTCACAATGGGAGGCTGGGCTTGAGCTGCCCGCCATCCCCTCTGACCTCACAATGGGAGGCTGGGCTTGAGCTGCCCGCCATCCCCTCTGACCTCACAATGGGAGGGTGGGCTTGAGCTATCTGCCATCACCCCTGACCTCACAATGGGAGGGTGGGCTTGAGCTATCTGCCATCCCCTCTGACCTCACAATGGGAGGCTGGGCTTGAGCTGCCCGCCATCCCCTCTGACCTCACAATGGGAGGGTGGGCTTGAGCTGCCCGCCATCCCCTCTGACCCCACAATGGGAGGGTGGGCTTGAGCTGCCTGCCATCACCTCTGACCTCACAATGGGAGGGTGGGCTTGAGCTGCCTGCCATCACCTCTGACCTCACAATTGGAGGGTGGGCTTGAGCAACCTGCCATCCCCTCTGACCTCACAATGGGAGGGTGGGCTTGAGCTATCTGCCATCCCCTCTGACCTCACAATGGGAGGGTGGGCTTGAGCAACCTGCATCCCCTCTGACCTCACAATGGGAGGGTGGGCTTGAGCTATCTGCCATCCCCTCTGACCTCACAATGGGAAGGTGGGCTTGAGCAACCTGCCATCCCCTCTGACCTCACAATGGGAGGGTGGGCTTGAGCTACCTGCCATCACCTCTGACCCCACAATGGGAGGCTGGGCTTGAGCTATCTGCCATCCCCTCTGACCCCACAATGGGAGGGTGGGCTTGAGCTATCTGCCATCCCCTCTGACCTCACAATGGGAGGGTGGGCTTGAGCTATCTGCCATCCCCTCTGACCTCACAATGGGAAGGTGGCTTGAGCAACCTGCCATCCCCTCTGACCTCACAATGGGAGGGTGGGCTTGAGCTGCCTGCCATCCCCTCTGACCTCACAATGGGAGGGTGGGCTTGAGCTATCTGCCATCCCCTCTGACCTCACAATGGGAGGGTGGGCTTGAGCTATCTGCCATCCCCTCTGACCTCACAATGGGAGGGTGGGCTTGAGCTATCTGCCATCCCCTCTGACCTCACAATGGGAGGGTGGGCTTGAGCAACCTGCCATCCCCTCTGACCTCACAATGGGAGGGTGGGCTTGAGCAACCTGCCATCCCCTCTGACCTCACAATGGGAAGGTGGGCTTGAGCTATCTGCCATCCCCTCTGACCTCACAATGGGAAGGTGGGCTTGAGCTATCTGCCATCCCCTCTGACCTCACAATGGGAAGGTGGGCTTGAGCAACCTGCCATCCCCTCTGACCTCACAATGGGAGGCTGGGCTTGAGCTACCTGCCATCCCCTCTGACCTCACAATGGGAAGGTGGGCTTGAGCTACCTGCCATCCCCTCTGACCTCACAATGGGAGGGTGGGCTTGAGCAACCTGCCATCCCCTCTGACCTCACAATGGGAGGCTGGGCTTGAGCTATCTGCCATCCCCTCTGACCTCACAATGGGAGGCTGGCTTGAGCAACCTGCCATCCCCTCTGACCTCACAATGGGAAGGTGGGCTTGAGCTATCTGCCATCCCCTCTGACCTCACAATGGGAGGCTGGGCTTGAGCTATCTGCCATCCCCTCTGACCTCACAATGGGAAGGTGGGCTTGAGCAACCTGCCATCCCCTCTGACCTCACAATGGGAGGCTGGGCTTGAGCTACCTGCCATCCCCTCTGACCTCACAATGGGAAGGTGGGCTTGAGCTACCTGCCATCCCCTCTGACCTCACAATGGGAGGCTGGGCTTGAGCAACCTGCCATCCCCTCTGACCTCACAATGGGAGGCTGGGCTTGAGCTATCTGCCATCCCTCTGACCTCACAATGGGAAGGTGGGCTTGAGCAACCTGCCATCCCCTCTGACCTCACAATGGGAGGCTGGGCTTGAGCTACCTGCCATCACCTCTGACCTCACAATGGGAGGGTGGGCTTGAGCTGCCCGCCATCCCCTCTGACCTCACAATGGGAGGGTGGGCTTGAGCTGCCCGCCATCACCTCTGACCTCACAATGGGAGGGTGGGCTTGAGCTGCCCGCCATCACCTCTGACCTCACAATGGGAGGGTGGGCTTGAGCTACCCGCCATCACCTCTGACCTCACAATGGGAGGCTGGGCTTGAGCTACCTGCCATCCCCTCTGACCTCACAATGGGAGGGTGGGCTTGAGCTATCTGCCATCCCCTCTGACCTCACAATGGGAGGGTGGGCTTGAGCAACCTGCCATCCCCTCTGACCTCACAATGGGAGGGTGGGCTTGAGCTGCCCGCCATCCCCTCTGACCTCACAATGGGAGGCTGGGCTTGAGCTACCTGCCATCACCTCTGACCTCACAATGGGAGGCTGGGCTTGAGCTACCTGCCATCACCCCTGACCTCACGATGGGAGGGTGGGCTTGAGCTACCTGCCATCCCCTCTGACCTCACAATGGGAGGGTGGGCTTGAGCTACCTGCCATCACCCCTGACCTCACAATGGGAGGCTGGGCTTGAGCTACCTGCCATCACCCCTGACCTCACAATGGGAGGCTGGGCTTGAGCTACCTGCCATCCCCTCTGACCTCACAATGGGAGGGTGGGCTTGAGCTACCTGCCATCCCCTCTGACCTCACAATGGGAGGCTGGGCTTGAGCTACCTGCCATCACCCCTGACCTCACAATGGGAGGGTGGGCTTGAGCTACCTGCCATCACCTCTGACCTCACAATGGGAGGGAGGGCTTGAGCTACCTGCCATCACCTCTGACCTCACAATGGGAGGGTGGGCTTGAGCTGCCCGCCATCCCCTCTGACCTCACAATGGGAGGGTGGGCTTGAGCTACCCGCCATCCCCTCTGACCTCACAATGGGAGGGTGGGCTTGAGCTACCTGCCATCCCCTCTGACCTCACAATGGGAGAGTGGGCTTGAGCTACCCGCCATCCCCTCTGACCTCACAATGGGAGGGTGGGCTTGAGCTATCTGCCATCACCTCTGACCTCACAATGGGAGGGTGGGCTTGAGCTGCCCGCCATCCCCTCTGACCTCACAAAGGGAGGGTGGGCTTGAGCTACCCGCCATCCCCTCTGACCTCACAATGGGAGGGTGGGCTTGAGCTACCTGCCATCCCCTCTGACCTCACAATGGGAGGGTGGGCTTGAGCTACCCGCCATCCCCTCTGACCTCACAATGGGAGGGTGGGCTTGAGCTACCTGCCATCCCCTCTGACCTCACAATGGGAGGGTGGGCTTGAGATGCCCGCCATCACCTCTGACCTCACAATGGGAGGGTGGGATTGAGCTGCCCGCCATCCCCTCTGACCTCACAATGGGATGCTGGGCTTGAGCTGCCCGCCATCCCCTCTGACCTCACAATGGGAGGCTGGGCTTGAGCTGCCCGCCATCCCCTCTGACCTCACAATGGGAGGGTGGGCTTGAGATGCCCGCCATCACCTCTGACCTCACAATGGGAGGGTGGGCTTGAGCTGCCCGCCATCCCCTCTGACCTCACAATGGGAGGCTGGGCTTGAGCTGCCCGCCATCCCCTCTGACCTCACAATGGGAGGCTGGGCTTGAGCTGCCCGCCATCCCCTCTGACCTCACAATGGGAGGGTGGGCTTGAGCTATCTGCCATCACCCCTGACCTCACAATGGGAGGGTGGGCTTGAGCTATCTGCCATCCCCTCTGACCTCACAATGGGAGGCTGGGCTTGAGCTGCCCGCCATCCCCTCTGACCTCACAATGGGAGGGTGGGCTTGAGCTGCCCGCCATCCCCTCTGACCCCACAATGGGAGGGTGGGCTTGAGCTGCCTGCCATCACCTCTGACCTCACAATGGGAGGGTGGGCTTGAGCTGCCTGCCATCACCTCTGACCTCACAATTGGAG
Organism: Heteronotia binoei; assembly: GCF_032191835.1. Classification (NCBI taxonomy): domain Eukaryota; kingdom Metazoa; phylum Chordata; class Lepidosauria; order Squamata; family Gekkonidae; genus Heteronotia; species Heteronotia binoei. The sequence continues at coordinate 7,100,278 of NC_083228.1, forward strand.
GGTGGGCTTGAGCAACCTGCCATCCCCTCTGACCTCACAATGGGAGGGTGGGCTTGAGCTATCTGCCATCCCCTCTGACCTCACAATGGGAGGGTGGGCTTGAGCAACCTGCCATCCCCTCTGACCTCACAATGGGAGGGTGGGCTTGAGCTATCTGCCATCCCCTCTGACCTCACAATGGGAAGGTGGGCTTGAGCAACCTGCCATCCCCTCTGACCTCACAATGGGAGGGTGGGCTTGAGCTACCTGCCATCACCTCTGACCCCACAATGGGAGGCTGGGCTTGAGCTATCTGCCATCCCCTCTGACCCCACAATGGGAGGGTGGGCTTGAGCTATCTGCCATCCCCTCTGACCTCACAATGGGAGGGTGGGCTTGAGCTATCTGCCATCCCCTCTGACCTCACAATGGGAAGGTGGGCTTGAGCAACCTGCCATCCCCTCTGACCTCACAATGGGAGGGTGGGCTTGAGCTGCCTGCCATCCCCTCTGACCTCACAATGGGAGGGTGGGCTTGAGCTATCTGCCATCCCCTCTGACCTCACAATGGGAGGGTGGGCTTGAGCTATCTGCCATCCCCTCTGACCTCACAATGGGAGGGTGGGCTTGAGCTATCTGCCATCCCCTCTGACCTCACAATGGGAGGGTGGGCTTGAGCAACCTGCCATCCCCTCTGACCTCACAATGGGAGGGTGGGCTTGAGCAACCTGCCATCCCCTCTGACCTCACAATGGGAAGGTGGGCTTGAGCTATCTGCCATCCCCTCTGACCTCACAATGGGAAGGTGGGCTTGAGCTATCTGCCATCCCCTCTGACCTCACAATGGGAAGGTGGGCTTGAGCAACCTGCCATCCCCTCTGACCTCACAATGGGAGGCTGGGCTTGAGCTACCTGCCATCCCCTCTGACCTCACAATGGGAAGGTGGGCTTGAGCTACCTGCCATCCCCTCTGACCTCACAATGGGAGGGTGGGCTTGAGCAACCTGCCATCCCCTCTGACCTCACAATGGGAGGCTGGGCTTGAGCTATCTGCCATCCCCTCTGACCTCACAATGGGAGGCTGGGCTTGAGCAACCTGCCATCCCCTCTGACCTCACAATGGGAAGGTGGGCTTGAGCTATCTGCCATCCCCTCTGACCTCACAATGGGAGGCTGGGCTTGAGCTATCTGCCATCCCCTCTGACCTCACAATGGGAAGGTGGGCTTGAGCAACCTGCCATCCCCTCTGACCTCACAATGGGAGGCTGGGCTTGAGCTACCTGCCATCCCCTCTGACCTCACAATGGGAAGGTGGGCTTGAGCTACCTGCCATCCCCTCTGACCTCACAATGGGAGGCTGGGCTTGAGCAACCTGCCATCCCCTCTGACCTCACAATGGGAGGCTGGGCTTGAGCTATCTGCCATCCCCTCTGACCTCACAATGGGAAGGTGGGCTTGAGCAACCTGCCATCCCCTCTGACCTCACAATGGGAGGCTGGGCTTGAGCTACCTGCCATCACCTCTGACCTCACAATGGGAGGCTGGGCTTGAGCTACCTGCCATCCCCTCTGACCTCACAATGGGAGGCTGGGCTTGAGCTACCTGCCATCCCCTCTGACCTCACAATGGGAGGCTGGGCTTGAGCTACCTGCCATCCCCTCTGACCTCACAGTGGGAGGGTGGGCTTGAGCTATCTGCCATCCCCTCTGACCTCACAATGGGAGGCTGGGCTTGAGCTGCCCGCCATCCCCTCTGACCTCACAATGGGAGGCTGGGCTTGAGCTACCTGCCATCACCTCTGACCTCACAATGGGAGGGTGGGCTTGAGCTGCCCGCCATCCCCTCTGACCTCACAATGGGAGGGTGGGCTTGAGATGCCCGCCATCACCTCTGACCTCACAATGGGAGGGTGGGCTTGAGCTGCCCGCCATCCCCTCTGACCTCACAATGGGAGGCTGGGCTTGAGCTGCCCGCCATCCCCTCTGACCTCACAATGGGAGGGTGGGCTTGAGCTGCCCGCCATCCCCTCTGACCCCACAATGGGAGGCTGGGCTTGAGCTACCTGCCATCACCTCTGACCTCACAATGGGAGGGTGGGCTTGAGCTATCTGCCATCCCCTCTGACCTCACAATGGGAGGCTGGGCTTGAGCTGCCCGCCATCCCCTCTGACCTCACAATGGGAGGGTGGGCTTGAGCTGCCCGCCATCCCCTCTGACCCCACAATGGGAGGCTGGGCTTGAGCTACCTGCCATCACCTCTGACCTCACAATGGGAGGGTGGGCTTGAGCTGCCTGCCATCACCTCTGACCTCACAATGGGAGGGTGGGCTTGAGCAACCTGCCATCCCCTCTGACCCCACAATGGGAGGCTGGGCTTGAGCTACCTGCCATCACCTCTGACCTCACAATGGGAGGGTGGGCTTGAGCTATCTGCCATCCCCTCTGACCTCACAATGGGAGGGTGGGCTTGAGCTATCTGCCATCCCCTCTGACCTCACAATGGGAGGGTGGGCTTGAGCAACCTGCCATCCCCTCTGACCTCACAATGGGAGGGTGGGCTTGAGCTATCTGCCATCCCCTCTGACCTCACAATGGGAGGGTGGGCTTGAGCTACCTGCCATCCCCTCTGACCTCACAATGGGAGGGTGGGCTTGAGCTACCTGCCATCACCTCTGACCTCACAATGGGAGGGTGGGCTTGAGCTGCCTGCCATCACCTCTGACCTCACAATGGGAGGGTGGGCTTGAGCTGCCTGCCATCACCTCTGACCTCACAATGGGAGGGTGGGCTTGAGCTGCCCGCCATCCCCTCTGACCTCACAATGGGAGGGTGGGCTTGAGCTGCCCGCCATCCCCTCTGACCTCACAATGGGAGGGTGGGCTTGAGCTGCCTGCCATCACCTCTGACCTCACAATGGGAGGGTGGGCTTGAGCTGCCCGCCATCCCCTCTGACCTCACAATGGGAGGGTGGGCTTGAGCTGCCCGCCATCCCCTCTGACCTCACAATGGGAGGCTGGGCTTGAGCTGCCCGCCATCCCCTCTGACCTCACAATGGGAGGGTGGGCTTGAGCTATCTGCCATCACCTCTGACCTCACAATGGGAGGGTGGGCTTGAGCTACCTGCCATCACCTCTGACCTCACAATGGGAGGCTGGGCTTGAGCTACCTGCCATCACCCCTGACCTCACAATGGGAGGCTGGGCTTGAGCTGCCCGCCATCCCCTCTGACCTCACAATGGGAGGCTGGGCTTGAGCTACCTGCCATCCCCTCTGACCTCACAATGGGAGGGTGGGCTTGAGCTGCCCGCCATCCCCTCTGACCTCACAATGGGAGGGTGGGCTTGAGCTGCCCGCCATCCCCTCTGACCTCACAATGGGAGGCTGGGCTTGAGCTGCCTGCCATCCCCTCTGACCTCACAATGGGAGGGTGGGCTTGAGCTGCCTGCCATCCCCTCTGACCTCACAATGGGAGGGTGGGCTTGAGCTGCCCGCCATCACCTCTGACCTCACAATGGGAGGGTGGGCTTGAGCTGCCTGCCATCCCCTCTGACCTCACAATGGGAGGGTGGGCTTGAGCTATCTGCCATCCCCTCTGACCTCACAATGGGGGGGTGGGCTTGAGCTACCTGCCATCCCCTCTGACCTCACAATGGGGGGGTGGGCTTGAGCTACCTGCCATCCCCTCTGACCTCACAATGGGAGGGTGGGCTTGAGCTACCTGCCATTACCTCTGACCTCACAATGGGAGGGTGGGCTTGAGCTGCCTGCCATTACCTCTGACCTCACAATGGGAGGGTGGGCTTGAGCTGCCTGCCATTACCTCTGACCTCACAATGGGAGGGTGGGCTTGAGCTGCCTGCCATTACCTCTGACCTCACAATGGGAGGGTGGGCTTGAGCTGCCTGCCATCCCCTCTGACCTCACAATGGGAGGGTGGGCTTGAGCTGCCTGCCATCACCTCTGACCTCACAATGGGAGGGTGGGCTTGAGCTATCTACCATCACCTCTGACCTCACAATGGGAGGGTGGGCTTGAGCTGCCTGCCATCACCTCTGACCTCACAATGGGAGGGTGGGCTTGAGCTGCCTGCCATCCCCTCTGACCTCACAATGGGAGGGTCGGCTTGAGCTGCCTGCCATCACCTCTGACCTCACAATGGGAGGGTGGGCTTGAGCTACCTGCCATCCCCTCTGACCTCACAATGGGAGGGTGGGCTTGAGCTACCTGCCATCACCTCTGACCTCACAATGGGAGGGTGGGCTTGAGCTACCTGCCATCACCTTTGACCTCACAATGGGAGGGTGGGCTTGAGCTACCTGCCATCCCCTCTGACCTCACAATGGGAGGGTGGGCTTGAGCTACCTGCCATCCCCTCTGACCTCACAATGGGAGGGTGGGCTTGAGCTACCTGCCATCACCTTTGACCTCACAATGGGAGGGTGGGCTTTAGCTACCTGCCATCCCCTCTGACCTCACAATGGGAGGGTGGGCTTGAGCTACCTGCCATCACCTCTGACCTCACAATGGGAGGGTGGGCTTGAACTGCCTGCCATCACCTCTGACCTCACAATGGGAGGGTGGGCTTGAACTGCCTGCCATCACCTCTGACCTCACAATGGGAGGGTGGGCTTGAGCTGCCGCCATCCCCTCTGACCTCACAATGGGAGGGTGGGCTTGAGCTGCCTGCCATCCCCTCTGACCTCACAATGGGAGGGTGGGCTTGAGCTGCCTGCCATCCCCTCTGACCTCACAATGGGAGGGTGGGCTTGAGCTGCCTGCCATCCCCTCTGACCTCACAATGGGAGGGTGGGCTTGAGCTGCCCGCCATCACCTCTGACCTCACAATGGGAGGGTGGGCTTGAGCTGCCTGCCATCCCCTCTGACCTCACAATGGGAGGGTGGGCTTGAGCTGCCTGCCATCCCCTCTGACGTCACAATGGGAGGGTGGGCTTGAGCTGCCTGCCATCCCCTCTGACCTCACAATGGGAGGGTGGGCTTGAGCTACCTGCCATCCCCTCTGACCTCACAATGGGAGGGTGGGCTTGAGCTGCCTGCCATCCCCTCTGACCTCACAATGGGAGGGTGGGCTTGAGCTGCCTGCCATCCCCTCTGACCTCACAATGGGAGGCTGGGCTTGAGCTGCCTGCCATCCCCTCTGACCTCACAATGGGAGGGTGGGCTTGAGCTGCCTGCCATCCCCTCTGACCTCACAATGGGAGGCTGGGCTTGAGCTGCCTGCCATCCCCTCTGACCTCACAATGGGAGGCTGGGCTTGAGCTGCCTGCCATCCCCTCTGACCTCACAATGGGAGGGTGGGCTTGAGCTGCCTGCCATCCCCTCTGACCTCACAATGGGAGGGTGGGCTTGAGCTGCCTGCCATTACCTCTGACGTCACAATGGGAGGGTGGGCTTGAGCTGCCTGCCATTACCTCTGACCTCAAAATGGGAGGGTGGGCTTGAGCTGCCTGCCATCCCCTCTGACCTCACAATGGGAGGGTGGGCTTGAGCTGCCTGCCATCACCTCTGACCTCACAATGGGAGGGTGGGCTTGAGCTGCCTGCCATCCCCTCTGACCTCACAATGGGAGGGTGGGCTTGAGCTGCCTGCCATCACCTCTGACCTCACAATGGGAGGGTGGGCTTGAGCTGCCTGCCATCCCCTCTGACCTCACAATGGGAGGGTGGGCTTGAGCTGCCTGCCATTACCTCTGACCTCACAATGGGAGGGTGGGCTTGAGCTGCCTGCCATCACCTCTGACCTCACAATGGGAGGGTGGGCTTGAGCTGCCTGCCATCACCTCTGACCTCACAATGGGAGGGTGGGCTTGAGCTGCCTGCCATCACCTCTGACCTCACAATGGGAGGGTGGGCTTGAGCTGCCTGCCATCACCTCTGACCTCACAATGGGAGGCTGGGCTTGAGCTGCCTGCCATCACCTCTGACCTCACAATGGGAGGCTGGGCTTGAGCTGCCTGCCATCACCTCTGACCTCACAATGGGAGGGTGGGCTTGAGCTGCCTGCCATCACCTCTGACCTCACAATGGGAGGGTGGGCTTGAGCTGCCTGCCATCCCCTCTGACCTCACAATGGGAGGGTGGGCTTGAGCTGCCTGCCATCCCCTCTGACCTCACAATGGGGGGGTGGGCTTGAGCTACCTGCCATCCCCTCTGACCTCACAATGGGGGGGTGGGCTTGAGCTACCTGCCATCCCCTCTGACCTCACAATGGGAGGGTGGGCTTGAGCTACCTGCCATCCCCTCTGACCTCACAATGGGAGGGTGGGCTTGAGCTGCCTGCCATCCCCTTTGACCTCACAATGGGAGGGTGGGCTTGAGCTGCCAGCCATTACCTCTGACCTCACAATGGGAGGCTGGGCTTGAGCTGCCCGCCATCCCCTCTGACCTCACAATGGGAGGCTGGGCTTGAGCTGCCCGCCATCCCCTCTGACCTCACAATGGGAGGCTGGGCTTGAGCTGCCTGCCATCCCCGCTCTGACCTCACAATGGGAGGGTGGGCTTGAGCTACCCGCCATCCCCTCTGACCTCACAATGGGAGGCTGGGCTTGAGCTGCCTGCCATCCCCTCTGACCTCACAATGGGAGGGTGGGCTTGAGCTACCCGCCATCCCCTCTGACCTCACAATGGGAGGCTGGGCTTGAGCTGCCTGCCATCCCCTCTGACCTCACAATGGGAGGGTGGGCTTGAGCTACCTGCCATCCCCTCTGACCTCACAATGGGAGGGTGGGCTTGAGCTACCTGCCATCCCCTCTGACCTCACAATGGGGGGGTGGGCTTGAGCTGCCTGCCATTACCTCTGACCTCACAATGGGAGGCTGGGCTTGAGCTGCCCGCCATCCCCTCTGACCTCACAATGGGAGGCTGGGCTTGAGCTGCCCGCCATCCCCTCTGACCTCACAATGGGAGGGTGGGCTTGAGCTGCCTGCCATCCCCTCTGACCTCACAATGGGGGGGTGGGCTTGAGCTGCCTGCCATTACCTCTGACCTCACAATGGGAGGCTGGGCTTGAGCTGCCCGCCATCCCCTCTGACCTCACAATGGGAGGCTGGGCTTGAGCTACCTGCCATCCCCTCTGACCTCACAATGGGAGGCTGGGCTTGAGCTACCTGCCATCCCCTTTGACCTCACAATGGGAGGGTGGGCTTGAGCTGCCTGCCATTACCTCTGACCTCACAATGGGAGGCTGGGCTTGAGCTGCCCGCCATCCCCTCTGACCTCACAATGGGAGGCTGGGCTTGAGCTGCCCGCCATCCCCTCTGACCTCACAATGGGAGGCTGGGCTTGAGCTGCCTGCCATCCCCTCTGACCTCACAATGGGAGGCTGGGCTTGAGCTACCCGCCATCCCCTCTGACCTCACAATGGGAGGGTGGGCTTGAGCTGCCTGCCATCCCCTCTGACCTCACAATGGGAGGGTGGGCTTGAGCTACCTGCCATCCCCTCTGACCTCACAATGGGAGGGTGGGCTTGAGCTACCTGCCATCCCCTCTGACCTCACAATGGGGGGGTGGGCTTGAGCTACCTGCCATCCCCTCTGACCTCACAATGGGAGGGTGGGCTTGAGCTACCTGCCATCCCCTCTGACCTCACAATGGGAGGGTGGGCTTGAGCTGCCTGCCATCCCCTTTGACCTCACAATGGGAGGGTGGGCTTGAGCTGCCTGCCATTACCTCTGACCTCACAATGGGAGGCTGGGCTTGAGCTGCCCGCCATCCCCTCTGACCTCACAATGGGAGGCTGGGCTTGAGCTGCCCGCCATCCCCTCTGACCTCACAATGGGAGGGTGGGCTTGAGCTACCCGCCATCCCCTCTGACCTCACAATGGGAGGCTGGGCTTGAGCTACCTGCCATCACCTCTGACCTCACAATGGGAGGGTGGGCTTGAGCTTCCTGCCATCACCTCTGACCTCACAATGGGAGGCTGGGCTTGAGCTGCCTGCCATCACCTCTGACCTCACAATGGGAGGGTGGGCTTGAGCTGCCTGCCATCACCTCTGACCTCACAATGGGAGGGTGGGCTTGAGCTGCCTGCCATCACCTCTGACCTCACAATGGGAGGCTGGGCTTGAGCTGCCTGCCATCACCTCTGACCTCACAATGGGAGGCTGGGCTTGAGCTGCCTGCCATCACCTCTGACCTCACAATGGGAGGGTGGGCTTGAGCTGCCTGCCATCACCTCTGACCTCACAATGGGAGGGTGGGCTTGAGCTGCCTGCCATCCCCTCTGACCTCACAATGGGAGGCTGGGCTTGAGCTGCCCGCCATCCCCTCTGACCTCACAATGGGAGGCTGGGCTTGAGCTGCCCGCCATCCCCTCTGACCTCACAATGGGAGGGTGGGCTTGAGCTGCCCGCCATCCCCTCTGACCTCACAATGGGAGGGTGGGCTTGAGCTACCTGCCATCACCTTTGACCTCACAATGGGAGGGTGGGCTTGAGCTGCCCGCCATCCCCTCTGACCTCACAATGGGAGGGTGGGCTTGAGCTGCCCGCCATCCCCTCTGACCTCACAATGGGAGGCTGGGCTTGAGCTACCTGCCATCCCCTCTGACCTCACAATGGGAGGGTGGGCTTGAGCTACCTGCCATCCCCTTTGACCTCACAATGGGAGGGTGGGCTTGAGCTGCCTGCCATTACCTCTGACCTCACAATGGGAGGCTGGGCTTGAGCTGCCCGCCATCCCCTCTGACCTCACAATGGGAGGCTGGGCTTGAGCTGCCCGCCATCCCCTCTGACCTCACAATGGGAGGCTGGGCTTGAGCTGCCTGCCATCCCCTCTGACCTCACAATGGGAGGCTGGGCTTGAGCTACCCGCCATCCCCTCTGACCTCACAATGGGAGGCTGGGCTTGAGCTGCCTGCCATCCCCTCTGACCTCACAATGGGAGGGTGGGCTTGAGCTACCTGCCATCCCCTCTGACCTCACAATGGGAGGGTGGGCTTGAGCTACCTGCCATCCCCTCTGACCTCACAATGGGGGGGTGGGCTTGAGCTACCTGCCATCCCCTCTGACCTCACAATGGGAGGGTGGGCTTGAGCTACCTGCCATCCCCTCTGACCTCACAATGGGAGGGTGGGCTTGAGCTGCCTGCCATCCCCTTTGACCTCACAATGGGAGGGTGGGCTTGAGCTGCCTGCCATTACCTCTGACCTCACAATGGGAGGCTGGGCTTGAGCTGCCCGCCATCCCCTCTGACCTCACAATGGGAGGCTGGGCTTGAGCTGCCCGCCATCCCCTCTGACCTCACAATGGGAGGGTGGGCTTGAGCTACCCGCCATCCCCTCTGACCTCACAATGGGAGGCTGGGCTTGAGCTGCCTGCCATCCCCTCTGACCTCACAATGGGAGGGTGGGCTTGAGCTACCTGCCATCACCTCTGACCTCACAATGGGAGGGTGGGCTTGAGCTTCCTGCCATCACCTCTGACCTCACAATGGGAGGCTGGGCTTGAGCTGCCTGCCATCACCTCTGACCTCACAATGGGAGGGTGGGCTTGAGCTGCCTGCCATCACCTCTGACCTCACAATGGGAGGGTGGGCTTGAGCTGCCTGCCATCACCTCTGACCTCACAATGGGAGGCTGGGCTTGAGCTGCCTGCCATCACCTCTGACCTCACAATGGGAGGCTGGGCTTGAGCTGCCTGCCATCACCTCTGACCTCACAATGGGAGGGTGGGCTTGAGCTGCCTGCCATCACCTCTGACCTCACAATGGGAGGGTGGGCTTGAGCTGCCTGCCATCCCCTCTGACCTCACAATGGGAGGCTGGGCTTGAGCTGCCCGCCATCCCCTCTGACCTCACAATGGGAGGCTGGGCTTGAGCTGCCCGCCATCCCCTCTGACCTCACAATGGGAGGGTGGGCTTGAGCTGCCCGCCATCCCCTCTGACCTCACAATGGGAGGGTGGGCTTGAGCTGCCCGCCATCCCCTCTGACCTCACAATGGGGGGGTGGGCTTGAGCTGCCTGCCATCCCCTCTGAACTCACAATGGGAGGCTGGGCTTGAGCTGCCCGCCATCACCTCTGACCTCACAATGGGAGGGTGGGCTTGAGCTGCCTGCCATCCCCTCTGACCTCACAATGGGAGGGTGGGCTTGAGCTGCCCGCCATCACCTCTGACCTCACAATGGGAGGGTGGGCTTGAGCTGCCCGCCATCACCTCTGACCTCACAATGGGAGGGTGGGCTTGAGCTGCCTGCCATCACCTCTGACCTCACAATGGGAGGGTGGGCTTGAGCTGCCTGCCATCCCCTCTGACCTCACAATGGGAGGCTGGGCTTGAGCTGCCTGCCATCACCTCTGACCTCACAATGGGAGGGTGGGCTTGAGCTGCCTGCCATCCCCTCTGACCTCACAATGGGAGGGTGGGCTTGAGCTGCCTGCCATCACCTCTGACCTCACAATGGGAGGGTGGGCTTGAACTGCCTGCCATCACCTCTGACCTCACAATGGGAGGGTGGGCTTGAGCTGCCCGCCATCACCTCTGACCTCACAATGGGAGGGTGGGCTTGAGCTGCCTGCCATCCCCTCTGACCTCACAATGGGAGGGTGGGCTTGAGCTGCCCGCCATCCCCTCTGACCTCACAATGGGAGGGTGGGCTTGAGCTACCTGCCATCACCTCTGACCTCACAATGGGAGGGTGGGCTTGAGTTGCCTGCCATCCCCTCTGACCTCACAATGGGAGGGTGGGCTTGAGCTGCCCGCCATCACCTCTGACCTCACAATGGGAGGGTGGGCTTGAGCTACCTGCCATCACCTCTGACCTCACAATGGGAGGGTGGGCTTGAGCTGCCCGCCATCACCTCTGACCTCACAATGGGAGGGTGGGCTTGAGCTGCCCGCCATCCCCTCTGAACTCACAATGGGAGGCTGGGCTTGAGCTGCCCGCCATCCCCTCTGACCTCACAATGGGAGGCTGGGCTTGAGCTGCCCGCCATCCCTTCTGAACTCACAATGGGAGGCTGGGCTTGAGCTGCCCGCCATCCCCTCTGACCTCACAATGGGAGGCTGGGCTTGAGCTGCCCGCCATCCCCTCTGACCTCACAATGGGAGGCTGGGCTTGAGCTACCCGCCATCCCCTCTGAACTCACAATGGGAGGCTGGGCTTGAGCTGCCCGCCATCACCTCTGACCTCACAATGGGAGGCTGGGCTTGAGCTGCCCGCCATCACCTCTGACCTCACAATGGGAGGCTGGGCTTGAGCTGCCCGCCATCCCCTCTGAACTCACAATGGGAGGCTGGGCTTGAGCTGCCCGCCATCCCCTCTGACCTCACAATGGGAGGCTGGGCTTGAGCTGCCCGCCATCCCCTCTGACCTCACAATGGGAGGCTGGGCTTGAGCTACCCGCCATCCCCTCTGAACTCACAATGGGAGGCTGGGCTTGAGCTGCCCGCCATCCCCTCTGAACTCACAATGGGAGGCTGGGCTTGAGCTGCCCGCCATCCCCTCTGACCTCACAATGGGAGGCTGGGCTTGAGCTACCCGCCATCCCCTCTGAACTCACAATGGGAGGCTGGGCTTGAGCTACCCGCCATCCCCTCTGACCTCACAATGGGAGGCTGGGCTTGAGCTGCCTGCCATCCCCTCTGAACTCACAATGGGAGGCTGGGCTTGAGCTGCCCGCCATCCCCTCTGACCTCACAATGGGAGGGTGGGCTTGAGCTGCCCGCCATCCCCTCTGACCTCACAATGGGAGGGTGGGCTTGAGCTGCCTGCCATCACCTCTGACCTCACAATGGGAGGGTGGGCTTGAGCTGCCCGCCATCCCCTCTGACCTCACAATGGGAGGGTGGGCTTGAGCTGCCTGCCATCACCTCTGACCTCACAATGGGAGGGTGGGCTTGAGCTACCCGCCATCCCCTCTGAACTCACAATGGGAGGCTGGGCTTGAGCTACCCGCCATCCCCTCTGAACTCACAATGGGAGGCTGGGCTTGAGCTGCCCGCCATCCCCTCTGACCTCACAATGGGAGGCTGGGCTTGAGCTACCCGCCATCCCCTCTGAACTCACAATGGGAGGCTGGGCTTGAGCTACCCGCCATCCCCTCTGACCTCACAATTGGAGGCTGGGCTTGAGCTGCCTGCCATCCCCTCTGAACTCACAATGGGAGGCTGGGCTTGAGCTGCCCGCCATCCCCTCTGACCTCACAATGGGAGGCTGGGCTTGAGCTGCCCGCCATCCCCTCTGACCTCACAATGGGAGGGTGGGCTTGAGCTGCCTGCCATCACCTCTGACCTCACAATGGGAGGCTGGGCTTGAGCTGCCTGCCATCCCCTCTGAACTCACAATGGGAGGCTGGGCTTGAGCTACCCGCCATCCCCTCTGAACTCACAATGGGAGGCTGGGCTTGAGCTGCCCGCCATCCCCTCTGACCTCACAATGGGAGGCTGGGCTTGAGCTGCCCGCCATCCCCTCTGACCTCACAATGGGAGGGTGGGCTTGAGCTGCCCGCCATCCCCTCTGACCTCACAATGGGAGGGTGGAGTTGAGCTGCCCGCCATCCCCTCTGACCTCACAATGGGAGGCTGGGCTTGAGCTGCCCGCCATCCCCTCTGACCTCACAATGGGAGGCTGGGCTTGAGCTGCCCGCCATCCCCTCTGACCTCACAATGGGAGGGTGGGCTTGAGCTACCTGCCATCACCTTTGACCTCACAATGGGAGGGTGGGCTTGAGCTACCTGCCATCACCTTTGACCTCACAATGGGAGGGTGGGCTTGAGCTGCCTGCCATCACCTCTGACCTCACAATGGGAGGGTGGGCTTGAGCTATCTGCCATCACCTCTGACCTCACAATGGGAGGGTGGGCTTGAGCTACCTGCCATCCCCTCTGACCTCAAAATGGGAGGGTGGGCTTGAGCTACCTGCCATCACTTCTGACCTCACAATGGGAGGGTGGGCTTGAGCTACCTGCCATCCCCTCTGACCTCACAATGGGAGGGTGGGCTTGAGCTACCTGCCATCACCTTTGACCTCACAATGGGAGGGTGGGCTTGAGCTGCCTGCCATTACCTCTGACCTCACAATGGGAGGGTGGGCTTGAGCTACCTGCCATCCCCTCTGACCTCACAATGGGAGGGTGGGCTTGAGCTACCTGCCATCACCTCTGACCTCACAATGGGAGGGTGGGCTTGAGCTGCCCGCCATCACCTTTGACCTCACAATGGGAGGGTGGGCTTGAGCTACCTGCCATCACCTTTGACCTCACAATGGGAGGGTGGGCTTCAGCTGCCCGCCATCACCTCTGACCTCACAATGGGAGGGTGGGCTTTGAGCTGCCCGCCATCACCTCTGACCTCACAATGGGAGGGTGGGCTTGAGCTGTCCGCCAGCCCCTCTGACCTCACAATGGGAGGCTGGGCTTGAGCTGCCTGCCATCCCCTCTGACCTCACAATGGGAGGGTGGGCTTGAGCTGTCCGCCAGCCCCTCTGACCTCACAATGGGAGGCTGGGCTTGAGCTGCCTGCCATCCCCTCTGACCTCACAATGGGAGGGTGGGCTTGAGCTGTCCGCCAGCCCCTCTGACCTCACAATGGGAGGCTGGGCTTGAGCTGCCTGCCATCCCCTCTGACCTCACAATGGGAGGGTGGGCTTGAGCTACCTGCCATCCCCTCTGACCTCACAATGGGAGGGTGGGCTTGAGCTACCTGCCATCACCTCTGACCTCACAATGGGAGGGTGGGCTTGAGCTACCTGCCATCACCTCTGACCTCACAATGGGAGGGTGGGCTTGAGCTACCTGCCATCACCTTTGACCTCACAATGGGAGGGTGGGCTTGAGCTACCTGCCATCCCCTCTGACCTCACAATGGGAGGGTGGGCTTGAGCTACCTGCCATCACCTTTGACCTCACAATGGGAGGGTGGGCTTGAGCTACCTGCCATCCCCTCTGACCTCACAATGGGAGGGTGGGCTTGAGCTGCCCGCCATCACCTCTGACCTCACAATGGGAGGGTGGGCTTGAGCTGCCCGCCATCCCCTCTGACCTCACAATGGGAGGGTGGGCTTGAGCTGCCCGCCATCCCCTCTGATCTCACAATGGGAGGGTGGGCTTGAGCTGCCAACCATCCCCTCTGACCTCACAATGGGAGGGTGGGCTTGAGCTATCTGCCATCCCCTCTGACCTCACAATGGGAGGGTGGAGTTGAGCTACCTGCCATCCCCTCTGACCTCACAATGGGAGGGTGGGCTTGAGCTACCTGCCATCACCTCTGACCTCACAATGGGAGGGTGGAGTTGAGCTACCTGCCATCCCCTCTGACCTCACAATGGGAGGGTGGGCTTGAGCTACCTGCCATCACCTTTGACCTCACAATGGGAGGGTGGGCTTGAGCTACCTGCCATCCCCTCTGACCTCACAATGGGAGGGTGGGCTTGAGCTGCCCGCCATCACCTCTGACCTCACAATGGGAGGGTGGGCTTGAGCTGCCCGCCATCACCTCTGACCTCACAATGGGATGGTGGGCTTGAGCTACCTGCCATCCCCTCTGACCTCACAATGGGAGGGTGGGCTTGAGCTGCCCGCCATCCCCTCTGACCTCACAATGGGAGGGTGGGCTTGAGCTGCCAGCCATCCCCTCTGACCTCACAATGGGAGGGTGGGCTGGAGCTACCTGCCATCACCTCTGACCTCACAATGGGAGGGTGGGCTTGAGCTGCCCGCCATCCCCTCTGACCTCACAATGGGAGGGTGGGCTTTGAGCTGCCCGCCATCACCTCTGACCTCACAATGGGAGGGTGGGCTTGAGCTGTCCGCCAGCCCCTCTGACCTCACAATGGGAGGCTGGGCTTGAGCTGCCCGCCATCACCTCTGACCTCACAATGGGAGGGTGGGCTTGAGCTGCCCGCCATCCCCTCTGACCTCACAATGGGAGGGTGGGCTTGAGCTGCCCGCCATCCCCTCTGACCTCACAATGGGAGGGTGGGCTTGAGCTACCTGCCATCACCTCTGACCTCACAATGGGAGGGTGGGCTTGAGGTGCCCGCCATCACCTCTGACCTCACAATGGGAGGGTGGGCTTGAGCTGCCTGCCATCACCTCTGACCTCACAATGGGAGGGTGGGCTTGAGCTGCCCGCCATCCCCTCTGACCTCACAATGGGAGGGTGGGCTTGAGCTACCTGCCATCCCCTCTGACCTTACAATGGGAGGGTGGGCTTGAGCTGCCCTCCATCCCCGCTGACCTCACAATGGGAGGGTGGGCTTGAGCTACCTGCCATCACCTCTGACCTCACAATGGGAGGGTGGGCTTGAGCTGCCCGCCATCACCTTTGACCTCACAATGGGAGGGTGGGCTTTAGCTACCTGCCATCACCTCTGACCTCACAATGGGAGGGTGGGCTTGAGCTGCCCGCCATCACCTTTGACCTCACAATGGGAGGGTGGGCTTGAGCTACCTGCCATCACCTTTGACCTCACAATGGGAGGCTGGGCTTGAGCTACCTGCCATCCCCTCTGACCTCACAATGGGAGGCTGGGCTTGAGCTACCTGCCATCACCTTTGACCTCACAATGGGAGGGTGGGCTTGAGCTGCCCGCCATCCCCTCTGACCTCACAATGGGAGGGTGGGCTTGAGCTGTCCGCCAGCCCCTCTGACCTCACAATGGGAGGGTGGGCTTGAGCTGCCTGCCATCCCCTCTGACCTCACAATGGGAGGGTGGGCTTGAGCTGCCCGCCATCACCTCTGACCTCACAATGGGAGGGTGGGCTTGAGCTGTCCGCCAGCCCCTCTGACCTCACAATGGGAGGCTGGGCTTGAGCTGCCCGCCATCCCCTCTGACCTCACAATGGGATGGTGGGCTTGAGCTACCTGCCATCACCTCTGACCTCACAATGGGAGGGTGGGCTTGAGCTGCCCGCCATCCCCTCTGACCTCACAATGGGAGGGTGGGCTTGAGCTGCCTGCCATCACCTCTGACCTCACAATGGGAGGGTGGGCTTGAGCTGCCCGCCATCCCCTCTGACCTCACAATGGGAGGGTGGGCTTGAGCTACCTGCCATCCCCTCTGACCTCACAATGGGAGGGTGGGCTTGAGCTGCCCGCCATCCCCTCTGACCTCACAATGGGAGGGTGGGCTTGAGCTGCCTGCCATCACCTCTGACCTCACAATGGGAGGGTGGGCTTGAGCTGCCCGCCATCACCTCTGACCTCACAATGGGAGGGTGGGCTTGAGCTACCTGCCATCACCTCTGACCTCACAATGGGAGGGTGGGCTTGAGCTGCCTGCCATCCCCTCTGACCTCACAATGGGAGGGTGGGCTTGAGCTACCTGCCATCACCTTTGACCTCACAATGGGAGGGTGGGCTTGAGCTGCCTGCCATTACCTCTGACCTCACAATGGGAGGGTGGGCTTGAGCTGCCTGCCATCACCTCTGACCTCACAATGGGAGGGTGGGCTTGAGCTGCCTGCCATCACCTCTGACCTCACAATGGGAGGGTGGGCTTGAGCTGCCCGCCATCACCTCTGACCTCACAATGGGAGGGTGGGCTTGAGCTACCTGCCATCACCTCTGACCTCACAATGGGAGGGTGGGCTTGAGCTACCTGCCATCCCCTCTGACCTCACAATGGGAGGGTGGGCTTGAGCTACCTGCCATCACCTTTGACCTCACAATGGGAGGGTGGGCTTGAGCTGCCTGCCATTACCTCTGACCTCACAATGGGAGGGTGGGCTTGAGCTACCTGCCATCCCCTCTGACCTCACAATGGGAGGGTGGGCTTGAGCTACCTGCCATCCCCTCTGACCTCACAATGGGAGGGTGGGCTTGAGCTACCTGCCATCACCTTTGACCTCACAATGGGAGGGTGGGCTTGAGCTGCCTGCCATTACCTCTGACCTCACAATGGGAGGGTGGGCTTGAGCTACCTGCCATCACCTCTGACCTCACAATGGGAGGGTGGGCTTGAGCTGCCCGCCATCACCTTTGACCTCACAATGGGAGGGTGGGCTTGAGCTACCTGCCATCACCTCTGACCTCACAATGGGAGGGTGGGCTTGAGCTGCCCGCCATCACCTTTGACCTCACAATGGGAGGGTGGGCTTGAGCTACCTGCCATCACCTTTGACCTCACAATGGGAGGGTGGGCTTCAGCTGCCCGCCATCACCTCTGACCTCACAATGGGAGGGTGGGCTTGAGCTGCCCGCCATCACCTCTGACCTCACAATGGGAGGGTGGGCTTGAGCTGCCTGCCATCCCCTCTGACCTCACAATGGGAGGGTGGGCTTGAGCTACCTGCCATCACCTCTGACCTCACAATGGGAGGGTGGGCTTGAGCTACCTGCCATCACCTCTGACCTCACAATGGGAGGGTGGGCTTGAGCTACCTGCCATCACCTCTGACCTCACAATGGGAGGGTGGGCTTGAGCTACCTGCCATCACCTTTGACCTCACAATGGGAGGGTGGGCTTGAGCTACCTGCCATCCCCTCTGACCTCACAATGGGAGGGTGGGCTTGAGCTACCTGCCATCACCTTTGACCTCACAATGGGAGGGTGGGCTTGAGCTACCTGCCATCCCCTCTGACCTCACAATGGGTGGGTGGGCTTGAGCTGCCCGCCATCACCTCTGACCTCACAATGGGAGGGTGGGCTTGAGCTGCCCGCCATCCCCTCTGACCTCACAATGGGAGGGTGGGCTTGAGCTATCTGCCATCCCCTCTGACCTCACAATGGGAGGGTGGGCTTGAGCTACCTGCCATCACCTCTGACCTCACAATGGGAGGGTGGGCTTGAGCTGCCCGCCATCCCCTCTGACCTCACAATGGGAGGGTGGAGTTGAGCTACATGCCATCCCCTCTGACCTCACAATGGGAGGGTGGGCTTGAGCTACCTGCCATCACCTCTGACCTCACAATGGGAGGGTGGGCTTGAGCTGCCCGCCATCCCCTCTGACCTCACAATGGGAGGGTGGGCTTGAGCTATCTGCCATCCCCTCTGACCTCACAATGGGAGGGTGGAGTTGAGCTACCTGCCATCCCCTCTGACCTCACAATGGGAGGGTGGGCTTGAGCTACCTGCCATCACCTCTGACCTCACAATGGGAGGGTGGAGTTGAGCTACCTGCCATCCCCTCTGACCTCACAATGGGAGGGTGGGCTTGAGCTACCTGCCATCACCTTTGACCTCACAATGGGAGGGTGGGCTTGAGCTACCTGCCATCCCCTCTGACCTCACAATGGGAGGGTGGGCTTGAGCTGCCCGCCATCACCTCTGACCTCACAATGGGAGGGTGGGCTTGAGCTGCCCGCCATCACCTCTGACCTCACAATGGGATGGTGGGCTTGAGCTACCTGCCATCCCCTCTGACCTCACAATGGGAGGGTGGGCTTGAGCTGCCCGCCATCCCCTCTGACCTCACAATGGGAGGCTGGGCTTGAGCTACCTGCCATCACCTCTGACCTCACAATGGGAGGCTGGGCTTGAGCTGCCCGCCATCCCCTCTGACCTCACAATGGGAGGGTGGGCTTGAGCTACCTGCCATCACCTCTGACCTCACAATGGGAGGGTGGGCTTGAGGTGCCCGCCATCACCTCTGACCTCACAATGGGAGGGTGGGCTTGAGCTGCCTGCCATCACCTCTGACCTCACAATGGGAGGGTGGGCTTGAGCTGCCCGCCATCCCCTCTGACCTCACAATGGGAGGGTGGGCTTGAGCTGCCTGCCATCCCCTCTGACCTTACAATGGGAGGGTGGGCTTGAGCTGCCCTCCATCCCCGCTGACCTCACAATGGGAGGGTGGGCTTGAGCTACCTGCCATCCCCTCTGACCTTACAATGGGAGGGTGGGCTTGAGCTGCCCTCCATCCCCGCTGACCTCACAATGGGAGGGTGGGCTTGAGCTACCTGCCATCACCTCTGACCTCACAATGGGAGGGTGGGCTTGAGCTGCCCGCCATCACCTTTGACCTCACAATGGGAGGGTGGGCTTTAGCTACCTGCCATCACCTCTGACCTCACAATGGGAGGGTGGGCTTGAGCTGCCCGCCATCACCTTTGACCTCACAATGGGAGGCTGGGCTTTAGCTACCTGCCATCACCTCTGACCTCACAATGGGAGGGTGGGCTTGAGCTACCTGCCATCACCTTTGACCTCACAATGGGAGTCTGGGCTTGAGCTACCTGCCATCCCCTCTGACCTCACAATGGGAGGCTGGGCTTGAGCTACCTGCCATCACCTTTGACCTCACAATGGGAGGGTGGGCTTGAGCTGCCCGCCATCCCCTCTGACCTCACAATGGGAGGGTGGGCTTGAGCTGTCCGCCAGCCCCTCTGACCTCACAATGGGAGGGTGGGCTTGAGCTGCCTGCCATCCCCTCTGACCTCACAATGGGAGGGTGGGCTTGAGCTGCCCGCCATCACCTCTGACCTCACAATGGGAGGGTGGGCTTGAGCTGTCCGCCAGCCCCTCTGACCTCACAATGGGAGGCTGGGCTTGAGCTGCCTGCCATCCCCTCTGACCTCACAATGGGAGGGTGGGCTTGAGCTGCCCGCCATCCCCTCTGACCTCACAATGGGATGGTGGGCTTGAGCTACCTGCCATCACCTCTGACCTCACAATGGGAGGGTGGGCTTGAGCTGCCCGCCATCCCCTCTGACCTCACAATGGGAGGGTGGGCTTGAGCTGCCTGCCATCACCTCTGACCTCACAATGGGAGGGTGGGCTTGAGCTGCCCGCCATCCCCTCTGACCTCACAATGGGAGGCTGGGCTTGAGCTACCTGCCATCACCTCTGACCTCACATTGGGAGGCTGGGCTTGAGCTGCCCGCCATCCCCTCTGACCTCACAATGGGAGGGTGGGCTTGAGCTACCTGCCATCACCTCTGACCTCACAATGGGAGGGTGGGCTTGAGGTGCCCGCCATCACCTCTGACCTCACAATGGGAGGGTGGGCTTGAGCTGCCTGCCATCACCTCTGACCTCACAATGGGAGGGTGGGCTTGAGCTGCCCGCCATCCCCTCTGACCTCACAATGGGAGGGTGGGCTTGAGCTACCTGCCATCCCCTCTGACCTTACAATGGGAGGGTGGGCTTGAGCTGCCCTCCATCCCCGCTGACCTCACAATGGGAGGGTGGGCTTGAGCTACCTGCCATCCCCTCTGACCTTACAATGGGAGGGTGGGCTTGAGCTGCCCTCCATCCCCGCTGACCTCACAATGGGAGGGTGGGCTTGAGCTACCTGCCATCACCTCTGACCTCACAATGGGAGGGTGGGCTTGAGCTGCCCGCCATCACCTTTGACCTCACAATGGGAGGGTGGGCTTTAGCTACCTGCCATCACCTCTGACCTCACAATGGGAGGGTGGGCTTGAGCTGCCCGCCATCACCTTTGACCTCACAATGGGAGGCTGGGCTTTAGCTACCTGCCATCACCTCTGACCTCACAATGGGAGGGTGGGCTTGAGCTACCTGCCATCACCTTTGACCTCACAATGGGAGTCTGGGCTTGAGCTACCTGCCATCCCCTCTGACCTCACAATGGGAGGCTGGGCTTGAGCTACCTGCCATCACCTTTGACCTCACAATGGGAGGGTGGGCTTGAGCTGCCCGCCATCCCCTCTGACCTCACAATGGGAGGGTGGGCTTGAGCTGTCCGCCAGCCCCTCTGACCTCACAATGGGAGGGTGGGCTTGAGCTGCCTGCCATCCCCTCTGACCTCACAATGGGAGGGTGGGCTTGAGCTGCCCGCCATCACCTCTGACCTCACAATGGGAGGGTGGGCTTGAGCTGTCCGCCAGCCCCTCTGACCTCACAATGGGAGGCTGGGCTTGAGCTGCCTGCCATCCCCTCTGACCTCACAATGGGAGGGTGGGCTTGAGCTGCCCGCCATCCCCTCTGACCTCACAATGGGATGGTGGGCTTGAGCTACCTGCCATCACCTCTGACCTCACAATGGGAGGGTGGGCTTGAGCTGCCCGCCATCCCCTCTGACCTCACAATGGGAGGGTGGGCTTGAGCTGCCTGCCATCACCTCTGACCTCACAATGGGAGGGTGGGCTTGAGCTGCCCGCCATCCCCTCTGACCTCACAATGGGAGGGTGGGCTTGAGCTACCTGCCATCCCCTCTGACCTCACAATGGGAGGGTGGGCTTGAGCTGCCCGCCATCCCCTCTGACCTCACAATGGGAGGGTGGGCTTGAGCTGCCTGCCATCACCTCTGACCTCACAATGGGAGGGTGGGCTTGAGCTGCCCGCCATCACCTCTGACCTCACAATGGGAGGGTGGGCTTGAGCTACCTGCCATCACCTCTGACCTCACAATGGGAGGGTGGGCTTGAGCTGCCTGCCATCCCCTCTGACCTCACAATGGGAGGGTGGGCTTGAGCTACCTGCCATCACCTCTGACCTCACAATGGGAGGGTGGGCTTGAGCTACCTGCCATCACCTCTGACCTCAAAATGGGAGGGTGGGCTTGAGCTGCCCGCCATCACCTCTGACCTCACAATGGGAGGGTGGGCTTGAGCTGCCCGCCATCCCCTCTGACCTCACAATGGGAGGGTGGGCTTGAGCTGCCCGCCATCCCCGCTGACCTCACAATGGGAGGGTGGGCTTGAGCTACCTGCTATCACCTTTGACCCCACAATGGGAGGGTGGGCTTGAGCTGCCCGCCATCACCTTTGACCTCACAATGGGAGGGTGGGCTTGAGCTACCTGCCATCACCTTTGACCTCACAATGGGAGGGTGGGCTTGAGCTACCTGCCCTCACCTCTGACCTCACAATGGGAGGGTGGGCTTGAGCTGCCCGCCATCCCCTCTGACCTCACAATGGGAGGCTGGGCTTGAGCTGCCTGCCATCCCCTCTGACCTCACAATGGGAGGGTGGGCTTGAGCTACCTGCCATCCCCTCTGACCTCACAATGGGAGGGTGGGCTTGAGCTACCTGCCATCCCCTCTGACCTCACAATGGGAGGGTGGGCTTGAGCTACCCGCCATCCCCTCTGAACTCACAATGGGAGGCTGGGCTTGAGCTGCCCGCCATCCCCTCTGACCTCACAATGGGAGGGTGGGCTTGAGCTGCCCGCCATCCCCTCTGACCTCACAATGGGAGGCTGGGCTTGAGCTGCCTGCCATCCCCTCTGACCTCACAATGGGAGGGTGGGCTTGAGCTACCTGCCATCCCCTCTGACCTCACAATGGGAGGGTGGGCTTGAGCTACCTGCCATCCCCTCTGACCTCACAATGGGAGGGTGGGCTTGAGCTGCCCGCCATCCCCTCTGACCTCACAATGGGAGGCTGGGCTTGAGCTGCCCGCCATCCCCTCTGACCTCACAATGGGGGGGTGGGCTTGAGCTGCCCGCCATCCCCTCTGACCTCACAATGGGACGATGGGCTTGAGCTGCCCGCCATCCCCTCTGACCTCACAATGGGAGGGTGGGCTTGAGCTGCCTGCCATCACCTCTGACCTCACAATGGGAGGGTGGGCTTGAGCTGCCTGCCATCACCTCTGACCTCACAATGGGATGGTGGGCTTGAGCTACCTGCCATCACCTCTGACCTCACAATGGGAGGGTGGGCTTGAGCTACCTGCCATCCCCTCTGACCTCACAATGGGAGCGTGGGCTTGAGCTACCTGTCATCACCTTTGACCTCACAATGGGAGGGTGGGCTTGAGCTGCCCGCCATCACCTTTGACCTCACAATGGGAGGGTGGGCTTGAGCTGCCCGCCATCCCCTCTGACCTCACAATGGGAGGGTGGGCTTGAGCTACCTGCCATCACCTCTGACCTCACAATGGGAGGGTGGAGTTGAGCTACCTGCCATCCCCTCTGACCTCACAATGGGAGGGTGGGCTTGAGCTACCTGCCATCCCCTCTGACCTCACAATGGGAGGGTGGGCTTGAGCTACCTGCCATCACCTTTGACCTCACAATGGGAGGGTGGGCTTGAGCTACCTGCCATCACCTTTGACCTCACAATGGGAGGGTGGGCTTGAGCTATCTGCCATCACCTCTGACCTCACAATGGGATGGTGGGCTTGAGCTACCTGCCATCACCTCTGACCTCACAATGGGAGGGTGGGCTTGAGCTACCTGCCATCCCCTCTGACCTCACAATGGGAGGGTGGGCTTGAGCTACCTTCCATCACCTCTGACCTCACAATGGGAGGGTGGGCTTGAGCTATCTGCCATCCCCTCTGACCTCACAATGGGAGGGTGGGCTTGAGCTACCTGCCATCCCCTCTGACCTCACAATGGGAGGGTGGGCTTGAGCTGCCCGCCATCACCTCTGACCTCACAATGGGAGGGTGGGCTTGAGCTGCCCGCCATCACCTCTGACCTCACAATGGGATGGTGGGCTTGAGCTACCTGCCATCACCTCTGACCTCACAATGGGAGGGTGGGCTTGAGCTGCCCGCCATCCCCTCTGACCTCACAATGGGAGGGTGGGCTTGAGCTGCCAGCCATCCCCTCTGACCTCACAATGGGAGGGTGGGCTGGAACTACCTGCCATCACCTCTGACCTCACAATGGGAGGGTGGGCTTGAGCTGCCCGCCATCCCCTCTGACCTCACAATGGGAGGGTGGGCTTTGAGCTGCCCGCCATCACCTCTGACCTCACAATGGGAGGGTGGGCTTGAGCTGTCCGCCAGCCCCTCTGACCTCACAATGGGAGGCTGGGCTTGAGCTGCCCGCCATCACCTCTGACCTCACAATGGGAGGGTGGGCTTGAGCTGCCCGCCATCCCCTCTGACCTCACAATGGGAGGGTGGGCTTGAGCTGCCCGCCATCCCCTCTGACCTCACAATGGGAGGGTGGGCTTGAGCTGCCCGCCATCACCTCTGACCTCACAATGGGAGGGTGGGCTTGAGCTACCTGCCATCACCTCTGACCTCACAATGGGAGGGTGGGCTTGAGGTGCCCGCCATCACCTCTGACCTCACAATGGGAGGGTGGGCTTGAGCTGCCTGCCATCACCTCTGACCTCACAATGGGAGGGTGGGCTTGAGCTGCCCGCCATCCCCTCTGACCTCACAATGGGAGGGTGGGCTTGAGCTACCTGCCATCCCCTCTGACCTTACAATGGGAGGGTGGGCTTGAGCTGCCCGCCATCCCCGCTGACCTCACAATGGGAGGGTGGGCTTGAGCTACCTGCCATCACCTCCGACCTCACAATGGGAGGGTGGGCTTGAGCTGCCCGCCATCACCTTTGACCTTACAATGGGAGGGTGGGCTTGAGCTGCCCGCCATCCCCGCTGACCTCACAATGGGAGGGTGGGCTTGAGCTACCTGCCATCACCTCCGACCTCACAATGGGAGGGTGGGCTTGAGCTACCTGCCATCCCCTCTGACCTTACAATGGGAGGGTGGGCTTGAGCTACCTGCCATCCCCTCTGACCTTACAATGGGAGGGTGGGCTTGAGCTGCCCGCCATCCCCGCTGACCTCACAATGGGAGGGTGGGCTTGAGCTACCTGCCATCACCTCCGACCTCACAATGGGAGGGTGGGCTTGAGCTGCCCGCCATCACCTTTGACCTCACAATGGGAGGGTGGGCTTGAGCTACCTGCCATCACCTTTGACCTCACAATGGGAGGCTGGGCTTGAGCTACCTGCCATCACCTTTGACCTCACAATGGGAGGCTGGGCTTGAGCTACCTGCCATCACCTTTGACCTCACAATGGGAGGGTGGGCTTCAGCTGCCCGCCATCACCTCTGACCTCACAATGGGAGGGTGGGCTTGAGCTGTCCGCCAGCCCCTCTGACCTCACAATGGGAGGCTGGGCTTGAGCTGCCTGCCATCCCCTCTGACCTCACAATGGGAGGGTGGGCTTGAGCTGCCCGCCATCACCTCTGACCTCACAATGGGAGGGTGGGCTTGAGCTACCTGCCATCACCTCTGACCTCACAATGGGAGGGTGGGCTTGAGCTGCCTGCCATCCCCTCTGACCTCACAATGGGAGGGTGGGCTTGAGCTACCTGCCATCACCTCTGACCTCACAATAGGAGGGTGGGCTTGAGCTACCTGCCATCACCTCTGACGTCACAATGGGAGGGTGGGCTTGAGCTGCCCGCCATCACCTCTGACCTCACAATGGGAGGGTGGGCTTGAGCTGCCCGCCATCCCCTCTGACCTCACAATGGGAGGGTGGGCTTGAGCTGCCCGCCATCCCCTCTGACCTCACAATGGGAGGGTGGGCTTGAGCTGCCCGCCATCCCCTCTGACCTCACAATGGGAGGGTGGGCTTGAGCTATCTGCCATCCCCTCTGACCTCACAATGGGAGGGTGGGCTTGAGCTACCTGCCATCACCTCTGACCTCACAATGGGAGGGTGGAGTTGAGCTACCTGCCATCCCCTCTGACCTCACAATGGGAGGGTGGGCTTGAGCTACCTGCCATCACCTTTGACCTCACAATGGGAGGGTGGGCTTGAGCTATCTGCCATCACCTCTGACCTCACAATGGGAGGGTGGGCTTGAGCTATCTGCCATCCCCTCTGACCTCACAATGGGAGGGTGGGCTTGAGCTACCTGCCATCCCCTCTGACCTCACAATGGGAGGGTGGGCTTGAGCTACCTGCCATCACCTCTGACCTCACAATGGGAGGGTGGAGTTGAGCTACCTGCCATCCCCTCTGACCTCACAATGGGAGGGTGGGCTTGAGCTACCTGCCATCACCTTTGACCTCACAATGGGAGGGTGGGCTTGAGCTATCTGCCATCACCTCTGACCTCACAATGGGAGGGTGGGCTTGAGCTATCTGCCATCCCCTCTGACCTCACAATGGGAGGGTGGGCTTGAGCTACCTGCCATCCCCTCTGACCTCACAATGGGAGGGTGGGCTTGAGCTGCCCGCCATCACCTCTGACCTCACAATGGGAGGGTGGGCTTGAGCTGCCCGCCATCACCTCTGACCTCACAATGGGATGGTGGGCTTGAGCTACCTGCCATCCCCTCTGACCTCACAATGGGAGGGTGGGCTTGAGCTGCCCGCCATCCCCTCTGACCTCACAATGGGAGGGTGGGCTTGAGCTGCCCGCCATCACCTCTGACCTCACAATGGGAGGGTGGGCTTGAGCTGCCCGCCATCACCTCTGACCTCACAATGGGAGGGTGGGCTTGAGCTACCTGCCATCACCTCTGACCTCACAATGGGAGGGTGGGCTTGAGGTGCCCGCCATCACCTCTGACCTCACAATGGGAGGGTGGGCTTGAGCTGCCTGCCATCACCTCTGACCTCACAATGGGAGGGTGGGCTTGAGCTGCCCACCGTCCCCTCTGACCTTACAATAGGAGGGTGGGCTTGAGCTGCCCTCCATCCCCGCTGACCTCACAATGGGAGGGTGGGCTTGAGCTACCTGCCATCACCTCTGACCTCACAATGGGAGGGTGGGCTTGAGCTGCCCGCCATCACCTTTGACCTCACAATGGGAGGGTGGGCTTTAGCTACCTGCCATCACCTCTGACCTCACAATGGGAGGGTGGGCTTGAGCTGCCCGCCATCACCTTTGACCTCACAATGGGAGGGTGGGCTTGAGCTACCTGCCATCACCTTTGACCTCACAATGGGAGGCTGGGCTTGAGCTACCTGCCATCACCTTTGACCTCACAATGGGAGGGTGGGCTTGAGCTGCCCGCCATCCCCTCTGACCTCACAATGGGAGGGTGGGCTTGAGCTGCCAGCCATCCCCTCTGACCTCACAATGGGAGGGTGGGCTGGAGCTACCTGCCATCACCTCTGACCTCACAATGGGAGGGTGGGCTTGAGCTGTCCGCCAGCCCCTCTGACCTCACAATGGGAGGGTGGGCTTGAGCTGCCTGCCATCCCCTCTGACCTCACAATGGGAGGGTGGGCTTGAGCTGTCCGCCAGCCCCTCTGACCTCACAATGGGAGGCTGGGCTTGAGCTGCCTGCCATCCCCTCTGACCTCACAATGGGAGGGTGGGCTTGAGCTGCCCACCATCCCCTCTGACCTCCCAATGGGAGGGTGGGCTTGAGCTGCCTGCCATCCCCTCTGACCTCACAATGGGAGGGTGGGCTTGAGCTGCCCGCCATCCCCTCTGACCTCACAATGGGAGGGTGGGCTTGAGCTGCCCGCCATCACCTCTGACCTCACAATGGGAGGGTGGGCTTGAGCTGTCCGCCAGCCCCTCTGACCTCACAATGGGAGGCTGGGCTTGAGCTGCCTGCCATCCCCTCTGACCTCACAATGGGAGGGTGGGCTTGAGCTGCCCACCATCCCCTCTGACCTCACAATGGGAGGGTGGGCTTGAGCTGCCAGCCATCCCCTCTGACCTCACAATGGGAGGGTGGGCTGGAGCTACCTGCCATCACCTCTGACCTCACAATGGGAGGGTGGGCTTGAGCTGCCCGCCATCCCCTCTGACCTCACAATGGGAGGGTGGGCTTGAGCTGCCCACCATCCCCTCTGACCTCACAATGGGAGGGTGGGCTTGAGCTGCCAGCCATCCCCTCTGACCTCACAATGGGAGGGTGGGCTGGAGCTACCTGCCATCACCTCTGACCTCACAATGGGAGGGTGGGCTTGAGCTGCCCGCCATCACCTCTGACCTCACAATGGGAGGGTGGGCTTGAGCTGTCCGCCAGCCCCTCTGACCTCACAATGGGAGGCTGGGCTTGAGCTGCCCGCCATCACCTCTGACCTCACAATGGGAGGGTGGGCTTGAGCTGCCCGCCATCCCCTCTGACCTCACAATGGGAGGGTGGGCTTGAGCTGCCCGCCATCACCTCTGACCTCACAATGGGAGGGTGGGCTTGAGCTGCCCGCCATCAACTCTGACCTCACAATGGGAGGGTGGGCTTGAGCTACCTGCCATCACCTCTGACCTCACAATGGGAGGGTGGGCTTGAGGTGCCCGCCATCACCTCTGACCTCACAATGGGAGGGTGGGCTTGAGCTGCCCGCCATCACCTCTGACCTCACAATGGGAGGGTGGGCTTGAGCTACCTGCCATCACCTCTGACCTCACAATGGTAGGGTGGGCTTGAGCTGCCCGCCATCCCCTCTGACCTCACAATGGGAGGGTGGGCTTGAGCTGCCCGCCATCACCTCTGACCTCACAATGGGAGGGTGGGCTTGAGCTGTCCGCCAGCCCCTCTGACCTCACAATGGGAGGCTGGGCTTGAGCTGCCTGCCATCCCCTCTGACCTCACAATGGGAGGGTGGGCTTGAGCTGCCCACCATCCCCTCTGACCTCACAATGG
Organism: Heteronotia binoei; assembly: GCF_032191835.1. Taxonomy (NCBI): domain Eukaryota; kingdom Metazoa; phylum Chordata; class Lepidosauria; order Squamata; family Gekkonidae; genus Heteronotia; species Heteronotia binoei. The sequence continues at coordinate 7,128,431 of NC_083228.1, forward strand.
GAGGGTGGGCTTGAGCTGCCAGCCATCCCCTCTGACCTCACAATGGGAGGGTGGGCTGGAGCTACCTGCCATCACCTCTGACCTCACAATGGGAGGGTGGGCTTGAGCTGCCCGCCATCCCCTCTGACCTCACAATGGGAGGGTGGGCTTTGAGCTGCCCGCCATCACCTCTGACCTCACAATGGGAGGGTGGGCTTGAGCTGTCTGCCAGCCCCTCTGACCTCACAATGGGAGGCTGGGCTTGAGCTGCCCGCCATCCCCTCTGACCTCACAATGGGAGGGTGGGCTTGAGCTACCTGCCATCCCCTCTGACCTCACAATGGGAGGGTGGGCTTGAGCTGCCTGCCATTACCTCTGCCCTCACAATGGGAGGGTGGGCTTGAGCTGCCCGCCATCCCCGCTGACCTCACAATGGGAGGGTGGGCTTGAGCTGCCCGCCATCCCCGCTGACCTCACAATGGGAGGGTGGGCTTGAGCTACCTGCTATCACCTTTGACCCCACAATGGGAGGGTGGGCTTGAGCTGCCCGCCATCACCTTTGACCTCACAATGGGAGGGTGGGCTTGAGCTACCTGCCATCACCTTTGACCTCACAATGGGAGGCTGGGCTTGAGCTACCTGCCCTCTCCTCTGACCTCACAATGGGAGGGTGGGCTTGAGCTGCCCGCCATCCCCTCTGACCTCACAATGGGAGGCTGGGCTTGAGCTGCCTGCCATCCCCTCCGACCTCACAATGGGAGGGTGGGCTTGAGCTGCCCGCCATCCCCTCTGACCTCACAATGGGAGGGTGGGCTTGAGCTACCTGCCATCACCTTTGACCTCACAATGGGAGGGTGGGCTTGAGCTGCCCGCCATCTCCTCTGACCTCACAATGGGAGGGTGGGCTTGAGCTACCTGCCATCTCCTCTGACCTCACAATGGGAGGGTGGGCTTGAGCTACCTGCCATCCCCTCTGACCTCACAATGGGAGGGTGGGCTTGAGCTACCTGCCATCCCCTCTGACCTCACAATGGGAGGGTGGGCTTGAGCTACCCGCCATCCCCTCTGAACTCACAATGGGAGGCTGGGCTTGAGCTGCCCGCCATCCCCTCTGACCTCACAATGGGAGGGTGGGCTTGAGCTGCCCGCCATCCCCTCTGACCTCACAATGGGAGGCTGGGCTTGAGCTGCCTGCCATCCCCTCTGACCTCACAATGGGAGGGTGGGCTTGAGCTACCTGCCATCCCCTCTGACCTCACAATGGGAGGGTGGGCTTGAGCTACCTGCCATCCCCTCTGACCTCACAATGGGAGGGTGGGCTTGAGCTGCCCGCCATCCCCTCTGACCTCACAATGGGAGGCTGGGCTTGAGCTGCCCGCCATCCCCTCTGACCTCACAATGGGGGGGTGGGCTTGAGCTGCCCGCCATCCCCTCTGACCTCACAATGGGACGATGGGCTTGAGCTGCCCGCCATCCCCTCTGACCTCACAATGGGAGGGTGGGCTTGAGCTGCCTGCCATCACCTCTGACCTCACAATGGGAGGGTGGGCTTGAGCTGCCTGCCATCACCTCTGACCTCACAATGGGATGGTGGGCTTGAGCTACCTGCCATCACCTCTGACCTCACAATGGGAGGGTGGGCTTGAGCTACCTGCCATCCCCTCTGACCTCACAATGGGAGGGTGGGCTTGAGCTACCTGTCATCACCTTTGACCTCACAATGGGAGGGTGGGCTTGAGCTGCCCGCCATCACCTTTGACCTCACAATGGGAGGGTGGGCTTGAGCTGCCCGCCATCCCCTCTGACCTCACAATGGGAGGGTGGGCTTGAGCTACCTGCCATCACCTCTGACCTCACAATGGGAGGGTGGAGTTGAGCTACCTGCCATCCCCTCTGACCTCACAATGGGAGGGTGGGCTTGAGCTACCTGCCATCCCCTCTGACCTCACAATGGGAGGGTGGGCTTGAGCTACCTGCCATCACCTTTGACCTCACAATGGGAGGGTGGGCTTGAGCTACCTGCCATCACCTTTGACCTCACAATGGGAGGGTGGGCTTGAGCTATCTGCCATCACCTCTGACCTCACAATGGGATGGTGGGCTTGAGCTACCTGCCATCACCTCTGACCTCACAATGGGAGGGTGGGCTTGAGCTACCTGCCATCCCCTCTGACCTCACAATGGGAGGGTGGGCTTGAGCTACCCGCCATCACCTCTGACCTCACAATGGGAGGGTGGGCTTGAGCTATCTGCCATCCCCTCTGACCTCACAATGGAAGGGTGGGCTTGAGCTACCTGCCATCCCCTCTGACCTCACAATGGGAGGGTGGGCTTGAGCTGCCCGCCATCACCTCTGACCTCACAATGGGAGGGTGGGCTTGAGCTGCCCGCCATCACCTCTGACCTCACAATGGGATGGTGGGCTTGAGCTACCTGCCATCACCTCTGACCTCACAATGGGAGGGTGGGCTTGAGCTGCCCGCCATCCCCTCTGACCTCACAATGGGAGGGTGGGCTTGAGCTGCCAGCCATCCCCTCTGACCTCACAATGGGAGGGTGGGCTGGAGCTACCTGCCATCACCTCTGACCTCACAATGGGAGGGTGGGCTTGAGCTGCCCGCCATCCCCTCTGACCTCACAATGGGAGGGTGGGCTTTGAGCTGCCCGCCATCACCTCTGACCTCACAATGGGAGGGTGGGCTTGAGCTGTCCGCCAGCCCCTCTGACCTCACAATGGGAGGGTGGGCTTGAGCTGCCTGCCATCACCTCTGACCTCACAATGGGAGGGTGGGCTTGAGCTACCTGCCATCCCCTCTGACCTCACAATGGGAGGGTGGGCTTGAGCTACCTGCCATCCCCTCTGACCTCACAATGGGAGGGTGGGCTTGAGCTGCCTGCCATCACCTCTGACCTCACAATGGGAGGGTGGGCTTGAGCTACCTGCCATCCCCTCTGACCTCACAATGGGAGGGTGGGCTTGAGCTACCTGCCATCACCTCTGACCTCACAATGGGAGGGTGGGCTTGAGCTACCTGCCATCCCCTCTGACCTCACAATGGGAGGGTGGGCTTGAGCTACCTGCCATCACCTCTGACCTCACAATGGGAGGGTGGGCTTGAGCTGCCTGCCATCCCCTCTGACCTCACAATGGGAGGGTGGGCTTGAGCTGCCTGCCATCACCTTTGACCTCACAATGGGAGGGTGGGCTTGAGCTACCTGCCATCCCCTCTGACCTCACAATGGGAGGGTGGGCTTGAGCTGCCTGCCATCACCTCTGACCTCACAATGGGAGGGTGGGCTTGAGCTGCCTGCCATCACCTCTGACCTCACAATGGGAGGCTGGGCTTGAGCTACCTGCCATCCCCTCTGACCTCACAATGGGAGGGTGGGCTTGAGCTACCTGCCATCCCCTCTGACCTCACAATGGGGGGGTGGGCTTGAGCTACCTGCCATCCCCTCTGACCTCACAATGGGGGGGTGGGCTTGAGCTGCCTGCCATCCCCTCTGACCTCACAATGGGGGGGTGGGCTTGAGCTGCCTGCCATCCCCTCTGACCTCACAATGGGGGGGTGGGCTTGAGCTACCTGCCATCCCCTCTGACCTCACAATGGGGGGGTGGGCTTGAGCTGCCTGCCATCACCTCTGACCTCACAATGGGAGGGTGGGCTTGAGCTGCCTGCCATCCCCTCTGACGTCACAATGGGAGGGTGGGCTTGAGCTGCCTGCCATCACCTCTGACCTCACAATGGGAGGGTGGGCTTGAGCTGCCTGCCATCTCCTCTGACCTCACAATGGGAGGGTGGACTTGAGCTGCCTGCCATCCCCTCTGACCTCACAATGGCAGGGTGGGCTTGAGCTGCCTGCCATCCCCTCTGACCTCACAATGGGAGGGTGGGCTTGAGCTGCCTGCCATTACCTCTGACCTCACAATGGGAGGCTGGGCTTGAGCTGCCCGCCATCCCCTCTGACCTCACAATGGGAGGCTGGGCTTGAGCTGCCCGCCATCCCCTCTGACCTCACAATGGGAGGGTGGGCTTGAGCTACCCGCCATCCCCTCTGACCTCACAATGGGAGGCTGGGCTTGAGCTGCCTGCCATCCCCTCTGACCTCACAATGGGAGGGTGGGCTTGAGCTGCCTGCCATCACCTCTGACCTCACAATGGGAGGGTGGGCTTCAGCTGCCTGCCATCCCCTCTGACCTCACAATGGGAGGGTGGGCTTGAGCTGCCTGCCGTCCCCTCTGACCTCACAATGGGAGGGTGGGCTTGAGCTGCCTGCCATCCCCTCTGACCTCACAATGGGAGGGTGGGCTTGAGCTGCCTGCCATCACCTCTGACCTCACAATGGGAGGGTGGGCTTGAGCTGCCTGCCATCCCCTCTGACCTCACAATGGGAGGGTGGGCTTGAGCTGCCTGCCATCCCCTCTGACCTCACAATGGGAGGGTGGGCTTGAGCTGCCTGCCATCCCCTCTGACCTCACAATGGGAGGGTGGGCTTGAGCTGCCTGCCATCACCTCTGACCTCACAATGGGAGGGTGGGCTTGAGCTGCCTGCCATCCCCTCTGACCTCACAATGGGAGGGTGGGCTTGAGCTGCCTGCCATTACCTCTGACCTCACAATGGGAGGGTGGGGTTGAGCTGCCTGCCATTACCTCTGACCTCAAAATGGGAGGGTGGGCTTGAGCTGCCTGCCATCACCTCTGACCTCACAATGGGAGGGTGGGCTTGAGCTGCCTGCCATCACCTCTGACCTCACAATGGGAGGCTGGGCTTGAGCTGCCTGCCATCACCTCTGACCTCACAATGGGAGGGTGGGCTTGAGCTGCCTGCCATCCCCTCTGACCTCACAATGGGAGGCTGGGCTTGAGCTGCCCGCCATCCCCTCTGACCTCACAATGGGAGGCTGGGCTTGAGCTGCCCGCCATCCCCTCTGACCTCACAATGGGAGGGTGGGCTTGAGCTGCCCGCCATCCCCTCTGACCTCACAATGGGAGGGTGGGCTTGAGCTATCTGCCATCCCCTCTGACCTCACAATGGGAGGGTGGAGTTGAGCTACCTGCCATCCCCTCTGACCTCACAATGGGAGGGTGGGCTTGAGCTACCTGCCATCACCTCTGACCTCACAATGGGAGGGTGGAGTTGAGCTACCTGCCATCCCCTCTGACCTCACAATGGGAGGGTGGGCTTGAGCTACCTGCCATCACCTTTGACCTCACAATGGGAGGGTGGGCTTGAGCTACCTGCCATCCCCTCTGACCTCACAATGGGAGGGTGGGCTTGAGCTGCCCGCCATCACCTCTGACCTCACAATGGGAGGGTGGGCTTGAGCTGCCCGCCATCACCTCTGACCTCACAATGGGATGGTGGGCTTGAGCTACCTGCCATCCCCTCTGACCTCACAATGGGAGGGTGGGCTTGAGCTGCCCGCCATCCCCTCTGACCTCACAATCGGAGGGTGGGCTTGAGCTGCCAGCCATCCCCTCTGACCTCACAATGGGAGGGTGGGCTGGAGCTACCTGCCATCACCTCTGACCTCACAATGGGAGGGTGGGCTTGAGCTGCCCGCCATCCCCTCTGACCTCACAATGGGAGGGTGGGCTTGAGCTGCCAGCCATCCCCTCTGACTTCACAATGGGAGGGTGGGCTTTGAGCTGCCCGCCATCACCTCTGACCTCACAATGGGAGGGTGGGCTTGAGCTGTCCGCCAGCCCCTCTGACCTCACAATGGGAGGCTGGGCTTGAGCTGCCCGCCATCACCTCTGACCTCACAATGGGAGGGTGGGCTTGAGCTGCCCGCCATCCCCTCTGACCTCACAATGGGAGGGTGGGCTTGAGCTACCTGCCATCACCTCTGACCTCACAATGGGAGGGTGGGCTTGAGGTGCCCGCCATCACCTCTGACCTCACAATGGGAGGGTGGGCTTGAGCTGCCTCCCATCACCTCTGACCTCACAATGGGAGGGTGGGCTTGAGCTGCCCGCCATCCCCTCTGACCTCACAATGGGAGGGTGGGCTTGAGCTACCTGCCATCCCCTATGACCTTACAATGGGAGGGTGGGCTTGAGCTGCCCTCCATCCCCGCTGACCTCACAATGGGAGGGTGGGCTTGAGCTACCTGCCATCACCTCTGACCTCACAATGGGAGGGTGGGCTTGAGCTGCCCGCCATCACCTTTGACCTCACAATGGGAGGGTGGGCTTTAGCTACCTGCCATCACCTCTGACCTCACAATGGGAGGGTGGGCTTGAGCTGCCCGCCATCACCTTTGACCTCACAATGGGAGGGTGGGCTTGAGCTACCTGCCATCACCTTTGACCTCACAATGGGAGGCTGGGCTTGAGCTACCTGCCATCCCCTCTGACCTCACAATGGGAGGCTGGGCTTGAGCTACCTGCCATCACCTTTGACCTCACAATGGGAGGGTGGGCTTGAGCTGCCCGCCATCCCCTCTGACCTCACAATGGGAGGGTGGGCTTGAGCTGTCCGCCAGCCCCTCTGACCTCACAATGGGAGGGTGGGCTTGAGCTGCCTGCCATCCCCTCTGACCTCACAATGGGAGGGTGGGCTTGAGCTGCCCGCCATCACCTCTGACCTCACAATGGGAGGGTGGGCTTGAGCTGTCCGCCAGCCCCTCTGACCTCACAATGGGAGGCTGGGCTTGAGCTGCCTGCCATCCCCTCTGACCTCACAATGGGAGGGTGGGCTTGAGCTGCCCGCCATCCCCTCTGACCTCACAATGGGATGGTGGGCTTGAGCTACCTGCCATCACCTCTGACCTCACAATGGGAGGGTGGGCTTGAGCTGCCCGCCATCCCCTCTGACCTCACAATGGGAGGGTGGGCTTGAGCTGCCTGCCATCACCTCTGACCTCACAATGGGAGGGTGGGCTTGAGCTGCCCGCCATCCCCTCTGACCTCACAATGGGAGGGTGGGCTTGAGCTACCTGCCATCCCCTCTGACCTCACAATGGGAGGGTGGGCTTGAGCTGCCCGCCATCCCCTCTGACCTCACAATGGGAGGGTGGGCTTGAGCTGCCTGCCATCACCTCTGACCTCACAATGGGAGGGTGGGCTTGAGCTGCCCGCCATCACCTCTGACCTCACAATGGGAGGGTGGGCTTGAGCTACCTGCCATCACCTCTGACCTCACAATGGGAGGGTGGGCTTGAGCTGCCTGCCATCCCCTCTGACCTCACAATGGGAGGGTGGGCTTGAGCTACCTGCCATCACCTTTGACCTCACAATGGGAGGGTGGGCTTGAGCTGCCTGCCATTACCTCTGTCCTCACAATGGGAGGGTGGGCTTGAGCTGCCTGCCATCACCTCTGACCTCACAATGGGAGGGTGGGCTTGAGCTGCCTGCCATCACCTCTGACCTCACAATGGGAGGGTGGGCTTGAGCTGCCCGCCATCACCTCTGACCTCACAATGGGAGGGTGGGCTTGAGCTACCTGCCATCACCTCTGACCTCACAATGGGAGGGTGGGCTTGAGCTACCTGCCATCCCCTCTGACCTCACAATGGGAGGGTGGGCTTGAGCTACCTGCCATCACCTTTGACCTCACAATGGGAGGGTGGGCTTGAGCTGCCTGCCATTACCTCTGACCTCACAATGGGAGGGTGGGCTTGAGCTACCTGCCATCCCCTCTGACCTCACAATGGGAGGGTGGGCTTGAGCTACCTGCCATCCCCTCTGACCTCACAATGGGAGTGTGGGCTTGAGCTACCTGCCATCACCTTTGACCTCACAATGGGAGGGTGGGCTTGAGCTGCCTGCCATTACCTCTGACCTCACAATGGGAGGGTGGGCTTGAGCTGCCCGCCATCACCTTTGACCTCACAATGGGAGGGTGGGCTTGAGCTACCTGCCATCACCTTTGACCTCACAATGGGAGGGTGGGCTTCAGCTGCCCGCCATCACCTCTGACCTCACAATGGGAGGGTGGGCTTTGAGCTGCCCGCCATCACCTCTGACCTCACAATGGGAGGGTGGGCTTGAGCTGCCCGCCATCACCTCTGACCTCACAATGGGAGGGTGGGCTTGAGCTGCCTGCCATCCCCTCTGACCTCACAATGGGAGGGTGGGCTTGAGCTACCTGCCATCACCTCTGACCTCACAATGGGAGGGTGGGCTTGAGCTACCTGCCATCACCTCTGACCTCACAATGGGAGGGTGGGCTTGAGCTACCTGCCATCACCTCTGACCTCACAATGGGAGGGTGGGCTTGAGCTACCTGCCATCACCTTTGACCTCACAATGGGAGGGTGGGCTTGAGCTACCTGCCATCCCCTCTGACCTCACAATGGGAGGGTGGGCTTGAGCTACCTGCCATCACCTTTGACCTCACAATGGGAGGGTGGGCTTGAGCTACCTGCCATCCCCTCTGACCTCACAATGGGAGGGTGGGCTTGAGCTGCCCGCCATCACCTCTGACCTCACAATGGGAGGGTGGGCTTGAGCTGCCCGCCATCCCCTCTGACCTCACAATGGGAGGGTGGGCTTGAGCTATCTGCCATCCCCTCTGACCTCACAATGGGAGGGTGGGCTTGAGCTACCTGCCATCACCTCTGACCTCACAATGGGAGGGTGGGCTTGAGCTGCCCGCCATCCCCTCTGACCTCACAATGGGAGGGTGGAGTTGAGCTACATGCCATCCCCTCTGACCTCACAATGGGAGGGTGGGCTTGAGCTACCTGCCATCACCTCTGACCTCACAATGGGAGGGTGGGCTTGAGCTGCCCGCCATCCCCTCTGACCTCACAATGGGAGGGTGGGCTTGAGCTATCTGCCATCCCCTCTGACCTCACAATGGGAGGGTGGAGTTGAGCTACCTGCCATCCCCTCTGACCTCACAATGGGAGGGTGGGCTTGAGCTACCTGCCATCACCTCTGACCTCACAATGGGAGGGTGGAGTTGAGCTACCTGCCATCCCCTCTGACCTCACAATGGGAGGGTGGGCTTGAGCTACCTGCCATCACCTTTGACCTCACAATGGGAGGGTGGGCTTGAGCTACCTGCCATCCCCTCTGACCTCACAATGGGAGGGTGGGCTTGAGCTGCCCGCCATCACCTCTGACCTCACAATGGGAGGGTGGGCTTGAGCTGCCCGCCATCACCTCTGACCTCACAATGGGATGGTGGGCTTGAGCTACCTGCCATCCCCTCTGACCTCACAATGGGAGGGTGGGCTTGAGCTGCCCGCCATCCCCTCTGACCTCACAATGGGAGGGTGGGCTGGAGCTACCTGCCATCCCCTCTGACCTCACAATGGGAGGGTGGGCTTGAGCTACCTGCCATCACCTCTGACCTCACAATGGGAGGGTGGGCTTGAGCTGCCCGCCATCACCTCTGACCTCACAATGGGAGGGTGGGCTTGAGCTGCCCGCCATCACCTCTGACCTCACAATGGGAGGGTGGGCTTGAGCTGCCCGCCATCACCTCTGACCTCACAATGGGATGGTGGGCTTGAGCTACCTGCCATCCCCTCTGACCTCACAATGGGAGGGTGGGCTTGAGCTGCCCGCCATCCCCTCTGACCTCACAATGGGAGGGTGGGCTTGAGCTGCCAGCCATCCCCTCTGACCTCACAATGGGAGGGTGGGCTGGAGCTACCTGCCATCACCTCTGACCTCACAATGGGAGGGTGGGCTTGAGCTGCCCGCCATCCCCTCTGACCTCACAATGGGAGGGTGGGCTTTGAGCTGCCCGCCATCACCTCTGACCTCACAATGGGAGGGTGGGCTTTGAGCTGCCCACCATCCCCTCTGACCTCACAATGGGAGGGTGGGCTTTGAGCTGCCCGCCATCACCTCTGACCTCACAATGGGAGGCTGGGCTTGAGCTGCCCGCCATCACCTCTGACTTCACAATGGGAGGGTGGGCTTGAGCTGCCCGCCATCCCCTCTGACCTCACAATGGGAGGGTGGGCTTGAGCTGCCCGCCATCACCTCTGACCTCACAATGGGAGGGTGGGCTTGAGCTACCTGCCATCACCTCTGACCTCACAATGGGAGGGTGGGCTTGAGCTACCTGCCATCCCCTCTGACCTCACAATGGGAGGGTGGGCTTGAGCTGCCTGCCATCCCCTCTGAACTCACAATGGGAGGCTGGGCTTGAGCTGCCCGCCATCCCCTCTGACCTCACAATGGGAGGCTGGGCTTGAGCTACCTGCCATCACCTCTGACCTCACAATGGGAGGCTGGGCTTGAGCTGCCCGCCATCCCCTCTGACCTCACAATGGGAGGGTGGGCTTGAGCTACCTGCCATCACCTCTGACCTCACAATGGGAGGGTGGGCTTGAGCTGCCCGCCATCACCTTTGACCTCACAATGGGAGGGTGGGCTTTAGCTACCTGCCATCACCTCTGACCTCACAATGGGAGGGTGGGCTTGAGCTGCCCGCCATCACCTTTGACCTCACAATGGGAGGCTGGGCTTTAGCTACCTGCCATCACCTCTGACCTCACAATGGGAGGGTGGGCTTGAGCTACCTGCCATCACCTTTGACCTCACAATGGGAGTCTGGGCTTGAGCTACCTGCCATCCCCTCTGACCTCACAATGGGAGGCTGGGCTTGAGCTACCTGCCATCACCTTTGACCTCACAATGGGAGGGTGGGCTTGAGCTGCCCGCCATCCCCTCTGACCTCACAATGGGAGGGTGGGCTTGAGCTGTCCGCCAGCCCCTCTGACCTCACAATGGGAGGGTGGGCTTGAGCTGCCTGCCATCCCCTCTGAAATCACAATGGGAGGGTGGGCTTGAGCTGCCCGCCATCACCTCTGACCTCACAATTGGAGGGTGGGCTTGAGCTGTCCGCCAGCCCCTCTGACCTCACAATGGGAGGCTGGGCTTGAGCTGCCTGCCATCCCCTCTGACCTCACAATGGGAGGGTGGGCTTGAGCTGCCCGCCATCCCCTCTGACCTCACAATGGGATGGTGGGCTTGAGCTGCCCGCCATCCCCTCTGACCTCACAATGGGAGGGTGGGCTTGAGCTGCCTGCCATCACCTCTGACCTCACAATGGGAGGGTGGGCTTGAGCTGCCCGCCATCCCCTCTGACCTCACAATGGGAGGGTGGGCTTGAGCTACCTGCCATCCCCTCTGACCTCACAATGGGAGGGTGGGCTTGAGCTGCCCGCCATCCCCTCTGACCTCACAATGGGAGGGTGGGCTTGAGCTGCCTGCCATCACCTCTGACCTCACAATGGGAGGGTGGGCTTGAGCTGCCCGCCATCACCTCTGACCTCACAATGGGAGGGTGGGCTTGAGCTACCTGCCATCACCTCTGACCTCACGATGGGAGGGTGGGCTTGAGCTGCCTGCCATCCCCTCTGACCTCACAATGGGAGGGTGGGCTTGAGCTACCTGCCATCACCTCTGACCTCACAATGGGAGGGTGGGCTTGAGCTACCTGCCATCACCTCTGACCTCAAAATGGGAGGGTGGGCTTGAGCTGCCCGCCATCACCTCTGACCTCACAATGGGAGGGTGGGCTTGAGCTGCCCGCCATCCCCTCTGACCTCACAATGGGAGGGTGGGCTTGAGCTGCCCGCCATCCCCGCTGACCTCACAATGGGAGGGTGGGCTTGAGCTACCTGCTATCACCTTTGACCCCACAATGGGAGGGTGGGCTTGAGCTGCCCGCCATCACCTTTGACCTCACAATGGGAGGGTGGGCTTGAGCTACCTGCCATCACCTTTGACCTCACAATGGGAGGGTGGGCTTGAGCTACCTGCCCTCACCTCTGACCTCACAATGGGAGGGTGGGCTTGAGCTGCCCGCCATCCCCTCTGACCTCACAATGGGAGGCTGGGCTTGAGCTGCCTGCCATCCCCTCTGACCTCACAATGGGAGGGTGGGCTTGAGCTACCTGCCATCCCCTCTGACCTCACAATGGGAGGGTGGGCTTGAGCTACCTGCCATCCCCTCTGACCTCACAATGGGAGGGTGGGCTTGAGCTACCCGCCATCCCCTCTGAACTCACAATGGGAGGCTGGGCTTGAGCTGCCCGCCATCCCCTCTGACCTCACAATGGGAGGGTGGGCTTGAGCTGCCCGCCATCCCCTCTGACCTCACAATGGGAGGCTGGGCTTGAGCTGCCTGCCATCCCCTCTGACCTCACAATGGGAGGGTGGGCTTGAGCTACCTGCCATCCCCTCTGACCTCACAATGGGAGGGTGGGCTTGAGCTACCTGCCATCCCCTCTGACCTCACAATGGGAGGGTGGGCTTGAGCTGCCCGCCATCCCCTCTGACCTCACAATGGGAGGCTGGGCTTGAGCTGCCCGCCATCCCCTCTGACCTCACAATGGGGGGGTGGGCTTGAGCTGCCCGCCATCCCCTCTGACCTCACAATGGGACGATGGGCTTGAGCTGCCCGCCATCCCCTCTGACCTCACAATGGGAGGGTGGGCTTGAGCTGCCTGCCATCACCTCTGACCTCACAATGGGAGGGTGGGCTTGAGCTGCCTGCCATCACCTCTGACCTCACAATGGGATGGTGGGCTTGAGCTACCTGCCATCCCCTCTGACCTCACAATGGGAGGGTGGGCTTGAGCTACCTGTCATCACCTTTGACCTCACAATGGGAGGGTGGGCTTGAGCTGCCCGCCATCACCTTTGACCTCACAATGGGAGGGTGGGCTTGAGCTGCCCGCCATCCCCTCTGACCTCACAATGGGAGGGTGGGCTTGAGCTACCTGCCATCACCTCTGACCTCACAATGGGAGGGTGGAGTTGAGCTACCTGCCATCCCCTCTGACCTCACAATGGGAGGGTGGGCTTGAGCTACCTGCCATCCCCTCTGACCTCACAATGGGAGGGTGGGCTTGAGCTACCTGCCATCACCTTTGACCTCACAATGGGAGGGTGGGCTTGAGCTACCTGCCATCACCTTTGACCTCACAATGGGAGGGTGGGCTTGAGCTATCTGCCATCACCTCTGACCTCACAATGGGATGGTGGGCTTGAGCTACCTGCCATCACCTCTGACCTCACAATGGGAGGGTGGGCTTGAGCTACCTGCCATCCCCTCTGACCTCACAATGGGAGGGTGGGCTTGAGCTACCTGCCATCACCTCTGACCTCACAATGGGAGGGTGGGCTTGAGCTATCTGCCATCCCCTCTGACCTCACAATGGGAGGGTGGGCTTGAGCTACCTGCCATCCCCTCTGACCTCACAATGGGAGGGTGGGCTTGAGCTGCCCGCCATCACCTCTGACCTCACAATGGGAGGGTGGGCTTGAGCTGCCCGCCATCACCTCTGACCTCACAATGGGATGGTGGGCTTGAGCTACCTGCCATCACCTCTGACCTCACAATGGGAGGGTGGGCTTGAGCTGCCCGCCATCCCCTCTGACCTCACAATGGGAGGGTGGGCTTGAGCTGCCAGCCATCCCCTCTGACCTCACAATGGGAGGGTGGGCTGGAGCTACCTGCCATCACCTCTGACCTCACAATGGGAGGGTGGGCTTGAGCTGCCCGCCATCCCCTCTGACCTCACAATGGGAGGGTGGGCTTTGAGCTGCCCGCCATCACCTCTGACCTCACAATGGGAGGGTGGGCTTGAGCTGTCCGCCAGCCCCTCTGACCTCACAATGGGAGGCTGGGCTTGAGCTGCCCGCCATCACCTCTGACCTCACAATGGGAGGGTGGGCTTGAGCTGCCCGCCATCCCCTCTGACCTCACAATGGGAGGGTGGGCTTGAGCTGCCCGCCATCACCTCTGACCTCACAATGGGAGGGTGGGCTTGAGCTGCCCGCCATCACCTCTGACCTCACAATGGGAGGGTGGGCTTGAGCTACCTGCCATCACCTCTGACCTCACAATGGGAGGGTGGGCTTGAGGTGCCCGCCATCACCTCTGACCTCACAATGGGAGGGTGGGCTTGAGCTGCCTGCCATCACCTCTGACCTCACAATGGGAGGGTGGGCTTGAGCTGCCCGCCATCCCCTCTGACCTCACAATGGGAGGGTGGGCTTGAGCTACCTGCCATCCCCTCTGACCTTACAATGGGAGGGTGGGCTTGAGCTGCCCGCCATCCCCGCTGACCTCACAATGGGAGGGTGGGCTTGAGCTACCTGCCATCACCTCCGACCTCACAATGGGAGGGTGGGCTTGAGCTGCCCGCCATCACCTTTGACCTCACAATGGGAGGGTGGGCTTCAGCTACCTGCCATCACCTCTGACCTCACAATGGGAGGGTGGGCTTGAGCTGCCCGCCATCACCTTTGACCTCACAATGGGAGGGTGGGCTTGAGCTACCTGCCATCACCTTTGACCTCACAATGGGAGGCTGGGCTTGAGCTACCTGCCATCACCTTTGACCTCACAATGGGAGGCTGGGCTTGAGCTACCTGCCATCACCTTTGACCTCACAATGGGAGGGTGGGCTTCAGCTGCCCGCCATCACCTCTGACCTCACAATGGGAGGGTGGGCTTGAGCTGTCCGCCAGCCCCTCTGACCTCACAATGGGAGGCTGGGCTTGAGCTGCCTGCCATCCCCTCTGACCTCACAATGGGAGGGTGGGCTTGAGCTGCCCGCCATCACCTCTGACCTCACAATGGGAGGGTGGGCTTGAGCTACCTGCCATCACCTCTGACCTCACAATGGGAGGGTGGGCTTGAGCTGCCTGCCATCCCCTCTGACCTCACAATGGGAGGGTGGGCTTGAGCTACCTGCCATCACCTCTGACCTCACAATAGGAGGGTGGGCTTGAGCTACCTGCCATCACCTCTGACGTCACAATGGGAGGGTGGGCTTGAGCTGCCCGCCATCACCTCTGACCTCACAATGGGAGGGTGGGCTTGAGCTGCCCGCCATCCCCTCTGACCTCACAATGGGAGGGTGGGCTTGAGCTGCCCGCCATCCCCTCTGACCTCACAATGGGAGGGTGGGCTTGAGCTGCCCGCCATCCCCTCTGACCTCACAATGGGAGGGTGGGCTTGAGCTATCTGCCATCCCCTCTGACCTCACAATGGGAGGGTGGGCTTGAGCTACCTGCCATCACCTCTGACCTCACAATGGGAGGGTGGAGTTGAGCTACCTGCCATCCCCTCTGACCTCACAATGGGAGGGTGGGCTTGAGCTACCTGCCATCACCTTTGACCTCACAATGGGAGGGTGGGCTTGAGCTATCTGCCATCACCTCTGACCTCACAATGGGAGGGTGGGCTTGAGCTATCTGCCATCCCCTCTGACCTCACAATGGGAGGGTGGGCTTGAGCTACCTGCCATCCCCTCTGACCTCACAATGGGAGGGTGGGCTTGAGCTGCCCGCCATCACCTCTGACCTCACAATGGGAGGGTGGGCTTGAGCTGCCCGCCATCACCTCTGACCTCACAATGGGATGGTGGGCTTGAGCTACCTGCCATCCCCTCTGACCTCACAATGGGAGGGTGGGCTTGAGCTGCCCGCCATCCCCTCTGACCTCACAATGGGAGGGTGGGCTTGAGCTGCCCGCCATCACCTCTGACCTCACAATGGGAGGGTGGGCTTGAGCTGCCCGCCATCACCTCTGACCTCACAATGGGAGGGTGGGCTTGAGCTACCTGCCATCACCTCTGACCTCACAATGGGAGGGTGGGCTTGAGGTGCCCGCCATCACCTCTGACCTCACAATGGGAGGGTGGGCTTGAGCTGCCTGCCATCCCCTCTGACCTCACAATGGGAGGGTGGGCTTGAGCTACCTGCCATCACCTCTGACCTCACAATGGGAGGGTGGGCTTGAGGTGCCCGCCATCACCTCTGACCTCACAATGGGAGGGTGGGCTTGAGCTGCCTGCCATCACCTCTGACCTCACAATGGGAGGGTGGGCTTGAGCTGCCCGCCGTCCCCTCTGACCTTACAATGGGAGGGTGGGCTTGAGCTGCCCTCCATCCCCGCTGACCTCACAATGGGAGGGTGGGCTTGAGCTACCTGCCATCACCTCTGACCTCACAATGGGAGGGTGGGCTTGAGCTGCCCGCCATCACCTTTGACCTCACAATGGGAGGGTGGGCTTGAGCTGCCCGCCATCACCTTTGACCTCACAATGGGAGGGTGGGCTTGAGCTACCTGCCATCACCTTTGACCTCACAATGGGAGGCTGGGCTTGAGCTACCTGCCATCACCTTTGACCTCACAATGGGAGGGTGGGCTTGAGCTGCCCGCCATCCCCTCTGACCTCACAATGGGAGGGTGGGCTTGAGCTGCCAGCCATCCCCTCTGACCTCACAATGGGAGGGTGGGCTGGAGCTACCTGCCATCACCTCTGACCTCACAATGGGAGGGTGGGCTTGAGCTGTCCGCCAGCCCCTCTGACCTCACAATGGGAGGGTGGGCTTGAGCTGCCTGCCATCCCCTCTGACCTCACAATGGGAGGGTGGGCTTGAGCTGTCCGCCAGCCCCTCTGACCTCACAATGGGAGGCTGGGCTTGAGCTGCCTGCCATCCCCTCTGACCTCACAATGGGAGGGTGGGCTTGAGCTGCCCACCATCCCCTCTGACCTCCCAATGGGAGGGTGGGCTTGAGCTGCCTGCCATCCCCTCTGACCTCACAATGGGAGGGTGGGCTTGAGCTGCCCGCCATCCCCTCTGACCTCACAATGGGAGGGTGGGCTTGAGCTGCCCGCCATCACCTCTGACATCACAATGGGAGGGTGGGCTTGAGCTGTCCGCCAGCCCCTCTGACCTCACAATGGGAGGCTGGGCTTGAGCTGCCTGCCATCCCCTCTGACCTCACAATGGGAGGGTGGGCTTGAGCTGCCCACCATCCCCTCTGACCTCACAATGGGAGGGTGGGCTTGAGCTGCCAGCCATCCCCTCTGACCTCACAATGGGAGGGTGGGCTGGAGCTACCTGCCATCACCTCTGACCTCACAATGGGAGGGTGGGCTTGAGCTGCCCGCCATCCCCTCTGACCTCACAATGGGAGGGTGGGCTTTGAGCTGCCCGCCATCACCTCTGACCTCACAATGGGAGGGTGGGCTTGAGCTGTCCGCCAGCCCCTCTGACCTCACAATGGGAGGCTGGGCTTGAGCTGCCCGCCATCACCTCTGACCTCACAATGGGAGGGTGGGCTTGAGCTGCCCGCCATCCCCTCTGACCTCACAATGGGAGGGTGGGCTTGAGCTGCCCGCCATCACCTCTGACCTCACAATGGGAGGGTGGGCTTGAGCTGCCCGCCATCACCTCTGACCTCACAATGGGAGGGTGGGCTTGAGCTACCTGCCATCACCTCTGACCTCACAATGGGAGGGTGGGCTTGAGGTGCCCGCCATCACCTCTGACCTCACAATGGGAGGGTGGGCTTGAGCTGCCTGCCATCACCTCTGACCTCACAATGGGAGGGTGGGCTTGAGCTGCCCGCCATCCCCTCTGACCTCACAATGGGAGGGTGGGCTTGAGCTACCTGCCATCCCCTCTGACCTCACAATGGGAGGGTGGGCTTGAGCTGCCTGCCATCCCCTCTGACCTCACAATGGGAGGGTGGGCTTGAGCTACCTGCCATCCCCTTTGACCTCACAATGGGAGGGTGGGCTTGAGCTGCCTGCCATCCCCTCTGACCTCACAATGGGAGGGTGGGCTTGAGCTACCTTCCATCCCCTCTGACCTCACAATGGGAGGGTGGGCTTGAGCTACCTGCCATCACCTTTGACCTCACAATGGGAGGGTGGGCTTGAGCTACCTGCCATCCCCTCTGACCTCACAATGGGAGGGTGGGCTTGAGCTGCCCGCCATCCCCGCTGACCTCACAATGGGAGGGTGGGCTTGAGCTACCTGCCATCACCTCCGACCTCACAATGGGAGGGTGGGCTTGAGCTGCCCGCCATCACCTTTGACCTCACAATGGGAGGGTGGGCTTTAGCTACCTGCCATCACCTCTGACCTCACAATGGGAGCGTGGGCTTGAGCTGCCCGCCATCACCTTTGACCTCACAATGGGAGGGTGGGCTTGAGCTACCTGCCATCACCTTTGACCTCACAATGGGAGGGTGGGCTTGAGCTGCCTGCCATCACCTCTGACCTCACAATGGGAGGGTGGGCTTGAGCTGCCTGCCATTACCTCTGACCTCACAATGGGAGGGTGGGCTTGAGCTGCCTGCCATTACCTCTGACCTCACAATGGGAGGGTGGGCTTGAGCTGCCTGCCATTACCTTTGACCTCACAATGGGAGGGTGGGCTTGAGCTACCTGCCATCACCTTTGACCTCACAATGGGAGGGTGGGCTTGAGCTGCCTGCCATTACCTCTGACCTCACAATGGGAGGGTGGGCTTGAGCTACCTGCCATCACCTTTGACCTCACAATGGGAGGGTGGGCTTGAGCTGCCTGCCATTACCTCTGACCTCACAATGGGAGGGTGGGCTTGAGCTGCCTGCCATTACCTCTGACCTCACAATGGGAGGGTGGGCTTGAGCTGCCCGCCATCACCTCTGACCTCACAATGGGAGGGTGGGCTTGACCTGCCTGCCATCACCTCTGACCTCACAATGGGAGGGTGGGCTTGAGCTGCCTGCCATTACCTCTGACCTCACAATGGGAGGGAGGGCTTGAGCTGCCTGCCATCACCTCTGACCTCACAATGGGAGGGTGGGCTTGAGCTGCCTGCCATCCCCTCTGACCTCACAATGGGAGGGTGGGCTTGAGCTACCTGCCATCCCCTCTGACCTCACAATGGGAGGGTGGGCTTGAGCTGCCTGCCATCACCTCTGACCTCACAATGGGAGGGTGGGCTTGAGCTACCTGCCATCACCTCTGACCTCACAATGGGAGGGTGGGCTTGAGCTACCTGCCATCACCTCTGACCTCACAATGGGAGGGTGGGCTTGAGCTACCTGCCATCCCCTCTGACCTCACAATGGGAGGGTGGGCTTGAGCTGCCTGCCATCACCTCTGACCTCACAATGGGAGGGTGGGCTTGAGCTACCTGCCATCACCTCTGACCTCACAATGGGAGGGAGGGCTTGAGCTGCCTGCCATCACCTCTGACCTCACAATGGGAGGGTGGGCTTGAGCTGCCTGCCATCCCCTCTGACCTCACAATGGGAGGGTGGGCTTGAGCTACCTGCCATCCCCTCTGACCTCACAATGGGAGGGTGGGCTTGAGCTGCCTGCCATCCCCTCTGACCTCACAATGGGAGGGTGGGCTTGAGCTACCTGCCATCCCCTCTGACCTCACAATGGGAGGGTGGGCTTGAGCTGCCTGCCATCACCTCTGTCCTCACAATGGGAGGGTGGGCTTGAGCTGCCTGCCATCACCTCTGACCTCACAATGGGAGGGTGGGCTTGAGCTACCTGCCATCACCTCTGACCTCACAATGGGAGGGTGGGCTTGAGCTTCCTGCCATTACCTCTGACCTCACAATGGGAGGCTGGGCTTGAGCTACCTGACATCACCTCCGACCTCACAATGGGGGGGTGGGCTTGAGCTGCCTGCCATCACCTCTGACCTCACAATGGGAGGGTGGGCTTGAGCTACCTGACATCACCTCCGACCTCACAATGGGGGGGTGGGCTTGAGCTGCCTGCCATTACCTCTGACCTCACAATGGGAGGCTGGGCTTGAGCTACCTGACATCACCTCCGACCTCACAATGGGGGGGTGGGCTTGAGCTGCCTGCCATCTCCTCTGACCTCACAATGGGAGGGTGGGCTTGAGCTGCCTGCCATCCCCTCTGACCTCACAATGGGAGGGTGGGCTTGAGCTACCTGCCATCCCCTCTGACCTCACAATGGGAGGGTGGGCTTGAGCTGCCCGCCATCCCCTCTGACCTCACAATGGGAGGCTGGGCTTGAGCTGCCCGCCATCCCCTCTGACCTCACAATGGGGGGGTGGGCTTGAGCTGCCCGCCATCCCCTCTGACCTCACAATGGGACGATGGGCTTGAGCTGCCCGCCATCCCCTCTGACCTCACAATGGGAGGGTGGGCTTGAGCTGCCTGCCATCACCTCTGACCTCACAATGGGAGGGTGGGCTTGAGCTGCCTGCCATCACCTCTGACCTCACAATGGGATGGTGGGCTTGAGCTACCTGCCATCACCTCTGACCTCACAATGGGAGGGTGGGCTTGAGCTACCTGCCATCCCCTCTGACCTCACAATGGGAGGGTGGGCTTGAGCTACCTGTCATCACCTTTGACCTCACAATGGGAGGGTGGGCTTGAGCTGCCCGCCATCACCTTTGACCTCACAATGGGAGGGTGGGCTTGAGCTGCCCGCCATCCCCTCTGACCTCACAATGGGAGGGTGGGCTTGAGCTACCTGCCATCACCTCTGACCTCACAATGGGAGGGTGGAGTTGAGCTACCTGCCATCCCCTCTGACCTCACAATGGGAGGGTGGGCTTGAGCTACCTGCCATCCCCTCTGACCTCACAATGGGAGGGTGGGCTTGAGCTACCTGCCATCACCTTTGACCTCACAATGGGAGGGTGGGCTTGAGCTACCTGCCATCACCTTTGACCTCACAATGGGAGGGTGGGCTTGAGCTATCTGCCATCACCTCTGACCTCACAATGGGAGGGTGGGCTTGAGCTACCTGCCATCCCCTCTGACCTCACAATGGGAGGGTGGGCTTGAGCTACCTGCCATCACCTCTGACCTCACAATGGGAGGGTGGGCTTGAGCTATCTGCCATCCTCTCTGACCTCACAATGGGAGGGTGGGCTTGAGCTACCTGCCATCCCCTCTGACCTCACAATGGGAGGGTGGGCTTGAGCTGCCCGCCATCACCTCTGACCTCACAATGGGAGGGTGGGCTTGAGCTGCCCGCCATCACCTCTGACCTCACAATGGGATGGTGGGCTTGAGCTACCTGCCATCACCTCTGACCTCACAATGGGAGGGTGGGCTTGAGCTGCCCGCCATCCCCTCTGACCTCACAATGGGAGGGTGGGCTTGAGCTGCCAGCCATCCCCTCTGACCTCACAATGGGAGGGTGGGCTGGAGCTACCTGCCATCACCTCTGACCTCACAATGGGAGGGTGGGCTTGAGCTGCCCGCCATCCCCTCTGACCTCACAATAAGAGGGTGGGCTTTGAGCTGCCCGCCATCACCTCTGACCTCACAATGGGAGGGTGGGCTTGAGCTGTCCGCCAGCCCCTCTGACCTCACAATGGGAGGCTGGGCTTGAGCTGCCCGCCATCACCTCTGACCTCACAATGGGAGGGTGGGCTTGAGCTGCCCGCCATCCCCTCTGACCTCACAATGGGAGGGTGGGCTTGAGCTGCCCGCCATCACCTCTGACCTCACAATGGGAGGGTGGGCTTGAGCTGCCCGCCATCACCTCTGACCTCACAATGGGAGGGTGGGCTTGAGCTACCTGCCATCACCTCTGACCTCACAATGGGAGGGTGGGCTTGAGGTGCCCGCCATCACCTCTGACCTCACAATGGGAGGGTGGGCTTGAGCTGCCTGCCATCACCTCTGACCTCACAATGGGAGGGTGGGCTTGAGCTGCCCGCCATCCCCTCTGACCTCACAATGGGAGGGTGGGCTTGAGCTACCTGCCATCCCCTCTGACCTTACAATGGGAGGGTGGGCTTGAGCTGCCCGCCATCCCCGCTGACCTCACAATGGGAGGGTGGGCTTGAGCTACCTGCCATCACCTCCGACCTCACAATGGGAGGGTGGGCTTGAGCTGCCCGCCATCACCTTTGACCTCACAATGGGAGGGTGGGCTTTAGCTACCTGCCATCACCTCTGACCTCACAATGGGAGGGTGGGCTTGAGCTGCCCGCCATCACCTTTGACCTCACAATGGGAGGGTGGGCTTGAGCTACCTGCCATCACCTTTGACCTCACAATGGGAGGCTGGGCTTGAGCTACCTGCCATCACCTTTGACCTCACAATGGGAGGCTGGGCTTGAGCTACCTGCCATCACCTTTGACCTCACAATGGGAGGGTGGGCTTCAGCTGCCCGCCATCACCTCTGACCTCACAATGGGAGGGTGGGCTTGAGCTGTCCGCCAGCCCCTCTGACCTCACAATGGGAGGCTGGGCTTGAGCTGCCTGCCATCCCCTCTGACCTCACAATGGGAGGGTGGGCTTGAGCTGCCCGCCATCACCTCTGACCTCACAATGGGAGGGTGGGCTTGAGCTACCTGCCATCACCTCTGACCTCACAATGGGAGGGTGGGCTTGAGCTGCCTGCCATCCCCTCTGACCTCACAATGGGAGGGTGGGCTTGAGCTACCTGCCATCACCTCTGACCTCACAATAGGAGGGTGGGCTTGAGCTACCTGCCATCACCTCTGATGTCACAATGGGAGGGTGGGCTTGAGCTGCCCGCCATCACCTCTGACCTCACAATGGGAGGGTGGGCTTGAGCTGCCCGCCATCCCCTCTGACGTCACAATGGGAGGGTGGGCTTGAGCTGCCCGCCATCCCCTCTGACCTCACAATGGGAGGGTGGGCTTGAGCTGCCCGCCATCCCCTCTGACCTCACAATGGGAGGGTGGGCTTGAGCTATCTGCCATCCCCTCTGACCTCACAATGGGAGGGTGGGCTTGAGCTACCTGCCATCACCTCTGACCTCACAATGGGAGGGTGGAGTTGAGCTACCTGCCATCCCCTCTGACCTCACAATGGGAGGGTGGGCTTGAGCTACCTGCCATCACCTTTGACCTCACAATGGGAGGGTGGGCTTGAGCTATCTGCCATCACCTCTGACCTCACAATGGGAGGGTGGGCTTGAGCTATCTGCCATCCCCTCTGACCTCACAATGGGAGGGTGGGCTTGAGCTACCTGCCATCCCCTCTGACCTCACAATGGGAGGGTGGGCTTGAGCTGCCCGCCATCACCTCTGACCTCACAATGGGAGGGTGGGCTTGAGCTGCCCGCCATCACCTCTGACCTCACAATGGGATGGTGGGCTTGAGCTACCTGCCATCCCCTCTGACCTCACAATGGGAGGGTGGGCTTGAGCTGCCCGCCATCCCCTCTGACCTCACAATGGGAGGGTGGGCTTGAGCTGCCCGCCATCACCTCTGACCTCACAATGGGAGGGTGGGCTTGAGCTGCCCGCCATCACCTCTGACCTCACAATGGGAGGGTGGGCTTGAGCTACCTGCCATCACCTCTGACCTCACAATGGGAGGGTGGGCTTGAGGTGCCCGCCATCACCTCTGACCTCACAATGGGAGGGTGGGCTTGAGCTGCCTGCCATCACCTCTGACCTCACAATGGGAGGGTGGGCTTGAGCTGCCCGCCGTCCCCTCTGACCTTACAATGGGAGGGTGGGCTTGAGCTGCCCTCCATCCCCGCTGACCTCACAATGGGAGGGTGGGCTTGAGCTACCTGCCATCACCTCTGACCTCACAATGGGAGGGTGGGCTTGAGCTGCCCGCCATCACCTTTGACCTCACAATGGGAGGGTGGGCTTTAGCTACCTGCCATCACCTCTGACCTCACAATGGGAGGGTGGGCTTGAGCTGCCCGCCATCACCTTTGACCTCACAATGGGAGGGTGGGCTTGAGCTACCTGCCATCACCTTTGACCTCACAATGGGAGGCTGGGCTTGAGCTACCTGCCATCACCTCTGACCTCACAATGGGAGGGTGGGCTTGAGCTGCCCGCCATCCCCTCTGACCTCACAATGGGAGGGTGGGCTTGAGCTGCCAGCCATCCCCTCTGACCTCACAATGGGAGGGTGGGCTGGAGCTACCTGCCATCACCTCTGACCTCACAATGGGAGGGTGGGCTTGAGCTGTCCGCCAGCCCCTCTGACCTCACAATGGGAGGGTGGGCTTGAGCTGCCTGCCATCCCCTCTGACCTCACAATGGGAGGGTGGGCTTGAGCTGTCCGCCAGCCCCTCTGACCTCACAATGGGAGGCTGGGCTTGAGCTGCCTGCCATCCCCTCTGACCTCACAATGGGAGGGTGGGCTTGAGCTGCCCACCATCCCCTCTGACCTCCCAATGGGAGGGTGGGCTTGAGCTGCCTGCCATCCCCTCTGACCTCACAATGGGAGGGTGGGCTTGAGCTGCCCGCCATCCCCTCTGACCTCACAATGGGAGGGTGGGCTTGAGCTGCCCGCCATCACCTCTGACCTCACAATGGGAGGGTGGGCTTGAGCTGTCCGCCAGCCCCTCTGACCTCACAATGGGAGGGTGGGCTTGAGCTGCCCGCCATCCCCTCTGACCTCACAATGGGAGGGTGGGCTTGAGCTGCCCACCATCCCCTCTGACCTCACAATGGGAGCGTGGGCTTGAGCTGCCAGCCATCCCCTCTGACCTCACAATGGGAGGGTGGGCTGGAGCTACCTGCCATCACCTCTGACCTCACAATGGGAGGGTGGGCTTGAGCTGCCCGCCATCCCCTCTGACCTCACAATGGGAGGGTGGGCTTTGAGCTGCCCGCCATCACCTCTGACCTCACAATGGGAGGGTGGGCTTGAGCTGTCCGCCAGCCCCTCTGACCTCACAATGGGAGGCTGGGCTTGAGCTGCCCGCTATCACCTCTGACCTCACAATGGGAGGGTGGGCTTGAGCTGCCCGCCATCCCCTCTGACCTCACAATGGGAGGGTGGGCTTGAGCTGCCCGCCATCACCTCTGACCTCACAATGGGAGGGTGGGCTTGAGCTCCCCGCCATCACCTCTGACCTCACAATGGGAGGGTGGGCTTGAGCTACCTGCCATCACCTCTGACCTCACAATGGGAGGGTGGGCTTGAGGTGCCCGCCATCACCTCTGACCTCACAATGGGAGGGTGGGCTTGAGCTGCCTGCCATCACCTCTGACCTCACAATGGGAGGGTGGGCTTGAGCTGCCCGCCATCCCCTCTGACCTCACAATGGGAGGGTGGGCTTGAGCTACCCGCCATCCCCTCTGACCTCACAATGGGAGGGTGGGCTTGAGCTGCCTGCCATCACCTCTGACCTCACAATGGGAGGGTGGGCTTGAGCTGCCCGCCATCCCCTCTGACCTCACAATGGGAGGGTGGGCTTGAGCTGCCCGCCATCCCCTCTGACCTCACAATGGGAGGGTGGGCTTGAGCTGCCTGCCATCCCCTCTGACCTCACAATGGGAGGGTGGGCTTGAGCTACCTGCCATCCCCTCTGACCTCACAATGGGAGGGTGGGCTTGAGCTGCCTGCCATCCCCTCTGACCTCACAATGGGAGGGTGGGCTTGAGCTACCTTCCATCCCCTCTGACCTCACAATGGGAGGGTGGGCTTGAGCTACCTGCCATCACCTTTGACCTCACAATGGGAGGGTGGGCTTGAGCTACCTGCCATCCCCTCTGACCTCACAATGGGAGGGTGGGCTTGAGCTGCCCGCCATCCCCGCTGACCTCACAATGGGAGGGTGGGCTTGAGCTACCTGCCATCACCTCCGACCTCACAATGGGAGGGTGGGCTTGAGCTGCCCGCCATCACCTTTGACCTCACAATGGGAGGGTGGGCTTTAGCTACCTGCCATCACCTCTGACCTCACAATGGGAGCGTGGGCTTGAGCTGCCCGCCATCACCTTTGACCTCACAATGGGAGGGTGGGCTTGAGCTACCTGCCATCACCTTTGACCTCACAATGGGAGGCTGGGCTTGAGCTACCTGCCATCACCTTTGACCTCACAATGGGAGGCTGGGCTTGAGCTACCTGCCATCACCTTTGACCTCACAATGGGAGGGTGGGCTTCAGCTGCCCGCCATCACCTCTGACCTCACAATGGGAGGGTGGGCTTTGAGCTGCCCGCCATCACCTCTGACCTCACAATGGGAGGGTGGGCTTGAGCTGCCCGCCATCACCTCTGACCTCACAATGGGAGGGTGGGCTTGAGCTGTCCGCCAGCCCCTCTGACCTCACAATGGGAGGCTGGGCTTGAGCTGCCTGCCATCCCCTCTGACCTCACAATGGGAGGGTGGGCTTGAGCTGCCCGCCATCACCTCTGACCTCACAATGGGAGGGTGGGCTTGAGCTGCCCGCCATCACCTCTGACCTCACAATGGGAGGGTGGGCTTGAGCTACCTGCCATCACCTCTGACCTCACAATGGGAGGGTTGGCTTGAGCTGCCTGCCATCCCCTCTGACCTCACAATGGGAGGGTGGGCTTGAGCTACCTGCCATCACCTCTGACCTCACAATGGGAGGGTGGGCTTGAGCTACCTGCCATCACCTCTGACGTCACAATGGGAGGGTGGGCTTGAGCTGCCCGCCATCCCCTCTGACCTCACAATGGGAGGGTGGGCTTGAGATGCCCGCCATCCCCTCTGACCTCACAATGGGAGGGTGGGCTTGAGCTGCCCGCCATCCCCTCTGACCTCACAATGGGAGGGTGGGCTTGAGCTGCCCGCCATCCCCTCTGACCTCACAATGGGAGGGTGGGCTTGAGCTATCTGCCATCCCCTCTGACCTCACAATGGGAGGGTGGGCTTGAGCTGCCCGCCATCACCTCTGACCTCACAATGGGAGGGTGGGCTTGAGCTACCTGCCATCACCTCTGACCTCACAATGGGAGGGTGGGCTTGAGCTGCCTGCCATCCCCTCTGACCTCACAATGGGAGGGTGGGCTTGAGCTACCTGCCATCACGTCTGACCTCACAATGGGAGGGTGGGCTTGAGCTACCTGCCATCACCTCTGACCTCACAATGGGAGGGTGGGCTTGAGCTGCCCGCCATCCCCTCTGACCTCACAATGGGAGGGTGGGCTTGAGCTGCCCGCCATCCCCTCTGACCTCACAATGGGAGGGTGGGCTTGAGCTACCTGCCATCCCCTCTGACCTCACAATGGGAGGGTGGGCTTGAGCTGCCTGCCATTACCTCTGACCTCACAATGGGAGGGTGGGCTTGAGCTGCCCGCCATCCCCGCTGACCTCACAATGGGAGGGTGGGCTTGAGCTGCCCGCCATCCCCGCTGACCTCACAATGGGAGGGTGGGCTTGAGCTACCTGCTATCACCTTTGACCCCACAATTGGAGGGTGGGCTTGAGCTGCCCGCCATCCCCGCTGACCTCACAATGGGAGGGTGGGCTTGAGCTACCTGCTATCACCTCTGACCTCACAATGGGAGGTTGGGCTTGAGCTGCCCGCCATCACCTTTGACCTCACAATGGGAGGGTGGGCTTGAGCTACCTGCCATCACCTTTGACCTCACAATGGGAGGCTGGGCTTGAGCTACCTGCCCTCTCCTCTGACCTCACAATGGGAGGGTGGGCTTGAGCTGCCCGCCATCCCCTCTGACCTCACAATGGGAGGCTGGGCTTGAGCTGCCTGCCATCCCCTCTGACCTCACAATGGGAGGGTGGGCTTGAGCTACCTGCCATCCCCTCTGACCTCACAATGGGAGGGTGGGCTTGAGCTACCTGCCATCCCCTCTGACCTCACAATGGGAGGGTGGGCTTGAGCTACCTGCCATCCCCTCTGACCTCACAATGGGAGGGTGGGCTTGAGCTACCTGCCATCACCTTTGACCTCACAATGGGAGGGTGGGCTTTAGCTACCTGCCCTCACCTCTGACCTCACAATGGGAGGCTGGGCTTGAGCTACCTGCCATCACCTTTGACCTCACAATGGGAGGGTGTGCTTGAGCTACCTGCCATCACCTTTGACCTCACAATGGGAGGCTGGGCTTGAGCTACCTGCCCTCACCTCTGACCTCACAATGGGAGGGTGGGCTTGAGCTACCTGCCATCACCTTTGACCTCACAATGGGAGGGTGGGCTTGAGCTGCCCGCCATCCCCTCTGACCTCACAATGGGAGGCTGGGCTTGAGCTGCCTGCCATCCCCTCTGACCTCACAATGGGAGGGTGGGCTTGAGCTGCCCGCCATCCCCTCTGACCTCACAATGGGAGGGTGGGCTTGAGCTACCTGCCATCACCTTTGACCTCACAATGGGAGGGTGGGCTTGAGCTGCCCGCCATCTCCTCTGACCTCACAATGGGAGGGTGGGCTTGAGCTACCTGCCATCTCCTCTGACCTCACAATGGGAGGGTGGGCTTGAGCTGCCCGCCATCTCCTCTGACCTCACAATGGGAGGGTGGGCTTGAGCTACCTGCCATCACCTTTGACCTCACAATGGGAGGGTGGGCTTGAGCTACCTGCCATCTCCTCTGACCTCACAATGGGAGGGTGGGCTTGAGCTACCTGCCATCACCTTTGAACTCACAATGGGAGGGTGGGCTTGAGCTGCCCGCCATCTCCTCTGACCTCACAATGGGAGGGTGGGCTTGAGCTGCCTGCCATCCCCTCTGACCTCACAATGGGAGGGTGGGCTTGAGGTGCCCGCCATCACCTCTGACCTCACAATTGGAGGGTGGGCTTGAACTGCCTGCCATCACCTCTGACCTCACAATGGGAGGGTGGGCTTGAGGTGCCCGCCATCACCTCTGACCTCACAATGGGAGGGTGGGCTTGAGCTGCCTGCCATCACCTCTGACCTCACAATGGGAGGGTGGGCTTGAGCTGCCCGCCATTCCCTCTGACCTCACAATGGGAGGGTGGGCTGGAGCTACCTGCCATCACCTCTGACCTCACAATGGGAGGGTGGGCTTGAGCTGCCTGCCATCACCTCTGACCTCACAATGGGAGGCTGGGCTTGAGCTGCCTGCCATCCCCTCTGACCTCACAATGGGAGGGTGGGCTTGAGCTTCCTGCCATCCCCTCTGACCTCACAATGGGAGGGTGGGCTTGAGCTGCCCGCCATCCCCTCTGACCTCACAATGGGAGGGTGGGCTTGAGCTACCTGCCATCACCTTTGACCTCACAATGGGAGGGTGGGCTTGAGCTGCCCGCCATCCCCTCTGACCTCACAATGGGAGGGTGGGCTTGAGCTACCTGCCATCTCCTCTGACCTCACAATGGGAGGGTGGGCTTGAGCTACCTGCCATCACCTTTGACCTCACAATGGGAGGGTGGGCTTTAGCTACCTGCCATCACCTCTGACCTCACAATGGGAGGGTGGGCTTGAGCTGCCCGCCATCCCCTCTGACCTCACAATGGGAGGGTGGGCTTGAGCTACCTGCCATCACCTTTGACCTCACAATGGGAGGCTGGGCTTGAGCTACCTGCCATCACCTTTGACCTCACAATGGGAGGCTGGGCTTGAGCTACCTGCCATCACCTTTGACCTCACAATGGGAGGGTGGGCTGGAGCTGCCTGCCATCCCCTCTGACCTCACAATGGGAGGGTGGGCTTGAGCTGCCCGCCATCACCTCTGACCTCACAATGGGAGGCTGGGCTTGAGCTACCTGCCATCACCTTTGACCTCACAATGGGAGGGTGGGCTGGAGCTGCCTGCCATCCCCTCTGACCTCACAATGGGAGGGTGGGCTGGAGCTGCCCGCCATCACCTCTGACCTCACAATGGGAGGGTGGGCTTGAGCTGCCTGCCATCCCCTCTGACCTCACAATGGGAGGGTGGGCTTGAGCTGCCCGCCATCACCTCTGACCTCACAATGGGAGGGTGGGCTTGAGCTGCCCGCCATCACCTCTGACCTCACAATGGGATGGTGGGCTTGAGCTACCTGCCATCCCCCCTGACCTAACAATGGGAGGCTGGGCTTGAGCTACCTGCCATCCCCTCTGACCTCACAATGGGAGGGTGGGCTTGAGCTGCCTGCCATCCCCTCAGACCTCACAATGGGAGGGTGGGCTTGAGCTACCTGCCATCCCCTCTGACCTCACAATGGGAGGGTGGGCTTGAGCTGCCTGCCATCACCTCTGACCTCACAATGGGAGGGTGGGCTTGAGCTACCTGCCATCCCCTCTGACCTCACAATGGGAGGGTGGGCTTGAGCTGCCTGCCATCACCTCTGACCTCACAATGGGAGGGTGGGCTTGAGCTGCCTGCCATCACCTCTGACCTCACAATGGGAGGGTGGGCTTGAGCTGCCCGCCATCCCCTCTGACCTCACAATGGGAGGGTGGGCTTGAGCTGCCTGCCATCCCCTCTGACCTCACAATGGGAGGGTGGGCTTGAGCTGCCTGCCATCACCTCTGACCTCACAATGGGAGGGTGGGCTTGAGCTGCCCGCCATCCCCTCTGACCTCACAATGGGAGGCTGGGCTTGAGCTGCCTGCCATCCCCTCTGACCTCACAATGGGAGGGTGGGCTTGAGCTGCCCGCCATCACCTCTGACCTCACAATGGGAGGCTGGGCTTGAGCTACCTGCCATCACCTTTGACCTCACAATGGGAGGGTGGGCTGGAGCTGCCTGCCATCCCCTCTGACCTCACAATGGGAGGGTGGGCTGGAGCTGCCCGCCATCACCTCTGACCTCACAATGGGAGGGTGGGCTTGAGCTGCCTGCCATCCCCTCTGACCTCACAATGGGAGGGTGGGCTTGAGCTGCCCGCCATCACCTCTGACCTCACAATGGGAGGGTGGGCTTGAGCTGCCCGCCATCACCTCTGACCGCACAATGGGATGGTGGGCTTGAGCTACCTGCCATCCCCCCTGACCTAACAATGGGAGGCTGGGCTTGAGCTACCTGCCATCCCCTCTGACCTCACAATGGGAGGGTGGGCTTGAGCTGCCTGCCATCCCCTCTGACCTCACAATGGGAGGGTGGGCTTGAGCTACCTGCCATCCCCTCTGACCTCACAATGGGAGGGTGGGCTTGAGCTACCTGCCATCCCCTCTGACCTCACAATGGGAGGGTGGGCTTGAGCTGCCTGCCATCACCTCTGACCTCACAATGGGAGGGTGGGCTTGAGCTGCCCGCCATCCCCTCTGACCTCACAATGGGACGATGGGCTTGAGCTGCCTGCCATCCCCTCTGACGTCACAATTGGAGGGTGGGCTTGAGCTGCCTGCCATCACCTCTGACCTCACAATGGGAGGGTGGGCTTGAGCTGCCTGCCATCACCTCTGACCTCACAATGGGAGGGTGGGCTTGAGCTGCCTGCCATCACCTCTGACCTCACAATGGGAGGGTGGGCTTGAGCTGCCTGCCATTGACCTCAAAATGGGAGGGTGGGCTTGAGCTACCTGCCATTACCTCTGACCTCACAATGGGAGGGTGGGCTTGAGCTGCCTGCCATTACCTCTGACCTCACAATGGGAGGGTGGGCTTGAGCTGCCTGCCATCACCTCTGACCTCACAATGGGAGGGTGGGCTTGAGCTGCCTGCCATTACCTCTGACCTCACAATGGGAGGGTGGGCTTGAGCTACCTGCCATTACCTCTGACCTCACAATGGGAGGGTGGGCTTGAGCTACCTGCCATTACCTCTGACCTCACAATGGGAGGGTGGGCTTGAGCTACCTGCCATTACCTCTGACCTCACAATGGGAGGGTGGGCTTGAGCTGCCTGCCATTACCTCTGACCTCACAATGGGAGGGTGGGCTTGAGCTGCCTGCCATCACCTCTGACCTCACAATGGGAGGGTGGGCTTGAGCTGCCTGCCATTACCTCTGACCTCACAATGGGAGGGTGGGCTTGAGCTGCCTGCCATTACCTCTGACCTCACAATGGGAGGGTGGGCTTGAGCTGCCTGCCATTACCTCTGACCTCACAATGGGAGGGTGGGCTTGAGCTGCCTGCCATCCCCTCTGACCTCACAATGGGAGGGAGGGCTTGAGCTGCCTGCCATCACCTCTGACCTCACAATGGGAGGGTGGGCTTGAGCTGCCTGCCATCCCCTCTGACCTCACAATGGGAGGGTGGGCTTGAGCTGCCTGCCATCACCTCTGACCTCACAATGGGAGGGTGGGCTTGAGCTGCCTGCCATCCCCTCTGACCTCACAATGGGAGGGTGGGCTTGAGCTACCTGCCATCCCCTCTGACCTCACAATGGGAGGGTGGGCTTGAGCTGCCTGCCATCCCCTCTGACCTCACAATGGGAGGGTGGGCTTGAGCTGCCTGCCATCACCTCTGACCTCACAATGGGGGGGTGGGCTTGAGCTGCCCGCCATCCCCTCTGACCTCACAATGGGAGGGTGGGCTTGAGCTGCCCGCCATCACCTCTGACCTCACAATGGGAGGGTGGGCTTGAGCTGCCTGCCATCACCTCTGACCTCACAATGGGGGGGTGGGCTTGAGCTGCCTGCCATCACCTCTGACCTCACAATGGGAGGGTGGGCTTGAGCTGCCCGCCATCCCCTCTGACCTCACAATGGGGGGGTGGGCTTGAGCTGCCCGCCATCCCCTCTGACCTCACAATGGGAGGGTGGGCTTGAGCTGCCCGCCATCACCTCTGACCTCACAATGGGAGGGTGGGCTTGAGCTGCCTGCCATCACGTCTGACCTCACAATGGGGGGGTGGGCTTGAGCTGCCTGCCATCACCTCTGACCTCACAATGGGAGGGTGGGCTTGAGCTGCCTGCCATCACCTCTGACCTCACAATGGGGGGGTGGGCTTGAGCTGCCCGCCATCCCCTCTGACCTCACAATGGGAGGGTGGGCTTGAGCTGCCTGCCATCACCTCTGACCTCACAATGGGGGGGTGGGCTTGAGCTGCCCGCCATCCCCTCTGACCTCACAATGGGAGGGTGGGCTTGAGCTGCCTGCCATCACCTCTGACCTCACAATGGGAGGGTGGGCTTGAGCTGCCCGCCATCCCCTCTGACCTCACAATGGGAGGGTGGGCTTGAGCTGCCCGCCATCCCCTCTGACCTCACAATGGGGGGGTGGGCTTGAGCTGCCCGCCATCCCCTCTGAACTCACAATGGGAGGCTGGGCTTGAGCTGCCTGCCATCCCCTCTGACCTCACAATGGGAGGGTGGGCTTGAGCTACCTGCCATCACCTCTGACCTCACAATGGGAGGGTGGGCTTGAGCTGCCCGCCATCACCTCTGACCTCACAATGGGGGGGTGGGCTTGAACTGCCTGCCATCACCTCTGACCTCACAATGGGAGGGTGGGCTTGAGCTGCCCGCCATCACCTCTGACCTCACAATGGGGGGGTGGGCTTGAACTGCCTGCCATCACCTCTGACCTCACAATGGGAGGGTGGGCTTGAGCTGCCCGCCATCACCTCTGACCTCACAATGGGGGGGTGGGCTTGAGCTACCTGCCATCACCTCTGACCTCACAATGGGGGGGTGGGCTTGAGCTGCCCGCCATCACCTCTGACCTCACAATGGGGGGGTGGGCTTGAACTGCCTGCCATCACCTCTGACCTCACAATGGGAGGGTGGGCTTGAGCTGCCCGCCATCACCTCTGACCTCACAATGGGGGGGTGGGCTTGAACTGCCCGCCATCACCTCTGACCTCACAATGGGAGGGTGGGCTTGAGCTGCCCGCCATCACCTCTGACCTCACAATGGGGGGGTGGGCTTGAGCTACCTGCCATCACCTCTGACCTCACAATGGGGGGGTGGGCTTGAGCTGCCCGCCATCACCTCTGACCTCACAATGGGGGGGTGGGCTTGAACTGCCTGCCATCACCTCTGACCTCACAATGGGAGGGTGGGCTTGAACTGCCTGCCATCCCCTCTGACCTCACAATGGGAGGGTGGGCTTGAGCTGCCTGCCATCCCCTCTGACCTCACAATGGGAGGGTGGGCTTGAACTGCCTGCCATCACCTCTGACCTCACAATGGGGGGGTGGGCTTGAGCTGCCTGCCATCACCTCTGACCTCACAATGGGGGGGTGGGCTTGAGCTGCCTGCCATCACCTCTGACCTCACAATGGGGGGGTGGGCTTGAGCTGCCTGCCATCACCTCCGACCTCACAATGGGAGGGTGGGCTTGAGCTGCCTGCCATCACCTCTGACCTCACAATGGGGGGGTGGGCTTGAGCTGCCCGCCATCCCCTCTGAACTCACAATGGGGGGGTGGGCTTGAGCTGCCCGCCATCCCCTCTGAACTCACAATGGGGGGGTGGGCTTGAGCTACCTGACATCACCTCCGACCTCACAATGGGGGGGTGGGCTTGAGCTACCTGCCATCACCTCTGACCTCACAATGGGGGGGTGGGCTTGAGCTGCCCGCCATCCCCTCTGAACTCACAATGGGGGGGTGGGCTTGAGCTGCCCGCCATCCCCTCTGAACTCACAATGGGAGGGTGGGCTTGAGCTGCCCGCCATCCCCTCTGAACTCACAATGGGGGGGTGGGCTTGAGCTGCCCGCCATCCCCTCTGAACTCACAATGGGGGGGTGGGCTTGAGCTGCCCGCCATCCCCTCTGACCTCACAATGGGAGGGTGGGCTTGAGCTGCCTGCCATCACCTCTGACCTTACAATGGGGGGGTGGGCTTGAGCTACCTGACATCACCTCCGACCTCACAATGGGGGGGTGGGCTTGAGCTGCCCGCCATCCCCTCTGACCTCACAATGGGAGGGTGGGCTTGAGCTGCCCGCCATCCCCTCTGACCTCACAATGGGAGGGTGGGCTTGAGCTGCCTGCCATCACCTTTGACCTCACAATGGGAGGGTGGGCTTGAGCTACCTGACATCACCTCCGACCTCACAATGGGGGGGTGGGCTTGAGCTACCTGCCATCACCTCTGACCTCACAATGGGGGGGTGGGCTTGAGCTGCCTGCCATCACCTCTGACCTCACAATGGGAGGGTGGGCTTGAGCTACCTGCCATCCCCTCTGACCTCACAATGGGGGGGTGGGCTTGAGCTGCCTGCCATCACCTCTGACCTCACAATGGGAGGGTGGGCTTGAGCTACCTGCCATCCCCTCTGACCTCACAATGGGAGGGTGGGCTTGAGCTGCCTGCCATCACCTCTGACCTCACAATGGGGGGGTGGGCTTGAGCTGCCCGCCATCCCCTCTGAACTCACAATGGGGGGGTGGGCTTGAGCTACCTGCCATCCCCTCTGACCTCACAATGGGAGGGTGGGCTTGAGCTGCCTGCCATCACCTCCGACCTCACAATGGGGGGGTGGGCTTGAGCTGCCCGCCATCCCCTCTGACCTCACAATGGGAGGGTGGGCTTGAGCTGCCCGCCATCCCCTCTGACCTCACAATGGGAGGGTGGGCTTGAGCTGCCCGCCATCCCCTCTGACCTCACAATGGGGGGGTGGGCTTGAGCTGCCCGCCATCCCCTCTGACCTCACAATGGGAGGGTGGGCTTGAGCTGCCTGCCATCCCCTCTGACCTCACAATGGGGGGGTGGGCTTGAGCTACCTGCCATCCCCTCTGAACTCACAATGGGAGGGTGGGCTTGAGCTGCCTGCCATTACCTCTGACCTTACAATGGGAGGGTGGGCTTGAGCTGCCCGCCATCCCCTCTGAACTCACAATGGGGGGGTGGGCTTGAGCTGCCCGCCATCCCCTCTGACCTCACAATGGGAGGGTGGGCTTGAGCTGCCTGCCATCCCCTCTGACCTCACAATGGGGGGGTGGGCTTGAGCTGCCTGCCATTACCTCTGACCTTACAATGGGAGGGTGGGCTTGAGCTGCCCGCCATCCCCTCTGAACTCACAATGGGGGGGTGGGCTTGAGCTGCCTGCCATCTCCTCTGACCTCACAATGGGAGGGTGGGCTTGAGCTACCTGCCATCTCCTCTGACCTCACAATGGGAGGGTGGGCTTGAGCTGCCCGCCATCTCCTCTGACCTCACAATGGGAGGGTGGGCTTGAGCTACCTGCCATCACCTTTGACCTCACAATGGGAGGGTGGGCTTGAGCTACCTGCCATCTCCTCTGACCTCACAATGGGAGGGTGGGCTTGAGCTACCTGCCATCACCTTTGAACTCACAATGGGAGGGTGGGCTTGAGCTGCCCGCCATCTCCTCTGACCTCACAATGGGAGGGTGGGCTTGAGCTGCCTGCCATCCCCTCTGACCTCACAATGGGAGGGTGGGCTTGAGGTGCCCGCCATCACCTCTGACCTCACAATGGGAGGGTGGGCTTGAACTGCCTGCCATCACCTCTGACCTCACAATGGGAGGGTGGGCTTGAGGTGCCCGCCATCACCTCTGACCTCACAATGGGAGGGTGGGCTTGAGCTGCCTGCCATCACCTCTGACCTCACAATGGGAGGGTGGGCTTGAGCTGCCCGCCATTCCCTCTGACCTCACAATGGGAGGGTGGGCTGGAGCTACCTGCCATCACCTCTGACCTCACAATGGGAGGGTGGGCTTGAGCTGCCTGCCATCACCTCTGACCTCACAATGGGAGGCTGGGCTTGAGCTGCCTGCCATCCCCTCTGACCTCACAATGGGAGGGTGGGCTTGAGCTTCCTGCCATCCCCTCTGACCTCACAATGGGAGGGTGGGCTTGAGCTGCCCGCCATCCCCTCTGACCTCACAATGGGAGGGTGGGCTTGAGCTACCTGCCATCACCTTTGACCTCACAATGGGAGGGTGGGCTTGAGCTGCCCGCCATCCCCTCTGACCTCACAATGGGAGGGTGGGCTTGAGCTACCTGCCATCTCCTCTGACCTCACAATGGGAGGGTGGGCTTGAGCTACCTGCCATCACCTTTGACCTCACAATGGGAGGGTGGGCTTTAGCTACCTGCCATCACCTCTGACCTCACAATGGGAGGGTGGGCTTGAGCTGCCCGCCATCCCCTCTGACCTCACAATGGGAGGGTGGGCTTGAGCTACCTGCCATCACCTTTGACCTCACAATGGGAGGCTGGGCTTGAGCTACCTGCCATCACCTTTGACCTCACAATGGGAGGCTGGGCTTGAGCTACCTGCCATCACCTT
The DNA here is from genome assembly GCF_032191835.1 of Heteronotia binoei. NCBI lineage: Eukaryota > Metazoa > Chordata > Lepidosauria > Squamata > Gekkonidae > Heteronotia > Heteronotia binoei. The sequence goes on from NC_083228.1 coordinate 7,164,947, forward strand.
TGACCTCACAATGGGAGGGTGGGCTGGAGCTGCCTGCCATCCCCTCTGACCTCACAATGGGAGGGTGGGCTTGAGCTGCCCGCCATCACCTCTGACCTCACAATGGGAGGCTGGGCTTGAGCTACCTGCCATCACCTTTGACCTCACAATGTGAGGGTGGGCTGGAGCTGCCTGCCATCCCCTCTGACCTCACAATGGGAGGGTGGGCTGGAGCTGCCCGCCATCACCTCTGACCTCACAATGGGAGGGTGGGCTTGAGCTGCCTGCCATCCCCTCTGACCTCACAATGGGAGGGTGGGCTTGAGCTGCCCGCCATCACCTCTGACCTCACAATGGGAGGGTGGGCTTGAGCTGCCCGCCATCACCTCTGACCTCACAATGGGATGGTGGGCTTGAGCTACCTGCCATCCCCCCTGACCTAACAATGGGAGGCTGGGCTTGAGCTACCTGCCATCCCCTCTGACCTCACAATGGGAGGGTGGGCTTGAGCTGCCTGCCATCCCCTCTGACCTCACAATGGGAGGGTGGGCTTGAGCTACCTGCCATCCCCTCTGACCTCACAATGGGAGGGTGGGCTTGAGCTGCCTGCCATCACCTCTGACCTCACAATGGGAGGGTGGGCTTGAGCTACCTGCCATCCCCTCTGACCTCACAATGGGAGGGTGGGCTTGAGCTGCCTGCCATCACCTCTGACCTCACAATGGGAGGGTGGGCTTGAGCTGCCTGCCATCACCTCTGACCTCACAATGGGAGGGTGGGCTTGAGCTGCCCGCCATCCCCTCTGACCTCACAATGGGAGGGTGGGCTTGAGCTGCCTGCCATCCCCTCTGACCTCACAATGGGAGGGTGGGCTTGAGCTGCCTGCCATCACCTCTGACCTCACAATGGGAGGGTGGGCTTGAGCTGCCCGCCATCCCCTCTGACCTCACAATGGGAGGCTGGGCTTGAGCTGCCTGCCATCCCCTCTGACCTCACAATGGGAGGGTGGGCTTGAGCTGCCCGCCATCACCTCTGACCTCACAATGGGAGGCTGGGCTTGAGCTACCTGCCATCACCTTTGACCTCACAATGGGAGGGTGGGCTGGAGCTGCCTGCCATCCCCTCTGACCTCACAATGGGAGGGTGGGCTGGAGCTGCCCGCCATCACCTCTGACCTCACAATGGGAGGGTGGGCTTGAGCTGCCTGCCATCCCCTCTGACCTCACAATGGGAGGGTGGGCTTGAGCTGCCCGCCATCACCTCTGACCTCACAATGGGAGGGTGGGCTTGAGCTGCCCGCCATCACCTCTGACCGCACAATGGGATGGTGGGCTTGAGCTACCTGCCATCCCCCCTGACCTAACAATGGGAGGCTGGGCTTGAGCTACCTGCCATCCCCTCTGACCTCACAATGGGAGGGTGGGCTTGAGCTGCCTGCCATCCCCTCTGACCTCACAATGGGAGGCTGGGCTTGAGCTACCTGCCATCCCCTCTGACCTCACAATGGGAGGGTGGGCTTGAGCTGCCTGCCATCCCCTCTGACCTCACAATGGGAGGGTGGGCTTGAGCTGCCTGCCATCACCTCTGACCTCACAATGGGAGGGTGGGCTTGAGCTACCTGCCATCCCCTCTGACCTCACAATGGGAGGCTGGGCTTGAGCTACCTGCCATCCCCTCTGACCTCACAATGGGAGGGTGGGCTTGAGCTGCCTGCCATCCCCTCTGACCTCACAATGGGAGGCTGGGCTTGAGCTACCTGCCATCCCCTCTGACCTCACAATGGGAGGGTGGGCTTGAGCTACCTGCCATCCCCTCTGACCTCACAATGGGAGGGTGGGCTTGAGCTGCCTGCCATCACCTCTGACCTCACAATGGGAGGGTGGGCTTGAGCTACCTGCCATCCCCTCTGACCTCACAATGGGAGGGTGGGCTTGAGCTGCCTGCCATCACCTCTGACCTCACAATGGGAGGGTGGGCTTGAGCTGCCTGCCATCACCTCTGACCTCACAATGGGAGGGTGGGCTTGAGCTGCCCGCCATCCCCTCTGACCTCACAATGGGAGGGTGGGCTTGAGCTGCCTGCCATCCCCTCTGACCTCACAATGGGAGGGTGGGCTTGAGCTGCCTGCCATCACCTCTGACCTCACAATGGGAGGGTGGGCTTGAGCTGCCCGCCATCCCCTCTGACCTCACAATGGGAGGGTGGGCTTGAGCTGCCCGCCATCCCCTCTGACCTCACAATGGGAGGGTGGGCTTGAGCTGCCCGCCATCCCCTCTGACCTCACAATGGGGGGGTGGGCTTGAGCTGCCCGCCATCCCCTCTGACCTCACAATGGGAGGGTGGGCTTGAGCTGCCTGCCATCCCCTCTGACCTCACAATGGGGGGGTGGGCTTGAGCTACCTGCCATCCCCTCTGAACTCACAATGGGAGGGTGGGCTTGAGCTGCCTGCCATTACCTCTGACCTTACAATGGGAGGGTGGGCTTGAGCTGCCCGCCATCCCCTCTGAACTCACAATGGGGGGGTGGGCTTGAGCTGCCCGCCATCCCCTCTGACCTCACAATGGGAGGGTGGGCTTGAGCTGCCTGCCATCCCCTCTGACCTCACAATGGGGGGGTGGGCTTGAGCTGCCTGCCATTACCTCTGACCTTACAATGGGAGGGTGGGCTTGAGCTGCCCGCCATCCCCTCTGAACTCACAATGGGGGGGTGGGCTTGAGCTGCCTGCCATCTCCTCTGACCTCACAATGGGAGGGTGGGCTTGAGCTACCTGCCATCTCCTCTGACCTCACAATGGGAGGGTGGGCTTGAGCTGCCCGCCATCTCCTCTGACCTCACAATGGGAGGGTGGGCTTGAGCTACCTGCCATCACCTTTGACCTCACAATGGGAGGGTGGGCTTGAGCTACCTGCCATCTCCTCTGACCTCACAATGGGAGGGTGGGCTTGAGCTACCTGCCATCACCTTTGAACTCACAATGGGAGGGTGGGCTTGAGCTGCCCGCCATCTCCTCTGACCTCACAATGGGAGGGTGGGCTTGAGCTGCCTGCCATCCCCTCTGACCTCACAATGGGAGGGTGGGCTTGAGGTGCCCGCCATCACCTCTGACCTCACAATGGGAGGGTGGGCTTGAACTGCCTGCCATCACCTCTGACCTCACAATGGGAGGGTGGGCTTGAGGTGCCCGCCATCACCTCTGACCTCACAATGGGAGGGTGGGCTTGAGCTGCCTGCCATCACCTCTGACCTCACAATGGGAGGGTGGGCTTGAGCTGCCCGCCATTCCCTCTGACCTCACAATGGGAGGGTGGGCTGGAGCTACCTGCCATCACCTCTGACCTCACAATGGGAGGGTGGGCTTGAGCTGCCTGCCATCACCTCTGACCTCACAATGGGAGGCTGGGCTTGAGCTGCCTGCCATCCCCTCTGACCTCACAATGGGAGGGTGGGCTTGAGCTTCCTGCCATCCCCTCTGACCTCACAATGGGAGGGTGGGCTTGAGCTGCCCGCCATCCCCTCTGACCTCACAATGGGAGGGTGGGCTTGAGCTACCTGCCATCACCTTTGACCTCACAATGGGAGGGTGGGCTTGAGCTGCCCGCCATCCCCTCTGACCTCACAATGGGAGGGTGGGCTTGAGCTACCTGCCATCTCCTCTGACCTCACAATGGGAGGGTGGGCTTGAGCTACCTGCCATCACCTTTGACCTCACAATGGGAGGGTGGGCTTTAGCTACCTGCCATCACCTCTGACCTCACAATGGGAGGGTGGGCTTGAGCTGCCCGCCATCCCCTCTGACCTCACAATGGGAGGGTGGGCTTGAGCTACCTGCCATCACCTTTGACCTCACAATGGGAGGCTGGGCTTGAGCTACCTGCCATCACCTTTGACCTCACAATGGGAGGCTGGGCTTGAGCTACCTGCCATCACCTTTGACCTCACAATGGGAGGGTGGGCTGGAGCTGCCTGCCATCCCCTCTGACCTCACAATGGGAGGGTGGGCTTGAGCTGCCCGCCATCACCTCTGACCTCACAATGGGAGGCTGGGCTTGAGCTACCTGCCATCACCTTTGACCTCACAATGGGAGGGTGGGCTGGAGCTGCCTGCCATCCCCTCTGACCTCACAATGGGAGGGTGGGCTGGAGCTGCCCGCCATCACCTCTGACCTCACAATGGGAGGGTGGGCTTGAGCTGCCTGCCATCCCCTCTGACCTCACAATGGGAGGGTGGGCTTGAGCTGCCCGCCATCACCTCTGACCTCACAATGGGAGGGTGGGCTTGAGCTGCCCGCCATCACCTCTGACCTCACAATGGGATGGTGGGCTTGAGCTACCTGCCATCCCCCCTGACCTAACAATGGGAGGCTGGGCTTGAGCTACCTGCCATCCCCTCTGACCTCACAATGGGAGGGTGGGCTTGAGCTGCCTGCCATCCCCTCTGACCTCACAATGGGAGGGTGGGCTTGAGCTACCTGCCATCCCCTCTGACCTCACAATGGGAGGGTGGGCTTGAGCTGCCTGCCATCACCTCTGACCTCACAATGGGAGGGTGGGCTTGAGCTACCTGCCATCCCCTCTGACCTCACAATGGGAGGGTGGGCTTGAGCTGCCTGCCATCACCTCTGACCTCACAATGGGAGGGTGGGCTTGAGCTGCCTGCCATCACCTCTGACCTCACAATGGGAGGGTGGGCTTGAGCTGCCCGCCATCCCCTCTGACCTCACAATGGGAGGGTGGGCTTGAGCTGCCTGCCATCCCCTCTGACCTCACAATGGGAGGGTGGGCTTGAGCTGCCTGCCATCACCTCTGACCTCACAATGGGAGGGTGGGCTTGAGCTGCCCGCCATCCCCTCTGACCTCACAATGGGAGGCTGGGCTTGAGCTACCTGCCATCCCCTCTGACCTCACAATGGGAGGGTGGGCTTGAGCTGCCTGCCATCCCCTCTGACCTCACAATGGGAGGGTGGGCTTGAGCTGCCTGCCATCACCTCTGACCTCACAATGGGAGGGTGGGCTTGAGCTGCCTGCCATCCCCTCTGACCTCACAATGGGAGGGTGGGCTTGAGCTGCCTGCCATCACCTCTGACCTCACAATGGGAGGGTGGGCTTGAGCTGCCTGCCATCCCCTCTGACCTCACAATGGGAGGGTGGGCTTGAGCTGCCCGCCATCACCTCTGACCTCACAATGGGAGGCTGGGCTTGAGCTACCTGCCATCACCTTTGACCTCACAATGGGAGGGTGGGCTGGAGCTGCCTGCCATCCCCTCTGACCTCACAATGGGAGGGTGGGCTGGAGCTGCCCGCCATCACCTCTGACCTCACAATGGGAGGGTGGGCTTGAGCTGCCCGCCATCACCTCTGACCGCACAATGGGATGGTGGGCTTGAGCTACCTGCCATCCCCCCTGACCTAACAATGGGAGGCTGGGCTTGAGCTACCTGCCATCCCCTCTGACCTCACAATGGGAGGGTGGGCTTGAGCTGCCTGCCATCCCCTCTGACCTCACAATGGGAGGCTGGGCTTGAGCTACCTGCCATCCCCTCTGACCTCACAATGGGAGGGTGGGCTTGAGCTGCCTGCCATCCCCTCTGACCTCACAATGGGAGGGTGGGCTTGAGCTGCCTGCCATCACCTCTGACCTCACAATGGGAGGGTGGGCTTGAGCTACCTGCCATCCCCTCTGACCTCACAATGGGAGGCTGGGCTTGAGCTACCTGCCATCCCCTCTGACCTCACAATGGGAGGGTGGGCTTGAGCTGCCTGCCATCCCCTCTGACCTCACAATGGGAGGCTGGGCTTGAGCTACCTGCCATCCCCTCTGACCTCACAATGGGAGGGTGGGCTTGAGCTACCTGCCATCCCCTCTGACCTCACAATGGGAGGGTGGGCTTGAGCTGCCTGCCATCACCTCTGACCTCACAATGGGAGGGTGGGCTTGAGCTACCTGCCATCCCCTCTGACCTCACAATGGGAGGGTGGGCTTGAGCTGCCTGCCATCACCTCTGACCTCACAATGGGAGGGTGGGCTTGAGCTGCCTGCCATCACCTCTGACCTCACAATGGGAGGGTGGGCTTGAGCTGCCCGCCATCCCCTCTGACCTCACAATGGGAGGGTGGGCTTGAGCTGCCTGCCATCCCCTCTGACCTCACAATGGGAGGGTGGGCTTGAGCTGCCTGCCATCACCTCTGACCTCACAATGGGAGGGTGGGCTTGAGCTGCCCGCCATCCCCTCTGACCTCACAATGGGACGCTGAGCTTGAGCTGCCTGCCATCCCCTCTGACGTCACAATTGGAGGGTGGGCTTGAGCTGCCTGCCATCACCTCTGACCTCACAATGGGAGGGTGGGCTTGAGCTGCCTGCCATCACCTCTGACCTCACAATGGGAGGGTGGGCTTGAGCTGCCTGCCATCACCTCTGACCTCACAATGGGAGGGTGGGCTTGAGCTGCCTGCCATTACCTCTGACCTCACAATGGGAGGGTGGGCTTGAGCTGCCTGCCATCCCCTCTGACCTCACAATGGGAGGGTGGGCTTGAGCTGCCCGCCATCCCCTCTGACCTCACAATGGGAGGGTGGGCTTGAGCTGCCCGCCATCCCCTCTGACCTCACAATGGGGGGGTGGGCTTGAGCTGCCCGCCATCCCCTCTGAACTCACAATGGGAGGCTGGGCTTGAGCTGCCTGCCATCCCCTCTGACCTCACAATGGGAGGGTGGGCTTGAGCTACCTGCCATCACCTCTGACCTCACAATGGGAGGGTGGGCTTGAGCTTCCTGCCATCACCTCTGACCTCACAATGGGAGGGTGGGCTGGAGCTGCCCGCCATCACCTCTGACCTCACAATGGGGGGGTGGGCTTGAACTGCCTGCCATCACCTCTGACCTCACAATGGGAGGGTGGGCTTGAACTGCCTGCCATCACCTCTGACCTCACAATGGGAGGGTGGGCTTGAACTGCCTGCCATCCCCTCTGACCTCACAATGGGAGGGTGGGCTTGAGCTGCCTGCCATCCCCTCTGACCTCACAATGGGAGGGTGGGCTTGAACTGCCTGCCATCACCTCTGACCTCACAATGGGAGGGTGGGCTTGAGCTGCCTGCCATCACCTCTGACCTCACAATGGGAGGGTGGGCTTGAGCTGCCTGCCATCACCTCTGACCTCACAATGGGAGGGTGGGCTTGAGCTGCCTGCCATCACCTCTGACCTCACAATGGGAGGGTGGGCTTGAGCTGCCTGCCATCACCTCTGACCTCACAATGGGAGGGTGGGCTTGAGCTGCCTGCCATCACCTCTGACCTCACAATGGGAGGGTGGGCTTGAGCTGCCTGCCATCACCTCTGACCTCACAATGGGAGGGTGGGCTTGAGCTGCCTGCCATCACCTCTGACCTCACAATGGGAGGGTGGGCTTGAGCTGCCTGCCATTACCTCTGACCTCACAATGGGAGGGTGGGCTTGAGCTGCCTGCCATCCCCTCTGACCTCACAATGGGAGGGTGGGCTTGAGCTGCCCGCCATCCCCTCTGACCTCACAATGGGAGGGTGGGCTTGAGCTGCCCGCCATCCCCTCTGACCTCACAATGGGGGGGTGGGCTTGAGCTGCCCGCCATCCCCTCTGAACTCACAATGGGAGGCTGGGCTTGAGCTGCCTGCCATCCCCTCTGACCTCACAATGGGAGGGTGGGCTTGAGCTACCTGCCATCACCTCTGACCTCACAATGGGAGGGTGGGCTTGAGCTTCCTGCCATCACCTCTGACCTCACAATGGGAGGGTGGGCTGGAGCTGCCCGCCATCACCTCTGACCTCACAATGGGGGGGTGGGCTTGAACTGCCTGCCATCACCTCTGACCTCACAATGGGAGGGTGGGCTTGAACTGCCTGCCATCACCTCTGACCTCACAATGGGAGGGTGGGCTTGAACTGCCTGCCATCCCCTCTGACCTCACAATGGGAGGGTGGGCTTGAGCTGCCTGCCATCCCCTCTGACCTCACAATGGGAGGGTGGGCTTGAACTGCCTGCCATCACCTCTGACCTCACAATGGGGGGGTGGGCTTGAGCTGCCTGCCATCACCTCTGACCTCACAATGGGGGGGTGGGCTTGAGCTGCCTGCCATCACCTCTGACCTCACAATGGGGGGGTGGGCTTGAGCTGCCTGCCATCACCTCCGACCTCACAATGGGAGGGTGGGCTTGAGCTGCCTGCCATCACCTCTGACCTCACAATGGGGGGGTGGGCTTGAGCTGCCCGCCATCCCCTCTGAACTCACAATGGGGGGGTGGGCTTGAGCTGCCCGCCATCCCCTCTGAACTCACAATGGGGGGGTGGGCTTGAGCTACCTGACATCACCTCCGACCTCACAATGGGGGGGTGGGGTTGAGCTACCTGCCATCACCTCTGACCTCACAATGGGGGGGTGGGCTTGAGCTGCCCGCCATCCCCTCTGAACTCACAATGGGGGGGTGGGCTTGAGCTGCCCGCCATCCCCTCTGAACTCACAATGGGAGGGTGGGCTTGAGCTGCCCGCCATCCCCTCTGAACTCACAATGGGGGGGTGGGCTTGAGCTGCCCGCCATCCCCTCTGAACTCACAATGGGGGGGTGGGCTTGAGCTGCCCGCCATCCCCTCTGACCTCACAATGGGAGGGTGGGCTTGAGCTGCCTGCCATCACCTCTGACCTTACAATGGGGGGGTGGGCTTGAGCTACCTGACATCACCTCCGACCTCACAATGGGGGGGTGGGCTTGAGCTGCCCGCCATCCCCTCTGACCTCACAATGGGAGGGTGGGCTTGAGCTGCCCGCCATCCCCTCTGACCTCACAATGGGAGGGTGGGCTTGAGCTGCCTGCCATCACCTCTGACCTCACAATGGGAGGGTGGGCTTGAGCTACCTGACATCACCTCCGACCTCACAATGGGGGGGTGGGCTTGAGCTACCTGCCATCACCTCTGACCTCACAATGGGGGGGTGGGCTTGAGCTGCCTGCCATCACCTCTGACCTCACAATGGGAGGGTGGGCTTGAGCTACCTGCCATCCCCTCTGACCTCACAATGGGGGGGTGGGCTTGAGCTGCCTGCCATCACCTCTGACCTCACAATGGGAGGGTGGGCTTGAGCTACCTGCCATCCCCTCTGACCTCACAATGGGAGGGTGGGCTTGAGCTGCCTGCCATCACCTCTGACCTCACAATGGGGGGGTGGGCTTGAGCTGCCCGCCATCCCCTCTGAACTCACAATGGGGGGGTGGGCTTGAGCTACCTGCCATCCCCTCTGACCTCACAATGGGAGGGTGGGCTTGAGCTGCCTGCCATCACCTCCGACCTCACAATGGGGGGGTGGGCTTGAGCTGCCCGCCATCCCCTCTGACCTCACAATGGGAGGGTGGGCTTGAGCTGCCCGCCATCCCCTCTGACCTCACAATGGGGGGGTGGGCTTGAGCTGCCCGCCATCCCCTCTGACCTCACAATGGGAGGGTGGGCTTGAGCTGCCCGCCATCCCCTCTGACCTCACAATGGGGGGGTGGGCTTGAGCTACCTGCCATCCCCTCTGAACTCACAATGGGAGGGTGGGCTTGAGCTGCCTGCCATTACCTCTGACCTTACAATGGGAGGGTGGGCTTGAGCTGCCCGCCATCCCCTCTGAACTCACAATGGGGGGGTGGGCTTGAGCTGCCCGCCATCCCCTCTGACCTCACAATGGGAGGGTGGGCTTGAGCTGCCTGCCATCCCCTCTGACCTCACAATGGGGGGGTGGGCTTGAGCTGCCTGCCATTACCTCTGACCTTACAATGGGAGGGTGGGCTTGAGCTGCCCGCCATCCCCTCTGAATTCACAATGGGGGGGTGGGCTTGAGCTGCCTGCCATCCCCTCTGACCTCACAATGGGAGGGTGGGCTTGAGCTGCCTGCCATCCCCTCTGCCCTCACAATGGGAGGGTGGGCTTGAGCTGCCCCCCATCCCCTCTGACCTCACAATGGGAGGGTGGGCTTGAGCTGCCCGCCATCCCCTCTGAACTCACAATGGGAGGGTGGGCTTGAGCTGCCTGCCATCACCTCTGACCTCACAATGGGAGGGTGGGCTTGAGCTGCCTGCCATCACCTCTGACCTCACAATGGGAGGGTGGGCTTGAGCTGCCTGCCATCACCTCTGACCTCACAATGGGAGGGTGGGCTTGAGCTGCCTGCCATCACCTCTGACCTCACAATGGGAGGGTGGGCTTGAGCTGCCTGCCATTACCTCTGACCTCACAATGGGAGGGTGGGCTTGAGCTGCCTGCCATCCCCTCTGACCTCACAATGGGAGGGTGGGCTTGAGCTGCCCGCCATCCCCTCTGACCTCACAATGGGAGGGTGGGCTTGAGCTGCCCGCCATCCCCTCTGACCTCACAATGGGGGGGTGGGCTTGAGCTGCCCGCCATCCCCTCTGAACTCACAATGGGAGGCTGGGCTTGAGCTGCCTGCCATCCCCTCTGACCTCACAATGGGAGGGTGGGCTTGAGCTACCTGCCATCACCTCTGACCTCACAATGGGAGGGTGGGCTTGAGCTTCCTGCCATCACCTCTGACCTCACAATGGGAGGGTGGGCTGGAGCTGCCCGCCATCACCTCTGACCTCACAATGGGGGGGTGGGCTTGAACTGCCTGCCATCACCTCTGACCTCACAATGGGAGGGTGGGCTTGAACTGCCTGCCATCACCTCTGACCTCACAATGGGAGGGTGGGCTTGAACTGCCTGCCATCCCCTCTGACCTCACAATGGGAGGGTGGGCTTGAGCTGCCTGCCATCCCCTCTGACCTCACAATGGGAGGGTGGGCTTGAACTGCCTGCCATCACCTCTGACCTCACAATGGGGGGGTGGGCTTGAGCTGCCTGCCATCACCTCTGACCTCACAATGGGGGGGTGGGCTTGAGCTGCCTGCCATCACCTCTGACCTCACAATGGGGGGGTGGGCTTGAGCTGCCTGCCATCACCTCCGACCTCACAATGGGAGGGTGGGCTTGAGCTGCCTGCCATCACCTCTGACCTCACAATGGGGGGGTGGGCTTGAGCTGCCCGCCATCCCCTCTGAACTCACAATGGGGGGGTGGGCTTGAGCTGCCCGCCATCCCCTCTGAACTCACAATGGGGGGGTGGGCTTGAGCTACCTGACATCACCTCCGACCTCACAATGGGGGGGTGGGGTTGAGCTACCTGCCATCACCTCTGACCTCACAATGGGGGGGTGGGCTTGAGCTGCCCGCCATCCCCTCTGAACTCACAATGGGGGGGTGGGCTTGAGCTGCCCGCCATCCCCTCTGAACTCACAATGGGAGGGTGGGCTTGAGCTGCCCGCCATCCCCTCTGAACTCACAATGGGGGGGTGGGCTTGAGCTGCCCGCCATCCCCTCTGAACTCACAATGGGGGGGTGGGCTTGAGCTGCCCGCCATCCCCTCTGACCTCACAATGGGAGGGTGGGCTTGAGCTGCCTGCCATCACCTCTGACCTTACAATGGGGGGGTGGGCTTGAGCTACCTGACATCACCTCCGACCTCACAATGGGGGGGTGGGCTTGAGCTGCCCGCCATCCCCTCTGACCTCACAATGGGAGGGTGGGCTTGAGCTGCCCGCCATCCCCTCTGACCTCACAATGGGAGGGTGGGCTTGAGCTGCCTGCCATCACCTCTGACCTCACAATGGGAGGGTGGGCTTGAGCTACCTGACATCACCTCCGACCTCACAATGGGGGGGTGGGCTTGAGCTACCTGCCATCACCTCTGACCTCACAATGGGGGGGTGGGCTTGAGCTGCCTGCCATCACCTCTGACCTCACAATGGGAGGGTGGGCTTGAGCTACCTGCCATCCCCTCTGACCTCACAATGGGGGGGTGGGCTTGAGCTGCCTGCCATCACCTCTGACCTCACAATGGGAGGGTGGGCTTGAGCTACCTGCCATCCCCTCTGACCTCACAATGGGAGGGTGGGCTTGAGCTGCCTGCCATCACCTCTGACCTCACAATGGGGGGGTGGGCTTGAGCTGCCCGCCATCCCCTCTGAACTCACAATGGGGGGGTGGGCTTGAGCTACCTGCCATCCCCTCTGACCTCACAATGGGAGGGTGGGCTTGAGCTGCCTGCCATCACCTCCGACCTCACAATGGGGGGGTGGGCTTGAGCTGCCCGCCATCCCCTCTGACCTCACAATGGGAGGGTGGGCTTGAGCTGCCCGCCATCCCCTCTGACCTCACAATGGGGGGGTGGGCTTGAGCTGCCCGCCATCCCCTCTGACCTCACAATGGGAGGGTGGGCTTGAGCTGCCCGCCATCCCCTCTGACCTCACAATGGGGGGGTGGGCTTGAGCTACCTGCCATCCCCTCTGAACTCACAATGGGAGGGTGGGCTTGAGCTGCCTGCCATTACCTCTGACCTTACAATGGGAGGGTGGGCTTGAGCTGCCCGCCATCCCCTCTGAACTCACAATGGGGGGGTGGGCTTGAGCTGCCCGCCATCCCCTCTGACCTCACAATGGGAGGGTGGGCTTGAGCTGCCTGCCATCCCCTCTGACCTCACAATGGGGGGGTGGGCTTGAGCTGCCTGCCATTACCTCTGACCTTACAATGGGAGGGTGGGCTTGAGCTGCCCGCCATCCCCTCTGAATTCACAATGGGGGGGTGGGCTTGAGCTGCCTGCCATCCCCTCTGACCTCACAATGGGAGGGTGGGCTTGAGCTGCCTGCCATCCCCTCTGCCCTCACAATGGGAGGGTGGGCTTGAGCTGCCCCCCATCCCCTCTGACCTCACAATGGGAGGGTGGGCTTGAGCTGCCCGCCATCCCCTCTGAACTCACAATGGGGGGGTGGGCTTGAGCTGCCTGCCATCCCCTCTGACCTCACAATGGGAGGGTGGGCTTGAGCTGCCCGCCATCCCCTCTGAACTCACAATGGGGGGGTGGGCTTGAGCTGCCTGCCATCCCCTCTGACCTCACAATGGGAGGGTGGGCTTGAGCTGCCCGCCATCCCCTCTGAACTCACAATGGGGGGGTGGGCTTGAGCTACCTGCCATCCCCTCTGACCTCACAATGGGAGGGTGGGCTTGAGCTGCCTGCCATCACCTCTGACCTCACAATGGGAGGGTGGGCTTGAGCTGCCCCCCATCCCCTCTGAACTCACAATGGGGGGGTGGGCTTGAGCTGCCTGCCATCACCTCTGCCCTCACAATGGGAGGGTGGGCTTGAGCTGCCTGCCATCACCTCTGACCTCACAATGGGAGGGTGGGCTTGAGCTGCCCGCCATCCCCTCTGAACTCACAATGGGGGGGTGGGCTTGAGCTGCCTGCCATCCCCTCTGACCTCACAATGGGAGGGTGGGCTTGAGCTGCCCGCCATCCCCTCTGACCTCACAATGGGAGGGTGGGCTTGAGCTGCCTGCCATCACCTCCGACCTCACAATGGGGGGGTGGGCTTGAGCTGCCCGCCATCCCCTCTGACCTCACAATGGGAGGGTGGGCTTGAGCTGCCTGCCATCACCTCCGACCTCACAATGGGGGGGTGGGCTTGAGCTGCCCGCCATCCCCTCTGACCTCACAATGGGAGGGTGGGCTTGAGCTGCCCGCCATCCCCTCTGACCTCACAATGGGGGGGTGGGCTTGAGCTGCCCGCCATCCCCTCTGACCTCACAATGGGAGGGTGGGCTTGAGCTACCTGCCATCCCCTCTGACCTCACAATGGGAGGGTGGGCTTGAGCTACCTGCCATCCCCTCTGACCTCACAATGGGGGGGTGGGCTTGAGCTACCTGCCATCACCTCTGACCTCACAATGGGAGGGTGGGCTTGAGCTGCCTGCCATCCCCTCTGACCTCACAATGGGAGGGTGGGCTTGAACTGCCTGCCATCCCCTCTGACCTCACAATGGGAGGGTGGGCTTGAGCTGCCCGCCATCCCCTCTGACCTCACAATGGGAGGGTGGGCTTGAGCTGCCCGCCATCCCCTCTGACCTCACAATGGGAGGGTGGGCTTGAGCTGCCTGCCATCACCTCTGACCTCACAATGGGAGGGTGGGCTTGAGCTGCCTGCCATCCCCTCTGACCTCACAATGGAAGGGTGGGCTTGAGCTGCCCGCCATCACCTCTGACCTCACAATGGGAGGGTGGGCTTGAGCTGCCTGCCATCCCCTCTGACCTCACAATGGGAGGGTGGGCTTGAGCTGCCCGCCATCCCCTCTGACCTCACAATGGAAGGGTGGGCTTGAGCTGCCCGCCATCACCTCTGACCTCACAATGGGAGGGTGGGCTTGAGCTGCCCGCCATCCCCTCTGACATCACAATGGGAGGGTGGGCTTGAGCTGCCCGCCATCCCCTCTGACCTCACAATGGGAGGGTGGGCTTGAGCTACCTGCCATCACCTCTGACTACACAATGGGAGGGCAGGCATGAACTACCTCACATCACCTTTGTACACAATGAGGGGGGGGGGGCTTGAGCTTCCTGCCATAACCTCTGACTGCACAATTGGGGGGTGGGCTTCAGCTATCTGCCAAGACATGAAACTTTGCCATGGGAGGGGGCTTCAGCTATCTGCCATCATCTGTGACTTCACAATGGGAAGTTTAGCTTGAGCTACCTGCCAACACCTGAGACTTCACAATGGGTAGGTTGGTAAATACTTGGAGGTTTTGAGAGTGGAGGCTGATGAGGTTAGGATTTGGTGAACCCCACTGAAGTCCTTCCCCTCCCTAGGGTCTACTCAAAAAATTCTCAAGGTACTGTTGCGGTAAAATATTGTTGAATCCACCTTCCAAAACAGCCATTTTCTCCAGGTATACTGTGTATCACCTAAGACCAGTTGTAATAGCAGGATATCTCCAGCTATTACCTGGTTGCCATCTTTTAGTAGAGAATACCAAGCTGGTTTTGACCTAATCAGTTAGGTTGCGACTATCCTGGAGAGTCCTTGTACTATCCTTGTGCTATAGGTTGTTTTTCTTTAAAATCTCCTTCCCAGCATCAGAGAAATAGACAGCAGTGTTTGCACTTGTCAGCAAGGCTGCTACCAAGTTCTGTGGCTGAAACGGGTCTCAAAAGCAGAACCTGTATGTGATGAAGGATGCTTATAAAGCAGGGCAACAGCAGGGCTCTTGGTTTGGTTGTCTCGATAATGAAGGCTGTGGAAAAACGCCATTTTGGCTGGTCTTTCACTGGTCGTTTTCGCACTTAGCGTTTGCTCCCCTTATTCCACGGTGCAATTATGTCCGGCTCATTTTCCTCGTTTTCGCACATGGACTCATTTGCGGAGTCGCTTTCCATGAAGCCCCGGCTCAAATCGTTTTCCCACTGGCATCGACTTGAGTTCGATGCTCTGTCAATCATTTTTTTTTTAAGCGCAAGTCTGGTTGCGTAAGGACGTACTAACGTAACATCGGCAGTCACAGTTGTTCCTTCCCCTTCTTTTCGTGGACAAACCGCATCACGTGTGCTGCTGCTGCTTATGGATTGGCTGCAGCTGTAGAATCCTCCACAGCCCTTTATGTATTAACAGAAGCATTCACAGTGGAGAATCCTAGCACTAGATTCCCCCCCCAAATTCTGAAGTTGCGAAATATCGCAATAACGAAGAGAGAGAAATCGAGGGGTTTGTGTGTGTGTGTGGCAGCTTCTTCCTTTCCCAGCCTCGCTCCCTCCCGGGTGGCGAAGCTGGGATTTCCTCTGCGCTCTTTCCCCTCCCTGGCTGGCACTTGCAACGGGGACCTGACTGATTCCTGCCACCAGAGCTCCCCCCCCCCCGCCCCATTCTCTCCTTCCCCTTCTGTGGCGCGTGTGAAGAGCGAGCTCGCGTCTATTTTCTAACCGAGCGGAATGCAGCCAGGGAGAAGAATGCAGGACTCCAACTTCCCATTTTATACATGGCGATTTTGTGCAGGTCCAGAAATCCTGGTGGCACAGCTGAGGGAGGCATTGCCTTTTTAAAACACACACACATGAATGCTTTGGCCCACGCCGGCACTAGATTTCTCCCCCCCCCCCAACAATGTATAATGTAGTTGCGAGATAACGCAACAGCGAAATAACGCAGGAGGTTTTTTTTTTTTTGTTAATTTCGAAATATCGCTATTACGCAAGAAATATGAAGTTTTTTTTAAAAAATGGCCGTGCGGGCACTTTTGGGAAGCGCCGCGAACGGCTGATGATTGGCCAAGGGGGTGGATGGGGTGGGAGGACGGAAAGGGAGAGGGTGACGCCCACAAAGCAGTCGATCCGGCGTGGATGGATTTCCCACAGCAAACTCCGAGGAGTGGATCCGGTGTGGATCCGGAGGTTTTCAAAAACTCCGGAAGGAGGTGGATCTAGATACTCCGGCGTGAAACCCCTGCAGCACCGGAGCAAGACGCAGCGCCGGAGCAACAGGTGCAAAAACCAGGAAAAGATCCGGAGGTAAATGGGGTGCTACGCCGGAGTAAACGCTAGTGCGAAAACGGCCACTGTCTCGAATAAACGCTGAAAGTGTCAAAAACCGAAAGGGTCATTTTATCATATTTGGTGACGCCGTGTCCTATCAAAAGTTAATTGGAAACAAATTCACAATTGCCTTCAGAAAATGTTAAAGATTAATTTACAGCAGAAACCTGAGATGTATCTACTGAATATTTGCCAAGAGTCACTCCCCAAGCCAAGAATTAAATTCCTGATTCATGCAGTACCTGCAGCAAAGATAATATACGCAAAACAGTGGAAAATGCAAAAAATACCTAAACAAGAGGATTTTGTTCAAAAGCTTTTGGAGACGGCAGAAATGGGCTTACTTTTTGTAAAATTGCAAGAAGAAAATATACAAGACAATCAGAAGATCTGGCAGCCGCTGTATGATTGGAATTTGAGGCAACTAAGTGGCAACATATTTGTATATAAGAATATAAGCTAAGGCGTGAGTACTATATAATATACTGAATAAGATGGTGCAATTATAAGAAATGTGTATTTGTAAGCCAAAATTAAGAGTTATAATGGGGTGGTATGAATGTTATAAGACAAAATGGAAGCTATTAATTGTAGATGATATATAGATTGAGATTTAATTGAATTAGATGTATCTGTAATAAGAAAGAAAATGTAAGCAAGAGAGACATTTATTCTCCACCTCCAACCCTGATTGTCTTATATTTCCCTGTAGATTTTTCCCTTTCCAATTTTTCTTGTATCTGAAATACAATAAAACTTTTAATTTGATATTTAAAAAAGATAATGAAGGCTGTGTAGAAACGCCATTTTGGCTGGTCTTTCACTGGGAGTTGGCTGGAGGAGTCTAGGCAGGTTTTGAGCCTAATGTCCTCCTCCTCCCCTTCCGGTCTGGAACCAGCAATTCTGGGGGACAGGAAGTCCTTCCAGCCTGTCTCCCAGAATGCTGCAAGAGAGGCAAACCAGTTCCTGGGCGGGAACTGGATTTTATAGACGAGATTTTGGGCAGGAAGTCCACAGTTAAAAGTTGACAGTCAGTCAGTTAGTATGGGAACAGTCTGAGGACAGTATGGTCAGGCAGGCTTGCAACAATCTAAGTAGTGCATGTCATCCAGTTAGGGCAAGTATTAGAACAGGGAGAGAAGGAGCGGGTTTTTTTCCTACTCTGATTTATTTATTCTGTTCACTTTTTTTAAAAAAAAAAAACCCTGTACATAGTTAAATACCGTAAACAAATATATTGTTTGTTTAAAGTGGAGTCCCTCTGTGCCGTCTAGTTCCCCAACCACTTGGAACGCTAGGAGTGGGTTGGGGCATCCCTAGGGTGGAGAGAAGTGGCACAGCAGTGGGCTGCCAACTCTCCAGGGGAGCCCCAAAGATCCATAGGAAGCCCCGAGAGTGGTTCTTAGCGAGTCCAGAGGGAGGCTAGGAGGCTGTTCTGTCTAACCAGAGCCCAGAGAGGGACAGTGGTGGCAGTGAATACCCTGAGGCAGCAAAGAGGAGCAGCCCTTTCAGGTCAGTATACTAGGAACAGCGGGGCAGGATCGGGGCCAGCTAGCAGACACAGGACTGGTCCGCCACAAAGGCAATTTTTGGGCCCTCCCCTTTGTGCGCCACATCTCCTTTGCAAGGAGTGTCATAAATAAAAGCAATGAAGCTGGATCATAACAAAGGTGATCGCTTGCTAACCTGTGGCTCCATGCAGCTGCAGGAAAGGGAAGATGAGAATGTGGCCTGACACCTGCCTTCTTCACAAGGACTGAAGAGTGAAGAGCGACTTCTTTGCTTCTCGGAATCAGCGGGTGGCGAGTGGAATCAGCCGCAAGGCTTGCTGTTCTTTTGGGGATGGATTAACTTGTCTCCGTTGACCATCATGCTCCCATGCCAAAGTGGGACTGGTTGGGACAATGAGCTTGTTGTTTGCTCCCTGTCCAGAAGCAACCGAGATAGTCCAAATCAATAGTTCTGGGTCCCAGTTCCCAGAAGGGATCCTCTGGTTTGGGGGGGCTTCTGTCCTCTGCCAGCCAGGCAGCCAGCCAGTGTCCTCAACACAATGGCATCGTAACGGAAGTGATGTCATCACATCAGGGACATTGCGCATCGACACGCTGGTTTTCGGCCAGAACTCTATGCTCAGGGTGATTTTACGGTTGTTTTTTCCCCTCAAAAACAGAGTATTGTTGCACAATGCCTCTGACGTGATGATGTCACTTCTGTGTGATGTCATCATGTCACGGAGCCCTGCTCTGTTCCCAGAAGGCTGCCTCCCACCCCCTGCCAGTGCATTGTTGGGACCTGGCAACCCTACCAACAACCCTGTGAAGTAGGTTAGGCTGAGAGGGTGTGACTGGCCCAAGGTCACCCAGCAGGCTTCCATGATAGTGGGGATTCAAACCTGGGCCTCCCAGACACACTGGCTCGCATGTAGCTAATACCTGCTGCTAAGCACAACTTTATTTCACCTTTTTAAATGCCATCTGAGGCCAGCCAGAGCAGCTGGGGCCTGCTATGATCAATCAACCAGTTTCATGATAGGTATCTGCCAGCGTTGCCAACCTCCAGGTGTAGGGTTGCCAAGTCCAATTCCAGAAATATCTGGGGACTTTGGGGGTGGAGCCAGGAGACTTTGGGGGTGGAGCCAGGAGACACTGGGGTGGAGCTAGGAGCAAGGGTGTGACAAGCACAATTGAACTCCACAATCCCAACTTTTCCCACTGATCTTTCCCCCCTCAGAGAATCCAGAAACAGCAAAGGGCACATGGACCAGCCAGAGGTAGGGGCGGTGCCTCGGAAAGGAACACGCGAAGAACCAGGGGCCATAGCCAGATGTGAGTTCTACCTGTTGTTCACGCGCTTTCAGACTCATCCCCTCAAGGCAACGCTCAGGTCCTTGGGCTGCTTCCACACACTAAGCCTATAGACCACGCCACCGCAGCTCCTTCCGGTTTCTTAGCCACGAGCGCGGACTGAGAAGGAGTCACAAAGGGCGGGGCACGCAAGTCCGGAAGCACTGTTACGTCCTGCACAGAATGATGTATGCGCATGCGTGCTAGCTCTGGAAGCTTGTACCAGTGCCTGCTCGTTCCTCCTTGTCTATCTCCCGGTGTGTGAAGAAAATATCATAAAGAAGAGGCGGCAGCAGCACAGCGGCTCGCTACGCTCCTTGGCGCTGTTTCCCTCCCCCGCTTCCATTTTTTGGGGGAGCAGGGGAAGAGGCTAGAAATCCTGGGGTCCCCCGCCAGGGCGGGAGGGTTGGGAAGCCTATCCAGGTGGTAGGTAAAGAGCCCAAAGGCATCCACAATAAACCAGCCTGAAATATGAAATTTCACAAATTTATAACATAGAACACTTATACAAAAGTGCAATGCATCTCACACCCGAATACAGAGTCCTTCCATTTGCAACAAATGTTCTTGTTCCTTAAAGCGGCAGATCCGAGGTGCAGCAAAGGCCGTGAGAATAGAGTCCCAACGCTCCAATTTCTTTCAGCAGTAGCCGGCGTAGAGAAGAACGGCAGCAAAGCACAAGACCGCAACAGGGATGCACATGTTGCCCTGTTTCACACAAGGCTTCTACGAGCTTCAAATTATTTATTTTTATTTTTTTATTTATCTGGGATTTATATCCCGCCCTTCCCATCGAGTGGCTCAGGGCGGCTTACAACATATGTAAAACTAACATAAAAATAAATTACACTATAAAATTAACATTTCATTAAATAATTAAAATCCAACGTTTGTTATAAATCTACATGTCGTTAAAATCAGACAGCGGTCGTAAAGCTACACTCTATTCAAATTCAAATACTGATTCGGTATACCGTCTTCAACATTTCGATGTTCCATATTCGATATTCAGTAGTCGGTATACTGCTGAAAGAAATTGGAGCATTGGGACTCTATTCTCACAGCCTTTGCCGCACCTCGGATCTGCCGCTTTAAGGAACAAGAACATTTGTTGCAAATGGAAGGACTGTGTATTCGGGTGTGAGATGCACTGCACTTTCGTATAAGTTTTTTATGTTATAAGTTTGTGAATTTTCATACTTCAGGCTGGTTTATCGTGGATGCCTTTGGGCTCTTTACCTGCTTCCTTTCCACATTACTCTTTTTTTTCCCAGGTGGTGGCTGGAGATCTCCCGGTAACAGGGATCAGCTCCCCTGGAGAAAGCGGCTGCTTTGGGAGGTTGACTCTATGGCAACATTCTCTGCTGAGGTCCCGCCCCTCCTCAAACCCCACCTTTCCTAGACTCCACCCCCCCCCCCAAAAAAAAAACTCTCTAGGAATTTCCCAATCCGGAGCTGGCAACCGAACTATCAACAGTGCTTTCAAAATACAAATCAATTGAATTAACGTATTTGTATATGTTTAAATGGCAAACTCTCCCCCCCACCTCCCTTAGCAGTGTTTTTATTCCTCTTAATTCTGAGGCTCATATAATATGTAAGAGTTGCAAATCCTGCCCATTTCCAATCCCCACTTTCGGAATATTTAATATATGTTTGTAAATTGGTCTCGGCATCAGCTGCGATCTGATGCTGGAGGCCTAAGTGTTGATAGAGTAATTTCTGATCTCTTCCACTGCATCAATAGACGTTCCCATAAATTCATGTGGCAGTTTAGAGCCAATTAAAATTTATAAGCCACAAGGAGTGAGTGAAATTCGGAGGATTAATTTACTCACTGGAGTATTAATCTGTGTAATGTAGTAGGTTATCCTCCAGTAATCTTGGCTATACCAAGATAGGGAGATACATTTCCTTGCATGTTTTACTGTAAATGCAGTAATTAGTCCCACTGGGCCAGCGAACTCGAACGGCTGCAGCGGGCGCTGCCAGCACAGCCTCAGCATGAACTCTGGGTAAACGGGGTGGGGGTGCGGGTGGGGGGAGTCGGAACAGCAACTTGAAAAAGTCAAGTCAGATTCATCAGGAAGAAGCCGTTCTCCTTCCCTTCCTCGCTGTGGGTGCACAGTTAGGCAAGAGAAGCTAAAACATGCTACAGTCTAACGCAGAGGGAGCCTTATTTTCTGCAGTGTCCCCTAGCTGCTTCTGCCCCCGCAGCCCAGGGCAAAAAGCAGCTTGAAACATGCAAAAACAGGCACATTCCAGCCACGGTTCCTATTGCTGCCAAAGATTTCCTTATCCCCGTCCCTCTATTATGAGAGGGTTACAGGAATGAAACAGCTTTCTGAGCAGATATTAATGTCTCTGGTGTCAGTGGCAGGAGAGGCCAGAATAAGTCCTTTGGGTCTCTTCTTCTCTGCTGCACGAAGTTATCTCAAATTAGTGGTTCCCAGCCTTTTCAGTGGGAGGGAAGGTGGCATGGTGTAGCCCAATCTTGGCAGACCTCGGAAGCTAAGCCGGGTTAGCCCTGGGGGACCTCTCTCCGAACTCTCTGCTCACAACCTTGTGTTCCGTTTTGGGCACCACATTTTAAGAAGGATATAGACAAGCTGGAACGGGTCCAGAGGAGGGCGACGAAGATGGCGAGGGGTCTGGAGACCAAGTCCTATGAGGAAAGGTTGAAGGAGCTGGGCACGTTTAGCCTGGAGAGGAGGCAGCTGAGAGGTAATATGATGATCACCATCTACGAGTACTTGAAGAGCTGTCCTATAGAGGATGGTGTGGAATTGTTTTCTGTGGCCTCAGAAAATAGGGCCAGAACCAATGGGTTGAAATTAAATCAAAAGAGTTTCCGGCTCAACATCAGAAAGAACTTCCTGACCGTTAGAGCGGTTCCTCAGTGGAACAGGCTTCCTTGGGAGGTGGTGGGCTCTCCTTCCTTGGAGGTTTTTAAACAGAGGCTAGATGGCCATCTGACAGCAATGAAGATCCTGTGAATTTAGGAGGAGGTGTTTGTGAGTTTCCTGCATTGTGCAGGGGGTCGGGCTAGGTGACCCTGGAGGTCCCTTCCAACTCTCTGATTCTATGAAGACTGCAGGGGAAGGCCATGGCCAACCACTTTAGCTTCTTCCTTGCCTCGAAAGCCCCTTGCTGGGGTCGCCATATGTCAGCTACATGGCTTCATGGTACTTTGCATGCATACAGGCTGTGTCTACACTTCTGGCTCAGGGTGGCATTAAGCCAACCTGGAAGTGAGCCAGCTGGAAAAGGAGTGCCCAGGAGTGTGCAGATGGTGTGCAGCCCACCCCCAGAACAGGAACGGCCCGCAGGTGCCCTGGAGAAGCACTCATGCACCTGTCTGCCGCTCTCCAGCTGTTCAGACAGCTGGGGAGGTGGCTTGGAGCTGCCTCAGATATTAGGTACCACTTTGGAAATGGTACCTTTCTGAAGCGGCTCCCATCCGGACCAGGACAGGTCGAGTATGGGACAGGGATGGCAGGCAGATGTGCACATTTGGGCACACATTTTAGTTCCACTCGCCTACAACTCCCATCAGCCCCAGCCAGCATGGCCAATGGCTGGGGCTGATGGGAGTTGTAGGCAAAAAACATCTGGAGAGCTACCGTCGGCCACCCCTGCAGTAGGAAGAAAGTGCTTGTGCCAACCCTCTGTCAGTAGATTGAAGTGCTTGGAAAAAATCTTATTGCCAGTTTCTTAAATTTGAATGCAATTTCCATAATACTGGCATGGGCACATTGTACAGACTCTGAGGGGTACACTCGACCTAACTTAAATAAGAAAAGAGTTACATAGGCAGACCGGGAACAAACTTTTTATGATCTTGACACTTTGGACACCTCTGGCAAGAACTCTGATGGTACTAGCAGTTTCTATGGGAGAATTACTAGGGATTGTTCTAAGAATAGCAGTAATTTTTTTAATGGGAAGGTCCCCAGAAAGAGGGGACTCACAAGACCGAGTTATTAGCCTCTCATCTATTCCACTTTCATCGGTTGAAACTTGGCAACTGAGCTTGAGTTTAGGCTTGGCACCAAAGTTCCCTCTAAGCTATGGAGTCCTGTGAGCAAAAATTCTGCTTTGTGGGCTACTGCCATGAAAGTTGTGAGCTCCTGCATCAATTAGGTTGCTCTTGGGCCATTTGTCCTCAGCTAAGACAAAATGTGTGAGCCGGAGGCTGAAAAACTGAGTTAGTTCACACTGACTCAGCTTAGAGGGAACACTGCTTGGGACCAGGGTCTGTAATCAACCAAGATGGCAGCTTTGCCTCCATATTTATGACAGCTTTGCCCCCTTATCTACTTTACTGTACAAATGATTTCTGAAAGGAACGTAAAACAAACAGAGGGACTGGGCTCCTTCGTTTCTCACAGCTTCACAGACTCACGGGAAGACCAGCATCACTCTGCCTGCTAGCCCCGCTGTCAAGTCTGCTTCAACTCTGGTCAAGTCTGTATTCCATCTTTGGTTCAGGGGGAAGCATTCTGGGTAAAAGCCACACTGTATGCCAATGCTGCTAGCTCGAACTTTCCTCTCCCTCCTCCTTTGTTATGTAGTTTTGCTTTGAAATGGGAATATATGAAAAAGATTGTGATGCCTTCTCAGGCTGGGCACCGGGGGAGGTTTCTCACCCAAGGCCAACAGGCCTGAGAACGAAATTGTAACATCAATGTGTGAATGTGCCCTGCATAGTACCCCTCCCTAAAGAATCTCTTTGAAGTACACCTTATATGATTACACTTTGCTGTATGTTCCTTAGTCTTCCAATCTCTCTGAGTAGTCGAGAACAATGATATCAATAAACTAGAAACTTTTATCAAGAAGGTCTCGTTATTGAATCAGCCGACTTGACACCCGCCCCCATATAGCTTCCTCTAGCAGAGATTTAAAGGCACACACGCCATCCAAAAACACAAGGAGTTTCCAAGCTTCTAAGCCTTTCAAGGTGGAAAGGCACATGGTGGCTGTTGGGGTGGGGCTAGCAGTGGGGAGAAGCCTGCAAAACTGGGGGGGGGGTGTCCTTCGCTGGGATCTGGGGATTGGCAAATCTAGTTGTGCCTCTGCATCCTGACTCCAACTGTTCCTTTTTTGTAATAACTCTCCCACCTTCTGACCTGAATGTAAGGCTAATACAGATCCACATTCCTGTTCATAGCAGGTGAAGTGAGTTTTGACTCACTAAAGCTTATACCCTGGGAAATTTTGCTGCTCTTTAAGGTGCTACCTGAGTTGGGATTTTATTTTGCTACAACTGGCTAGCACGGCTACCCCTACGTAACTGTGACTTGTAGGTGGTCCTGAGAAGGACACAGCAGGAGGGGGAGCCGCTTGGTCCGAGCGATACTACTGCTTCCCCACACTGCGGGAAAAGGGAAATGATGGCAATGTCTACTGGAGTTGCGCGTGAAACCCGGATTATTTGGTTCGTTTCTAATTTTAAAAGTGGAGGGTTTAATTAGCAAGATCGGAATGGCTCATTGGCTCTGGCTAAGATAGGCTATCAAGCAAGCTGCTGGAGACCTTCCCTTTTAATTGCAGAAAACATATATATGGCTCCGTGTGAGTTTTTCTTCTCCTCTGCCTGGCCATCTGTCGAGTTCGCAACAGGTTCTGATGCCCTGTTGAAATGGGACCTGAACAGCCCCGCCAGAAGGATCGGGGAAAGGCTATAGAATTCAGGGGGACTTGTGCCGCTTCCTGCAGTCCTTTCAGTTTCACATACACAGGGCTGGCGCGTGGGAGTCGGTGGGGTAGGCAGAGTTCTCCTCCAAGCCTGCCTTGAAGGTAGGGTTGCCAATCCCCAGGTGGGGGCAGGGGATCCCCCAGTTTGGAGGCCCTCCCCCCGCTTCAGGGTCGTCAGAAAGCGGGGGGAGGGGAGGGAAATGTCTGCTGGGAACTCTATTATTCCCTATGGAGATTTATTCCCCTAGAAAATCATGGAGAATTGATCTGCGGGTATCTGGGGCTCTGGGGGGGCTGTTTTTTGGGGTAGAGGCACCAAATTTTCCGTATAGCATCTAGTGCCTCTCCCCAAAATATCCCCCAAGTTTCAAAAAGATTTGACCAGGGGGTCCAATTCTATGAGCCCCGAAAGAAGGTGCCCCTATCCTTCATTATTTCCTATGGAAGGAAGGCATTGAAAAGGTGTGCCGTCCCTTTAAATGTGATGGCCAGAACGCCCTTTGGAGTTCAATGATGCTTGTCACAGCCTTGATCTTGGCTCCACCCCTAATGTCTCCTGGCTCCACCCCCAAAGTCTCCTGGCTCCACCCCAAAGTCCCCAGATATTTCTTGACTTGGACTTGGCAACCCTACTTGAAGGCAGACTCAGGGGAGCGCTGCACAGTGCACGAAGCTCTTTGGAGGCCTCCAAAGAGTGCACTGCTTGAACGGCACTGGCCACTTTTGGGATGAAAGCAGCTGGCGCCACAAAAACAGTGTGCTGTTCAGAGGCTTCCTTGGAACCCTCCGAAGAGCTTCATGCGGGGGGAAAGCAGCAGTGCGGTAGCGCTCTTGTGTGCTGCCCGTCGCTCTCTCGTCCCCTGCCGCCCTGCACGATGACGTCACTTCTGGTGACGTCATCGTGCCGTGTGCACGCGCAATAAGCTCCATAAAGCGAGTTTGGGGGGGAGGCATGGCGCAGGGGTCTGCCTCGAGTGGCAGGGCCTGAACTTACGGAAAGGAAATTCAGGTCTCTGAAATCTGCTTCTGACATGCCCGGGAGCAAAACATTGTAGAGACTAATCTGGTGGCCCTATGCCAGGCTTCTCGCTACAACAAGCCCTTGTAGACCTGGTCCATTCAGTCTTGCATTATTATTAATACTACTAATGATGATGCCCTGACCTGGGTGGCCCAGGTGAGCCTGATCTCGTCAGAACTCAGCAGCTTAGCAGGGTTGGCCGTGGTTGGTACTTGGACAGGAGACCACCCACGAAGTTCAGGGTTGCTGCTCAGCAGGCGTGGGATTCTAGCAGGAGCTCCCTTGCATATTAGCCCACACACCCCTGATGTAGCTAATCCTCCACACAGGGGTGTCAAACATGCACTTTGGGGGCCGAATCAGGCCCCCAGAGGGCTCCTATCAGGCCCCGAGCAACTGGCTGTCCTCTGCTTCCTTCTCCCTCTCTCTTGCTTCCTTCTGCATAACAGCTTGCTTTGCAAGGCTTGCTCAATCGCATAGGAGCTACAGAGCAAAACCTCTATTTTCTCCATTGACTGAGGCTCCTCCCTTGGGGAGGAAGGGAGGAGGAATAGCTTGCTTTGCCAGGCTCTCTCAATTGCACAGCAGAACTATTATTATTATGATGATGAGTATTTATATTCCGCCCATTTCTCCCCATAGCGGCTCAGAGCGGAGCACAACATAATAATAAAATCACAATAAAATCTGAGCCAAGCCTCTCTTCCTTCTAACGGCTGAGGTTCCCCCCCCCCACCCCCAGTCCCCTGGAGAAGGAAGGGAAGAGCCAGAGCTTCCTTTGCTCAGTTCCCTGGATCCCATGGGAGAAATACAACTAAAGCATCTTTAAAACCAATGAGTGCTAACATTTTAAGCATATTTTAAGTTTTTTTCTAAAAAAAATTGTGTTTGTCTGTGTCCTTTATAAAGTTTATATCTCTGCTCCCTAATCTTAAATAGGTACACACAAGGCCCGGCCCAACATGGCTCAGCCCAACCTGATATGGCCCGGCCCAACAAGGTCTCATTTATGTCAGATCCGGCCCTCATAACAAATGAGTTCGATGACACCCCTGCCCCAAGAGCTTACAAAAAAGAGCCTTGCAAGCTCTTGGAGGATTGGCAAACCCAGGGGCATGTGGCCTAATATGCAAAGGAGCTCCTGCTAGAATTCCACCCCTTCTGCTCAGAGACAGGCAATGACAAACTGCCTATGTGTATCCATAAATGCTCATGCTTGCACCCCTCTCGTCATTAGTATCAAAATGTCAGCGAAGGGGCATTGAAGTTTCAACAAGGAACAGTCTTGGCTTTGTTTAAAACAAAGTTTCCATTTATTGATTACAGCAATGCTATTCACTACGCAGGTTCATTGATACTAATAACGAGAGGGGTGCAAGCATGAGCATTTATGGATACACATCAAAGCATAGGGGTTTTAAATCATTTCCCATAATAAAACTGGGGCTCCTCTGTGGAGAATAGCCAGGGCGCCTATCTGTTATCTCCCACCTACACAGTCTATCTCTCCGCCCCTGCTGTGGCCTTGCTTGTCTCTGCCAGGCGCCTGGGAACCGGCTAGATGTTTTGCACTTCAAAAGGCCTTTGGCACCTCCGTTCCCTCCTCCCGGCCATCCTTCACATTCCTTTACAACACTGGGGTTAGTACAGCAAAAAGTTATAGGGTTAGTTAGCAGTAAATAAACATTTCAGGTAATAAAGTAAACTTCAATGTATACAAGCTGACAGTCAGCTGCAATTCTGCCACCACCATCTGTTCCTGGGCTTTGACCTGAATGGCCCAGGCTAGCCCAGTACTCTAAGATCTTGGAAGCTAAGCCAAGCATGGTCATAGGGTTTCCAATCCCCAGGTGGGGGCAGGGGATCCCCCGGTTTGGAGGCCCTCCCCCCGCTTCAGGGTCGTCAGAAAGCAGGGGAAAGGGAGGGAAATGCCTGCTGGGAACTCTGTTGTTCCCTATGGAGATTTATTCCCATAGAAAATCATGGAGAATTGATCTGCGGGTATCTGGGGCTCTGGGGAGGCTGTTTTTTGGGGTAGAGGCACCAAATTTTCAGTACAGCATCTAGTGCCTCTCTCCAAAATACCCCCCAAGTTTCAAAAAGATTGGACCAGGGGGTCCAATTCTATGAGCCCCAAAAGAAAGTGCCCCTATCCTTCATTATTTCCTATGGAAGGAAGGAATTTAAAAGGTGTGCCGTCCCTTTAAATGTGATGGCCAGAACTCCCTTTGGAGTCCAATTATGCTTGTCACAGCCTTGATCTTGGCTCCACCCCTAATGTCTCCTGACTCCACCCCCAAAGTCCCCAAATATTTCTTGAATTGGACTTGGCAACCCTACATGGTCAGCACTTGGCTGGGATACCACCAAGGAAGCCCAGGGCTGCTACGCAGAGGCAGGCAATGGCAAAACCACCTCTGAACTTCACCGGCCTTGAGAATCCAGTGGGGTCAGCACAAGTCAGCTGCGACTTGATGGCCATTTCCACATCACCCCCACTAATAATAATATGCCTCTTTTCTCCCTAGGCGGAACTCAAATACTTACTTTGCCATTTGTCTACAGTTGTTTTGTTTCGATCAAGTAGGGTTGCCAAGTCCCCTGTGGCCTCCAGTGCGGGGCTGTTTTCCATGGTTTTCCTGAATGCTCTAGCAATTTGGGAGGAAAACTCTATGGCCTAGCTGCTATTTTCTTCAGTGTGCTTTCTTCACTGCCTTCTATTCAGCTCTCCCTCTGCCCAACTGCCACTAACTGCGTCTACCGGAAGAGTGTTCAAACTTCCACCAATCCGTCGCACGGCTTCCCGACCCGACCAATTACAGCTGGCCAATCCTCTTCTAATTACGACTCTTCTCTCTCCATTTCCCACTTTAAAAAAAATAAATACTGTTCATTGCTTAGCTAAAGCCCTCGGTTTGCCCCGCTCCCATATCAAGCCCTGAAATCCCAAGCCACGCTTCCACCACAGGGAAGCTTTGGGTTCACACTTGGGAGCTTTGGGTGGCAGTCGCATGGGCATCTACTCCCCACACCCCCCAAAAATAACCCTGCTCAACCAGCACTTGAAAAGAACAACCATTTTGGATGAACATCATCTGGAGTCTTTGGACTAAATTGGCAAGTGAAGAATGGGAATTATCGGGGGAAACCACTGGTGTGGAAACAGCCGATTTAACAAAAGAGCATTATCAGGGGGTGTTTTTGCTAAATATCCATGTACGAGGTCACTTTATGCCTCCATTAGCCTTTGAATCTTAGCACTCCTACGCTTAGGGTTGCCAAGTCCAATTTAAGAAATATCTGGGGACTTTGGGGGTGGAGCCAGGAGACTTTGGGGGTGGAGCCAGGAGACATTGGGGCGGAGCCAAAAGCAAGGGTGTGACAAGCATAATTGAACTCCAAGAGAGTTCTGGCCATCACATTTAAAAGGACTGCACAAATTTTTAAATGCATTCCTTCAATAGGAAATAATGAAGGATAGGGGCACCTTCTTTTGGGGCTCATAGAATTGGACCCCCTGGTCCAATCTTTTTGAAACTTGGTAGGTATTTTGGGGAGAGGCACTAGATGCTATACTGAAAATTTGGTGCCTCTATCTGAAAAAACAGCCCCCCCAGAGCCCCCGATACCCACGGTTCAATTCCCCATCATTCCCTAAGGGAATCATTCATGGAGGTGCATGATGGCTCTGGGGGCGGGGCTTCCCCCGCCGGCCAGCTGGCTGGGGGAGGGGGGAAGCCTGTAAAACCGGGGGATCCCCCTCTGGGACCTGGGGATTGGGAAGCCTACCTACGCTACAAACAGAGTTACACTCAGGGCTTTTTTTGTAGCAGGAACTTCTTTGCATATTAGGCCACACACCCCTGATGTAGTCAATCCCCAAAGAGTTTAGAGTAGGCCCTGCACGAAGAGCCCTGGAAGCTCCTGGAGGATTGGCTACATCAGGAGTGTGTGGCCTAATATGCAAAGGAGTTCCTGCTACAAAAAAGCCATAGTTACACTGCAAATTTAAGAGCTGTTTCCTGCTGGGCTGAGAGCGGACATCTTCAGACTGGGAACCTCCTGGAGATTTTGGCGGGTAGAGCCTGGGAAGGCTGGAGTTGGGGGAGCAGAGGGACATCGGAAGGGTATAATCCCGTGAACTCCACCCTTTAAAGCAGTCATTTTCTCCAGGGAAATGTATCTGTCATCTGGAGATCTGTTGCAATGCTGGGAGATCTCCAGGCCTCACCTGGATGCTGATAACCCAAGTAGGGACCCAACTAGGGTGGCCAGGTCTGTGTTGGGAAATACTGGGAGACTTTGGGATGGAGCCAGGAGAGAGTGAGGTTTGGGGAGAGGAGGGGAGGGGCCTCAGCATGGTACAATGCCACAAACTCCACCCTTCCAATCAGCCATTTTCTCCAGGGGAGCTGATCTCTGCTGGCTGGAGATCAGTTGGAAAAGCCAGAGATCTCCAGGCCCCACCTGCAAGCTGGCAACCCTATACCCAGGCTCCTGGTGCTGTAAGTTCCTTTTCCATGTTAATGCTTTGTTTAGGGTTGCCAAGTCCAATTAAAGAAAAATCTGGGGACTTTGGGGGCGGAGCCAGGAGACTTTTGGGGTGGAGCCAGGAGACATTGGGGGTGGAGCCAGGAACAAGGATGTGACAAGCATAATTGAACTCCAAGGGAGTTCTGGCCATCACATTTAAAGGGACCACACACCTTTTAAATGCCTTTATTCCATAGGAAATAATTAAGGATAGGGGCACCATCTTTTGGGGCTCATAGAATTCGACCCTCTGGTCCAATTGTTTTGAAACTTGGGGAGTATTTTGGGGAGAGGCACTAGATGCTATACTAAAAATTTGGTGCCTCTACCTCAAAAAATAGCCCCCCAGAGCCCCCAATACCCACGGATCAATTCCCTATTACTCCCTATGGGAATCGTTCTCCATAGGGAATAAGATAGATAGATAGATGAATTTATTGTCATTGTTCTCAACAAAAAGAGAGCAACGAAATGAGGTGCTCTTCCACAAACATACCAACACATCAAACACACATATTCATAAACCATTTAAATACATCTGAAACCATTAAACCATTTAAACCATTAAAACCATTTAAATACATCTAAAACGGATAAACATTCATAAAACCATTAAAACCATTTAAACCATTAAATAAACATTCATAAAACCATTAAAACCATTTAAACCATTAAATACATCTAAAACAGATAATCCTTCATAACCCTGCATTTAACCTAACCACAGCACTTGGATAGAAACTGTCCTTAAATCTGTTTGTCCTAGCCTTCAACACTCTATATCGTCTACCTGACGAATAATAATAGTGCCCAGTAAACATTTTCCTCCCCCCACGCTTTCTAAAGGGGGGGGAGGGCCTCCAAACCAGGGAATCCCCTGCCCCCTCCCTCTCTCACACACACAAATACTTACTAGATCTTCTTCCTGCAGAACTCTACTTGCTGTGAAAACGAAAGCAAAAGAAAGGGAGGGGCCATTCTCCATGGAAACTGTTACTGACCCTTTCCAATGAAGCCCTTCCTGTTTCCTGTTTCCTGCACAGTCTTAAAGGGGCACACATTTTACAAACAGATCAGAAGCTCTACAACAACATGATGCCTACACGCATGTTCTGCCCCCCCTTCCAGATTTTTGGAGAGCGGGGGAGGAGGCTGCAAATTTCGGGGGTCCCCGAAGCCTAGCTTTGTTCTATCACTGCTCTGTTCCAAACCACCTGCTATACTGCAGTGTCTGCCTCCCAAGGTCATGACTATCTGTTAAGAGTGTTTTGCTAACGAATTTCACTGTGTGAGAATGTCTGCTTTGTAACAAATTAATAGTTTGAACTTATCTCGCAGCATGTAATGGCTAACCGCTTCCATATATATTCACTCACTTGCTTTCCGCCTTAATTTCGTCACTGGCTTTGCCAGCGGTACTATCCTGTCTTACAATAAATGCTAATCCTGATGAAATGGAGAGTTGTTATCAGGGCTTTTTGGGTAGAGAAAGTCCAGCAGGAACTCATTTGCATATTAGGCCACACTCCCTGACACCAAGCCAACCGGAACTGTGTTCTGGTGCAGTCTGGTTTTTAAAAAAAGCCCTGGTTGTTACTATTGAAGATAGATGTAGACCTGATAGGTGTGGTCTGGAGATCTCCTGAAATTGCAACTGTTATCCAGACTACCAGTCTCCCTGGAGAAATTGACGGCTTTGGAAAGTGGACTCCTCTGAGGCCCCTCCCCTTCCAAGCCCCACCCTCCCCAGGCTCCGCCCCCAAGTCTCCAGGAATTTCCCAACATACAGTTGGCATCCCCACTTAGCTGGGAGTATGCCCCATTGACTAGAGCGGAGTCAGAGTTGGAGCAGACCTATTTAGGGTTATTCTCCTTGCAGCCCTCAAGTTCGGCACCTGCAGGAGTTCCCTGCGACTGATAGAGACCTCGCGTTTATATTGTTCATAAAGCGAGAGACGTTTTAGCCACGATCCCCCCCCCCCGTCCCCTCCTCTTTAGTCAGAGATCTATCGCCTGAACTCTTAACAGCACCTTAATGTTATTTGTCTGGGACTAAAGAGCTGAACTCGGAATTGATGGGGTTTTCATTTCCTCTCACTGAGATATAATTAATGCTTCCTGAAACCAGCCCGGCTCAGGATATTTTAATTTAATTGTAACTATGCAAGGCTCTCCACAATTAACTCTGTGAAGCAAGGCTGCCCAACTGGGTACATGACGGCTGTGTGTTAAATCAAGGACACTTTTTCATTTAGAAAGAAAGTGTGTGTGGCAGGGGCGGGGGGAGTGTACAAAAAGAGAAAGTAGGGGACTCCGTTAAAAGAAAATGGTGTTTGCTTCTTAAGTTTCTGTAAAGTAGGGTTGCCAAGTCCCTGAGCCAGGCGGGGGCTCTCCTGCCCTGGAGATTCCCTGCCACCAGCCCCTAGGGTTGCCAAGTCCAATTCAAGAAATATCTGGGGACTTTGGGGGTGGAGCCAGGAGTCTTTGGGGGTGGAGCCAGGAGCAAGGGTGTAACAAGCGTCATTGCACTCCAAAGGGAGTTCTGGTCATCACATTGAAAGGGACGGCACACCTTTTTAAATGCCTTCCTTCCATAGGAAAATTACCTCCTTCCATAGGAAGGATAGGGGCTCCTTCTGTTGGGGCTCATAGAATTGGACCTCCTGGTCCAATCTTTTTGAAACTTGGGGGGGTATTTTGGGGAGAGGCCCTGGATGCTATACTGAAAATTTGGTGCCTCTACCTAAAAAAAAAACAGCCCCCCCCCCCCGAGCCCCAGATACCCAGGCATTTTGAAATGGCATCCGTTTGCAGGTTTCTAAACCTGCAGGAGATCTACAGGTACATGGTGGCTGCGGGGGGAGGGGGGAAGCCTGTAAAACCGGGGGATTCCCCGCTGGGACCTGGGAAGCCTACAGCCCACATTGGGTCTGTGGGGGATCCTTCCCCCGATGTCGCTGGCGCAATAACATCACTTGGAAATGATAAGAAAGCTCGGGAAAACTCTAGCAATTCCTGGACGCTTTAGCAATTTGGGAGGAAAACTCTCAAATTGCTAGAGTCAACTGGCTTTGTGTCAGGGGGTGCGGCTTAATGTGCAAATGAGTTCCTGCTGGGCTTTTTCAACAATAAGCCCTGAATAGATTATTCCAAAAAATACTCTAGGTCACCGTATCCCCTCCTCCTGAGGAAGCTGGCCCTGGGAGAGTCAGCCTGCTGAGCAGGGGTCTCCAGTCTCATGGCGCCCACTGACACCATTCCCGGTTCCCCCCAAATGTTTTAATAAAGTGGGCAAGGCCTGCTGGGGCTTTGGGGAGGAGCCAGCACCATTGACTTGAGATGCTTATGAATGGAATGTAAAAATTTGAAGATCTGCACGACCCCAGTACAAAGATCTGACGAAGCCTCCATGTGAAACGGCCGGCTCCAGCTTGGAATTGATCTCTGAACTTATGGGATGATTGCAGTGGAAGTCACTGGAGTTTTCTCCTGGTTGTGCCGGGAGTTTGTCGGGTCAAAGTGAAATTTTGTATGAACAAACATGTATGGAATTGTTTTTTACTCTTTATATTGCACTTTTGAAATTTTGGAATAATTACACTTTTTGAAATTGTTATACAGTTGGTTTGCCAGGAACTGCAGCCGTGAGCCTTTGGGGGGGGGGGGCTTTTGCCCAGCAGGGCTTCTGATTGGCCATTGGAGATTTGATTGGCTGTGCAGGGGTTTTTTTGTAAATGTGACTGAAGATAAGCAAGCAAAGTCTTTTTAAAGATGCTCGCTTTGAAAGGCATTCTGTCAAAAACAGAGCTATTGCCTCAAAGTGTTGAGAGCTATGCATCACCTCACTTCCCATTAATTCTTAGACTGCAGGAATTACATTTTAAAAGTTCTTAAATTTAGATCTCTATTTTTGTATACTATGTCTGTTTTTACTTTTCCGTATTATGTTTACACTGTATCCTGGTCTTGAGACTAATAAACTATGAACACCTCACTCCCAGATATTGTGTGGTTGGCCCCACCTCTTGCAGCAGCCATTTTGTAGTTGTGCCCACCCACCCCCATGTGTCAAAATTCCAAAGGTGCCTGAAGGCTCAAAAAGTTTAGGGACCCCTGCTCTAGAGCCTAGGAAAGTGGGGAGCATGTGACACAATTATTCCAGTCTGAACCATTTCATTTGAAGCCTTAGAAGTCATGGCAGTACAGGTTTGTATGGTGGAAAGGAAAGGAAAGGTCCCCTGTGCAAGCACCAGTCGTTTCCGACTCTGGGGTGACGTTGCTTTCACAACCTTTTCACAGCAGACTTTTTATGGGGTGATTTGCCATTGCCTTCCCCAGTCATCTACACTTCCCCCTGTCAAGTCTGATGTTTCAATAACGAGTCCTTGTTGATAAAAGTAGCAAGTTTATTGTAACATATTGCAAGACTGGTCGACAGAGATTGAGAGAACTGGCGAGCATATACAGAGGGCAAACATTTAAGGTGCAGATCAGAGGAATTCCTACGGGGGGGCCTCCTAAGCGAGCACATTCACACATCGTTGTTACTTTATCGTTCTCAGGCCTGGCTGGCCTTGGGCACTTCCTTGGTACCCATTATCTTTGAGAAGGCACAGTAATCTTTTTCTCATAGCTAGTTACAGAGCTTGGCTACATAACAAAGGGAAGGAGGGGGGGGAAGGAGAGGTTGAGCTAGCAGCACTTGAATACAGTATGGCTTTTACCCAGGAGTCATTTCCTGAACCAAAGTTTGAACCAGAGTTGAAAATCTATGCTAGTAAAACATAACTCAGACTTGACATACTGCCCCCCCTAAGCCCCCTCCACGGCGAGGAGAGGGGTCCTAGCCTGGGGCAAGTGTTCCAGGGGTTCGGTAGTGGTGAAGCAGCGGTCCGCCAGAGTGGAGAGGAGTCGCGAGGGGAGAGGATGCCAGCTGGACGGCCCCGGATCTCGCCGGATCAAGCTGCAATGAAACACAGGGTGGATTTTACCCAGGGCAGGTGGCAAGTCCAGTTCCACGGTCACTGCATTAATCACTCTTTTCACTTTGAAGGGCCCTAGGAACTTGTAAGCTATCTTCTTAGAGGGCTGGGTTAAAGGAAAGTTTTTGGTTGAGACAAACACCGAGTCCCCTACTTTAAACTCTCCCGCCGGGACATGGGATTTGTCATACTGCTTTTTGTAGGACTCCTTGGCAGCCTCCAGATTCTCTTTAATGATTGGCCAACTGTTGCTCGGCCCCTTCCACCACTGCTCGAAGGAGGTGGGCGTATTTGTTACCCCCCCTTGCAGCA
Organism: Heteronotia binoei; assembly: GCF_032191835.1. Classification (NCBI taxonomy): domain Eukaryota; kingdom Metazoa; phylum Chordata; class Lepidosauria; order Squamata; family Gekkonidae; genus Heteronotia; species Heteronotia binoei. Next base: position 7,200,737 of record NC_083228.1, read on the forward strand.
TCGGAAGCGGCTTCCCCTCGTAGCCAAACACTGTGAAAAAGGGGGAGGCTTTGGTGGAACTCTGCATGGTGTTGTTGTAGCAGTACTCAGCGAAGGGGAGTAATTCTACCCAGTCTGATTGTCTTTGATTAATGAAGCACCTTAGGTATTGTTCAAGCACCCCATTAACCCTCTCCGTCTGTCCGTCCGTCTGTGGGTGGTAGGCGGAGCTCCACCCCTGTTCCATTCCTATTAATTTACAGAACTCCCGCCAGAAGGTGGCAACGAACTGCGGCCCGCGGTCACTAATGACCTTATCGGGGAATGAGTGTAGTTTTATCACGTGATCGAAGAACAGGGCCGCCAGTTTCTTTGCGGTGGGCAGTTGTGCGCAGGGGATGAAGTGCGCTTGCTTAGAAAAAGTGTCCACCACCACCAAAATGACAGTCTTTCCCCACGAGGGGGGGAGCTCCACTATGAAGTCCATGGACACTATTGACCATGGCCGCTTGGCGGTCTCAAGTGGTTGTAGCAAGCCCGGCGGTTTCCCTCCCCTCTTTTTGGCCATTATACAAATGGGGCAGCTGGTGACAAAGTCAGATACGTCTTTGCGGAGGGAGGGCCACCAGAATTGTCTGTTAACCAGGTGTAGCGTCTTGACATAACCAAAGTGCCCAGCTAGTTTGGAAGAGTGGCAAAGCTGTAAGACTTCCCTTCTCAGGGGTTTGGGCACATATAGTTTTTCCCCTTTGTACCAGAGTCCGTCTTTGGCTTTCTGCACCCCCCCCGGCCTCTCGTTTCTCTCCCTCTCGGTCTCCAGGGCAATGAGCTCAGGGTTGATTCCTCCCAAATCCCTCTTCCTTTTCTGGGAGCGGGTAGTGACCATGGCGGCTATCTGGGAGGGAGAAATCAGGGAGTCCACTACCTCTTCCCTCTGGCTCTCGTGCTGCGGGAGCCGCGAGAGGGCGTCCGCCAGAAAGTTCTTTGCCCCCGGGATGTGCCTCAGAGTGAAGTCAAATTTCGAGAAAAACCCTGCCCACCGGATTTGTTTTTCACTCAGCTTTCTTTTGCCCGTTAGAGCCTCTAAGTTCTTATGATTGGTCCATATTTCAAAGGGGAGTCTCGCCCCTTCCAGCCAAGACCTCCACGTTTTCAAGGCAAACATCACTGCGAATGCCTCCTTGTCCCAAACGGACCAGTTACGCTGGTCGGCTGAAAACTTTCGGGATATGTAGGCGCATGGTCTTAGCTTTCCCTCCCCATCCTTCTGCATGAGAATGGCTCCTACGGCCACGTCGGAGGCGTCGCATTGGACCACGAAGGCCTTTTGCTCGTCCGGGTGGCTTAGGACCGGTTCACTCGTGAACAGGCGCTTCAGGTGCTCGAACGCGGATTGGCACTCTTCCGTCCAATTTAGCTTAGCTCCGGGCCGCTTGGCCTCGGGGCCCTTGCCCTTGGTCTTTAGGAGATCAGTCAGGGGCAGGGCTATCTGGGCGAACCCCTCAATGAATTGTCTGTAAAAATTTGCGAACCCGAGGAACGATTGGAGCTGGGCCCATTCCAATACTGCCTGTACCTTCGCCGGGTCCATGGCCAATCCGCGTTCTGACACTCGGAAGCCTAGGTAATCTAGTTCCGTCTGATGGAACTCACATTTAGACAATTTAGCATACAGTTGATTTTTCAGCAGGGTGCTGAGTACCTCTCGGACCAATTTCACATGCGATTTCTCGTCTTGCAAGTAAATAATGATGTCATCAAGGTACACCACCACCCCCTTGTACAGGTAATCACGCAGCACATCATTGATAAAGTTCATGAACACCCCCGGGGCCCCCTGCAGTCCAAACGGCATCACTAAGTATTCAAACTGTCCCATGGGGGTATTAAAGGCCGTCTTCCACTCGTCCCCCTCTTTAATGCGCACTCGGAAGTAGGCGTCTCGTAAGTCCAGTTTGGTGAATATTTCCCCCCCCGCAACCGTGCTCAACAAGTCCCGGATGAGGGGGATGGGGTAAGTATTGGACGTGGAAATCGCGTTTATCCCACGAAAATCAGTGCAAAGTCTCAATGAGTTGTCCTTCTTCTTCCTGAATAGGACTGGGGCCGCGTGGGGGGCCGTGGCCGGCCGGATGAACCCCCTTGCTAAGTTTTGATCTAGGAACTTGCGTAGCTCTTTCTTTTCTGCCCACCCCATCTGATAGAGTTTTGCCTTGGGTAAGGTTTCCCCCGGGATCAGTTCTATGGCACAGTCCGTGCTTCGGTGGGGGGGCAGTTGGTTGGCCTCCTTCTCACTAAAGACTTCCATGAGGTCCCGGTAGGGCGCGGGGACCGAGTGTACTTCCTCCACGGTCACACACGCCCTTTCCTTGGCAGCGGGAGCTTTTGGCCCCCACGCCTGGTCCCACCGATAGGATTCGCACCCCGGGTCCGGGAACCTGATGGTTTTGGCCCTCCACCTGATTAAGGGTTCGTGCTTTTCCAGCCACCCCACCCCTAGCACTATCGGGTATGAGCACGAGGGAGCGATCACAAAAAGCTCTTGGTCCCAATGCTCCTCGATCCCTACCGGGCACGGTTGCGTCTCGTGCGTGCAAGGCTCTCCGCACATCACCGACCCATCCATTTGTTCGAATAGCATCGGGTGGGGTAGAAGTGAGCTTTCTAGTCCCAATGCCTCCACCACCCTGGGGGACATCAGTTCCCTGTTACACCCCGAGTCTATTAGGGCCCTGATCTGCATGAACCTCCGTAGTTTGGGGTTCAGTAATTTCACAGTCACAAAGTACAGTTTCCCCGTCACGCTCACCGTCAGCGGCTCCCCGTCACGATTGACCTGCTGTTGGGCAGCCTTCAGGGCAGCAGGTCGGCGTCGTTTCCCGCCGGTTCTTTGATCCAAGCCAGGTCCGCGAGCTCGGCGGAGAGGAGCACCTCCTCCTCCTGTAGCTCCTCTTGCACCGACGCTGCGCTGCTCCTCGCCGCATCCTTAGGGCGGCTGGGTGGCTTCTTCGGGGTTTGGGCGACGGCCTTCGGCGGGGTCGGGGCGGCCCTCGGCGGTGGGGGGTGCGGACAGCTGGAGGCCAAGTGATTGGGGTCGCCGCAGCGGAAGCACCTGCGCGGCCCCACCGGCACCGCCACCGCCGGTTTCTTCCCCTTTGGCGGCTCCACTTTCGGGGTCCCCCCTTTTGTCTGCATCTTCCCGGACTGGTGCTGCCAAAGCATAGCCACTCTCTTGAGGTTGTTCTCCACCTCTCCCGCTAACTGGATCCACCCCACCAGGGTGGCCGGACGGGCTTGGGTGAGGGCCCGGTCCAGGATGCTCGCGTTCAGTCCATTCGTGAACTGCTCGATCTTCATTACTTCGTTCCAGCCCCGGACTCTGGCCATGTTGGCTTGGAAGTCGGCAGCGTATTCGCGAATGGGTCGGGGCCCCTGCTGCATGTCTCGTAAAGCCGCCAGCGCCCGGGTCTCTTGCAGTGGGTCCTCATATTGGGTCAGCAAGGCTTGCAGGAAAGTGTGCACGTCGTCCAGGATCGGGCTCCTGGTCTCACACAGGCCCACATACCATCTCTTGGCCGACCCCCTCAGCTTCGACCCCAGGTAGTCGACTTGGCTAAACTCATCCGGGAAGGAGTTCCCCCAGTAGTGCATGAAGCTGTTCGCTTGTATTGCGAAGTAGTTCACCTCCTCCGGGTCCCCATCGAAGGTGGCATCTAGTTCTCTCCCCACGTGCCGGAGACCCACCGGGGCCCCAGCGGCTGGGGGCGCAGACGCCGGTGCCTGGGGTGCCCCGACTCTCACCGGGGGAGGGGTGGCTGCTGCCGCCGGTTGGCTGGGGTGGCCTCTGGCCGGGGCAGCTGGCCCCGCCGGGCGTCTGGAGGTCGCTCAGCCCATGGCTCTTCCGAGCTGGATCGTCAGGTCCCAGACCTTGTCCCGCAGCCCCCCGAGGGCGCCATCGATCTCCCTCCGGACCATCGAGCGGAACAATTGATAATCCTCCTCGTCTTGCCCCTTGAGTCGGGGTTCTTCACATTCGGCCTTCCTGGCCCCAGCTCCATCGTCCCCACTTTCGCCCACGTGGACGACGATGATGCTGTCCGCTTCTCCCGTCTCTCCGGAGCCCGGGTTGGCGGCCTCACCCTCAGCCATCTGGATCTGCCTAACGTGGCGGTTTAGGATGGCGTCTCTGCGCAGCGGGGCCTGGTCCATGATGGTGGTCGAGGTCCGCGGCTGATACTGCCTCGGGGACAGCACTAGTTGGAACTCGGGCGGAGACTCCGCGGCCCTCCTGGCGTCCAGTACGTGCCACGGGGTAGCCCCTTCCGAGCCCGCTTCGAGTGAAAGTTTTCCGTTGCCTGGAATCTGGTCAGCCATTTGGCTTTTCAAGTTGCCGGCACAGGCGAAACCCCCAAAAAGGGAGTTCTCTCAAAATGTCAAGTCTGATGTTTCAATAACGAGTCCTTGTTGATAAAAGTAGCAAGTTTATTGTAACATATTGCAAGACTGGTCGACAGAGATTGAGAGAACTGGCGAGCATATACAGAGGGCAAACATTTAAGGTGCAGATCAGAGGAATTCCTACGGGGGGGGCCTCCTAAGCGAGCACATTCACACATCGTTGTTACTTTATCGTTCTCAGGCCTGGCCGGCCTTGGGCACTTCCTTGGTACCCATTATCTTTGAGAAGGCACAGTAATCTTTTTCTCATAGCTAGTTACAGAGCTTGGCTACATAACAAAGGGAAGGAGGGGGGGGAGGAGAGGTTGAGCTAGCAGCACTTGAATACAGTATGGCTTTTACCCAGGAGTCATTTCCTGAACCAAAGTTTGAACCAGAGTTGAAAATCTATGCTAGTAAAACATAACTCAGACTTGACACACACACCCCCCAGCAAGCTGGGGACTCATTTTACCAACCTCAGAAGGATGGAAGGCTGAGTCAACCTCAAGCCGGCTACCTGAAAACCCAGCTACCACTGGGGATCAAACTCAGGTCATGAGCAGAGCTCAGGACTGCAGTACTGCAGCTTTAACACTCTGCGCAAAATCCTTTCCCCTGGGCTTTCTTTGAGCAGGAATGCACAGGAACGCAGTTCTGGCTGGCTTGGCGTCAGGGGGTGTGGCCTAACATGCAAAGGAGTTCCTGCTACAAAAAAACCCCTGGTTTAGTGTTAGTGCAATGCTGAGTAGGCATGCACTGATTGGCTAATGTTTGCAGCATTCTTGTGATGCCAAACTTGCCGTAAGTACTGAAGATGAACCATGAAACAGCGTTAGTCTCTTGAACTTTTGTAGGAATAGCTACTTTCCTTGATCATGGTCAATCAATAATGAAAAGAGTTTCTGCTCCAGTTGTTAGTAGTGATTTGGACCCATGCTTTGAACCCAGCTAAAATGTGCAGTTTCCCCGTCAGTGGTGAGGACAATAACTAGGTTGTGAGACTAACCAATTTTTATTTAGAACGTAAGCTTTCGTGTGCTCTTAAGCACACTTCATCAGACGAGGAATCCGGCACAGTGAGCAAAGCCATCCATAGCTGAGCAGAGCCATACAGAGCTGGTAGGCAGTGGCCCAGAATGCAACATGGTACTGATTTAAGAACCAATGACAGTGAAGTAAAATTATCTGGTAGGCAGTGGTTTAGAATGTAAAAAGGTACAATGACAGAATAGTAAAATTAACAAATTGAGCAAACCTTTGAGTAGCATGAGCATGCGAAAGCAACAAAATGTCAAAATGTGAGATTGTCTGTCCATGACAATGGGAGATGGGTTCAATTTATGTAATGGGATAAGCAACCAAAGTCCCTGTTTGAGTGTGTCAATACAGCTAAAAGAGAAATACATTGGACAGTGATGTGCTTGTCCACCTAATTTACTTTTTAACATGTAAACATAATTCTAGTTTGCCATAGGAAAAAAGGAATACAATAAAATATAGTGAAAATGGGTAAAGCATATGTAATGAGATATACAGCCAATATCCCTATTTTGAGTATGTCAATACAAATAATTATACTGATACGCAATTCTAAAAGAGAAGCACATTGGAATACTGTGGATGTGTACAGACATTAACAGACAGTCTCACATTTTGACATACTACTGTTTTGTTGCTTTCACGTGCTCATGCTACTCAGATCAAAGGTTTGCTCAATTTTTTTTTGTTTTACTATTCTGTCATTGTACCATTTTACCTTCTAAACCACTGCCTACCAGATAATTTTACTTCACTGTCATTGGTTCTTAAATCTGTACCATGTTGCATTCTGGGCCACTGCCTACCAGCTCTGTATGGCTCTGCTCACCTATGTATGGCTTTGCTCACTGTTGTGTCTTGAAATAAGGTCCTGGAATTCACAACACAGCCCGTGTGCATGTGGAGGTGACCAGTGGGAGACCGCAGGTCACCGGATGTAAGGATAAAATTACACTCTGCCTATGAAGATTGGTGGCGGGAACTTTAACTGGCCAGGATTGGACGTGGGGGATGTGCTTCAAGGAGAAGTCAAATTTGGAGAAAAATCCCGCCCACCGAATTTGTTTCTCACTCAGCTTTGATTTCCCTGTCAGGGCTTCCAGATTTTTGTGATCCGTCCACACCTCGAACGGTACCTTCGCCCCCTCTAACCAAGACCTCCAGGTTTTCAAGGCAAACATGACTGCGAACGCCTCCTTGTCTCAGACCGACCAGTTTCTTTGCTCATCTGAAAACTTTCTGGAAATATAGGCGCATGGCCGTAGTTTCCCCTCCCCGTCCCTCTGCATGAGAATGGCTCCTTCGGCCACGTCGGAGGCGTCGCATTGAACCACGAAGGCCTTTTGCTCATCGGGGTGGCTCAGGACCGGCTCGCTAGTGAACAGCTGGTCGAAGGCCGCCTGACACTTCGGTGTCCAGTTTAGGCGGGTGCCCGGTCGTTTGGCTTCCGGCCCCTTTCCTTTGGTCTTTAGGAGTTCGGTCAGGGGCAGGGCGATCTGGGCGAACCCCTCTATGAACGCCCTATAGAAATTTGCGAACCCGAGAAATGATTGGAGCTGTTTGCGTGTTCTCGGGGGGCCCATTCTAACACTGCCTGGACCTTGGCGGGATCCATGGCCAACCCCTGACCGGACACCCGGAAGCCTAGGTAATCTAATTTGGTTCTATGGAACTCGCATTTGGACAGTTTGGCGTACAGCTGGTGCTCCAGTAGGGTGCTGAGCACCTCCCGCACTAATTTTACATGGGACTATTCGTCCTGAGAATAAATAATGATGTCATCCAGGTACACCACCACCCCCTTGTACAGAAATTTTCTGAGTACATCATCTATAAAGTTCATGAACACCCCGGGTGCCCCTTGCAACCCAAACGGCATGACCAGGTACTCGAATTGTCCCATTGGGGTGTTGAATGCCGTTTTCCACTCATCCCCCTCCTTGATGCGCACTCGGAAGTACGCGTCCCTCAAGTCCAGTTTGGTGAAAATCTTCCCCCCTGACACTGTGTTCAGTAGGTCTCGGATGAGAGGGATGGGGTAGGCATTGGACATAGAGATCGCATTTATCCCGCGAAAGTCTGTGCAAAGTCTAAGTGAGCCGTCCTTCTTCTTGCGGAATAGCACGGGGGCGGCGTGTGGGGCCGTGGCGGGTCTAATGAAACCCCGCTCCAAGTTTTGGTCTAAGAACTTGCGCAGCTCCTTCTTTTCAGCCCACCCCATTTGGTAGAGTTTGGCCCTGGGCAAGTTCTCCCCTGGGATCAGTTCTATGGTGCAGTCGGTGCTCCGATGGGGGGGCAGTTGGTTGGCTTCCTGCTCGCTAAACACCCCCATCAGGTCGCGGTAAGCGCTCGGGACCGGGTGCACCTCCTCCACCAACACGCACCCCCTTTCTTTGGTGACTTGAGCCTGCGGCCCCCACGCTGTGTTCCATAAGTGACTCTTGCACAGGGGGTCTCGAAATCCGATAGTCTGGGCCCCCCAGCGGATGAGGGGCTCGTGTTTCTCCAGCCACCCCACCCCCAATACTACGGGATAGGAGCATGAGGGGGCGATGACAAAGATTTCGTGGTCCCAGTGCTCCTCAATCCCCATGGGGCAGGGTTGCGTTTCATGCGTGCAAGGCTTTCCGCCTATCACCGACTCGTCCATCTGCTCAAACAGCATGGGGTGGGGCAGCTGTGAGCTCTCGAGCCCTAGCACTTCCACTAGCTTAGGGGAGATCAGTTCCCTGTTACTCCCCGAATCTACGAGGGCCCGTATCTGTAAGAACCTCCTCAGCTTGCGGTTTAACAGTTTCACTGTCACAAAATACAAGCGTCCCATTACTCTCACCGTCAGAGGTGCCTCTTCCCGGTCGACCTGCTGGTTGGCACCATTCAGAGCAGGCCGGGCTCGTTTCCCGCCGGCTCTTCCACCCAGGCGAGATCGGCCAGTTCTGCGGAGAGTAGCACCTCCTCGTCTTGTAGTTCCTCCTGCACCACCAGAACGCTGCTCTTCGCCACATCCTTAGGGCGGCCAAATGCTTTCTTGGGTCCCGGGGTGCCCGGTTTAGTGGCAGGCACGGGGGCGCGGGCAGCCGGGTGTTGGGGGCAGTTGGAGGCAAGATGGTTCGGGTCCCCGCACCTGAAGCATCCGTGGGGTCCCACTGGGACGGCAGCGGCCGGTTTTTTCGCTTTCGGGGGCTCGGCCTTCCCGGGGGTGGTCTTCAGCTGGCCTTTGCCTGACTGGTGCTGGCGCAGCATCGCCACCCATTTCAGGTTGGTCTCTACTTCCCCTGCCAACTGGATCCACCCCACCAAGGTGTCTGGACTGGTCTGGGTGAGGGCCCGATCCAGAATGCTGGCGTTCAGCCCGTTGGTGAAGTGCTCGATCTTCATCAGCTCGTTCCAACCCCGGACCCGGGCCGCGTTGGCTTGGAAGTCCGCGGCGTACTCGTGGATGGATTGGGCCCCCTGCTGCATGTTGCGGAGGGCCGCCAATGCGCAGGTCTCCTGCAGGGGGTCCTCATACTGGGTCAGCAGGGCTTGTAGGAAGGTGTGAACATAGTCCAAATCAGGGCTCATGGCTTCGCACAGGCTCACGTACCAGCGCTTAGCTGCCCCCCTCAGCTTCGAGCCCAAATAGTCCACCCGGCTGAATTCGTCCGAGAAGGAATGCCCCCAGTAATACATGAAGCTATTCGCCTGGATTGCGAAGTAGTTCACCTCCTCCGGATCCCCGTCAAAGGTAGCATCCAGCTCCCATCCCCTTCCTGCATCCTGGGGAGCCGTGGGTATCTGGGGGGGCCGCACCTCTTGCGGGGGCTGCCGCCTGGGCCGGTTGGCTTGGGCGGCCTTGGGTCCCTGGTGGCGTGGGTTGCTGCCTGCGGGACCCGGTCACCCCCAGCGCTCTCCCCAGCTGGGCCGTCAGGGTCTTCATCTCATCCTTCAGGCTCCGCATCGCTCCGTCGACTTCTCGTCGCACCATCGAGCGGAACATCTAATAGTCCTCATCGTGCATGTCCTTCGGCCTCGGTTCTCCCCCTTCGGCCCCCATGCACTCGGCACTTTTGCTCTCGTCCTCTGGCACCTGGACAACGATGATGCTGTCCACTTTCCCCGGTTCGGTGATGCCCGGGTTAGTGGCTTCTGCTTCGGCCATCCGGACCCTCCTGGTGTGGCGGGTCATGATGGCTTCCCGGCGGATCGGGGCCTGCTCCATGATGGTGGTAGAGGTCCGCGGTTGATACTGCCGGGATGTGATCACTAACTGGAATTGGGGGGGAGACACCGCGGTCCTCCTGGAATCGAGGACATGCCACGGGGCCTCGGTCCCTTCCACGTCGGTCGGGAGTTCTCCGTTGTCCGGAATCTGTTCGGCCATGAGGCTTTGAAGTTGCTGGAAAGGTTGAGCTCCAAAGGGGAGTCTTTCAAAATGTCAAGTCGGCTGATTCAATAACTAGGCTTTGTTGATACAAAGTTTCTAGTTTATTGTTATCATGGCTTTCGACTACAGGGAAGATTGAAAGACTGGGGAACATACAGTAAAAGCATATCATATAAGGTACAGATCAAAAGGATTCTTGAGGGAGGGGTACTCTATGCAAGGCACATTCACACATTGATGTTACTTTTTCGTTCTCAGGCCTGGCTTGGCCTTGAGTGTCTTCCCGGCGCCAACTCCCACAACACTCCACCTGAGAAGGCTCTATAATCTCTTTCCCATATTCCCAGTTCAAAGCAATACTACATAACAAAGGAGAGGAGGGGGGTAGGGAGAGTTCATGCTAGCAGCATTGGCATACAGTGTGGCTTTACCCAGGATACACTTCTCCTGAACCAAAGATTGAGTGCAGGCTTGACCAAAGTTAAAGCAGACTATCTCAAGGCAACCCTCTTCCCCCCCCCCCCCCCCGATTCAGTCAGGTCCATTTAGAGGGATCAGACAGCCACTGTTGAAGTAGCAGGATCCTGGCAGCCTTCAGTGGTTGTGTGTTCACACTGCTAGCACGGCTCAACCATGGAAAGCATAGCTGTTTTTTAAAATGTCCCTGGTGTGTGCGCTTACACAGAGACGTTCACAAGCGCAACTTGGAGAGTGGTTAGAAAAAAAACCCTGGTGGTGCTGGAAACGGCTTGGTGCAATCACACAGCTCTTCCGCTTACAAGTCGCCCCAGGGCATTCAGACAGCAGCTGATTATGCGACCTACATGCGATTCAGGGGGATACTACAGGAAAAATCCAGGTAGCTTTTTAATGTGGATAGGAGGCGTCTGGAGACGGGGTGAGAATGGGTCCAGCTCGGAGGGCAGATGTGCTCGTGTGATTGTGTGCTGTTAATCCAAATGGGAGGTGGGGCTAGGTCGAGCCAAATCTCCTGTGTGAAACCACCCTCAGCTTGGCAGCTGCTCTCCAGGATCTCTGTCTGAGATCTTTCACATCACCCATTTGGTTGTTCCATCTAAACATGCTGGGGATTGAACCTAGGACTTCCTGTTTGACATAGCCCCTCCCCTATAACGTCTCTGTGGAATATTGAAGGCATCCCAGAATATCTGACAGCCTTTCATCTATCCACGATGGGAAAAGAAAGGGAATGTTTGTCTAGGGAAGGGTTCTTGCTTTCTTCCATCTTGGTGACTTATGAGACACTCAGCCGCGTGATGGAAGTCTCATCGCTTCCCCTTATCTTAGGGATATCCTCTAATTTGATAGGAAAGTGTTTTGAAAAATAGATCTCGGCACAATTTACTGCAGATGCCCTTCAAGCCTTTGCCAGAGGAATCATTTATCAACTATGCGAGGAACGTGTCACAGCAAGGATTTCTGAGCCTTATCCGAAATTGCGTTTTATATATGGATTAATGAATGAAGTAATAAATCAGGAAAGAGTGCCAATTGCTCTTGGTTCACCGGCTATGGCTTCTTTTCGGCGTCCCCTCCCACAGAGCGGTGACAGAGGGGATGCTGGGAAGACGATGGCGACAAAGGATCCTTCCCTGCTTGCAATGGGGACCAGCCAAACTGCCACCTCTTTCTCTTTGTGAGGACAAATGTCATATTTGTGGAGCAGAGAGACCAGTTTGGAAGCACCCTCGCTGAGGAAAGCACAAATGTAACTGGTCCTCTCGAGAGCTCAGGGCCAACTGGATGAGTCAGTCTTCTCATGGCCATGGTAACTCTCACCTGAAGTGCCACAGCGACATCAGGGTTGTGCCCATCACAGCAAGTCATCGCAGTTTCCCACTGGCTAGTCTTCTCCACTGCCCTTTCTTGATGAGCATCTCTCACTGGGGTGGCTCCCGCTGGCAATGAAGTTTAGCAGGGCTGTGGTTCCCCCTTTCTCCTTCTTGGCTCCCGACATCTTCTTTGCCTTGGTCTTCTTGGGAGCTGATGGTGGTGTCTGGGGTCCACTGGAACATTCACTGGCAATATGGTTCTCTCCTGCCCCCCGCCACTCTATTTGAAGTATGTGGTGCTTTACTCCTCTCTCTGTCTGCAGTGGGGGTAGATGTCTTCTTGGGCCCGGACTTCCATCCCAGCTCCTGGTGCCCCCCAACTCGTGCTGTTGCCGGTGCAGGTTCACCATGTGCTGGTGGTTCTCCACCTCACAGGCCAGTTGGGTCCATCCCACTAGAGTGGGGCGGGGGCCATCTTGCATTAGTGCCTGGCCATAGAGGCTGGAGCTCAACCCTTTCTTGAATTGGCCGATATTCATGGTCTCGTCCCAACTTTGGTGGCCTGGGCCTGGAATTCGGCCATGTATTCCTGGACAGACTTGCTTGCTTGCTTCATTTCTGTCATTGAGAGGGGGCTCACCATCTCCCTCAGTAGCTGGTTCCACTGTTGAACAACTCTTACTGTTGAAGTGTTTTCCTAATATCCAGCTGGTACCTTCCCACCCTTTAATTTAAACCCATGATTGTGAGTCCTCTATGAGTCCTTACGTCAAGCATGCGGGTTCAATGACGAGTCGGGTTTGATACAAGACTACATTTATTGATAGACCGATACTTTCAGTGGAACAGATTCTTGAGAGTGATGCTAAAGATACATGGATACAATACTTTTAAGGCTAACTTCAAAAGGATTCCAAAAGGTGGGAGCGAGGGATGCGCTTTCACACATAAACTATCATAAATGTCTACATTCTCATGGCATTATCAGGACTCCGTCCTTGCTTTCCCCAGATGTGTCACACTCCCTAACAGGAATATATGGGAAGGTGCTGATTACTTTTTCTTGTTAGTTTCGTTTCTCTCTACTTCTACTTTGCAAGCGATAAAGCAAGAGGGGGGAGGGGAAAGAATAACAGAGTTAACAGACCTTGGTCCTCCATGATATTTCACAGACCAGTTTCATAGAGGACCCTAAAACAATCAATTATCAATGGAATTTTACCATTCTTGACACTCTGCTTTCAACAGGAACAGCTCCCTGCCCTCCTCTAAGTGACAGCCTTTCAAATTCTTAAAGAGAGTGATCTTGTCCCGTCCCCCCAAATCTCCTCTGCTCCATACTGAACGTCCCCCTGTCTCTCAGTCTTTCCTCCTTGTAGGGCTTGATCTCCAGGCCCCTGATCATCCTCATCATTCTCCACACCTGCTCCATTCTGTCTACATCCTACATCCTTGAAGTCTTTTGGTCCACACCTGGTAGGCTTTGCCAGCACTGAACTGGGAAATACCTGGAGATTAGAGGGGTGGGGCCTGGGGGGGCAGGGTTTGGGGAGGGGAAGCACCTTTGCAGAGTATAAAGCCACAGCGTCCAACCTCCATAGGTAGTCATTGGCCGTTTTCCCACTGTGCTTACCTCGGAGCGACGTCCCTCTTCACTGCGCAGCGTCTGCGCGGATTTCCCACCAACTGCTCCGAGGCTGCTCCAAGGAACCAGGAAGTTCCCGACCTTTTGCGTCGCAAATGTAAACCGCCAAAAACCAGTTTACATTTGCGACGCAAAAGCCGCGGGACTTTGCGGCTCTTCTGGGTTCTGCGGAACAGTTGGTGCGAAATCCGTGCAGATGCTGCGCGGTGAAGAGGGACGTCGCTCCGGAGTAAGGTCAGTGGGAAAACGCCCATTTTCTCCAGCTGAACTGATCATGATTGTCTAGAGATCAATTGTAACAGTGGGAGTGCAACTGGCGCCATCTGGAGGCTGGTAGTCCTAATGCCAGGTGATGTTAAACCTGTCATGTTTCATGTTCAAAGCTCCTACCAATTTTTAAAAAACATTAAGAGCCTGATAGACCACAGCATGTGGAAATGTTGACCATCCTGGATATAAGTTATGCTGCTTTTTGCTCTTTGGATCCTCTGGATGTGCATTTTACATGGACCCTCCAGCCAAATACTCCCTATTTAGTAGTCATTTGTCACCACCTAGATCATGGGTCCCCAACTTTTTTGAGCCTGTGTGGGCACCTTTGCAGTTTTGACATAGTGTGGTGACCACAGCCACAAAACAGCTGCCACAGAAAGCACAGCTAGTCACAAAATGGCTGCCCACTGCTTATCTTCAGTCACAGAAGAGCCTTGTGCTGTGGTGGCAGCAACATTTTTAAAGATCAGCACAGCCAATCAGAAGCCTTGTTGGAGGAAAAGCCCCACTGGTCCCACCCACTTTCTGAAAACACTTGACAGTCACCAGGAAAGGGGCCAGTGGTAGGGCTGCCAGTCCACCAGCAGCACTGGGGGAAATATCAGGTTCAGGGCTTCAGCCCTACCCCCAAAGAGGGATGTCATGCATGAACTCTCCGGTATTTAGGCATACTCGATGGTTTTGAAGCTGAAAGAAACCACAGAGTTTGCCCAAATACCAGAGTGTCCCTGGCACAACACCCTCCCCCCCCCCCGGTGCTTCTGGGTGACATCATCCTGCTGAGGACATTGTCCCTGCCCGCCCCCTGAATGTCCACCAAGGTAAGACCTGGGAGCCGAATCAGTGGGCACCTCGTGAGCATCACACTGGGGGCCTCTGGCCTGGATCAACCAAGAACGCTTCATTCCGTTTGCACGTTGAGCTCCCCGCCCCCCTTGCCTCTGAGAATCTATCTCAGGGGTCCCCAACGTGGGACTTCCTTGGTGCCCACAAAGTGCTTTAGAAAGTGGGTGGGGCCAGGCGAAGTTCTTGCCTGCCTGGGCTGCTCCTTGGACCCTGGAGAGCTGATCGGCTATGCTAAGGTTGCCAATCCCCAGGTGGGGGCAGGGGATCCCCCGATTTGGAGACCCTCCCCCCGCTTCAGGGTCGTCAGAAAGCGGGGGGAGGGGAGGGAAATGTCTTCTGGGAACTCTATTATTCCCTAGGGAGATTTATTCCCATAGAAAATCATGGAGGATTGATCCGTGGGTATCTGGGGCTCTGGGGGGGGGCTGCTTTTTTGGGGGTAGAGGCACCAAATTTTCAGTATAGCATCTAGTGCCTCTCCCCAAAATACCCCCCTAGTTTCAAAGAGATTGGACCAGGGGGTCAAATTCTATGAGCCCCAAAAGAAGGTGCCCCTATCCTTCATTATTTCCTATGGAAGGAAGGAATTGAAAAGGTGTGCCGTCCTTTTAAATGTGATGGCCAGAACTCCCTTTGGAGTTCAATGATGCTTGTCACAGCCTTGATCTTGGCTCCACCCCTAATGTTTCCTGGCTCCATCCCCAAAGTCTCCTGGCTCCACCCCCAAAGTCCCCAGATATTTCTTGAATTGGACTTGGCAACCCTAGGCTATGCAGATGAATCTAACATTGTTGAAGTGCCAGGGGCAACCGTGGTGTTTGTTTCGTTTTCTCTGACCCCTCTTTTCCAGGGTATTTTTAGATAACCCCTCTTCTCCCCTGATCTAGGGCTTCTTTTGTGTCTGTGGCTCTGTCTTCCAAGGCAGCCATTTTGTGGTTGTGCCGGGTTCCCAGCTCCGGGTCGGGAAATACCTGGAGATTTGGGGGTGGAGTCCAGGGAGGGTAGGGTTGGGGGAGGGAAGGACCTCAGTGGGCTCTAATGCCATAAAGTCCACCTTCAGAGACAGCCATTTTCTCCAGGAGCTCTGTGGCCCGGAGATTAGTTCCAATCCCAGGAGATCTCCAGGTGCCACGACCCCTGAGTCAGAATCAGATCTTCTGAGTCAGAAGATCCTGTGAATTTAGGGGGAGGGGTTTGTGAGTTTCCTGCATTGTGCAGGGGGTTGGACTAGATGACCCTGGAGGTCCCTTCCAACTCTGTGATTCTATGATTCTAATTCCAGAGTTGCCCACAAGCTCAAAAAGGTAAGTGATCTCCAATGTTCCCTTAAGCTGCAGAGCCTTGTGAGCAAAAATTCTACTTTGTGAGCTGCTGGTATTAAAGTTGTGAGCTACTACATAAATTATTGTGCTCTGGGGCCATTTTTTCCTGAGCTGAGACGAAAATGTGTGAGCTGGAAGCTAAAAACCTGTGTGTTCGCTCACGCTAACTCAGAGGGAACACTAGTGATCTCTACTCTACCTGATAATGTGAGTTGCGACTGGTTTGCGGGGAGAGCTGTGTGGAACCAGTTGTAAAAAAAAGACTTTGCCTGCACCCACACAAATAAGCTAACACAAAAATCTACCTAGGTGAAACTACAGAATATAGAAAAGAAAAAGAAAACACACGATTTGCTTGGTAACTAAGACTCCAGATCATCTCTTTGTCCTGGAAATGGAACATCTCTCCACCCATCAGCCATCCCAGCTTAGCAAAAACGTAACAAAAACTTGTGTCATTCTGGACCGTATTTCAAGAGATTCTCCTGTTTTCCCGGAAGCTCCTAGAGCGGCCAGTGCACAACATCGCCAGTGCAATGACGTCACTGGCGAGTAGGGTGGCCAGATCGTCCCGCCCACCCGGGAAAGTCCCGCCCCTGTCCCCAAATGCCCGCCTCACGGGTTGGCTAACCCGGGACCAATCAAATCCCGGGTTCGCCAAAATCCCGCTTTTTTATGTTTAATCTCGTCGCCACCAGCCCCCCTCCTCTCGGCCGCTTCCCCTCCCCCCCCTGCATGGAGGAGGGCCGGCCCGGCAGCGGGCAGCTTCCCTTCCTGCCGGTGAGTGAGGTCCCCTCCCTCCACCGGCGCCTCGTGCGATGGCTTCCTGCCCTCTCTGTCACTTCCTGTTTCCGGCGGTGGCATGACGTCACCGTAAATGACGTCACTTCCTGTTTGCGGCGGCACACGCTTCGTGCGCGCACACACACATTCATTCCCCCCTCAAGGTGTCCCTGGCTTGCCTGCAGATATTATGGCCACCCTACTGGCGAGTGATGTCATTGCACTGGCGATGTCAGGGGAGGATCCCCCCACCAGCCTAATGTGGGCCAGCAGGTTGGGAACCTCCAGGGCAGGAGAACCCCTGCGCAGCCTGGGAACCTGGCAGCCTCAGTAGAGGCACTGCTTTTGAGAAGGCCCCCTGGCCTTTCCTAGCTAGCAGAGCTCATTCTTTGGGATGGCTTCTTCAAAATGCCTGTTCCTAGTGAAGGCCTTGGGTATCTGTAGTAAAATCCCAAGTAGAACATGAGAAGTCTTAGCCTATCCACACCAGCTCCCAATCTGTTTCCAGGCACAACTCAGGGGGCTACTTTTGACCTCCAAAACCTGATGAGTAGCTTGAGATTAATATACCTGAAGGACCACCTAGTCCCTTACGAGCACACCCGACCACCGCGCTCATCTTCACTTTGGATGCCCATCACCTTCTGAGATTTGGCAGGTGGCAAACTGGGTGGGTCTTCTAGTCGGGACACCACAACTCTGAAACCCTGCCCCTGGGGAGACTCCGTCTGTCCCCTTCTGTTGCCATCTTCCACAAGTGGGTGAAGACATTTTGGTTTCATTTGGCATTCCATCAGTGATCCCTTCACCATGCCCAATGTTTTAATTACTGTTTTTATGCATTTAACTCTGGTTTTAATTGTTTTAATGATGTGGGTTTTGTTGGTTTTAATAGTTTTTTTCTTCAAAGATGTAATTTTATTATGTATGTTTTCAATTTGGTAACCACCTTGGGGGGCCCTTGTGGAGGCGGAAAGATGGAGTGTGCATTTTGAAAGTAAAACCATAGAGACCTGGGAGATTGCTAGACCATCACGGTGACGCATGACATGAGAGACCACTAGACTGTCGTGGTGATGCATGACATAATTTCCAGTCACATGACCAGAAGGGATGGCATGGTGTTAAGCCCCTGACCCCCAAACTTTTCGGGGGCATGCCAGCCCTCATGAACATAGATATTTATTTATTTTTTATTTATTTATTTATTTAAGATTTATATCCCGCCCTTCCCACAAGTGGCTCAGGGCGGCTTCCAATAGTAGATCCATCAAAATTACACATATAAAGGGATCCATATTTAAAACAGATAAAACAGATAAAACCCTAGTTATTAATACACATAAATATTTCAGCTATATATAAAAGGAATCCAGCAAGTTACAGTAAAATTCTCAAGCTAAGTAAAGGCTAGCCGGAAGAGGGTCGTCTTACAGGCCCTGCGGAACTGAACAAGGTCCCGCAGGGCCCTCACCTCTTCCGGCAGCTGATTCCACCATGTAGGGGCCATAACAGAGAAAGCCCTTTCTCTGGTGGACTTCAACCGGGCTTCCTTCGCCCAGGGATAGTAAGGAGATTTTGTGTTCCCGACCTCAGTACTCTCTGGGGAACATGCGGGGAAAGACGGTCCTTCAGGTAGACAGGTCCCAAGCCATATAGGGCTTTAAAGGTGATAACCAGCACCTTGTACCGGACTCGGTATATTACTGGAAGCCAGTGCAGGGTCCGAAGACCCGGCTGAATGTGTTCCCGCTTTGGGAGACCTAATAACAGCCGGGCCGCGGCATTCTGCACCAGCTGCAATTTCCGAGTTCGGGACAGGGGCAGCCCCATGTAGAGGGCATTACAGTAGTCTAACCTCGAGGTGACCGTGGCGTGGATCACTGTTGCTAGGTCGTCGCGCTCCAAAAAGGGGGCCAACTGCCTTGCCCGCCTAAGATGAAAAAACGCGGACTTGGCAGCGGCTGCTATCTGAGCCTCCATCTTTAGGGAAGGCTCCAACAGCACCCCCAAGCTCCTGACCCTGTCCGCCGCTATCAGCGGCGCACCGTCAAAGGCTGGTAGGGGGATTCCCCCTTCCGGACCACGGCGACCCAAGCAAAGGACCTCTGTCTTCGCAGGATATCTCCCCATGCTATGGAAACAAAGAAACAGAATGAAACCAGGCAAATGAGGGTTTGAGTGATTGTCTGGGAGCAAAATCCTGGTTTCTCCAACCGGCTTACTGAACCCTTGGTTTTGTGTGATGTCTGAATTGCACCTCTGCATCCATTTTGTTGCTAGTGGTTCAGTTCTCTGTCTTTTCTTGGGAATACTTGCCCTCTCTTTTCCTTTGTCTTCCAGTCACCATCAGCCCACTGTGGCCTCTTTATCAGGGACCACCCAAGACGGAATGTGCCATAACAGCAAATCCAGTTCTTCAAAAACCCTTGCCGGAGCGACCAATTCCAGCAGCTACCGTAACCGCTGACAATATTTCTCCTCCTTAAACGGTGTCATGCATGTAAAAAAAACACCCCAAACCCTCTTCTAAGTCTTAATTACAAGACGACGACGACAACGCTCACGCAAGCTTCTCACTGCGTGCTTTTATTTACTCTCTCATCTGTTTGAGCATTTTAATATCCCGAGTTTCGAGCTAGCAACCAGATGCCTAGTATTTTTTTTTCCAAGACACCCTGGTTCTAATGGCTTAATCCTCTAAGTAGAGCTCGGGAGATGTGACGTGGGGGAAGAAGAGACTCCGGTGCCACTTTGGAGCAAATGGGCTTGAATATTCATTAAACAACATTCAAATTAAACATCCCAAACTCTGAAAAGCAGCAACATATGGCCTACTTTTGTTTCACATAAACCGAAGAGGAGGTTGCGCCATTAGTTTCCGCAGACAGAACATTCATTGCCAGCGAAGGACGTGTGCCTTTAGGGACTCCGCCACCGTCCTCGCTGCGCTCCCCTTTCCCCCAAAGGGGTTCTGCGTCCTTCGTCTGCAAAGGACCCTCCTGCCACCCTCTTCAAAATGTAAACGCAATTCCCATCAATCTTCTGCCATGGGTGGGATTGGGGGGGGGGGGGTGCGGGAGGGCAAACAAATGAAATCCTTTAGCAGCATTTTTTTTTAAGAAAGAAAAGAAGAAGAGATGGTCTGCAATTGGCAGTATTTCATTATGGATTGGTAGATTGTGCTACCCTTCTGCACACAGACACCCCCCACCCTCCCCAGCTCATTTCCCCCTCAAAACACACACATCTTCTTGACTGGGTGGTTTAAACTACTATTATTCTTTGTTGTGAGGCTCTAGAGCCCCCTGCTGGACAAATATATGCTTCGCATGCCTCGAGATTCCATTGCAATTCTTTCTCTAAGAACTCAGACCAGGGGGAATGGAATTGTTAAGGTCCGTACCGGGGTAGGGTCGCCAATTCTGGATTGGGAAATTCCTAGAGAGTTGGGGACAGAGCCTGAGAAGGACAGATGTCAGGGAAGGGAGGGAGCTTCACAGCGGTGTGAAGCCATAGAGTCCCCCCTCCTCAAAGCAGCCATTTTCTCCAGGGGAATCCAGGGCTGGATTAAACCCTGTGGAGGCCCCTTAGGCAGTCAAAATCTTGGGGGGGGGCGGTCCTCGCAAATTATCTCAGAGTCTGCGTGCCCGCCCCACCGCCTGTGTCCCCCACTGCAGCCTGCAGGCCCCTTTTCAAGAGCCCCTTTCACAAAGCTGTGGGGGAGAGGCAGAGAGAAGCAAGCTTGGCGACGCCACCAGCAGCAAGTCGGGCAAAGAGCGACTCAGTTACTGGCTGCGCGTGCAGGCTGGGAGGGCTGCAAGCAGGGGGGAAACTGGGGGGGGGCTGGCCTGGGACCCCTAAAGGTATGGGGTCACATAGGCCAGTGCCTGCTTGGCCTAATTGTTATTCCAGCCCTGGGGGGACCAATCTCTGTCATCTGGGGATCAGTTGTGATCACTGGAGATCCCCCAGGCCCCACCAAGAGGTTGGCACCCCCTGGAGATGCACTGGGAGGAGCCAGCAATCTTGACTCGGAATGTTGAATGTATTTGCTATGAATATATGACCCTGGTGTGAACATCTGACGAAGCCATCCAGCGTGAAACGGCCAGCTCCAGCGCGCGGCCCCACGATCAACTCATGGAATTGGGGTTTAGCTCTTGCGCCACTGACCATCTCTGAAGAATGGCGCTGCGATTGCCTCATAAAGAGCGGAAATGATTGTGGTGGAACCTGCTATATTTTGAACTGACGATTCGAGTTTTCCCAGTTTTGCCGGGTTTTTACCAGGTCAATTTGAAGTCATAGGAATTCACTTGTGTCAATTGATGTTACCAGCTTTGTGCTAAATGTATGTTTAAGACATTTTTCGGAACTATATCAGGGGTGGCCAAACTGTGGCTTGGGAATCACATGTGGCTCTTTCACACATATTGTATGGCTCTTGAAGCCCCCACTACCCCACTACATGGGGCTGCCTCTGTGCCGAACCCGGAAGCTGCAACTGGTGCAGAACGCAGCGGCTAGACTGTTGCTGGGACTCCCTAAATGGGAGCACATACAGCCTGGGCTGCGCGAACTGCACTGGCTGCCAGTTACATACCGGGTTCGTTACAAAGTGCTGGTCATGACCTTTAAAGCCCTATATGGTCGAGGACCTGTCTACCTTAGGGACCGTCTCTCCTCATATGAACCCCAGAGAGCACTGAGGTCAGCCGGGAAAAACCTGCTGACTGTCCCCGGACCGAGAGAGGTGAAGCTGCAAAGCACCCGTAACCGGGCCTTCTCCTCTGTAGCCCCGAGCCTATGGAACCAACTTCCAGAGGAAATGCGGGCCCTGCGGGACCTAGAACAGTTCCGCAGGGCCTACAAGACCTTCCTCTTCAGACTAGCTTTCCCTGATCGAAATGGAAATTGCAAAGGAAACCGCCATCAGAAAAAGTAAACATAGCACTAGCACTTTTAAAATTAACTTAATTTTAAAGTTTAATCAGGTTTTAAGTAAATGCTGATAATGTTTAATGTAGTTTTATTCACTTGTATAATTTAACTCCGAACCATGTTGTTAGCCGCCCTGAGCCTGCTCCGGCGGGGAGGGCGGGATACAAATAAAATTTGTTGTTGTTGTTGTTGTTGTTGGCCAGCTTGAAGAAGGTATTTATTTCTTTAAATCACTTCTCCAAGCCAAGCCAGCCGGTGGCTTAGAGAATGCTTTTAAAGTTGGTAGCTTTCCACCTCTCTTTTCTCCATCTATTTCCTTCCTTCCTTCCTTCCTTCCTTCCTTCCTTCCTTCCTTCCTTCCTTCCTTCCTTCCTTCCTTCCTTCCTTCCTTCCTTCCTTCCTTCCTTCCTTCCTTCCTTCCTCCCTCCCTCCCTCCCTCCCTCCCTCCCTCCCTCCCTCCCTCCCTCCCTTCCTTCCTTCCTTCCTTCCTTCCTTCCTTCCTTCCTTCCTTCCTTCCTTCCTTCCTTCCTTCCTTCCTTCCTCCCTCCCTCCCTCCCTCCCTCCCTTCCTTCCTTCCTTCCTTCCTTCCTTCCTTCCTTCCTTCCTTCCTTCCTTCCATCCATCTTGCAGCTCTCAAACATCTGATGTTCATGTCTTGTGGCTCTCAAACAACTTACCTTATTCTGTGTGGCTCTTCTGTTAAGAAAGTTTGGCCACCCCTGCTCTGTATTCTTGGTGCTTGGGGAGCGGGGCAACAGTGGGAGGGCTTCTAGTGTCCTGGCCCCACTGATGGACCTCCTGAGGGCACCTGGTTTTGTTTGTTTGTTTTTGTCCCTGTGTGACATTGTTCTACTTTCTGATGTTCTACTTTCTGGAAATGGTTAAATGGATTGTTTTGTCTCCCCAGGCCCCACAAACCCTTTGAGCAGCTCTGAGATTGGATCTTGGGCTGGGAACATTAGTCCCTGGTGGCCCCTCCAAGAGGTCCAAAATGAGAAAGGGAATTCTCACCACCTCCCAACAATCCGTATTCAGAGGTACGCTGCCTCTGAACATGGAGGTTCTGTTCACCCTCCAGGAGAAAATGGTTTGGAGGCCCTGTCGTTCTTAGGGGGAGCAATCAAAAAGGAAGGGGTCTTGCCTGGATCCCCAGTTTGATGGCTTCCTGGAATCCACTGGCTAATCCCTGCTGGAAACAGCCGAATGGATCCTTGGTCTGAGCCAGGAGGGGATGACTTTATAACAAACATCCAAAGAAAAAACACAGAAAAGTCTGTGACATCTTTAAAAAGAGGAGCTGGAATTATAGATGTTATCTAAAAGCCTTAGAAAGACTTGCTTTCCATGAATTTGTCTCATCCCCTTGTAATGTCTTCTACAACGTTGCCTATCACATCATGTGTCTTAACAGGACTTTTTTTGAAGGAGGAACCTCTTTTGCATATTAGGCCACGCACACTCTGATGTAGCCAATCCTCCTGGAGCTTACAGTAGGCCCTGTACTAAGAGCCCTGTAAGCTCTTGGAGGATTGGCTACATCAGGAGGGTGTGGCCTAATAGGCAAAGGAGTTCCTCCTACAAAAAAAGCCCTGCTTCTTAACAAACATGGCATCATTGGTACCCAAGTTCAACTAGTGTTAACTAACAAGTAACTAGGGCTTCTTTTGTAGCAGGAACTCCTTTGCATATTAGGCCACACGCCCCTGATGTAGGCAATCCTCTAAGAGCTTACAGTAGGCCCTGTACTAAGAGCTCTGTAAGCTCCAGGAGGATTGGCTGCATCAGGGGTGTGTGGCCTAATATGCACAGAAGTTCCTGCTACAAAGTAAGCCCTGGGCCACAGACCCCTGAGGTAGCCAATCCTCCTGGAGCTTACAGGGCTTTTAGTAGAGGTCCTACTGTAAGCTCCAGGAGGATTGGCTGTGTGACGGAACCGGCCCGATTCTGCCTTCAGACCCGGTCCCGTCAGCTCCCTATTGAGTCGCCAACTCCTGGAGGGAGCTATTTCTCCTCCTGCCCCTTGGGCTCGCTGCCACCACCTGCTCAGTCCCGGGGTTCAGATTGAGAGGAACAGGACTCCCAATCCCCCTCTCCCTCTATGAGGCTAGGCCTCCAGGTCCTCTGCCACCCTGCACTTGGGTTTCACAGAGACCTTAGCGCTTCTTTGGGGCACCCCTGGAGGATTGGCACCTTATCCAACTGCATGCCTTCCCCCTTCCTCGGGGCCCCCTTCTCGACACAGCGTGGTCTAAAGCGGTCTGGGGATCTAGGTGGTACAGAGATTGACTGCCAGCATTTAAACAGTAAAAATATATTTATTCAAAAAGAGAAAAAGATAGGGAAAGAAAAACAAAACAAAAACAGTTGCATTTAAAAAGTTAGCACAGCACCGCACCGCACAACACAGCAAACAGCATAACAAAGAAAAGTTGATTATAAACGCATCCTGCTGGCCCTGATCTAAACTTGCCCTGTCTTGTGAATTACTTACTTAGTCTGCCTGCCTGGGCCCTCCCAGGCAGGAGCCTCCATTGCTCACCACATGCTCGCTCGAGCGCTGGCTTCCAACTGCCTTTCTCTTCCTGCTAACACACATGCCAAGAACAAAAGCACTTCCTGCCTCTCTAGGAGATTTTCCCCCTAGCGTTGGTGGTTTGGCTCTGGAAGGGAGGGGGGGAGTGAGGGGAAGGCTACAAAGCCGGCTGAGGGATTTACTGACCCCTG
This sequence comes from Heteronotia binoei, assembly GCF_032191835.1. NCBI lineage: Eukaryota > Metazoa > Chordata > Lepidosauria > Squamata > Gekkonidae > Heteronotia > Heteronotia binoei. Next base: position 7,224,890 of record NC_083228.1, read on the forward strand.
CCAAATGAAGCACCACCACTGACTAAAATGGCGTTTCTCCACACGTCCCCCTCCTTAAATTCTGAGCCGGAGGGGTTGCCTCCTACAGAGTTGACCCCGTAGCAGAATCCAATCAAACAAGGAGAAACCCATTAACCAAAATATTACACAAACATTCAGGTATTTCTCCAATAATACGCAAAGTCCAGCACCCTAGGTGTCCATGTCCCTTCTGGACAAGTCGCATTGCTGCATTCGGAAGGAATGTCCAGTCTTTAAGATGTACTCCTCCATCTCCCAGGACCACCTCTGGAGTTTGGTGCTCTCCCTCCGTTGCTGCGGTTGTTGGGGTGAGTGGCCCATCAAAGGAGGAAATTCCTGGCCCCACATCTGAGGTTGGAAACTCCCAGTTCCCACAAAGTTGTTTCTTTATCCCTCATTGGTGGAATGTTCCCCCTGTCCACTCTGACCTCCCAGAAAACCACCTCTGGGGCTCCAAACAATTGCTGTCCCAGCTTCTTTTTGTCTCCTTCCTTCCTACCTATATGCAACACCATGGACCTCGCAGAGAATGGCTGTGGTATATTCACCTGCACCACTTGAACTGCCTTTCCCATTTTCTCCATAGTCACCACATAAGTATCATCGTCCAGGTCATCCACAATCACATGGGGTCCCTCCCATTCCATTTTCCATTCACCAGTATGAAGGGGCAGGAAAACCATCACCCTATCCCCTGTCTCAGCTTCTGCGAACTCCACTTTCTGGTCCCTTGCCACCTCACCCAGTGGTTCCAGCCTAGGGTCACTTTGAACCTCAGACAGGAACATTTCTGGCTCCCCCAGACTTCCTATCATCTGTTCCTTCAAGCCACCCCTAGTCCCACTGTTTCCAGAACACCCAGCCAAAGTTTGATCTGGGTTCTCCGCCCCCTCAGTTGGTTTTTCAGTGTCAGCCAACTGAGCTCCTCCCTGCCTGGAAGGCTCCACAGCATGCTGCTGCCCTTGCGGAAATTGGCACCCCTCTTCCCATTGGGCACACCCTCCTGCAGGGCTTGAGACAGGCTGGTCCTCCCCCTCCCTGGTTGGTGGTGAGGTGGCTTCCCTAAAGTTGCCTTCCTCCCCCCACCTTCCCCTGAGGGTTTGGCTTGGGTTCTCAGTCCCCTCGGTTGGTTTTTCAGCACTACCCAACTGACCCCCTTCCTGCCTGGAAGGTCCCACAGCTTCCCAGGATTCCTGTCTGCCCTGCTTCAAGACGACCTGTTTTGAGAGCGTCTCGGACGATCCCACTTCCTGATCCACAGCTACTTGGTGAACCGGTTCCAACCTAAGGCCGCTCCGGACCCCCTTCTGGAACCGCTTCCGTTCCCCCAAGCCTCCAGCTATGTGCTCCTCTGAGCCCACATTAGCCTTGCTGCTCTCAGAACCTCCTGTGAAATCTCCACTCTCCACCTTGGTCTCTTCAGCATGCACATCCTTTATGCTAGACAGGTTCCTTTCCTTGCTAGGAACATCGACAGCCTCTTGCTGCACTTGGGGAAAGCTACTCCCCTCTTCCCCTTGGGAACACCCTACTCCAGGGCTTGAGATAGGCTGGTCCTCCCCCTCCTGGGTGACTGCCCTCTCTTCGTCCTCAGTAACCTGGGCTATTTCCCCCTCCCTGGTTGGTGGTGAGGTGGCTTCCTTAAAGTTGCCTTCCTCCTCCCACTTTCCTCTGAGGGTTTGGCTGCGGGTTACAGCATTGATAGAGTACTGGCCAACCAACAAATCCCGGCCCAATAACACTGGAACTGTTTGTTCCTTCATTACCCCACATTCAGAATAGGATTTACCTTCTTGTGGAGCCAAACCCCTGAACTGCTTTCGGGAGTGGTCTGGCCCCAGTTTAAACCTTTTAAATACAGTGGCTTTATAGCCTGCAAAAGTTATCCCCCCATCTTCCATAGGCATGCTGTGATAGATGGCTGAGAGTTCTCCAGTCAGGAGGCTACAGAGGTGAGACATATAGTCCTCCTCTGCAATCCCCCACTGTTTGGCTGCCCTCTCAAAGTTGGAGAGGTATATGGAGGGGTCTTCTCCCTCTTGGTACACTGCAAAGTCCTTGGGGGTGACTTGGATCTCTTTGCTTAGTTCAGCTTCCAGATGTAGCACCTCAAGCTCATGGCGACGTTGCTCTTCCTGCTCCCGTCTGTAGATTTCAGCTTTCTCTCTTTCTTCCTGTCTGCGGATCTCAGCTCGTCTCAGCTCTCTCTCTCTTTGTCTTTCCTCCCTCTCTCGTTCCTCCTGTCTGAGGATCTCATCCCTCTCTGCTTGTCGTTCCTCTCTCTCTCATTCCTCCCGTCTGCGGTCTCGGTCCGCCTCGATACGCATTCTCTCCAGTTCCATCTGTAGCCGCAAGGTTGCTTCTGACTGGGTAGGGGGCACTTTTGCAGGTGCCCCTGCATGCTTATGATACTCCAACAGGAGGTCTGTCATATCTACTACAGTCATGTTGTCACACTCCAGCTTGTGCTTGGCACACTCTTCCTGGAGCTGTGGCTTTGTCATCTCCAGGATTTCCAGCCTCTTAGCACGCTCCATCCTAACTAAACTGAACTTTCCCTATTCCAGTTGACCCGAAAATAAAACAAAACCGCTGTTGCTTCTTCTGGGTGCTTGCACGTATCAAAACCCAAAAATGCCTGGCCAATCAAGTTCTCTGTTTGTTCTTATCCCACCGCTGCCGCCAAGTGTGACGGAACCGGCCCGATTCTGCCTTCAGACCCGGTCCCGTCAGCTCCCTATTGAGTCGCCAACTCCTGGAGGGAGCTATTTCTCCTCCTGCCCCTTGGGCGCGCTGCCACCACCTGCTCAGTCCCGGGGTTCAGATTGAGAGGAACAGGACTCCCAATCCCCCTCTCCCTCTATGAGGCTAGGCCTCCAGGTCCTCTGCCACCCTGCACTTGGGTTTCACAGAGACCTTAGCGCTTCTTTGGGGCACCCCTGGAGGATTGGCACCTTATCCAACTGCATGCCTTCCCCCTTCCTCGGGGCCCCCTTCTCGACACAGCGTGGTCTAAAGCGGTCTGGGGATCTAGGTGGTACAGAGATTGACTGCCAGCATTTAAACAGTAAAAATATATTTATTCAAAAAGAGAAAAAGATAGGGAAAGAAAAACAAAACAAAAACAGTTGCATTTAAAAAGTTAGCACAGCACCGCACCGCACAGCAAACAGCATAACAAAGAAAAGTTGATTATAAACGCATCCTGCTGGCCCTGATCTAAACTTGCCCTGTCTTGTGAATTACTTACTTAGTCTGCCTGCCTGGGCCCTCCCAGGCAGGAGCCTCCATTGCTCACCACATGCTCGCTCGAGCGCTGGCTTCCAACTGCCTTTCTCTTCCTGCTAACACACATGCCAAGAACAAAAGCACTTCCTGCCTCTCTAGGAGATTTTCCCCCTAGCGTTGGTGGTTTGGCTCTGGAAGGGAGGGGGGGAGTGAGGGGAAGGCTACAAAGCCGGCTGAGGGATTTACTGACCCCTGCCAAATGAAGCACCACCACTGACTAAAATGGCGTTTCTCCACAGGCTGCATCAGGGGTGTGTGGCCTAATATGCAAAGGAGTTCCCGCTACAAAAAAAAAGCATGTGGGGTAACCATGTGGGGTAAAACCTCCACTTGACTGTGGTGACTTTTGCGACAACTACAGGCAGCCATACCTCAGGATCCCCTTTTCTGATTCTCTCCTGAACTTGTGCTTAAGGAGAAACGTTGAGGTCTTGCAGGAATTGTTTTATTCCCTGTAGCAGAAACACCAGCTAAGCATTACAGGGCTTCAAGGAAACCTGGGCCACGATTGTTCTCTTCTTGCTCAACGCGCAGGGCAAGAAAGGGCTGCTGGTCAGGACTTTGGGAGCTATACTGATCACAGGCTGGGTCAGGGCTTTGGGAGCTATACTGCTGTCCCCCGTTTTGCTCGGATATATATCTCTCAACACGGGAAATGGCGTTTGGCCTCTCCCGAAGAAGTTCCACCGGGATCACGTTGATTGTCTTCCAAAGGTTTCTTGCAGCGTATGCCACACGCTACATTATTTAGTTCTTTATTCATTCATTCGTTCGTTCATTCATCCATTCATTGGACTTATATCCCGCTCTCCTTGCCGAATCAGGCTCAGGGTGGCTCACAGCAACAAAACATTTAAACGATCCATCAGTTCTAGAATTTGACAGTTAAAACATCGAACAAATTAAACAATAAACAATTGAAACCATTTAAAACAATTTTGGTGCTAGTGTCATGAATTTCCGGTGTCTTTCAGCCCTCTTGGGTATCCTCTTATACTACTATCATTTCAGCTGAAGGCGAGCCGGAATAACATCGTCTTGCAGGCCTTGCGGAACTGGGCCAGGTCCTGCAAGGCTCTTACTTCTGGGAGTTGGTTCCACCAAGAGGGGGCCGCAATTGAGAAGGCTCTGTCTCTGGTGGTCTTCAATCTTTCCTCCCTTAGCCTGGGGATCAATAAGAAATTCTGTGTCCCTGATCTGAGTACCCTCTGGGGAACATGTGGGAAGAGACAGTCCCTTGGGTAGAGAGGTCCCTGGTCATGTAGGGCTTTAAAGGTAATAACCAGCACCTCATAGCAAATCCAGCACACTATCAGCAGCCAGTACAGCTCCCACAGCCCCAGCTGTATGTGCCCCTGCATGGAGAGCCCCAATAACAGCCCGACTGCCACATTCTGCACCAGCTGTAGTCTCCGGATTTGAGACAAGGGCAGCCCCATGTAGAGGGCATTGCAGTAGTCCAATCTCAAGGTGACCGTAGCATGGATCACAGTTGCCAGGCCGCCACAATCGAGGAAGGGGACCAACTGCTTTGCCTGCCTGCAATGGAAAAAAGGCAGATTTGACAGTGGCTGCTATCTGGGCCTCCGTTGTTAACGAAAGCGCCAATGTGATTTTTAAAAAATCGAATCGACTTATTCCCAGCAAACGATCCTAAAGATGAAATAATAACCGGTGAAGATGCGGCAAAATAAATGTTTGCAACGAGTCAGCCACAAGAGTATCCGCCACATTGGTATTTTTGATGGGGTCCCTTCCTGCTAGAGAAAACGAGACTTGATATTTGAAGGCAGTCCAGTGTAAAGGGGGGGGGGGCAGCTGTTAGACACACAGAAAAAACAACCCGATGGGATGATTCCCAGACCGGTAGAAACAAAGGAGCTAAAAAAGGAATCGCGCAGCAATTGCTAAGGCTGCAGCCTCTGCAGATGACAGATAGAGCTGGGTCAGCAGGGAATACGAAGGTATCTTCAACACACAGTAGGCACCCCATTAAAAAACTTCAATTCATCAATACCTTCCACATAATTGCTTCACCTCCCACAGGAAAAGGGGTTACCCATAGTATCATCCCAGCACGAGGCATGCCAAGAACGCAGCATGCTGGGGGCGGGCGGGGGGGGGGGGCGGGAATCCAGGTTATGGAAAGCTGCTACTTATTGGGGGTTGCATTTCGACACACACACACACGGCAAAGGAAACATTTGTCTGAAAAGAGGGTCAGATTCAGAAGCAACAATGAAACTTGTTCAGCGAATAAGAGATGTGCAGAATATTTAATTCTCCACACAAGTGCTCAGAATATGTCTCAGATAATCTTTAAACTAGGTCGCCCCATGGTGCAGAGTGGTAAAGCCGCAGTACTGCAGTCCAAACTCTCTGCTCACAACCTGAGTTCGATCCCAGCAAAAGTTGAGTTCAGGTAGCCAGCTCAAGGTTGACTCAGCCGTCCATCCTTCCGAGGTTGGTAAAATGAGCCCCCAGCTTGCTGGGGGGGGGGGGGGGAGTGGAGATGACTGGGGAAGGCGACAGCAAACCACCCCGTAAAAAGTCTGCTGTGAAAATGTTGTGATGCGACATCCCTCCAGAGTCGGAAACAACTGGTGCTTGCACAGGGGACCTATCCTTTACCTTTTTAATCTTTGAAATAACCTTGTAGTTAGGTTTGCCAGCCTCCAGGTGGGGCCTGGAGATCTCCCAGAATTTCAACTGATCTCCAGACTACAGAGATCAGTTCCCCTTGGAGAAAAAATGACTGATTTGGAGGGTGGATTCTATGTCATTGTACCCTTCTCAGCTTCCCCAAGCTCCATAAGAACATAACATAAGAGAATCCATGTTGGATCAGGCCAATGGCCCATCCAGTCCAACACTCTGTGTCACACAGTGGCCAATATATGTGTGTGTATACACACACACACACACACACACATATATATACATATACACTGTGGCTAATAGCCACTGATGGACCTGTGCTCCATATTTTTATCCAATCCCCTCTTGAAGCTGTCTATGCTTGTAGCTGCCGCCACCTCCTGTGGCAATGAATTCCACATGTTAATCACCCTTTGGGTGAAGAAGGACTTCCTTTTATCCATTTTAACTTGACTGCTCAGCAATTTCATTGAATTTCCAGCACTGAATTTCCAGCCCTAAACTCTCCAGGAATTTCCCAACCCAGAGTTGGCAACCCCACAGGACATCCAACAGCGCCTAGTTAACCATGGGCTGAATCATGTGGATCTGTTCTGCTATGAGGCCATGCCTTCCTTCTATGCAGAAGGGCCTTCCCCCTCTGCTAGTGGAGACCATCTGGCTGGCAGGGGACTTGGGGTGGAGGTACTGCCAATTGTGGGGTCCACCCCCCCCCCCAAGTTCATAACTTGAGCTGACATTTAAATCTGATCTCTCATAACTCAAAATTAATGCTGTAAACTCCTAGCCACATCAGATCACCACAGAATTCTTCTTAACCTAACCTTCTTAGCCCATGAAACCAGATTCCCTTCCCTTTGTTCCCTTCATTGTTTAGATCCTAAGATAAAGGTATCGTTAGGGGTGTGCATTCAGTTTGGATGAACCCAATACACTCCTGAAAAACAGCTGATTTGGCTGTATTAAAGCCTATAGAGTCTAATCAGATTCTCTGATCTGATTCGAGATTCATAAACCACAGCAACGAATTGCCACCAAAATTCGGTGGCCATTTGGCCTCATTATACCCTGTGGACTATTGAAGTCAATGGCAAAATAGGGTATAATGAAGTGCGGCTGGAGGGCAGGGGTTTTTCAGGGGAGCTTCAGGGGCCTCTCCCCCACAGAACCGCCATGTTTCAAAAAGATTGGACTCAGGCAGGGGAGGCCAACGGTAGCTCTCCAGATGTTTTTTGCCTAAAACTCCCATCAGCCCCAGCCAGCATGGCCAATGGCTTGGGCTGATGAGAGTTGTAGGCAAAAAACATCAGGAGAGCTACCGTTGGCCACCCCTGGACGAAGGGATCCAATGCTTGGGACACCCAAAGAGAGTGCCCCCATCTCTATGGGCCATTAAAATCAATGGCAAAGTAGGGTATAATGAAGTGCAGCTGGGGGGGGCAGGGGGGTTGAGGTAGAAGCCCCACATTTGCGGGGCAGCTGCAAGGGCCTGTCCCCTACGTAGCCCCCAGGTTTCAAAAAGGTTGGACCACTAGGACATTGTATGCGCAGCTTTGGAAGCAAGAAAAAATACCGGAGAAACGGGACTGGACTATGAAAGTTTTATCGTGGAGTGAAATGGACAAACTAACTAGAACTCTAAGAGACTATGATTTGGAGATATTCAAAAAGGAGTGGAGGAAATTTAAAGGATATATGGAGAAAGAATGGAATGTAAAAAGACATTGGACAATCTTTTCGCATTAATGAGAAGAAAAGAAAATATATATATAGAATTTTGATCAGTTAGTAGCACCTTTAGCATTGAACTTGAATTTATGACTTCGGGGAAGTCAACATTGGAGGGAGGGGGGATTGAAACGCCATATGGGTTAGTGCCGAAATAATTAAGAAACAATTAAGTTTTGTAACCACATGCTATCAATAAATTGTTAAAACACTCAAAAAGGTTGGACCAGGGGTTCCCACTCTGGGGTCATCCAGAAAGGCTTATTTCTCCCAATGGTGGGGGGAAAGCAATCCGTCAGTTTTCCCGCTGGAATAACAGAGGGCTTGAGGGAGAGTCCCCAACTTCGCAGGGGAGCCGCAAGGGCCTCTCCCCCACAGGCGGCGCCATGTCCCCAAGCAGAACCAGTGCCACCATGCGACTGCCATTGGCGCAAACAGTACGTGAAATCAAACTAGAGAATCTCTCCCATTCAAAAATCGGCGGGGCGGGGGGAAGGGCTCTCTGCAAGGACTGCTGCACAGAACCTGTGCATTGAACGGACCACTGCCGTGCAGCAGAGATGGGGCAAGGACTTCCTGCATGTCAAAGCCCCACAGAAGAAATACCTGTGTGGAAATCCCTCAACGCTCCACTTGTTGTTTGTGGGGAAAGCCCGGCAGGAACTCATTTCCGTATTAAGCCACACCCCCTTGACATCACCATTGTTTCACGCAGGGCTTTTCTTGTAGAAAAAGTCCAGCAGTAGCTCATTTGTATATTAGGCCACACCCCCTTGACATCACGATTGTTTCACACAGGGCTTTTCTTGTAGAAAAAGTCCAGCAGTAGCTCATTTGTATATTAGGCCACACCCCCTTGACATCACGATTGTTTCACACAGGGCTTTTCTTGTAGAAAAAGTCCAGCAGTAGCTCATTTGTATATTAGGCCACACCCCCTTGACATCACGATTGTTTCACACAGGGCTTTTCTTGTAGAAAAAGTCCAGCAGTAGCTCATTTGTATATTAGGCCACACCCCCTGACATCACTGTTGTTTCACACGGCTTTTTTTGGTCAAAACAGCCCAGCAGAAACTGATTTGCATATTAGGCCTGCCACCAAGCCAGCCAGAACTTCATTCCTGGGCATTTCTGCTCAAAAAAACCTCTGATAATGGGGAATCCCCTGGCACTCATTAACTTGATCTTGGTTACCAGCAGAGCATCCTTACACTTCCGGATCTTTTCTATCGCCTTCCTGGCTGCCCTTCCCGGTCTGAATCTCTTCCTGACTTCTTGGTTGCTGCCTCCCTTTGGGGTGAAGGCGGAACCAAGGACTAGAAACCCTGTAACAATTTCTGTTTCTTCATTGTCTTCATTAGTGTGACCCTACAAGTGGGGCAACGTTTCCCTAGTCTCTACAAGACGTTAACACAGAGAGTGATTAAAATGTGGCATTGGCTGTCAGAGGCTGCAGTGGTGGCCACAGGCCCGGATGACTTTAGAAGGGAATTAGACAGGTTTATGGAGGAAAGGTCTAGCAATGGCTACCAGCCCTGGTGACTGAGGGGAACCTCCAGATTCAGAGGCAGTAAATCTCTGAATCCCAGAGGCAGGAGGCAACATTAGGAGAATGCCTTGGCCTCTATGCCCTGTTCTTGGCCTTCCAGAGGATCTGGTTGACCCCTGTGTGAGCCCTTTACAACATGGTTAGGATGTTAAGGGACTGCCTTGTAAGAAAAAGTAAAAGTGCCGCTAGGCTTCCCAATCCCCAGGTCCCAGAGGGGGATCCCCCGGTTTTACAGGCTTCCCCCCTCCCCCAGCCAGCTGGCCGGCGGGAGAAGCCCCGCCCCCATAGCCATCATGCACCTCTATGAACGATTCCCATAGGGAATGATGGGGAATTGATCCGTGGGTATCAGGGGCTCTGGGGGGGCTGTTTTTTGAGATAGAGGCACCAAATTTTCAGTATAGCATCTAGTGCCTCTCCCCAAAATACCTCCCAAGTTTCAAAAAGATTGGACCAGGGGGTCCAATTCTATGAGCCCCAAAAGAAGGTGCCCCTATCCTTCATGATTTCCTATGGAAGGCAGGCATTTAAAAATGTGTGCAGTCCCTTTAAATGTGACGGCCAGAACTCCCTTGAAGTTCAATTACGCTTGTCACACCCTTGCTCTCGGCTCCACCCCCAATGTCTCCTGGCTCCACCCCCAAAGTCTCCTGGCTCCACCCCCAAAGTCCCCAGATATTTCTTGAATTGGACTTGGCAACCCTAAGTGCCGCTGACACACCAAGGTACTGAGGTGTCCTTTCACTTTCGTAACAGGAGCCGCACTGCTTATTAACAACCTCTGGCATTTCCAGAAATAAGCAAAGCAGCTGAGAAAGAGCCCTTGTTATTCTGCTACAGAAGACTGCTGAATGGACCTCGAGCAAGTATCTTTCCCTGTGTACAGCGACAACGTGGTTTTAGTCTAATCATGTTTACTCGAACGGTTAGCACGTTGGGAGTGAAACGGAAAGCAAATCAATTTAAGCCAGGATTGTGGGGGGGGGGGGGGGAACCACCCAAATGCAAGTGCTCTTTATTTGACTGTTGCATGCCGGCAGCTGTATCTCTTTGGTTGGAAAGTGGCTCCGTTATGGGCCTTTGTTTGAAGGCCTCTGCAAAAACCCGCTGATCTTTTGCACTCGCTGTGATTGCACTGCCCCCTAGTGGACACAGGTCACTTTTTCACGAAGGTCTGAAAGGGAAACCACCTTTTCTTTTTTATTCGGCTGGAACACTATTTGCTCCAAAGCAACAGAGCAGAGTTTGAGCCCAGTGGCACCTCGAAGACCAAAAAAATCTTGGTAGAAGCATGCGTGTGCATGTGTGGAGGCATGCATGTTGATATCTTCAGGGTGACGCTGGACTCAGACGTTCTTTTTAAATTATTAAGAACATAAGAGAAGCCATGTTGGATCAGGCCAATGGCCCATCCAGTCCAACACTCTGTGTCACATAAGAACATAAGAGAAGCCCTGTTGGATCAGGCCAACGGCCCATCCAGTCCAACACTCTGTGTCACACAGTGGCAAAAATTTTTATATATATACTCACACTGTGGCTAATAGCCACTGATGGACCTGTGCTCCATATTTTTATCTAAACCCCTCTTGAAGGTGGCTATACTTGTGGCCGCCACCACCTCCTGTGGCAGTGAATTCCGCATGTTAATCACCCTTTGGGTGAAGAAGTACTTCCTTTTATCCGTTTTAACCTGTCTGCTCAGCAATTTCATCAAATGCCCACGAGTTCTTGTATTGTGAGAAAGGGAGAAAAGTACCTCTTTCTCTACTTTCTCCATCCCATGCATTATCTTGTAAACCTCAATCATGTCACCCCGCAGTCGACGTTTCTCCAAGCTAAAGAGTCCCAAGCGTTTCAACCTTTCTTCATAGGGAAAGTGCTCCAGCCCTTTAATCATTCCAGTTGCCCTTCTCTGGACTTTCTCCAATGCTATAATATCCTTTTTGAGGTGCGGCGACCAGAACTGCACACAGTATTTGTGAATGTTTCTTTCCTTTGTTCCACCAGAGCTATTTAAGCCTTTAAATTTTGGTTGCACAGAAAGTTCTGAGATCATAAAAATGAGGATCCAACTTTGATGTTTCACCCATAATAATTCCAATTTAATTAAAACAGTAAATGACATTTTTTTTACTGATGCTCTAACCTTGTATCTCATTTCTGCGCTTGTCACAAGGACAAAAGTATCATTTTAGAACTCACTGCTTTGTGACAGTTCTATAAAGTATCACCCAGTGGCAAACTGAGAAAACAGGATTCCTTCCCCCTGCCCAGTTTGTAGAATTCAACTTACATCCCTCTGCAGCCTGTTAGGAAAGTTCCCTTCCACCTACAAGATTAATTAAAATTAATTACTTTCAAAGTAATTAAGTACATACATGTACTTTCAAAGGCAATTCCCTGGTCAGGGGATACTAGAACAGAACTGCAGGCTGCAAGTCAGAATTTGACAAATCTGTGTGACACGGTTGCCAACTCTGGGTTGGAAAATTCCTGGGGATTTGGGGGTGGAGCCTTCGGAGGGCGGGGCTTGGGGAGGGGAGGGCATGCCAACCAGTTTACCCTTCAGAGCAGCCATTTCCCGTAAGAGAACTGACCTTTGTTGTCTGGAGATCAGCTGTGATTCCTGGAAATCTCCAGGCCCCACCTGGAGGTGGCAACCTTATGATGAGGCCCAAGGGTGGACTTCTAGCAGGAGCTCCTTTGCATATTAGGCCACATCCCCTTGATGTAGCCAATCCTCCAAGAGCTTACAAAAAATAGTCTTGTGAGCTCTTGGAGGATTGGCTACATTAGGGGGATGTGGCCTAATATGCAAAGGAGCTCCTGCTAGAATTCCACCCCTGATGAGGCCCAAAGAATCCTATTTCCCACAGTAGCCAACAAGAGGCCTTCAGGAAACCCACAAGAAGAGCAGGGAAGGCAGAACCTTGCCGTTGCCCCCAGCAATGGTTCCCAACCTCCAGGTGGTAGCTGGAGATGTCTTGGGATTACAATTGACCTCTTGGTGGTGGTGGTGGTGGTGGTGATGGATTTATATCCCGCCCTCCACTCTGAATTTCAGAGGTTCAGAGCAGCTCATAATTTCCTTTACCTTCCTCCCCCATAACAGGCACCCTGTGAGGTAGGTAGGGCTGAGAGGGCTCATACAGCAGCTGCCCTTTCAGGAACAACTCCTATGAGAGCTATGGCTGACCCAAGGTCATTCCAGCAGCTGCAAGTGGAGGAGCAGGAAATGAAACCCAGTTCTCCCAGATAAGAGTCAGTGCACTTAACCACTACACCAAACTGATGACAGAGAAGAGGAGGAGGAGGAGGAAGAGATTGGGTTTATATCCCACCCTTCACTTGGAGTCTCAGAGCAGCTTACAGTCTCCTTCCCTCCCCTTCCCTTCTCTTCCCCACAACAGACACCACGAGAGGTAGGTGGGGCTGAGAGAGCTCTTTCCACAACTGCTCTTGAGAAAGCAGCTCTTTCGAGATCTGTGACTGACCCAAGGTCACTCCAGCAGCTGCAAGTGGAAGAGAAATGGGGAATCAAACCCAGTTCTCCCAGATTAGAGGCCATGTTCTTAACCACTACACCAGACTGGCACCTGGCAAAAATGGTCTCTTTGGAAGGCAAACCCTACAGCATCATACCCCACTTAAATCCTCCCCCCCCCCAAAAAAAACCCCTCCACCCTCCTCAGGCTCCACCTTCAAATCTCCGGGCATTTCCCAACCCTGAGTGGGCAACCTGGCCTCAGCACTGTCACTTCATGGCAAACAAGCTCAGAAGTAGGTTGCCAATATCCAGATGATACCTGGAGATATCCCCGAATTACGAGTGAGCTCCAGACAATGGAGAAGAAGAAGAGGGGAGGAGGAGGAGGAAGAAGAAGAAAGAAGAAGGAAGAAGAAGAAAGAGGAACGAAGAAGAAGAGAAGACTGTAGATTTATATCCCGCCCTTCTTTCTGAATCAGAGCGGCTTACAATCTCCCATCTCTTCTCCCCCCACAACAGACACCCTGTGAGGTGGGTGGAACTGAGAGGGCTCTCCCAGCAGCTGCCCTTTCAAGGACAACTCCTGCTGGCCCAAGGCCATTCCAGCAGCTGCAAGTGGAGGAGTGGGGAATCAAACCCGGTTCTCTCAGAGAAGAGTCCGCGCACTTCACCACTACACTAAACTGACTCTCTTATACTTTTGATCTAAATTCAGTCTCCTCCTTCTCCAGCTCCTCCTCCTCGACTCCCAAAATCTTCAAGTTATTCCCAATCTGGAGCTAACAGCTATAGTCTCAGGCTGGGGCTGGAAGTAAATGCCATGCTGCTGGTCTGATGGGCATGGCCAACATGGCTCTTCAGGAGCCGTGGAAAGGACTCTGCCCAAGCATCAGGCCACTGAACATCCACGTTGGAGTCCAGGAGCTCCTGAAAGACCAACCAGATTTTCAGGGACTGAGATATCCAGAGGCAAAGCTCCCATTGTCAGAGACATAACTATGCCTTTGGTAGTCAAAATGTCCAGAATGATTTCTAGATAGGTCACCAAAGCCTTTCAATACAATCTGTTCATTAAAACAGTGGAGTCTTCGGGTGTGGTCAGACGAGCAAGTTGTCATGGTGGTATCTTGGCTTTTAATAAGCTGTGTGAGCTCGGGGCAGTTTATGTCCATCGGACAGCACCTTGTAAGCCAACATCATAGCACTACAGGCCTGTGATTGGTTGTCCACATTGCTAACATGCCACAACCATGAACCCATGACTGAGTTGGGTGTCATTTTCAAATTCCTGCTGTGCATGTGTAGAAGCAGACAAGCACACACACGCTCCTGGCCAGTTGTATGGGGGCACTGAAGCACAGTTTGGAGTGGGGTTTGGGGGGGAAAGGATGCACCAGAAACAGAGTGGAACTATCACACTGCTTGTGTTTTTTCCATGGTGCGCTGGGGCGACCAGACAGCTGGAAAACCATAATGGAAGTGCTTCACCAGGGAAGCCACCAGAGTTTGCCCATGGCTATTTAATCTGTGTGGGATTTGTTTTAGTGCAAGGTAAGGACAAGTGAAGATCCTGTGGATTCGGGATAGGCATTTGTGGGTTTCCTGCATTGTGCAGGGGGTTGGACTAGATGACCCTGGAGGTCCTTCCAACTCTATGATTCTATGAGTGGGACATGGGAGCCAGATATGTGTGTGTGATTACAGCCATTTAATCTAGAGGGGAGGGGTAGCCATGTTGGGCCAAACTGCTTGTGTGATCGCACTCTTGCCCTCCCAATAAGGAAGTCACGTAGAGGTCTGTAAACTGAAATTTCAGTTCTGGTGTTCTACATGATCCAGACAAATACAATGGCTAATCTTCCATTTTAGTTGTTCCAGGCCTCTGACTACGGTACCAATCTCATGAGTAAGTTAGACTTCTGTCTCTTCAGCCGTTTTAACTACTTCAGAATCATCAGTCGCATAATTTGTTGTTATAATAAGGCAAACAGCTTCTTTTAATGTATACTAGTTCCACCTCCCCTCCCAAACTTAGTTTTGATCCTTCAAGATACCTGGGTGGGAACTTTGATGTTTCCACAGTACATGTGTGGCAAGAGACAACCTGCCTTTCACAATTTCAGATTGATGTTCCCTCGTAGCAGAACTTCAGAAAGATGCCGGCATGGACACACCCTGCCTGTGGATAACTGAGAAGCAAAAAAACGCTGGCGGTGTTCTGTCGATACATGCCTTTGCTTTTTTTAAAAAAAAGGCACTCCGAGATTTTCAGAGAACACGAAACAAGATTTCAAAGGCATGATTTGCTGCCAATTGTTCTGATTCGATTTGAAAGACCAGTCGATGCAATGGAGCACTTACTATTCCTTTCAAAGAATTTCTTAAGAAAATGTAATACATTCCAAGGGGATAGTCTGTGGTGACCCTGGCCTCAATGGCCCAGGCTAGCCTTATCTCATCAGATCTCAAAGCTAAGCAGCATCAGATCTGGTTAGTGCTGAGATGGGAGAGAGGGCTGCCGATCCTCAGGTGGGCCAAACACACACAAGGGGGCCATGTAGAACCACACACACGCAAAAGCCGAAGCCCGTGGTCGACGACTGCAAAACTTTGATGGTAAATAGAAATGACTTTCAAAAAATCTTTTTCAGAAAATAGTCATTCTATGTAGATCATTAATATGTACGCCAGTTTGAGACCAAATATTCAGAATGTTCTTGACGCTAGCAATGATCGGCTTGACTCAATGTACAGATTGTGGTTGTAACATCAGTAAAATAGTCTTCATAATACGCGTGCGCCTGAGGAAGCCATCTGGGAAACGGTGTTTTACCGGTGTGCCGTAGCGCAGCACATTTTGGACTAATTACTTTGGGACTTTGAATATGGTGACAACCTTTGGAATTTACAACATTCAACGGCGGTGGGATCCACGTGAACAGTACGGACTGAAGCGGGTATCTGCTATTGAATTTCTAAGTGTTCGCATGGATCTTCTTGTGTTATGAGTATTTGGTCTCGAGTCGGCTTACATGTTAATGATCTACATAGAATATTTTCTGTAAAGGTTTTTTGAAAGTCATTTCTATTTACTAGTAAAGTTTTGCAGTCGTGGACTGTGGGCTTCGGCTTTTGTGTGTGTGTAATCCCCAGGTGGGGGGCAGGGGAATCCCCTAGTTTGGAGGCCCTCCCCCCCCTCGCTTCAGGGTCATCAGAAAGCAGCGGTGGGGAAGGGAAATGTCTGCTGGGCACTCCATGATTCCCTATGAAGACCGATTCCCATAGGATGTAATGAAGAATTGACCTGTGGGTATCTGAAACTCGGGGGAGGGCGTTTTTTGAGGTAGAGGCCGCAAATTTTCAGCATAGCTTCTAGTGCCTCTCCTCAAAATGCCCTCCAAGTTTCGAAAGGATTGGCCCAGGGGGTCTAATTCGAGGAGGAGGAGGAGAAGAAGATGATGATGATATCCCACCCTGTACTCTGAATCAAGTGGTCACAATCTCCTTTACCTTCCTCCCCCCCCACACACAACAGACACCCTGTGAGGTGGGTAGGGCTGAGAGAGCTCTTACAGCAGCTGCCCTTTCAAGGACAACTCCTACGAGAGCTATGGCTGACCCAAAGCCATTCCAGCAGCTGCAAGTGGAGGAGTGGGGAATCAAAGCCCCAAAATAAGATGCCCCTATCCTTCCTTATTTCCAATGGAGGGAAGGCATTTAAAAGGTGTGCCGTCCTTTTAAATGTGATGGCCAGAACTCCCTTAGGACCTCAATCATGCTTGTCACGCCCTTGCTCCTGGCTCCGCCCCAATGTCTCCTGGCTCCACCCCCAAAGTCCCCAGATATTTCTTGAATTGGACTTGGCAACCCTAATGGGAGACCACCAAGGAAGTCGAGGGTTGCTATGCAGAGGCAGCCATTGGCTAACCACCTCTCTTTGTCTCTTGCCCTGACCAGGACATGCCAGGCTAGCCCAGCCTCATCAGACCTCGGAACCTAAGCGGGGTTGTTCCTAGTTAGTAGCACTTCAATGGGAAACCACCCAGGAAATGCAGGGTTGCTATGCAGAGGCTATAAGGGTGGGATTCAAGCAAGAGCTCCTTTGCATATTAGGCCGCACCCCCCTGATGTAGCCAATCTCCAAGAGCTTACAGGGCTCTTTTTTGTAAGCTCTTGGAGGATTGGCTACATCAGGGGTGTGTGGCCTAATATGCAAAGGAGCTCCAGCTAGAATCCCGCCCCTGCAAAGGCAGGCCCTGGCAAACCCGCCTCTCCATGTTTCTTGCCTCGAAAACTCTACAGGGTCGCCATATGTCAGCTGTGAGCTAACAGCACTTTCCACCACTACCGCCGGCCTGCTGCGACAAACACTGGGCGTTTTCGCACAGGGCTTACCCCGGAGCGACGTCCCTCTTCACCGCGCAGCGTCTGCGCGGATTTCGCACCAACTGCTCCGCAGAACCCGGAAGAGCCGCAAAGTCCCGCGGCTTTTGCGTCGCAAATGTCAAGAGTCTGCAAGGCCTTAAGAGCCTCACCAGCTGCTGCCCTAGCATCGTCTTTCAAGACCTGGGCTTGCTTCCTTGGGTGCAAAATCGTAACCCCTGTTCTGCTGGAATAGAAGCTGTGTTCGCGTCTGGGTGCTCCCAATCTGCTGTGTTCTGAATGCAGACTAATGTGTGGTGTTATTAGTGTTCCTGCCTGGCTCATTGGAGCCTGAGGACTGAGCTTGGGGACTCAGGAACAAGGGGCAGGAGGATCCAAATCCCTGCAGCCTTGACCCAATCAGAGACCCCCTGCTGGTTTGAATGATCCATTGGTGTCCTAGCACAGGAACCTGGAACTGTATATAGTTGTCCCAGTTTCAGTAGTCTTAGTAGTGCAGCCAGTACCACGCTGTAACTCAATAAAGAACTGTGAAGGAGAAGAACTGCAGATTTATACCCCGCCCATCTCTCTGAATCAGAGACACAGAGAGGCTCACAATCCCCTTTATCTTCTCCCCCCCACAACAGACACCCTGTGAGGTGGGGGGGGGTTTGAGAGAGCTCTGACAGAAGCTGCCCTTTCCAGGACAACTCCTACGAGAGCTCTGGCTGACCCAAGCCCATTCCAGCAGGTGCAGGTGGAGGAGTGGGGAATCAAACCTGGTTCCCCAGACAAGAGGGCACACTTAACCACTACGTCATATGTTCACTGCAGCCGCGTCTCCTCCTTGCATTGAATCCTCTATATTATAGGCTGTTAGCTCCGGCTTCTGAGAAGAGGAGAAGATACAAGCAGTGGCCAACATTTCACTTAACGGGGATGAATCTGACCGCGTGGGTGTTTCGCATTGCCCTCCAGTCCTGTCTATTGCAGCCGGTGCCTACGAGCCCCTCGGGGGCATTCCATTCCCATTCCGTGGCCCTTCTTGTACCGACCTGCAGCTCCCCTGCATGTCAATCTCCTTAAAGCATGAGAGGAAAGGGCTGCAGGCCGTGAAGCCGATGGAGAAAGCCGTATGGGGAGCCCTCATTTCAACACGCCAGTTGACTAATGATTGCTGCGCGGTTGTGGGCGAGGCATTGTTGGAAGTCTTTAGACCAACGGGGAAACTTGGAAGACCGAGGCAGATGAGGAAGTAGGTGAGATAGCTTTAGCATGCAGCTGCCGTGACTGCCTTGCAGTTTCAGGAAACTAGCCTGGTCAAGGTCCGTTTTCCTGTCGGTCCTTAAACATTGAAACCAGTTTACCAATCTAAGGATCCTGCACAAAAGCCCAGAGACTTGAGAAGCAGTACCTCCTGTTGCTACAACAGCTCTTTGGTCAAGCTTCTGATGTGTGGAGCTCTTCTTCACAGAGACGGACTCATGGCAACATCAGCTGTAAGCAAATCACATATTCATGGTGAGGACAAGAGACTGTGTGTTTCACGATGGCCTTGGATCAAGGTGAGAGGTTGGCCTGCACCCAAGTTCTTCTCTTGAGCCAGTGTGGTGTAGTGGTTAAGTGTACAGACTCTTATCTGGGAGAACCTGGTTTGATTCCAAACTCCTCCACTTGCACCTGCTGGAATGGCCTTGGGTCAGCAATAGCTCTCTTATCTGGGAAAACCTGGTTTGATTCCCCACTCCTTCACTTGCAGCTGCTGGAATGGCCTTGGGTCAGCCATAGCTCTCTTATCTGGGAGAACCTGGTTTGATTCCCCACTCCTCCACTTGCAGCTGCTGGAATGGCCTTGGGTCAGCCATAGCTCTCTTATCTGGGAGAACCGGGTTGGATTCCCCACTCCTCCACTTGCAGCTGCTGGAATGGCCTTGGGTCAGCCATAGCTCTCTTATCTGGGAGAACCTGGTTTGATTCCCTACTCCTCCACCTGCAGCTGCTGGAATGGCCTTGGGTCAGCCAGAACTCTCTTATCTGGGAGCACCGGGTTTGATTCCCCACTCCTCCACCTGCAGCTGCTGGAATGGCCTTTGATCAGCGATAGCTCTCTTATCTGGGAGAACCGGGTTTGATTCTCCACTCCTCCACTTGCAGCTGCTGGAATGGCCTTGGGTCAGCCATAGCTCTCTTATCTGGGAGCACCGGGTTTGATTCCCCACTCCTCCATTTGCAGGTGCTGATGTGACCTTGGGTCAGTCACAAATTTTCTCAGAGCTGTTGTGCTCAAGAGCTGTTATAGGAGACTTTTCTCAGCCCCGCATATTTCAAAGGGTGTCTTTTGAGGGGAGGGAAAGGGAAAGGAGCCTCTCTGAAACTTCTTTGCGTAGTGAAGGGTGGGGTATAAATCCAATTTCCTCCTCCTCCTCTTCTTCTTCTTCTCTTCCCCAAGCTTGCCTGTCACAGTTGCCAACCTTCAGGTAGGCTTGAAGATGTGCTAGAATCACAACCCCACACTATAGAGATCCATTCCTCTGGAGAAACTGGCTAATTTCGAGGGTTTACTCTGTGGCATCACATCCCACTGTGAAGTGCTGGAGTAAGGAATGTCTGGTATACATAAGAGAAGAAGATCCTGCAGGGGTTGGGGAAAGAAAGAGAAAGTGGAGTCAGCGCATTCTTCTTTTGATAAGCGTCTTCCCTTGTCTGTCTGCAGATTTCTACTCTTGGGTCTTCTCCTAAGTTCAACAGAACAGAATTCTCTCTCTCAGCTAGCGAAGTATCTAGGACCTGATTTCTATCTCTGTCTCTCCTCTTTACTATCGAGTATCTCAGCTCCTGAATAAACCTTTCTTCAGTCAGTCCCTATGATCACTGCTGAGCTGAACAACCACTCTGCCAACAGGTTAGCACTTTCCAGAGCATCCACATCCTTACGAAAGGCAGAAAATCACCCGACTTCAATGTCGGCAGGATAAGAATGAGGCGAGGATCCAAGATGGCGACTGCCTGTAGCACACATGAAGGCCATGGAATAGACAGGCTCACGATGATCAGATTTGGGGGGAAAGAATGAAAACCCATTTAATTGAGCGAGATCTTTGGAATTCCACACAGACTAGGAGAACTTTGAATAGGTAGTGGCAGCTACAAGCATAGCCAGTTTCAAGAGGGGGTTGGATAAAAATATGGAGCAGAGGTCCATCAGTGGCTATTAGCCACAGTGTGTGTGTCTTTTGGGCACTGTGTGACACAGAGTGTTGGGGTGGATGGGCCATTGACCTGATCCAACATGGCTTCTCTTATGTTCTTATGTTCATGTTCTTAAGAATGAAAGAGAATGAAAATTTGTGGGATAAGTTGGAGGAGATGCTGAACTTAGCCCAACAATTAGTAGCTGTAGGGAAGGAAGTCCCAAATCAGGATAGGATTGTTTTAATTTTGACACGCTTTAGAAAATGTGATCTGTTTAATGGAATCTAGAGATCATCTGTCCCTAAAAGTGGTTACTGGAACACCCTGGCCTGGATGGCTCAGGCTAGACGGAACTCATCAGATCTCAGAAGCTAAGCAGCCCTGATTAGTAATTGGTGTGGGAGACCAACAAGGAAGTACAAGGTTGCTATGCAGAGGTGGGCAATGCAAAACCACCCAGGGTTGTCACAACTCACCCATGTCTTGACCACACCCTCCACCAAAACCAGAAGAGGAACCAGCATGCCAAGACCTCAGAGGAATGAAGTCTGGCCAGTCAGCGCTGAAAGTGAATTCCAAAAGGGGCTTAGCTTTTTGTTCTTGTAGCCAACAAGGGCACATCCAACAAAATGGCTGCCCTTCAAGCAGTTCCTAAACAGCAAAAGGGGGTGGAAAGAGTTCCATTTAAAACTAACAGTCAACAAGTAAGCCTAATATTGTCACAAGGAAACACAAGAAAGGTTGAAGGAGCTGGGCATGTTTAACCTGGAGAGGAGGCAGCTGAGAGGCGATATGATCACTTGAAGGGACGGGGATGAAATTGTTTTCTGGGTGGAAATTAAATCAAAAGAGTTTCCGGCTCAACTTTAGGAAGAACTTCCTGACCGTTAGAGCGATTCCTCAGTGGAACAGGCTTCCTTGGGAGGTGGTGAGCTCTCCTTCCTTGGAGGTTTTTAAACAGAGGCTAGATGGCCATCTGACAGCAATGCAGATCCTGTGAATTTAGGGGGAGGTGTTGGGCTCTCCTTCCTTGGAGGTTTTTCAACAGAGGCTAGATGGCCATCTGACAGCAATGAGGATCCTGTGAGTTTAGGGGGAGGTGTTTGTGAGTTTCCTGCATTGTGCAGGGGGTTGGACTTGATGACCCTGTAGGTCCCTTCCAACTCTATGATTCTACAAAAGACAGTAATTGGTGCATTGACTTCAGAGCAATTGCACGTCTGTGAAGACCAAAGTTTCTTTGAAAAGTCAGATGAGGGAAGAGAAGAAAAACTTATATATATAGCCGATGGGAAATTCCTTATCTCTAAAGGCATCAAAACCACGAGGCTGCATTTCTAACAAAGTTTGAGGCCAGTGGCACCTTTAAGACCAACACAGTTGTATTCGAGGTATATGACCTTGTTGGCCTTAAAGAAGCCGCTGGACTCAAACTTTCTTCTACTGCTTCAGACCAACATGGCTGGCTGCCTGGAACTATATTTCTAAATTGTCAGCAGGTGGCATCAGAGAAATGATTATAGCCAGCTGGCTCTGTTTTCGGACCGGAGCACAGATCTTCATGCTGTAACAGTAGTGGGGAAAGAGGGAAGGCGGATTTTGATGGGAAGAGATGTTTCTTAATCAGAGACAAGGCCGATTTAACTGTAAAAGCTAGTTTGCATAGACTTAAATGTCACAAGGAGAAAGTAAATTTTGTAAAGCTGTGTAGTCAACCAAAAAAAGGTAAAGGTAGTCCCCTATGCAAGCACCAGTCGTTTCCGACTCTGGGGTGACGTTGCTTTCATGTTTTCACGGCAGATTTTTACGGGGTGGTTTGCCATTGCCTTCTCCAGTCATCTACACTTTCCCCCCAGCAAGCTGGGGACTCATTTTACCGTCATTGGAAGGATGGAAGGCTGAGTCAACCTGGAGCCAGCTACCTGAAACCAGCTTCTGCTGGGATCGAACTCAGGTCGTGAGCAACCAAACTGTGGCGTAAATGCCCAGGACACTGCAAAAATGACACAATAAGTCAACTTGAAAGGAAGAGCCTAGCACAAGGGATGCTGATGAAGTGATGTGCTGATGCAGAGAAGTGTGTATCTGCATGAAAGAAAAGGGAACCAAATGAAGTTTTATCTTGTATGGTAGAAGTGAGACAAAATGCCCCCTAGAGCCAATACACAGTGATTCCTTAATACGCAACACACAGTTCCACTCAGACGCCAAATGGAAATAAGTATGTGTTAACATTCATGGATTATTATTTGAAATCCACAGTGACCTACCTGCCTAGACAGAAAGTTCTGGAAAAAAATTAAGGTGTATGTGGCAGTGGTTAGCAAGAGTTTCCAAAGAAAGCCACCGATAATCCAGATGGATAACGGAGAAGAATACATAGCAATTGGGATGATAAACTACCTCTATCATATCCCCCCCCCTCAGCCATCTCTTTCCTAAACTGAAAAGTCTCAGACTCTTTAGCACCCCCCCTCCTCATAAAAAAAAAAGTGCTTCGACCCCCTAATCATCTTGGTTGTCCTCCTATCTGCTTTTGCCAGATCTGCGAAGTCCTCTTTGAGTTATGGTGAGAAGAATTGCGTGAAGTATTCCAAATGAGGCTCACCATAGAGCTGTACAGGGGCATAATGTAGAGGTAAAGGTAGTCCCCTGTTTCTATGGGTTCATATCATCCCAAGGGATATGTGACTGTTAGTAAGAATACACAGACTCCAAGGGGTTACTAATATGTACTTTACTGGAAAGTGCTACTGCATAATCTACAAAAGCATATTGTAATCACAAACTGAATCAGATGTATGATATGGACATGAAGATATGTAACATCTTCCAGGTCACGGTTATCTACATGTTGTTCACTTTCTCAAAGAACTCCAAAAGGTCAATGAGGCAGGACTTCCCTTTCCCTCAGTAAACTTGGTCTCTCTCTGTGCCTAACAATTCTGTCTTTGATTACAGTTTTTACTAGTTTGTCTGGGACAGATGTTAGGCTCACTGGCTGTGATTTCTTAGTTCCCCTCTGGACCCTTTTTTAAAAATCAGTGTCCCCTGTACTGTGAACTTTATCAAGAGGAAAGATTGCAACTAATTACCCCACTTTTATCTAAATTCAAAACCTTGGAGTTTTATGTGTGTGTGTGTGTGTGTATTGGCCACTGTGTGATACAGAGTGTTGGACTGGATGGGCCATTGGCCTGATCCAACATGGCTTCTCTTATGTTCTTATGTGACACAGAGTGTTGGACTGGATGGGCCATTGGCCTGACCCAACATGGCTTCTCTTATGTTCTTATGTGACACAGAGTGTTGGACTGGATGGGCCATTGGCCTGATCCAACATGGCTTCTCTTATGTTCTTATGTGACACAGAGTGTTGGACTGGATGGGCCATTGGCCTGACCCAACATGGCTTCTCTTATGTTCTTATGTGATACAGAGTGTTGGACTGGATGGGCCACTGGCCTGATCCAACATGGCTTCTCTTCTGTTCTTATGTGACACAGAGTGTTGGACTGGATGGGCCATTGGCCTGACCCAACATGGCTTCTCTTATGTTCTTATGTGACACAGAGTGTTGGACTGGATGGGCCATTGGCCTGATCCAACATGGCTTCTCTTATGTTCTTATATAAATTTTAGAACTGAGGTACTTCAGAAATTTTTGTTGGAAGATACAGAGAGCTCAATAACTCAGGTGGTAGCAAAATTGTGTTACATTGTAATTTGTAAGAGGAAATATTTGGGAGAGTTTATACATTTATGAGTTGTCTTGTTGTCTTCTTTTATTGCTGTACTGGTCTTTGACCGTAATAAATATCGATGATATGATATATGATAAAAATCAGTGTAACATTTGCTGCTCTCCAGTCTTCTGGTATAATGGCTGATTTTAGTGGCAAGTTACATATACAGTATAAGAGCCCCATAGTGTAGTGTTAAAGTTTCAGTACTGCAGTCCTAAACTCTGCTCACGACCTGAGTTCAATCCTGGCAGAAGCTGGGTTTTCAGGTGGCCAGCTCGAGGTTGACTCAGCCTTCCATCCTTCCGAGGTTGGTAAAATGAGTACCCAGCTTGCTAGGGGAAAAGTGTAAATGGCTGTGGAAGGCAATGGCAAACCACCCCGTAAAAAGTCTGCCATGAAAACATTGTGAAAGCAACGTCACCCCAGAGTTGGAAACGACTGGTGCTTGCACAGGGGGCCTTTCCTTTCCTACATATACAGGTCAGTAGATCAACAATCCCCCATTGGATTTTTGTAAGAACTCTGAAATATATGTCATCAGAATTTGGAGATTTATTGGTTTTCCATTTCCCCAATAGGCCTAGAACATCATCTCTCATCATCTCACCATTTATTTATTTACTTTATTTTATTTATTTCATCAAATTTATATCCCACCCTCCCCTAACAGCCTCAGGGTGGATCACAACAGTTAAAACAACATAAAATTTAAAACAAGACATACAATAAAATCATTTCCGTACGTTTTACAATCATTACGTTCAAGATGTGCATTGATATCCTGATCATCCCAATGTTTTTTAGTTTCGGTTCTTACAGTTCAGTGAGATTGCTGGTGCTGTGGAATAACAGCCGCTTCCCCTTGGCTATTGAAAGCAAGTTTAAACAATTCGGTCTACAGGCCCTGCGGAACTTACAGGCCCTGTGAAATTGTGACAAATCCTGAAGGGCCCTAATGTTTTCGGGGAGGGCATTCCGCAGAGCGGGGGGCTATTACCGAGAACGCGCCGACTCTGGTGATGGATAATTGAGCTTCTTTTGGTCCAGGGATCTTAAGAAAATCTTGGGACCCTGAATGTAGTGCTCTCTGGGGTACATAGGGGGAAAGGCAGTCCCAAAGATAGATTGCTCCCAGGACATATAAGGCTTTAAAGGTTATAACCAGCACCTTGAAACAAATCCAGAACGCCACAGGCAGCCAGTGCAACGTTTCCAGCACCGGTTGAATGTGCTCCCATACAGGTAGCTCCATTAACAACCTGGCTGGCGCATTTTGCACCAGCTGCAGCCTCCGAATTGCATAATGTAGAGGGTGTTACAGTAGTCTATTCCCGAGGTGACTGTTGCATGGATCACTGTTGTGAAGTCATTGCGCTCCAGGTACGGAACCAACTGCCTTATCCACCTAAGATGGTAAAAAGCGGATTTGGCAGTTCCTGGGCCTCCATTGTCAGTGAAGGCTCCGGGAGCGCCCATCACTTCAATCTGATTCAGTTCTTCAGACTACCTTCCAGAAATTAATGGCCCTGGCCAATGCTCCCTCTAAGCTGTGGAGTCTTGTGAGCAAAAATTCTACTTTGTGAACTCCAGGCATTAAAGTCATGAGCTACGGCATAAATTATTGTGCTCTGGGGGTCATCCTTCCTGAGCTAAGACAAAAATGTGTGAGCTGGAAGCTAAAAAACTGTGAGCTAGCTCGCACTAACTCAGCTTAGAAGGAACACTGGCTGTAGCATGGGTACATACCACACACTTTCTGCAGTGAACACAGAGGTTTTTTTAAAAAAAATTCATTGAGCTTCTTTGCCATCTCCCTGTCTCCCTTTAGCAATCCTTTTATTCCTGGATCATCCAAAGGGGCCACAGAATACAGTTCCACACCATCCTCTATATGACAGCCCTTCGAGTTCTGCCAGACCCTGTGGTCCATTCTGTTCACTTCAACTGGGGCAAACCTTCCCCTTTTTGAAATAAGCCTTTTTGCTTTGTATGGTTTCCTTGACTTCCAAGCTCACTAGCCCACCCCCAACTGTTCCAGTGAGCAGTCATTTATGATGTCTAGGAATCATATTTCTACAGCATGACTCACATAATTACTCAGTCCGTGTGAAGGCAGCTGATGACACCAAGTATCATTCACAACATCATCTTCTTTTGACACCTCCCTTATTTCCTTCTCCATCTCGGGATCAGCCTCAAGGGTGCATTCAGGTGGGCGACAGTACACCTCCTCTTTTAAGCAACCTTTAGGACTCAGTATTGCCACCCATCCCGATGCTATTGTTCATTCCTGGAATGTTTTCTAACTTTTTAAAAAAACCCTCTCCTTTCAACACCTTCCCCAACCCATTCCACCTTTTCCTTTTCTCTAGAGCTTATGCCCGGTGAAGAAGAAGAAGAGACTGGGTTTATACCTTCCACTACCCGATAATAATCTAATGATTATTAATCTAATGAATAAGCTAATGAATCCTAATTTAACAAAATTCCAACCGATACAAAATGTCGCTACTTTAAAGGGAAAGGAGGGCGAGGGTAAGGAAGACATGGATGTATGAGCCTGACTAGCGGTTGGAGTCCAGGAAAGTTCATCAGACGAAAAGGAGGAAGCAAAATGAGAAACAGAGAGAGGTGGAGGTATCAAAACGAGAACCAGAGAGCAGTCATCAGGGCCCCTGTGAGAGGCCACAGAGGTGATGCAGCTTCACATGCACATTCCCACTCTAACCGGTACCAGGAACTTCATTTGCACATTCCCTCTCTACACTCCCACCAGTTGGAACTTAATATTGGGGGCACCTGAGGCTATTTGTCCACCCCAAACTGTTCAAATAGGAGGGGAAATAGGATGCTCCTCGAACTGAATTGGACCGGAGCCAAAAATTTAGAACCTCATGGGTAAATCAGGAAAACTGGTAAAGAAGGACGGTATCTCCCAAGGAGAAGAAGAAGAAGACATTGGATTTATATCCCGCTCTATACTCTGAATCTCAGAGTGGTCACAATCTCCCCCCCCCCCCAACAAACACCCTGTGAGGTGGGTGAGGCTGAGAGAGCTCTTGCCCTTTTAAGAACAACTCCTACCAGAGGTATGGCTGACCAAAGGCCATTCCGGCAGCTGCAAGTGGAGGAGTGGGGAATCAAACCCAGTTCTCGCAGATAAGAGTCCACACACTCAACCACTACGCCAAACTGGCTCTCAACTTGGAGGGGCTATTAGAGATGCCAGTGTCTTCTTTGATGGGGTTTATAGCCCAAATGGAATAAGAAACTGAGCTATCTTGTCATCAGTTGATGGGATCTAATTCCGGGGGTGGGGGGGCAGAACACAGCAAAGGGAAGAAAAATATCAGCCTGGGAGATGGATGTGTCTACTTGTCACTTCTAAATCTATGAACATTTGGAGGATATTGCTTGGTGAAGATCTCAGGAACTACAATATCCTGTTGGACGAAAGAATTTGTATTTGGAATCTTCTGTGATATTTTGATATATTGGAGTCACTGGAGAAGACCCTGATGCCAGGAAAGACAGAAGGCAAAAGAAGAAGGGGACGGCAAAAGATGAGAAGGCCGGACAGCTTTACTGATGTGACTAACTGGAATTTGAGCAGACTTCAGAGGATGGTAAAAGACAGGAGGGCCTGGCGTGACTTGGTCCATGGACTTGACTGTGCGAGTGACCACCACCAACAAAACCAATAGTGCAATTGTGAATTTTTGTACATTATTTTTGCACTAAATCATTTTTGCACTCTTATTTCTATATAGACACGTTTAACGTCTTATTACAGCTAGGCTTTTTATATTAACCTCTAGGTCTACGGCAGATACTGCTACAGCGTTATACAGTGCAGGAATGAATGGGCTGGGACACTAATATTGCTTTTGAATGGGTGGGATCGATTGGTTCATAAGCAAAAGGCTGCTCTCCCACCTCTGTGATACTAAGCACTGGTGCAGCCTTCTCTTTTGTACAGATCGTAGAAGATGAGCAATTTCCTTTGTCATAGCTGAGGTGGCTGATGTAGAATTGACTACAGCTGTATTTTAAAAATCAAACATGGGGCTCTATTGATGTACACACTGATAGCTAGCTAGCAGACGTCTCCTTTTCCGTCATTAAGCTACTTCAAGATAAATAGTACGTTCAAAAACGTTTCGTGTTCTGATGAGAACGTGGAAAGGCAATCTTTGCTCTTAATCCATTGGAATTCCATTGTAACCAACTACAAACTAATATGCAGAGCTTTTCATTCTTGCTGTTGTGTAATGTGGAAGAACTGCTGAGCCATGGTCTGGGAAAAGAATAGAGTTGGATTTGTTCACGATGATGCTTTCTAGTGCTAGGCTTGTCAACCTCTGTGCGGAGGGGGTGTTTGAAGGTCTCCTGGAATTACAACTACAGACTACAGAGATCAGTTCCCTTGGAGGAAACGGCAGCTCCAGAGGTTGGATTCTTTAGGATCACATCCCTGCTGATTTACCTCTGTTCCCCTCCCTCTGAGCTTGCAAAGATCCCACCCTGAAATATCCAGGAATTTGTCAAGCTGGAGTTGGCAACCCTAACTGTGCCCCTTACACAGCCTAAAAGAATAATTTCAGGTAGAATTGTGGTTATGCATATCCACCCTTCTTCCGAACAAAACGTACGGCTCTCACAGAAAGGGAATGGATCGCTGTGGGAGATGACTCACGTGATGTGCATAAAACTTCAGTCCGAGTTGTTTGGGGACAGCAGCTTGCCACAAGGAAACCCAGGCATCACAAGGAAACCCAGGTGGGCAGCAGAACAGAGAAGACCCAGGGCTGTCCTGCACAAGTGAGGTGGTGAGTTTGAAATGGTTGGATAAAGACCTTTCCTGTGTCCCAGTTGTTCAGCACTGCTACATGCACATTTTGAGGCTCTGTGCATTCTTGGGTGCTACAGAAAGGACTCTGGGGGCTTGAATCTTCTGCTGTGCTTTGAGGATTGGTTATCCTTAACAAATGCTCATGTCAGGAACATACAATGGGTTTTGAATTGGTTCTTTTTTTCTTTTTAAAAGCACACAATATGGATTCTATGAAAAGCATGCAGAGTATTCCCTGGTGCGCATACTAGGAAAACACTTTCCACCTTTTTCAGTATGGCGAGGCGCAAGTCCAAGTTTCCTTGGTATGGTACACCCATCCAAGTTTGACCTAAGTGGGGTTTTTTTTTTCTTTTTGGAAACTGTGACCTTTGCACCCATCTAGTTCAGCATTCCGTTTTCTACAGTGGCCAACCAGATGTGTTTCAGAAAGCAACAAACACCTCTCAAAGATTTTCCCACTAAGATCCCCAAGCAAGTGGCATTCTGACATATAGAAGAATCGCAGATTTATACCCCGCCCTTCTCTCTGAATCAGAGACTCAGAGAAGCTTATAATCTCCTATATCTTCTCCCCCCACAACAGACACCCTGTGAGGTGGGTGGGGCTGAGAGGGCTCTCACAGCAGCTGCATTTTCAAGGACAGCCTCTGCCAGAGCTCTGGCTGACCCAAGGCCATTCCAGCAGGTGCAAGGGGAGGAGTGGGGAATCAGCCCCGGTTCTCCCAGATAAGAGAGCTCTGGCTGACCCAAGGCCATTCCAGCAGGTGTAAATGGAGGAGGGTGGATTCCCCACTCCTCCATTCCAGCAGGTGGAAGTGGAGGAGTGGTGAATCAAACATGGTTCTCCCAGAGAAGAGAGCTATGGCTGACCCAAGGCCATTACAGCACTGTAAATGGAGGAGGGTGGAATCAAACCCGGTTCTCCCAGATAAGAGAACTCTGGCTGACCCAAGGCCATTCCAGCAGGTGCAAGTGGAAGAGTGGGGAATCAAACCTGGTTCTCCCAGAGAAGAGAGCTATGGCTGACCCAAGGCCATTCCAGCAGGTGTAAATGGAGGAGGGTGGAATCAAACCCGGTTCTCCCAGATAAGAGAACTCTGGCTGACCCAAGGCCATTCCAGCAGGTGCAAGTGGAAGAGTGGGGAATCAAACCTGGATCTCCCAGAGAAGAGAGCTATGGCTGACCCAAGGCCATTCCAGCAGGTGCAAGTGGAGGAGTGGAGAACCAAACCTGGTTCTCCCAGATAAGAGTCCGCACACTTAACCACTGCACCAAACTGGCTGTCATACACAGATACCTTGCATATGGAGGAGAACTTCCAGCGTGCCAAGGAGCCTTGCCATATATTTCCTTGGGGCCTGTGTTCCCTGTAACTGTAATGGGAATGTTGGGGGAGTAGATGCTGTGCTGCTTTTGCCTGCTTGCTTTCTCTTTTGTTCGTAATACCTGAAGAACTCCCTCTTCCCTGGCAGCGAGGCTCACGGCAGGAATCTAAGGACATGGGATCTCCTAGCAGAAACCCTCTTGGCACCTGGCAACACACAATGGGGGGCTGGGTGAGAAACTGTTATTGTTGCTTTGTGCGGGCTTTTTGCTCTGAATTTTGGCAGCCTGGTAACAGCCCAGGTAGGGTTGTCAATCCCCAGGTGGGGGCAGGGGATCCCCCGGTTTGGAGGCCCTCCCCCCGCTTCAGGGTTGTCAGAAAACAGGGGAGGGGAGGGAAATGTCTGCTGGGAACTCTTTTATTCCCTAGGGAGATTTATTCCCATAGAAAATAATAGAGAATTGATCCGAGGGTATCTGGGGCTCTGGGGGGGGGCTGTTTTTTTGGGTAAAGGCACCAAATTTTCAGTATAGCATCTCGTGCCTCTCCCCAAAATACTCCCCAAGTTTTAAAAAGATTGGACCAGGGGGTCCAATTCTATGAGCCCCAAAAGAAGGTGCCCCTATCCTTCAGGATTTCCTATGGAAGGAAGGAATTGAAAAGGTGTGCCGTCCCTTTAAATGTGATGGCCAGAACTCCCTTTGGAGCTCAATTATGCTTGTCACAGCCTTGATCTTGGCCCCACCCCTAATTTCTCCTGGCTCCGCCCCCACAGTCCCCAGATATTTCTTGAATTGGACTTGGCAACCCTAAGCCCAGGAGAGGTTATATAGCTCTGGCTCCCCAGGTTTATAGCCAGATCTGACATAACGAGTCATACCTGCTCTGATGTGTCTATCAATACACCTTTTCTGAATCTCAACAAGAGGCCTGATTATTGAGGATTATTAGGAGCTGGCACAGTCTTTGGCTAGGCCCTCCTTCGTTACTCCCTCTCATCCCCTTAAGGTTCAAAGAAACTCATGCTAGTAAGCACCACGACATGTTTTGCTTGATCAACTCAGTAAAGGGAAAAAAAAATACTAATTAACAATTGCCATGGAAGAAACTGTTTCCAGGTTCAGTTCTTGGTTAAGAAGTTGATGATGATATTGGATTTATATCCCGCCCTTTACTCTGAATCTCAGAGTGGTCACAATCTCCTTTACCTCCCCCCCCACACACACACACACCAGACAACCTGCAAGGTGGGTGGGGCTGAGAGAGTTCTCACAGCAGCCACCCTTTCAAGGACTACTCTGTGAGAGCTCTGGCTGACCCAAGGCCATTCCAGCAGCTGCAAGTGGAGGAGTGGGGAATCAAACCCAGTTCTCCCAGACAAGAGAGCTATGGCTGACCCAAGGCCATTCCAGCAGGTGTAAGTGGAGGAGTGGAGAATCAAACCCAGTTCTCCCAGACAAGAGAGCTCTGGCTGACCCAAGGCCATTCCAGCAGCTGCAAGTGGAGGAGTGGGGAATCAAACCCAGTTCTCCCAGACAAGAGAGCTCTGGCTGACCCAAGGCCATTCCAGCAGCTGCAAGTGGAGGAGTGGGGAATCAAACCCAGTTCTCCCAGACAAGAGAGCTCTGGCTGACCCAAGGCCATTCCAGCAGCTGCAAGTGGAGGAGTGGGGAATCAAACCCAGTTCTCCCAGACAAGAGAGCTCTGGCTGACCCAAGGCCATTCCAGCAGCTGCAAGTGGAGGAGTGGGGAATCAAACCCAGTTCTCCCAGACAAGAGAGCTATGGCTGACCCAAGGCCATTCCAGCAGGTGCAAGTGGAGGAGTGGGGAATCAAACCCGGTTCTCTCAGATAAGAGAGCTATGTCTGACCCAAGGCCATTCCAGCAGCTGCGAGTGGAGGAGTGGGGAATCAAACCCAGTTCTCCCAGACAAGAGAGCTATAGCTGACCCAAGGCCATTCCAGCAGCTGCAAGTGGAGGAGTGGAGAATCAACCCCGGTTCTCCCAGATAAGAGAGCTATGGCTGACCCAAGGCCATTCCAGCAGCTGCAGGTGGAGGAGTGGGGAATCAAACCCTGTTCTCCCAGATAAGAGAGCTATGGCTGACCCAAGGCCATTCCAGCAGCCGCAAGTGGAGGAGTGGGGAATCAAACCCGGTTCTCCCAGACAAGAGAGCTCTGGCTGACCCAAGGCCATTCCAGCAGCCGCAAGTGGAGGAGTGGGGAATCAAACCCGGTTCTCCCAGATAAGAGAGCCCTGGCTGACCCAAGGCCATTCCAGCAGCTGCAGGTGGAGGAGTGGGGAATCAACCCCGGTTCTCCCAGATAAGAGAGCTATGGCTGACCCAAGGCCATTCCAGCAGCTGCAAGTGGAGGAGTGGGGAATCAAACCCGGTTCTCCCAGATAAGAGAGCTCTGGCTGACCCAAGGCCATTCCAGCAGCTGCAAGTGGAGGAGTGGGGAATCAAACCCGGTTCTCCCAGATAAGAGAGCTCTGGCTGACCCAAGGCCATTCCAGCAGCTGCAGGTGGAGGAGTGGGGAATCAAACCCTGTTCTCCCAGACAAGAGAGCTCTGGCTGACCCAAGGCCATTCCAGCAGGTGCAAGTGGAGGAGTGGGGAATCAAACCCGGTTCTCCCAGATAAGAGAGCTATGGCTGACCCAAGGCCATTCCAGCAGCTGCAAGTGGAGGAGTGGGGAATCAAACCCGGTTCTCCCAGATAAGAGAGCTATGGCTGACCCAAGGCCATTCCAGCAGCTGCAAGTGGAGGAGTGGGGAATCAAACCCGGTTCTCCCAGATAAGAGAGCTCTGGCTGACCCAAGGCCATTCCAGCAGCTGCAAGTGGAGGAGTGGGGAATCAAACCCCGTTCTCCCAGACAAGAGAGCTCTGGCTGACCCAAGACCATGCCAGCAGGTGCAAGTGGAGGAGTGGGGAATCAAACCCGGTTCTCCCAGATAAGAGTCCGCACACTTAACCACCACACCATACTGGCTTGTCAGGGAGGGCTCGCCCACGACCCGCTTTCAGAGGGTTTGTGACCAGTGTTCCCTCGAAGCTGAGTTAGTGTGAGCTAGCTGACAGTTGCTTTAGCCTCTGGCTCACACATTTTTGTCTTAGCGCACGGAAAATGACCCCAGAGCAAACAAATTTGTGCGGGAGCTCACAACTGTGATGTTAGTAGCTCACAAAGTAGCATTTCTGCTCACAAAACTCCGCAGCTGAAAGGGAACCCTGTTCGTGACCCACTTTTGGGCCCAAGCCACAGGTTGGGAAACAGCGCACGAGGATGCCTCCTTTGCACCCGTGTCCCATGATTCCTTAAACAGTTTCTGCCAATTAATCGGAGCGCCTGAACTGAAAGTGTTTTATAAACTTGCCGCACGCTAATTAACTCGTCTGTCCCCACCTTTACTCAAGGCCTACTCCTTGCGGATGAAGGAGAGAGAAATCATTTGGGAGCCTCCCAGAAGGCAGCTCTTCCCATTGGGCCCCGCCGGAGTTCAGAGATGGGGAGATTGCGTCTTGGGCAGGGCGCCAAAACCGGAAGACCTGGGACTAGAAGTTAACGCTTTCCTGCCTGAGGAGAAAGTAAACTCCAGCAGTTGGGGGAAAGTCCTATTATGAGGACAAATCAGAGAAGACACAAGAAGAGTTCTACTATGATTGGAGCTCCCAGCTTTTATATAAAAGAAACGCCACTCTTAGGCGAGTGGGGCCCTCATTTGGAGACTGAAGAAGAAAACATTGGATTTATATTCTGCCCTGCACTCAAGAGTCTCAGAGCAGCTCACAATCTCCCTCATCTCCTTCCCCCACAACAGACACCCTGTGAGGTGGGTGGGGCTGAGAGAGCTCTCACAGCAGCTGCCCTTTCAAGGACAGAGTCTCAGAGTGGCTCACAATCTCCTTTATCTTCCTCCCCCACAACAGGCACCCTGTGAGGTGGGTGGGGCTGAGAGGGCTCTCACAGCAGTTGCCCTTTCAAGGACAACCTCTGCCAGAGCTATGGCTGACCCGAGGCCATTCCAGCAGCTGCAAGTGGAGGAGTGGGGAATCAAACCCGGTTCTCCCAGATAAGAGTCCGCACTCTTCACCGCTACACCAAACTCGCCCAACCTGGCTCTATTTCAGAGGGATATGAAGACAACTTGTAGGCGTTCCAAGGAGAAATGAAAACGAAGGAATGAAAGTGAGATAAAATTTAAAAGAAGCCCCACTTACCTACTGAATCGATAACAAAGAAGACGGTCCCAAGAAGAAGAGTCTCCGCACTCGAAACAATATTGGACTGGTCTTGGATATTGTGGGACTTTTATCACAGCTCCATATTTTTTCTATAGGACATTGATCCATCATACAGTAGGAGCAATGGGTGCTTTCGGTTTCGGAGAGATTTTGTGTTGTACAAATATGCTTGTTTATATTATGTTTGGTTATCACTGTAAGCCCTGTGTTTGTTACTAGAAATTACAGGATGAGTAGGAACAAAAAGGAGTATTTGATTTTTGTTACACGGAGAGGCTTTGAGGTGTTTTCTTTCACAGTAACCTCTGTGGTCCCGGCTTTGATTGCCACTTTCTGAAAACATCTGGGGACCAAGAAAAGTGTTGCCAGATGCCATGATTCAAATCCCCAGTCGGGCCATGGAAGCTGGCTGGGTGACCATGGGCCAGTCACACCCTCAACCTAACCAACCTCACAGGGCTGTTGTGAAGATAAGGTGGAAGGGAGATTGGTGCAAGACATGTAAGCAGTGTACATCTAAGCAAAGTGGAATAAACACACATGTGAAAGTGAAGGTTTACTCTTAAATAGATTCAACTATTTCAGGGAAAGGAGAGATCATGTTCCATTATTCTTTATATTTTATTTTTTTTGCCAGGTAAACAATAGCAAAAGAAACACAAAATAAACTTTATTTCACACCTTCCACAGTTGTACTGTCAAGCAAATAAAATACAGCAACGACAAGACATTAATTCAGGGTCTCCACACACACACCCCTCCCCCCCCCCCGCCACCACACATGCTGATGCGACAAGTCACACAATTTTGACGAGCAACTTGTGGGCTCAAAGCATAAACGTTTAAAATCTGGTCTATGAAGTTATACAAGAACTGCATAAGAAATGTTAAAAAGAATCAGTTTACAACCCAATACTTCTTCGTAAAAACTCAATAAATTATATATATTTATATATATATATATATAAGTGTGTGTGTGTGCATATACGTTTATAATATTAAATGAACTTAGGCACACTTTTATACAGCATTCTAGACAGGAATAGCAATTTTCAGATTCTTGGAATGTACTCAAATAAGAGACATAGTAAGAAAAAAAATCAAAATTATTTTAGATTAAAAAAAACCCACGAACCTCTCTTTGATACTTTAACTATAAATTAAATAAAATCCTTATGGCATTATCAGAATGAGTCCAACTCTGGGATAGGGGCCACCTTTTCGCAACTAATCCACAGAGGGGAGAGAAAAGACCCTGGGAGGCACTAAGAATTGAAAGCATCTTGCAAATACAATATCCTCCGTTCTCCTACTCTGTGTCTGGTATTTATCGAGAGTATTTTGATAGCATCGCCAGGCACATAAACCAAAGACAGATTTGCTAGCCAGAAGCCGGCATTTTCTTTGGGACAGCCCAAACCTCCCCTACAATCAGACTTAAATATTATTTTGCTGAGCTAGAGTTTTTCCAACATTAAAAAAAAACCCCAAACACAAACGGATCGGTAAGAGGAAAATTCAAATGTACACTTCATCATTTCCAGTGAAGATTCAGTTCTCCTTGCATATTTATTAACCACAAAGAATATTTTCATTTAAAAAAAAAAAACAGGAAAAAAGAGACACTCACACCGTCTTAATGCACAGTGGTAAAAATTGAAAATTTTCTTGGCTCTAATACAGAAGTTAAAATAATTTCTGCTTCCATTTCTTTTGGATTTCTCCGCTACTGTATTATAGTCTGAATGCTCACTACAATCTAGAATTAACTTTTCTTTGTAAAAATAATAATAATAAAAAAGAATACATAGCATTGCATATTGTTAAGTGACTGTACAGCTAGCTATACATTCTCTTAAAATTTCATGTAAACTCAGCGGACACATATTGATTAATAGATCTTCTCCCACTTTCAATAAGTTAAAACTTCAAATGGTGAAAAATTAAATGTATACATTAAGGCTAAACCATTTAACCAAAAAAAAAAAGATGTTAATATCTATAAATAATTTTACAAATATACATCATGTTAATATATATATATGTATATATATATTTTAAAAAACAGGCAAGGTATAAAGAAAACCTCTTTGCCCAGATCAGTATATCCTAGATTAGAAAGCTTAGTCGCAAAATTTCTCTTTCAGTCTTGCTGCTAGCCGCATTTACATTACAGACTCCTACACACACACACACTCACACTCACATTTATAGTTATATACACAACTCTAGTGAATAAACCTTTTTGCTATATAAAGGCAATTGCCTACAGGTACCCGTAATTTTTTTTATCCAAGTATTGGTTGACTGGTGGGGAAAACCTCCCAGATCTCAAGGGGGTTTAATCATGAGGACTCTAGACCCCAATCTGGCAATTATATATATAGGAGGCAGCCAAGATTTCGGCCCAATGTTTATGTGATTTAAACAATTACCCTGGAAGAATTTAGAGCTTAAGTAACCACACTGTGCTAGTATACAAAACTGTACCCTGACTTACAGCAACCCCAGAGGGTTTTCAAAGCAAGACGTTCAGAGGTGGTTTTGCTATTGCCTGCCTCTGCGTAGCGACCCTGGACTTCCATGGGGGTCTCCCATCTGAGCACTAAGGAGGGCTGACCTCGTTTAGCCTCCAAGGTCTGGTGAGATCGGGCTAGCCCACGCTTCTCAGCTCAGGGCTCTTTGTATTTCCCCGCCTGCATATTTTTTGTTTACCCCATTCCTGCTTGTAGCACGAAACCAACTGTTTGCCACCATGTTCAAACCCAACCAACTTTTGACGACGCAGGCTTTGTAAAAGTGACGGACTTCAGAATGGCTGTCATGTCCTCCCCTCCCTGCTTCCAATAAATTAAAAATTAGATATACAAGCATATGAATCCCTGCTAGCAACGTGGCTTTTGATCTCCACCAAAAATGGTTCTGGTACCCATTGCATAACAAAACAAAGGCTACGTTCCTTACACGTTTTTTTCCTCGTAAAAGGCAGACAACAAATCCCCCCTCCCTCCCCTATTACAGGCACTGAAAGGCAACGGTGGCACTTGCGTACTGGAGGCTGAAGGTTCGGCAGTCACTTGCGTACTGGAGGCTGAAGGTTC
The DNA here is from genome assembly GCF_032191835.1 of Heteronotia binoei. Lineage (NCBI taxonomy): Eukaryota > Metazoa > Chordata > Lepidosauria > Squamata > Gekkonidae > Heteronotia > Heteronotia binoei. The sequence continues at coordinate 7,262,458 of NC_083228.1, forward strand.
GGCATTCGCCTTGCCTGCATGCAGCAATCTTTCAGCCCAAAAAACGGGTTTCTTCAGCACAAGCCCCGTTTCTTGGCTATTTTATTAGCACGAAAGGGGGGAAATGTGTGCTCTACCATTCCACTGAGTTTGTTCCGGGCCTCACCAAAGGATACATTCAAGAGTCTCTTTATTTCCCCCTCCCCAGGTCCATCTGTCATCATGTCAGGATGATGCCGTTTGCTTGATGTTTTGGAGGGCAGGGCTCATCAGACAGAAGATCGTGGGCAAAGACAGAGTCGTCTCCTGACGAGCATGCGCTGGGCGTGTCCTGACCTACTGGGGAATACTGCTCGAAAGGCACCGACAGGTCAAGGTACTCCTGTAAAGGCAACAGTGGGGTGAGTGACCGAAAGGAAGAAGATGGCTATCTAATACTGCCAGAGCAATACCCAATTCCCATGCCTGTTCAGGTGAGATCTCGAAATTCCATATTGCCTCTGTCCATGTTTGAAAGATGGTAGGGGTCCCCAACCTTTTGCGTTTGTGGGCACCGCTCACAGCACAGTAAACCCAGTCACAAAATGGCTGCCGCAGGAGGCGGAGCCAGCCACAAAATGGCTGCCGCAGCTTAACTTCAGTCACACACCGACGGTCCTTGTGCTGTGGGGCAAGCTGCTGCCAAAGCAATCATTTTAAAAACCGACACAATCAAATCTCCAGTCAGATAGCCCTGCTAAGCAAAAGCTCCATCCAGTTCTGCCAACTTTCTTAAAACACCGGATGGCCTCCAGGGAAGGGGTCAGTGGGTGCCATGCTACCACAGTGGGGATTCCCGGTCTATGGGGAACGCACTGAGATTCCAAGGTAAATAATTTCTAAAAGGTAGCCACGTTAGTCAGTCTGTAGCAACATAAAACAACCGGCACCTTTAACCAAGTTTATTCCAGTCTCAACCGTTGGGAGTCAGAGAATATGGAATGGCTTGATAAGTGACTAGTTAACTGTGCTGACTAGTCACTTATCTATCATTCCTCCCCACCCTCTGAACCTTTTCAACTCAAAACAAGATTCCAGAACAGCCAGATCTGAAAGTTCCCTAATATTACATAAGAACTCACTGCCCACTTATATTAAAAACTGCTGCTTGCCATTCCATTTTTGTCTGATGAAGTCTGCTTAGAGCATACGAAAGCTTACATTAGTTGGTCTTAAAGGTGCCACTTGTCGACTGCTTGTTCAAAGGTGTTTTAAGTTCTAAATTTCTCTGCCTGTGTGACTCACGGAGGCTACAATACTGTGAAATCTGAGCAGCAGTTGGCATAAAAGCGCTGGTGAAGATGCTGAGATGCAGTTACCAAATTCACACAGCTGGGTCTAGCCACCCCCCAAAGGGAAGAGAGGAGGTGCTCACATCAGTTGAGGTCACTATTAAGATCCTGTCCAGGTCTTCAACTAGCTGTTTAAAAGTCGGCCTCTGTGAAGGCACGGCGTGCCAGCATTCCCTCATGATCATGTACCTGTAAGGAGAGGAGGAAACAGGAAGCTGTAATTCGCAAAGAATATCATCACCCACAGGGCTTCATTGGGAAAAAAAAAAGCCCTTCTGGAACTCCATTTGTATATTAGGCCACACCCCCTGACACCAAGCCAGCCAGAACTGCGTTTCTCTGCTTTCCTTCTCAAAAACAAAGCCCTGGTCACACACATTGCATAGAAAAGGCTGAGGCATTGCTTAGAGCCACCCATTGCGATAACCCTGCACACAAGAGGAGATGGAAGGCCACGAAGCAGAATCAATCCCAAGACAAAACCCTGCAGAGCCTTATTAGTCTGCAACAAGAGTTACAAAACCAAGATGTGGCCGATATTCTATCATCCCCAGTTTGGTGTAGTGGTGAAGTGTGCGGACTCTTATCTGGGAGAACTGGGTTTGATTCCCCACTCCTCCACTTGCAGCTGCTGGAATGGCCTTGGGTCAGCCAGAGCTTTTGCAGAGGTTGACCTTGAAAGGGCAGCTGCTGTGAGAGACCTCTCAGCCCCACCCACCTCACAGGGTGTCTGTTGTGGGGGGGAGAAGATATAGGAGATTGTAAGCCGCTCTGAGCCTATGATTCAGAGAGAAGGGTGGGGTATAAATCTGCAATTCTTCCTCTTCCTCTTCTTTTTTCTCATTGCTTAGAGCCACCCATTGCGATAACCTTGCACACAAGAAGAAATGGAAGGCCACGAAGCAGAATCAATCCCAAGACAAAACCCTGCAGAGCCTTATTAGTCTGCAACAAGAGTTACAAAACCAAGATGTGGCCGATATTCTATCATCCCCAGTTTGGTGTAGTGGTGAAGTGTGCGGACTCTTATCTGGGAGAACCGGGTTTGATTCCCCACTCCTCCGCTTGCAGCTGCTGGAATGGCCTTGGGTCAGCCATAGCTCTCTTATCTGGGAGAACCAGGTTTGATTCCCCACTCCTCCACTTGCAGCTGCTGGAATGGCCTTGGGTCAGCCAGAGCTCTCTTATCTGGGAGAACCGGGTTTGATTCCCCACTCCTCCACTGGCAGCTGCTGGAATGGCCTTGGGTCAGCCATAGCTCTCTTATCTGGGTATAAATTTGCAATTTGATGTTGTTAGCCGCCCTGAGCCTGCTTCGGCGGGGAGGGCGGGATATAAATAAAATGATGAATGATTCATGGATGAATGAACCGGGTTTGATTCCCCACTCCTCCACTTGCATCTGCTGGAATGGCCTTGGGTCAGCCATAGATCTGGAGAGGTTGTCCTTGAAAGGGCAGCTGCTGTGAGAGCCCTCTCAGCCCCACCCACCTCACAGGGTGTCTGTTGTGGGGGGGAGAAGATATAGGAGATTGTAAGCCGCTCTGAGTCTCTGATTCAGAGTGAAGGGTGGGGTATAAATCTGCAATTCTTCCTCTTCCTCTTCTTCTTTCTCATTGCTTAGAGCCACACATTGCAATAACCCTGCACACAAGAAGAAATGGAGAGCCACGAAGCAGAATCAATCCCAAGACAAAACCCTGCAGGGCCTTATTAGTCTGCAACAAGAGTTACAAAACCAAGATGTGGCCGATATTCTATCATCCCCAGTTTGGTGTAGTGGTGAAGTGTGCGGACTCTTATCTGGGAGAACCGGGTTTGATTCCCCACTCCTCCGCTTACAGTTGCTGGCATGGCCTTGGGTTAGCCATAGCTCTGGCAGAAGTTGTCCTTGAAAGGGCAGCTGCTGTGAGAGCCCTCTCAGCCCCATCTACCTCCCAGGGTATCTGTTGTGGGGGGAGAAGATATAGGAGATTGTAAGCTGCTCTGAGTCTCTGATTCAGAGAGAAGGGCAGGGTATAAATCTGCAATTCTTCTTCCTCTTCTTCTTTCTCATTGCTTAGAGCCACACATTGTGATAACCTTGCACACAAGAAGAAATGGAAGGCCACGAGGCAGAATCAAACTCAAGACAAAACCCTGCAGGGCCTTATTAGTCTGCAACAAGAGTTACAAAACCAAGATGTGACTGATATTCTATCATCCCCTTTCTAGATCTATGGTGCAGCCTCATTTGCGTTTTTCTGGTCATCGTATCTTAGCCAGAACTGGGGAAAGTACAGAAGGGAGCAACCAAGATGACGAGGGGTTGGAGCACCTTGCCTAGGAGGAAAGGCTGAAGAGTCTGAGACCTCCCAGTTTAGAAAAGAGATGGCGAAGGGGCAGAGGTTTATAAAATTGCACACGGGTTGAGAGAGTTGAAGAGAACATTTGTTCCTTCTCCCAAAGTACTAGAATTTGAGGGCTTATAACGAAGTTGATGGGGAGATGTTTCAAGACAGACAAAAGGAGATACTTCCTTTACACGGTGAGTGATTGAAATGTGGAATTTGTTGCCAGAGGATGCAGTGGTGGCCGCAGGCATAGACAGCTTTCAAAGAGGATTAGATGGACTGATGGAGGAGAGGTCTATCAGTGGCTACTAGCCATGGTAACTAAAGGGAACCTATTCAGTGGTAGTCAGCCTCTGGATCCCAGTACCAGAAGGCAACAGCAGGGGAAGGCCTTAGCTTCACTGGTCTAGCGTTGGCCCTCCAGAGGAACTGGCTGGCCACTCTGTGAGACAGGAGGCAGGACCACTGGGCTGTTCTAGCAGGGATTTTCTAATGTTCTTAAGATATAAAACAACTGGAAATCCTTTAGGACTGGGTTGGAACAGAGACTGCTTTATTTGTGGTCAATCTTCATTTAAACTTAGGAGGACATGGTTGGATCTGGCAGGGGCTGCTGATACAGCTGACATCACTTGCTGGACTGTGGAGTTGATGCTGATGGACTAATGCTGGGGTGGCGAAACTGTGGCTTGGGAGCCACTTCTGGCTCTTTCACACATATCGTGTGGCTCTCGAAGCCCCCGTTGCCCTGTCGGCCAGCTTGGAGAAGGCATTTGTCTCTTTAAATCATTTTTTCAAAGCCAAGCCAGCCAGCAGCTTGGAGAATGCATGTAAAGTTTTTTTTTCTTTACACCTCTCCCTCCCTCCCCGCATCTATTTGCCTTCTTGCCTTCCTTGCAGCTCTCAAACATCTGACGTTCATGTCTTGCAGCTCTTGAACGTGTGACATTTATTCTATGTGGCTCTTACGTTAAGCAAGTTTGGCCACCCCTGGGCTAATGCTTTGGTGGTTCCACTCTTTTTTTTTTGTCTAATCAGACATAAGTTTTGTCTAATCAGACATAAGTTCACACAGTGTGTTAAGTCCGTATTAAACTGACCCAGTTGTTCCGAATATCTTTGTTCCGGATATTATCGATCAGACTGCCATACTACAATTCGAATCACTCCGCGGTGAAACCGTCTTCTGCCACCCACATGACAGCACTATACAGTTCTGTTTCCCCCTCCACTATAATGCGCTTGCACACATGTACACAGTATGCCCATATGCACCTAAGTTAAACATTATGTGGTTGTGCGGTTATGTGCATATCGCTAAGTAGTAAAAAAAAAAAAAAATGGCAGCCGTAAACCAGATATCTGAGGCTCCTTTTGCTCTGGGACAGCCTTCAGACATCCAGAAGTTGGTTAATACCGCAGCAGAACTATCCAGATGGAGAAAACTACGAGGTGAAACCGGAGAACTCAAAAAACACCTCAAAGGAACACGTAACAAAATAATCCGGTTCCGGGAAGGATGGGGGGGGGGCTACCACGAGTTAATACGGGGAGACAGATGTTGCTGTCTGATCCGCCACTTTAAATCCGGAAGGAAACAGCAGTGACATCTGATTATACTGTGCATCTGAACAGGGCCAAGAAGTTTTCACCAGAGCAGCTCTCCACTACCTATAAGAGGCTGCTGAAGTGGATTGTTCAGGTCTACTGGTTTGGATGTCATCAATATGCAGAGGAAGCCCAACTCCATCATCCAAGCCTTCATTATGTGCCCGCATCAGAAGCCCTCCTACTGTTGCCCCCCCCCCCCCGAGCACCAAAAATACAAGGTATTAGAAGCCAGTTGAAGATACTTCCTCATCAATCACAACTTACAAATCATGGGTACAGTTTGCTGGCTTGTCCATCCGATGGCCCTCCTTTAAGAGCTTAAACAGTTCTTCAACTGGAATTCCTGGGTACGGAGACCCTCCTAAAGTGAAGATCTCCCAAAGCAGCACTCCAAAAGACCACCTGGGAACCAAAAGAAGATGGAAGATCCCATGAATCTTTGGGATAGAAAATGAAAATATTCTGTTATCTGTACAGCCACCCGTCTATAATAATAAAAAGAGGCATCCGTCCATTTGTCTGTGAAACACGTAACGCATCAGGAAATAAAGCCAGGAGTCTCAAAATCGTCCATCCAGCTTCATGAGGATCATTGTAGTTGCAGTGCCAGACATGGAAGCCGCCCTGAGCCTGCCTCGGCGAGGGCAGGGTATAAATAAAAAAATTATTTTATTTATACAGCAATTAACACAGAACAATGGTCACAGTCAACAGCCAGTTTCCTTATCACTACCCTTCCAGGAAGCCCCACCAAACAATGGGCACATCCACAAACCAATTGCCCTTTTATCACACCCCCTCCAGCCTAGAAATAGCAGCTCTCCAGCAGCCCTGGCCCCACTCAATGCACAGCAGCCAAGAAGGTCAGAGCGCCTGCTCCGGCTGCAACGCCACTGAGGATGTTCTTCGCAGCTGAGAACGAAACGTCTGGAAGGAAAACTTTCTCCGATAGAACACGGCACTTGATCCCGAAAGATTCTACAAACCCTAAAAAATTATTTATTTATTTAAGAAATGGGACCCTCCTCGCAAACATGTTCCAGAGTTTTCCCCCACCCTTGCTAATTGCACTGGAGCCAAAGATGGTCTGACTTGCGGCAAGCCTAATTCCTCAGCAAACAGAACAAGAAGACGTTTGACATGAAACACACAAAAAAAGGAACTGGTGATTTGTGGTTTTGAAGGTTAAGAGGCAAAGAATGACTTCAGGGAAAGGAGATGTACTTTCCTTGTTGCAACCGCAGAGGCAGTGTGCGACACGTAAATGTATATGTATCTGTCACAGAGAAAATTGGAAAATATTCCTTTCTAGTTCTTCATAATTGTTATAATTCTGTTTGTTTCTTTTCTCTTTGATACCTCCTCCCCGCACCCCCAGTGCCACCTGCTCCACACCCAAAAGGTGTCCAAAAATCTTTAATAACATTAAAAAAAAAAGACAATAGAGGAGTCATAAACTTGGCCACTGGCTTCAGGGTGACAATGAAAGTTACTTGCTTTAATGATTCTGCTCATTTAGCCAGATACAACAAAATGCTGGGAGTTGTAGTGCTAAAAATGAAGGGAACAGGAATATTCTGGCACAGATCGGCTCCAGAATATACCTCTCACTATTTGCAATGGAAGCAAAGTGTTAGTGATGAGAAGGCAGGAAGGTGCAAGAAAGCATCCCCTCCTTTACAGAACAAGGAAGAATTGAACAGCTTCCCTGACCTATTGGTGGTGAGTAGAAGAACTGCAGATTTATACCCCGCCCTTCTTTCAGAGTGGCTTGCAATCTCCCATATCTTCTCCCCCCACAACAGACACCCTGTGAGGTGGGTGGGGCTGAGAGGGCTCTCAGAGCAGCTGCCCTTTCAAGAACAACTCCTATGAGAGCAATGGCTGACCCAAGGCCATTCCAGCAGGTGCAAGTGGAGTGGTTCTCCCAGATAACAGGCCACACACTTAACCACTATACCAAACTGGTCCGCACACTTAACCACCAAACCACTACACCAAACTTACAGTGCCCAAGTAGGATTTGAGAGACACTGGTTCAAATCCCCAGTCTGCCATGTAAACTTGCTGGGTGACCTCAAGACAGAGACACCCTCTCAACAACCCTTTGGGCCAGTCACACCCAAGAAGACTTCACAAGGTGGTTGTCGTGGAGATAAAAGGGGGGACAGGTAAGCTGCTTGGGATCCAAACTGGGGCGAGAGAAAGGCCACACAGATAAGGAGGGTTCAAATATTAACTCCTTTACAAAAGAAAAGGTGTTTAAGAATTCCCCTGAGTGATCAGAGCCAGCATGGCACAGGGGTTAGAACGCTGGACTAGGATCAAGGAGATCCAGGTTCGAATCTCCACTTTGCCACAGGCGGTTGCTAGTTGACCTTGGGCCAATCACAAATTCTCAACCTAGCCTACATTACAGGGTTGTTTTGAGGATAAGAGAATGGAGGGGGGTTAAAAAGCAGAAGAGTGTTGCCTCCAACACACTCCAGTGGCCCTGGAGGAAAAGAGGGGGAGAGAAAGTTTGTTCTCTTTAAAAGTATTCAGTCCCTCAGCATGGCTCCAAGCGCCTCAACACGAAAGGAAAAGCTTCTGTTCTGCCTTCACTCCTACAACTGTTTCCTCTGGGGCACTTGAAGCCTTGCTGAGTGACCAAGACTGATTCTGCACTGGATCAAGCAATCAATTCCCCACCAGTTGCTGTGCGGGCGCATTTTGACCCGCGGCTCCCTCCAATTTCCCCCGCGTCTTCCTGATCTTGCTTTTTTTAGAGATCAGGAAGACACAAGGGAAATTGGAGGAAGCCGTGGGTCAAAATGCAGCTGCACAGCAACTAGTGGGGAATCGATCACTCGATCCGGGGAATCAGAAGACCAGGGAGGGAGCAACTGCTACTGCTAAAGCAGTTCAAGCCTTTTTACAGGTGAGCTCTGGAATGAAAGGAAGAGAGAAAGACTGGGGCAGAAGGAGAGGGGAGAAAGCAAAAGCAGGCGGGTGGGCTGCACCCTCCCTGCCAAATCCATGAGGGTCCCAGACTCTATGGAAATAGACTCTATTTGGTCCACCTCCAGCACTCCACTGTGACCTGGGACTTTTCTCTTAACACGCAGTAATAGCTAAATAATCAAACTTATATCGACTGAATCGGCAGTTACTCAGCATCACCAATACAATCTACTGTTAGATCAAATAGCACCTCCTATTGTGGTAGGATATCGTTTTATGTGTTTTTATCTATGATGTATTTTATGTTTTTATGTTACGGCTTATTAAGGCTGGTTTTTATGACCTTTCAATGTGAGCCGCCCTGAGCCTGCTTCGGCAGCAGGGAGGGCGGGATAGAAGTCGAACGAATGAATGAACAAATAAATAATTTCAAGTTTGGCTCCAATTTGCAAAGAAAGGGCGATGCCTCCCACTGCCATTTCATCCAGCGTGGCTGCAACTCCCTCCGCGGGAGGCAGAACTGCACTTTTCAGTATTCAAACAACCCTTAAATATCCTGAGTGCAGCAAGTGGGGAGGGGCGGTGGCTCAGTGGCAGAGCATCTGCTTGGCAAGCAGAAGGTCCCAGGTTCAATCCCCGGCATCTCCAACTAAAAAGGGTCCAGCAAGTAGGTGTGACAAACCTCTGCTTGAGACCCTGGAGAGCAGGGGAGGGATGGTGGCTCAGCGGTAGAGCATCTGCTTGGCAAGCAGAAGGTCCCAGGTTCAATCCCCGGCATCTCCAACTAAAAAGAGTCCAGCAAGTAGGCGTGACAAACCTCTGCTTGAGACCCTGGAGAGCAGGGGAGGGATGGTGGCTCAGCGGTAGAGCATCTGCTTGACTACTGGGCAAATGGTTGTCCTCTGTTGGCAGGGACGGTGGCTCAGTGGTAGAGCATCTGCTTGGTAAGCAGAAGGCCCCAGGTTCAATCCCCGGCATCTCCAACTAAAAAGGGTCCAGGCAAGTAGGCGTGAAAAACCTCAGCTTGAGACCCTGGAGAGCTGCTGCCAGTCTGAGTAGACAAGACTGACTTTGATGGACTGAGGGTCTGATTCAGTAGAAGGCAGCTTCATATGTTCATAAGCTATAGGAATTGGCGAGAGGAGCCAGCAGTCACGTATCTAGTAGCTGATTAAATCATCAGCAGCATAACTCATAATCTGGCCACCTTTAAACAGGCCCTTGCAAATCCCCAGCTGAACCAGCTCAATAGAAAATCCGGCCATCAAGTCTGACATTAATAGGACTATTTGATTCGACAGCTGACAACCCATCTACGATCCGCTGCTCTTTGTGCTGCCTGAGAAGCCCTTTCGCCAGCTCCAGTGCCCGGAACAAGTCTGTTCACGTACAGGCTGGCTGGGTTGTGAGATTCCATCTGGGCCTGACGTGGCAATTGTTTTCATAAATCTCTCATGCTTTGCTTTTAAAAAAACAAAAGCCAAACAAACCACTCCCATTGTTCCAAAGTGTAGCTAAACGCTTACACATCACTCTGATGAGTGTAGACCCGATCAAACAACGCTTCTGGTGCCATCCATTTCACGGGCAGCCGACCCTGTAATTAGAAAGACAAAAAGGAAATCTCCCATCAGCTCATTCAGCTCCGCCACGGCGGCACCACCTGAACCTCTCGCTTTTACAATCCAAGTCGGAAAACTTTTCATCGCTGACCAGGCCGAACGGATGAATCGCTGTGTAATGCCGCAGCCAATTATATTATTTGGCTGTGGATTCCAACATGAGTCTCTGCTGCAAGCACACTCCAAATGGAAGGACCTCACGGCTTTGGCTAATCAATACCTATACCCACCATACCTTCCCGGTCAACAGATCATGGGGAAATGCCATCATTCCATGTTGGTTCTGCTGCCGTTCTTCCCCCAACCCTTCCTAGGGCTGCCAAGAAGAAGAAGATATTGGATTTATATCCCGCCCTCCACTCTGAAGAGTCTCAGAGCGGCTCACAATCTCTGTTCACTTCCTCCCCCACAACAGACACCCTGTGAGGTGGGTGGGGCTGGAGAGGGCTCTCCCAGCAGCTGCCCTTTCAAGGACAACTTCTGCCAGAGCTCTGGCTGACCCAAGGCCATGACAGCAGGTGCAAGTGGAGGAAGGGAGAATCAAACCCAGTTCTCCCAGATAAGAGTCCACACACTTAACCACTACACCAAACTGGCTCTCTCTGAGTGGGGATTTCCCCTCCCCTGACATCGTTGGAGCAATAATGTCACCCGGAAGTGACGACATTGTGCCAGCGCACAGCAGCCACTCTAGGTGTTTCTAGGGAAATTCTATGGTTTTTCCGGATGGTCTAGCTATTTGAGAGGGGAAACTCTATGGTGCAATAGGTACCATAGAGTTTTTCCCTCCAAAATGGCTAGAGCATCCAGGGAAACCGTAGAGTTTTTTTTTCCAGAAACGCCTAGAGCAGCCACTAGTGGCATTGCCGGCACGATGACGTCACTTCCGGGTGACGTCATTGCGCCGACGATGTCAGGGGAGGGGACAGAGGGGACTTGACAAGCCTGAGCCTTCCTGAAACGTACAGCCAGAATAGCAAAGACTTCACAGTCTTCAGGAGGATATTTCTGTATAAAAGGAACAAGCTAGATGGTCACCTGAGAGCACTGCTGATGCTCAGGTAGATCATGACGGGAAGGGCTGCATCAGTGCTTACTTCTTGCGGCCCTTTCTCATGCGCCCAGAGAAATGCTGTTTTCCACTTTGGGGCCAGGCAACAATTTTTTCTCCAGGCCAATTTTGCCAGGGTTTGTGAGGAGGGGAGGGATTTTCTTTCTTGCCATCTTCTGGGCTTGGAGCAGGGGTCACTGGGGGGTGTGGAGGAGGGAGATACTTGTGAATTTCCTGCACTGCGCAGGAGGTTGGACTGGATCAGGGATGGCCAAACTGTGGCTCTTTCACACATCTTGTGTGGCTCTCAAAACCCCCACCACCCCGTTGGCTGGCTTGAAGAAGGCATTTGTGTCTTTAAATCACTGGAAAGCCAGTTTGGTGTAGTGGTGAAGTGTGCGGACTCTGATCTGGGAGAACCGGGTTTGATTCCCCACTCCTTCAACTTGCAACTACTGGAATGGCCTTGGGTCAGCCATCGCTCTCGCAGGAGTTGTCCTTGAAAGGGCAGCTGCTGTGAGAGCTCTCTCAGTCCCACCCACCTCACAGGGTGTCTGTTGTGGGGGGGAGAAGATATGGGAGATTGTAAGCCGCTCTGAGTCTCTGATTCAGAGAGAAGGGTGGGGTATAAATCATTTAGTTGTTGTTTTCTTGAAAGCTCAATAGGTTTAGTTATTACAGTTGTGTGTTTTATTTCTGGCCTGTCCCCTTGGTCAGCTGGGCTAGAAGGAGGTCAGAGAGTGCACGCCAAGGGCTGCTGGCGACTCTTGACCATTTTTTTAAACAGGAGGCTCATTACCAAGATTGCAAACTTCTTTGAAAGTAAGAATGGCCTCCATTGGGAGTTCTGTACTCACATTGGTTGTTTTCTTGTAATAATCGATGTTGTGAACATCTCTAGCCAGGCCAAAGTCAGCGATTTTCATGACGTTGTCTTCGGTGACCAAGACGTTTCGAGCCGCCAAGTCCCGATGGATGCACTGCAAAAGGAGGCAAGGCTGAGCAAGCGACAGGAATTGGAGCACGGCGTGTAGTGCAATGCCTCGACCTTTGTGGCACCAGCTGATGCTCAGCAACAAGGAACACCATGGGCTACCATGCATCATCAAGTGCGCCTCCTCTGCACTCGTGGTTTGGCATGTGCGCTTTGTGGCTATACCAGGCAGCAGGCACTACATTCTAGACGTCACAACCCACAAGGAAATAGAACCCTTCTGAAACGAACAGGAGACCAATCTGGACACAGCATTCACCAGTTACAATGCATTCGTAGTATATTATTTCTCTTTTAGAACAGTGTATCAGGATATTTGGCTTTTTTGTTTTTGTTTTGTTGTATTGACATACTCAAACGAGGGAAATTGGCTGTTTGTCTTATTGCATATACCAACCCATCCTCCACCGTATTTTAATGTCTTCCTTTTTTTCTAACGGCAAACTATAATGGCTGTTATAATCTCTTGAGAAACCAGGCCCTCTATTTAAACTAAACAAAGCCAGAATGTTACCTAGGTTTATGGCACTTCGCACCTACAACAGCAGTCTGCTTTTTTTTATCACCCTCCGGTGTTTTTTCAGCCCTGTTTTGTCCTAACACTAACAAACCCAGATCCCTATTTGTGATTCTTTTAATCTGCTAAAAAAAAACATTCCCGTGATCCCACACTGCCCACTTATATTAAGAATTGCTGCTTCTCAAAGATTTCAGGTTTTCACGGCTGGTAACATCATTAGGGTTTGTAGAATCTTTCGGGATCAAGTGCCGTGTTCTACTGGAGAAAGTTTTCCACCCATGGAAGGAAAACTTTCTCCAGTAGAACACGGCACTTGATCCCGAAAGATTCTACAAACCCTAATAAGTGCTGCTTCCATTCCCATTTGTCTGATGAAGTCTGCTTAAGAGCATACGAAAGCTTCCATTCTGAATAAAACTTCGTCGGTCTTAAAGGTGCACTTGTCTACTGCTTTGTCCTATTGCTTCAGACCAACACGGCTGCCTACTGGCATTAGCAGAGTTATCACTCTACACAAAAATACGTGCTAAAGAGGCTGCTTGATAACTTTTTGCCTTAATGGTGGTGGAAAGCACCCTCAGGTCTCATGTGACTTGTGGTGGCCCCATGGGTTTTCAAGGCACAAGACAATCTGTGCAGCGATCCTGGGAATTCTTTTGTGGTCTCCTGTCCAAGGACTCACCAGGACTGATCCTGCTTAGCTTCCAAGATCTGACAAGATCAGGCTGGCCTGAGGCATCCAGGGCAGGGCACATGAAAAGAAGTGGCCTCCCACTGCTTGCCTTTGTGTAGCAGCCATGGACTTCCTTGGTGGTCTCCCATCCAAGCACTAACTAGGACTGACCCTGCTTAGCATCCCAGATCTCACGAGATCCAGCTAGCCCAGGCCATCCCAGTCAGGGCTCCCAGTCAGGGCAAATAGTTAAGTGCTGTGAAGTCACAGCTGACTTACAATGACCCAGTTGGGTTTTCAGATCCAAATTCCAAACCTTTAATGGCAGAACGACGGCAAATAAGAGTGCACAGGATGTAAAAAGTTAAACATAGGAGACAAAAGCAAAAAGAAACAGAGATTGCATGTGCATTTACACAAGATCAGAGTTACATTTCGGAATGTCAGCCAAAAATTTTGCCACAGCCTCGGTCACCTCCCACTCAGTGCCATTCAGTAAATAATGACAGGGTGGCAGAGGAGACGGATCTGGGGACAAAGAAAGCTTGCAAGAGAGTTCCTTATGGAGATGATGATATCTGGAACATTCAAGCAATATATGCTGAATTGAGTCTGGAATATTCGCTCCACAGGAACAGAGTCTAACACATAAAGGGACTCGATGATATCTCCCCTGTAAGACTTTGAAGGAGAACGCGTTTGTCTAGTCAACATGAATGCCCTGTGATGGCTTGGAATGGTTGATAAATAATGGGGCATTTTACCACAAAAAAACATTGAGCCCTAAGGATGCTGGGGAGCAGGTAGAAGGGTCTGTTGGGCATAGTCTCATCTCCTCCAGCTCCAACAATTTCAGTTTAATGCCTCTGAAGATACTCATCAGATATAAGAAAATCGTCAACCGCTATCCCCAACTGGTTAAGTCTGGATATAAGAACTGCTAACCAGGATGAGCTATATGGATCACTTTTCAGACAATCAAGAAGGTTGTTAGGATCCGTTCTAAAATAAATTTTGAGCCAGAATTTAAATGTTGCAATCCAGGCTTTTGTCTCCACCAAAGACCGACCCACTTCAGAGCACAGAGCAAAGAAGGACACACATTTTGGCAAACCAAGAATTTGTCTGACGAATGAGGCTCGAGCATCTTCCACTTTCCTATTAAATACAGAGCTCCACACAGGGATACCATCGAGAATTTGGGCTAGTGTTTTAGCTTTGAACACTTTAATTGCTGCCGGGACTAATTGGTCACCCCTTGCAAAGAAAAATTGTTTGATTTGAGCAACTGAACATTTAGTCGAGTTGATGGTCTTGTTACGATGCGGTACCCAGCTTAACTTGTGGTTAAAAGTGATCCCCAAGCATTTAAGCATTTTTGTTCTTTTGGGTTTTCAAGGAAAGAGACATTCAGAGATGGGTTGCCGTTGCCGGCCTCTGCGAAGTGACCCTGGCCTTCCTTAGTGGTTTCCCACCCACGTATTAGCCAAGGCTGACCCTGCTTAGGTTCCAGGATCTGAAGAGATCGCTAAAAGCCTTTTCGATCGCAGCTCCACACTGGGGGAACCAACTACCGGATGAAGTGCGGGCCCTGCGGAGTCTTGATCAATTCCGTAGGGCCTGCAAGACTAACCTTTTCCAAATGGCCTTCACTTAATGTGGATTTAGTCTACTATATCCGGCCATCATAAACTAATGAGGAGAGCACCTCGAATATAGCACTGTAAATGTTTGTTTTAATTGAAATTTTGATCGTTTTAATTAGCAAATTACATATATCGTATTGAGATAATGTTTTTATATTGTATATAATTGTAATTTTTATATGTTGTGAGCCGCCCTGAGCCTGCTTCGGCGGGGAGGGTGGGATATAAATAAAATATATTATTATTATGATTATTCCCAAAGACTGGGGCATGGCTGTTGTAGTCCCTTTCCAGAGGACCCCTCAAATTATAGGCCTCTCTCCTGATAATTCTCCCCCCCTAGTGTAGAGTTCTCCAATGGCTTTGAGCACTTTTCGAAACCTAACACAACCTGGGAGACATAATCACAAAATGGCTCCCACAGGAGGTGGAAATGCACAAACACAGAGAGGACACTAGGGAGAGGAAGGGTAATTTAAAAATCAATTGGGAAAGAGGAATGAGGGAGAGTACAACAAGCACCGAGAGACTAAAACAAACACCCGAACAATGTCATTTTAATCTGCATAGCTAATCACATGGTTGTTAGCAAATCAGAAGCCCTGTTGTGTTAGCAAATCAGAAGCCCTGGCCACTCCCTAAAACCACTTGGTGGATACTAACAAAGGTGTTGGTGGGCACCATGTTGAGGAGCCCTGCCTTAAAGAAACATCAGTGAGCCACTCTAAACCATTAACCTAACAAAGGAAAGGTCACTCTATCCTGGTTCCCTGTTTTAGAGTACTTGCTGAATCATCATGAATGCCCTAATACAGTCAACGATATGAACCTATGGTAACTTCTTCAATGGTGATTTTTGTGCATCTAGATTTTAGTTTATATGAAAGTGATCCTTTGTTACAAAATTGGTATGCTCTATTTTTGCTGTGTAATTTTACATACTTTTTATCATATTTGATTTCAATTGTTGCTGTTGTTATGCTGTCTTTAAGATCAGACATCACAATCTGTTATGCAAAATCTTTTAAGATTTTGTATTGGTGTATGGGGGTTTTCCCCCTTTAAAAAAAATAAAAATGTCAAGGGGGGGGGGGAAACACAAAGGAAAGGTCACTTAGCAACAGTGAACACCAGGGGGTTTCCCCCTTCAGGCCCTTTCAGACAACCTCCTGCTGTTTGCACTTGGGCAAAAAGATGCCCACCTGTTTCAGGGCAAGCTTCTGGTGGAGGAATGTATCTCAGAAAGTGTGGAGAAACGCCATCTGAGAGTGTTGGTGCTTCATCCAAAAAGGCAGGGATCAGTAAATCCATTCAGCAGGCTGTGTAGCCTTCCCCTCACTCCCCCCCTCCCTTCCAGAGCCAAACCAACAACGCTAGGGGGAAAGTCCCCTAGAGAAGCAGGAAGTGCTGTTGTTCTTGCCATGTGCTAGGCAGGAAGAGAGTCTCAGATTCGAGCCAGCGCTCGAGCAAGCATGTGGTGAGCAATGGAGGCTCCTGCCTGGGGGCCCCCAGGCAGGCAGACAAAGTAAGTCATTTTCTTAGGCAGATCAAGTATAGACCAGGGACAATACGATGCGTTTAAAAACCACCTTTATTTTGTTATGCTGTTTGCTGTGCTTTGCTGTGCTGTGCTAACTTTTTAAATGCAACTGTTTTTGTTTTGGTGTTTTTCTTTTCCTATATTTTTCTCTTTTAAATAAATGTTTTTTCTGTTTTAAATGCTGGCAGTTCATCTCTGTACCACCTAGATCCCCAGACCGCTTTAGACCACGCTGTTTTATAAAGGGGGCCCCGGGGAAGCGGGAAGGCATGCAGTTGGATAAGGTGCCAATCCTCCAGGGGTGCCCCAAAGAAGTGCTGAGGTCTCTGTGAAACCCAAGTACAGGGTGGCAGAGGACCTGGAGGCCTGGCCTCACAGCTGGAGAGGGGGATTGGGAGTCCTGTTCCTCTCAATCTGAACCCCGGGACTGAGCAGGTGGTGGCAGCGCGCCCAAGGGGCAGGAGGAGACATAGCTCCCTCCAGGAGTTGGCGACTCCATAGGGAGCTGACGGGACCGGGTCTGAAGTCAGAATCGGGCCGGTTCCGCCCCATTTGGCGGCAGCGGTGGGATCAGAACAAACAGAGAACTTGATTGGCCAGGCATTTTTGCTTTTTTGATGCGTGCAAGCACCCAGAGGAAGCAACAGCGGTTTTGTTTTATTTTCGGGTCAACTGGAGTAGGGAAAGTTTAGCTAGTTAGGATGGAGCGTGCTAAGATGCTGGAAATCCTGAAGATGACAAAGCCACAGCTCCAGGAAGAGTGTGCAAGGCACAAGCTGGAGTGTGACAACATGACTGTAGTAGATATGAAAGACCTCCTTTTGGAGTATCATCAGCATGCAGGGGCACTTGCAAAAGTGTTTCCCACCCAGTCAGAAGAACTCTTGCGGCTACGGTTGGAACTGGCAAGAATCCGTACCAAGGCGTACCAAGAGCGCAGACAGGAGGAACGAGAGAGAGAGGAACGACAAGCAGAGAGGGATGCAGTCCGCAGACAGGAGGAACGAGAGAGGGAGGAAAGACAAAGAGAGAGAGAGCTGAGACGAGCTGAGATCCGCAGACAGGAAGAAAGAGAGAAAGCTGAAATCTACAGACGGGAGCAGGAAGAGCAACGTCGCCATGAGCTTGAGGTGCTACGTCTGGAAGCTGAACTAAGCAAAGAGATCCAAGTCACCCCTAAGGACTTTGCAGTGTACCAAGAGGGAGAAGACCCCTCCATATACCTCTCCAACTTTGAGAGGGCAGCCAAACAGTGGGGGATTGCAGAGGAGGACTATATGTCTTACCTCTGTAGCAACCTGACTGGAGAGCTTTCAGCCATCTATTACAGCATGCCTGTGGAAGATGGGGGGATAACTTTTGGGGCCTATAAAGCCACTGTATTTAAAAGGTTTAAACTGGGGCCAGACCACTCCCGAAAGCAGTTCAGGGGTTTGGCTCCACAAGAAGGTAAATCCTATTCTGAATGTGGGGTAATGGAGGAACAAACAGTTCCAGTGTTATTGGGCCGGGATTTGGTGGTTGGCCAGTACTCTATCAAGGCTGTACCCCGCAGCCAAACCCCCAGGGGAAAGTGGGAGGAGGAAGGCAACTTTAAGGAAGCCACCTCACCACCAACCAGGGAGGGGGAAATAGCCCAGGTTACTGAGGACGAAGGGAGGGCAGTCACCCAGGAGGGGGAGGACCAGCCTGTCTCAAGCCCTGGAGTAGGGTGTTCCCAAGGGGAAGAGGGGTGTAGCTTTCCCCAAGTGCAGCAAGAGGCTGTGGATGTTCCTAGCGAGGAAGGGAATCTGTCTAGCGTAAAGGATGTGCAAGCTGAAGAGACCAAGGTGGAGAGTGGAGATTTCACAGGAGGTTCTGAGAGCAGCAAGGCTAATGTGGGCTCAGAGGAGCACATAGCTGAAGGCTTGGGGGGACGGGAGTGGTTCCAGAAGGGGGTCCGGAGCGGCCTTAGGTTGGAACCGGTTCACCAAGTAGCTGTGAATCAGGAAGTGGGATCGTCCGAGACGCTCTCAAAACAGGTCGTCTTGGAGCAGGGCAGACAGGAATCCTGGGAAGCTGTGGGACCTTCCAGGCAGGAAGGGGGTCAGCTGGGTAGTGCTGAAAAACCAACCGAGGGGACTGAGAACCCAAGCCAAACCCTCAGGGGAAGGTGGGGGGAGGAAGGCAACTTTAGGGAAGCCACCTCACCACCAACCAGGGAGGGGGAGGACCAGCCTGTCTCAAGCCCTGCAGGAGGGTGTGCCCAATGGGAAGAGGGGTGCCAATTTCCACAAGGGCAGCAGGAAGCTGTGGGACCTTCCAGGCAGGAAGGGGGTCAGTTGGGTAGTGCTGAAACACCAACCGAGGGGACTGAGAACCCAAGCCAAACCCTCAGGGGAAGGTGGGGGGAGGAAGGCAACTTTAGGGAAGCCACCTCACCACCAACCAGGGAGGGGGAGGACCAGCCTGTCTCAAGCCCTGCAGGAGGGTGTGCCCAATGGGAAGAGGGGTGCCAATTTCCGCAAGGGCAGCAGGATGCTGTGGAGCCTTCCAGGAAGGAAGGAGCTCAGTTGGCTGACACTGAAAAACCAACTGAGGGGGTGGAGAACCCAGATCAAACTTTGGCTGAGTGTTCTGGAAACAGTGGGACTAGGGGTGGCTTGAAGGAACAGATGATCGGAAGTCTGGGGGAGCCAGAAAGGTTCCTGTCTGAGGTTCAAAGTGACCCTAGGCTGGAAACACTGTGTGATGTGGCAAGGGACCAGAAGGTGGAGTTCGCAGAAGCTGAGACAGGGGATAGGGTGATGGTCTTCCTACCCCTTCATACTGGTGAATGGAAAGTGGAAGGGGAGGGACCCCATGTGATTGTGGATGACCTAGACGAGGCTACTTATGGGGTGGCTATGGAGAAGACGGGAAAGGCAGTTGAAGTGGGGCAGGTGAATATACCACAGCCATTCTCTGCGAGGTCCATGGTGTTGCACATAGGTAGGAAGGAAGGAGACAAAAAGAAGCTGGGACAGCAATTGTTTGCAGCACCAGAGGTAGTTTTCTGGGAGGACAGAGTGGACAGAGGGAACATTCCACCAATGAGGGATAAAGAAGAAGCAACTGTGTGGGAACTGGGCAGTTTCCAACCTCATATGTGGGGCCAGGAATTTCCTCCTTTGATGGACCACTCACCCCAGCAACAGCAGCAACGGAGGGAGAGCACCAAACTCCAGAGGTGGTCCTGGGAGATGGAGGAGTACATCTTAAAGACTGGACATTCCTGCTGCATGCAGCCATGCAACGTTTTGTCCAGAAAGGACATGGGCACCTAGGATGCTGGACTTTGTGTATTATTGGAGAAATACCTGAATGTATGTGAAATATTTTGGTTAACGGGTTTCTCCTTGTTTGTTTGGATTCTGCTACGGGGTCACCTCTGTAGGAGGCAACCCCTCCGGCTCAGAATTTAAGGAGGGGGACGTGTGGAGAAACGCCATCTGAGAGTGTTGGTGCTTCATCCAAAAAGGCAGGGATCAGTAAATCCATTCAGCAGGCTGTGTAGCCTTCCCCTCACTCCCCCCCTCCCTTCCAGAGCCAAACCAACAACGCTAGGGGGAAAGTCCCCTAGAGAAGCAGGAAGTGCTGTTGTTCTTGCCATGTGCTAGGCAGGAAGAGAGTCTCAGATTCGAGCCAGCGCTCGAGCAAGCATGTGGTGAGCAATGGAGGCTCCTGCCTGGGGGCCCCCAGGCAGGCAGACAAAGTAAGTCATTTTCTTAGGCAGATCAAGTATAGACCAGGGACAATACGATGCGTTTAAAAACCACCTTTATTTTGTTATGCTGTTTGCTGTGCTTTGCTGTGCTGTTTTTAAATGCAACTGTTTTTGTTTTGGTGTTTTTCTTTTCCTATATTTTTCTCTTTTAAATAAATGTTTTTTCTGTTTTAAATGCTGGCAGTTCATCTCTGTACCACCTAGATCCCCAGACCGCTTTAGACCACGCTGTTTTTGAGAAGGGGGCCCCGGGGAAGGGGGAAGGCATGCAGTTGGATAAGGTGCCAATCCTCCAGGGGTGCCCCAAAGAAGCGCTGAGGTCTCTGTGAAACCCAAGTGCAAGGAGGCAGAGGACCTTGAGGCCTAGCCTCACAGCTGGAGAGGGGGATTGGGAGTCCTGTTCCTCTCAATCTGAACCCCGGGACTGAGCAGGTGGTGGCAGCGAGCCTAAGGGGCAGGAGGAGAGATAGCTCCCTCCAGGAGTTGGCGACTCCATAGGGAGCTGACGGGACCGGGTCTGAAAGCAGAATCGGGCCGGTTCCGCCACAGAAAGAAACGCAGAACACTATGGAAATGAACTAACACTTTTCCCTTCCCAAAAGATATGATTGCTTTTATTCTGCATCCATTTGGAAACTGCAGGCAGGAAAACCACTGTTAACCGATACTGAAGCACTCGTACAATTTTGCTTTGAAACGCAAAGAAAGCCCTTCCCTTGCTCGGTGGTTGTGCGCTACTCACTTTCTGTGACGCCAGGTACTCCATCCCGCGGGCCACCTGGTAGGCACAGGAGACCAAGTCTTTAAACGTTAGCTGCTCCTTCGGCAGCTTGCAGGTATCGAAAGAGTAATCCATCCCAGGAGGCCGGCGTGCTCTCAGGTATTCCCGCAGGTTCCCCTTGGAAGCGTATTCCACCAGCACATAGAGAGGGCCTAGGGGCAAAGGAAACGACAACAAGCCTAAGAATTCCTGAAAATTGTGGAGGTCTGAACAGGGTAGGTCAGAATGTTTTCACGTCACTCAACTACAGCTGCCGGAAATTTTAAACAATTCCTTGACACCACAAACATGATGGGCATCATTCTGGGGGAAAACCTGGAAGTGACAGCGGTAGCTCTAGGAATCAACAGAAACTTTATGGTAAAACCATAGAATTTTCAGCAATTCCTAGAGCTGCTGCCATTGCTTCCAAGTTTTGCCAGGTCACAATGAAGCTACCCCACCATGAAACCACCCCCAACCACTCAACATAAAGGCAAGAGAAATGCTCTTTCCCCAGGAAGCGGTTGGATGACTCTGTAAAGCAACCAGGAAGCCTTCATCCACTGAGGTGTACAACCAAGACAAATGCACAACCTCTAAGTGAAAATGTGTCACTTGTGACAATTCTTCCTTTTAGAGAGGGAGGTCCCCAAACACTGCTAATCCTTTACTTAATAAGCCTTCAGGAAATTCCTTGGAAGTTCCTCAACTGTGCTCTCCACTTTAATAAAATCAACCAACCACCTTACACGTGAATGAGTAGAACTGGGGCTGCTGTAAGATGGAGAAAAGAATGTCTCACAGGGAGATGCATTGCCCACGCAGTGAGGCTTCTTAAGAATGTCAGAAGAAACCTGCTGGATCAGACCAGTAGTCCATCTAGTCCAGCTTCCTGTCTCACACAGTGGCCGGCCAGCTCCTCTGGACAGACAACAACAGGGCAGACAGGCCAAGGCTTTCCCCTGATGTTTCCTTTTGGCACTTGGATTCAAAGGTTGACTGCCTTTGAACATGGAGTTTCCTCGATTACCATGGCTGGTAGCCATTGATGGACTTATCCTCCATAAATCTATCCAATCCTCTTTTAAAGCTGTCTTTTTCCTGTGGTCAGCACTATACCCTCTGGCAGCAAATCCCACATGTTAATCACTCTCTGTGGAATGTAATATTTCCTTGTGTTTTCCTTTTCCCTTGCTACTGGTAAGAGTTCAGACGGTTTAGCCTCTGTTAAGTGGAGGAGGATGGTTGGAAAGAATACTTTCGGAAAAAACAGCCATGCCAACTTCCATCGTGGCAGCTCTATGGCTGAAACCTTCACTCAAGTGGATGCAAATGAAGCATCTGCAGGCTTCATAATCTTGTAAACCTCTATCATGTCACCCTGAAATGTTGACTGCGGGGTGACATGATAAGAGGTTTACAAAATGATGCATGGGATGGAGAAAGTAGAGAAAGAAGTCCTTTTCTCCCTTTCCCACAATACAAGAACTCGCGGGCTTTCGATGCAATTGCTGAGCAGTCGGGTTAAAACAGATAAAAGGAAGTACTTCTTCACCCAAAGGGTGATTAACATGTGGAATTCGCTGCCACAGGAGGTGGTGGCAGCTACGAGCATAGCCAGCTTCAAGAGGGGGGTTGATAAAAATATGGAGCAGAGGTCCATCAGTGGCTATTAGCTACTGTGCGTGTGTATATATACATACATACATACACACACACACACACACACACACACACACACACATATATATATATATATATATATATATATATATGCCACTGTGTGATACAGAGTGTTGGACTGGATGGGCCATTGGCCTGATCCAACATGGCTTCTCTTATGTGACACAGAGTGTTGGACTGGATGGGCCATTGGCCTGATCCAACGTGGCTTCTCTTATCTTCTTATGTTCTTCTGCAGCCAGGTTCTAATGCTCGAGAGCTGAAATGGTGAGCTCGCATGGAAGAGCCACCCTTCACAAGCCAAAGAGCCAGCAATAAGACCAGGAGAAACGCTGCACGACGCAAACATGGCCAGACAGCATGTCTGTTACACACGTGCCGAATCAACCATTGCTCTCAGCATCCCACCCCCCTCTCATTGCACAGAACATGGAACCTGAAAGCAGAGCTCAACTGCAAACTCCGAATGCCACAATATTCCAACACCCGCAGGCGTGGCCCACTTCCTGTTCGCCAGTGGTGATTAGACATCCAGTTAACAGACAAGCTGTTTGCAAGTGGTCCATGTTTATTTGCAAGGGGAATGCTCAGCACAGATACAGCAAAAGTGAAAACAATCTGGGTAGCACAAAACAATCAGTATTTTATTTTAGTCTTAAAGACGCAGCAACATACAAAATTTAAAGATACAGTCACATACAAGTCCAGTGGGAAAAAAGTCTGTCACTAAAAGTCACTGTAGTTAAGTTCAAAATCTGTAGTTAAGTTCAGGGACATTTCCAGCAATAAGGAGTGTAAGAAGGCTTTGCCTGTTATAGTTTTGCACTGCAGTCCCCGCTTATAAGTAAGTGCTGATATTACTGGAAAAGCCGTGATGCATTGAACTGTGTAAAGGTCTACAACTGGGGAAGGCGTTGCTGAAACTGGTCTCCGTTGACCAGCTGACTTACTACGTCGGTGGCTATTCTCCCTGGATTCACGTTGTGAGACGGCCAACACTGAGGACTAAATTTTGAACTTAACTACAGTGACTTTTAGTGAGAGATTTTTCCCATTGGACTTGCATGTGACTGTATCTTTAAATTTTGTCTATTACTGCATCTTTAAGACAATGATGAAATAGTGATAGTTTTGTGCTACTCAGAGTGTTCTAATTTTTGCTATATTCACAAGAACTAGCAAGATGAGGCTCTTCTGATCTCCCATTCCAGAAACTTTGCTGATGCCCAAACTTGCTGTTATGCAGGAAATTCCAGAACTGGGGGGAGGAGCAATCAGAAGCATAGGGCGTTTTCGCACTGACCTTAATCGGCAGCGACGTCCCTCTTCACCGCGCAGGATCTGCGCGGATTTCGCACCAATTGCTGCGGTGCACCCGGAAGAGCCGCAAAGTCCCGCGGCTTTTGCGGCGCAAATGGAAACCGCCAAAAACCAGTTTCCATTTGCACCGCAAAAGCCGCGGGACTTTGCGGCTCTTCCAGGTGCTCTGCAGCAATTGGTGCGAAATCCGCGCAGATCCTGCGCGGTGAAGAGGGACGTCGCTGCCGATTAAGGTCAGTGCGAAAACGCCCTCAGTTTATTTTCCCTTCTTTTCTCAACCACCCTAAACTGTTGGCCTGGGGCGCAGAAAAATGGGAGAAAACTGAGATCTGTCTCCTTTCCCTTCAGCAATATGCAGTTTAAAAGCTCTGAATCTGTCTCCACCCATCTTGGGGGTGGGAGGAGAGAAACGACCTCCCTCCCTTTGCAATGCAGAGATCAGAAGCCTTGCTTGTGCCCCTCCCTACCCAACTTGGAGGGGAAGTTAAGAGCTCTCTTTTGTAACTTCACAGTGTTGCTGTTTTACTGAGATGCTGAGATAGGTCAGAAACAGACTTCTAGGGCAGCTGCAAACTTAGGTTCAATTGCTGTTTGCGTCGCTCAACACAATCCAAACACATCCCAGTCTGACTGTGAGTGTCGAACAAGGTAAGTTCATCTATTGAACAGCTAGGTGGGCTGGGAAATTGGCAGCCTCCTAAATGCCACCAACAAACTCCAGCCTAGTCAATCGGGATCCAAAAAAGCCAGAGAGACGTTTCAACTGGATTATTTTTCCAAGATGTGTGAACAAGGCATGCTCAGAGGTGATGATGATTAAAGCCAATGTCATGCAGTGGTCAGAGTGCTGGATGAAAGTTGGAGAGACCCGAGTTCAAATCATCCCTCAGACATGAAGCATAGCAGTATGAAATATTTTTAAGTCGATATGCTTAATGATTATTAGGAAGGGAACTGAAAACTAATCAGCCAGTATGATAATGCCCCTGTATAAATCGATGGTGCAGTCTCATTCGGAATACTGTGTACAATTCTGGTCACTGAACCTCAAAAAGGACATTATAGCATTGGAAAAAGTGAAGAAAAGGGCAACTAGAATGATTAAAGGGTTGGAACACTTTCCCTATGAAGAAAGGTTAAAACGCTTGGGGCTCTTTAGCTTGGAGAAATGTTGACTGCGGGGTGACATGATAGAGGTTTACAAGATTATGCATGGGATAGAGAAAGTAGAGAAAGAAGTACTTTTCTCCCTTTGTCACAATACAAGAACTCGTGGGCATTCAATGAAATTGCTGAGCAGTCGGGTTAGAATGGATAAAAGGAAGTACTTCTTCACCCAAAGGGTGATTAACAAGTGGAATCCACTGCCACAGGAGGTGGTGGCAGCTACAAGCACAGCCAGCTTTAAGAGAGGACTGGATAAAAATATGGAGGACTGGATGGGCCATTGGCCTGATCCAACATGGCTTCTCTTATGTTCTTATGCTAAGACAGGAGTGGCCAAACTGCAGCTTGGGAGCCACAAGAGGCTCTTTCACGCAGATGCACATCCGTTGCAAACCCCCCAAACACACCACACCGTCCTGTGACCGACCACATCACCTTTAAGAGCCATGGGGCTCTGGCTACGTACCGTCCTGGGTGCAAGCGCCCAACAGATTGATGATGTTCTTGTGCTTGCCAATCATTTTCATCATTTCCATTTCCGAGACCAAGTCAGAAAGATCTTTATCTGTGGCATCATCTAGAGGACACACGCACAAAGAGAAGCAATCAGAAAACAGCAATTATTTTTGTCAAGTTGCACACACAAGAGTTCCCAGACAGCCCAGCGGTGTTGCAGCCTGACTACCCATTATGTGGAGCACATACCTCTGGAGCATCCCTTGCTGTCATTGACTTACCGTTCCTTTGCTCTGCACTGCTACTCACAGTTCCCTCCTCTCTGCTCTAAGACAAATCTCTCCCCAAGCCAAAAGCTCCAGTTTGACGTGTGTGGGGTGGGGGGGAAGGTATTTGCAAATTTCCTGCATTGTGCAGGGGGTTGGACTAGATGACCCTGAAGATCCCTTCCAACTCTATGATTCTTTAAGGAAGAAGACTTTCAGACCCCAAAACTGGTCAGTTACCAGCACTGCAGCGCTGATTGCTGGCCGTTGAGTTCAAGCAGGGAAAAGGGAACAATACCCTTGCTGATCATTACTAGCCCACAGGCTACCAAGATGAGCATGATGGGTAAAGCTGCCACTGGAAGTGAAGGTGGCATGGCAGTATGGCCACAGAAACAAACAGCTTTAAAAGAGCCACTATGGCTGCTTACAGACTGGCACTTTGGGTCGACTCAGAGACGCCTCTGAAGTCGACCCCAAAAAAATCCGTGCAGACAGCAACATCTGGCGGCCGTCCCCATCCCGCACTCACCCTGTCCTCCAGGCCACGCCACCCAGCTCAAAAAACGACCACTTCCAAAGTGGTAGCAAATTTTTGAGCCGGCTGCCAATCGCCTCTCCTCCGTCTGGATGGAGAAGGGTGTAAGTGAGGTGACTTGGCGGTCTGGAGCTGCCAAGCTGCCCAAAGCTGGTCCGGGTTTTTGGGTTTTTTTAAGGAACCCAATCAGAGCACTGGTGCGCTAGTGCACACGGGCGCTTGCCCCACAAGGGGGGAAAAAAGGGAATCCAGCTTCTAGGGCACCTTCCCGTGTGAAGGCGCCCAGCCGCCTCACGGACTGGATGGGGCCAAATTGCCGGGGACCGTCTGGAGGCTCCGGGATGACCTTTTTGAGCCCTCCCAATTCGGTACGCCTCCCAGCTGCCCCAGATTGCCCGTCTGTTCTCAGCCTATGAGAGCCAGAGCCACACACAGAGGAAGCCTATGGACAAAAGGAGCAATTAAAAAAAAACTGCATTGGGAAAGAGAGAGAGAAAGAGGATAAAGTCAACACTGCGATGGCAACATTATTTCAATTTGCACAGCCAGTCAGATCTCCAGTGACCAATCAGAAGCCCCCTGGACAGCAGCCCCCACCAGGCCACACCCACTTTCTAAAACCGTTTGGTGGGCACCATGAAAGGCTTCAGAAGACTCCATGGCACTCACAAGTACCGCGTTGGGGATCCCTGCTCAGCATTTTCAAAAATATACATACCAATTTAGCACGAGGGCTTGTTCCAGGTGGAAGGCCCTTTTGCCCCCAGCGCTTCTCTCCGTGTTTGCACAAGCTGCCCCAGAACTGCGAGTTGGAGCACCATTCTCCCATGGCAAGCAGACACCACTTATAAGAGGATCTGGCTTGCCGCGGGAAAGCGGTGCGCCAACTCACAGCTCTGCAACAGGTTGTGCGAAAATGGAGAGAAGCCCTGGGAACAAAAGGGCTCTCAACCTGGAACAAGCCTAATGTGAAATCAGTCACAGTGTTAAAAATACTTAAAAAAAGATGAGCCAGGGCCCAGAAAGCTTGGGGGATAGCAGAGAAGGAGAAGATAGGAAGAGTCAGGGAAAGAGTGACAAGTCAGAAAGTGCAGGGCTTGGAACCAGAGAAAGAGAGCGCAATCCCTCTCCTGTGAATTGCTGTTTTCGTCACCTTTCAGCATCTTGACAGCTACGGTTATTGGCTTGTTTGGCTTCTCCTTATCGATCCCAATAGCTTCTGCCATCACGACTTGACCAAAACAGCCCTCGCCCAGCGGCTTCCCGAGCGTTAGGCTGAAAAGACAGATGGAAGAAAGGGGTCAACGCTCACCCACCGACGTTGATGGGAACAACAAAAAGTCTGTTCTGGTTGGAATACTTTGGCTGTGCACATGGCTTACCGTGATCTTGCCAACTCCCACTTGGGGTCAGCGGGCAGCTCAAGCTCTGAAACGTGGGCCAGCATCGGGCCATCGCTGGAGGACAGGCGGGTTACCCTGACCAGAGGAGTGTTGGAATTCATGGAGGAGTTGGATTCCAAAGACACCTGCTTGAATAGAGCAAATGAAGGGTTATTGCCACCATCTTCCATAGCACACCACAGAAAGGAATTAGCTGGAAGGGCATTTGGCGGAAATCTCGATTATTCAACACAGAAACGCAACAGAAGTTTCTTCCTCTCAGGGTTACGACTTCAAGAAAACTGCAGAGACCTTTTTGCTTGGATTACAATTAGAAAAATTTCCTAAGGAAGACAGGACTTTAATTTGGTATTTGCTCTCAGCTGCTAGGACATTGTATGCGCAGCTGTGGAAACAAGGAACAATACCAGAGAAATGGGATTTGATTGTGAAAGTTTTATCGTGGAGTGAGATGGACAAATTAACTAAAACTTTAAGAGACTATGACTTAGACTTATTCAAAAAGGAGTGGAAGAAATTCAAAGGATATATGGAGAAAGAGTGGAACGTAAAAAGACATTGGACAATTTTTTAGTATTAATCAAAAGTATTACAATTTGATAGATTAGTGGTACCTTTAGAATTAACTGGAAATTTATAACTTCGGGGAAGTCAACATTGGAGGGAGGGGGGGTGAAATATCATATGGTTTAGTATAAGAAAAAGTTAATTAAATATTGTAACCATGTGTTATTAATAAATTGTTAAAACAAGAAGTTTCATCCTCTCATGTATTGAATCAGCTACCCTGAAGTGACTGCACTGAATTTGCTGTTTTGCAGTAGCTTTCGTGGGCATCCGGGAAACTGCAGGATTGCCTATGATTCGGGTGAACTCTGAACAGCAACCAATGAGAGGTCGGGGCGTGAAGCTTGACCGCCGTGATTTGGTAGGGGACTCAGAGGGGCATTGTATTGCATGCCTATAAGCGGGGTCTCAACCTCGCCATGTTGCCTTAGTATGTAGTCACAATCAAGCATGTCTGTGTAAACTCCAAATGCATCGAACCCAGTATATTACACTCTCCAAAGGTTTGATTTAAACCAACACAGCAGTCAATTTCAGCCACGCGAGTTACCTTGCAGAAAGGAGAATCTGAGACACACATTTCTTGTAACCTGCCAAAGTCAGTTTGGGGTTCACTGCCAAAAACGAAAGTAATGACTCCATCGCCAGAGAAACTAAACACCAGAGAAGGCATTCTAATTTATGTCTTTTAGAAACCACATGGTAGATCTATGGCTCCAGAGACAGAGCAGAAAGACAAAATTTCCAATCCTGAACAACTCATCCACAATAATACCACCTCTCCATGAACACTGGTACCAGAGTTTGCAATAAACCCAGATGCCAACTTTGCTGCCCTGTATGCCCAGACAACACAATCATCGGACCTAACAACATCAACTACACCAGGAGTGGCCAACGGTAGCTCTCCAGATGTTTTTTGTTTACAACTCCCATCAGCCCCAGCCAGCATGGCCGATGGCTAGGGCTGATGGGAGTTGTAGGCAAAAAACATCTGGAGAGCTACCGTTGGTCACCCCTGAACTACACCATCTCAGGCTCATCCACTCGTTCATCTTCTAACACTGTACGTGGCATTAAATGCTAACAACGCCCTTCAGTTCTCTGCATAGGGCAAACAGGCCAAGCCCTATACCAAAGGATAAATGGGCACAGACCTGACATCAAGAATCACAAAATGGAGAAACCTGTAGGAGAACATGTCACTCTTCCAGGACATTCAATGGGGGACCTCAAAGTAGCTGTTTTATTGTCAAGGGACTTCAGAAACAGCCTAGAATGGGAGATTCGCTGAGTTACAAGTTATTACAACACTCAGGACACCTGAATCTATACTCAGAAAGAGAAAACCCAGCAATAATTTTAAGAAGTTCTTAAAATAGAAAGCAGGGATGCAGAAACACTAGCATTACAATTCCTAAGAGGTTATACAGAAAGGACAGAGGAAGCCCTCGATCCATGTCTAGTCCTTTGGGGATTTCATTATTGCCCCCCAACTCCACCCCATGCTAGGTCCCGGTCTGCTATCAGAAGAGCCACCTACTTTGGATTGCAACTACCAGATTCAAAAGAAAGAAAAAAAACCCAGATTGCCAGCCAACAGAACTGTTCCCCTTTATGACCTGCCCACCAGGGAGTTCCTACACTCCTTGCGCCTGTCCCTTGCCCTGTGCCTATAGCTCCTTCTGCTGCAAAAAAGGAATCCCACTTTGGTGGCCATTTCAGCCCTGAGTTTGCTTTCCATAAGTATCACTCTGATGCCTTCCTGGCACAGGGCCCCTTTGTGGTATTCCGCATTTAGGAGATATCAGCTGGAGCAGGATCACACCGGACTGTGTCTTCCTCTCTTAATGCCTTCTTGAAGGAAACAAGCCCAGATCTCCGAGAGGTCTATCTTCTCGTTCAGCATCACAAAGAGCAGTTAGGAGGTCTGCTTAATACGCTAATGCAAGAGTCCCCAAAGTAGTGACTACGAGCACCATGGCGCCCCACAACACCTTTACTGGCCCTTAGCAACTGTTTTACAAAGTGGGTGGAGCCAAACGGGGCTTTTGCCTACCACAGATTCTGATTGGCTACTGGGGAGTGGATTTTGTGGCTGGCTTTGCCTCCTGCGGCAGCCATTTTGTGGCTGCGTCCACTACCCTGTGTCAGAACTACAATGGTGCCGGCGTTCCCTCTAAGTTGAGTTAGTGTGAACTAGCTCACCGCTTTTTAGCCTCCAGTTCACACATTTTTTGTCTTAGCTGAAGAAAAATGGCCCCAGAGCAAACCAATTTATGAGGTAGCCAAATCACTCCCTCACAACTTTAATGCCAGTAGCTCATGAAGTAGAATTTTTGCTCACAAGGCTTCAGAGTTGAGCAGGGGTGTCAAACATGCAGCCTGGGGGTTGAATCAGGCCCCCAGAGGGATCCTATCAGGCTCCCGAGCAACTGGCTGTCGTCTGCTTCCTTCTCCCTCTCTCTTGCTTCCTTTTGCATCACAGCTTGCTTTGCCAGGCTTGCTCAATCGCACAGGAGCTACAGAGCAAAAGCTCTGTTTTCTCCACTGGCTGAGGCTCTTCCCTTGGAGAGAAAGGGGGGGGGGGAGGTAGCGCTTGCTTTGCCAGGCTCTCTCAATTGCACAGCAGAGCTACTGAGCCAAGCCTCTCTTTCTTCTATTGGCTGAGGCTCCTCCCCCTCCTGGAAGGAAGAAAAGAGCCAGAGCTTCCTTTGCCCCATTCCCTGGATCCCGTGGGAGAAATATAAAGAAAGCACCTTTAAGACCAATGAGTGCTAATGTTTTATGTTTTTAAACATATATATGTATTTTAGGCTTCCCAACCCTCCCGTTCTGGCGGGAGTCCCCTGGGTTTGCAGCCTCATCTCCCGGTCTTCAAGAAGTGGGAAGCGGGGGGTGGGGGGTGGAGGAGGGGGAGAACATACCTGTAGGCTTCATTATAGAGCTCCTGAGCCGTTTGTAAAATGTCTGCCGCTTTAAGGCTGGGCAGGGAGCAGGAAGGGCTTGGGAGAACAGCCCCGCTCTTTCTTTTGCTTTCACTTTCACAGCAAGAGTTCTCCGGAAGAAGATCTGGTAAGTGTGTGTGTGTGTGTGTGTGTGTGTGAGGGAGGGGGCAGGGGATTCCCTGGTTTGGAGGCCCTCCCCCCTTTTAGAAAGCGTGGTGGGGGGGAAATGTCTACTGGGCATTCTATCATTCCCTATGGAGAACGATTCCCATAGGGAATAATAGGGAATTCATTCGTTGGTATTGGGGGCTCTGGGGGGGGGCTATTTTTTGAGGTAGAGGCACCAAATTTTTAGTATAACATCTAGTGCCTCTCCCCAAAATACCCCCCAAGTTTCAAAACGATTGGACCAGAGGGTCCAATTCTATGAGCCCCAAAAGATGGTGCCCCTATACTTCATTATTTCCTATGGAAGAAAGGAATTTTAAAAGATGTGCTGTCCCTTTAAATTTGATGGCCAGAACTCCCTTGGAGTTCAATTATGCTTGTCACATCCTTGTTCTTGGCTCCACCCCCAATGTCTCCTGGCTCCACCCCCCAAAGTCTCCTGGCTCCACCCCCAAAGTCCCCAGATTTTTCTTTAATTGGACTTGGCAACCCTAATGTATTTCATTGTGTTTGTCTGTGTCCTTTATAAAGTTTATATCTCTGCTCCCTAATCTTAAATAGGTATACACACAGCCTAGCCCAACATGGCTGGGCCCAACCTGACATGGCCCGGTCCAAACCAGGTCTCATTTATGTCAGGTCCGGCCCTTATAACAAATGAGTCCGACACCCCTGCCTTAGAGGTAGGACTGAATGGTGCCCAAAGCCTCAGAAAGGTGAGCACCCCTGCACGAATGCTTGCTGAAGTCCAGGGTTTACAGGGCTCTTCTTAGAGCCGGTTTGGTGTAGTGGTGAAGTGTGCAGACTCTTATCTGGGAGAACCGGGTTTGATTCCCCACTCCTCCACTTTCACCTGCTGAGATGGCCTTGGGTCAGCCATAGCTCTCGCAGAGTTGTCCTTGAAAGGGCAGCTGCTGTGAGAGTCCTCTCAGCCCCACCCACCTCACAGGGTGTCTGTTGTGGGGGAGGAAGGTAAAGGAGATTGTGAGCCGCTCTGAGACTCTTCGGAGTGGAGGGCGGGATATAAATCCAATATCTTCATCTACCTCACAGGGGGTCTGTTGTGGGGGGGGGGGAAGGTAAAGGAGATTGTGAGCCGCTCTGAGACTCTTTGGAGTGGAGGGCGGGATATAAATCCAATATCTTCTTCTTCTTCCTCTGCTTGCACCAGCTAGCATGGCCTTAGGTCAGCCATAGCTCTGGCAGAGGTTGTCCTTGAAAGGGCAGCTGCTGGGAGAGCCCTCTCCAGCCCCACCCACCTCACAGGGTGTCTGTTGTGGGGGAGGAGATTGTGAGCCGCTCTGAGACTCTTCGGAGTGGGGGGCGGGATATAAATCCAATATCTTCATCTACCTCACAGGATGTCTGTTGTGGGGGAGGAAGGTAAAGGAGATTGTGAGCCGCTCTGAGACTG
This sequence comes from Heteronotia binoei, assembly GCF_032191835.1. Classification (NCBI taxonomy): domain Eukaryota; kingdom Metazoa; phylum Chordata; class Lepidosauria; order Squamata; family Gekkonidae; genus Heteronotia; species Heteronotia binoei. The sequence continues at coordinate 7,295,139 of NC_083228.1, forward strand.
TTCGGAGTGGAGTGCGGGATATAAATCCAATATCTTCATCTACCTCACAGGATGTCTGTTGTGGGGGAGGAAGGTAAAGGAGATTGTGAGCCGCTCTGAGACTCTTCGGAGTGGAGGGCGGGATATAAATCCAATATCTTCATCTTCTTCTTCTTACAGGGCCTACTGTAAGCTCTTGGAGGATTGGCTACATCAGGGGAGTGTGGCCTATGCAAGAGAGTTCCTGCTACCAAAAAAGCCCTGCATGCAGTTAACAGATTTTGCTAGCAGAAGACAATCCAGGGGGAAACGACAACATTCTAAATCATCAGGCAATTAAGGCCACCATTGACATAATATTTATCTCCATGGTTTGCTGACACGACCATCTCCTTCAACGTCAGTACGGACTCCCCCCTCTCTTTCCCCCCCCCCCCCCCAGGCATCAATTACCAGACCCTAAACAGCGAAGGTGAAGCAAGGGAATAAGGGGAGTAGGAATCTTGTATCTACTTTCTGTTACCTGTCTCTTGAGCGGGAATTTGGAGACTTTCTGGATGGCAGTGGCGTTCATGGCTTTTTTGGCTGGCCTTTTGATCCTATAAATGATCACCACCACCGCTACCAGGATGAAGAGAACGAAACCGGTCCCATAGCTCAGGATGCCTGCGTAAAGGGAGCTGGAGTCGTCCACTGCCACGCGCTCTTCTGCTGTGGAGCAAAAGAAGTACGTTAGGAGCCCGAAGGGGTGATGATGCCCTTGTACAGGATATCAGCAGCTTGTCTAGTATATAACCGAGGGCCTCCCTTCCCTCTTCTATCCACCATCGGGCCCCCAAGCATAAATCCATTCCCTTCTGCCCACTTGTTGGCCTCCCCTGTGCCTGCCTTCCTCTGTCCACTTGTGAGCTGTCTCGCTGCCCTTGGAGACTGCTTAGCCAGAAGAGCCAACATCTGGAATACAGGCTCTGCACTGGTTTGAGAAATAAACTATAATCTGCCATCTGAATATTGAACGGCAAATGTCGAGAATGGTGAGCTTGACTTTTTAGTCTCAGAAGGCCGTCACCTTTGCCTCAACAAAGGACCGCCTCTCCTGCTACAATCCTCCATGTTGCGTGCATTCTTCACCACACAATATTCTGGTGGTCCCCCGCCCTCGAGTGGCTCCCCTCTCTTCCACCAGAGCAAGGGCCTTCTCTGTGATGGCCCCATCCTGGCGGAAAGCTTTATCAGAGAATACGGGTGCACTGTGGGGACTAGTTAGCTTCGGCAGGGCTTGCAAGACAGAGCTCTGCCAACAGGCTTTTAATTAAACGTTGTGTATGTCCTTCAATTCCTGTATAGTTCCTATTGGATCATTTTATCCAGGGGTGGCCAAACTGTGGCTTGGGAGCCACATGCGGCAGCGGCTCTTTCACACATGTTGTGTGGCTCTCAAAGCCTCCACTGCCCCTTTGGCTGTCTTGGAGGAGCCATTTCTCTCTTTAAATCACTTATTCAAGCCAAGCCAGCCAGCAACTCGGAAAATTCATTTAAAGTTAAAGTTGCTTTCTTTCCACCTCCACCTCCCTCCCCATCTATTTGTTTGTCTTCCTTCCTTCATTCATTCCTGCCTGCCTTCCTTCCTTGCGGCTCTCAAACATCTGATGGTTATTCCAGGTGGCTCTTGCATTAAGCAAGTTTGGCCACCCCAGGTTTTATCACTGGGTTGTTAGATGCAGCCACGTTCAATAGATTTGCATAGCTGGTTTTACATTTTCTTATGTAAATTGTTATCGCTTTTAAGACCGCTTATTGAACTTTATTTTACTTTGACGGAAGTCATCCCGTGCCCTGCTTGTCAAGGGAGTGGCGCGGTGTAAATCTGACAAAGTGCCTGAACAAAACAACATATATGGAAGCTTGGGAACTCGTGTTTCTCAAGCAGACACTAAGAGCCTCCTTCAGGAGGAAAAACGAAGGCCCGTCAGGAGCAGAAGTACCTGGTAGTACCGCCAGCCAAGCAGTGTGGTGCGTGTACCCAATAGAATTCCCAGCAAGGCAAGTGTATTCCCCAGCATCATCAAAAGTGACATTGTGCAAGAACAGAATCTCTAGCTCCTTATCCGTTGTGTTAACACCTGCTGTCTACAGAGGAGAAAATACAGGGAGAAAGAGAAGGAAGGAAAGACACCGAATAAGCCGAAGTCCCAGAGAAGGTCACTCAAGACAGACGCTCAGGCAAATCTCAGAAGCGGATCACAACGATTTACGGAGGTGTCACCGGCTTTCCCTCGTTCCCTACAGTAATGAAGGTGCGCAAAAATAAAAGAAAAGGTACCATTCACCAGGCTCTTACTCTGTCCCACGAATGAGAGGCATGCAAGCGGAAGCGTCGGGGGGCGAAAAATCTGCTCCACAATGTGACTGTCTCTCAGTTAGTATGGCGGGGGTGGGGGGGACAGGAGAGTGAGGGGGAAAGGTGAGGGTTAAAGTGCAGTTCAGGTCAGTGAGGAATTAATATAGCCAAAAAGGGTGAAATTGGGGGGGGGGTGTATTTTCCATTCACATTGCCTTCCATTAAAGGCATTTTCTCCCTTTTATGGAGTTTGTAACGGTTACAGGGCATCTCAACAGCTAAAAGGTGCCTGAAAAGGGGAATCCCAGAGGGGGGAGGTCAGACAATTACAACTACACATTATGGGGGGGGGAGGTTGCAAACACAAAAAATGTGTCTGATTCCTAATATATGAACTACTACAGGCCAAACTAGAAGTGACGGCAGCTGCAAGCCCCTTCGAAAGTTGCAGGGAGGGGGTAAATCAGATCCCCTGTTGCTACTGTGCAACAGTTTCATCAGGATTGGGCCCTCATGGCCATTTTTTAAATGGCTAAAATCTCCCCTAAAACAGTGGGTTCGCCCCACAGCCACTGTCCCATCTAGTTTGGCCCTAAGAGAGCTTGGTTGGTTGAACACCCATACAAGGGAAATCAGCTTAGATCAGGGGTCCCCAAACGTAGTGCCCGAGGTTGCCATGGTACCCGCTGATACCTTTCTTGGCACCTCCCAAGTGTTTTCAAAAAGTGGGCGGAGCCAGGTGGGGCTTTTGTCCCGTAAGGCTTCTGGTTGCCCATGGGAGATCTGATTGGCTGTGCAGATTTTCAAAAATGTTGCTTAGGCAGAAGCAGCCATCACAGCACTGTGTGACTGGCGGTTGGCTGCAGCAGCCATTTTGTGACAGGCTGTGCCTCCTGGGGCAGCCATTTTGTTGCTGTGCCCACCACACGACTTCAGAATTCCAAAGGCGACCGCAGGCTCAAAAAGTTTGGGGACCCCTAAGTCAGATGGTTATGAACAGTCCACTCATGGGCATGCGACGCTGTTACGAGCACTCAAACACAAGACGGAAGGTGACCAAGCCAACTTTAGCCGACAGTCATCAATGTGGGGATTTTTCCGAAGCGTCTAAATTTTTAAGCATTTCATTAGGACGAGCAAAGCAGCACAAATCAAGGCACATGAGATCAGCCGACAGGGTGGAAAACAAAAAAAAGGATCGCGATTTAAATGGCTAGCGCCTTAAAAACGTCCACAGCTCTTTCTTGCCTTTGCAAAGCCTTTGGGACAGAGTCTAGCATTTACCTGGGTCTGGTTTGCGAATGTTGAGCCAAAATGATTTTTCGGCTCTGCCTACGAAATTGTTGGCTCTACATAGATATTCGCCTTCATCTTGTTCTGTCACACTGAACAGATTTAGGTTAGCATCAGCTTCAGCGTTTTTACTGATCCAAGACTGCAGAATAGACAGAAACCTGAACTTCAGTAAAACCAAACAACACGTCTCCATCACTCGTATGACAGACAAGACTGATATTTCTTACCGGACCTTGCATTTGCTTTCTGAACACAAAGAGAACATCCATAAACAAACCCAGAGAGACCAGCGGGTTTCAAATGCGTTAATTCTACAGATTTCACAGAGAAGCTGTGTCCACCTCTCATCCCCTTTTACAGTTTAAGGTCTGATTCTGAGGTTCATTTCCATTTCTGCATTTTTCAGAGTTTGCTTGCACAGCCTGGCTTCCCAGTGAGATTGTATTATCAAGTATGGAATGTAGAATGGTACGGCATAGGCCTGATCTCACCAGATCTCGGAAACAATGGAGGGTTGGAGAGCCAGTTTGGTGTTGTGGTTAAGTGTGCAGACTCTTATCTGGGAGAACCGGGTTTGATTCCCCACTCCTCCACTTGCACCTGCTGGCATGGCTTTGGGTCAGCCGTAGCTCTTGGAGAAGTTGTCCTTGAAAGGGCAGCTGCTGTGAGAGCCCTCTCAGCCCCATCCACCTCACAGGGTGTCTGTTGTGGGGGGAGAAGATGTAGGAGATTGTAAGCCACTCTGAGTCTCTGATTCAGAGAGAAGGGCAGGGTATAAATCTGCAGTCTTCTTCTTCTACTCGGATGGGAGACTCTACTCGGATGGGAAGACTCTGCAGAAGAAGGCAATGGTCAGCCACCTCTGCTTCTCATGTGCCTCAAAAGCCCCTTGCTGGGTCTTCATAAGTCAGTTGCAACTAAGAGATCAATCCTAAGAGAGCCAGTACGGTGTCGTGGTTAAGTGTGCAGACTCTTATCTGGGAGAACCGGGTTTGATTCCCCACTCCTCCACTTGCAGCTGCTGGAATGACCTTGGGTCAGCCATAGCTCTTGTAGGAGTTGTCCTTGAAAGGGCAGCTGGTGTGAAAGCCACTTTTGGTGTCGTGGTTAAATGCACGGACTCTTATCTGGGAGAACCCGGTTTGATTCCCCACTCCTCCACTTGCACCTGCTGGAATGATCTTGGGTCAGCCATATCTCTTGTAGGAGTTGTCCTTGAAAGGGCAACTGCTGTGAGAGCCCTCTCAGCCCCACCCACCTCACAGGGCATCTGATGTGGGGGAAGAAAATAAAGGAGATTATAAGCCGCTCTGAGACTCTGATTCAGAGAGAAGGGTGGGATATAAATCTGCAGTTGCCTTCTTCTTCGTAGGTCTACTCTTAATTTTACTCAGGTCTATTCAATGGTGCTTACTCCCAGGAAAATGTTCTTAGGATTGCACTGGGAGCTAGTGGAATCCACTGCAGATCAACAAGGCTCTTCTCTGAAAAATATGTTCTACTGTCACTTCTGTATGGATTAAAGTGCATTTGATCTGTGTACATTTCACAACACACCTATTTTTATTGTTACAGCCTCTACTACTTTTGGACTTTGTTCCGTCTGTCTTTATCGTCTTGCTGGTTGCAGAGCAGCCCAACCCCAGTTCTAAGGGCTGGTAAAGAACAAGAGAGTATTTGGATTTTGACTCAACAGCAATTCCACTTGCAGACCAGATATAAGAGCCTTCAGTGGGATCTTAAACAAGGAGATGGTATTTTGCTAACACCAAACTGAATCCAGTGAACTCTTTTTGTTACTGACTATACTCATATGCCTATGAAAATGCTAAAATAGAAACAGGAATTGGCTGTTCTGGCTGCCCAAATGTTTCTTTTAATAATGTTCACAAATTAAAGTAAGGGAAAAGGTAATGCTGGCAGGATCAAGATTTCATGTAACGTGTTATTTTTTCTGCTGGGAAAATAAAGAACTTTGCATTGCCAAAAAAAAATAAAAATCTAGCATTTTAGCCATTTCAGTGCAGTTCATCCATTAACTGAATCGACACTATTATCTTCCTACTACTCTCATATCAGTGGAGAACATTATTTAAAATGTCATGAGGCACACAATAATTTAAGAATATTTACCCTATGACATTGTAAGAAATGGGCAGCTAAATTGCACTGTTTATAGGTCTAGATTTATTTAACTAATTAAAATGCACTTGAATCCCCTTTTTCTCCCCAATTGAGACTCAAAGTGGCTTGCCCCATTCTTTTGTCTTTCATCTTATCCTTACAACTCTGGGAGGTAAGGGAGAGTGTGACTGAAGAAGACTGCAGATTTATACCCAGCCCTTCTCTCTGAATCAGAGACTCAGGGCTGCTTATAATCTCTTATATCTTCTTCCCCCACAGCAGACACCCTGTGAGGTGGGTGGGGCTGAGAGGGCTCTCACAGCAGCTGCCCTTTCAAGGACAACTCCTGCGAGAGCTATGGCTAACCCAGGGTCACCCACTGAGCTTCCATGGCACATGGGTACTTGAACATGGTACTTGAACTCTGGTCCCAAGATCCTTGTCTGACACTCTTAACTACCTATATGGTAGCTAGGTGGGTGGGTGGATGGATGGATGGATGGATGGATGGGTGGGTGGGTGGGTGGGTGGGTGGATGGGTTGGATGGGTGGGTGGATGGATGGATGGGTGGGTGGATGGATGGGTGGATGGATGGATGGATGGATGGATGGATGGATGGATGGATGGATGGATGGATGGATGGATGAGACATCTGGAAAAGACTGCATCCTCTCACCAACTATTTTGGCAAGGAGGAAGAACGAAGACCTTGTACAGCTGAGAAATAACCTGAACACTGCTAATATTCCTCTTGGTTTTCTTCCTCCTAGGTGGTGGTTGAAAGTCTTAGTCAGCTTATGGGGACCCTGAACAATTTCCAAGCAAGTGGCAGTTTGCCGTTGCCTACCTCTATTTAGCAACCCTGGACTTCCATGGTGGTCTCCCATCCAAGCGCTCGCCAGGCCAACCCTGCTTAGCTTCCAAGATCTGATGAGACTAGGCTAGCCTGGTCTCTTTAGTTTGCCCAAAAGCAGTCAGTGACCACTTTCTCTTCCCAGACTTGCAATTGGCATTGCTTGAACCATCTTTCATTGTTAGCTACGCCATGCCCATGGCCTGAATTCTGCATTTTTCTCTCTCATAAGCCATGGATTTTGTAAACCCATCACCTTACTGGGGACAGAAACCAAACGGACTCTGTTCCTTGTGTTGCCCTCTATCCAAAGTGAATGCTGGACACCAAATTCTGGTCTCCTGCAGTTGGACACCACCTGCTGCCTGATCCTTTTAACTGGAGATGCCAAGGACTTCTGGGACCTGGGACCTTCTGTGTGGAAATAGAGAGAGCCTTCCACTGAGCCACAGCCCCCCCTCTCACTTTCCCCTTATTTTCACCCTCCTCTCCCCTTCTCTATTTTAGCCTCTTCTCTCCTCCATTTTGTCCACACAACAACCCTGTGAGGTAGGTTAGGTTGAGAGGGTGTGACTGGCCAGATGTTCTACGGCAGATTCAAACCTGGGCCCCCCAGATTGTAACCTGACACTCTGACCACTACACTGTGCTGCCTCTCATGTTTAGAGATTCCAAGCTGTGCTTTGATAGCCATATAAGGATCCTTAAAGGCAGGAACTAATATTCTGCTTTATGCAATATACTCTCCAGGCGCTTGCAGGCTTTAGGCTCACAGATGCCAAGTCCCGAATTCATCATTCCCAAGTGGGCGTTTGTTTTTCTAATCAAGCAACAAAATACTCAATTTCATTTCTTTCACTATTAACCAATGTATCAAATATCATGAAACAACAACAAAACCCCCACATCTATTAAAATAATAATAATATAATCTTTTGGAATGGAGAGTCGTATGGAACTCAATTACGATGGCAAATCAGGATTCTAACAGTGACCCATTAAAGTGGTACTCTTATCAAGTAGCGTTTCCCAACTGGCTCATTCTAAAAGACCAGCTTTGTCGGTCAAAGGTTTTGTTCACGTGACCATCTGCGGATACTGCTCATGTTTAAAGCATGCACGTTTAAAGTCAACACGCTCTGGATATCACTGAAATATCTCAAGAACACAGACCAACACCTCTACGGTGCAGCCGACGCAGAGGAAATGTCGCCATGTTACCAACCTTCAGAACCGTGACGTAAGGAGTCCCGTCTGCTCCGTATTTGCTACCGTTCACCTCCACATGCTTCAGCCACTGGATGTGGGGCTGAGCATCGCTGTACACCTTGCAGTGGAACTCCACATCGCTTCCAACCACTACTGTCTGGTTGGCAGGCAGTCCGGCCTGGAGGATGGGACGATGGGGTGATCTTTCTACATCAGAGGGGGGGGAGGAGGGAGGGGGAGGTTTACTCTTTCCTGGAACTTCATGAGAAACTGCCCCCCCCCCCCACCAGCATCCTTCCAGCAAACCAAGTATTTGTGTTACTCAAGAATGCTTAAGAATGTACTGGGGAAAAGACATTACACTCTTCCAGAAAGCTAACCAAGTGATGTGGCCGCTTGAACACACCTGTCTTTGTATGGCATGAGCAGCTGGTGTTAGGTTTCCAACTGGGGTTCCATCACTGTGCGCTATACGGGAAGGAGGAGTGGAGGAGTGTGGTATGCACAAAAGCCCAAACAACTATTAACTAGGAATTTTTCTCAGTGAACATATAATTACAGCCTACAACTTGTCAGAAAGAGAGGGAATTCCCAGATGGCCTTATGTGTCGGGAACACCAACTTCTCCCATTCATTCCTGACAAGAAAGTATGATTGCAGGGAGTGGCCCTCCAGACTGTTCCACCAATCAAAGACATGAGAGAGGGCCTTTTCGGTGGCAGCCCCACAATGATGGAACAGCCTCCCTAGGGAAGTGCGCCCGGCCCCTCTCACTTTTGATCATTAGGAGGCAGCTGAAGACAGTTTTATTTAGGACTGGATTCGATAAATTTAGTCTTTCTTTATTTGCAGTCCTAACTGAAGATTTTAAATTGTGCTTTTCATGTGTTTTTAGAACTGTCGTTTTATTCACATTGTACGTGCAAGTGTCTTGAGTTCTGCAAGGCAGAAAGGCCTAAATGTTTTAAATGATAAATAAAACTAGTCAGGCGTGCCTACTTTAACAGAAGACACAGTGATGTGTGTTGTCAGCAAGCAGCCTGTCTATTCAGATCCATCAGGATGACCCCACCCCTCTTCTAGAATTTTCCTTCTAAGCCTCAGTGGCTGCCCACAGGGCTGGTAAGATTAAAACTAACACCAGACAGGCCACAGTGACTTTTCTAACAAAGGCAAAAGGAATTTTTCTCTGTCACATATAATTACAGCTTGTTAGAAAGAGAGGGAAATCCCCAGACAGCCCTACGTGTGGGGAGCACCAACAAAAATGTAAATTCCATGTTGAGGAATCCCAAAACGTAAAGTTGGAATATGCTGTAGAAATAATTTCAGACAGCAACCATAATGGTCTCCAGTAGAAGAGCAAGATTCGAATCCAGTAGAACCTGAGAGACCAACAAGATTTGGGGGTGGGATAGGGATAAGTTTTGCAGGGTCAAAGCTCCCTTTGGCAGACGCAGGAATAAGATCAGTGAGCAGTTCCTGGTTTATTCACTTTATTTTTTTGTTCTGCTTTATTTCCAACCTTCAGCCTTGATGGTTTTAATTATAAACGGTTTTAATCATTGCATATCTATTTAATTACTGAATGTGTAATTTTAATACTTATTAATTTAATTGTTTGTGGGATTTTATGTTGTGAGCCGCCCTGAGCCTGCTTCGGCGGGGAAGGCAGGATATAAATTAGGGGAGGGACGGTGGCTCAGTGGTAGAGCGTCTGCTTGGGAAGCAGAAGGTCCCAGGTTCAATCCCCGGCATCTCCAAAAAAGGATCCAGGCAAATAGGTGTGAAAACCCTCAGCTTGAGACCCTGGAGAGCCGCTGCCAGTCTGAGAAGACAATACTGACTTTGATGGACCAAGGGTCTGATTCAGTATAAGGCAGCTTCATATGTTCATAAATCAAATAGATAGACAGACAGACAGACAGATGATAGATGACTGACAGATAGATAGATAGATAGATAGATAGATAGACAGATAGACAGACAGACAGACAGACAGACAGACAGACAGACAGACAGACAGACAGACAGACAGACAGACAGACAGACAGACAGACAGATAGATAGATAGATAGATAGATAGATAGATAGATAGATAGATAGATAGATAGATAGATAGACAGACAGACAGACAGACGGACAGACAGATCGATGGACGGGAGGGAGAAAGAAAGAAAGAAAGAAAGAAAGAAAGAAAGAAAGAAAGAAAGAAAGAAAGAAAGAAAGAAAGAAAGAAAGAAAGAAAGAAAGAGAAAGAAAGAAAGAAAGAAAGAAAGAAAGAAAGAAAGAAAGAAAGAAAGAAAGAAAGAAAGAAAGAAAGAAAGAAAGAAAGAAAGAAAGAAAGAAAGAAAGAAAGAAAGAAAGAAAGAAAGAAAGAAAGAAAGAAAGAAAGAAAGAAAGAAAGAAAGAAAGAACTCGGGGGTCACTGGAGATGTGGCATGGGGAGGAGGTATTTGTGAATTCCCTGCACTGTACAGGGGGTTGAACTAGATGACCCTGGAAGTCCCTTCCAACTCTATGATTCTATGAAAGAAAGACACTTAATTGGTTGTTGTAGATTTTTCGGGCTGTTGAAGATTTTTCTACAACAACCAATGGACTCCGGCGATGAAAGCCTTTGACTACATAAAGACACTTAATGAGGATTGGGCTGGCTGACTGTTGGAGCAAGGAATAGTCAATGCTGTGGGAGAAAAGAGGAATCCAGGACACAGTCCAGAGTTCTCTCCAGTTTTTGAGATCTCACACCTGTATCCTTGACATTGCCTTCTCCCTCTTTCTTCCTGCTCCTTCTCTTGTGTCTTGACACTTCAGGAGATGATCCTCCTTGGCTCTCTTTCATTTGGGATTAAAAGTTGCCCCAAAGAGGCCCATACCCCAGCCAGCCTTTTTTGGGTTTCCACCTCTGGCCCGATTGCTGTGGTGTCTGGCCCACTGCTTTCCTCATGGTCAAGCACCATTAGAAGTGAGGCAGTTGCCATGGGAACTGGCTCCACATGTTTTCCTGATTGGTCTGTTAATCTTTTATGGAACAGTGATCAGTATTAATCAGGGATCCCCAACTTTTTTGAGCTTGCAGGCGCCTTCGGGATTCTGACACAAGGAGGTGGGAACACCAACAAAATGGCTGCTGCAGAAGTGAGAGCCAAACACAACATGGCTGCCGCAGAAGGCAGGGGTAATCACAAAATGTCAAGGAACAAAGTTATGCATAACTCTAACAGTAACCCTTTCACATTTCAGGCAGAGGCTCTGGTTACCAGGATGCCTTCTAATCCCATAGCCAATTTGATCTCCAGTGGCCAGTCAGAGGCAACAGCCTCACTTGGTCCTGCCCACTTTCTAAAAGCACTTGGCAGGGACTAGCAATGGTGTCAACAGACACCATGGCACCTACGGGCACCCTGTTGGAGATCCCCGATATAAATGAACCAGCTCCACCTTCAATGCACCAATCCCCTGCCAACGAGCAAGAAGGAAATTGCACTCACCAAGAACATCGAGTTGGTAAGTATGTTGAATGCGGCCATATTTATTCTGCACGACGCAGGTGTAGTTGCCTCGGTCAGACGGAACCACACTCTCCATGACAAGGCTCCACTGCTGGTGCCGCAGCTGTGAAGGGAAGCAACACCCAAACAATTACAAAATAAGGTCGGTTTTCAGCATCTCAAGAAGCATCAGGCAAACTTTTCCTCACACACGTGCAAAAGCAGTCAGTTGACAGCTCTGCCATACCCTATAAATGTCAATGTTCCTGTGGGACTACTGAAGTTCATTCTGCACTTTCTCCTCCCCCCAGAGAGTGATCTAAACTCTCCTCACGAAGCTGGGAGACCCCTCTAATGACAGCTCTTAATGCAAAGTCTCATTTTCCCACCTCACTTTCCCCTGACATCACACAGAGAAATAAATTCCAGCATAAGAAACATGGTTGTGCAAAGTAGGGACTATTTCCACCTCTGTCCAGCCACTGTAATACAACACTTCCCTTTAAAAGTTTGGCCCAGAATGACCCTTTGTGGGTTCCTGAGCCAATCCAAACACTGAAACATGTGAACATGTGAGTGTTGAAAAAAAATCAGGGGAGCAGAGTTCCAGTTCTGTGCATACTGCCAATTAAAAAGAAAATGGCAGACCGTAAGCGGAAGCCTCAGACTTCCAAAACAGCTTTTGAACCAGGAAGGAGTTCAGACATCCATAAGTGGCTTGACATCACAGCAGGAGGGTTCAGACAGCGAAAACCACAGGGTGAAACTGGATGACTGGAAGAATACTGGAATAGACCAGGTAGCAAATTAATCCAATTTGAAGAAGGATTAGAGTGGGGAGCCCGATGACTGGAGAACAGTGAAGACAAATGATTAAACTGCATGCTTGATCGTACCTGAAGTGTTCCATCTATACCTTGGATGGGAAATCTTCTGAGATATAAATACCTTCCTTTTGACCCAGGCTTAATACAATATAGCCATTAACAGACACTCTCACATTTTGACATATTACTGTTTTATTGCTTTTGCATGCTCATGATTCTCAGATCAAAGGTTTGCTCAATTTGTTAATTTTACTATTCTGTCATTGGATCTTAAATTTGTACCATTTTGCATTCTAAACCACTCCCTACCAGATAATTTTACTATACTGTCATTGGATCTTAAATTTGTACCAGTTTACTTTCTGAGTCACTGACTACCAGCTACATATGGCTTTGCTCACTGTGCCGGATTCCTTGTCTGATGAAGTGTGCTTAGAGAGCACACGAAAGCTTATGTTCTGAATAAAACTAAGTTGGTCTTAAAGGTGCAACTTGACTCCTATTTTGTTTTACTACTTCAGATCAACACGGCTGCCCACTTGGATCTATCTTGTGGCTAATAGCCACTCTTGGACTTCTGCTCCAGATGTTTATCCGGTCCCCTCTTGAAACTGTAAGTGAAGACTTGTTACACTCCCTTAGTGATCCCTCCTTTCTAACCAATGTTTAATTGCTGTTTTTCTGTTTCCATACATATTTTAGCTCTGTTTTTGATTGTTTTAATGATGTGTATTTAGGAGGTGTTGACTTTAATGGTTTTAACACAATATTTTTATCGTGTATGCTTCAAACTGTTAGCCACCTGGGTGGCCCTGGTGAGGGCAGAAAGACAAGACACAAATTTTGTGACTGAATAAACTGGTTTGTTTTGTATATCTGCTCTGTATATTGGTATATATCAGTGGGTTTTTCCCTTCTTGGTTTTGGGTTTTTTTCAATATAAGAAAATAAATTAGCCCAAAAGCTGTCTTTCTAAATGAAAGGCAAGAGACAAATGTTGCTCAGACCCACAATACCTGATCCCCTCGTCTGATGAAGTGTGCTTAGAGAGCACACGAAAGCTGACGTTCTCAATAAAACTTGGTTGGTCAAAAAGGTGCAACTTGACTCCTGCTTTGTTCAACTGCTTCAGACCAACACGGCTGCCCTCCTGGATCTTTCTAAATGAGTGTTTGAGGGGTGGATTTTGGCAATTGCTTATGGTGGTCTGTCTCCCCCAGGTTTCAGTGCTCCACATGCAACCTGAAAGCACAGCCACCCACAAAGCTAATCTACACCACTATGCCACTCCCGGAGGGTCTAGGGAGGTCTACTCAGGGAGGGTCTACTCAGAATCCTACTCAGATCTATTCAGTGAGGCTTAGTCCCAGGAAGGTGTTCTTCGGATCTCACTGTGAGTCCTGGCTTTTGATGAGTTGGGCCTAGGTTCCCTGCAACCACAAAGCAGCTGCAGGAAATGGCTTTTAAAATATAAATAGGGTTGCCAATCCCCAGGTGGGGGCAGGGGATCCCCCGGTTTGGAGGGCCTCCCCCCGCTTCAGGGTCGTCAGAAAGCGGGGGGAGGGGAGGAAAATGTCTGCTAGGAACTCTATTATTCCCTATGGAGATTTATTCCCATAGAAAATCATGGAGAATTGATCCACGGGTATCTGGGGCTCTGGGGGGGCTGTTTTTTGAGGTAGAGGCACCAAATTTTCAGCACAGCATCTAGTGCCTCTCCCCAAAATACCCCCCAATTTTCAAAAGGATTGGACCAGGGGGTCCAATTCTATGAACCCCAAATGAAGGTGCCCCTATCCATCATTATTTCCTATGGAAGGAAGGCATTGAAAAGATGTGCCGTCCCTTTAAATGTGATGGCCAGAACTCTCTTTGGAGTTCAATTATGCTTGTCACAGCCTTGATCTTGGATCCACCCCTAATGTCTCCTGGCTCCACCCCCAAAGTCTCCTGGCTCCACCCCCAATGTCCCCGGATATTTCTTAAATTGGACTTGGCAACCCTAAATATAAAAGATAACCCAAATGGGCTCGAAAGGAGAAGCATGGAAACAGCGGGGGGGGGGGGGGAGGCGGTATCTCCGCTTTTGCTGCTCCACATGAAGTATTCTGTGCATATGAAACAGCAAAAACTGGAAATAACTCCCCCACCTCTCAGCCATTGATGGTTGCTAGGCAACCCCCAGGATGGCGGCTGTTGTCATGACTTACCTCATGAGAGCTCCTTTTTTTCCTTTAATTTTGGGAATTTGTAAATCCTTGTCACCTTATTTTTCACTTTTCAAACTTTTCTGGAAACCTGGGGAGGCTCACTGAGGTCCACAGGAAACTCCCAGTTCTCTGTACGTGGCCTTGTTCTACCTGTTTTTTTTACCTGCATTTTGGGCCATGTTCAGGATTAGATATAATGATTTAAAAGTCATAAAATGTCATGGAGCGTGAAATATATATGGCTGTATCCACAACGGCAGCTTGATTTTCCTGTGCACATGACTGCCGCGGCACAATGTCCACAGTGTACGAATCTTTGCGGCGAGCCATTAAAGTAAAACATGTTTGTACCTCAGATGGCATCTGGCCAGAAAATGCTTCACTCGGGAGACTATTCCTCTCTTCATGTCTCATGACCTGCAAGAATGTCTGAATGAACTTCATTCTTCTAAAAATGACGGGCTGAGGTCGTGCCCACACTGGGTGTCCAAATACTGAACGCAAGATGCCTTCCTTGGTTCCTTTGGCCTTGTACTAACAACCTAGAAAAGTCTATGTTCTCTGAAAGTGCAACTCTCAGTGTTTCTGAGATGATGCAAGCATGGGGGTGGCTGCTGTAGGGGAGAACTGAAGGAGGGCTGTGGTAGAGCATCAGCGGAAAAGCCTATGCTTGGCATGCAGAAGGGTCCAGGTTCAATCTCCCAGCATCTCCAGTTAAAAGGATCAGGAAGGAGTGGATGAGAAGAAGAACTGCAGATTTATATCCCGCCCTTCTGTCTGAATCAGAGACTCAGAGTGGCTTACAATCTCCTATATCTTCTCCCCCCACAACAGACACCCTGTGAGGTGGGTGGGGCTGGAGAGGGCTCTCACAGCGGCTGCCCTTTCAAGGACAACCTCTGCCAGAGCTATGGCTGACCCAGGGCCATTCCAGCAGGTGCAGGTGGAGGAGTGGGGAATCAAACCCGGTTCTCCCAGATAAGAGTTCTCGCACTTAACCGTTACACCAAATTGGCTCTCTTACAATTACTTTCCCTTCCTCCCCCACAACAGACATCCTGTGAGGTGGGTGGGGCTGGAGAGGGCTCACAGCGGCTGCCCTTTCAAGAACAACCTCTGCCAGAGCTATGACTGACCTAGGGCCATGCTAGCAGGTGCAAGTGGAGGAGTGGGGAATCAAACCCGGTTCTCCCAGATAAGAGAGCTATGGCTGGCTCAAGGCCATTCCAGCAGCTGCAAGTGGAGGAGTGGGGAATCAAACCTGGTTCTCCCAGATAAGAGAGCTCTGGCTGACCCAAGGCCATTCTAGCAGCTGCAAGTGGAGGAGTGGGGAATCAAACCCGGTTCTCCCAGATAAGAGAGCTGTGGCTGACCCAAGGCCATTCCAGCAGGTGCAAGTGGAGGAGTGGGGAATCAAACCCGGTTCTCCCAGATAAGAGCCCACACACTTCACCACTACACCAAACTGGCTCAGATGCTGGAGATAGTCTGAGTAGACAATGCTGACCTTGACAGATCAAGGATTGGATTCAGTATATGGCAGTTTCTTGAGGATCATGTGAATAGCAGCATTCTTACTGGGTCACTTTTTTGTGGGGGAAGGAACTGTATCTCAGTGGTAGAACATTTCCATGAAGACAGGTGAGTAGCCATGTTGATCTGAAGCAGCAGAACAAAGCAGGAGTCCAGTGGCACATTTAAGAACAACCTTAAACCAATCTTAGCTCTAACTGGCCCTTTCCTGGCAACATCCTCCTCACCCACTACCTATACGCGGTTGGTGATTTCTGCTTCAATGTATCTGAAGAAGTGGGCACGCACACAAAAGTTTATACTCAGAATAGAACTTTGTTGATCTTACAGGTGCCATTGGATTCAAACTTGGCAGAGCATCTGTTTGGCGTGCAGAAGGTCCCAGGTTCCATCCTTGGCAGCATTGCCATTTGAAAACCTCAGGCAGGAAGTGATGCGAAAGACCTCAACCTGAGACCCTAGAGCAGGGGTGTCAAACATGCAGTTCGGGGGCCACATCAGGCCCCAGGGAAGGCTCCTATCAGGCCCCCAAGCAACTGGCTGTCATCTGCTTCCTTCTCCCTACAACTTGCTTCCTTCTGCATAACAGCTTGCTTTGCAAGGCTTGCTCAATTGCACAGAAGCTACAGAGCAAAGCCTCTATTTTCTCCGTTGGCTGAGTCTTCCTCCCTTGGGGAGGAAGAGCAAAGGAATAGCTTGCTTTGCCAGCCTCTCTCAATTGCACAGCAGAGCTACTGAACCAAGCCTCTATTCCTTCTATTGGCTGAGGCTCCCCACCCCCAGTCCCCTGGGGAAGGAAGGAAAGAGCCAGCGCTTCCTTTGCCCAGTTCCCTGGATCCCATGGGAGAAATACAAAGAAAGCATTTTTGAAACCAATGAGTGCTAACGTTTTAAGCTTGTTTTATGTTTTTTAAAAATATATATCTTTAGGTTTGTCTGTGTTCTTTATAAAATTTATATCTTTGCTACCTAATCTTAAATAGGTACAGACATGGCCCAGCATGGCTTGGCCCAACCCAACATGGCCCGGCCCAACAAGGTCTCATTTATGTCAGATCCAGCCCTCATAACAAATGAGTTCGACACCCCTGCCCTAGGGAGCCACTGCCAAGCTGAGCAGACGGTACTGATAGGGTTGCCAATCCCCAGGTGGGGGCAGGGGATCCCCCGGTTTGGAGGCCCTCCCCCCGCTTCAGGGTCATCAGAAAGCGGGGGGAGGGGAGGAAAATGTCTGCTAGGAACTCTATTATTCCATATGGAGATTTATTCCCATAGAAAATCATGGAGAATTGATCCGCAGGTATCTAGGGCTCTGGGGGGGCTGTGTTTTGAGGTAGATGCACCAAATTTTCAGTATGGCATCTAGTGCCTCTCCCCAAAATACCCCCCAAGTTTCAAACGGATTGGACCAGGGGGTCCAATTCTATGAGCCCCGAAAGAAGGTGCCCCTATCCTTCATTATTTCCTATGGAAGGAAGGCATTGAAAAGGTGTGCCGTCCCTTTAAATGTGATGGCCAGAACTCCCTTTGGAGTTCAATGATGCTTGTCACAGCCTTGATCTTGGCTCCACCTCTAAAGTCTCCTGGCCCCACCCCCAAAGTCTCCTCGCCCCACCCCCAAAGTCCCCAGATATTTCTTAAATTGGACTTGGCAACCCTAGGTACTGACCTTGGTGGACCAGAATCTGATTCAGCGTTGTGTCCAACTGTGTGTGGACTGAAGGGACACTGAACCTCTAGGTCATTTCCCCCCCTCAGCTGGGCTGTCTTACAATTTCAAAACCCAGCTATGGTGGGGTAGGGATGCAGAGCACAACCCCCCCCCCCCTTTTTCTACCGCTTGAGGAATGGTCAGACACCACAAGAATATCAAGGCACAGCAAGCATGCTCATCAGAATAATACTTTGAATTTGCTTTAGATGGCAAACATGCTCTTAAAGAAAACAGTCTTAAAAGTTAGAATGCCTATTGCACTGGATCTCTGGCAGCAAAAACTAATTTAGCGGGGTTATATAAACACAACACAATGTACAGGTTGCACAACAATAAACCTGACATGTTTTCGCTGCATGTTAGAATTTGGCAATATGGAAAGCACCAGTAGGAATTATGCAACAGAAGTTCAGAAGGTGGTTCAAAAACCAAATGTAGGAATCTACCAATAACACTGAAAACATACCTGTTCTGCTGGCCCTTACAATCCAAGATAGGCCTCAAACCTTCAAGGATACCGTCCACATCCTCAGACCGCAAAAACCAAAAACTGCCCCATACAACTGGACAAGTTGGCATCCTGGCACCACCAGACCCCGTCACTGCTAATGCAGAATCCGAGTTGGATAGGAGAGATTTTTGCTGCAAAGTGTTCAGCAAAATGGCCACAGCAGGCCAGCGAGCCAGCCTCCTCTGCCTCCTGAAGGCCAGAAACCAGGAGGCCCCTGACTGCCCAAAAGAATTCTACAGGCCTACACCGGGCTCTGGGTGATGAAAAGGCAAGGAAGGAGCTCATTCTTACTCCATGCTAGTTGTGGCACAGAAATATTGTGTCTTCGCTGCCATCATTAGCATGGAGTAAGAATGAGCTCCTT
The DNA here is from genome assembly GCF_032191835.1 of Heteronotia binoei. Taxonomy (NCBI): domain Eukaryota; kingdom Metazoa; phylum Chordata; class Lepidosauria; order Squamata; family Gekkonidae; genus Heteronotia; species Heteronotia binoei. Next base: position 7,313,595 of record NC_083228.1, read on the forward strand.
CCTTGCCTTTTCATCACCTAGAGCCCCTGTGGAACCCAAGGAATTGCTTGGGCTCTTAACACCCAAGAGAGAGCACCTGGAAGCAACCACATCAACAGCCCAGGTCATTTCCTCATTCCAGATGTCAATTTGGGCTTCAACAGGAGCACTGACCGTATCAACAGGGAAATCTCCTACAAGCAGAGCTGCCAGCTCTGGGTTGGTAAATTCCTAGAGATTTGGGGGGGGGGGGGGGGTGGAGCCTGAGAAGGGCGGGGTTTGGGGAGGGGAGGGACCTCGGTAGGGTGCAATGCCCTCGAAGCTGCAGAGTCTTGTGAGCAAAAAATTCTACTTTTTGAACTACTGGCATTCAAGTGGTGAGCTCCTGCATCAATTGGTGTGCTCTGGGGCCATCCTTCCTGAGCTAAAACCAAAATGTGTGAGCTGGAGGCTAAAAATCTGTGAGCTAGCTCACGCTAACTCAGGAGGGGACATTCCCAGAGTTTCTACCAGAAGTCCTCAACTGGAGAAGTCAGTGACTGAACCTGGGACCTTTCATGGGCAAATCATGCACCCTTCTCTCTCAACAAATGGCCTTCCTCTAAAAGGTGTCAGTTCTGGAGGTTAAAGAAATGGGAAATTGAAGAATGGTCCGACATCAAGGTCAGCCTTACTTTGATGCCCCCAATCCGGTGTTCTCCTCTGAATTCTCTGCCATTTTTCAACCAGTGTATGGAAGGAGAGGGATTGCCTGCTGCCGGGCAACGAAAGCGAACTGTGTTTGCAGCAGGTACCGCCAGAAGCTTCCGTTCCATCCTCTCCCGACGTGTCCAGTAAGGGGCAGCTGCAGACACAACATAAAGAGAGCCGTTGTAGAAACACACAATGTCGACTGTCTACTGCACTGGTCCCCAATCTTTTTGAGCTTGTGGGCACCTTTGGAATTCTAGCACGGAGTGGTGGGCGTGGCCACAAAATGGCTGCCGCGGGAGGTGGAGCCAGTCACAAAATGGCTTCCGCAGCTTGCCTTCAGTCACACAGCGACGATTCTTGTGCTGCGATGGCAGTTGTTGCCAAGACAGCAATTTTAAATACTTTCACAGTCAATTTATTTATTTATTTAGAATTTCTATCCCGCCCTTCCCACAAGTGGCTCAGGGCGGCTTCCAACAATAGATCCGGCATAAAAATTAAACAATATTTAAACATGGAAACAATTAAACATTTAAAACAGATAAAACCTTAAAAATTAATAAATATTCCAAATATATATAAGAAGAAATCTGGCAAGCTACATTGAGTTCTCAAGCTAGGTGTAAGCTAGCCGGAAGAGGGTCGTCTTACAGGCCCTGCGGAACAGAACAAGGTCCCGCAGTTCTCCAGTGGCCAATCAGAAGCCTTCCTGGGCAAAAGCCCTACTAGGCCTTGCCGACTTTCTAAGAGCACTTGGTGGGCACCAGGAAAGGTGCCTGCAAGCACCATGGTACCCAAGGGCACCAGGCTGGGAGACTTCAGATCTTTTGAATGCAACTGCAGCGAGGTCTCCACCGACAAAATGGCTCTCACTCAAAGAAAAAGAGAACAACAACAAATACCCGGGGGTCAACCAAGCAGAACCCAAGGGCATTTCTTAACAGATTATTACAGATTCTCCAGTACAACACAGCAAATGTTTTGAAGAAAAATCCTTCCTCCTGGGCTAGGCAAAGCATGAGGAGTCTGGTTCAGCAGCCCCCTCAATGTGCTGTGCGCAAACTTATCCTGCCAATCTGGTTTAGCAGCCGTGAGGGCAGGGGCGGCACAAGCATAGCAGGGGTCAATCAGGCGTGCCGATTCTGTGTCTCTGATACTTGCTAACCACTCCGTCTCAAGTGTTCAGAGGAGCCGTGGCCCCAAAACAGGGAGACGCCGGCCAAGCGTTCATGCGTACATTCTTCGTTTATCTCCACTCTGCTCAGACTCAACGGTGATGGTTTAAATCACTCGTCGGTACATGGACTTAATTGCTGTTTTCTGTTGAGAGCTCATTCTCATCCTTTGACGTAACCGTAATACACATTTCTTCGCAACACAAGAGACAAGCAGAGGTTTCATTTTCAGAAATGGGCATTAAAATGGTCATTTATTTTGAATATTTTTCCCAGATCAATTTCGTGCCACTGTCGGCTATGTTATTGATCCATGCTAATTCTGTGGAGTTACTGGTGAGGCTGTGCTACTGTTTAAAGTTTTTATTTGGCGTTTCAGCTACACCTACTGTTCCATTACTTCCAGGTCTAACCCTAGTTTTTCCCTTGGAGTGCTTAACAGTAGCAGCTTCAGGCAGCTGTGTGCATGCCTTTTAATACACACGATAATATGCATAAAACTAAAATAGCCCCCCAAATTCCTTTGGCATTTAAAAATGCTTCCCCACCCAAATCTTATCCAATTTTCTAAACAAGGGGTCTGCAATGTGGTGTCTCTAGGCACCATGGCACCAGCCAACACCTTTTCTGGAGCGTTTTTAGGAAGTGAGTGGGGTCAGGAAGAGCTTTTGCCCAGCAAGACGTCTGATTGGCTGTGCAGATTTTTTAAAATGTTGCTTTGGCAGAACCTGCCACCACAGCACAAGGATCTGCACTGTGAAACAGGGTAAGATGTGGTAAACATTTTGCAGCTGGTTCCACCTCCTGGGGCAGCCATTTTATGGCAGCCATTTTGTTGCTGTGCCCATCATGCTGTGTCAGCATTCCAAATGTGCCTACCGGCTCAAAAAGGTTGGGGACTCCTGTCCCAGGACGATCTGACAACCCTCTATTCCTTCATTCAAATCATTTCTAAAGATGTTGAACAAAACAGTCCCAAGACAGATCCTTGAGGCACTCCACTTGTCACGCCTCTCCAAGAGGATGATCTTTTTATTAACTAGGCATGTGGAACTTAAACAAGGCTGTAGAATTTCTACTGTAGGATTTTATTCTCTTCTCTGTGTTGTCTCTGTTGACTGCATTTTATTGGCTCAGCTAGGATGGTACCAATAAAACTGAATGTTTGAATTGACCAATTGAAATAGGCTTCCCTTCTTTTGTGCCAGTTTCCAGTTGAGACTACAAATCCTGGTGCTTTGGAAGCTCAACCCGGCCTCCTTCCAAAGGGAAAAAAGTACAGTGCCTACCCCAAGCCAAATGGCCTGAAAGACACTCTTGTGCCAGGCTGGCCCTGGAAGAAGGTAGCGAAGGGTTGAACTGTTTTCCAGCACAACAAAGGAGAAGGGGAATTGACAGTTCTTGTTCTCTTAGCTTTAGGCTTCCCAACCCTCCCGCCCTGGCGGGGGACCCCAGGATTTCCACCCTCTTCCCCCGCTCCCCAAAAAAAACGGAAGCGGGGGGAGGGGGGAAATGGCAACGGGGAGCATGGCGAGCCGCCCAATCCTGGAGCAGGCGAGGCCACCGCGCCGCTGCCGCCCCCCTCCCCACCCACCGCAGCTGCTCCTCCGAGATGGGCCCAGGCTGAGCCCATCTCGGAGGAGCAGCCAAGAGCAGCGCAGGCAAAACCAGAGAAGGGGAGGGTGAGGCAGGCCAGGAGCATGGCGAGCCGCGAATCCGGGCCCTTCTAGGACCCGGACTCGCGGCTCGCCACGCCCACAGCCCGCCTCTACCCACCCCCTCCGATTCCACCCCAAAGGCAGAGCGCCGCCTCTTCTCTGCTCGCTGTGGCTGCTCCTCCAAGGCTGAGCCCATCTCGGAGGAGCAGCCACTGCGAGCGGAGAAGTGGCGGCAGCTGCGCAGCGGCGTCGCCCGCTCCGAGACGGGGCGGCTCACCACGCTCCCCGGCACCGTTTCCCCCCCTCCCCCCAGCTCCACCCCAGTGTCTCCTGGCTCCACCCCCAAAGTCCCCAGATATTTCTGGGGTTGGACTTGGCTCCACCCCCAAAGTCTCCTGGATCCACCCCCAAAGTCCCCAGATATTTCTGGGGTTGGACTTGGCAACCCTACTTAGCTTCAAGCCTCTCAAACTATAGCGAGGAGGACGTACTGAATGGCAGAAAAGTCCTCTCTCAGTCCCCCTCTGCTGCCTTTGGGGGGGCAGCTTCCTTCTCCAAGTCAGAACCCAGCCATAAACTGGAAGACCACCTTCCAGAAGGGGTGTGCGTGTGCATGACATGCCAATGCAGGTGTGATTGTAGTTCCCCAACTGGTGTGGCTGCAACTGGATTGTCGCTTCTGTCCACTTGCAGAGAATCCTTCTTCAGGCAGCTCACCAAGGGATACAGTTTCAATTTGGCTCTGCTCTGCTTATTTCGTTTCAAAGGAAGCGAAGGACAAAGAGAAGTGTGGCCCTTTCAGAGGAAGCGAAAGACAAAAAGAAGTGTGGAGCCGTGCTTGATCCCTGGAGAGAAGCAGAGCAGAGCCAAGTTGAAACTGTATCCCTCGGTGAGCTGCCTGAGGAAGGATTCTCTGAAAATGGACAGAAGCAGCTGCAGCCACACCAGTTAGGGAACTACAATCACACCTGCATTGGTGCATTGGACTTCAGGAAGTCCTACAAAAGATGAAAAACATTATATATTGCAAAATGGACTGTGAAATAATTTTAAATTAATGTGGAAATATTGTGATTTAAAATACTGTTTAAAATATTGTTTTCAATATATATTAATTAAAGCTCTCACAGAGTGTTCTCCCATATACCAGTCTCCAGGTGGGGGCTGTAGATCTTCTGGAATTAAAACTAGTCCTGGTAACAGAGATTAGTTTCCCAGAGGAAAAAACATCTGCTTTGGAAGGTGGACCCTATGGAATACCAGGAGCGGGAGGCAGAGGCAGACTGTATCAAGCCACTTCTTTCCCCTCCCCTGCCTTCCTTAGGCTCCACCCCCCCCCCCAAAAAAAAATCTCCAGGAATTTCCCAACCCAGAGCTGGCAACCCTAGCTGTAGGTCAAGTGCAAAAAGAAGTTTGAGAAGGGAGGGCTTCTCTGGAGACAATTCCAAGCCAGCTTTTTCACACAGTATCACCCTGTTGGAATACCACCTTCATAGAACAAACAAATGATAGCACTGCCTCACCCCCCCCCCCCCCAAAAAAATGAGCCATTCAGTCCAATAATCTACAGTTTTTAAAAAAAGTGAAAATCCTGTGAATTAAATGCAGGTTTCAGATGTTATGAGCACTGCTGAGGGTCAATCGAATGCCTGTCCCAAAGCCCAGACATTTACCTCCATCTTCAGATTCATCGTCATCATCTTCATCATCACCCGATGATGGAGGATCTAAGGGAGAAGAAAGGATATCAAAAGGGACATTAGACATTGCAAATGCTCTGAACTCACTCCAGCAGAGACAGACTATTCATGCAAAATGACTGCAGTTTAATGAAGTCCTTTTCAGTCAACATGATTTTGGCATTTCCACCTTGTGTACTGGGAGAGACAGTGTTACACAAGTTCTTCTTCTCCATATGCGAGACTGCCATTTCAGATGATTGATGCAAACTTTTCCAGGAGGGAGGGAGGGAGGGAGGGAGGGAGGGAGGGAGGGAGGAAGGAAGGAAGGAAGGAAGGAAGGAAGGAAGGAAGGAAGGAAGGAAGGAAGGAAGGAAGGAAGGAAGGAAGGAAGGAAGGAAGGAAGGAAGGAAGGAAGGAAGGAAGGAAGGAAGGAAGGAAGGAGAGAGAGAGAGAGAGAGAGAGAGAGATGGGTTTCCTATTGTATATATAAAAACACCAATCAACGAATTCATATAAAATAGTGTGTGGATGTTATGTGCTTTTCATACACAAAGTTGTCCCAACTGAAACAGGTCTGACTGAAACTTGCATTGCTGCCACTACACACACACATAGATACTGAAAAGGGGGCGCAGAAGGCTACAGACTTTGTGACCAATTGTTGTCCAGTATCAAATTGTTGTTCTTGCTGTCATGGAAAATGAGAACAAGGCCAATCTCAAGTGCATCCTCAGCAGACCAAGGCAGCCAGGGAATCCTGAAGCATCCCCACACAATATAAATGTGTCAACCTTACTGCCAACGTGTTTGCGCCAGAATTTGTTAGAAGTCTCGGGTTTTGCCAACCTGACCCAGTGTGCAATTCAAGGCAATTAATCTTCTGCAACTGCATTCTTTTCCATTTCTAATCATTTATGCTTCCTTGTTGCTCTTGATGACCAGATGTCCTCCTTAATTCTGCATCAATGCTCTCTTCCCTTTCCCAAGGGCTAGGTTGGGTTGCCATCAATGTGAAGAAAAAGATGTCCTGTCCCTTTAACAGTGGTTTAATGTGTGGAAATGGGCTACTGCAGCTTTTCAGGGCAAAGAGGTAAATAACACTGCCTGGTGAATAACATCTCATTAAGCCTCTTTTGAACCAGGCTGGATTTTTCCCCCCCTCCAGGTCACCAAGAACACTGGTAGGTATTCTTTTTCTTCAAGCACAGAACCACAGAGTCCTCTCAATCATGCCTCCCTCTTTTTATTCAAGCTGCTGCACAAACTCTGTTCTTGACTTCAAGCCTTATTTACGGTCACAGACAACTGATGACCCTAGAGGAAGTTCAAGGCAAGAGATGAATAGAATCCTTGTGCCACGAAGGACACAGCGGCAAACTAGAACCCTGGGCAATCCGGGTTTGAATCCCTACTCCTGCTTGCTGAGTGACCTTGGACCCACCACAAACTCTCAGCCCAGCCTACCTCGCAGAGCTGTTGTTGTGGCAGAACGGAAGAAGGAAGAATGTTCTGAAAGCTGCCTGGAGTCTCAACTGGGGAGAAAAATGGTGGTCTACTGCCTAAGTCCTAACCAGGGCTGACCCTGCTTCACTCCTGAGATCTCACAAGATCAAGCTAGCCCAGGGTTGCCAAGTCCAATTCAAGAAATACCTGGGGACTTTGGGAGTGAAGCCAGGAGACTTTGGGGCTGGAGCCAGGAGTCATTGGGGGTGGAGCCAGGAGCAAGGTTGTGACAAGCAGAACTGAACTCCAAAGTCCTGGCCATCACATTTAAAGGGATATTTCCCCATTGGAAATAATGAAGGATAGGGGCACTCTCTTTTGCGGATCGCAGAATTGGATCTCCTGGTCCAATCTTTTTGAAAAATGGAGGGTATTTTGGGGAGAGGCACTGGATGCTATGCTGAAAATGTGGTGCCTCTACCTCAAAAAACAGCCCCCTCCAGAGCCCCAGATACTCACAGATCAATTCACCATTCTACCCTATGGGAATTGGTCTCCATAGGGAATAATGGACTGTCCAGCAGACATTTCCCTCCCCCCACACACACTTTCTGATGACCCTGAAGCGGGGGGAGGGCCTCCAAACCAGGGGATCCCCTGCCCCCACCTGGGGATTGGCAACCCTAGGCTGGCCTGAGCTATCCAGGTCAAGGCAAATGTTTGTACAACTATATAGAGAGGAGAAAAAAACCCTTTATATTAGCATGGCCTACAAATCCAGAAGTGATGTTGAAATAGGCTTGCCAATCCCCAGGTCCCAGCGGGGGTTCTTCTGCTTTCCCAGGCTCCTTCCCGCCCCCAGTCAGCTGGCCGGCAGGGGAGGCCCCACCCCCAGAGGACCATGTGACTTTCCCCCTCTGGGGTCTCCGAATGAAAGGCTTCCTCTTGGGATGGGGTGTCTGTGTTACTTTGAAGAGGTTGGCTGCAACTCTTGAGTAGAGAGGCCAATCCCTCGCTTCAGAGTTGCCAGAAACGGGGTGGGGGTGGGAGGGAAACGTCTGCTGAGCACTTCATTTTTCCCTATGTAGAGATTGATTCTCACAGGGTATAATGGGGAATTGATCTGGAGGTTTCGGGGGCTCTGGGGGAGCTGTTTTTTGAGGTAGAAGCACCACATTTTCAGTAAAGTATCTAGTGCCTCTCCCCAAAGTACCCCCCAAGTTTCATAACGATTGAACCAGGGGGTCCAATTCTATGAGCCCCAAAAGAAGGTGCCCCTATCCTTCATTATTTCCTATGGAAGGAAGACATTTAAAAAGGTGTGCTGTCCTTAAATGTGATGGCCAGAACTCCCTTGGAGTTCAATTATGCTTGTCACACCCTTGTTCCTGGCTCCGCCCCCAATGTCTCCTGGCTCCACCCCCAAACTCTCCTGGCTCCACCCCCGAAGTCCCCAGATATTTCTTGAATTGGACTTGGCAACCCTATGTAGAAAAATGGGAGAAAGAAAGAAGAAAGCCTCAAATGCCTGAGCAAACACAGGGCCTTAAAGGCTCAGTTCCCGGGGGGGGCATCCATGTTTGGGCCCCCTGACCGAGAAAGCTTGGCTCGTGCTCCAACTCGCCGGGAAGCAGCGGAAACCAGAGCAGGGCCTCTGCCGCCGAAAGGCATGCTCAGGGAACGAGGAACTAACTCCAACATCTGGACTTTCGCTTTGTCATTTTGGAGACCGAGCTGCTCCAGCAGGTCCTGGCCTGTTCGAGTGCCACTGGGGTGTGCATTGAGGCCTAACCATCTCCCGGCCTCCTCTGGTTTCCCCAGTGCCAACAGAGCCCTCCCTGTTATTCCTATGAAGTCATCTCTGTGCATGCCTGTTTGTGAAGACCGATCAAGCGGTGGTGAAGGCTGCAATCAACGAGAAAGGCCGGGCTGGATTAAAAGCTCAGTTGACAGAACGTTCCGGGGCAGGATAATCTCTCCTGTTTGACAGCGTGACGCAACAACTGGGAGAGACATGGTCGGCGTGGTTAATTCCGCTCTACGGCTTGCTACACTATTGTGCAAAGAACGAACGGGAACGGCAGTGGCCTGCACAACTGGAGAATTACGGCACGGGGAAAGAGAGTGGGTGGAAAAGGGGGGAGCAAGTGGAGAGGGAAAGTTGCCAACCTCTGGGGAGGGGGATGGAAATCTCGTGGAATTAAACACAACCTCCGGATGACAGAGCAGTTCCCCTGGAGAAAACAGCCTGCCTATTACCCTAGGGTTGCTAATCCCCAGGTGGAGAAATCCAAAGCACAAGGCTTTCCGTGAAAACCAGCCTCCGTACAACCAACAAACTCACCAAACAATTCAACAATTATAAAAGCATATATTAGTTCATGATAGACCATACAATTAGTCCTTAGCAAAATAGGGAGCGTGTTCACCAAGGATCAACCCAGTCTTTACAGCAATCATCGCTCAGTTCATTCTGAGGAATTCTGGTGATATAGTTGTGCAATTGATCAATGTCTCTCGATATATGTAGCCAGCAATCCAAAAGGTTGAAAAGAACAAGGTTGTACTGGAACCCTTGTTTCGCACAGGCTTCTTCGAGCTGCAAAAATCCCTTTTACAACATTTTCATACCCTGGGCAAAAAATACCATTCCATTACAACTTTGAAAGGCACTTGAATAGTGGCTCTGGGGAGGCTGTTTTATGAGATAGAGGCACCAGCATAGCATCCAGTGCCTATCTTCAAAACACCCTCCAAGTTTCAAAAAGACTGGACCAGGGGGTCCAATTCTAAGATCCCCAAAAGAAGGTGCCCCTATCCGTCATTATTTCCAATGGAGGAAAGGCATTTAAAAGGTGTGCAGTCCCTTTACATGTGATGGCCCGATCTCCCTTTGGAGTTCAATTATGCTTGTCACAACCTTGCTCCTGGCTCCACCCCCAAAGTCCCCAGATATTTCTTGAACTTGGACTTGGCAACCCTACGTTACCCAGCGTATTTCCACAGCAGGGCAGGCATTTGAACCCGGATCTTCGAAGTCCACGTGGAAAGCGCCAGAGGTATCAGCTTAAAGTTAAGGTACATTAAGACAGCGCTGCTCCCCCAGCACAATTTTAGAGGAGAATTTAGTCACTTAAAAACTGCCGCAAGAGCCCGTGGCATGGGGATAACAGGTGAACTTGTCCCTCACACCGCTCCGGCCACTCCGGTGTGCCTTTTAAAGAGCCAAAAAGGCATGGAAAAGAAAAACATGATCACCCAGGACACCACACTGCTGGCCTGGCTGGGTTATCACAGCAATTACTGAATGGTTATATTTGCCTCTCAAATGGCGTCAGTGGCTGCGGTCGCTGTCATGCCTGCTGTGGCACTTAGACAGTCAAAAGAGCCCTGGGCTCACTGTGAGTGTTCCTTCAAGCACAGCCAGACCTAGGGTGGGGGGGTTTATCAGGAGCAAAGAGGAGGCCTAGGCCACGCTGCTGGTGATCTCACTTCTGGCGTGTGCTGGAAGTGACATCATCATGTCGCCAGTGCTGCGGGGATGCTCTGGTATTTGGGCTAAAATTCTGGTAAAACTGGCTTCGACCACAGGGTTTTTGCTCCAACACCAGAGCATCGCTGTGACATCAGCTATGTGATAATGTCACTGCTGGTACATGCCGGAAGGGATGTCACTGTGTCACTGGTGACATTGGTCAAGGACTGTCTACCCTGCTGTTAAATCCCTCCAACAGCCAGCTGATCAACGGGGGTGGGGGGGCAGGGGACCCCCTACCCCCAGAAGCGAGGGATGTCAACCTGAGCTACCGGTGGAAAGGCAGAAGGTGAGGAGCCCTCCACCCTAGAATGAGCCATCACCAGCCTCGGACATCCTTGCAACTTATTACCTGTTGGAAGATTGTACTGGCGGGAGAATGGGGGGTGTTGTTGGGTCGTACATGATTTTGTACATTGCATTTCATTTTGAAAACCTGCTCTGAGAATCCCCAGCTTGGGAGAAAAAAAACAGATTAAATTATCCTAATTTAAAAAGTAATTAAATCAGGATAAACGCTGAACTTCCTAGGGTTGGCTAAGCAGGCTTTGTAGCAAACCTTTTATTACCGTAATTTCTTTCAATAACCCCCTAATAAACAAAATCAGAGCTTTTTTTGTAGCTGGAGCTCCTTTGCATATTAGGTCACACCTCCCAGATGTAGCCAATCCTCCTGGAGCTTACAGGGCTCTCAGTACAGGGCCTACTGTAAGCTCCACGAGGACTGGCTCCATCAGGGGGTGTGGCCTAAATATGCAAAGGAGTTCCTGCTACAAAAAAAAGCCCTGAACAAAATGTTCTGAAAAGAAACAATAACACTTTGGGATCTTACAACCATATTAAGTTTGGCTGACAAGGACTGAACACTGACCTACGATGGCAAAGAAACGTCACACAATTGAGAAACTAACATTAAAATAGCCTTCTTTAAGTTTCCTTTGCGTGTTCTAAGTATTTTTATTTTCTTTTTTTTTTCAACTGCGCTAAGATACAGAGATGGTTTTTGAAAAGCCATCTATTCCTGAAATAATTTTGCTCAGAAAAGCCCTACTTGGCAGAAGGGAATTTTAATAGCGCACATATATGTTTTTTTTTATCTTGCCAAAGGCCAAACACATTCGCTTTCAGCAGGACTTCAAACGAAACTGCAGGCAAGGTCTTGTTTATTGCCCTGTTACAACTACCTGGACTCAAAATATTGTTGTAACATGAAAATGTCTTCAGGTATTTTTTTTTTTCTTCTGTTCCCACTCTGAATTTTTCTCTTCTGTTATGAAGTGCCTGAAATTCAGATTTCTTTAGAAACCACAAATGAACGCAGCATTCCAATACAGGGCTGGGCACTAAAGACATGCAATACACAGGAATATATTATTTTTGGTATCCCTTTCTCCTCTTTGCTTTACACAGCGCAATACGAAAGCCAAACCAAACGTGATGACCGCTTCAGAAACAGCTTAAAAATAGCCGCATGGAGCCAATCCAGATGGACACGAGGCAGGAGGGACAAAACCCAGGAGGCCTTCTCCCTCCCCTTCAACTTTGCAGGCGCCAAAAAGGCATAGAGGGCAAGGAGAAGACCCCCTGGGGGTGATGCACTGTTAGGGTTGCCAAGTCCAATTCAAGAAATATCTGGGGACTTTGAGGGTGGAGCCAGGAGACTTTGGGGGTGGGGCCAGGAGACATTAGGGGTGGAGCCAAGATCAAGGCTGTGACAAGCATCATTGAACTCCAAAGAGAGTTCTGGCCATCACATTTAAAGGGACGGCACACCTTTTCAATGCCGTCCTTCCATAGGAAATAATGAAAGCTAGGGGCACCTTCTTTTGGGGCTCATAGAATTGGACCCCCTGGTCCAATTGTTTTGAAACTTGGGGGGTATTTTGGGGAGAGGCACTAAATGCTATACTGAAAATTTGGTGCCTCTAGCTCAAAAAACAGCCCCCCCAGAGCCCCAGATACCTGCGGATCAATTCTCTATTATTTTCTATGGGAATAAATCTCCATAGGGAATAAAAGAGTTCCCAGCAGACATTTCCCTCCCCTCCCCCCGCTTTCTGACGACCCTGAAGCAGGGGGAGGGCCTCCAAACCGGGGGATCCCCTGCCCCCACCTGGGGATTGGCAACCCTATGCACTGTCCACCCAATCCAGATCTGGGCTTCACAGCAATTTTGAAAGAATTACAACTCCTTCTAAAATGGCACAGGGCAGACCCACAGCCACTGCCATGTTTAGTTTGGCTCAAAGTGCCACGGTACAAGATGATGTTTTCATAGAGCAGCTAAGTCTTCACTTTTCAGTTCCCATACGTTCCTATCCGGGAATTAAAACTGCAGGGAAAGGCCTGTCCCATCAACCAAAGAAGCACTTTTGGTGGATACACAAAAGAGGGCCTTTCCGGTGGCAGCCCCACAATTATGGAACAACCTCCAAGGGAGGTGCGCCTGACCGCCACACTTTCAGTCTTTAGGAAACAACCGAATGCGTTTTTTTTTTAGTAGTTCATTTAGTTAAGTTGCTAGCAGTCCTGCGTTGTGATTTTAAAATCTTGGTTTTTAGGTTTTATTGTATTTTAGGTGTTTTAAGCTCTGCTGTGAAATGCCTTGAACTCTGTTAAGGAAGAAAGGTATCGAATCAATGAAATAAATTTGGATGTTATGTTCCGACCTCGACTTCAGTGGGGCGATGTCTCAGTAGTGTGTGCTCAGCGATTCAGCCAGTGGAGGAGAAACTAAAGAAACATCGCCAGTAACACAGGCATATAAAATTCTCCCTGCAGCACTATTTACCGGGGCAATCCATTTACAGATCACCTTGTGATTTCAATTTTCACATCAGGACTTATTTTGGTGACTAGGCTGATACAGGCAAAACCTGAAAAGTATCCTGCTTCAGAGAAACACCTGCTGTATCCTAAAGAGATCAGAGATGTGTATGAGGTGCCGCTTCAGCCAGGTACTAGGGTTGCCAAGTCCAATACAAGAAATATCTGGGGACTTTGGGGGTGGAGCCAGGAGACATTGGGGGTGGAGCCAGGAGCAAGATTGTGACAAGCATATTTGAACTCCAAAGGGAGTTCTGGCCATCATATTTAAAGGGACTGCACACCTTTTAAACGCCTTCCTTCCATAGGAAATAATGAAGGATAGGGGCACCTTCTTTTGGGGCACATAGAACTGGACCCCCTGATCCAATCTTTTTGAAACTTGGAGGGTATTTTGGGAAGAGGCACCAGATGCTACGCTGCAAATTTGGTGCCTCTGTCTCAAAAAACAGCCCCTCCAGAGCCCCAGATATCCACAGATCAATTCCCCATTGTTTCCTATGGGAATACATCTCCACAGGGAATAATGGAGTGCCCAGCAGACATTTCCCTCCCCTCCTCCAGCTTTCTGATGACACTGAAGCAGGGGGAGGGCCTCCAAACTGGGGGATCCCGTGCCCCCACCTAGGGATTGGCAACCCTACCAGGTACTGATGTAAGAAGAAGAAGATGATGATGATATTGGATTTATATCCCGCCCTCCACTCCGAAGAGTCTCAGAGCGGCTCACAATCTCCTTTCCCTTCCTCCCCCACAACAGACACCCTGTGAGGTGGGTGGGGCTGAGAGGGCCCTCACAGCAGCTGCCCTTTCAAGGACAACCTCTGCCAGAGCTATGGCTGACCCAAGGCCATGCTAGCAGGTGCAAGTGGAGGAGTGGGGAATCAAACCCGGTTCTCCTAGATAAGAGTCCGCACACTTCACCACTACACCAAACGGGCTCTCCAAATGTAAGATTTCCTGCTCTGAATTGTGAATTTACACACTGTGAATTCTCAGGGGTTAAGCATGAATTATCTTTACAGCCAGCGGAAAGAGCAGTCAAGTTGCCACTGACGGTGACTCCATTAGGGTTTTCAAAGCACGAGATGAGCAGAGGCAGACTGTAGCAGCCCTGGACTTTCCGTCCAAGGACTAACCAGGGCTGACCCCGCTTCGCTTCTGAGATCTGAGGAGATCAGGCTAGCCGGGGCCATCCATGACATTGACAGATAGTCTGTTCAAAAGAAAAAGCTGGATTTCCGTCCTCCCTCCCCCACACCCTTTCACTCAATGCTTTCTGAATTCTATGCTGCAAAGTTTGGGGCATTAAAACCATTTGCATGATAACGGAGGTTACCCAAGAGGACAAAGGAAAGGGAGGGCACTCTTCAGCCTCAATGCAACCAAGCAGTTCTCAGTTTTCCCCTAGGGCTAGGTCCTGCCCGGGTGAACCTGTAAGGGAGGGGTTTTGAGGGTTGGTGAGAGCATACGCTGCCTGGAGGGAAGCAGACACTGGAAGTTTTAGAGAGCAGGCTTCCTTGAGAGCCAGACGCATGGTGATTCTGAAGGACACCACTGGCACAGAGTCTGAATAGAAAAGACCTTACAGATGGAAAGAAGGTAACCAAAGGTAACCCAAGTCTGAATACCACGGAGGAACCACTGTTGTTTTATCTGTCTCTTTAACAGGGGTGGCCAAACTGTGGCTCGGGAGCCACATGTGGCTCTTTCACACATATTGTGTGGCGCTCGAAGCCCCACTCCGCCCTGTCGGCCAGCTTGGAGAAGGCATTTTTCTCTTTAAATCATTTCAGCAAGCCAAGCCAGCCAGCGGCTTGGAGAATGCAATTAAAGTTAAAGCTGCTTTATTTCCATCTCTCCTCCTTCCCACATCTATTTGCCAGCCTACCGACCTTCCTTCCTGTCTTGCAGCTCTCAAACATCTAACATTCATTTCTTGCAGCTCTCAAGCATCTGCCATTTATTCTATGTGGCTCTTACATTATGCAAGTTTGGACACCCCTGGTGTATAGCATCACAGACATTAAGTACAGAGAAGGAGGAATGTAGCTAAAACTTTTTTTTTCTGTGCTCAGATGCTGTAGTCCCAGGGATTTCCAACATAGTGGCTGTGACCCTGTGGTGCCCACAGACACCTTTCCTAGTTCCCATCAAGTGTTTTTGGAAAGTGGCTAAGCCCTGGGGGGGCTTTTGTCCAGCAAGGGTTCTGATGGGCTGTATAGATTACATTCCTTTAACAAAAACTCTGTTCTGGTAAGACCTCAACTGGAGTCTTGTGTTCAGTTTTGGGCACCACATTTTAAGAAGGATATAGACTAGCTGGAACGGCTCCAGAGGAGGGCGACGAAGATGGTGAGGGGTCTGGAGACCAAGTCCTATGAAGAAAGGAGCTGGGCATGTTTAGCCTGGAGAAGAGGCAGCTGAGAGGTGATATGATCACCATCTTCAAGTACATGAAGGGCTGTCATATAGAGGATGGTGTGGAATTCTTTTCTGTTGCCCAAGAAGGTAGGGCCAGAACCAATGGGCTGAAATTAAATCAAGAGTTTCCGGCTCAACCTGAGGAAGAACTTCCTGACCATTAGAGCGGTTCCTCAGTGGAACAGGTTTCCTCAGGAGGTTGTGGGCTCTCCTTCCCTGGAGGTTTTTCAACAGAGGCTAGATGGCCATCTGACAGCAATGAAGATCCTGTGAATTTAGGGGGAGGTGTTTGTGAGTTTCCTGCATTGTGCAGGGAGTTGGACTAGATGACCCTGGAGGTCCCTTCCAACTCTATGATTTTATGAAAACCTGCCACCACAGCACAAGGATCTTCACTGTGTGACTGAAGGTAAGCTGCATCAGCCATTTTGTGGCTGGCTCCACCTGCTGCAGCAGCCATTTTGTGACTGCGCTCACCATGCTATGTCCTACTTCCGAAGGTGCCCGCAGGCTCAAAAAGGTTGGGGACCCCAGTTGTAGTCTTTTGCTGCTCAACTGTATCCTTAGGCATTAATGGCATGCTATATTCTTCAAGATAAAAATGGATCGTTCTTCACTTTGATTATTATTTACTTTGTTTATACCCTGCCTTTCTCCCTGAGCGGACCCTAAGTGGCTCACATCTTTCTCTTTTCATCCATTTTATCCTTGCAACAGCCCTGGGAGGTAGGTTAGGCTGAGAGTAGGCAACTGGCCCAAGGTCACCCGGCGAGCTTCCACAGTAGAAGTACAGAATCGAACCTCGGGCTCCCAGATTCTACTCCAGTACCCTTTGCCATGCGGCTCTTGAAGTCATTTGGTCTCTGCAGCCATGAAAAAGTATCAGAATGAAGCAGGGAGCACTGGCCTATTTGAGAATCTTGCTAAACAAGTGAGATTTCAAGAATTTCCCCCAACAGGGTATTCCGTTGTTGGGGTTTTTCAGAGCTTTGTTTTGAGCAGGAGCGCAGTTCCGGCTGGCTTCACACCAGGGGGTGTGGCCTAATATGCAAATGAGTTCCTGCTGGGCTTTTTCTACAAAAAAAAGCCCTGGGGTTTTTTTTATAAAGAATCTGAGAGAGCGCTAGCCTTCTGTGTTATACCACAGCTGCTGGTGAAACGTCAGGGTCTATAATGCCAAGGCCACGGCCATGCAGCCCAGAAAAATCTGCAACTAATGAACTCCAGCCATGAAAAGCCTTCAACAAATCTGAAAGAGCTTTCACACATACTGAATGATGCACTCCGTCCACTTACAGTGTACTTTGCGACTGTATTTTACTGCGCACAACATCACAATCCACTTGCAAACAATTAGTAAATTGCCCGGAAAGGGGATTCAAAGTTCATTATTCTGCATGCATGAAAGCACCCTGACTGTAGTCTGTCAGGCTGCTGTTCTGTCAACAGCCTGTTGGTGGCAGCAGAGAAAGGGGATGAGCACACTGAGTTGAGAGCATCGTCTTCTCATTGTGGTCTAGCAGCTTGAGACCAAGGCCAACTGAGTTAATATCTCTGTACAAACAAGGCCTTGGCAGGTTGTTCTATCACAATCTGGTGGCTTGGATCAGCTGTGGCAAAAGGCTGGTGAGTGGCCAGGGCCTGCTTTTAAGGCCTTGAACCCTGCAGGCCTTCCAAAGCTTCTCACTCTGAGCTTCTTCCAGTTCAAACCCTCAATTCTTGCTCTCTACGTAAAACTGGGTCTCCTTCTGTTTGGCACCACTGGCATATAAGGCAGAAAGGCGGTTCATCTGTTGTCGCTTTCTCACACTCCACCGGTCCCCAGTGTGGTGCCCTCGTGGGCGTCACCCTGCCTGCCGACAACCTTCCTGGCACCTGTCAAGGGAATTTAAAAAGTGGGTGGGGCGAGGTGGGTCTTTTTCCCGGGAGGAATTCTGACTGGCTGCAAGGGTTAAAAGATTATCTTCATAAAAAAGCTTCTGTCTGAAATCACTATCCGAGTTTTATTATCCCTGACATTTGGTGGTTGGCCCGCTTCTAGCAACAGTCAGTTTGTGATTAGCTCCGCCTCTTGGGGCAGCCATTTTGTCATTGTGGTCACCATCAGAACTCCAAAGGGGCCCACAGAAACCAAAACAGTTTCCTCTGAACCCCCCCCCCCCCAACAGCATCCCCAATGCAATGATGCCCCTGGAAGTGGCATTATCAAAATGGGGGGCGTTAAGGACTGATGATCCGGTTTGAGGACAAAACTTCATAGTCTGAAGCTTCTTTTACCACAGAGTTTTGCCCCAAAACCAGACCATTGCTTCTGGATGGTGTCACTGTCTCGGGGACATTCCAGAATGCCCCAGAATCCCTCTAGGATGCTGCAACTCTAGGAAGTGGGCACCAGGAAACATTTTGGTGGGCAACAGGGTGCTTGTACACCATGCTGAAGATCACCAATTTAAATCTTCACAACAACATGAAAAGAACTAAAGGGAGAGAAGAAGTATCGTTATCGTCAGACTTACCAGTTACTCTAACTGTGAAGTTCCTGAGCATTTCAAGGGAGTGCCTCGTCTTACAGGTATACAGGCCTGTGTCATCGTAGGACACATTGATAATCCTCAACAATTTTTGCCCAACATGAGTCCGGTTAGTAGGCGATATCCCAGTGCCATCTTTGTACCAGAAGACGGACACAGAAGAACCTGGAGGGTCACAGAGAAGTTCGATGGTGTCTCCACTTCCAAACACCAGCTCTTCAAGGAAATCGGGTTCACTTTGTAACTCATCTCCATCTAGGGAGGGAGGGAATCAAGAAGGCGTTTTACTTATTTATCCAGAAGACTTCCAGTACGGCTTTTCTCAGGAAAGGTTCAACGCGAGTCAGAACAAAAACACATGGCAAATATGCAACCGTTTTAAACCAACCCCAAATACCAGAACCATTAGGCTAGACAA
The DNA here is from genome assembly GCF_032191835.1 of Heteronotia binoei. Lineage (NCBI taxonomy): Eukaryota > Metazoa > Chordata > Lepidosauria > Squamata > Gekkonidae > Heteronotia > Heteronotia binoei. The sequence continues at coordinate 7,331,959 of NC_083228.1, forward strand.
ATTCAACTATGCTAAATGGATGAGGAAATTACATTTTTAATTGGCACCTTGAACGCAGCACAGGTGATAACTGAATGTGATTTATGGAGTCCCTGATGCAAACTTTATGCATATGCAGCGGAGTTGCAGTAGAGTCAAAGATTATTGGGAAATGGTTTTTAGAGCTGTTTCTCAAGGAATAGGTAAGTGTTACCCTTCCTCCCCTACATGGGCATGTTTAGCCTGGAGAGGAGGCAGCTGAGAGGTGATGTGATCACCATCTTCAAGTACTTGAAGGGCAGTCACATAGAGGATGGTGTGGAATTGTTTTTTTGCGGCCCCAGAAGGTAGGACCAGAACCAATGGGTTGAAATTAAATCGAAAGAGTTTCCGGCTCAACATTAGGAAGAACTTCCTAACCGTTAGAGTGGTTCCTCAGCGGAACAGGCTTCCTTGGGAGGTGGTGGGCTCTCCTTCCTTGGAGGTTTTTTTAACAGAGGCTAGATGGCCATCTGACAGCAATGGAGATCCTGTGAATTTAGAGGGAGGCGTTTGTGAGTTTCCTGCACTGTGCAGGGGGTTGGACTAGATGACCCTGGAGGTCCCTTCCAACTCTCTGATTCTGTTATTCTATTCCATGATTCTATGCTTCCTGCTGAATTATGTAGAACGCGGGGCCCCCAACATGGTGTCCCCCAGCCTGCCAACACCTTTCCTGATGCTTGCCAAATGCTTTTAGAAAATGGGTGGGGCCAGGCGGAACACTTACAATTAGAACCAATAATATGCCAGGCAAAAAAGGTGTGCAAGCTAAAAGCCAGCCCTCCCTGCCCGCTAAGGTTCCCAGGCTTAGGTGTGTGACGTAAGAAGTCTTCCCTGGGTGCTCAAGGCTGGCTGGCCAAAGCCAGAGGTTACCACGGTTGCCAGATAATGAGTCCACAGCTGATGTCTCCCTCCTGCCCATCTTGTGAAAAGCTGCAAGCAACCAAAGTGCCAGAGCTAATCCCACCAGATACATATGTAACAAATGGATATATGCCCTTAGCAAAGGAGGAAAAAATGAATATACAGTCAGGCTATAGAATTGCACTACAATACAATTTGAGTGGATATAAATAACCAAGGCGAAATGAACAACTCAATATACTGCAACAGGGAACCTGGCAATTTGGAGGTTTGGCAACCTCAGCCTCACAGCCCAAATCTTGAGACAGCCAGTTTGGTGTCGTGGTGAAGTGTGCAGAATCTTAACTGGGAGAACTGGGTTTGATTCCCCACTCCTCCACTTGCACCTGATAGCATGGCCTTGGGTCAGCCAGAGCTCTCTTATCTGGGAGAACCGGGTTTGATTCCCCACTCCTCCACTTGCACCTGCTAGCATGGCCTTGGGTCAGCCATAGCTCTGGCAGAGGTTGTCCTTGAAGGGCAGCTGCTGAGAGAGCCCTCTCAGCCCCACCCACCTCACAGGGTGTCTGTTGTGGGGGAGGAAGGGAAAGGAGATTGTGAGCCGCTCTGAGACTCTGAGATTCAGAGTGAAGGGCGAGATATAAATCCAATATCTTCTTCTTCTCCCAATTTCTGCAAGAAGTGCTGCAGGTAAAGAATTGGGAACTTCTCCCATACACATACTTCATCTCTTAGACTAAACTTTCAGCCCCATCAGTCCAAAAGGCATTTTGCTTCATGATTTTTTTTTTGGGGGGGGGGGGGCAGGACAGCAAAGATGTAACAAACTACACTTTGCCTCGCCTGCAGTGCTAATTCAAAGCGGAAGGCACCAAAACTCCAGAGCCAAAATACAGGCCAAACCGGGGAAGGGATGTGGATTTTGGGGGGTGGGAGAAGAAAGAGCTCCCATTCTTCTGCTATCCAAACCCCGCTTCCAGCTGGGATCCCGCTTCTGCCACCTTCATTGTCATTCCAACTACAACCGACCTAGATTCAAAGCAAAATTTACTCTCCAGTAAAAAAAAAAAACGGTTCCATTGCCTCAAACAGCAGACTTATCCGTCATCCTTCCCTTCCAGTTCAAATTTCCAGATCTTAGTCCAAAAGTTCTAACTTTCAGTCCTTTAAAAACAAGAAATCACAAACTGCGCAAACTTTAGGCTAACTTGGAGGCAGGAGGGATTGTCCTGAATTCAAATATATTCTAAGGTCCTTTCTTCCTAAAACAGAAGATTTCTATAAAGAGGAGATAGATCCAAGTGGGCAGCCGTGTTGGTCTGAAGCAGTTGAACAAAGCAGGAGTCAAGTGACACCTTTAAGCCCAACCAATTTTTATTTAGAACATAAGCTTTTGGGTGCTCTTAAGCACACTTCATCAGACGAGGAATCCGGCACAGTGAGCAAAGCTATACATAGCTGAGCAGAGCCATACAGAGCTGGTAGGCAGTGGCCCAGAATGCAACATGGTACAGATTTAAGAACCGATGACAGTGAAGTAAAATTATCTGGTAGGCAGTGGTTTAGAACGTTAAATGGTACTATGACAGAATAGTAAAATTAACAAATTGGGCAAGTCATCTTGCCAACAGACTCCTTTCTGGCGAGACATTTGAGCAGCCTGAAGGATGTTAATCCTTCTTCCAAGGTCAAGCTTGGCCTGTCCTCTCAACCAGATAATTTTACTTCACTGTCAGTGGTTCTTGAATCTGTACCATGTTGCATTCTGGGCCACTGCCTACCAGCCCTGTAGGGCTCTGCTCAGCTCTGTATGGCTTTGCTCACTGTGCTGGATACCTTGTCTGATGAAGTGTGCTTAAGGCACATGAAAGCTTACGTTCTAAATAAAAATTGGTTAGCCTTAAAGGTGTCACTTGACTCCTGCTTTATAAAGAGCCTTTCTAAGGAACAAAGAGCATTCTCTGAGTATATTTGGGGCGTTTATATCAAAATCACTTGAAGGTACACATAAACATAGCACGTTTTTTAAAATATAAAATAAAATTAGATGTTTTTAAACTGAAAAAAAAAAATCCCACAGACCCTACAAACAATAAACAAAATACAGAGAGAATTCATAGCTTACTACTGTTGCTCGTACTACAGTGGATAGACAGAACATTACCTTCTATTAAAATTTGGCAACAGCCTCCTAAGGGATCACTTTATTATGCCCAAAATATCTATTAGTACTCAGTCACTGAGTTTGGAATAGTATGAGTCACAATTTATAAATATTTGGTTGCCTTATCCTTGCTTATCTTACTGAATGTGATGTTCTCCCTCGTAGCCCGCTATTTCAAACACTTTTTTTATTTCTCCTTTTTTCCCTTTTTATCTCACTAGTAGCAGTATTATTTCTATGTTACTTATGTATGCTTTATGATTGCAGTTTAACTATTTGAGTGGTCTATTTTTCCTCATGTGTCTCTAATGGTAACGAGTGGCAACGGATGTTGCAAGTCTGTTGCTTGATAATAATAAATAATTTAAAAGAAAAAAATCCCCAAAAATCTGTGCATGAAGACACAGAGACAAACTGCCTAGCTGGCCGTTCACTGTGACCAAAACCACTCTTTTGCAGAAGGGACCCAACTTCTCTTGGGGGGGGGGGAGTTTGGATGTGTCCCTTTCAAAAAAAAAAAAACAACCCTGGCTGGCAGCTACATACCCAAGAGACTGGGCAGAGACTATTCCTGGCATGAGGAGGAAAGGAAAGGTCCCCTGTACAAGCACCAGTCATTTCCGACTGTGGGGTGATGTTGCTTTCACGACGTTTTCATGGCAGACTTTTTACGGGATGGTTTGCCATTGCCTTCCCCAGTCATCTACACTTCCCCCCCCCCCGCCCAGCAAGCTGGGTACTCATTTGACCAACCTCGGAGGGAGGGAAGGCTGAGTCAACCTCGAGCTGGCTACCTGAAAACCCAGCTTCCACCAGGGATCGAACCCTTCAAAGAGGACTTGGCAGGTACGTCCGACTTGGCAACAAGTAACCAGGGGATGCCTCTCAGAATGTTGCGCCCCTCACTAGTGAAGTCGGTGTGTTTTGCTTGGTCACCCACAAATCCCCCCCCCATGGAAGTTGGCCCTCCCCAATTTGGGAACAGTACATCAGATGCTGAATAGCCTAGCCACTCCCCCCTCCCTCTCCCATGTCAATTTGCTCTATCTGACCTTGGCTTTTCAGGAGGGTAGCAGCTGAACACACACGAGCACAAGAAGTGGCCTTATACTGGATCAGACGGGCAGTTCATCAAGGTCAGTCTCGTCTACTCGGACTGGCAGCGGCTCTCTGGCTGAGGTCTTTTACATCACCTACTGCCAGTATTCCCTCTTAGCTATGTTGGTGTGAGCTCGCTCTCAGTTTTCTAGCCTCCGGCTTACACATTTTTGTCTTAGCTCAGGGAAAATGGCCCAAGAGCAAAGTAATTTATGCAGTCGCTCACAACTTGAATGCCAGCAGCTCACAGAGTAGAATTTTTGCTCACAAGACGCCACAGCTTAGAGGGAGCACTGAAGACGCTAGGAACAAAACCTGGGACTTTCTGCATGCCGAAAGCAGATGTTCTACCACTGAACCACAGCCCTTCCCCCGCAATCATTTGTACAGGAATATACATTAGCAAGAGCCCCGTGGCGTAGAGTGGTAAAGCTGCAGTACTGCAGTCCGAGCTCTCTGCTCATGACCTGAGTTCGATCCCGGCAGAAGCTGGGTTCAAGTAGCCGGCTCAAGGTTGACTCGGCCTTCCGTCCTTCCGAGGTCGGTAGAATGAGTACCCAGCTTGCTGGGGGGAAAGTGTGGAGAACTGGGGAAGGCAATGGCAAACCACCCTGTAAAAAGTCTGCCGTGAAAACGTCGTGATGTGACGTCACTCCAGAGTCGGAAACGACTGGTGCTTGCACAGGGGACCTTTCCTTTTTTTTTTTTACACATGAAGCTACCTTCTGCTGATGAACATATGAAGCTGCCTTCTACTGAATCAGACCCTCAGTCCATCAAAGTCAGTATTGTCTACTCAGAATGGCAGTGGCTCTCCAGGGTCTCAAGCTGAGATTTTTCTTGCCTGGACCCTTTTTAGTTGTGCCGGGGATTGAACCTGGGACCTTCTGCTTACCAAGCAGAAGCTCTACCACTGAGCCACCATCCCTCCCACGGTCTATCAGAGCCAGTACTGTCTACTCAGAGTATCAGTACTGTCTACTGTCTACTCAGAGTATCAGCAGCTGTCCAGGATCTCAGCCAGAGATCATTATTTATTTTATTTGTACTCTACTTTTCACATCACTTCTAAGAGCCCTGTGGCGCAGAGTGTTAAAGCTGCAGTACTGCAATCCTAAGCTCTGCTCATGACCTGAGTTCGATCTCCGGTGGAAGCTGGGTTTTCAGGTAGCCGGCTCCAGGTTGACTCAGCCTTCCATCCTTCCAAGGTGGGTAAAATGAGTACCCAGCTTGCTGAGGGGAAAGTGTAGATGACTGGGGAAGGCAATGGCAAACCACCCCGTAAAAAGTCTGCTCTGAAAATGTTGTGAAAGCAACGTCACCCCAGAGTCGGAAACGACTGGTGCTTGCCCAGAAGACCTTTCCTTTCATATCACTTATTGCCTGGTCCTGATGCCAGGTTCTGAATCTGGGACCTTTCCATGCCAAGCAGATGCTCTGCCTTTGAACCACAGACCTGTTGGATATTACATCTCTGTAAGCAAGAGGAACTGGGAGAGAAAAGGTTAAGAGAATTCTCTCTCAGGTACATTTGGCAGTTCCCTGCCTCCTTCACAATTAGATGGTGGGCCTCTTGGGCCATTGCTTGCCTTCTGTTTTTTCATCTAATATAAGACCTCTAGGGTTGCCAAGTTCAATTCAAGAAATATCTGGGGAGTTTGGGGGCAGAGCCAGGAGACTTTGGGGGTTGTGACAAGCATAATTGAGCTCCAAAGGGAGTTCTGGCCATCACATTTGAAGGGACACCACACCTTTTAAATGCCTTCCCTCTATTGGAAATAATGAAGGATAGGAGCACCTTCCTTTGGGGCTCATATAATTGGACTCCCTGGTCCAATCGTTTTGAAACCTGGAGGGTGTTTTGAGGAGAGGCACCAGGTGCTATGCTGCAAATTTGGTGTCTCTACCTCTAAAAACAGCCCCCCCAAGAGCCCCAGATACCCACAGATCAATTCTCCATTGTATCCTATGGGAATCGGTCTCCATAGGGAATAATGGAGTGCCCAGCAGACATTCCCCACCACCACCACCACTTTTTGATGACCCTGAAGAAAGGGGAGGGCCTCCAAACCAGGGGATCGGCAATCCTAAGGACCTCTCTTCTTCTCTCTCTTACCTGGGCTTGGAGCTGTAGCAAGTGAACTTCTCTGAAGTTGATGTGTTCGCCTTAAGTTAAATCTACCAACATAAATATGTAATGCAAGGTATGTTTCTATTTTTTTTTTCTCTCAGTTACATCTGATTTGAAGGCCTTCTCCTCTCCTCAACTTGAGCAACCTTCTCACATCTACCTGCCCCCTTCTGTGATCTCCAGATAGGACTACTGTAGTGTCTCTACGTGGGACTGTGCTTGAAGGTAACGCAGGAATGAGGGCTGGTTCAAAAGGTGGCCAGGTGCCTTCTGGCTGGGGAAATGGAATTATTCACACTGCTTTTACAGCAGCTGAATTTCCCATTTGAAAACAGACTAAATAATCTTCTTTAGAATAATAAAAGCCCTTTTGTCTTGGCAAAACCAAGCAACCTGACTGGTTGGGACTGGGTGGGACTGTGATGCATCAACCTTTGGCCCATCACACTATCAATCAAGAGTACTAGAGTGCCACTGGTTGAGTCCACTCCTCTCTCCCGCCTGAGTGGCTGTTGCTAGACAGCAAAGCTGATTCTGTCAGTAAAAGGCAACCAACCTTAGTTCTGGGGGTTACCGGCTCGGCCCACTGGCTCAACCATGTGTCACACTGATTCACAGAGGAGAGAAAGAAACCCTTCCCTTGATTGATTAAAGGAGGGAGGAGGAGGGAAACAGCCAGAGAAAGGCTTTCTTTGATTGGCTGAGGACTCCTCCCTATCCTCTGGAAAGGGGGGAAATGGTGTCCTGTGGCTACAGACTAGATACAGAGAAAGTGATATGGGGGGAAAGTGAGACACAGAGAAAGAATGAAGTCCTGTGCTTAAGACCAACAAACGTTATCAGAGTGTTGGTTTGAAAGGTATCTCTAAAGGCCTCTGAGGGAGAACTCATTGGGGCCAGATTCTGTGGTGGAGTTTGAGGACGGCATAGGAGTCAGGGCTTCACACTGCCAGACTCAGGCTCTTGGCTGTGGAAACTGACTTGGTGATTTCAGACCAGTCTTAGACTTCCAGCCTAGCCTGTCTCACAGGGTTGTTGTTCAGATCTAAGGGAAGACAGGAGAATGATGTAAGCTGCTTTGGTCCCCCCCCCACCACCACCAATACTGTGGAGAAAGCCTGTCCTTTTCCTATGTAGGGGTTACAAGGAGGGGGGAAACAATGGAAAGCTGAAGTCAGAGGGGCAGATAAAGCGAAAGAGATAGGGTTGCCAACTTCAGGTTAGAAAATTTCTGGAGATTTAAGGGGTGGGACCTAGAGAGGGTGGGGTTTGAGGAGAGGTGGGACCTCAGACAGGGACAATGTCATTTCCTCCTGGGGAACCACTGTTGCCAATCTCCAGATGATGTCTGGAGATCACTCAGAATTACAACTGCTCTCCAAATGGCAAAGATGCGCTCCCCTTGAGGTGGGGGGGCGGGGAGTGAATGCTTTCACTTGGGTGGGCGGAAAGACAGCACCTAGAACCTCTTTCTAGAGCCCATTGTATTTTTCTCCACAACAGGCCTTATTCCTAGTAGAAAATATTTCAGAAGAGGTATTTTTTTCAGCATTCCTGCCAAATTCCCCTCCCAACTCTCCCCCCCCATTTTTTCTGGCTTTTTCTGGGCCTTCACATTTTTACCCATTTTTATTAATACCATCTCTTTAATCATTTATATAGCATACTAGACCCTTGTCTGTTGCCAACTTTCAGTGGTACTTGAAGTCCATATAATTGTTGACAACTCAGATATAAGGTAATTCTGAGGCAGGTCTGTTATGCCCTTGTTGGTTTGTGGTTGCTCCGTTCTGGGTAATAATTCAGTCCCAGAAACGTATTCTGAAAATAGCAACCCATAAGTTTATATGATTTTTAAACTTTGTAATCATGTAATTTTAATCAACATTTGTTATGCTTGCATGTTTAAAATAATAGTTCCTTTTCCCCCTTTAAAAGCCAATGTGCTTAACAGACTTCCAGGAAAGAAAGAAAGAAAGAAAGAAAGAAAGAAAGAAAGAAAGAAAGAAAGAAAGAAAGAAAGAAAGAAAGGAAGGAAGGAAGGAAGGAAGGAAGGAAGGAAGGAAGAAAGAAAGAAAGAAAGAAAGAAAGAAAGAAAGAAAGAAAGAAAGAAAGAAAGAAAGAAAGGAAGGAAGGAAGGAAGGAAGGAAGGAAGAAAGAAAGAAAGAAAGAAAGAAAGAAAGAAAGAAAGAAAGAAAGAAAGAAAGAAAGAAAGAAAGAAAGAAAGAAAGAAAGAAAGAAAGAAAGAAAGAAAGAAAGAGAGAGAGAGAGAGAGAGAGAGAGAGAGAGAGAGACTTAGGTCAACTCTTTCCACAAGGCAGAACCACTGTAATTTATAACTAAATGGAACATTTACGCTATCCCTCTAAATCCTAGTCTGACATTGTAGCCACTACTGAAGGTTGGCAAAAATAAAAAGATGCTTCAGGTTACCAGAATCTTAAAAACAGAGCTTAACAAATACTGCAGTCTTAATGACTGTGCTGAGTGCAAAGAAAGTTCTAGAACAGCATCACCGCTTCTGGAAGCAACGTAGATCTGAACACAGTACAGACAAGTGATACTGAACCTTATCCAAATAGTTAGATTCGAGTTCAGAAGCACCTTAGAGACAAGTGAGGGTTTCGGGGTATAAACTGTTGCAAACCAGAGCCCCCTCCAGACACCCTCATCAGAGTTTTGAGCTTCGAAAGCTCATACCCAAAATTCTTGTCCATCTCTAAGGTGCTCCTGGATTCGAATCTAGCTGTTTTACTGCAGACGAACATGGCTACCCTCTGAAACTATTCACAGGTAGATGTAAAAGACTCAGTTCACACATTAGTTTTGCCACAGGTGATTAAGTACTTCTGAAAGTAACAGCAAGTCATGTGACTCACACTGACATGGAGTCTGGGTGGATGGGGCAGGGGGCTTCTGGCAGTTCCCCCCCCAAAAAAAAAACCTTATAAAGGCAGAGGGGGGGACCGTTTCCTGCTGCAGCCTGGTGCTTTTTTCACATGTGTTTGCCGGCCGAGGACAAACAACGTTTTGTTTTCTCGGCGCTTTCCAAACTTTTCCAGGAGTAAGAGCTGGTTGTGATCCAGGCAGACTAAAGCTGCTTTCATGGGCAGATGGATTTCCAGGAGATGAAAAAGGGAAACGGCTGTGCTCGATTGCCAGGTAAAGGGTAAATAATGGGAACACAGAGTCAAATGGCAGGGGCTCCTCCCCTGCTTTATACAGAAAAGCGGCCTTTAGTGAACAGACACCCGGTAGTCACGGACTCGTTTAAAAAGACTACAAGGCTGCGATCACACACACTAAACGATGCTCCACACCTATGGAACCAGCTCCCGGAAGAAGTGCGGGCCCTGCGGAGCCTTGGTCAGTTCCGCAGGGCCTGCAAGACCGTCCTTTTTGGGATAGCCTTTACCTGACTGAATGACCGATGATTCGCCTTAAGTGATTCCGCCATAATACTTACACCTAATTAGGCTTCCCAATCCCCAGCTCCCAGAGGGGGATCCCCCGGTTTTACAGGCTTCCCCCCTCCCCCAGCCAGCTGGCCGGCGGGGGAAGCCCCGCCCCCAGAGCCATCATGCACCTCCATGAACGATTCCCATAGGGAATGATGGGGAATTGAACTGCGGGTATCGGGGGCTCTGGGGGGGCTGTTTTTTGAAATAGAGGCACCAAATTTTCAGTATAGCATCTAGTGCCTCTCCCCAAAATACCTACCAAGTTTCAAAAAGATTGGACCAGGGGGTCCAATTCTATGAGCCCCAAAAGAAGGTGACCCTATTCTTCATTATTTCCTATGGAAGGAATGCATTTAAAAATTTGTGTAGACCCTTTAAATGTGATGGCCAGAACTCCCTTGAAGTTCAATGATGCTTGTCACACCCTTGGTCTTGGCTCCGCCCCTAATGTCTCCTGGCTCCACCCCCAAAGTCTCCAGATATTTCTTAAATTGGACTTGGCAACCCTACACCTAATAGAATAGCACCTGAAATTGGAATTTTAATTGGAATGTTTTAAGTGAATGTGATTTTAAAAACCTGCTGTATAATTTATTGTATGGACTGAGAGGTTGTTAGCCGCCCTGAGCCTGCTTCGGCGGGGAGGGTGGGATATAAATAAGATGTTATTGTTATGATGCACTTTCAATCTACTTCCAATGCACTTTCCAACTGGATTTTGCCAGTTCACACCATAAAATCCAGTTGGAAAGTGCACTGGAAGTGGTTTGAAGGCGCATTATTTAGTGTGTGTGATTGCAGTCCAAATGTACATTTCGCATGCTATACTCAGATTTAATTTTCCATTAACGATTAGGCCAAGTAGCCACTGGCCTATGGGCCCTCATGCCTTTAGGGGCCCTAGACTGGGTCCCCCCGTTTCCCCTCTGCTTGCAGCCCTCCCAGCCTGCACACGCAGCCAGCGACTGAGCCGTTCTTTGTCCAGCTTGCCTGGTGCAGCTGCTGCTGGAATCGTCGCCACGTTTGCCTCTCTCTGCCTCTCCCCCACGGCTTTGTGAAAGGGGCTCTTGAAAAGGGGGCTGCAGCGGGAGCCACGGGTAGTGGGGAGGGGGCGCTCCAACTCCGAGATCATTTGCAAGGGGCCCCCCAAGATTTTGACTGCCTGGGGGCCTCAACAGGGTTTAATCCGGCACTGCTGATATAAGATCTCAGATGTTAAGAAAGGTCAGCCCTAGTCAGAATTTGGACGGGGGAGGGGGCCACCAAGGAATTCCACAGATGCTATGCAGAGGTCGGCGATGGCAGGCCACCTCTGGCCGTGAGAACCCTCTGGGGCCACGGCACGTTCGATGCGGCTTGATGACAAACGAGGGTTGCCAACCCCAGCTTGCAAAATTCCTGGAGATTTGGAGGTAGAGGCTGGGGAACGTAGGCTTTAGGTAAGGGAGGGATGCGAGAAGCGCACAGATTCCCACCCTCTAAAACAGCCATTTTCTCCAGGGGAACTGAGCTCTGTCACCTGGACACTAGTTCCAAGACCAGGAGATCTCCAGGCTTCACCTGAAGGTTAGGCAACCAACAGAGACTGGCGGGAAAATGGAGCAGGGTTGGCGACCCCAGCTGTGCCATCTTTAAAAGCAAAAGCATGATGCAAACGTAATTTTTTTTTTTTTAATTCCAGTTTGCCTGCCTTTTTGAAAAGAAAGAATCCGTTTTTATCCATCAGAACAGAAGGCCTGACCAACGCTGAGCTGTGGAATCTTGTGAGCAAAAAGTCTACTTTGTGAGCTCCTGGCATTCGAGTGGTGAGCTGCTGCATCAATTAGTTTGCTCTGGGGCCATTTTTCCTGAGCGGAGATAAAAACGCATGAGCCAGAGGCTACAGAGCAGTGGGCTAGCTCACACTAACTCAGCATAGATGAAATACTGAAGAAACACGAGAGTTACCCAAATGAAGGATCCAAACAACACAGCTCAGCTGTTCCCTTCCTGACTCTCTAGTCGCACTTTCAATAATGCTCATGTTCACCGATAATGTCAGAATCACATGGTCTTTGGTAACACTGCTGCCCCCTCCACCCCCCACCCCCCAATATTCTCAGTGCCAAATAGCAATGCCAACCTTCAGGTGGTGCCTGGAGACCTCCTGGAATCACAACTGAACTACAGCAACCAGTTCCCAGGACTGCTCCCTCGAAGCTGTGGAGTCTTGTGAGCAAAAATTCAACTTTGTGACCAACTGGATTCCAAGTCGGGAATGAGCGATTGAACGTATGAACATATGAAGCCGCCTTATACTGAATCAGACCTTTGGTCCATCAAAGTCAGTCTTGTCTTCTCAGACTGGCAGCGGCTCTCCAGGGTCTCAAGCTGAGGTTATTCATGCCTATTTGCCTGGACCCTTTTGAGTTGGAGATGCCGGGGATTGAACCTGGGACCTTCTGCTTATCAATCAGATGCTCTACCACTGAGCCACCGTCCCTCCCCTGATTGGCAGCAGCTCTCCAGGGTCTCAAGCTGAGGTTATTCACGCCTATTTGCCTGGACCCTTTTGAGTTGGAGATGCCGGGGATTGAACCTGGGACCTTCTGCTTATCAATCAGATGCTCTACCACTGAGCCACCGTCCCTCCCCTGATTGGCAGCAGCTCTCCAGGGTCTCAAGCTGAGGTTATTCATGCCTATTTGCCTGGACCCTTTTGAGTTGGAGATGCCGGGGATTGAACCTGGGACCTTCTGCTTATCAATCAGATGCTCTACCACTGAGCCACCGTCCCTCCCCTGATTGGCAGCAGCTCTCCAGGGTCTCAAGCTGAGGTTATTCACGCCTATTTGCCTGGACCCTTTTGAGTTGGAGATGCCGGGGATTGAACCTGGGACCTTCTGCTTATCAATCAGATGCTCTACCACTGAGCCACCGTCCCTCCCCTGATTGGCAGCAGCTCTCCAGGGTCTCAAGCTGAGGTTATTCACGCCTATTTGCCTGGACCCTTTTGAGTTGGAGATGCCGGGGATTGAACCTGGGACCTTCTGCTTATCAATCAGATGCTCTACCACTGAGCCACCGTCCCTCCCCTGATTGGCAGCAGCTCTCCAGGGTCTCAAGCTGAGGTTATTCATGCCTATTTGCCTGGACCCTTTTTAGTTGGAGATGCCGGGGATTGAACCTGGGACCTTCTGCTTATCAATCAGATGCTCTACCACTGAGCCACCGTCCCTCCCCTGATTGGCAGCAGCTCTCCAGGGTCTCAAGCTGAGGTTATTCACGCCTATTTGCCTGGACCCTTTTGAGTTGGAGATGCCGGGGATTGAACCTGGGACCTTCTGCTTATCAATCAGATGCTCTACCACTGAGCCACCGTCCCTCCCCTGATTGGCAGCAGCTCTCCAGGGTCTCAAGCTGAGGTTATTCACGCCTATTTGCCTGGACCCTTTTTAGTTGGAGATGCCGGGGATTGAACCTGGGACCTTCTGCTTATCAATCAGATGCTCTACCACTGAGCCACCGTCCCTCCCCTGATTGGCAGCAGCTCTCCAGGGTCTCAAGCTGAGGTTATTCACGCCTATTTGCCTGGACCCTTTTTAGTTGGAGATGCCGGGGATTGAACCTGGGACCTTCTGCTTATCAATCAGATGCTCTACCACTGAGCCACCGTCCCTCCCCTGATTGGCAGCAGCTCTCCAGGGTCTCAAGCTGAGGTTATTCACGCCTATTTGCCTGGACCCTTTTGAGTTGGAGATGCCGGGGATTGAACCTGGGACCTTCTGCTTATCAATCAGATGCTCTACCACTGAGCCACCGTCCCTCCCCTGATTGGCAGCAGCTCTCCAGGGTCTCAAGCTGAGGTTATTCACGCCTATTTGCCTGGACCCTTTTTAGTTGGAGATGCCGGGGATTGAACCTGGGACCTTCTGCTTATCAATCAGATGCTCTACCACTGAGCCACCATCCCTCCCCTGATTGGCAGCAGCTCTCCAGGGTCTCAAGCTGAGGTTATTCACGCCTATTTGCCTGGACCCTTTTTAGTTGGAGATGCCGGGGATTGAACCTGGGACCTTCTGCTTATCAAGCAGATGCTCTACCACTGAGCCACCGTCCCTCCCCTGATTGGCAGCAGCTCTCCAGGGTCTCAAGCTGAGGTTATTCACGCCTATTTGCCTGGACCCTTTTTAGTTGGAGATGCCGGGGATTGAACCTGGGACCTTCTGCTTATCAATCAGATGCTCTACCACTGAGCCACCGTCCCTCCCCTGATTGGCAGCAGCTCTCCAGGGTCTCAAGCTGAGGTTATTCACGCCTATTTGCCTGGACCCTTTTGAGTTGGAGATGCCGGGGATTGAACCTGGGACCTTCTGCTTATCAATCAGATGCTCTACCACTGAGCCACCGTCCCTCCCCTGATTGGCAGCAGCTCTCCAGGGTCTCAAGCTGAGGTTATTCACGCCTATTTGCCTGGACCCTTTTGAGTTGGAGATGCCGGGGATTGAACCTGGGACCTTCTGCTTATCAATCAGATGCTCTACCACTGAGCCACCGTCCCTCCCCTGATTGGCAGCAGCTCTCCAGGGTCTCAAGCTGAGGTTATTCACGCCTATTTGCCTGGACCCTTTTGAGTTGGAGATGCCGGGGATTGAACCTGGGACCTTCTGCTTATCAATCAGATGCTCTACCACTGAGCCACCGTCCCTCCCCTGATTGGCAGCAGCTCTCCAGGGTCTCAAGCTGAGGTTATTCACGCCTATTTGCCTGGACCCTTTTTAGTTGGAGATGCCGGGGATTGAACCTGGGACCTTCTGCTTATCAATCAGATGCTCTACCACTGAGCCACCGTCCCTCCCCTGATTGGCAGCAGCTCTCCAGGGTCTCAAGCTGAGGTTATTCACGCCTATTTGCCTGGACCCTTTTGAGTTGGAGATGCCGGGGATTGAACCTGGGACCTTCTGCTTATCAATCAGATGCTCTACCACTGAGCCACCGTCCCTCCCCTGATTGGCAGCAGCTCTCCAGGGTCTCAAGCTGAGGTTATTCACGCCTATTTGCCTGGACCCTTTTGAGTTGGAGATGCCGGGGATTGAACCTGGGACCTTCTGCTTATCAATCAGATGCTCTACCACTGAGCCACCGTCCCTCCCCTGATTGGCAGCAGCTCTCCAGGGTCTCAAGCTGAGGTTATTCACGCCTATTTGCCTGGACCCTTTTGAGTTGGAGATGCCGGGGATTGAACCTGGGACCTTCTGCTTATCAATCAGATGCTCTACCACTGAGCCACCGTCCCTCCCCTGATTGGCAGCAGCTCTCCAGGGTCTCAAGCTGAGGTTATTCACGCCTATTTGCCTGGACCCTTTTGAGTTGGAGATGCCGGGGATTGAACCTGGGACCTTCTGCTTATCAATCAGATGCTCTACCACTGAGCCACCGTCCCTCCCCTGATTGGCAGCAGCTCTCCAGGGTCTCAAGCTGAGGTTATTCACGCCTATTTGCCTGGACCCTTTTGAGTTGGAGATGCCGGGGATTGAACCTGGGACCTTCTGCTTATCAATCAGATGCTCTACCACTGAGCCACCGTCCCTCCCCTGATTGGCAGCAGCTCTCCAGGGTCTCAAGCTGAGGTTATTCACGCCTATTTGCCTGGACCCTTTTGAGTTGGAGATGCCGGGGATTGAACCTGGGACCTTCTGCTTATCAAGCAGATGCTCTACCACTGAGCCACCGTCCCTCCCCTGATTGGCAGCAGCTCTCCAGGGTCTCAAGCTGAGGTTATTCACGCCTATTTGCCTGGACCCTTTTGAGTTGGAGATGCCGGGGATTGAACCTGGGACCTTCTGCTTATCAAGCAGATGCTCTACCACTGAGCCACCGTCCCTCCCCTGATTGGCAGCAGCTCTCCAGGGTCTCAAGCTGAGGTTTTTCACGCCTATTTGCCTGGACCCTTTTGAGTTGGAGATGCCGGGGATTGAACCTGGGACCTTCTGCTTATCAATCAGATGCTCTACCACTGAGCCACCGTCCCTCCCCTGATTGGCAGCAGCTCTCCAGGGTCTCAAGCTGAGGTTATTCACGCCTATTTGCCTGGACCCTTTTGAGTTGGAGATGCCGGGGATTGAACCTGGGACCTTCTGCTTATCAATCAGATGCTCTACCACTGAGCCACCGTCCCTCCCCTGATTGGCAGCAGCTCTCCAGGGTCTCAAGTTGAGGTTTTTCACGCCTATTTGCCTGGACCCTTTTTAGTTGGAGATGCCGGGGATTGAACCTTGGGACCTTCTGCTTGTCAAGCAGATGCTCTACCACTGAGCCACCGTCCCTCCCCTAGATTTGGCTGCTGCATAAATTAGTTTGCTCCAGGTCCATTTTTCCCGAGCGAAGATACAAACGTGTGAGCTGGAGGCCAAAAAACTGTTTGCTGGCTCACACTATCTCAGCTTAGAGGGAACACTGCTTTCCAGAATTATAACTAATCTCCAGACGACATTGCTCAGTTTGCCCCCTCCCCCGGGAGAGAACACCTGGGGGGCACTGCTCTTCAGTCTCTCCCCCTCCCGCCCCTTTGCAAAATAAAAATTGTCCACTTTGCCTCACGCTATGATTATTGGAACGTTTACATTACTTTTTCAGGACACGTGCAGGATTTAATAAAACACTTTATTGTGTGTTTTAAAAACAACAACAACCCTACACTGGAAACAAGTGACCCCGTCTCCATCTACTACTTCTTTATATGCTGGCCAAAGGGGCTTTGGGAACGCTCAGCTGAGGGTACGCAATGTACCAGGGACCCTTTTCTGTGTCCCAGGGGACGCTCAGCTGAAAGCACAGAAAGGTACCACATTCCCCCCAGCCCACGGTCCGCTATTCCTATGCAAATTGCTGCGCTATTGTCAAACTCCTCAGCAATGGCACAACAACAACGGGCCCTGCTCGCTCTTAGCGTGGGGATGGCCAAGGACGGCCTCGACGCAGCTACGCCTCCGGAATGGGAAACAGCAGCAGTGTTCTCCTTTGTAGTGCTCAGGCCGCAGCCTCGGGTACAAAGGGCACGCCCAGCTTGGGAATCTTGACAAGACGGCAGCAATCGACTCTCGGCAGGTGCTTTGACCCGCCAGCCAAGCGCACCCCTCGAAACCGAGACCCTACTGCAGGGGTGGCCAAACTGTGGCTCGGGAGCCACATGTGGCTCTTTCACACATCTTGTGTGGCTCTCGAAGCCCCCACAGCCCCATCAGCCAAGTTGGAGAAAGCAGTTCTCTCTCTCAGTCACCTCCCAAGCCAAGCCAGCCGGCAGCTTCAAGAATGTATTTAAAGTTAAAGTTGCTTCCTTTCCACCTCTCCCCACTCCTTCCCATTTTCCTTCCTACCTTATCTGATGTTTGTGTCTTCTGGCTCTCAGACATCCGAAGTTTATTCTGTGTGGCTCTTTTGTTAAGCAAGTTTGGCCACCTTTGCCCCACTGTCTTGGTTTTGTCAGTCAGAAGGCAGAGAACAATTTTATTTTATTTGCTTCGTTCTAAGCCCCGCCCCCCTCTCCAAGGAAGGTCCAAAGTGGCTTCCATCACTCTCCGCCTTCACTTTATCCTCACAATAGCAACAACCCTGTGAGGCGGGTTTAGGCTGAGAGGGTACGGCTGACCCAAGGCCACTCAATGAGTTTCCGTGGCTGAGTGGGGATTCGAACCTGGTTCTTCCAGATCCTGCTTTGACACTATAACCACTTCACCACACTGGCTCTCAAACCAGACAATGAATGTGACAACAGACAGAACAGTAATCTATTTATGGAGAGCCAGTTTGGTGTAGTGGTTAGCTATGTGGACTCTTATCTGGGAGAACCGGGTTTGATTCCCCACTCCTACACTTGCAGCTGCTGGAATGGCCTTGGGTCAGCCATAGCTCTGGCAGAGGTTGTCCTTGAAAGGGCAGCTGCTGGGAGAGCCCTCTCAGCCCCACCCACCTCGCAGGCAGTGTTTCCTTTAAGCTGAGTTAGTGTGAGTTAGCTCATAGTTTTTCAGCCTCCAACTCACCCACTGGCCCCAGAGCAAACTAATTCATGAAGTAGCTCGCAACTTTAATGCCACTAGCTCACAAAGTAGAACTTTTGCTTACAAGACTCCACAGCTTAGAGGGAGTATCGCTCACAGGGTGACTGTTGTGGGGAGAAGATAAAGGAGATTGTAAGCTGCTCTGAGACGCTGATTCAGACAGGAGGGCGGGGTATAAATCCGCAGTCGTCATCTTCTTCTGTACTCAACAGGGCAAGGAAAACCATGTCCAAAGAGAACCTTTCCCCCGGTATCAAGAATAACTGGGGAAAATACACTCTGGACTTCTTTCAAAGTGAGCCCCCGCACATCCCCAAAGGCAGAAAGAATGACTCAGACCAGCCTTCTATGCCGTGGCATCCGTGGGCGCCACAGTGCCCACCTCAGAACCAAACCTGTTTCTTCTTACACCTATTTGAGAGGCTTTGCATTTTCAGCGCTACTTGGTATTCTGTAGGAGACAGAACAGTCATCTATTTACGGAGAGCCAAGCTATGGCATCCTTCCTAGGAACTCGTTGCTCTTCAGAAAGGTGCCCAGGGGTATTGTACTCTTTTCAGCAGAGTTTCCTGTAGTGGTCTGCAGGAGTTCAGAGCACACGACTCAACGTCTTACGGAAGGAGAGCTTCTGGCATCGGATCAGTGGCT
Organism: Heteronotia binoei; assembly: GCF_032191835.1. Classification (NCBI taxonomy): domain Eukaryota; kingdom Metazoa; phylum Chordata; class Lepidosauria; order Squamata; family Gekkonidae; genus Heteronotia; species Heteronotia binoei. The sequence goes on from NC_083228.1 coordinate 7,350,382, forward strand.
TTAATACTCCACAGACACCCCTCTGCCCACCACCCAAGTTATTTCAGGATATCCAGTCGGTGTGCTTAGAATGTCTTACCCCTGAGAAGTTGTACCACCTGAATTGCATGATGAACATACAAAGAAAAAAATCTTTTCCTATTTATGTGAAAACAAAACATACATGTGACTGTTTTGTCTAGTTTGGAATTCTCTTTCCCACCAGTTATTTTTTTTTCCAGGCTAACACTACTCACCACGTCATACGAGAAGCAAGACAAGGTTTTTTTTGTATTTTTTATAATTTTATTTCATTAAAAAACCCATATAATGGGGGGAGGGGGAACTGGCAAAGGAAAGAAGTGATAAAACTCACATAGAAAAGGCAACTACCATACTTCTGCTATTAGGGGCAATAAGCCAGCACATAACCCCAGCAGAGAAACTGTTAGTGACCATATACTCAGATATCAAAGTGTGCATTAGATGGAATAATCTCATTTTCGGCTAAATATTGCAGAATCAGGAGCCAAGGATCTACAAAGATGTTGTTCATATAGTCAGAGGAGTGAGAGTTTACCATCAGTGATCTTTCCCATCCCAAATTGTGCCCACAGTTTATCAAACCATAGCTCTGAAATTGGATCTTCCTTGGCTTTCCATATGGAAGCAATGGCTAACCTTGCCGCCGCCAGTAAGGCAGAAATAATAACCTTCTTACCCTTATTTGGGGAGAAGTCGGGCCACAGTTCTAGCAGGGCTAGATCCAAGGGAAGAGGGATGACCTGACCTGTTATTCTACCAATCCTAGCGAAGACGTCTTGCCAGAATCCCTGGATGATGGGGCAGTCCCACCAGAAGTGCCGGAAGATGCCCACTTGGCAGCATCCCTTCCAACATAATGGGCTGATGCTCTTATTTATCTTATCTTATGTAACTTAGAGCAGCGGTCTCCAACCTTTTTGGCACCAGGGACTGGTTTCGTGGAAGATAATTTTTCCACGGACTGTGGTGGGGTAATGGTTTGGGGATGATACAATTGTGTACTTTTTTTCTTTTATTACATTGCACAGAGTGGTAAAACTGTAGTACTGCAGTCTGAGTTCTCTGCTCATGACCTGAGTTCGATCCCAGCGGAAGCTGGTTCAGGTTGCCAGCTCCAGGTTGACTCAGCCTTCCATCCTTCCAAGGTCGGTAAAATGAATACCCAGCTTGCTGGGGGGAAAGTGTAGAGGACTGGGGAAGGCAATGGCAAACCACCCCGTAAAAAGTCTGCCGGGAAAACGTTGTGAAAGCAACGTCACACCAGAGTTGGAAATGACTGGTGCTTGCACAGGGGACCTTTCCTTTCCCAGCAGACTTTGAGCCCCGTGGCGCGAAGTGGTAAAGCTGCAGTACTGCAGTCAGAGCCCTCTGCTCACGACCTGAGTTCAATCCCAGCGGAAGCTGGTTCAGGTCGCCGGCTCCAGGTTGACTCAGCCTTCCATCCTTCCGAGGTCGGTCAAATGAGGACCCAGCTTGCTGGGGGGAAAGTGTAGCTGACTGGGGAAGGCAATGGCAAACCACCCCATAAAAAAGTCTGCCGTGAAAATGTCGCACTGCAACATCACCCCAGAGTTGGAAACCGCTGGTGCTTGCACAGGGGACTCTTTTCTTTAATATATAATGAAATCATTCTACAACGCACCCTAATGTAGAATCAGTGGGAGTCCTGAGCTTGTTTTCCTGCAACTGGACGATCCCACCTGGGGGTGACAGGAGACAGCGACACTCCTGTGTGACCTGATTTGCACTCCAGTCTGGTGCCGCCGCTGATCTGACAGGGGACAGAGTTCAGGCGGTGGTGTGAGCAGGAGTGGCTTTAGGTACTCATTTGCCTTCCACTCGCCTCCTCTGTAGCTCGGCTGCTAACAGGCCACGGACTGCTACCGGTCCGTGGCCTGGGGGGGTCAGGGACCCCTGACTTAGAGGAACTGTAGTAGCACCTGGTCTGCATCTTAGAAGCCTGGAGCTGAATACATATTTATTTATTTAATCTGATTTGTAGTCCACCCTTCCCGTAGAACAGGCTCAGGGCGGGTTACATCATAAAAACAGTCAACGGTAAAAACAGTAAAAGACCAATTTAAACTATATAAAATTTTGCACTCACCCTTACGCCGCTCTCACGTCCGTCTTCTCCGCGTCGCGTCCTCCCGATTTCCCACTATTTGCGCCGGGGCTGCAGCAGACATCGCGGGTTTTGCGCAGCAAAGGACGCAACGTGGAGAAGACGGACGTGAGAGCGGTGTAAGGTGAGTGCAAAATCAGCCAGAGACAAAGATAGCAGATTCCACCTCACAGACAAGGCCTCGTGTCCACGCCCAGCAGGTCTTACAGTGCTAGGATGGAATGACGGGGGGAGGCCAGTAACAAGTGACGTCCATTGCCTTAGCTGAAAGCCTGGCGAAAGAGCTCTGTTTCACAGGCCCTGCGGAATTGAAGCAGATCCTGCAGGGCCTGGATCTCCAGGGGGAGCTCATCTCACCAGGCGGGGGCCATGGCTAAAAAGGCCCTGGCCCTCGTCAAGTCCAGATGGACATCCCTGGGGCCATTTTGTTTACCAATTCCTCCTTGTGCGAGCTCTCAGGGTCCCCAAGAGCAGCATTCAGTGGGCTACAGTGGAAGGGGTGAAGCGGGAAAGTGTCCGTGCGCCCACTGGACATGTTGGCTTGAACCTCCAATACAGATGCCCACCACGTTCTGATCCCATTGTTTTCCCATACTCTACACCTGGGCGGCAAAAGGCCTCCTAAGTGCTCACTCAACTTTGGGGCACTTTTATTCCAAATATTGCCTGAGCTGTTTGCAACAGGGAACTGCCTATAAGGTAAATAGAATGGAAACGCCATTTGTTAAGACAAAACCAAGGGGAAGCTCTTGATTCCCAAGGTTCTGTTTAAAAACTTATGTTTCTCTAGCTAGCTGAATTATTTAATGACACAATTTACATCGTCGACAACAGCATAGCACGGTGTGTGCCCAGTTTTCGGGCTGATGTGGCTCAGTGGAAGGGCATCTGCTTGGTATGCAGAAGGTTCCGGATTGAGCTAAAAGGATCAACGTAGGTGATGCAAAAGACCTCTCTCTGCCTGAGATCCTGGAGAGCCGGTGCCAGTCTGAGTAGACAATACTGACTTTGATAGACCAAAGGTAGGGTTGCCAAGTCCAATTAAAGAAAAATCTGGGGACTTTGGGGGCGGAGCCAGGAGACATTGGGGGTGGAGCCAGGAACAAGGGTGTGACAAGCATAATTGAACTCCAAGGGAGTTCTGGCCATCACATTTAAAGGGACAGAACACCTTTTAAAATGCCTTTCTTCCATAGGAAATAATGAAGGATAGGGGCACCATCTTTTGGTGCTCATAGAATTGGACCCTCTGGTCCAATCGTTTTGAAACTTGGGGGGCATTTTGGAGAGAGGCACTAGATGCTATACTAAAATTTTGGTGCCTCTACCTCAAAAAATAGACCCCCCAGAGCCCCCAATACCCACGGATGAATTCCCTATTATTCCCTATGGGAATCGTTCTCTATAGGGAATAATAGAGTGCCCAGTAGACATTTCCCTCCCCCCCCACGCTTTCTAAAGGGGGAGAGGGCCTCCAAACCTGGGAATCCCCTGCCCCCTTCCTCTCTCACACACACAAATACTTACCAGATCTTCTTCCGGAGAAGTCTTGCTGTGAAAACGAAAGCAAAAGAAAGGGAGGGGCCGTTCTCCCAAGCCCTTCCTGCTTCCTGCCCAGCCTTAAAGGGGCATACATTTTACAAACGGCTCAGGAGCTCTATAATAACATGAAGCCTACAGGTATGTTCTCCCCCCCCCTCCACCCCCACCCCCCGCTTCCCGATTTTTGAAGAGCGGGAGATGAGGCTGCGAACCCAGGGGTCTCCCGCCAGAGTGGGAGGATTGGGAAGCCTAACCAAAGGACTGACTCAGTATGAGGCAGCTTCATGCGTTCATATGGGATATGCTTTCCCTTTGCACTCTCGCATGCTCAGAGTAACAAAGATTGAGTCCAGTGGCATCTTCAAGACCACCAAATTTTATTCTGGGTAGAAGCTTTCATGTGCATGCACTCTTCTCCAGATACAGCGGGCAGGCACATGAAAGCTTCTACCCAGAATACAACTTCGTTTGCCTTAAAAGGTGCCACTGGACTCAAATTCTGTTGCTTCATACTAACACAGTGACCTACTTGAATCTTCCTTTTCATGCGTGCATGCACACAGCAGTCAGTTTGGTGTAGTGGTTAAGTGTGCGGACTCTTACGTGGGAGAACTGGGTTTGATTCCCCACTCCTCCACTTGTAGCTGCTGGAATGGCCTTGGGTCAGCCATAGCTCTCTTATCTGGGAGAACCGGGTTTGATTCCCCACTCCTCCACTTGCACCTGCTGGAATGGCCTTGGGTCAGCCAGAGCTCTCTTATCTGGGAGAACCGGGTTTGATTCCCCACTCCTCCACCTGCACCTGCTGGAATGGCCTTGGGTCAGCCATAGCTCTCTTATCTGGGAGAACCGGGTTTGATTCCCCACTCCTCCACTTGCAGCTGCTGGCATGGCCTTGGGTCAGCCAGAGCTCTCTTATCTGGCAGAACAGGGTTTGATTCCCCACTCCTCCACTTGCACCTGCTGGCATGGCCTTGGGTCAGCCAGAGCTCTCTTATCTGGCAGAACAGGGTTTGATTCCCCCCTCCTCCACTTGCACCTGCTGGCATGGCCTTGGGTCAGCCAGAGCTCTCTTATCTGGGAGAACCGGGTTTGATTCCCCACTCCTCCACTTGCAGCTGCTGGAATGGCCTTGGGTTAGCCATAGCTCTCTTATCTGGGAGAACCGGGTTTGATTCCCCACTCCTCCACTTGCAGCTGCTGGAACGGCCTTGGGTCAGCCAGAGCTCTCTTATCTGGGAGAACCGGGTTTGATTCCCCACTCCTCCACTTGCAGCTGCTGGAATGGCCTTGGGTCAGCCAGAGCTCTCTTATCTGGGAGAACCGGGTTTGATTCCCCACTCCTCCACTTGCAGCTGTTGGCATGGCCTTGGGTTAGCCAGAGCTCTCTTATCTGGGAGAACTGGGTTTGATTCCCCACTCCTCCACTTGCAGCTGCTGGAATGGCCTTGGGTCAGCCAGAGCTCTCTTATCTGGGAGAACCGGGTTTGATTCCCCACTCCTCCACTTGCAGCTGCTGGAAGGGCCTTGGGTCAGCCAGAACTCTCTTATCTGAAAGAACCGGGTTTGATTCCCCACTCCTCCACTTGCACCTGCTGGAATGGCCTTGGGTCAGCCATAGCTCTTGCAGGAGTTGTCCTTGAAACGGCAGCTTCTGGGAGAGCTCTCTCAGCCCCACCCACCTCACAGGGTGTCTGTTGTGGGTGGGGGGGAGGAAGGTGGAGGAGATTGTGGCCGCTCTGAGACTCCGAGATTCAGAGTATAGGGCGGGATATAAAGCCAATATCTTCTTCTTCTTCCCAGAATACAACTTTATTGGCCTTAAAATGACTCAAACTTTGCTTGATCGCTTCACACCAACACGGCGGCTCGCCTGAAACCACCTACATGCTCTGAATGTTTTACTCATTTTTTTTCTTTCTTGGCAAGCACTGGTGGTTTCAGCATGCAACAGCAAACTGTGGTTTGACAGATCCAGGCGGGAAGCCGCGTTGACCTGACGCAGCGGAAGAAAGCTGGAGCCTAGGGGCACTTTGAAGACCAACACACTTGTATTATGTTTTATTTAATTATTACTATTTTACTATTCTTGGATAAGAAACAGGAAGGGGATCTGAGCATACAAGGGAGAGGGGGAAGCGAGGGCTGGGCACATTAATTCTGAACTGGCCACATCCGTGTACTAATATGCAGAGAAAGGACACCGGATACCAGCAGAGAACCTGGAATGGCATTTTTGAAAACGTTCATTCAGCGCTGGTTCCAGGATCCTGGGCAGGACAGAGGAACCCTTCAACAAGCCTCTGTAAACCTGAAAAGCCGGGCATGCAAACTGAGAATGGTCTGCGACAGTCTCAGGTACTCTCCGCAAAACGAGAATGGGACCATCGTGGTCGAAATGGACCCTTTGCCACTTCAAAAGCCCAGGCTAGTTCAAGCTCATCAGATCTTGGAAGTTAAGCAGGGTCAGCCCTGGTCGCCGTCTAGATGGGAGACTTCCAGGGAAGTCCAGGGCTGCTGCACAGAGGCGGGCAATGGCAAGCCCACTCTGAACATCCGCCTGACCAGGATGGTCCAGACTATTCTGATCTCATCAACTCTCAGAAGCTAAGCAGGGTCGGCCCTGGTGGGTGCTTGGATGGGGGACCACCAAGGAAGTCCAGGGTCTCTACAAAAAGGCAGGCAATGGCAAACCACCTCTGTTCACCTCTTGCCTTGAAAACCCTACGGGGTCACCATAAGTCAGTTGCGACTTGACAGCACCTTCTGCAACTACCAAATGCCCGCCATCTTCTGGAACCCTTCTGAGGCCAGCTGTATCCTCTAGGTTAGGGGTGTCAAGCATGCAGTCCAGGGGGGCGAATCAGGCCCCTGAAGGGCTCCTATCAAGCCCTCCAGCAACTGGCTGTCATCTGCTTCCTTCTCCCTATATCTTACTTCCTTCTGCATCACAGCTTGCTTTGCAAGGCTTGCTCAATTGCACAGGAGCTCCAGAGCAAAACCTCTATTTTCTCCATTGGCTGAAGCTCCTCCCTTGGGCTTGTTTTTCCAGGCTCTCTCAATCACACAGCAGAGCTACTGAGCCAAGCCTCTCTTCCTTCTATTACCTGAGGGTCCTCCCTTGCCCAGTCCCCTGGGGAAGGAAGGAAAGAGCCAGAGCTTCCTTTGCCCAGTTCCCTGGATCCCATGGGAGAAATACAAAGAAAGCACCTTTAAGACCCATGAGTGCTCAGGTTTTAAGCATGTTTTAAGCTTTTTAATATATATATATATATATATATTTGTGTTTTTCTGTGTCCTTTATAAAGTTTATATTTCTACTACCTAATCTTAAATAGGTACACACATGGCTCGGCCCAACCCAACATGGCCCGGCCCAACAAGATCTCGTTTATGTCAGATCTGGCCCTCATAACAAATGAGTTTGACACCCCTGCTCTAGGTAGCTGCCTTACTGAAGATACACTCAAAGAGTTGGGTGCTTAGAATCATAGAACTGGAAGGGACCCCCAGGGCCATCTAGTGAGTCCAATCCCCTGCACAATGCAGGAAACTCACAAATACCTCCCCCTAAATTCACAGGATCTTCATTGCTGTCAGGTGGCCATCCAGCCTCTGTTTAAAAACCTCCAAGGAAGGAGAGCCCACCATCTCCCGAGGAAGCCTGTTCCACTGAGGAACCGCTCTAACGGCCAGGAAGTTCTTCCTAATGTTGAACCAGAGACTCTTGTGATTTAATTTCAACCTGTTGGTTCTGGTCCTACTTTCTGGGGCCACAGAAAACAATTCCACACCATCCTCTAGAATGACAGCCCTTCAAGTACTTGAAGATGGTAATCACATCACCTCTCAGCTGCCTCCTCTCCAGGCTAAACATGCCCAGCTCCTTTAACCTTTCCTCCTTGGACTTGGTCTCCAGACCCCTCACCATCTTCGTCGCCCTCCTCTGAACCCGTTCCAGTTTGTCTATATCCTTCTTAAAACGTGGTGCCCAAAACTGAACACAATCCTCCAGGTGAGGTCTCACCAGAGCAGAGTAAAGCAATCCGTTGCTTGGGGCAAAGGAATCTCTCTTTCTCAGGAGGACTGATTGTCCTCCTTTCTGGAATGTTCTGCTGCTCCTCTTCACCTGCCTGGAGTGCTTACTCATTAGTAGATCTGCAAGAAGGGAGGGTTTGCAAACTATGCTGGAGCCTTTCCCAACCGGCTTAGCTAGAGACAGTATTTCATCAGAAGTTTTTGGTGCAGAGTGATAAGTAAAACACTTCCACGGTGGTGTTTTTAAAACAGTTCCAAGCCAATTCATGCTGTGGCAGATCCCCCTGATACAAGCCGGTAATCCTAGCACGACTATTGTATTCCACCCGAATTACTAAACAAGCAATATTCTTGTCATTTGATGTCAGGACACGGTAATTTCAAATGCTGCGGATCACAGAGAATCTGCAGGTATTTGGCACCAGAATCTGCCAAACATGTGATTCTTGTGACCGCAAGGTGAGGATTTGCATTCAGCGCAGCTTCTGTCTTTGGCATCAAGGGGAATAAACTGGTCAAGGTTTGAAAATGCCCACCTGAACAAAGGTGTGAAAAAAACTGGGAGGCATGCTCAATTTTTAAAATCCTTTTTTTCTGGAAAAAGCCCAAAGAATTGAAGAAGAAGATATTGGATTTATATCCCGACAACAGACACCCTGTGAGGCGGGTGGGGCTGGAGAGGGCTCTCCCAGCAGCTGCCCTTTCAAGGACAACCTCTGCCAGAGCTATGGCTGACCCAAGGCCATGCTAGCAGGTGCAAGTGGAGGAGTGCGGAATCAAACCCGGTTCTCCCAGATAAGAGTCCGCACACTTAATCACTACACCAAACTGGCTCTGAAAGATAGGATCTTTCAGGACTGATTCTGAGTGGAGAAATAAGTTTGCGTTATACTAGTATTTTTCAAGGATATGCCATTTATTGGGATGGAATGAGAGAGACACAAAATAGTATGGATCCAGTACTTAATTTTAGCTACAGTTAGTTTGACCACACATGAAGCTTTTTATACCGAACCAGACCATTAGCCTATCAAGGTCAATACTGCCTACTCTGATTAGCAGCAGCTCTCCAGGGTCTCAGACAGAGGTCTTTCCCTTCACCTGCTATCTCAATGTTTCCCAACCAGTGTGTCAGGAACCAAAAGTGGGTGGTGAAACCCAGGGGTGGAATTCTAGCAGGAGCTCCTTTGCATATTAGGCCACAGCCTCATGGTGTAGCCAATCCTCCAAAAGCTTACAAGGTTCTTTTTTGTAGGCTCTTAAAGGATTGGCTACATCGGGGGGGGGGGGGGGTATGGCCTAAAGAAATTCTTGCTAGCATTCCACCCCTGGTGAAACCTCTGAAAGCAGGTGACGGACCAACCCCTCCTAATGACCACTCCTGCTCCCTGCAACATCCGTTCCTCTCCTCATCCTCCTTAACATCTTACACCTCTGTTTTCCACCTCCCTCTGTGACACTTAAGGGGCAACTAGTTACTTTAGGGCAGTAGCTGAAAGGAGGGGGAAATGGAATGCCACTTGTTTGGGGACAGCTGCTCCCTTTGCGCAATGTTTGTAGCTTGCTGAACTACATCTTGGTTGGCCACTGCAGAAAACACAGTGCTGGATGAGATGAGGTGCCAAAAAACCCTCAGACGGGCCTTGGATGGGTCACCATATCAAGCAAATTTCTACTTCTGGGTCGCCACACCAAAGAGGTTGGGAACACTGTATTATCTGATTTTTTTTTTCCCACCTGGAGATGCCGGGGGTTGAACTTGGGACCTTCTGCATGCCAAACAGGTGCTCCACCACTTAGCCACAGCCCCTCCCCATTGTGATCAGCCTGATCCTATACATATGTACACAGTTCCCATAGAGTTTCATAGAATCACAGTGTTGGAAGGGACCTCCAGGGTCATTTAGTCCAACACCCTGCACAATGCAGAAAAGTCACAAATATCTCCCCCTAAATTCACAGAATCTTCATTTCTGTCAGATGGCCATCTAGCCTCTGTTTAAAAACCTCCAAGGAAGGGGAGCCCACCACCTCCCAAGGAAGCCTGTTCCACTGAGGAACTGCTTTAACAGTCAGGAAGTTCTTCCTAATGTTGAGCCGGAAACTCTTTTGATTTAATTTCAACCCACTGGATCTGTTCCTACCTTCTGGGGCCACAGAAAACAATTCCACACCATCTTCTATATGACAACCCTTCAAGTACTTGGTGATCGTATCACCTCTCAGCCGCCTCCTCTCCAGGCTAAACATCCCCAGCTCCTTCAACCTTTCTTCATAGGACTTGGTCTCCAGACCCCTCACCATCTTTGTCACCCTCCTCTGGACATGTTCCAGCTTATCTATATCCTTCTTAAAATGTGGTGCCCAAAACTGAACACAATACTCCAGGTGAGGTCTTACCGGAGCAAAGTGATACCATCACTTCACGTGATCTGGACACTATACTTCTGTTGATGTCCAGTTTTATTCCCATGTTAACATGCACAGAATCACAAGTGGTGCATGGTGATGTTGTATGAACGGAGAATTTGATATCCAACACAAATCAGAGACTTTTGTTTTTGAAGTGTTTTTCCATCTGACCAGAATCCAAAGACCTATGTAAGGCTCTCAGGGTTTTTTGTCTCTAAATGAAATTTCCCCACACCTATCTACACACACACAATATCACAAATCACTTAGGAAACTCCCTCCATTCATCACAAGGAATGTCTGGTGCTCTCCACAAAATCTCAGCCTCTGGAGGGCACACAAAACTAGTTGTACAGTTTTCTTGATTCAGATTATTCTTTCTAAACCCAGGCAGAAAGTCTGTTTTGTTTAACACAATACACAGTTTCTGTTTTCAACTTCTATTTTTCCAGTGTTCTCCATGGGCTAAAGCTAATATATTAGGATTTAGCAGCCTGCCACTCTGTCTCTCACACTAGGGGAATCAGGAATGGTTGCTTTAATAAAAGGAATGCATTTGTGCTTCCCTTGCAGTTATGAAAATTAAAGCTCTCTGTACTAAGTTCCAAAGAATGCATTTGATGTTCCCAAAGTTAATAATAAATTAAGAATGGCATGTATTTTCACTTCTGATTTTCAAGGAAGGAAGAGAAAGAAAGAAAGAAAGAAAGAAAGAAAGAAAGAAAGAAAGAAAGAAAGAAAGAAAGAAAGAAAGAAAGAAAGAAAGAAAGAAAGAAAGAAAGAAAGAAAGAAAGAAAGAAAGAAAGAAAGAAAGATCCAGAATTGGGACTGGGGTCATATATTGCCCACAACTCTGTCCTCCTTCCAGCTTCCCTAAACAGCCAAGCAACAGCTCTCTAACCTTCCTCATGGACTTCTAAATGCAAACTGCCCTCAGATGGGTAGAAAAGCTACTCCAAGTTGATGGTGGTGAAGCGGCAGCCAACTTCTGGCAACCCCGTAGGGTTTCAAGGCAAGAAACGTTCAGAGGTGGTTTGCCACTCCTTAACTCTGCACAGCAACCTTGGACTTCCTTGGCGAACTCCCATCCAAGTATGAACCAGAGCTGACTCCACTTGGCTTCCAAAATCCAATGAGATTGGACTAACCTGGGACTTCCAGGTCAGGTTGCAATCCAAGTTACGCTGTCTGCATTGGTCTGAAAATCCCCACTCACTCCACCACTACTTCCCAGAAGAGAATTGGCAAGCACAGAAGTTTCAAGAGTGTGAGAGTACTGTCTCACAGGGGGGATGTCTCCAGTTTTACTCTTTTAAGGGATTTCCCACAGTTCCCAGATAACCCTCCATGCCAAATCTTCCCTCTTTGAGATTTGGGACCCCATTTTCCTCCATTAGCTGCCAAGTCAAAATCTTTCTTCTTCTTTCCTTTTCACATTCTGGCATCACTTTGCCCCAAACCATCATCGTTCCCTTGACAAGAGAGAGCACGAAGCACAGATTTTGTCTTATTCTTCCCCCCACCATAAGGATGACAATAGAACCGGAGGTCAACAAAGCCAACCGCCCACCCTAAATTATGGCAATGCTCTTGACACATTTAGAGGTATTAACTCTTGGTTTTGATTTATAACTTCTGGTCACAAAACTAAAGCTACGAGAAGTCATAATGTGAAAAGCAGAAATTATGAGCAGTCAGAATACATTTTCTAAGCATATTAAGTGACTTCTGTTTTTGAGGTTTCCCACACATGCCCCATCATGGATGCTTCCACAACTCTATGATTTACGAAAACAATTTATTTTTAATGAAATTCTCCTGGCAACCCATCTTCAAGGTAGCACGCGGGGCAACTTACAAAATTACACGCTCTTACTAGAAACCACATCATAATCTAAAACCAGAGTTGCCAACCCTCCGATCTCATGTGCCACAACCACTTGGAGCAGCAGCAGCAGAAAAATCCTTTTAAGTGGTTGTCAGGTCATCTGAGTGACATCACTTCCAAGAAAAACATGTAAATCACATAAATCCTCTCTAGGAATTGCTGGAAACTCTATGGTAAAACCGCAGCGTTTGCAGAGATTCCTAGGGAGGTTTGGCATCATTTCCAGATTCTCCTGGAAGTGACATCACACCAAAGCAAACACTCCAGCACCCCAGTCTTCAACTGGTTGCCAGGCCAATTCTGTCTAAAACCCAGGAAGCCCTTGGTCCATCTAGTCCAGTGGCTGCCTACACTGAGTAGCCATAACAGCTCAGGATCTCTAACAAGGAACCTTCTTGATTGTACTACTTGAGACTCTAGGCCCATGCTAATGCAGACTGAGCTATGGGTCTCCCATTTTAACAGCACCAGCCTTTGACAGCAAACATAACACCACTGGAGAAAATAGCAACCCATGGTCCTGACATCAGACCAGCTTTCCATTTCTCCCTTTTTGCCTTTTTTTTAAAAAAAAAACAGGGAGGAAAGAGCAGGTTAGGATAGCCGGAGCTTCACCGCCTAGCTGTGCCCAACCATAGCTTGTTGACTCAGATATCCCCATCCAAGGGAGACCCCGGAGGCAAGCTGCCCTCTCCAGTGGCTGCCTCAGGCAGAGAAGGCTTTTCAAACAGAACTTCTGTGCCCAGAAAGGAAAAAGGAACGGCGAGAAGCCCAACAGCGGAATCATTTCCCAGCAGGGAAACAATATTATCCTCTCGGTATGACTCGCTATATGGGACCAGTAACAGACGAGCAGTGAGGAAGAGAGAGATGGCAAGGACCGTGGGAAGAATTTTGGTAAGTATGTAAGGAGTATGTAAGGTGGAGGAAGGGAAAGAACCTCGAGATCCATCAGGGTTGGGGGTCCCAAACTGCCACTAAGGGCTGTAAGAGAGCTTCCCTCAGGCACTGGAAAGGCATCTACAGTTGTCCCCGCTTATGGACTATGGGAAGAAGAAGCTGGGTTGTGGTCGTGAAGGTGGACCTGAATAGACCTGAAATGGAACCCAACCAACTGGCCTGTAGTTGATGAAGAACTTAACTCAGCTGATGAAGAACCTAACTCAGTCTGAAGCAGCTGACAGGAACCGACCCTCTCAAGGCCCCTATCCTGATGGTTCTACCAGCAGATCATTTGCTCCATGAAATCTGATGAGAAAGCAAGTACCTCACTTTCCCACAACCAAAGCTAGAAGGAGAGAACAAAAAGGAAGAGGAAAAATGTATTTCCTACCTCCCTAAAGGAATGATGGGAATAACCCACTGAGATGTCCTCTGCCTCAGAGGGAGAACATCACAGTAGTCACACTTAGGATCTGAGGTACAATATCATCAACATTTTCCTAGACATATTCTAGGAGGAACAGGACATATTCTAGGAGGAACTTGTTATTAATGTTGGTGACGTTGACCAAACACACATGAAGCTGCCTTTTACTGAATCAGACCTTCAGTCCATCAAAGTCAATATTGTCTACCCAGACTGGCAGTGGCTCTCCAACGTTTCAGGCAGAGGTCTTTCCCATCATCTACTGCCTGGTGGTTTTAACTGGAGATGTCAGGGACTGAACCTGGGGCCTTCTGCATGCCAAGCAGATGCTCTATCACTGAGCCATGGCCTCTCTCCACTAGAAGGTGACTTGTACTGACTCAGACTTTTGTTCTATCATGGTCAGTTCTGTCTACTGAGACTGACAGCAGCTTTCCAGGGTCTCCAATAGAGAGTCCTTTCAACCGGAGATGCTGAGGATCGAACCAGGGACCTTCTGCATGTCAGGCAGATGTTCTGCCACTCAGCCACGACTCCTCCCCCGTTCTTCTACATGGCTATACGGCTGTAGGATGAGAAAGCATACCTAAATGGGATTTACCACACAATGAAACATTGCCACACATGCAAACCCGCTTCTCCTCCTGGAGGACAATACAGGTTGACTTGGATCGCCTTTCCCATTGATTTCCCTGTTTACCGAAGGCTTTGCTCGTCTCGTATCTCAGAACTGTTTGCTTTTGATATCACAAAGCCTGCCCGGTGACCGAAAGCAAACTTTACGAGGGCCGCCCAGAAGGAGTATCAGGTTCGCTTTACTCAGCTCTCCTTGCCTGACCCAGAAGTTCCGCTCTCCTGGCTCCCCACAGCCTTATACACCAACAGGCCATCCCATGGAAAGGATCGAGAATACAGGACAAGGCAGCCAACGTTACGTACAGAAGAGAGCACCAGACGACGACAACAGACAGGCCGCCGCAATGCAGCCGAAGGAACCAAAACAATGCAATACATTGAGAAAGAAATGCCACAGACAGATGGGAAGAAACGACACCTGGAGGACACCCACGGGTAGCAGGAAATGCTCGAGGCTGGATTCACAGAGAGAGGCCGAATAACCTCCCGAACAAAAGCCGACTTGAGAAGATTTTGGAGAGATGGGACCGTAACAACAACGGCAGAGCACTCTTCACGTTCAAAGCCTATAATATAGCGGGTTCAACGCAATGGAGAGGCGAGGTGATAATGATTATAGCTCTTTTTATTCAGCACAGCATAGTATAGGGCTGCACTCTAAGACTGCCTACTGGGCCAACTATATATACACTCAAGGTTCCCGCGCTAGCATGCTATTGGACCATTCAAGCCAGCAGGGAGCTTGTGATTGGAGCAGGGCAGCCGGGATTCGGATCCTACTGCTTATTGTTCCCGAGTCCCCAAGCTCAGTCCTACAGGCTCCAATGAGCCAGGCAGGAACGCCACTAAATATACACACAACAGTTCACATACGCAACAAAGCCCTTCCCATAAATTATCTTGCAGACCACGGGTCCCAAACAGGATGCCTACAGCTACCATGGCTCCTCCCCACACCTTCCCTTGTGCCCCCAAGTGCTTTTTGGAAAAGTGGGTGGGCCTTCTATTCAGCAAGGCTTCAGACCGGCCACGGGAGATCTGACGGGCTGTGCACATTTGCAGAAAACGTTGCTTTGGCGGCAGCTGCCCCCACCCCACGAGGAGCTTCACTGCGCGGCCGAAGGTGGGCTGCAGCAGCCACTCGGTGGTCGGCTCCTCCTCCTCGTGGCAGCTATTTCATGGCGGCCGTTTTGCAGCTGCCCCCACCGCGCCGTGGCAGAATTCCAAAGGTGCCCACAGGCTCAAATACGTGGGGGATCCCACCGTAGTTTATTCCAACAGCCCTGTAAAGCGAGGCAACATTATCGTAACCACTGTCGTGTGCCAGCCGGGCAGAGATAATTCTGACGGGGCAGAAGACTCTTCAGAAGAAGAATGGGCTCGTGAAGAAAGCCCCAACCCGCAGCCAGTTACAGACTTCCGCGCTACCAGCCAACAACTCGCAGCCTAATAGCAGTATCCTCAGGGCCGGATTAACGATTAGGCCAAGTGGGCACTGGCCTATGCGCCCCCACACCTTTAGGGGCCCCGAGCTGGCTCCCCCTCCCCACCACCGTTCCCCCCCCCCCTGCTTGCAGCCCTCCCAGCCTGCACACGCAGCCAGCAACTGAGCCACTCTAGGCTTGACTTGCCTGGTGCGGTGGCTGCTGGCATATATGAACATATGAAGCTGCCTTATACTGAATCAGACCCTTGGTCCATCAAAGTCAGTACTGTCTACTCAGACTGGCAGCGGCTCTCCAGGGTCTCAAGCTGAGGTTTTTCACACCTTTTTGCCTGGACCCTTTTTTTGCCTCTCTCTGCCTTTCACCCCCAAAGCTTTGTCCAGGGGGCTTTTGAGAAGGTGGCTGCAGCGGGGGCTGCACTGAGGGCGGTGGGGCGAGCGCTCCGACTCTGAGATCATTTGTGAGGGACCCCGCAAGACTTTGACTACCTAGGGGCCTCCATGGGGTTTAATCCGGCACTGAGTATCCCAGCTGTACAGCCCCATGGCCCGGTATCCAAATGGTTCAAGCTGCCAAATTACCTACACTGCGTTCAACTTGAGAGCTAGACTCTGACCATGCTCATGCGCTAACTTAGCTGACACACATCTAGTTTGTTCTCAGATACCCAGCATCTAGTGCAGGGGTGTCGAACTCATTTAGTATGAGGGCCAAACTGACAGAAATGAGACCTTGTTGGGCCTGGCCAGGTGTGTCATAAAATGCAATGCCAGGTAGCAGAGAGATAAACTTTATAAAGCACACAAACACATTTAAAAAAAAATTAAAGTAAAACATGATTAAAACATTCAAACTGGTTGGTCTTAAAGCTGCTTTCTTTGTACCACTCCCATGCAATCCAGGTTCTCTCAATTGCACAGCAAAGCTACTGAGCCATGCCTCTCTTCCTTCTATTGGCTGAGGCTCCTCCCCCTCCTGGTCCCTTGGGGAAGTAAGGAAAGAGCCAGAGCTCCCTTTGAAGCAAGCTATCTCTCCCCCCCCCACTTCCTCCCTAAGAGAGGAGCCTCAGCCAATGGAGAGAATAGAGGCTTTGCTCGGTAGCTCCTGTGCGATTGAGCAAGCCTGGCAAAGCAACCTGTAATACAGAAGGAAGCAAGAGAGAGGGAGAAGGAAGTAGATGACAGCCAGTTGCTTGGGGGCCCAATAGGAGCCCTCTGGAGGCCTCATTCTGCCCCCAGGCCACATGTTTGACACCCCTGATCTAGTGTGTTTCCCAACACCCATGCTGTTTGACACCCCTGATCTAGTGTGTTTCCCAACACCCATGCTGGGGGAGGGGGGCGCTAAGGTTGAGAGCAGCTTGCCTAGAGAGTTCACGGCAAGACTTGAACCTGAGACCTGGCAGCCTTCTTCTGCAGCCACTCTGCTGCAACAACTTCAACCAGTCTTTTTTGTGCATGGAAATAAAGCTTCTGAAAAAAATAAGCACGATTCCCACAAACAGAGCAAAGTTAAAATCCTGCAACCAGGCACTGAGAAGCATTCCTCTCCCTTTGTGCAGCAGCTTGGTTTTGTTCCTCATAAAGAGAAAGCAAGGGTCTTCAAGGCACACCAAGGCCGGAGCTGGGAATATGTTTCAGCCGCACAGACATCAGCCCTTGCCCTTCTTTGCTAGTCTTTGCTCTCCACCGTCCCCATGAGCTGGCTCTTCCTTTCGGACAAAAGGCCAAGATTGTTAAGGCCCCAAATCCTGTGCCCAAGATAAAGTCCCGCACTCGAGCTGGGCTTGTGACTGAATGACCCACACTGTACACACCTCCTTCATCTGCTCGAAGAGATTGCTGGGAGGAACAGTGTATCTAGTGCAAGGGTAAATATTGAGAAAGGCACTCCTGCCGAGTCCCAAGATGCAAAGGTCGAAATGGGCCCCTTCTACGGAGCCTGCAAACTGAATCGCAAGCCAGCAAGTCGATCCTTCAGAGGTGGCAAAATCTGGAATGGCAAGAGAAGAATATTGTTTGCTGGGCCACATTCTTGCACTAGTTGGATTTCTAGCTTTTAAGGGCAACCTGCAATTGTATCATGTTAGCGCACTGTGTTCTCAAATTGTACTACTTTGGGGATAGCGAATTTCATTGTCATAGTCTGCTTTGAAACGTGACATGTCGTTCCTAATTACAGATGTGAAATGCCTAAGAGTTTAGTTACCCTGGGGTATCTCTTTAATTCTGTAGTCACACATTTACCCCAAGGCTCCATTGTGTTTCAGATCCTTCAGAACAGGCAACAGACCAGTGAAAAGATTTCCACAAGTTAATAAATAAACTGCCACCTTTTGCACCCACCACGTTTCCAAGCAGCTCTTTAAAGGGAAATCCCACAGTAAGCAAGGCTACAAGTCAGTGGTGGGAAAGCCCAGGTGAAAATAATAAATATTTATTCCATTTATACAAAAAAGCAAGAGTCCAACAGGAGGTTTTGCAAATCACTGCTCGCTTCTTCAGACTGACACGGCTACTCATCTTTATTTATGTTATTGATGGTGAGTTTTTCTTTCCGACATCCAGTTACACAGTGGAAGGGAATGAAATCAACAGGATGGAACAGCACGTAATAAATGCAATAGGCTTATGACTGCAGAAGTCTGAAACAAAGCATAAATATTTGCATGACGTATTTATTAATGAAATTTTTAACATCCCACCTCTCCACGTGGTTTAAGGCAGCTTGCAATAATGGTTGAAAACATTTTTCAGTTAAAAGCCAAAAATCAGTTAGTAAACTTCAAATCTTCCCCCCACCACACACACACACACACACATAGAGAGAGAGTACTATAGGCCTTTCTCTTCATTAAAGTATCTTCCTAACCATTTTCTTATAAGAAAGAAGAGATTGGATTTATATCCTGCCTTTCATTTGGAGGCTCTGAGTGGTTTACAGTCTCCTTCCCCTCCCCACAAGAGACCCCCCCCTGTGAGGTAGGTGGGGCTGAGAGAGCTCTGACTGAAACTGCTCTTGAGAGAGCAGCTCTTTCAAGAACTGCAAATGACCCAAGGTCACTCCAGCAGGTGCATGTGCAGGAGTGGAGAATCAAATCTGGTTCTCCCAGATTAAGAATTCATGCACTTCACCACTACACCAAACTGGCTCCCTTAAAGCCCGTGGTAAAAATGCCTTCTTGAATAACTCAGTTTTGCAAGGTTTGCAGGAACCTTCTCCTTTTTCTTCCGGGGCCTTTTTTCAGTGTTTCCCATAGAAAAACTGAAAATTTGGGGAAGCAGTAAAAAAGAAAACCAACCCCAAACTATGAAATGTTTTCTCTCTTGTAAAGAGTGACATTTTTGAAAGGAAAGATTTTACTCAGTATGTATAGAATGAAGATTTCTGTGTGTAAAACATTCTATAGCATTAGATAATAATCAGCATGTTATCTGTGAAGATATTTTCAAGGGCAGACTGCTTAAACGTGATGAACTTTGTCCACACAGAGTGCACTGCAATGAGTAATAAAGTACCGTTGAAGGATGTCTGAAGTTTAACTTGCTATTCAAATATTCTGCTAGTCCTATTTTGATAGGATGACAGGTTGTTCACTGTTATTTACTAAAAAAATTCTCTTTCTAGTTTCATTCTTTTTTTGTATCAGATGGCAAAAACAGACAAAAAATGCACGTGTCTACACTTATAAAGTTCACAAATAGTACAATTTTATATGCTGATTTATAAACTATGTATTTTATGCTACACAGGAGGCTGTGGGGAGAAAGTAAGATGACCAAGGTGAACACATGAAGAAGTTCTATAATGAATCAGACAGACCTTTGGTCCAACAAAGCCATCTACTGAACGAGACCCTTGGTCCATTCAAGGTCAGTCTTGTCTAGTCAGACCAGCAGTGGCTCTCCAGGATCTCAGGCTGAGGTCTTTCCCATCACCCACTGCCTGGTCCTATAAACTGGAGGTTCTTGAGACTGAAACTGGGACCTTCAGTGTGCCAAGCAGATGCTCTACTACTGAATCATTCATTACCCCTTTTATTGAGCCATCAAGGTGAGTACGGTATACTTAGACTGGCAGTGGCTCTCTAAGATGCCAGGGATTGAACCTGAGACCTACCATGTGCCAAGCAGACCAGGTGCCTAGAGGAAAGCAAGCTGGTTGTGGCCGACCTGAAGCTTTCATGGATAGCCACCATGGTAGTGGTTTTACTCTCCCCTCTCCTCTGAGCCCAACTCTATCTCTCTCTTCTCTTAATGGTCAGCCATAGCTCTCGCAGAGTTGTCCTTGAAAGGGCAGCTTCCCTGTGAGCTCTCTCAGCCCCACCTACCTCACAGAGTATTTGGTGTGGGAGAAGAGAGTAAAGGAAATTTTGAGCCGCTGAGAGACTCTGAAATTCAGAGTGAAGAGCGGGATACAAATCCAATATCTTCTTCTCCTTCGCCTTGCCCAATTTCCTGGAACATGGGATGGATGACACATTGGGGAATGATGCTTAGAATAGCCAGAGGTGGCATGTTGAATCACTGACCTACATAAAAGATAACAAGGCGCCCTCTCTAGACCTTAGCCTCCTCCTAGCATGGGAATAATAATGCTGACCCGCTTTAGTTGCAATAAACTACAACATATCTGTGCCTGTGGGCACCTTAGGAATTCTGACCCATCATGGTGGGCGCAGCTGAAATATGAGTGCCACAGGAGGCGGAGCTAGGCTTCCCAATCCCCAGGTCCCAGAGGGGGATCCCCCGGTTTTACAGGCTTCCCCCCTCCCCCAGCCAGCTGGCCGGCGGGGGAAGCCCCGCCCCCAGAGCCATCATGCACCTCTATGAACGATTCCCATAGGGAATGATGGGGAATTGATCCGCGGGTATCGGGGGCTCTGGGGGGGCTGTTTTTTGAGATAGAGGCACCAAATTTTCAGTATAGCATCTAGTGCCTCTCCCCAAAACACCCCCCAAGTTTCAAAAAGTTTGGACCAGGGGGTCCAATTCTATGAGCCCCAAAAGAAGGTGCCCCTATCCTTCATGATTTCCTATGGAAGGAATGCATTTAAAAATTTGTGCCGTCCCTTTCAATGTGACGGCCAGAACTCCCTTGGAGTTCAATGATGCTTGTCACACCCTTGCTCTCGGCTCCGCCCCCAATGTCTCCTGGCTCCACCCCCAAAGACTCCTGGCTCCACCCCCAAAGTCCCCAGATATTTCTTGAATTGGACTTGGCAACCCTAGGCGGAGCCAACCCCAAAATGGCTGCTTCAGTAAACCTTCAGTTCACACAACGAAGAGCCTTCTGGTATGGAAGCACGAAGCCCTTAAAGGTTCCGAGACAAATAACTTCACTATGAGGGGGGGACCGATAACGACACGACCGTTCTCTTCACCAGAAGACACAACCAAGTCCTGGATGGGCCAGTCTCTTCTCCTGCTTGACGGACAGGAAGGAACCGAGTGCAACACATCTACCACAAGAACACTTCTGGAGGCAAACAACACATCAGTTCCATAGCAGCTGAAGAAAGCGGGCAGGGTCCTTCAAGAGGCAGGCCCTTCTACTGAAAGTGGAGAGCAGTGTTCCTTCTAAGCTGAGTTAGTGTGAGCTAGCTCACAGTTTTTTAGCCTCCAGCTCACACATTTTTCTCTTAAGAACATCAGAGAAGCCATGTTGGATCAGGCCAATGGCCCATCCAGTCCAACACTCTGTGTCACATAAGAACATAAGAGAAGCCCTGTTGGATCAGGCCAATGGCCCATCCAGTCCAACACTCTGAGTCACATAAGAACATAAGAGAAGCCATGTTAGATCAGGCCAATGGCCCATCCAGTCCAACACTCTGTGTCACATAAGAACATAAGAGAAGCCATGTTGGATCAGGCCAATGGCCCATCCAGTCCAACACTCTGTGTCTCATAAGAACATAAGAGAAGCCATGTTGGATCAGGCCAATGGCCCATCCAGTCCAACACTCTGTGTCTCATAAGAACATAAGAGAAGCCATGTTGGATCAGGCCAATGGCCCATCCAGTCCAACACTCTGAGTCACATAAGAACATAAGAGAAGCCATGTTAGATCAGGCCAATGGCCCATTCAGTCCAACACTCTGTGTCACATAAGAACATAAGAGAAGCCATGTTGGATCAGGCCAATGGCCCATCCAGTCCAACACTCTGTGTCTCATAAGAACATAAGAGAAGCCATGTTAGATCAGGCCAATGGCCCATCCAGTCCAACACTCTGTGTCACACAGTGGCCAATATATATACACACACACACACACACACACATGCTGTGGCTAAAAGCCACTGATGGACCTCTGCTCCATATTTTTATCTAACCCCCTCTTGAAGCTGGCTATGCTTGTGGCCGCCACCACCTCCTGTGGCAGTGAATTCCACATGTTAATCACCCTTTGGGTGAAGAAGTACCTCCTTTTATCCGTTCTAACCCAACTGCTCAGCAATTTCATCGAATGCTCACAAGTTCTTGTATTGTGAGAAAGGGAGAAAAGGACTTCTTTCTCTACCTTCTCCATCCCATGCAGAATCTTGTAAACCTCTATCATGTCACCCCGCAGTCGACGTTTCTCCAAGCTAAAGAGCCTTAAGCATTTTAACCTTTCTTCAAAGGGAAAGTGTTCCAGCCCTTTAATCATTCTAGTTGCCCTTTTCTGCACTTTTTCCAATGCTAGAATATCCCTTTTGAGGTGTGGTGACCAGAATTGTACACAGTATTCCAAATGAGACCGCGCCATCGATTTATACAGGGGCATTTTGATACTGGCTGATTTGTTTTCAATTCCCTCCCTAATAATTCCCAGCATGGCGTTGGCCTTAGCTCAGGAAAAACGGCCCCAGAGCGAACTAATTTACGCAGTAGCTCACAGCTTTAATGCCAGTAGCTCAAGAGGCAGAATTTTTGCTCACAAGACTCCACAACTTAGAGGGAGAATCGGGGGAGAGTATAACAAAACACGCTCTGCTTTCAGAGTACAAAGGTGATTTTTTGGGGGGGGTTTTGTTTTTTTAATTAAGCCAAAATGCTTAAGAGAATAAGTACCAACATTACAGCTAGTTCTTACAGCGGCAGGTTAAGAAAATTTCAAGTCCTGATTACCACTTCAAAGCGCTCCTGTTTTAGAAAGGATGACACAACACGGCAGTAGCGGGAAAGGTCCTGAAGTCATAGGTGACTTACGACAAAGCCTGATGAGGTGTCCGAGGCGAGAGACGCTGGGAGGTGTTTTACCACAGCCTGCCTCTGCGCAGCAGCCCTGGATTTCCTTGGCGGTCTCCCATCCAAGTACTGCCCAGGGGCATCTAGCTTCTGAGATCCGATGAAGCCAGGCTAACCACCAGGGGCCCTCCAGGCCAGGGTTGGCACAACACACAAACCAGAAATCAGTATCGGCTATTTTTTTCATTTTTTTCCCCTTTCAAATATATTTTATTGCATTTAAATGATCAGATACAGAGTTCATGCAACTTACATAACCACGCATCAAATATATAACGCGATCAACTGCACGGTTTACTCGTTATAAATGACATGTATCGTATATTTGAACATATTAACTACAAACTGAAGGGAGTCTACTGCAAGTGCTAACAGCAGAGAT
Organism: Heteronotia binoei; assembly: GCF_032191835.1. Lineage (NCBI taxonomy): Eukaryota > Metazoa > Chordata > Lepidosauria > Squamata > Gekkonidae > Heteronotia > Heteronotia binoei. Next base: position 7,373,477 of record NC_083228.1, read on the forward strand.
GAGATAAAATCCGACCATAAAGAAAGATCATTGATTATATTAGGGATAGATCCTTGTGAAGTGAGATATTCCAAAATAGGGAGCTAGGCAGCAGAGAAAATAGAAGGGAAGAGAGGATGCTGATTAATGTTATCAGCCATTATGTAAACACTGCATAATTTTTTACGCCAGAGATTTAAGTCAGGCGATTTATCAGATTTCCAGCATGTACCCACTGCTGTTCTAACTGCTGAGAGACGAGTGACAGTTTCTCTCTTATGAGGCGGACAATCTGAATCCATGCCTCCGTTCTGTCTCACACAGTGGCCAACCCGTTCTTCTGGAGAGCCAACGAGAGGGCAGAGAGGAATCAGTATCGGCTATTTTTTTCGAAAGGCCTGTGGAAACAGCAGAGCGAGCGGCCATCTAATACGGCCACCTTCGCAGCAGGAGAGGGGGGGGGGGGCGGATTCAACAGCCGTTTCGATGACTGCAAAGATTCGACTAATCCTGTTCGCTTCTGCCTTTTTACAGGGCATTCCAACCTCAGCAGCAGGGCAGGCTTGTCCATTAGGGAGCCTGAGGCAGTTGCCTGGAGCACGGCCCTGGGGGGAGAACACTGGTTTTGGCCCTCCTGCCTGGCCTCACCTCCAAGGCAAGGGAAGGAGCGAGCTCAGCAGCAGCCACCACTGGGCTGCCGGCCTCGGCACATCCCCACCGCTCTCTCACCGTCACTCCGCCCTCTTCAAAGCACAGACACGAGGGAGGCCGGAAGTCCTGTGGTGGCTGCTGCCGAGCTCGCCCTCACTGAGGAGGCAAGGGGCGGTGGGGAGCACCTGGTCTTGGATGCTGGGGAGGAATGGAAAATGAACCATTTGCTCTTTGAACAAGCTCCATGGAGTTCTAGCCACGCAAAACACTGTGTTGACAGAACGATATTTGAGGGCGGAAAGGAGGAGGAGGATTGTATACGCTGCCCCTCACTACCCAAAGGAGTCTCAGAGCGGCTTCCAATCTCCTTCTCTTCCTCTCCCCGCAAGAGACACCCTGGGGGGGAGGTGGGGCTGAGAGAGTTCTGACAGAACTGCTCTTGAGAGGACAGCTCCGAGAGGACTGTGAATGACCCATACAGCACCTCTTTTGGCCAGCGGAGTCTGAAGACACAGTCTAGAGGCAGGCAAAGAAGCTTGCAGGGCAACCAAAATGCTCTGTCACATCCACTCCGAAAATAACAACAAGAAAAGCAGGGCCCGCTCCGCTCAGCAAGTTCAAAGCCTTCCCCTGATAAGAACACCAGAAGGGCCCCGCTGGATCAGACCAGTGGTCCATCTAGTCCATCCTCCTGTCTCACACGGAGGCCACTCAGTAACAATGGAGCCTAAAGGCTGGGTCCTTCCCTTGCTTCCCGGCATTAGAAGTCAGAGGTTAACTGGCACCCAACATGGAGGCTCCCTTTAGTTACTGTGGCCAGTAGCCACTGCGAGACCTCTCCTCCATCAATCCATCTAATCTCCTTTGAAAGCTGCCTATGCCCATGGCCATCATAGCATCCTCTGGCAGCCGATTCCACATTTCAATCACTCGCTGTGTAAATAAGTATCTTCTCTACTGTGGTGCAGGATGAAGGAATTAGCACTCTGGCCAGTTCCAGGAGAGAGGGACACTCTTCCTTGTGGACCTCAAATATTTAAGAACATCAGAAGAGCCCTGCTGGTTCAGAGCAGGGATCCATCTAGTTGAGGACTGTGTCTCACATAGTTCCTCTGGAGGGTGAGCAACAGGGCATAGAGGCTGAGGCCCTCCCCGATGTTGCCTCCCAGCACTGGCATTCAGCGAATACAAGCTCACTGGATCAAGCCAGCGGCCCATCCAGTCCAGCATCCTGTCCCCAGAGGTCCAACAACAGGACACAGAGGCCGAGGCCTTCCCCTGACGATGCCTTAAGGATGGGTTTCAGAGGCTGACGGCCTTCCCTTTAGCCACCAAGCCGAGTTAGGTAAAGGCAGTCCCAGTCATTTCTGACTCTGGGGTGACGTCGATTCACAACGTTTTCACAGCAGACTTTTGACGGGGTGGTTTGCCATTGCCTTCCCCAGTCAGCTACACTCTTCCCTCCCCCGGCAAGCTGGGGACTCATTTGACCAACCTCGGAAGGATGGAAGGCTGAGTCAACCTTGAGCTGGCTACCTGAACCCAACTTCCGCCAGGATCAAACTCAGGTTGTGAGCAGAGAGTTCGGACTGCACTGTGGCAGCTTTACCACTCTGCGCCACGGGGCTCCTACCAAGCTAAGCAGCCACCGATAAACCTATCTTCCGGCCTCAAGAGACTTCCTCCACCGGAGGACGAGGCGCTGAAGTTGGCCAAGGCTCCAGGGGCTGGAAGGCAGCTTCACGCTTTGCTCAGCAGAGCAGTAGAAGACAAGCCACAATTCTTCGGAAGTTAAAGGCGAGGACTGTTCATTCCTGGATCACACAGCTTTAGCTTCTTCCAGAAGCCAGGCACTGCTGCATGGCCCACAATGCACTTCAGTGGGGCGGTGGGGGTGGGGGGTCGCACACAGGCCTCTGGCGCTCTTGCCATCTCGGTGACTAGAAGAGACGCAGCAGAAGTTTTTGGCTCCCCACAGTCTGCATTTTGGCAGCACATAATCTGCTATTCATGGCTGCGAAAGTGATTCCAAACGAGAGGCAGGCGCAAAAGTAAAAAGCTCCTCTTTCTTGGGGTGGGAACGGTGCCCAGACCCAACAGATTAACATGGGCGCTTCGAGTGCTTTGGCTCCCACAGGGAGCGAGAACAGAAGCACCGCGGAGTGCTTGCAGATGACGCAGCAGAGCTCCAAAGTGAAAGCAGCGCTCAGATCTTTCCACTCGTGACCCCCTAGGACAAGGCTCCCCGGTGTGGCACCCACGAGCGCCCACCGGTGATTCTCTCACGGCCCCCTCACCAAGCTCTTCAGAGAGTGGGTGGGGCCACTGGAAGGCAGGGCTTGTTATTGGCTGTCCTCAATCTAAAAAAGGGTTTTCCGCTGAAGGATCAGGAGTGGTAAACCAGGGGTGACCAAACTTGCTTAACGTAAGAACCACAGAATAGATGTCAGATGTTTGAGAGCCACAACACAGAAACTTCAGATGTTTGAGAGCAGGAAGGAAGGAAGGAAGGAAGGAAGGAAGGAAGGAAGGAAGGAAGGAAGGAAGGAAGGAAGGAGGGAGGAGGGAAGGATGGAGGGAGGGAGGGAAGGAGGAAGGAGGGAGGGAAGGAAGGAAGGAAGGAAGGAAGGAAGGAAGGAAGGAAGGAAGGAAGGAAGGAGGGAGGGAGGAAGGAGGGAGGGAGGGAGGGAAGGAAGGAGGGAGGGATGAAGGAAGGAGGAAGGAAGGAAGGATGGAGGGAGGGAGGAAGGAGGGAGGGAAGGAAGGAGGGAAGGAAGGAGGGAGGGAGGAAGGAAGGAGGGAAGGAAGGAAGGAAGGAGGGAAGGAGGGAGGAAGGAAGGAAGGAAGGAAGGAAGGAAGGAAGGAAGGAAGGAAGGAAGGAGGGGGGAGGAGGGAAGGATGGAGGGAGGGAGGAGGGAAGGAAGGAAGGGAGGAGGAAGGAAGGAAGGAAGGAGGGAGGGAGGGAGGAAGGAAGGAAGGAGGGAAGGAGGGAGGGAGGGAGGGAGGAAGGAAGGAAGGAAGGAAGGAAGGAAGGAAGGAAGGAAGGAAGGAAGGAAGGAAGGAAGGAAGGAGAGAAGGATGGAGGGAGGGAAGGAAGGAAGGAAGGAGGGAGGAAGGAAGGAAGGAGGGAAGGAGGTAAGGAAGGAGGGAGGGAGGAAGGAAGGAAGGAAGGAAGGAAGGAAGGAGGGAGGGAGGAGGGAAGGAGGGAGGGAGGAAGGAGGGAGGGAGGAAGGAGGGAGGGAGGGAGGGAAGGAAGGAAGGGAGGAAGGAAGGAAGGAAGGAAGGAGGGAGGGAAGGAGGGAGGGAGGAAGGAAGGAGGGAAGGAAGGAGGGAGGGAGGAAGGAAGGAAGGAGGGAAGGAGGGAGGGAGGGAGGAGGGAAGGAGGGAGGGAGGGAGGAGGGAGGGAAGGAAGGAAGGGAGGAAGGAAGGAAGGAGGGAGGGAGGAAGGAAGGAAGGAGGGAAGGAGGGAAGGAGGGAGGGAGGGAGGGAGGGAGGGAGGGAGGAAGGAAGGAAGGAAGGAAGGAAGGAAGGAAGGAAGGAAGGAAGGAAGGAAGGAAGGAAGGAAGGAAGGAAGGAAGGAAGGAAGGAAGGAAGGAGAGTTGGAAAGAAAGCAATTCTAGCTTTAAATGGATGATGAACATATGAAGCTGCCTTATACTGAATCAGACGCTCGGTCCATCAATGGATGTATTGTCTCCTCAAACTGGCAGCAGCTCTCCAGGGTCTGAAGCTGAGATTTTTCATGCCTACTTGCCTGGACCCTTTGTAGCTGGAGATGCCTGAGCCACAGTTTGGCCACCCCTGACTTGGGCTAACTCTAGTCAGTGTCGATAGATCCAGGAGGGCAGCCGTGTTGGTCGGAAGCAGTTGAAAAAGCAGGAGTCAAGCTGCACCTTTAAGACCAACCAAGTTTTATTTAGAACGTACGCTTTCATGTGCTCTCCAGGCACACTTCATCAGACGAGGGGATCCCCTCGTCTGATGAAGTGTGCTTAGAGAGCACACGAAAGCGTACATTCTAGACAGTGTGTGGTTCCACTCCCGCTTCATTTCCCCCTTCTCCCCAGGAGGTGTGAGGAAGGAGGGATTCCATTTAGCTCCATCTCCTGTGGCGGCCATTTTGGGTTGGCTCTCACCTCCCCCTCTCAAAATTCCCAATGTCCCCACACGCTCAAGGGAGCCCTGGACAAGGAACACGCCAGCAGTCCAGCTGGATCGGACTGACCAATAGTCCATCCAGTCAAACAGCCTGTTCCCAGCGGCAGCCAATTGGGGGCCACCTGAAAGCTCACAAGATGGGCCTCTCCTTTTGACTGCTCCCTGGCATGTAGCCCTCAGGTCCTGCACCTCTGAACCCAGAGGCCTTCCTTGACTCCTGCGGCTCAATGCCAAGGGCAGACCTATCCCTCTCAGCCCACCCAGCTCCCTCCCAAATCCATCTAAGCTTGAGGCCAAAGCCATCGTCTGGGGCGAAGAGTCCCCCAAGATATGGAACGGGACTTTCCTTTGTTTGCCCTCGAGTTACCACCAATCGGTTTCGTGCCCCGGCTCCAGAATGCCGGAAGAGGGAGGAAAGTTTCACCGGGTCCTTTTTTTACACCGCATGGCATTTAGAGTTGTGTCCAACGGCATCTTAAGAGACCAAATAAAATTTCCAGAGTAGAAGCTGGCGAGAGCCATAGCTCCCTAATGAAGACTCTGACAGAGCCAGATTTGACTCCTGAAAAATCAACACCACCACTCACCCCAAAAAAACCCCCCTTGTGAGGCTCAAAGGCGCTACTGGTCTTGAATCTGCTTGTTCTACATGGCTGCCCTCTGGAATGATGCAGAATTCAGTTGACTTCTACCCTTTCTTCCCACAGATACCTTTTTCCCCTAGACTGAAAAGACCCAGATGGGCTAGACTAGCAGTACAAAGCCCTCCCGCCAGCTGGTGCCATAACTGACCATGCAATTGTAAGCAAAGTTGGACAGGTAAAGAAGAAGAAGACTGCAGATTTATACCCCACCCTTCTCTCCGAATCAGAGACTCAGAGCGGCTCACAATCTCCTGTATCTTCTCCCCCCCAGAACAGACACCCTGCGAGGTGGGTGGGGCTGAGAAGGCTCTCACAGCAGCTGCCTTTTCAAGGACAGCTCCTGTGATAGCTATGGCTGACCCAAGGCCATTCCAGCAGGTGCAAGCAGAGGAGTGGGGAATCAAACCCGGTTCTCCCAGATAAGAGTCCATACACTTAACCACTCTCTTAGAGGTAGTCTCCTGTGCAAGCACCATTCATTTCTGACTCTGGGGTGATGTCGCATTACAAGATTTTCACAGCAGGCTTTTTATGGGGTGGTTTGCCATTGCCTTCCCCAGTCCTCTACACTTTCCCCCCACCAAGCTGGTTATACCCTTCTGAAGCCACTGACTTAAGTCCTGTAATTCTTCTAGGGCTCCGTCATTTCTTCTGTCATTAGCAACACACGCCCATTTTGTATGCTACGGCCCAAGGGCACTCTGCTTTTCCCCTCTGGGCAGCTGATTTACTACCCAGAGCTTGTTTCAGGTGGGTAACGATGTTGGTCTGCAGTAAAAGAGCAACATTCGAATCCAGGAGCATCTAAAGACCAACGATATCTTTTGAGGGGAGAAGGGTACAGCTTTCAAGAACGTGGGCGGCTTCAGCAGACCTGTTGCAGTGGCCGTCGTCCCAACTGATTTATGGAGATCCCCCATGGGGTTTTCAAGGCAAGAGACGAACGGAGGTGGTTTGCTATTGCCTGCCTTTGCATCCTGGCCCTGGTATTCCTTGGAGGTCTCCCACCCAAATACTAGGCAGAGCTGACCTTGCTTAGCTTTCAAGATCTGACAGGAGACCAGGCTAGCCTGGGTTGTCCAAGTCCAGGCATCTTCATCAGATACTTGTGAAGACTGGTTGACCGGAACACGGACTCGCAAAAGCTTGTGCTCTAGAAATCTTCTTGGCGAAGAAGAAGAAGATGATGACGACATTGGATTTATATCCCGCCCTCCACTCTGAATCTCAGAGTCCCAGAGCAGCTCACAATCTCATTTATCTTCCCCCCACACACAGCAGACACCCTTTGAGGTGGGTGGGGCTGAGACGGCTCTCACAGCAGCTGCCCTTTCAAGGACAACCTCTGCCAGAGCTATGGCTGACCCAAGGCCATTCCAGCAGGTGCAAGTGGAGAGTGGGGAATCAAACCCGGTTCTCCCAGATAAGAGTCCGCACGCTTCCCCACTACACCAAACTGAATCTCAGAGTGGCTCACAATCTCCTCTACCTTCCTCTCCCACAACAGACACCTTGTGAGGTGGGCGGGGCTGAGAGAGCTCTCCCCAGAAGCTGCCCTTTCAAGGACAACTCCTGCGAGAGCTAGGGCTGACCCAAGGCCATTCCAGCAGCTGCAAGTGGAGGAGTGGAGAATCAAACCCGGTTCTCCCAGATAAGAGTCTGCACACTACACCAAACTGGCTCTCAGAAGATGCTACTGGGCTCAAAGCTTGCTCTGTCCAAAGCACTTTCCTCACTGTTCTAAGGCATGACTCCCCTATCCCTAAGAGTGCTCTGTTCTACACATGCTAAACATACTTAATAGCAGCCACCCTGCTTCCAGCTTAAGAATTCTTCCCATGTCAAAAAAAAAAAGAAAGCAAGCAAAACAAAACCCTTTCGCTTCCTTACTGGATGAGGTGATCTTTCTCCACAAAGGAGGAGCCTTAAAATTTACTACCAGCTATTTCTATTTGTCTCCTTTCTTCACGGCACAGCCGGGCCTTCTTGACACTCCCCGGTCACTCTGTAATATCTTTATCTGAATAGTAATGCAAAGGGCGAGAGCTTTCTTTTCCTCCCTTTTTTTTTATCCCGAGGTCTATTCTGCGCCTGCTGAATGGAGGTGACCGCGTACTCCGGCCCCCGCTAAGGAGTTCACTGACCCCCCTAATCATCTCTGCCGGAGCCCGGCTGAATGACTTACACGGCCAATCCGGCCCGGCCTCCCCACTTTCATTCAGAACCAATAAATAAATAAGTAAAGGCGACATTGTCCTCCCTTCCAGCCGCCCTGAGAAAAGCCGGAGAGAGAGAAAGGCGGCCCAGATGAGGCCTGGCCGTGTTTTCGCTTTGGCTTCTATTCAGCCTCAGCCTCACCATCTGCCTCCTTCCTAAGAGCCTCACAACACCTTCCCGTAGGGATGTCAGAGTCGGGCACTGCCCTCCGCTAATGGCTCAGGATGCGTACCAGCAAACAGACCCCACGGCCTCCCAAACCTCTCAATGTGCATTTTATGCGGTTGCGCTGCAGCAACACAAGGCAGGAGCTGTTACAAACCTTTGCTGCTCCGTGCAGAGAATTAGATCACTAGGGGGAAATGCTTCCAAGCCCCCTTTAATGGGGGGTGGGGGAAACAGGGCCTGGCCTGTAAAATGCAGACGTTGTTGAACAACCAGGTTCAGTAACGGAGCAAGACTTCGTGGCCCGTTCGGCCTCGGTGAAAAGTGCTCGCCTGTGAGCGTCCAACTGACAGATTTCGAAGCCAACCTGTTCTGTTGTGCTTGGCTCCCAATTTTTTTAAAAAAAAATTTCCCCCAACAGAATCTTTTCTGAAAAGATAAACTTTCCAAAATGGGGAATGACCAGTTAAACAGCATGCGCTGGCTAAAAAGAAAAAAAGAAAAACTTTTGCCATTCTTCTGTGCCAGAACGCACAAAGAAAACAAGACATCTGAGCAGAGTGCTAAGTGGTTGGTGTGTTTCACTTAAGACTTTCATTTACTGATATGCAAGCCCTCTACCACTGGAAGGAAAGGTCCCCTGTGCAAGCACCAGTCGTTTCTGACTCTGGAGTGACATTGCTTTCACAACGTTTTCACAGCAGACTTTTTTACGGGGTGGTTTGCCATTGCCTTTCCCCATCATCTATACTTTCCCCCCCAGCAAGCATTTGACCGACCTCAGAAGGATGGAAGGCTGAGTCAACCTTGAGCCAGCTACCTGAAAACCCAGCTTCCACCGGGGATCGAACTCAGGTTGTGAGCAGAGCTTAGGACTGCAGTACTGCAGCCTTCACACTCTGCATCACGGAGCTCTTATCCTCTACCACTGAGTCACAGTTTATTCCATGTGGGTTCCACAAATTTGTACGGCTCCACCAATAATATTCTTAGGCCACAAACGTGGGCGCATTTCTTGGAAATCAAAGACGTTCTTTGTGGCAGACCTTGCTGTACATCAACGTACACAAAAATAGGACCAGGTATAGCAGACACAGGCTAATAGAGCTTCATCAGCAAGCCCACATTTTCCAGACAACCCAAGTTTGCCAGATAAGGCCATTCAGTCCCAGTCTGTGAGACTACCTAAATGGCATTTGCGTTTTGAGGTGTACCCTTTTTTTTTTTTAAAGTAAAGTTTGGCACAGAGGCCAGAAAGCCAAGCCTAGTCATAAGGAAATGGACAAAAGAGAAATCCGTGGCCCATGAACATGACATTGTGCGAAAAGACTGATTGTACTAGGAAACGCCTGCGTTCCACACCACAACCCATTCCTTGCTTCTGCACGCTCGGATGACCGAGCAGAACTGTAAACCAACTCACAACCCCCTACAGATGTGCGATTACTCACAAGATAGGATTCTGCAGGCGAACTGCTTGACTCACACTCCATGCCAACAGGTAGGCGAGATCAAGATCGGACTCCTACCTGGCCATGGGAAATGAGCCACACAATGCAGACAGAGGAGTTGGCATCGGCTAAGACCCTTCTTGGAGGCCAAGTCTCACTGCTGCGTGAGTTTCGGATGGAACCAGACAGGGCGTAGAAGCAAAAAAAAAAAAACACCCAGCCCAAGTCTCCATAAAGTACATCGATCCTTTTCCTGACTTATTCAGGGAACACATTTAAATCGTTTCCCAAGGAAACTCAGCACCGGTAGAAGTTCTGTATAAGACAGAGAGACCTTGAAAATCTATTTGGTCTATTTGCAATTGGAAAATCTACTTGGTCTGTTTGCGACTGGACTCAGGTCGAACTCTTATCCCCCAGAACACAAAAAGAAACAGGTTTAGCCAGAGGTCAGGACAAACCAAATATTGTATTCTGACATCGTTTCCAATCAAATTTCTCTTCGCGCTGCACTGAGTCCCTTCTTTCCACTGTTCCTATTTGCCGTTTGCGGACGCCAATAATGACCTCCCTCGATATTTTTTTCACAATTCCAAGCGATTTCCTACAACCAATTCACTTCCCTGAAACCTGGCCTGAGAATAAAAGGAAGCGCCGATGTTCACTCCTATCAGTCTCTCGCTTCCCAAAGACCCCAATACTGATTTGGCGCCCGAAGCTTCCCAGAGCCAAGATACTGTATTGCCAACCCTCCAGACGTTAGATCAGAACATGGATTTGGGCAAAGGGAGGTCCCGATTCCTCCAGCTCAGGTTTTTCGTATTTTAAAAAGCGCCAAGCCCCTCCGGCCTATCAGTGGGTGTTCTTGCGTGTCCTACTTGCAGGCGGCCCAGGCATCTGAGTGACATTTTTACGGGCAACCACAAGCCACTGGGGTGCCTTGGCGTCAGCCGTCGACTGCTGTTACCAGCAGACAGATGTGCTTCTTGCACCTATCCTTGACCAGCGGCTGTTTGGCACCGCGGCACTTCTGGAAGGGAGTTTCAGGCACCCCGGGGGAAGCCGCGACGAGGAGCCCGAGCTCCGAATGAGAGGACGCCTGCGGTCGCTCGGGAACAGAAAGGGCTGCGATTCTCAATGCTTTCTGGAGAGGCGAGGGGCAGAACATTCTGCACCGCTGCAAGGACTGACCCTGTCGTCGAGCCGAAGCCCGAGTTTTATGGGGCGAGGGCTGCTTCAAAAGGGCTTCAGCCCCCTCTGTTCTCACCCCCCCGACCCTTTAGAACAAGGGCTAGCTCGAGAGGAAACCCCCCCGGTCCCTTAGCAGCCCCATTCCCAGCCGCAAAGCCGCACAGCTCGAATCCCCGTCGGGAAAGAAAGGTGCAAAGTCTCCAGCGGCCAAAACCTAACTCGACTCAGAGGGGGGGGGGGGCTTCTCACATTGTGCTTCAAGGGGGGGGGACATGGCACGCGCTGCCAAAGTTAGGGGGTCTCTTCTCCCCCCGCCCCCCCCCCCCAAAAGCAGGATGGGGAATCCAGGGCGCCTCTGTCGCTCCCGAAGCAGCGTCGAGGGGGAAAGTGGGGCACCTCCCGGCAGGGTGGCAAGCAGACTCCCCCCCCCCGTCCTCGCCTTACCTGTCGGCGCCTTGGTCAAGTCGCCGCGGCGGCGGGAGGCGGGCAGGCTGCCGACGGAGCGCAGCGACACCAGCAGCAGCAGCAGCAGCAGCGGCCGCCAGCCCGAGCGCGCCCCCATGCCCCCCGGCCCGCATGGAGCTCCGCGGCGGCCCCGCTCAGCCATCCCGCGGCCGCATGCTGCCCCAGACAGCCCCGACGCTTCCCTGCCCGGCGCCCGGCAGCGCGGCCCCGACGGCGCCTCCTCTCCGGCTGGCCGAGGCGAAGCTGCGAGCGGCCCCCGGGGAAGCGGCTGGAGCGCCTGTGCGCGCTGCTGGCTGGCTGGCTGGCTGGCTGCGGCGCCCCCTGGCTCGAAGGGTGGGGCGCGGCGCGGAGGACGGGCGGCCCCCTGCGGCCGGGGCGAGGGCCGGCCCGCCAGGCGGGCAGGGAGGCGGGCAAGGGGCGGATCTGCGGGCGGGCCGGCCCTCCCCTCCCCTCCCCTTCCCGCTTCCAAGCCGGAATGCGCTGGAGGTTCATGGAATCACAACGTTAGAAGGGACCTCCGGGGTCATCTAGTCCAACCCCCCACACACACACTAGGCTTCCCAATCCCCAGGTCCCAGCGGGGGATCCCCTGGTTTTACAGGCTTCCCCCCTCCCTCCCCCAGCCAGCTGGCCGGCGGGACCTCCAGGAACGATTCCCATAGGGAATGATGGGGAATTGATCTGCGGGTGTCAGGGGCTCTAGGAAGGCTTTTTTTTTTTTTGAGGTAGAGGTGCCATATTTTCCGTATAGCATCTCGTGCCTCTCCCCAAAATACCTCCCAAGTTTCAAAAGGATTGGACCAGGGGGTCCAATTCTATGAGCCCCAAAAGAAGGTGCCCCTATATCCTTCACTATTTTCTATGGAAGGAAGGCGTTCTAAAAGGTGTGCTGTCCCTTTAAATGTGATGGCCAGAACTCCCTTGGAGTTCAATTATGCTTGTCACACCCTTGCGCCTGGCTCCGCCCCCCCCCAATGTCTCCTGGCTCCACCCCCAAAGTCATCTGGCTCCACCCCCAAAGTCCCCAGATATTTCTTGAATTGGACTTGGCAACCCTACCACACACACACACACACACTGCGCTGTTCTCTCGAAGCTGCAGAGTCTTGTGAGCAGAAATCCTACGTTGTGAGCGATGGGTATGGGCGCTGGGAGCTCCTGGCATGACAGTCGGGAGCTCCTGCAGAAATGAGGGGAGGGGAGGGGCGGTGGCTCAGTGGTAGAGCGTCTGCTCGGGAAGCGGAAGGCCCCAGGTTCAGTCGCCCGGCATCTCCAACTCAAAAAGGGGTCCAGGCAAATAGATAAAACCTCAGCTGGAGACCCTGGAGAGCCGCTGCCAGTCTGAGTAGACAAGACTGACTCTGATGGACCCAGGCTCTGATTCAGTAGAAGGCAGCTTCGTATGTTCATATGAGTGTGTTGTGGGGGTCATTTTCCTTTGGATTTAATGTCAACCCCTTGGTTCTGGTCCTGCCTTCCGGGGCAACAGAAAACAATTCCACACCATCCTCTCGATGACACAAACAGGTATGAGCTGGAGGCTAAAAATCTGTGAGCTAGCTCAGCTTAGGGGGAACACTGACCCCCTCCCTACACAATGCAGGAAACTCACAAACACTTCCCCAAAATTCACAGGATCTTCATTGCCGTCAGATGGCCATCTAGGCTCTGTTGAAAAACCTCCAAGGAAGGAGAGCCCACCACCTCCCGAGGAGGAAGCCTGTTCCACTGAGGAATCGCTCTAACGGTCAGGAAGTTCTTCCTAATGTTCAGCCGGAAACTCTTTTGATTTAATTTCAACCCATTGGTTCTGGTCCTACCTTCCCCGGGCCACAGAAAACAATTCCACCCCATCCTCTAGATGACAGCCCTTCAAGGGCTTGAAGATGGTTGCAAGGGCGACTGGGATGGCCTTTTTCAAACACACACACACAATGCTGCCTTTCTAGCCCAGGGCAGGCCATTTGCGATCCAGCGTAATGAACATGGAGGTTCGGCTGCTGGCTAGGGGTGGGGGGGAGGGGAGAAATGCTAGGCTATTTGCAGTTGGAGCTTGAGGAAGGGAAGACAGGGGGGCGGGGTTAATGCTGTCGAGTCCACCTATCAAAGCAGCAGATTTCTACAGGGGAGTCTAACTATGCAGGCTGGAGGTGAATGGTAATTCTGGGAGATCGCCAGGCTCCACCTGGAGGTTGGCAACCCTAGCAGTGGGGTTTGGAACAGGGAGGGCCCTCAAAGGCATTTTTTCCATTTTCATTTTATCCGATTTCTATCCCGCCCTCCCCACCGAGGCGGCTCAGGGCGGCTCACAACGTAAAATTCTAACAATAAGATTCATGAATATTAAAGTACATTAAATAGTTTACAGCAGTTAAAACAAGAAAACGATCTCTCAATGTGCTATCCTACAACCTTCCTTTGGGGTTTTTCAGGTACCGGTCAGTTATATGCCAACCGGAAGAGGACTGTCTTACAGGCCCTGCGGAACTGCCCAAGGTCCCGCAGGGCCCTCACCTCTTCCGGTAGCTGGTTCCACCAGCAAGGGGCTGTAATCGAAAAGGCCCTGTCCCTGGTTGACTTCAGACGGGCCTCCTTCCGCCCGGGATTGTTAGTAGATTTTGAGAACCAGATCTAAGCCCTCTCTGGGGAACATGTGGGGAGAGACGGTCCCTAAGGTAGGCAGGTCCTAGGCCATATAGGGCTTTAAAGGTAATAACCAGCACCTTGTACCGAAGCCGGTATATTATTGGCATACAAAAATACAAAAATACAAAATATTGTGCACAAATACTCTTAACTGGTGTAAATAAAGTTCTATTATAATGAAATGAACAGCCTACAACAGTGGGCATACATTCATACAGTATAAATAGAAATAGAAAACAACAGTCTCAAAACAATATTCCAAGGAGGACCCCACACAGTCACAGAGTTTTCAAAATGAGTACAATGACTCAAAAATAAAGTTCCACAGGAGTCCCTCCGTTGTTTGTTGACTTCTGAAGGACAAATTCTAGCCTTCACGCAAACCCCGGATTTGATTGCGTTCCGCTGCTCCTGCAGCTTCCTCGTAAGTCAACTGAAAAATCCAGCCAAGTTCTTTCTCAAACGCCCATTTTGATATCTTAATTTGCAGCAAGCTGCAAATTAAGATATCAAAATGGGCGTTTGAGAAAGAACTTGGCTGGATTTTTCAGTTGACTTACGAGGAAGCTGCAGGAGCAGCGGAACGCAATCAAATCCGGGGTTTGCGTGAAGGCTAGAATTTGTCCTTCAGAAGTCAACAAACAACGGAGGGACTCCTGTGGAACTTTATTTTTGAGTCATTGTACTCATTTTGAAAACTCTGTGACTGTGTGGGGTCCTCCTTGGAATATTGTTTTGAGACTGTTGTTTTCTATTTCTATTTATACTGTATGAATGTATGCCCACTGTTGTAGGCTGTTCATTTCATTATAATAGAACTTTATTTACACCAGTTAAGAGTATTTGTGCACAATATTTTGTATTTTTGTATTTTTGTATTTCATATATTGTGCTGCCACTGTTCTTTTGCGGTATATTATTGGCAGCTAATGCTGCCCCAGAGCCCCGGCTGAATGTGCTCCCACCTGGGGAGCCCTAATAACAGCTGGGCAGCGGCATTCTGCACTAGCTGCAACTTCCGGGTTCGGCACAGGGCAGCCGCATGTAGAGGGCATTGCAGTAGTCCAACTTTGAGGTGACCGTTGCATGGATCACTGTTGCCAGATCGTCGTGTTCCAGGAAAGGGGCCAGCTGCCTTGCCCGCCTCAGATGAAAGAATGTGGACTTAGCAGTGGCTGCTATTTGGGCCTCCATTGTCACAGCAGGCTCCAAGAGTACCCCCAAGCTCTTGACCATTGTCAGTGGCACACCATCAAAGGCTGGTAGGGGAATTTCCCTTCCCGGGAATGATGCCTTAGACTGTATCCCCCCCAAAACAGTTGTTTTAGAATCAAAATCATAGAGTTGGAAGGGACCTCCAGGGTCATCTAGTCCAACCCCCTGCACAACACAGGAAACTCATAAGTCTCTCCCCCTAAATTCACAGGATCTTCGCCAGGGGGACTCATCCTTATAGTTTGGAGATCAGTTATAGCCCCAAGAGATCTCCAGTCTTCACCTGGAGGTTGGCAACCATAACTCATATGATCATCTCCAGCACTGTAAAGCGCCATACTAAAAATAGTGTATTTAAGGCTCTCCCCAGTGCAAAATGACCCCCCCCAAAAAAAAACCCCCAGATTCATCCCAAGGGGGCATAATCACACACCACACACAAACACACACCCTTTTATCAAGTTGTTCAGCAGCTTTTTAAGATGATGTATAGATGGTATATGACTCCAAAAAAATTAGCAAAGATGAACAATAAGATGCCAGATAGGTGCTGGAAATGTAAAAAGCATGAAGGTTCTTTCTACCATATGTGGTGGACTTGTGAAAGAGCGAAAATGTTTTGGCAGATGATCCAACAAGAGATATCTAAGATCCTGGGATATGAATTCAACAAAGAAGCAGAGATTTTTCTGCTGGGATTACAAATGGAAAAATTTCCTAAAGAAGATAGAACTTTAATATGGTACTTGCTCTCAGCTGCTAGGACATTGTATGCGCAGTTGTGGAAGCAAGAAAAAATACCAGAAAAATGGGATTGGATTATAAAAGTTATGTCATGGAGTGAAATGGACAAATTAACAAGAAAACTAAGAAACTGTGATTTAGAACTTTTTAATCGGGAGTGGAAGAAATTCAGAAGATATGTAGAGAAAGAGTGGAAGATAAAAGGACATTGGACAATTTTTGATGATTAAGATTTTTAAGATAAGAATATAACTTTTGAAGGGGGAATATTTCTTTTTATTATTCTTTGTTTTTTCTTGATAGTTAAGGGTACCTTTAATATCTGTTTTTTCAAAAAAAAAAATAACACTGGCGGGAGTCAAGTAATGGGGGGAAGGGTGGGAGGAAAGTAAGATGTGGGGTAGAATGATGATTTTTTTTTATCCTAAACTTTTTATAAGTTGTAGATATAGTTCTACTACCATATGTTACTAATAAAATTGTTTATACCGAAGTTGTTCAGCAGCTTTCCAGAATCAGGCTTTCTTCAACTGGATTCAGTCAGGTTCCATTTGTTTCAACTTGAACATGAACATATATGAACATATGAAGCTGCCTTATACTGAATCAGACCCTGGGTCCATCAAAGTCAGTATTGTCTTCTCAGACTGGCAGCGGCTCTCCAGGGTCTCAAGCTGAGGTTTTTCACACCTGTTTGCCTGGACCCTTTTTAGTTGGAGATGCCAAGGATTGAACCTGGGACCATCTGCTTACCAAGTAGACGCTCTACCACTGAGCCACCGTCCCTCCCCTGCTCTCCAGGGTCTCAAGCTGAGGTTTTTCATGCCTATTTGCCTGGACCTTTTTTAGTTGGAGATGCTGGGGATTGAACCTGGGACCTTCTGCTTCCCAAGCAGATGCTCTACCACTGAGCCACCGTCCCTCCCCAAACTTGATTGCCTTTAATTCCATTCAGACAGCTTCGCTTGATGCGACGCCATCTGCCTTGAAGTCCTGAGTGACCAAGGTGGGCTAAAGAAGGCTGCTCTGGTCCTTGTCAAGACAGGGTGTTGCTAGGGTTGCCAGCCCCCAGCTGCGGCCTGGAGATCTCCAGGAGCTATGACTGATTCCCACACTACAAAAATAAGGTTCCCTGGGGGGAAGCTGCAGCGGGGCTTGTGGGTGGGGAGATTCTACAGCATAACACCCTACAGCTGCCTGCAGCTGGGGTCCCCAGCCTTTTGGACTCTCTGGTGTTGTTCAGTCGCACAGTCAAGTTCGACTCTTTGCGCCCCCATGGACCGAGTCACGCCTGGCCCTCCTGTCTTCCACCATCCTCCAAAGTCTGCTCCAATTTGTGTCAGTGACATCAGTAACGCTGTCCAGCCGTCTCCTCCTTTGCCGCCCCCTTCTTCTTTTGCCTTCTGTCTTTCCCAGCATCAGGGTCTTCTCCAGGGAGTGCTCCCTTCTCATTGGGTGGCCAAAGTATTGGAGCTTCAGCTTCATCGTCTGACTTTCCAGGGAACAGTCAGAGTTGATTTCCTTGAGGACTGACTGATTTGATCTTGCTGTCCAAGGGACTCTCAAGAGTCTTCTCCAGCTCCACAGCTCGAAAGCATTTATTCTTCTACGCTCGGCCTTCCTTGTCATCCAGCTCTCACATTCTTACTTTACCACTGGGAATACCATCACTTTGACTGTATGAGTAGGCCTTGAATTCAGCAGGAGCTCACAGGAGCACAGCTCCTGAACCTTTCTGACCGCCCCACCTACCTTGTCCACTGAATAGCAGGTGCAGCTGCATAACAAATCCCTGGATTAGGAGAACAGGCAGCCAGCCAGCCACGCCCCCAGCAGCCCTCATTAACCCCTGGAGAAGCCCGTGCCACCCTTTCTCCACTTCTGATGTGCTTTGGGCATCAGGTGGCTTGCTGGCCTTTTGACTGAGTGGGGGGGGGGGACAGGCCAAGAGAGCCCCGGGCGAGTGAGGCCTGCTTGGATCTCTAGCCAGCCCAAGCAGGCCTCGCTCACCCAGGGCTCTCCTTTCTTGCATCAGGTTGCTTTTGGCTGGGGCAGGCGGGCGTATGCTAATGAGTTGCACTAATGACCTCCACCACCTATTTTTCTACAAAACGACCCCTTTCTATGGAATTCTGATGCGGGGAGGTAAACGCCAACTCCAAATTGTTACCATTGGAGAGGGAGCCAGATGTACAGACAGAGGAAGCCCGAGGGCAGGGGAGAAGAGGGGTAATTTTAAAAATACATTCGGAAAGAATAATAAAATCATAGCGGTCATCTAGTCCAGCCCCCTGCACAAGGCAGGAAATTCACAAATACCGCCCTCTAAGTTCACAGGATCAGCATTGCTGTCAGATGGCCTCTTCCACTGAGGAACTGCTCTGTCAGGAAGTTCTTCCGAATGTTTAGCTGAAAACTCTTCTGATTTAATTTCAACCCGTTGGTTCTGGTCCTACCTTCTGGGACCCCAGAAAACAATTCTGCATCATCCTCTATAGATCAGCCCTTCGAGCACTTGAAGATGGTGATGCTATCGCCTCTCCGTCATCTCCTCTCCGGGCAAAACATATCCAGCTCCTTCAGCCTTTCCTCGTACAAAGAGGGAAAGTGTAGAGGTGCTGTGGACTCATATGAATGAACTTGCATTTATTAAGGAGGGTGGGGTTAAAAGGAAATTCTGAGAGAAGGATATACACCGGCTGAGGATTGCATTGGGGGGAAATTTGTTTTTGTATCTGAAATTTGTTAATGAACTTTGTCTGTATAAACGCTGTAAAAAAACAAACAGGTAGTCCCCTGTGCAAGCACCAGTCGTTTTTGACTCTGGGGTGACCTCGCATCACGACGTTTTCACAGCAGACTTCTTTATGGGGCGGTTTGCCATTGCCTTCCCCAGTCTTTTTACACTCCCCGCTCCCCAGCAAGCTGGGGACTCATTTGACCAACCTCGGAAGGATGGAAGGCGAGTCAACCTTGAGCCGGCTACCTGAGCCCAGCTTCCGCTGGGATCGAACTCAGGTTGTGAGCAGAGAGCTCTGACTGCAGTACTGCAGCTATACCACTCTGCGCCACGGGGCTCCTAGTATAAACGCTGTACCTATTGATATAAGAATTTGAGAACTGAAACAATTTTGGAACTATTATTCTACTCAGTGGCCTTGTACTAACACTGAGATCCATTCATAAGCTGGGTAGCGTCAAAAGTAAGGTTAAGTTGATCAGAGCAAGAGTCCCAGGTCGTGGAAGTCCCACTACGGCTCTTTCCTCTTCTACCAAAAAGGCCCCTGATGCCTGAATTGCCACTAAATCCCCTGGGAGTTTATTTGAAAACACACAAAACAGCAAGGTGAATTTTGGGGTTCTCAGTGTTTACGCTTTCAAAACAGGCAGAATCCATTTCAAGCAGAATAGATATTTCAAATCAAGTTTTAAAAAGGATCTGAAATGAATTTGGGAGGAAGGGGGTTTTTTTTGGGGGGGGGGAGAGCTAATGAAGATGTCAGGTTGTCACTGAGGGGGGAAATGGCTTGTCTGGAGCTACAGGGGTGGGGTGGGGGTGAGGCAAGAAAAGCAAAAAATGTCTTCATTACACCCAACAAATAGAAACCTTGGGATCTAGGCCCCTCCCAGGAGGTGATGGATCCGCCTTCCATTCTGATGAGGCACAATAAGTAGATTATTAGGCACCTTTTGTTTTGCTAAGTAGCAGCTTTTCAAGGGAGAGCATCACAAAGTCTGGTCTGGGGGGGGGGGGCTCCTCGACTGGGGTCTCTGTGACCAATCTGGGGATTTGTTTGTTGAAATTCATTTGGCAGGGGAAAAGAGGCGCCGTGCTACAGAGAGTAGCCGTGCTCGTCCTCAGTGAAACAGATTCAAGCCCAGTCGCATTTTAGAAACCAACAAGTGTTTTGGGGCCAATGTTCCCTCTCAGGTATAGATTCTTGGAAGCAAAAATTCTACTTTGTGAGCTACTGTTATTAAGGTTGTGAGCTGCTGGCAATAAAGTTGAGAGCTACTGCATAAATTAGAGTGCTCTGGGGCCATCGTAGAGCCAGTTTGGTGTAGTGGTTAAGTGTGCGGACTCTTATCCGGGAGAACTGGGTTTGATTCCCCACTCCTCCACTTGCACCTGCTGGCATGGCCTTGGGTCAGCCAGAGCTCTCGCAGGAGTTGTTCTTGAAAGGGCAGCTGCTGCGAGAGCTCTCTCAGCCCCACCCATCTCACAGGGTTTCTATTGTGGGCGGGGGAGGCAGAGGAGATTGTGACCGCTCTAAGATTCAGAGTATAAGGAGGGATATAAATCCAGTATCTTCGTCATCTTCATCCTACCTGATCTAAGGCAAAAATTTGTGAGCTGGAGGCTAAAAATCTGTGAGCTAGCTCACACTAACTCAGCTTAGAGGGAACACTGATCGGGGCATAAGCTTTCAAGAGTCAAAGCCCCCTTTCTTTGGACAGAAGCAGAAATGGAGATCTCGGAAGTCCTTTTAATATAAGCAGAAGGTGCAAAGAGAGTTGCAAAGAGAGAGCCTCCGGCATAGAAACGACTCCGGGATCGCCATTCCTACTTGTGTTTCTCCTTGACTCTTGAAAGCTTCCACTCCAAAACCCTTATGCTCTAACAAGGATTCGAATCTAACTGGGAAACAGAAGCTGGTGATGAATCATGCCATAACTCAATGTGTATTTATTAATCGACTACATTCAGGAAATAATAATTCCAGGAGTGATTTCACAGTGATGGTAAGATCTTGAGGTACAGTCCTGATCAGGGCTTTTTTTGATAGAAAGAGCCCAGCAGGAACTCATTTGCACATTAGGCCACACCCAGATGGCAAGCCAGGCAGAACTGTGTTCCTGCTCAATAAAAGCCCTGCACATCTGAGATATTGGTGTCTGCCGGTGGCCCGTGTGGACGAAGGAGCGGCAGGCGGGTTGCCCTTTCAGATGGCCCGCCACTAGCATGGCAACCATAATGGTAAATGTCGCCACTGCTCATTGGGAGCTGGGTTCGAGCAACGCACTAGCATCTCAGTGCCCAGTGCCCACATAGCTAGGAGCATCTGCTGTGGAGTGGATGCAGGGGCCCAAACCACAGAGGGATCAGTCATCCATGCAGATGTGCAGCCCCATCCATCACACACACACACACAACCAGTTATGCTTGCAAAAGTGGCATCTCAGCCATCTGGCCTGATCACCGTACGTTGGTTGCAACTTGACAGCACGTCCCACGCGTGTCTGTCAATCGAAGCCTTCTTGCGTAATCAGTTGACACCAGTCTCTTTTGGGCAGTGCGGTGTAGTAGTTAAGAACGTTGGCCTAGGATCTGGAAGGCCTGGGTTTGAATCTAGGGTTGCCAGGTCCAACTCAAGTAATATCTGGCAACTTTGAGGGTGGAGCTAGGACACTTTGGGGATGGAGCCAAGAGAAAGGGTGTGACAAGCACGATCGAATTCTGGAGTTCTGGCCATCACGTTTAAAGGGACCACGCTCCTTTTTATACCCCTTCGCTTCATTGGAAATAATGGATAGGGCACCTTCTTTTGGGACTTTTGAAATTTGGGGCATTTTTTAAGGTGCCTCTACCTCAAAAAACGGCCTCCCCAGAGTCCAGAACCTTGACTGCCTGCACCGTTGGCCGGACTCACGCTTCTGTGAAATTGTATTTTGAGCAGCGGCTCCAAATTTAATGATAGTGAGAGCCTCTTGGTCCAGTTTAAGCCCGGGAGACCTGTCATCACTTATCCAAAGCCAAGAACTCAGAGGAATGCTACTGGAGATTGACCAGAATTTATCACCTATCTAAAGTCAAGAGCTCAAAGGGACACTACTGGAAATTGACCAGAGTTTTGGAAACTGACAAGAGACTTCTACATGGACTTCCTTTTTGCATTCTAGACATGAATTATGGCTCTGGAAATTGCTGAGTGCATGAGCATGTGAATAACAGTTATAACATGCTAATTTAAGTAAGACACAATGTTGTTTGTTTTGTGGTTGCTCAACTGGGGATTGGCAACCCTATTTTAATCCCCACTTGTGCAACGAAAGCTTGCGGAGGGATCTTGGGCCAGTCACACCTTCCTAGCCCAGCCTACCTCACAGGGGTGAGGATAACATGGAGGAGAGGAGAAGGGCGTAAGCCTCTTTGGGCCCCTCTAGGAGAGCGATGGAGGGTATAAATGAATTAAATTAAATAAAAATTAAGAACTTTCAACTCCATTCAGGAGTTCACTTATCTGAGAGTCAAACATGATCCAAAATTATTGTTGATACAGGGTTTCAGATATCCCATTTTATTCTGTTGTGTCAATGGATGTGAATTTTCCATGTCCAAAACTTTCTCACTTTGAATGTTTTCTAACAGGATGGGATATTACCATTGCTAGTACAGAATCAAATACTTTAAAAAAGAATTCTCATCCTTGGCCACTTGAATGAGCACTCTGAACTTTCTCTTTCTTTCTTTCTTTCTTTCTTTCTTTCTTTCTTTCTTTCTTTCTTTCTTTCTTTCTTTCTTTCTTTCTTTCTTTCTTTCTTCTCTCTCTCTCTCTCTCTCTCTCTCTCTCTCTCTCTCTCTCTCTCTTTCTGATAAGCCCACTCTTTTATGCCACGATTTGTATTTAGGCTGCAGCCTGCAGTGTTTTCTTGTATGGAAACAAACTGGTTTGTTTCAATAGGTTATTGCTTAGCAAATGCAAATATCTCCAGGCACGGGAGAAAACAGAAGTGTTGGGGGTGGGAAGGAGGGGGCGGCCCAGAGTGAGGAGTTGTTTGAGTTGTTGAGAGCATCTGTCCCGGTCCTGAGAAAAGGGAATTCTCATTTGTGGTGCATGCTAATTAGAAATGCGATCGGCTCAGCTGTCACCTCTGTGGAGAGGGGTCACCAAAGCACAATTAAGTGCAGGTCCTTCTATGGTTTATCAGAGCGCATGAGTTACCCTCTGCTGTTTGCGCTATGATTTTTGAGACGGACCGAGATTGAGTTTAATTATGCCTCCTCCTTAAAATTCTCCCCCCTACATACACGCATGCATACACTAATTAACATGTGATCTAAGCTGTTTGCTGAAGTTTAGTCTTCAATTCACTTGAAATTACTCATTTGCATCAACAGGATGCAAATCTCCTTTCCCTGGATGTTTATGCAAAAGGTTTGAAAATATCTCTTTGGTCAGCCAGAGCTTTCACAGTATCTTCATTCAGACAGAATTCCTGGAGGAGAACACATTCTGTTTGAGTCAAATGAGCTGTAAACTTTATTTTCATCTTCTGTTCTGGGCACTGTGATTTTCCCCTCCCCACAAAATGCTGTGCATGTTTCTACATTTGAGATTTGGGTGCTGTGGCAGCGTTTCTTCTCGTCTGCACTCCAGATATAAGCAAACCATAAAAAAGTAAGGC
The DNA here is from genome assembly GCF_032191835.1 of Heteronotia binoei. Taxonomy (NCBI): domain Eukaryota; kingdom Metazoa; phylum Chordata; class Lepidosauria; order Squamata; family Gekkonidae; genus Heteronotia; species Heteronotia binoei. Next base: position 7,396,410 of record NC_083228.1, read on the forward strand.
AACATAGGAATGTTTATATCTCATTAAACAATTCACCAAAATTACACACACTGAAAAGAAACAGGCTCGCCCACAATTTTAACAGTTTTTTTTGTTAAAATCCAACGTCTTGTCAGTCTCAGGAAACTCCTCAATTCAAGAATACAGGAATCTAGGGATTAATAAGAGTTTAGTCCATTTGAAGAATTATTCAAGAAGACTTTTTGGGCAATAGACTTGCACTGTACAAAATGACTCACAAAAGTTACTTGGGGGCTGTGGTCTATGTGACTGCTTATAGCCTGCTTAAACTAGGATTCTACTATGTACTTTTCCATCATTTAATGCGTTGTGTTAATACAAGCTTTGCTTCAGTTCTCTGGCTAGTTCTACAAACCTAGTCCAACTGTATTGTTTATGAATGTCCATCCTGTGGATTGCATTGACTAAATCTGTGTAGTCCACCTTGAGTTCAAGTGAAGCAACCTAAGACGGGAAATGTTCCCTATAAGCTGCAGAGTCTTGTGAGCAAAAATTCTACTTTGTGAGCTACTGGCATCGAAGTTGCGAGCGACTGCATACATTAGTGTGCTCTGGGGTCATCCTTCCTGAACTAAGACAAAAATGTGTGAGCTGGAGGCTAAAAATCTGTGAGCTCGCTCACACTAACTCAACTTAGAGGGAACACTGGACAGGGGTGTCAATCTCGTTTGTTATGAGGGCCAGATCTGACATAAATGTGGCCTTGTCAGGCCAGGCTATGAGCGTCATAAAATGTAATGCCAGGGAGCAAAGATATAATCTTTATAAAAAACAGTAGACAATATTGTTGAGGGTAATATTCCTTTTACCCCAGAGTCAATCCTTCTGAACTACTGGCCAAATTTAAAACTTTCTTCAGTAAAGAAGGAGTTGGCAGCTTTATTACTCATGGCGGCCAAGCTTTTGATAGCGCAACATTGGAAGAGTGATGTGTCTCCTAATAAACAACAATGGATGTCCAAAGTATGGGAAATAGCAGCATTAGATAAACTAGCTATACAGATAAGGGTGAATGATTTACCACAGAAAGACAACAATTTTATTGAAAAATGGTTCCCGTTTTTAAATTATATTAGCTTGGATGATGAATTTGAAAAATGCATTCCAAAAAAATACATAACCTTCTCATACTACTAAATTTCTTCTTAATTTGGAAAAAAAGATAGGATACATTGTGAAATAATATACTTGAAACATGGATGGCAAATGCTTAGATATGTATTAACAGAAGACTGTAAGAGTACTCTTTATGTTGTTTTAGTATTTATCTGTGTTATTGTTTATTATGTTTAATGTCTATGAATATTTTGTTTAGAAAAAATAATAAAAATTTAAGTGTGAAAAAAAATAAAGGACACAGACAAATATAATTGGGGTGCGGTCACACGTCACATTAAAAGCGTGTGTGTGGCGCTCAGATTTGAACAGCTGGATATTGATTCGATGAAGGGCCATTCAGACGAGCATCCAAGAATGCGACTCATTCTGTTGTTGAGCGTTCAGACATCCAATACTATCACGCTCTCTTCTTGGAGCATGCATGATCAGGTGGTTATTTCTGGGAGGGGGGGGTCCATTGAACATGCGCCCAACTGTTTGGAGCTGGGAAATCAAACGTTACTTCAGAGGGGGGGGGGGAGTTTCCAGAAATCCTCCACATTAAAAAAAAAAGAGATTTTTTTTCCTGTTCTAAATAGTGGGATAACGTTCTCCCCCCCCCCTCCGATCCTGTGTTGATTGGAGAAGCAGAAGCGTCACCTCAGATTCCCGGATGATCTGGCAATGCGCATGTCTGCTGGGGCTTTCTTTTTTTTTAAAAAAAGGTGGGAGGCAGTATCGCGCGTGAGCTGTCCAAACAACAAAAAGCCAATCTTGTGCCGCTGTTTTGAAAAAGGGCCGGACTTTCTGTGCTATCAAACTAATGCGCCATTCAGGCGTAGCAAGCCTGGATGACCCCGGATAACGCTCGATTGCCAGATGTGGATGTCTGAACGAACACATTTAATCTGTCAGCCAGACGGAGCTGTGTCGTCACTAATGGAACGTGTGACCGCACCCTTAAAGATTTTTAAAACTTAAAACAAAACATTAGCATTCATTGGTCTTAAAGGTGCTTTCTTTGTATCTCTCCCATGTGATCCAGGGAACTGGGGAAAGGAAGCTGTGGTTCTTCTTTCCCTGTGGGACCAGGAAGGTGGGGGGGGGGCGCTCAGCCAACAGAAGGAAGAGAGGCTTGGTTTAGTAGCTCTGCTGTGCAATCAAGAGAGCCTGGCAAAGCAATCTATCCTTCCCCCCTCTTCCTTCCCAAGGTAGGTGCCTCAGCCAATGGAGAAAATAGAGGCTTTGCTCTGTAGCTCCTGTGCAATTGAGCAAGCCTGGCAAAGCAAGCTGTGATGCAGAAAGAAGTAAGAGAGAGGGAGAAGGAAGCAGATGACAGCCAGTTGCTCGGGGGCCTGACAGGAACCCTCCAAGGGGCCTAATTCATCTCCTGGGCCACATGTTTGACACCGCTGAGAAAAGAAAGGAAAGGCAATAAGGAAATAAAGAAAAAGTCCTCTAAAAGAATCAGGTGTCACAAGCTTTTCTGAAAGCAATGCAGGACAGCACTGGACAGACACAAAAGGCAAGTAGAAGTCCCAGACAGATTCCACAGTAGCAGTTGCTCCACCCCTGGGCTTCTGGTTTTCCCAGTTCAAGAAATCAATTCCCCACCAGTTGCTGCATGACTGCATTTTGACCTGTGGCTCCCTCCAGTTTCCCCCATGACTTCCTGATCTTGTTTTTTTGTAGAGTTCCAGAAGCCGCTGGGGAAACTGGAAGGAGCTGCAGGTCAAAATGCAGCAACACAGCAACCAGTGGGGAATTGGTCGGTTGATCGGGGGAAAGCAGAAGCCACGGGGCAGAGCAGCTACTAGTGAGGAATTGGTACCAGTTTCTGGCTGAGACGAGCCTGATGAGCCATGATGAGGGAAATGCTACCAGAAGTTGTTGTCGAATCAGGTGGGTCGCCGTGTTGGTCTGAAGCAACTGAACAAAGTTTGAGTCCAGGGGCACCGCACCTTTAAGACCAACAAAGTTTAATAAGTTCAGTAAGTAATGAATGCAGAGAGCCAGAGAGGCTTTCTTTAATATCTTAAAGGCAATAACCAAAACCTTGAAATGAAGACAGAAGAAGGAAGAGGAGGAGGAAGAGAATAAGAAGATTTATACCCCGCCCTTCTCTCTGAATCAGAGACTCAGAGCGGCTTACAATCTCCTATGTCTTCTCCCCCCACAACAGACACCCTGTGAGATGAGTGAGACTGAGAGGACTCTCACAGCAGCTGCCCTTTCAAGGACAACTTCTGCAATAGCTCTGGCTGACCCCAGGCCATTCCAGCAGCTGCAAGTGGAGGAGTGGGGAATCAAACCCGGTTCTCCCAGATAAGAGTCCGCACACTTAACCACTACACGAAACTGGCTCTCAGAAGCCAATGGAGAACCTGAACTGTTTCAATACCTATGTTAAATAGGGTTGTCAACGCTGGCTTGGAAAATCCCTGGAGATTCGGGGCAGAGCCTGCAGAAGGACTTTGGTTTCTCTTCCAGTCTATGACTAAATTTGAGGTCGGGCGTGAGCTTTTGTGAGTCATTGCTCGCTTCTTCAGATTCAGTGACTCGCAAAAGCTCACACCCCACCACAACTTGTGTTAGTCTTTAAGGCGCTACTAGACCCTTACTCTGTTCTGCTGTTACAGACAGACTAACCTGGCTACCCAACTTGATCTATTTCCGCTCTATGGTTTTCCATAGAGTCTGACCTTTGAAGATGCCATTTCCTGCAGGGGAACTGATCTTTGTCATCAGCAAATCAGTTGCAACTCCAGGAGGACTCCAGCCCCCACCTTAGGGTTGCCAATCCCCAGGTGGGGGCAGGGGATCCCCCGGTTTGGAGGCCCTCCCCCCACTTCAGGGTCATCAGAAAGCGGGGGGAGGGGAGGAAAATGTCGGCTGGGAACTCTGTTATTCCCTATGGAGATTTATTCCCATAAAAAATCATGGAGAATTGATCCGCGGGTATCTGGGGCTCTGGGGGGGCTGTTTTTGGGGGTAGAGGCACCAAATTTTCAGTATAGCATCTAGTGTCTCTCCCCAAAATAACCCCCAAGTTTCAAAACGATTGGACCAGAGGGTCCAATTCTATGAGCCCCAAAAGAAGGTGCCCCTATACTTCATTATTTCCTATGGAAGGAAGGCATTCAAAAGAAGAAGAAGACTGCAGATTTATACCCCGCCCTTCTCTCTGAATCAGAGACTCAGAGCGGCTTACAATCTCCTATATCTTCTCCCCCCACAACAGACACCCTGTGAGGTGGGTGGAGCTAAGAGGGCTCTCACAGCAGCTGCCCTTTCAAGGACAACCTCTGCCAGAGCTATGGCTAACTCAAGGCCATTCCAGCAGGTGCAGGTGGAGGAGTGGGGAATCAAACCCGGTTCTCCCAGATAAGAGTCCACATACTTAACCACTACACCAAACTGGCTCTCAAAGGTGTGCTGTCCCTTTAAATGTGATGGCCAGACCTCCCTTCGGAGTTCAATGATGCTTGTCACAGCCTTGATCTTGGCTCCACCCCTAATGTCTCCTGGCTCCACCCCCAAAGTCTCCTGGCTCCACCCCCAAAGTCCCCAGATATTTCTTGAATTGGACTTGGCAACCCTACCCCACCTGGAGGTTGGCGAGTCTAGATGCGATCGCATTGGACTGTGACAACAAGCCCTGCAGTTTGCGCCGGCTGAAGCCTCCAAGTTGTCTTCAGGGGCAGCCCATGCAGAGCTGGTTACAGCCAAGAGATTACAAAGAAGGGTTTGATGCAGTTGTCTACTGGGGGCTGGATTTCACAGTGTCCATTGGAGACGTTCCGAAAAGTGTAATCCAGCCCCCAGTAGACAACTGCATCAAATGACTAAGGGAACTGTACTTCTGGAAATGTTGATGTAGCCCCTGTCTGCCTCGTCAAAGCTCCTCTGTCAAGTGAAAACGATCCGTTTTGCCCATTTGTGTGAGGTATACATCACATACAAAAGTAACAGTCTCTCATTTCAGAGATTATAGATCAGGGGTGTCAAACCTGCAGCCTGGGGGCTGAATCAGGCCCCCGAGCAACTGGCTGTCCTCTGCTTCCTTCTCCCTATCTCTGTCTTCCTTCTGCACCTCAGCTTGCTTTGCAAGGCTTGCTCAATCGCACGGGAGCTACAGAGCAAAACCTCAATTTTCTCCACTGGTTGAGGCTCCTCCCCCTCCGGTCCCTGGGAAGGAGAGGGAAAGAGCCAGAGCTTCCTTTGCCCAGTTCCCTGGATCCCATGGGAGAGATACAAAGAAAGCACCTTTAAGGCCAACAAGTGCTAATGTTTTAAGCATGTTTTATTTTAATTTTTTTTTTTATGCCTTTAGTCATGTTTGTCTGTGCCCTTTAAAACGTCTATATCTCTGCTACCTGGTCTTAATTAAGTACAAACATGGCCCGGCCCAACAAGGTCTCATTTATGTCAGATCCGGCCCTCGTAACAAATGAGTTTGACACCCCTGCTACAGATAGACCATGAATTCCAACTTTGCAGCACGAAGTCTTGGAGATCCACCTAGTTGAGCCAGAGATGTGGAAGGAAGAAGGTCTGAGGCCCATCTGGACATTTATTCAGTGTTCAGGAATCATGTGGGGGGAGACGACTGCTATACAAGAACCTCTGTTGGGTAACTCGGACAGATCAACTGTGCTGTTCCACACATTTTTGTGGGCTCTTCCCTGTCACTGGCCAACTGGCTAGCGGGGAGAAACCCCACCTGAAAATGCCCTGAAACATGGAGCGATGCCACAGGCCCGGTGCATCCAAGTAAGCCAGGGAGGCAACCACCTGGGGCGCAACTGGTGCCGGGTGCCCCTCCTATCCCTCCCCTCCCCCTGCAGGCAGCCTGAGCCAGCAGCAAATAAAAGCAGCTGGTGGCGAGGCAAGAGACAGTGAGGCAGGAACAGGCCCGGTGCTAAGAATTCTGGTGCCCCTAGGCCGAGGCCCGTCCCCCCCCCCGCCCCCCCCTTGGTCCCTTCTCGCGCACACAAAGCGTGCACAGCCTGATGACGTCACCGGAAGTGATGTCATCAGGCAGCGTGCACTTTGCACGAGTGCTCAGCCTGGCCTTCAAAGGGAGCCGGCTGGTGGGGGGCGCCTCCTCCAGGCAGGGAACAGCCATTCTGAGACTGGATTCCGTCGAAACCCAAACAGGGCTCACGAGGCAGGTGAAAAGTAGCCTGCATCCCCTCTTCCGTGGCTGGGCAGGGGAGGCAGACAGGGCCCAGCACGCCAACGGTGCTGCTGCAGCCCTCCACCCCTGCCTCCCCACTGGGGAGGAACCCAGCCAGCTAACTCCCGTCTTCCCCCCCACCGAGGAGTGGCGGAGGAAGCGCTTTTGGGGGTCAAGTGGGCCTCCAGACCCCCACCCCAGGATGGTGGTGGGGAGGCAGGCAGGTGGAGAGTTGTGGGGCCGGGGAGGCAGGCGGTGGGGCGCGGGGAGGCGGAGGTCAGCGGGGTATGAAGAGAGGGGGTGCCCCATGGTGCCCCTAGGCCAAGTGGCATTCGAGGCGGCCACCTACTTGGCCTACTCCCATATGCCGACCCTGGGCAGGAAGGAAGCTTTCAGCTCCACGCTTCTACTACTCTGCCTCTTCCCAGCCTCCATTAGCCTTTTTTGCTGCTGCATCACACTGGCTGCTCATGTGTCATTTACGTCTCGCCTATACCCCAAGATCTTGTTCACACACTCTGCTACCCAGAAGTGTTTCCCCAGCCAATAGGTGTGTTCCTCATTTTTATTATTTTTGTTTAGTTGGGTAGATAGATGACAGACAGACAGACAGAGAGATGACAGAGAGATAGACACGCACACACATAGATATTATATATCAATATCTATATCTAGGCGGGTAGCTGTGTTGGTCTGTAGCAGCAGAACAAAGTTTCAGTCCCGTGGCACCTTTAAGACCAACTAAGATTTATGAACGTATGAAGCTGCCTTCTACTGAATCAGACCCTGGGTCCATCAAAGTCAGTCTTGTCTTCTCAGACGGGCAGCGGCTCTCCAGGGTCTCCAGCTGAGGTTTTTCACACCTATTTGCCTGGACCCTTTTTTGGAGTTGCCAGGGATTGAACCTGGGACCTTCTGCTTCCCAAGCAGATGCTCTACCACTGAGCCACTGTCCCTCCCCTCTTTATCCTGGGTATAAGCTTTGGTCTGCATGCACACTTCTTCAGCGAGTGCACAAGAATGCTCAAGGCTTTTTTAAGCAGGCACACACAGGAATTATGTTCCAGCTGGCTTGATGTCAGGAGGTGTGGCCTAATATACAAAAGCATTCCTGCTGGACTTTTTCTAAAAAAAAAAAATCCTTGCGCAAAAAATGGCGATATCAGGGGGTGTGGCCCGATATGCAAATGAGTTCCCGCTGGACGTTTTCTCCCCCCCCCAAAAAATCCCTGTGCAGAAAATGGCGATGTCAGGGGGTGTGGCCTGATACGCAAATGAGTTCCTGCTGGACTTTTTCTCCAAAAGAAAAAAAATCTTGTGCAAACAAAATGGCGATATGAGGGGGAGGTTGGCCTGATATGCAAATGAGTTCCTGGTGGACTTTCCCTAAAAAAAATCCTTGTGCAAAATATGGCAATATCAGGGGGTGTGCCCTGATATGCAAATGAGTTCATGCTGGGCTTTTTTTGTACAAAACAAGACTTTGCGAAACAATGGTGATATCAGGGGTGTGGCCTAAACGAGTTCCTGGTGAGCTTTCTTTACAAACAGAGCCCTAAGAAAGCTTATACCCAAAATTAAACTTTGTTGGTCTTACAGGTGCCATGGGGCTCTGTGTGTACGTGCGTGCATAGACATGTGTGCATGTTCATATATAAAGTTTGTAAACATTGGCTTGAACATGTTTTTAATTAGGGTTGCCAATCCCCAGGTGAGCAGGGGATTACAAAGCACCAGGCTTCCATGAAAGGAAAGGAAAGGTCCCCTGTGCAAACACCAGTCGTTTCTGACTCTGGGTGATGTTGCTCTCACAACGTTTTCATGGCAGACTTTTTTACGGGGTGATTTGCCATTGCCTTCCCCAGTCATCTACACTCCCCCCGCCCCCCGCAAGCTAGGTACTCATTTTACTGACCTCGGAGGGATGGAAGGCTGAGTCAACCTCGAGCCAGCTACCTGAAAACCCAGCTACTGCCGGGGATTGAACTCAGGTTGTGAGCAGAGCTTAGGACTGCAGGACTGCAGCTTTACCACTCTGTGCCACGGAAACCAGCCTCCAAATAAATGAAAAAAGCAAACAGTGTAACAATTAATAAATATACATATATTTGTTCAAGGTAGACCACTCTCTTAGTCCTCTATGCCAGTGTTTCTCATTTGCAAGGTCGCGACCCGGTGTCGGGCCACGGAAGCCTCACTACTGAGTCACAAGGAAAGCCAAAGCTAGTCCCGCCCCCAGCAAAGCATGACCTTTGCTCTGCTTCCTTCTTTCCCCCATCTCTCTGTTGTGCAGAGAAAAGTCAGCCTTGAAGACTGATGCAGGCTGCAAAGCCTGACCTCTGTTTGATTTCTTTCCTTCCCCCATCTCTCTGTTGTGCAGAGAAAAGCTAGCCTTGAAGACTGACACAGGCTGCAAAGTATGAGCTCCGTTTGGCTTCCTTCCATCCCCCATCTCTCTGTTGTGCAGAGAAAGCTAGCCTTGAAGACTGATGCAGGCTGCAAAGCCTGACCTCTGTTTGATTTCTTTCCTTCCCCCATCTCTCTGTTGTGCAGAGAAAAGCTAGCCTTGAAGACTGACACAGGCTGCAAAGTATGAGCTCTGTTTGGCTTCCTTACTTTCCCCATCTCTGTGTTGTGCAGAGAGGAGCTGGGCTGCCTCTCCTTCCTTCTTTCCCCCTCAATGTTTGAGAGAAAAGCTGGTGTCCACTGGCACTTTAGACCCATGAAGTGTTCTTCAAGGTATGAGTTTTCCTGTGCCTTGGAGTATGTTCTTTTGGGGAGATTTCCCTGGGAGGCCTGGGCGGCAAAGAAGGGTGTGTGTCTTTTTTTAAGTTGGGAGGGGCAGCCCAGCTCCTTTCCAGTAGCTATTTTTTTTTTAACCAAAGGATCCCAGGGCAGAATTGTTGCTGGCGGGGGTCATCTGACGGTAAGGAAGGCTTTCTTTCTTTCTTTCTTTCTTTCTTTCTTTCTTTCTTTCTTTCTTTCTTTCTTTCTTTCTTTCTTTCTTTCTTTCTTTCTTTCTTTCTTTCTTTCTTTCTTTCTTTCTTTCTTTGCAAGTGATGCTCTGTCTGTATTCTTGGTGCTGGGAGGGGGGGAAGCAACAGTAGGAGGGCTTCTAGTGCCCTGTCCCCACTGGTGGGCATTCTGGAAGTGACATCACAGGAAAAGGTGGAGTTTTGGTTCAGTTTGCCCTAGAAGTGACATCACTTGGCCCTTGACACCACAGGAAATGACATAATTCCTGTCTCCCAGCTCCACCCCCAAATTTTACTGAATCACGAAGGAGAAGTGTAAAAATAACTGGGCCACGGGAAAGAAAAGTTTGGGAAACCCTGCTCTATGCAAAGCAAGGAACATGTTCACCGGAAAATTGCAATTTTATCAGAAATGTAACCCAACTCTGTGGCCTCGGTTATAGAAATATCAATCAATTTTGTCACCTCATTAGATGGATCTGCAGGCAGGGGCTTATACTATGTAGGGTCAGATAGTTGGCGATTAACTTCCGCCAAATAGTATTCTTTATCAAGAATGACAATCCCACCCCCTTTATCCATGGGTTTAATGGCAATTTGATCATTGGTGGTCAAAATATTAAGACCCTGTCTGTCCAACTTTGAAAAATTGCACCACTTAGAACTAAACCTATTCTCCAAACGGTCTATCTCTTTCAATACCAACTCCTCAAAAACGGAAATAGATCCGTCATAATGTGGCGGTGGGGGCAGGGGATCCCCCTGTTTGGAGACCCTCTCCCTGCTTCAGGGTCATCAGAAAGCCGGGGGAGAGGAGGGAAATGTCTGCCGGGCACTCCATTATTCCCTATGGAGACCGATTCCCATAGGGTATAATGGAGAATTGATCTGGGGCTCTGGGAGGAGGCTGTTTTTTTGAGATAGAGGCACCAAATTTTCAGCATAGTGTCCAGTGCCTCTCCTGAAAACATCCTCCTAGTTTCAAAAAGATTGGACTAGAGGGTCCAATTCTATGAGCCCCCAAAGAAGGTGACCCTATCCTTCATTCCTTCCAAAGGAGGGAAGGTATTTAAAAGATGTGCGGTCCCTTTTAAATGTGATGGCCAGAACTCCCTGTGGAGTTCAATTAGGCTTGTCACAGCCTTGCTCCTGGTTCCACCCCCAAAGTCCCCAGATATCTCTTGAATTGGACTTGGCTACCCTATTTTTAACCGTTTGTCACTGTGAGGGCCCAAATTTTAGTAGAAAAGCAGCATGCAAATGTTTTGAAGAAATGAGTTTCATTCCCCCTTTTGGACTTGCTTTCTTAATACTTCCTACAGGAGCAGTGAAAAAGGGCCAGTGGGTGATGGACTCCAGTCATACCGTGAATCGTGGGCTGCTCTCAGGCAAATGAGACCGTGAATTCACAACACCTTGCTTTGTATTTTTCAGAGAAATGCTTATTTACTTGCGTCAAGCAAAATAATTGCCCAGGTAATAAGAGTTGTTTATCGCTGTGCTCCTTCCTAATGGCTTCATAATGCGGCCCACTGTTGATTGGTGTTTGGAAACCTCCTCGCTCGCATAAACATATCCCAGTCAGCTATTTGCTTTTTGAAACTCCTGTTCCTAATATAACTTATTATTAAACATCCCCTTTCATTAGAAAAAAAAAAGGTTGTCTGGAATACTTATACGTCTCGAAAGGATAAACAGAGAATTTTCCCCCCTCAAAGACTGATTCATTTATTCAAGGCGTCAACTTTTGACCCGAGCTTTGTAAGAGTCACCCGGACTAGCTAGACTAGGCCCTGAAAATGAATTGTCCGGTATCTACTCTCCTCGTGAAATATTTGCTATATTTTGCACCTCCTCTGTTGTAACAGCTCGTCCACGGATGAAAGCAAAGGCCCAAATGGATAGTTTTTCCTGCCTTATGCTGTGGGCCTGGGGAGAGCTCTGCTCAACAGAGGATAGGGTTGCCAATCTCCAGGTGGGGGCAGAGGATCCCCTGGTTTGGAGACCTTCCCCCCCCCCGCTTCAGGGTCATAAGAAAGCTGGGGGGGAGGGAAATGTCTCTGGGCACTCCATTATTCCCTGTGGAGACCAATTCCCATAGCGTAGAATGGAGAATTGATCTACGGGTATCTGGGGCTGGGGGGGTTGTTTTTTTGAGGTAGAGGCATCAAATTTTTAACATAGCATTCAGTGCCTCTTCTCAAAACACCCTCCAAGTTTCAAAAGGATTGGACCAATGTCCCCTCTAAGCTGCAGAGTCTTGTGCGCAAAAATTCTACTTTGTGAGCTACTGGCATTAAAGTTGTGAGCTACTGCATGAATTAGTGCGCTCTGGGGCCATTAGGGTTGCCAAGTCCTCTTCAAGTCCCGGCGGGGGACTTTCGTGCATGCGCAAAGCGAAAACCTATTGTACCATGGAGTTTTATCTCCCTAATGGCTAGAATGTCCGGGAAAACCACAGAGTTTTCCCGGAAACGCCTAGAGTGGCCCACGTGCATGCCACCATTTTGATGATGTCACTTCCAGGTGATGTCATTGCACCAGCGACGCAGGAGGAGGTTCCCCCCGCCTGCCCAACGTAGGTCGGCGAGTTGTGAACCTCCTGGGCAGGGGATTCCCTGCCCGGACTTAGAGGGAACACTGGATTGGACCAGGGGGTCCTAATTTATGAGCCCCAAAAGAAGGAGCCCCTCTCCTTCATTATTTCCAATGGAAGGAAGGCATTTAAAGGGTGTGCTGTCCCTTTAAATGTGATGGCCAGAACTCTCTTGGAGTTCAATATGCTTGTCACACCCTTGCTCTTGGCTCCACCCCACTGTCTCCTGGCTCCACCTTCAAAGTCTCCTGGCTCAACCCCCAAAGTCCCCAGATATTTCTTGAATTGGAGTTGGCACCCTAACAGAGGAACACGTGAGCCCAGTCCATTGATGCGGTTGCTCGTACTGTTGGTTGCCTGGGGAAAGGACTGATGGTACTTCACAGCCAAGTCGTTCCTTGAGAAGATGGCAGAAATCATCTCACACATGTCTCCACCATTGTGTCATTTGGGCGGCACTGCACTAGTCACCACAATGTATTTATTTCTTTATTGAATCTATAGGGTTGCCAGGTCTTCCCTTCGCAGGAGCGGGAGACTTTGGTGAGGGTTCCAGGGGTGGGCAGGAACATCGTCCAACGTCCTCAGCATGATGACATCACCCAGAAGTGACGTCATCATGCTGGAGACATTTGCTGGGGATAATCTGGTATTTGGGCAAACTCTGTGTTCTTTTTCTGCCTCAAAACCGTAGAGTATGGCCAGATACCACAGCATCTCCATGTGACGTCCCCGGCGCAATGACATCACTTCTAGGTGACATCATCATGTTGAGATGTCACATGGTGATATCTGTTTGGGGGTGGGGCTTCCCCCGCCAGCCAGTTGTCCAATGGCAGGCTGAAGCCCCCAAAACTGGAGGTTTCCTTGGCAACCCTGTTCATAGATCAGCCAAAAATGACACACGGGCAGAGACATCAGCACATCTACATACAATAATATTTCATAACCGCATGAGAGGCTGATTTCAGTGGGATGTATGTGTGAAGAAGTCGCAGTTGACTTATGTCAACCCCAGCAAGGGACTTCCAAGGCAATTGAGATACAGAGGTGGATGGTCATTGCCTTCCTCTGCAGAGTCTTCCTTGGGGATCTGCCTTCCAAATGCCAATCTTGCTTAATGTCCAAGTTGAAAACAGACAGGGCTAGCCTCTGTCATTCAGATCTGGCTGCTGACTTCCTCTGTGCATGGAAAGTGCTGTCAAGACACAGCCGACTTATGACGACCCCAGAAAGGGGCTTTCAAGGCAAGTGAGAAGCAGAGGTGGTTGGCCTTTGCCTTCCTCTGCAAAGTCTTCCTTGGTGGGCCCCCATCCGAGCACCAACCCTGCCTAGCTTCTGAAATCTGATGAGATCGGGCTATACCATGCCTCCTTTCCTCCAATAGCACAAGATAATCTTTCAGATTTGCTGGTGGCAACGGATACACCCAAAGAGAAGTTTTCAGAGGGTGACCATGCTGGTACCATAGAATTTTCCTCCAAACTGCTGGAGTGTCCCCATGCAAAACCATAGTGTTTTCAGTGATTTCCTAGAGTGTCCCACGTGACATGCCCGGTGCAATACCTTGAGCGACATCAGGTAAAACTTCTTCCTCAATAAAGATTTCATATGCTTTATATCCCAAGGAGACATTTCAAAAAGAAAAACCCCTCCCCAACTGTTTGTGAAGGAAGTCCCCAGTGATATCCTGCAATCCATTAGAGAGCCAGTTTGGTGTAGTGGTTAAGTGTGCAGACTCTTATCTGGGAGAACCGGGTTTGATTCCCCACTCCTCCACCTGCTGGAATGGCCTTGAATTAGCCATAGCTCTCACAGAGGTTGTCCTTGAAAGGGCAGCTGCTGTGAGAATCCTCTCGGCCCCACCCACCTCACAGGATGTCTGTTGTGAGGGAGGGAGATAAAGAAGATTGTGAGTTGCTCTGAGACTCTGAGATTCGGAGTGGAGGGCAGGATAAAAATCCAATATCTTCTTCTTCTTCATTACTGAAATGAAAAGAATTTAGCCAAGCACAAGTATGTAAGTGACATTTTCAAGCAAGGCCTTCAGGAATGTTTTTCATAACTCTCCGCGAAACAAGAAGACTTTCCTCTTCTAAACAGTTGCAGCAAAGTCGGAGGTGAAAGCTCTCATTGGGAGGCCTCAATGTGGTTTTGATCTCTGCCTATTCTGGTCCCTGCACTCGGTGGCCCTGTTGGAAAATGGACCTTTCGCACTCTGCTTCCCCACAGGCAGCAAGGGTTTACTTTACCCGTATTGAAATTATTCCGACGGGCTTGCTCAGGCGATGGTGAATCAGACTTTGAAAATTAAAATATTATGACAGTTTCAGGTATCAGCGTTCTTGGAATATCTCACGCAGTACCACTTCAGAATATCATTTCCGTAAGTTTCGTATCCAATTAGTTTCCCTGGGTTTATTAGCTTGGCATTTTTCAAAGAAGGCATTTATTCACACTGAAGAAGAAGAAGAAGAAGAAGAAGAAGAAGAAGAAGAAGAAGAAGAAGAAGAAGAAGAAGAAGAAGAAGAAGAAGAAGAAGAAGAAGAAGAAGAAGAAGAAGAAGAAGAAGAAGGGTGTACATGTTCAACTTCAATGTTTTTCCTAAGAAAATTCTGAATGTGCTGAGAAGAAATGTGAGCCATTAAAATCCCCCGGTGCTTTAAAAATCATAGATCTAATTCTGAACCAGGTAGGGATGCTAGACCCACCCCCCAGTGCAGGAAGGGGTACTCTGCTAACAGGCTCCACCTATCCGCTGTTGATTGGCTGACTGGCAGGGAAGACTTACCCTTCCGAAAGGGAGTCACATACGGTCGCCAGGTTCAATTCAAGAAATATCTGGGGACTTTGGGGGTGGAGCCAGGAACAAGGTTGTGACAAGCATGATTGAACTCCAAGGGGAGTTCTGGCCATCACATTTAAAAGGACAGCACTCCTTTTAGATGCTTTCCCTCCACTGGAAACAATGAAGATTAGGGGTACCTTCTTTGGGGGCTCATAGAATTGAACCCCCTGGTCCAATCTTCTTGAAACTTGGAAGGTATTTTGAGGAGAGGCACCAGATGCTATGCTCCAAATCTGGTGCCTTTACTTCAAAAAATAGCCCCCCAGAGCCCCAGATACTCACAGATCAGTTCTCCAGTTATGCCCTATGAAGACCGAATAATGGAGTGCCTAGCAAACATTTCCCTCCCTCCCCCCCCCCCCATCGCTTTTTGATGAACCTGAAGCAGGGAGAGGACCTCCAAACTGGGGGATCCGCTGCCCCCACATGAGGATTAGACAAAACAGAGAACCACAGTGAAGGTTAATAGCTGTCAAAAAAATACTGTGGAAAATCACGAAAAACAATAAATACAGATTTCCAATACTTTAAACAGAATTCAAAAAGCAGCAGCCCAAGTAATTTCATGGGAAATTTAGCAAATATACAAAACACGACTCTCTACAGCATCTATAAGGTCATGTTCACAACAATACATTTAACAGCATTACTCATAAATCACAAAAAGGAAAGGAAAGGAAAGGAAAGGAAAGGAAAGGAAAGGAAAGGAAAGGAAAGGAAAGGAAAGGAAAGGAAAGGAAAGGAGAAAGGAGAGGAGAAAGGAAAGGAAAGGAAAGGAAAGGAGAAAGGAAAGGAGAAAGGAGAGGAGAAAGGAGAGGAGAAAGGAGAGGAGAAAGGAGAGGAGAAAGGAAAGGAAAGGAAAGGAAAGGAAAGGAAAGGAAAGGAAAGGAAAGGAAAGGAAAGGAAAGGAAAGGAAAGGAGAAAGGAGAGGAGAAAGGAGAGGAGAAAGGAGAGGAGAAAGGAGAGGAGAAAGGAAAGGAAAGGAAAGGAAAGGAAAGGAAAGGAAAGGAAAGGAAAGGAAAGGAAAGGAAAGGAAAGGAAAGGAAAGGAAAGGTCCCCTGTGCAAGCACCAATCGTTTCCGACTCTGGGGTGACGTTGCTTTCACAACGTTTTCACGGCAGACTATTTATGGGGTGGTTTGCTCCTCGGCGCAGAGCGGTAAAGCAGCAGTACTGCTCTCTGCCCACGACCTGAGTTCGATTCCGGTGGAAGCTGGATTCAGGTAGCTGGCCCAAGGTTGACTCAGCCTTCCATCCTTCCGAGGTCGGAAGTAGCCAGCTGGCTGGGGGGAAAGTGTAAAATCACAATAAACAATTCATTAAAGTCCTAAAGTACGTCATAGCTCCAGAAGACTTCCAAAAGTTTAGAAAGACGAACCTGCCGCTCTTCCTGCGGTGGATTAAAGTGCTCGGCGCTCCAACAGTCCTGTGGCCAATATGGATCTTCAACATTGATAGATGTCTCAATAAGAATCTCAACCCAGCCAAAATCAAGGCTTCAGTTCTTGGAAAAATAAACCAGCGGGTGCGTGGAAAAGCTCTGACGGGGACGCGCATATATCACCATTTCTGACCCAGTCTTTTCTCAAAGAGGCATCTCCCACTCTTCTAAAAACACAGAGCCACACAATAATCTTGACAGCAATATACCAAATATATAACTCAGGTCAAAAGCCCTTTACACAACATTTTCAATATGAGTTGCTCACCAACTAGCCCAGGCAACAGCCTCACAGCACTACGCCCGGAGAAACTCCCAACATAGCTAACAAACTTACATCCTTATAAATGCTAATGCATAGCAGCTGCTCTCTACCTTAAAGAAATAACACCCAAGAGGAAGATAATGGATTTATATCCTGCCCTCCACTCTGAATCTCAGAGTCTCAAAGTGTCTCACAATCTCCTTTACCTTCCTCCCCCACAACAGATACCCTGTGAGGTGGGTGGGGCTGAGAGGACTCTCCCAGCAGCTGCCCTTTCAAGGACAACTTCTGCCAGAGCTATGGCTGACCCAAGTCCATCCCAGCAGGTGCAAGTGGAGGAGTGGGGAATCAAACCCGGTTCTCCCAGATAAGAGTCCACACACTTAACCACTACATCAAACTGGCTCTCCACAGACACACCTTAAACTAAATTCACAACATGCAAACTATACCTATTACTAAAGCTATATCACAATAACAAAATATCCTGTGAAAATTATAAATAACAAAAAAGATTCCTGGCTAAGCGAAGCCCTCCTATAAATCACCAGTAAGATCCAAGGCTGAGTTAATTCATTTTGGAAATCCAGAAAGCCTCTTCACGGAGTTAAACTTTCTGAATTTCATCTGCTGTCCTATGGGCACCCTGATACTTATATAGAACACAAAACCTCATATCATTCTCAGAATGCTGATGGGAAACAAAGTGCTCCATAAGGGGAGCCTGCATATTATGTGAATGAAACCTAGACTGGTGTTCCAGGACCCTAACAGGTATCGGTCTAGTCGTGTTTCCTATGTGTGGTAAGGTGTACATTAGGAGAAAGTGGAGATGACTGGGGAGGCAATGGCAAACCACCCCGTCAAAAGTCTGCCTTGACCTTTACCTTTTTAGTAGTGGGAGGTCAGTTTTGGTTAGTGCAACTTTATGGGAAGGGAAGAGTTAAGAAGAAAAAGAAGACATTGGATTTATACTCTGCCCTCCACTCAAAAGTCTCAGAGCGGCTCACAATTTCCTTTATCTTCCTCCCCCACAACAGACACCCTGTGAGGTGGGTGGGGCTGAGACGGCTCTCCCAGCAACTACCCTTTCAAGGACAGAGTCTCAGAGCAGCTCACAATCTCCTTTATCTTCTTCTCCCACAACAGACACCCTGTGAGGTGGGTGGGGGTGAGAGGGCTCTCCCAGCAGCTGCCCTTTCAAGGACAACCTCTGCCAGAGTTATGGCTGACCCAAGGCCATTCCAGCAGGTGCAAGTGGAAGAGTGGGGAATCAAACCCGGCTCTCCCAGATAAGAGTCCACACACTTAACCACTACACTAAACTGGCTCTCTGTTTCTTGTTCTCTCTGCTTGCCTGATCTCAGTCTGAATCAAGCCTGAATATACCTCCAGTTAGGATTTCTTCTTTTTTCCTTCTTAGTTTTCAGGTTTGCAATACTGGGAAAGAGAAAACAAAAAATTAAGGAGTTGCATTTTTGAGATGCCAGTTAAGGATTTGAAACCAGATGTTCCCCCCATCCTTCCCATAATTCAATCCTGTATGGATTAGTTATAGGGGATCTGTTTTGTTTGGTTCCCCATACTAATTTTTCGCAGGATCATTTCCCTTTCCAGGTGAAGTCCTTTTGGTTCTTTTTGGGGTTTCAACGTACACAGTATTGTTTTGAGAAGAGTGACATGCATATACTAACACATATGTGCAACCTATTGCTAAATTCAGCCTCTATATCAGAAGACTCAAGGTAGTCCCCCATACAAGCGCCAGTCGTTTCTGCCTCTGGGGTGATGTAGCATCATGACGTTTTTGCGGCAGACTTTTTTTACAGGGTGGTTTGCCATTGCCTTCCCCAGTCATCTACATTTCCCCCCCAGCAAGCTGGGGACTCATTTTATCAGCCTTGGAAGGATGGAAGGCTGAGTCAACCTTGAGCCGGCTAGCTGAACCCAGCTTCTGCCGGGATCGAACTTAGGTCATGAGCAGAGAGCTCAGACTGCAGTACTGCAGCTTTACCACTCTGTGCCACAGGGATTTCAGAAGACTAGAGAGTATCAAATGTTATACCAAGTTTTAAAAAGTGATTCAGAGGGGAACCAGAAAATTTCAGACTAGTCAATGCTCCCTCTACGCCAGGGGTGTCAAATGTGCAGCCCAAGGGCCAAATCAGGCCCCCGGAGGGCTCCTATCAGGCCCCTGAGCAACCGGCTGTCATCTGTTTCCTTCCCTCTCTCTCTCTTGCTTCCTTCTGCATCACAGCTTGCTTTGCCAGGTTTGCTCAATCAAACAGCAGAGCTACTGAACCAAGCCTATTTTCATTCTATTGTCTGAGGAGCTTCCCTCTCCCAGTCCCCTGGGGAAGGAAGGGAAGAGCCAGAGTTTCCTTTGCCGAGTTCCCTGGATCGCACAAGACAGATACAAAGAGAGCACCAATAAGACCAATAAATGCTAAAGTTTTAAGTATGTTTTAGTTTAAGTTTTTTAAAATAGATATATATCTTTACTGGTGCTTGTCTGTGTCCTTTGTAAAGTTTATATCTCTGCTTCCTGGCATTGCATTTTATGACACACATGACACGGCCTAACAAGGTCTCATTAATATCAGATCTTTGTGAATAAACAATTTTATTAGTAACATATGGTAGTAGAACTATAACTACAACTTATAAAAAGCTTAATATATATTAAGAAAAAGACCATCATTCTACCCCACATCTTACTTTCTCCCACCCCTCCCCCAATTACTTGACCCCCGCCAGTGTTATTTTCTTTAAAAAAACAGATATTAAAGGTACCCTTAACTATCAAGAAAAAAAAACGAAACAAAAAAGAAACATAGGGAAGAAGAACCCCCTTCAAGAATTGTATTGTTATCTTAAAAATCTTAATCCTCAAAAATTGTCCAATGTCCTTTTATTTTCCACTCTTTCTCTACATATCTTCTGAATTTCTTCCACTCTTGGTTAAAAAGTTCTAAATCACAGTCTCTTAATTTTCTTGTTAATTTGTCCATTTCACTCCATGACATAACTTTCATAATCCAGTCCCATTTTTCTGGTATTTTTTCTTGCTTCCACAACTGCGCATACAATGTCCTAGCAGCTGAGAGCAAGTACCATATTAATGTTCTATCTTCTTTTGGAAATTTTTCCATTTGTAATCCCAGCAGAAAAGTCTCTGCCTCTTTATTGAATTCATATCCCAGGATCTTAGATATCTCTTGTTGAATCATTTGCCAAAACATTTTAGCTCTTTCACAAGTCCACCACATATGGTAGAAAGAACCTTCATGCTTTTTACATTTCCAGCACCTATCTGGCATCTTATTGTTCATCTTTGCTAATTTTTTTGGAGTCATATACCATCTATACATCATCTTAAAACAGTTCTCTTTAATACTATGACATGTTGCGAGTTTCATGGAATTTTTCCACAGATATTCCCAAGATTCCATCTTTATTTCTTTATTTACATTAATTGCCCATTTTATCATTTGAGATTTCACTACTTCATCTTCTGTAGCCCATTGTAATAGTAATTTGTACACTTTTGAAATTAATTTCTCATTATCTCCAAGCAGAACTCTTTCCATTTCTGTTTGTTCTTTCCTTATTCCTTCAGCTTTGATATCATTCTCCATCAAACTTTTTATTTGTTGCATTTGAAACCAATCATATTTATAGTTTAGTTCTTCTGCAGTTTTCAATTCTATTTTCCCGCTTTGTATTTTTAGTAACTGGTTGTATGATAGTTGTTTTTCCTTGACTGTTTTGGCCGTTAACTTTATCACTTCAGCCGGCACTATCCATAAAGGTCTCCTCTCATCACCATATTTCTTGTACTTTATCCACACATTTAATAAGCTACTCCTTATATAATGGTGAGAGAAAAGACCGTCCATCTTCTTTTTTCCATAGTACAAATATGCATGCCAGCCGAATTTTTTTCCATGGCCTTCTAACATTAGAAGTTTTTTATTTAATAACGTTATCCATTCTTTTAACCATACTAAACAAATTGCTTCATGATACAGTTTCAAATCTGGTAATTGGAATCCACCTCTCTCTTTCGCATCTATCAGGACTTTCATTTTAATTCTAGGTTTCCTCCCGGCCCACACGAATTCCGAAATTTTTCTTCGCCATTTATCAAATTGCTTAGCATCTTTCACAATGGGGATGGTTTGAAACAGATACATAATCCTTGGTAAAATATTCATTTTTACTGCAGCTATTCTACCCAACAGTGACAAATTGAGCTTGTTCCACTTTAGCATATCTTCTTCTATTTTACGCCATAGCTTTTCATAATTGTTCTTAAACAAATCAATATTTTTCATTGTTATCTCTACCCCTAGGTATTTTACCTTAGAGGTAACTTCACAACCCGTTAGTCTTTGTAGTTCTTGTTGTCTATTTTTCTGCATATTCTTACATAAGATTTTTGATTTTTCTTTGTTTATATAAAGTCCCGCCAACTCCCCAAACTCTTGTATTCTCATTAACAACAAAGGTGTAACTTGTAAAGGATTTTCATTTATAAACATTATATCATCTGCAAATGCTCTGTATTTATAGGTAAATCCTTTTATTTGTAGTCCTTCTAAATCTTTTTCTTCTTGAATCTGCATTAGTAAAATTTCAAGAGTCATTATAAACAGCAATGGCGAAAGCGGGCAGCCTTGTCTGGTACCTTTACTAATTTTCATTTCATCTGTAAGATCTGCGTTGATGCACAGCCTTGCACTTTGTTCAGAATATATTGCCTTTATCATTCTTATTCATTAATATCAGATCTGACCCTCATAACAAACGACACCCCTGTTCTAAGCTGTGGAGTCTTGTGAGCAAAAATTATATTTTGTGAGCTAGCTGCATTAAAGTTGTGAGTTACTGCATCAATTAGTGTGCTCTGGGGCCATTTTCCCTGAGCTAAGACATTGTGGCTTAGGGCTGCCAAGCCCCCGGGCCAGGCGGGGGTTCTCCCGCCCTGGAGGTTCCCAACCTACCAGTCTACATTGGGCCGACAGGGGGAACCTCCCCCAATGTTGCTGGCACGATGACATCACTTGAGGGTGACGTCATCGTGCTGACGATGTTGTGTGTGGCTGCTGTAGGCATTTCCAGGAAAACTCCATGGTTTCCTCGGATGCTCTAGCAATTTGGATGGGCAAAACTCTATGGTACCTATTGTACCATAGAGTTTCCCCTCCCAAATTGCTAGTGTCCAGGAAAACCATAGAGTTTTCCTGGAAACACCTAGAGCAGCTGCACGTGACATCACCGGCACAATGATGTCACTTCCGGGTGATGTCATTGCATCACGCACAAGAAAGTCCCCCGCCAGAAAACATAGGGGACTTGGCAACCCTACTGAAACTAGTCAGCCTAACTTCTGTCTCAAGCAAATTAGTAGAATGGAATAAAGAGGACATTGATAGGTACACAGAGGGATAAGCATATGAACATAAGAAGCTGCCTTATACTAAATCAGACCCTTGGTCCGTCAAAGTCAGTATTGTCTACTCAGACTGGCAGCAGCTTTCCAAGGTCTCAAGCTGAGGTTTTTCACGCCTACTTGCCTGGACCCTTTTTAGTTGGAGATGCCGGGGATTGAACCTGGGACCTTCTGCTTACCAAACAGATGCTCAACCACTGAGCCACTGTCCCTCCCCATAGCCTGCTGAGGTAAAAATCAGCATGGCTCCTGCGGAGGGAAGTCCTGCCTCACACCTTTGGAGTTCTTTGAGAAAATGAAGCAGCATGTAAATAATGGTGACCCAGTAGACATTATATGTTTAGACTCTCAAAAGGCTTTTGACAAATTGGGAGGGGTTGCAAACACAGAAGAAGACAGAAACAGGATACAGGATGATCTTGACAGGCTGGAAAACAGGGCTAAAATCAGTAAAATGAATTTTAACAGGTTCTGCATTTGTAAAGTTCTGCATTTAGGTAGGAAAAATCCCATGCATGGTAATAGGATGGAGGAGACTTGTCTTAGCAGTAGTATGTGTGAAAAGGATCTAGGGGTCTTAGTGGATCATACGCTGAACATGAGTCAACAGTGTGATGTGGTGGCTAAAAAGGCAAATGCAATTTTGGGTTGTATCAACAGAAGTATAGTGTCCAGATCACGTGATGTGATGGTATCGCTTTACTCTGCTCTGGTAAGACCTCATCTGGAGTATTGTGTTCAGTTTTGGGCACCACATTTTAAGAAGGATACTCTCAGGCTTCCTGTCTCCCCCGGGCCTGAGCTGAGAAGGTTCAGATAAGACTTTTCACACATCACCATTTCAAAGCAGGGACATTCCCTACGGAAGGGAGGGGGAACAGGAGAGAGTTAGCTAGCAGCATTTGGTTACACATTGGTTCCACCCAGCATGCTCTTTGAGTGAGCCAGAGTTAAAGCCACACTTTAGAATCTCTGAAGAGTCTCAGAGCGGCTCACAATCTCCTTTATCTCCCTCCCCAACAACAAACACCTTGTGAGGTGGATGGGGCTGGAGAGGGCTCTCATAGCAGCTGCCCTTTCAAGGACAACCTCTGCCAGAGCTATGGCTGACCCAAGGCCATGCCAGCAGGTGCAAGTGGAGGAGTGGGGAGTCAAGCCTGGTTCTCCCAGATAAGAGTCCGCACACTTAACCACAACACCAAACTGGAAATAAGCAGTGGGCTCCCACAAGGACCAGTGTTGGGGCTGCTACTATTTAATTTATTCATCACTGAGTCGGAACTAGAGGTTAGTAGTGTAGTGGCCAAGTTTGCAGATGACATAAAATTATTTAGGATGGTGAGAAGCAAGGCTGAATGTAAAAAGTTCCAAGAGGATCTCCACAAACTGGGCGAGCAGGCGATAACATGGCAAATGGAGTTCACCGCTGGTAAGTGCAAGGTGATGCAGATTGCAGCCAAAAATCCCAACTTTAAGTGTAGGCTGAGACTGAGAAGCAAAAAGATCTTGTCATAGGGGATAGCTCAGCGAAAGCGGCAACTCAATGTGGTGCAGCAGTGAAAAACGCAAAATCCTCTGTTAGGGATTATTAGGGAAGGGATTACAAATAAAGCAGCCAAGAGTATAACGGCCCTGTATAGATCTATCGTGGAACCTCATTCAGAATATTGTGTACTGTTCTAGTCCCCACGTCTCAAAAAGGACCTTGAAGAACTGGAAAAAGGACAGAGGAGGACAACCGAGATTGGATTGGAACACCTTCCCTATGAGGAATGGCCGAAAAGTCTGGGACTTGTCACTTTAGGGGGGGGGGGGGAAGATGACTAATGGGAGGGACATGCTAGAGGTTTATAAAATTATGCATGGGATGGGGGGAGCACAGAGAGTTGACAAAGAGACCTTTTCCTCTCTCTCCCCAAATACTAGAACTCGTGGGCATCCAATGAAGATGATGGATGGTAGATTCAAGACGGACAAAAAGAAATACTTCTTTACACAGAGAGTAATTAAAATGTAGAATTTGCTGCCGGAGGATGTAGTGATGGCCAAAGGCATAGACAACCTTAAAAGGGGATTAGATAGATTCATGAAGGATCAGTCTATCAGTGGATTCATGGAGGATAAGTCTTCAGATATCTGGAAATGCAGGGTGAAACCACTTCTATCCCTAAACCCTGGAATTTCCCTGGTGTTGGAAAACTTGCAATCAAGAAGGGCTGAGATGGAGGGGGTGGTGATGACTAGGGGATGGGATACTGACAATGCTGTTTGAACATGATTTTGAAATCCGCAGGGTAATAGCAATGACATCAGATCAAAAAGCTCGTCTGACCGCAGCCTTGAAGGAACTATGGGCCCCTTTTTTTTGCCATCAAGTCATAGCCAACTAAGGAGCCCCATGGCACAGAGTGGCAAAGCTGCAGTACTGAAGTCAAACTCTCTGCTCACAACCTGAGTTCGATCCCAGCGGAAGCTGGGTTCAGGTCGCCGGCTCAAGGTTGATTCAGCCTTCCATCCTTCCGAGGTCAGTAAAATTGCCGGGGGGAAAGCGGAGATGACTGGGGAAGGCAATGGCAAACCACCCCGTAAAAAGTCTGCCATGAAAACGTCATGATGCGACGTCATCCCAGAGTCGGAAGCGACTGGTGCTTACCTTTACCTTTTACATAGCCAATTTATGGACCACCCCATAGGGTTTTTAAGGCAAGAGAGAGTTTGCCATTGCCAGCCTCTGTATCATGACACTGGACTTCCTCGGTGGTCTCCCATCCAGGGCTTCGCTTCCAAGATCTGACGAGATTGGGCTAACCTGGACTAGCCAGGTCAGGACATGCCATTCTTTAGGCCCGATTAAAGTTGTCTATTCCTGACAGAACTGCTGCGTTGTTGTAAACTTGATGATCATTTGTAGCAACCAGCTCCTCCCACCGTGGAGAAAGTCCGGATGGCAAATCTTCTTTGAAACCAGCTCACGTTTGGGAAGAAATGTGACTTTCCGCCGACTGCACGCATGTTTGGCTTCAAAGAGGTGTGCCAAAAGAATAAACAGTAAGTGGTAGAAATGGCTAAAACAGCAGAGTCATGTTACAGAACCAGGTGATGAACTTTCTATTCCGTTTCCCCCTTATTTCCCCTTGTCCTTAAACTACCCAACACGAAGGAATTCTGGAACAGAAGAAAACAGAGTTCTACAGTTAGAACTTTGCGGGGGGGTGGGAATAATTTGGCCTCGAAGAAGGAAATCTGGTAGTACCTCAGCACGCAAAAATGCACTGTTGGTTTATCAAATTTACTCATTTTGATATTTATTTATTTAAGCATCCTAGCCCACTCTTTGGCTTGAGCAGGATGAACAGCATTAGCCTGATCCCATCCCATTTTGGAAGCTAAGCGGGGTCATTACCAGTTAGCCCTTGAATGGGAGACCAACGAGGAAGTCCACAGTTGCTACATACGCAGGGACAGGTACTGGCCAATCAGCTCTGTTTGACTCTGGCCTGAGAAGGCGATGGGTTCTCCATACACCAGCTGCGATTGAGCTGCACTTTCAACCACTACTATGTTCATGGGCCCTGACCTGGGTGGCCAAGGCTTGCCTGATCTCAGAAGCTAAACAGCGTTGCCAATGTCCCAGATCCCCCGGGTTGGAGGCCTTCCCCCTGCTTCAGGGTCATCAGAAAGCGGGGGGGGGGGATGGTCTGCTGGGCACTCCATTATTCCCTATGGAGACCGATTCCCATAGTGTATAATGGAGAATTCTGTGAGTATCTGGGGCTCTGGGGGGACTGTTTTTTTGAGGTACAGGCACAAAATTTGTAGCATAGGATCTAGAATAGCACTAAATGTATTAATGTTTTTAGAATTTTATGGATTTTAATTTGTCTTCAAATGTTATTTATTATATAATGTATGTATTGAATTTTATGCTGTTAGCCACCCTGAGCCGCTTGGTCGGGGAGGGCGGGATACAAATAAAATGTGACTGACTGACTGACTGAGTGCCTCTCCTCAAAATACCCTCCAAGTTTCAAAAGGATTGGGCCAGGGGGTCCAATTCTATGAGCCCCAAAAGAAGGTGCCCCATTCCTTCATTCTTTCCAAATGGAGGGAAAGCATTTAAAAGGCATGCAGCCCCTTTAAATATGATGGCCAGTTGAACTCCCTTTGGAGTTCCATTATGCTTGTCACAACCTTGTTCCTGGCTCCACCCACAATGTCTCCTGGCTCCTCCCCCAAAGCCCCCAGATATTTCTTGAATTGGACCCGGCAACCCTAGAAGCTAAGAGGGCAAACTCTGTTTAGTAGCTGGATGGGAGACACGAAATATCAGGGCTGCTCCAGGGTCATTGCAAGTCACTTTGCACATATAACCCCCTCTTCTACCACTGCGAATGCAAAGTGGTTTACAAAGAAGAACTGAAAATAGAGTTTGGGCAATAGAAAAGCCAGAACACAAGTCCAGCATCCTAAACTGGATCTGTATCTGGACAGAGACTCACTCAGGACCACAGACTCTTATCTAAGAACCAAGGAGCAAAAGCCCTTTGGTTCTTGTCCAAAGGTTCATGCCTCTGATCACACTCAGACTTAAAAGACTTGTAACAAAGCACAGTACATAAGACCGGGCCAGATTTAGGGTTGCCAGCCTCCAGGTGAAGCCTGGGGATCTCCCACTTTTACAACTGATCTCCATCTGGCAGAGATCAGCTGCTCAGGAGAAAATGGCTATTAGCCATTGTTGGAATTCCCTGTGTCTGGGGCAGTGATGATCTGTATTCTTGGTGCTGCGAAGGGGGGGCGGACAGTGGGAGGACTTCTAGTGTCGTGGTCCCACTGGTGGACCTCCTGATGGCACCTGGGGTTTTTTTTGTCACTGTGTGACAGAGTGTTGGACTGGATGGGCCATTGGCCTGATCCAACATGGCTTCTCTTATGTTCTTATGGTGGCTTTGAAGGATGGACTCTGTGGCACTGTACCATGCTGAGGCCCCTCCCCTCCTCAAACCCCGCCCTCTCCTGAATCCACCCGCAAAGTCTCCAGGTATTTTCCAACCCTATTATATGACCCTTCTTCGAAGAAGGACTTCATCTCCCATTCCTCTGTCCCCCCCACCCTTCTCTTAGCCACCTCACTCAACTGGTAGAGATTTTCCAAGACTTCCTTAAAGTTTATTTGTTTGACGACAAAAGGCTCTTGCTTCATAACCTTATCTAATTCATTGTAGATTTTTCAGGTGCATAAAATCTGAAGCTTGACTCGCTGGGTGAGAGAGCACCCTGTGCTGATGGAAGACGCATACCGCTTGGAGGTGCGTGCAAGCCGGTGTAGAACCGGGCCTTCTCTGTATGTTTTGAGAAGATAAAGCATACCTGAGTCCAACGTAACCATAGGTAAACGTTGAGATCTGTGCAGAGACAAAGGTGGGGCTCCACTGGGCTACTGTGGAATGTTTCTGTTTCTACACCACCCAACATTCCATTGATTTTTGAGGCCTTAGAACAGAAATAGCAAGAGCCAAGGGGGTTAATGTACCTTCTCACCAATCTTACTGCCTGACGGTGAGTGAAATGTATACAGCGGGGGTGTCAAACTCATTTATAATGAAGGGCGGATCTACGTAAAAGGGCGGATCTAAGGGCGGATCTACGCTGGGCTATGTGTGCGATAAAATGTAATGCCAATGAGTGGAGATATAAACTTTATAAAAGACACAGATAAACACAATTAAATTTAAAAAAGAAAACAAATCTTAAAACATGCTTCAAAGATTAGCACTCTTGCAATATTTTGTTTATGCAACAGTTTCTGATCACTGACACCTCTTGCTCTGAATTATTGCATCGAAAACTGGAGACAGTGTCTGTGCTGTAGCAATCTTGAGCATGCTGTTCAGGTGTGTGTCTGTAAATTAACAAACCTATATGGCCGAGGACCTGCCTACCTGAAGGACCGTCTCTCCCCATACGAGCCCCAAAGAGCACTGAGGTCAGCAGGGAAGAACAAGCTGACTGTCCCTGGGCCAAGGGAGGCAAAATTACAGACTACACGGGCACGGGCTTTCTCCGTGGCAGCCCCATGCCTGTGGAATCAACTCCCGGAGGAGGTGCGGGCCCTGCGGAACTTAGATCAATTCCGCAGGGCCTGCAAGACCATCCTCTTTAGGCAGGCCTTCTCAGAATGCTGACAGAGGATGGCTGAACGGAGGATCCAACAAAGTGATTCTTTAATGATTCTTGCCACCATTTAAATATGTAATAGCGCCCGGAACACCTCTGCTGCTGTTAAGCTATAGATTATATATGTTATAGATTATATATGTTGGATTAGTTCTTAAAATGTATTAACTATGTATATTATTAACTATGTATAATTTTAATGCTGTTTTATAATTTTAATGTGTTTTAATTACTGTATTTATATCATGTCTTATTGAATGTTGTTAGCCGCCCTGAGCCTGCCTAGGCGGGGAGGGCGGGATACAAATAAAATTTAATAATAAAAAATAATAATAATAATAACAAACCTACTTTTAATTTAATGATGCCTCCGACATCGCTCGCTAGCTGGTCAGGACATTTCAATCAACTTTCCGCAGGGAGGGAATGGTAAGTTGTCCACAAGTTCATATATCACTCCAGTTATATGGATATTTACAGCAAGCACAAAATGTCTACTGCTCAGATCTGACTCTGTACTGGCAAATTACCATTATCCCATAAAATAGTCCTTGACATTTGCAGGCAACCTTTCCTCAATATCCACTCCAGGTGTGCCCAATTGCATCTGCGTTTTCTGCCACTCTAGGGGGAGCATTGAATTCTTGCTAAGGTTTCCTCTCCAATGGAAACAGGAAGAATCATCAAATCATAGAATTGGAAAGGACCTCCAGGGTCATCTAGTCCAACTCCCTGCACAATGCACACAAATACCGCCCCCCCCCCCTAAATTCACAGGATCCTCATTGCTGTCAGACGGCCATTTAGCCTCTGTTTAAAAACTCCCAAGGAAGGAGAGCCCACCACTTCCTGAGGAAGCCTGTTCCACTGAGGAACTGTTCTAACAACTAGGAAGTTCTTCTTAAAGTTGGGCCGGAAAAATCTTTTGATTTAATTTCAACCCATTGGTTCTGGTCCTATCTTCTGGGGCCACAGAAAACAATTCCACACTATCCTCTATATCAGTGGTCCCCAACCTTTTTGGCACCGGGGACCGGTTTTGTGGAAGACAATTTTTCCACAGAACGGGGGGCAGGGGCAGTGGCGATGGTTTCAGGATGATACAATTGTGCACTTTATTTTGGTATGGTGGTTAAGTGTGCGGACTCTTATCTGGGAGAACCAGGTTTGATTTCTCACTCCCCCACTTGCAGCTGCTGGAATGGCCTTGGGTTAGCCATAGCTCTCACAAAATTGTCCTTAAAAGGGCAGCTTCTGGGAAAGTTCTCTCAGACCCAATTACCTCACAGGGTGTCTGTTGTTGGGGAGAAAGATAGAGGAGATTGTGAGCCACTCTGAGATTTGGAGTGGAGGGCAGGATATAAATCCAATGTATTATTATTATTATTATTATTATTATTATTATTATTATTATTATTATTATTATTATTATTATTATTATTATTATTATTATTACATTGTAATATATAATGAAATAATTATACTACTCATAACCCAATAGCTAATAGGCCACAGACCAGTACTGGTTCACGGACCGGGGGTTAGGGACCCCTGCTCTAGATGACAGCCCTTCAATTACTTGAAGATGGTGATCATATCACCTCTCAGCCGCCTCCTCTCCAGGCTAAACATTCCCAGCTCCTTCAACCTTTCCTCATAGGACTTGGTCTCCAGACCCCTCACCATCTTTGTCACCCTCCTCTGGACCCGTTCCAGCTTGTTTATATCCTTCTTAAAATGTGGTGCCCAAAACTGAGCACAATACTCCAGGTGAGGTCTTACCAGAGCAGTGTAAAGCGATACTACCACTTTACGTGATCTGGACACGATACTTCTGTTGATGCAACCCAAAATTGCATTTGCTTTTTAGCCACCACATCACACTGTTGACTCATGTTCAGCGTATGATCCACTAAGACCCCGAGATCCTTTTCGCATAGATTACTGCTGAGACGAAGAGCCTTTTCACCTACAGGATTCTGAGCATTAGTGACACAGCCTTTCAAGGGAAGGATGGCTTCTCCAAATGTAACTTCTGTAACAGATCCAGGTGGGCAGCCGTGTTGGTCTGAAGCTGTAGAACAACGTTTGAGTCCAGGGGCACCTTTATGACCAACAAAAGTTTACTCAAGACATGAGCTTTTGTGTGTGCCAGCACACTTCCTCAGATACTCAGTTTCTTTAACAGTTCCTTGTTTGATGTTGGGGTGTCTGAAATTCCGGTTAAGCCACAAAAGATTGCCTGGTGCTCCCACCTCCGTGTGTTGCTCAGTTTAATCAATTCCGGCTCATATTTGACTGTTCCTCGCTATAGGCATGCCTTTGTGTCAGTGGGCCTTCATGCCCTGCCATTTAGAGTTTTGCAATCTTAGGATACCATTCCTAGATAGATAGATAGATAGATAGATAGATAGATAGATAGATAGATAGATAGATAGATAGATAGATAGATAGATAGATAGATAGATGGACGGACGGACGGACGGACGGACGGACGGACGGACGGACGGACGGACAGACAGACAGACAGACAGACAGACAGACAGACAGACAGACAGACAGATAGATAGATAGATAGATAGATAGATAGATAGATAGATAGATAGATGATAGATGGATGGATGGATGGATGGATGGATGGATGGATGGATGGATGGATAGATAGATAGATAGATAGATAGATAGATAGATAGATAGATAGATAGATAGATAGATAGATAGATAGATAGATAGATAGATAGATAGATAGATGGATGGATGGATGGATGGATGGATGGATGGATGGATGGATGGATGGATGGATGGATGGATGGATGGATGGATGGATGGATGGATGGATAGATAGATAGATAGATAGATAGATAGATAGATAGATAGATAGATAGATAGATAGATAGATAGATAGATAGATTAGATAGATAGATAGATAGATAGATGGATGGATGGATGGATGGATGGATGGATGGATGGATGGATGGATGGATGGATGGATGGATGGATGGATGGATGAATGAATGCAGGGAGTGTAGGCACCCTGTGTCATGTGACCTTTGATCGTAATTACTTTTCTGAGCCTAGAAACCTTTTAGTTCTTCTTTGCTCCAAAATATAGATCATATCGGGACATTAACTCTTTTAGTCGAAGATAGGGCTGCCAATCCCCAGGTGGGGAAAACCAAAAAGGAGAGAATCACGGGGAGGCAGGAAACAGGAAAACACCATGATTTTGTAATAAAAACACTCCTAATAATTTATATACTTTTTTATCCAATCCCCAGGTGGAGGCAGGGGATCCCCCGGTATAGAGGTCCTCCCCCCGCTTCTGGGTCTTCAGAAAGCTGGGGGAGGGGAATGTCTGCTGGGCACTCCATTATTCCCTATGGAGAACGATTCCCATAGGAAATAATGGAGAAATGATCCACAGGTATCTGGGGCTCTGCGGAGGCTGTTTTGTTAGGTAGAGGCACCAAATTTGCAGCATAGCATCTGATGCCTCTCCTCCAAACACCCTCCAAGTTTCAAAAGGATTGGATCAGGGGGTCCAATTATATGAGCCCCAAAAGAAGCTGCCCCTATCCTTCATTATTTCCAAAGGAGGAAAGACCTTTAAAAGGCACGCGGTCCCTTTAAATGTGATGGCCAGAACTCCCCTTGGAGTTCAATTATGCTTTGTCACACCCTTGCTCCTGGCTCCACCCCAATATCTCCTGGCCCCACCCCCAAAGTCCCCAGATAATTCTTGACTTGGCCTTGGCAACCCTAGTTGACAAGAACAGCAGACCTATTTCTCTTTCAACTGTGAGATTTTATGCATCTTTGATGCATTTTTGCAGCCATTCAACTGCAATCTAGCTTTTTTCTGTATTTCAGTAATCTGCTTAGAACTAACAAGTTAAGAAGCAGTATGAGGTGGATCAGGGCTTTTTTTCTGGAAAAAGAGGTGCCGGAACTCTCAAGAGGGGAACGAAGGAGAAACGCACGGGTGCCCCTCATGAACGTTTAAACATTTTTTGAGAGTTTTGTTTCCACAAAGAGGTTCTGGAACTCCATTCTGCCACGTTCCCTCCGAAAAAAATGCCCTGAGGTAGACAGATCATCATCTCCTACGGTAGCCATTTTGTGCTTGTGCCCAACACCTTGTTTCAGAATTCCAAAAGTGCCCTCAGGCTCAGAAAAGTTGGGGACACCTAGTGCACAAGGCAGCGGAAGGCACAGCCACTGGGCGGGTCAACCCACAGAAAGTCTGAGGAGCTGGGCGCAGCATGGACAAGTGTATTCTGGTGAAACAGAAAACTGAGGCATTTTGGAACAGCACTGCAGCCATGCTCAGCACCTCCTAAGGACACCCTACTCCAATCTTTTTGAAACTTGGGAGGTATTTTGGGGAGAGGCACTGGAATGCTATGCTGAAAGTTTGGTGCCTCTACCTCAAAAAACAGCCTCTCCAGAAACCCAGATACCCATGGATCAATTCTCCAGTATACCCTATGGGAATTGGTCTCCCTAGAGAATAATGGAGTGCCCAGCAGACATTTCTCTCCCCCCAACTCCGCTTTTAGATAACCCTGAAGCGAGGGGAGGGCCTTCAAACCAGGGGATCCCCTGCCCCCACCTGGGGATTGGCAGCCCTAGTTGTAACCTAGATCTCCAGCCACCACCTGGAGATTGGCAAGGCTAGAACAAGGGGGGGTTAAAAATGGTATGTAGCATATTGCTTTTGAGCTTTTTATTCTCAGATATCTAAAAAAAGAAAACCAGGAAATTTAAGTAGACTGAGATTCACTTAAGCAAACACACACAGTGAGGACTGTGTTTTCATTAAGAAAACACAAGGCTTTACAGATTGGTCAATCAAGAGTGTTTCATGAACAGGCTACATCTGAAGCCCATATTTCAGCCGTTCTGTGGAATGAAAAATGCACCCTTCCACCCCGCCCCTTGTGCCCATGTTATGGAATGAGACAGGTCTTGAATACAATAAATAGTGTGCATAATCGACCATTAATGTTATTTTGCTTTTCAGTCATGAATGAGCTGGCTGTGCGGGCAAGGCCATTGCACTGCATAGTTGACGCAGTGTTTTGGGCCTCCCAGCTTGCCGTGCTAGGAAATGCTGAAATTCAGCCTCTGGGCAAGAAAGAGTGCCAGGTATTCCAGAGGACCAGGAATTCTGTGTCGTCGGAGACTCAAAGGTCCATTGTGATGAGCAAAATCAATTGATTCTCATGGGTGATGCTTCCCCATATGCTATGGGCACCCTCCTGAGGCATCGACAAGGACTCTCTTGAGGTCCACCGATGACACTCATCTCAAGAATAATGGCATGAGATGACACCCCAGCATGCATTGGGGCCCTTCCTTATAGCCGCAGGCCACAAGCCAATGCTGGAACTACTCGACAGACAACTAAGGGCTTTCCTGCACACTCAACTTACTGATTTTCTTGGCAGTTGATCCACAAGCACTACTAGAATCCTTCTGGGCACAGTTCGGCTGCATGCATGCCCTCCTTGTGCATTTCCACAGCTGTGGGGTCAGTAGGGTTGCCAGGTCTGGAAGTCATGGCGACCTCTGGTGACTGACCCCTACTGGGGGCCTGGAGGATATTCAGGGAGTGGGCTGAAGAAAGCCTGCCCCTGCCTCCCAAGTGTCAAGCACAGCACAATCCACATCAAGGATCATCTCAATGATGTAATCAAATAAGGTTTGTTCATTAATGAGAAGCTGTTACAATTCCAAGATGAAGTCTTGGTGAAACTGAGCCCCTCAGGGATAGGGGGCCAGCTTGACAGAGAGCCAGTTTGGTGTACTGGTGAAGTGTGCAGACTCTTATCTGGGAGAACCAGGTTTGATTCCCCACTCCTCCACTTGTGGCTGCTGGAATGGCCTTGGGTCAGCCAGAGCTCTCTTATCTGGGAGAACCGGTTGGATTCCCCACTCCTCCACTTGCAGCTGCTGGAATGGCCTTGGGTCAGCCAGAGCTCTCTTATCTGGGAGAACCGGGTTGGATTCCCCACTCCTCCACTTGCAGCTGCTGGAATGGCCTTGGGTCAGCCAGAGCTCTCTTATCTGGGAGAACCGGGTTTGATTCCCCACTCCTCCACTTGCAGCTGCTGGAATGGCCTTGGGTCAGCCAGAGCTCTCTTATCTGGGAGAACCGGGTTGGATTCCCCACTCCTCCACTTGCAGCTGCTGGAATGGCCTTGGGTCAGCCAGAGCTCTCTTATCTGGGAGAACCGGGTTGGATTCCCCACTCCTCCACTTGCAGCTGCTGGAATGGCCTTGGGTCAGCCAGAGCTCTCTTATCTGGGAGAACCGGGTTGGATTCCCCACTCCTCCACTTGCAGCTGCTGGAATGGCCTTGGGTCAGCCAGAGCTCTCTTATCTGGGAGAACCGGGTTTGATTCCCCACTCCTCCACTTGCAGCTGCTGGAATGGCTTTGGGTCAGCCAGAGCTCTCTTATCTGGGAGAACCGGGTTTGATTCCCTACTCCTCCACTTGCACCTGCTGGAATGGCCTTGGGTCAGCCAGAGCTCTCTTATCTGGGAGAACCAGGTTGGATTCCCCACTCCTCCACTTGCAGCTGCTGGAATGGCCTTGGGTC
This sequence comes from Heteronotia binoei, assembly GCF_032191835.1. Classification (NCBI taxonomy): domain Eukaryota; kingdom Metazoa; phylum Chordata; class Lepidosauria; order Squamata; family Gekkonidae; genus Heteronotia; species Heteronotia binoei. The sequence continues at coordinate 7,431,070 of NC_083228.1, forward strand.
AGCCAGAGCTCTCTTATCTGGGAGAACCGGGTTTGATTCCCCACTCCTCCACTTGCAGCTGCTGGAATGGCCTTGGGTCAGCCATAGCTCTCGCTGGAGTTGTCCTTGAAAGGGCAGCTGCTGTGAGAGGTCTCTTGGCCCCACCCACCTCACAGGGTGTCTGTTGTGGGGGGAGAAGACATAGGAGATTGTAAGCCACTCTGAGTCTCTGATTCAGAGAGAAGGGCGGAGTATAAATCTGCAATTCTTCTTCTTCTTCTACATACAGATATAGCCTTGGATCCCCGCCGTTACATGCTTAAACGCAAAGTGCCTTTCTCTCTACCAAGTAAAAGCATCCACCACCCCCAATCTGAGCGAGTTGATACAGGTTTCTCTCAAAGCGGAAGCAGAAGTCTCAGCCCGGCCCGGCCTGACAAGGTCTCATTTATGTCAGATCCGGCCCTCATAACAAATGAGTTTGACACCCCTGCTCTATAGGATCGACCTACGTCAGCTGTGACTTGACGGCATTAAAACAAAATTAGCTTTCAACATAAATTCCTCTGTCCTGATTGCTATCCGCCAGGGAATTCGGGTTGCCAAGTCTGTGTTGGAAAATACCTGGAGACTTTGGGTGTGGATCCGGGAGAGGTGGGGTTTGGGGAGGGGCCAATGCGAATCCACCCTTCAAAGCAGCCATTTTCTCCAGGGGAGCTCATCTCTGCCAGCTGGAGATCCGTTGTAAAAGCAGGAGATCTCCCAGCCCCACCTGGAGCATTTGGAGATGCCAGCGTTGCACGTGTGACTCGAAAAGCAACTGCGATTGTATTGTTAGTAGTCCCAGTGCCACGCTCGCACCTGATGAAACATTCTGGGAAACGGTCTGTTTAGCAGTTTACCCTTGAGCTTTAGTTTCCAGTTTGGGGATATCTGAACCGTACATGTTCATCTGACACAAAGGCATTTACATCAAGTCGAATTGGGCTCCACATGAGCAAAAGAAGAAATAAAGTGATGGCTCTTTAAACCGTGAAAGAACTCGCATCTTCAGTGTGGAGCAGCGCTGTGAAGTGACTGTTTCTGTTTGGGTCAGCATTGTGAATCTGCAACTGCATGTGCATGTGAATTGGTGCATTTTTGATAGTATTTGCTTACAGCGCCGGCTTTTGGGTGAATAGCACCCTAGGCAGGTGCCCCCCCCCCGGCGCCCCACCACCAGCGCACTCCAGTCACCCCCTGCAGTTGTCTTGGGCACCAGGAGGGGGAGCCCAATTCGGCGTCCCCCACCTCTCGGTGCCCTAGGAAACCCCCTAGCTTGCCTAGTGGGCGAGCCGGCCCTGTTTGTTTATGGTTCATAATCATCTCATACAATTTTGCAGTAGTTGGCCGTGAGTTTTGTGCTTCCTTATTTCCCACCTGGAACCTGGCAGCCCTACAAGGAATCCTATGCCTCCTTTCTTGTCTCCCAAACCAAAGCACGAGGCAGCCATTCCCACATCCCTGGGCATTCTTATATGTTCTGATTTGCTTTGCTTATTAGCTCAATTCCATTTGTTAATGGCATTAATTGCACCTATAAGCTGAGACCATGCGAATAGAAGAAGAAGATATTGGATTTATATGCCGCCCTCCACTCCGAAGAGTCTCAGAGCGGCTCACAATCTCCTTTACCTTCCTCCCCCACAACAAACACCCTGTGAGGTGGGTGGGGCTGGAGAGGGCTCTCACAGCAGCTGCCCTTTCAAGGACAACCTCTGCCAGAACTATGGCCGACCCAAGGCCATTCCAGCAGGTGCAAGTGGAGGAGTGGGGAATCAAACCTGGTTCTCCCAGATAAGAGACTGCACACTTAACCACTACACCAAACTGGTTCTCCCACACCAAACTGGTTCTCCCGTCTGGCTTGGCAGCAGGAGGTGTGGCCAAATATGCAAATAAGTTTCTGCTGGGCTTTTTGTGGAAAAAGCCCAGCAGGAACTCATTTGCATATTAGGCCACACACCTCTGATGTCACCATTGTGTCACACAATGGTGGCATCAGGGGTGTGTGGCCTAATATGGGTGTGTGACACAATGTGTGTGATACAATGGTAACATCAGGGGTGTGTGGCCTAATATGGGTGTGTGACACAATGTGTGTGACACAATGGTAACATCAGGGGTGTGTGACACAATGGTGAGATCAGGGATGTGTGGCCTAATATGCAAATGAGTTCTTGCTGGGCTTTTTCTACCAAAAAAAAACCCTGGCTACTGACATTCAAGTTGTGAGCTACTGTATAAATTATTGCCCTCTGGGATCATCCTTCCTGAGCTAAGACAAAAATGGGTGAGCCGGAGGCTAAAAAACTGAGCTAGCTCACACTGATTCCGCTTAGGGGGAACGCCGACTCATAGTATTTTTTATAGATTTTACATGTGAGATATTTTAGAGTCTTCCCTTTCTCTTTTTTGAAGAACGCCCCCCCCCCCTCCCCAGCGCCCGCCAACAACAGCGAATGGTCCATCTGCCGCCCTGGAATGCTGAGTTGCTCGTTCCTGAAGATTTGCTTATGCAGCAGCTCCATCGCTCTGTTTGTACTGCAAGGCTTGGCCTGCCTTCTCCGCTAAGAAAACTGACTTCACAGGTCAGCAATGCAGTAAAGCAAACTCTCCCCATTCACTGTCATTGCACAGTGTGTGTCGGGAGGGGGTGTGTGGGGGGGGAGTTCCCAGCACAACTCCATTCTCCGGCTACACCTAATTTCAACAAAACAAGAACAGACAAGCAAGACAGGGAGACATTGACCAGAGAAGAGGGACAGCCAAACTGGCTTATCAAACAACTCCCCGTCTTTGGAGATTGTTCTTTTCCATTAGCTGCTCACCGAGGCCAGACAGCTCTGCCAGGGAATGGAAAGTCTACCCCGGAGGAGCGAGGGAAAACCCATACATATTTTCTGCTAATCGTTTTGTTGCTGAAATCATTTTATGTTTGACTCCGACTGGCTTGCATTTGTGGGGGCAAAAAAAGAACGCCGTAGAAGGTGGGCAGCTTGGAAACACATAGGGTTGCCAATCCCCAGGTGGGAGCAGGGGATCCCCTGGTTTGGAGGCCCTCTCCCCAGTTTAGGGTCATCAGAAAGCGGGGGGGGGGGGATGTCTCCTGGGCACTCCATTATTCCCTATGAAAACCAATTCCCATAGGATATAATTAATTGATCTGCGGGTATCGGGGGCTCTGGGGGGGCTGTTTTTTGAGACAGTGGCACCAAATTTCAGCATAGCATCCAGTGCCTCTCCCCAAAATACCCTCCAAGTTTTCAAAAGGATTGGACCAGGGAGTCCAATTCTATGAGCCCCCAAAGAAGGTGCCCTTATCCTTCATTATTTCCAATGAAGGGAAGGTGTTTAAAAAAGTGTGCGGTCCCTTTAAATGGGATGGCCAGAACTCCCTTTGGAGTTCAGTTCTGCTTGTCAGTTATGCTCCTGGCTCCACCCCCAAAGTCCCCTGGCTCCACCCCATAGTCCCCAGATATTTCTTGAATTGGGCTTGACAACCTTAGAAACACAAGCGTTTTTATCCCACGAACGGGGGCCGCTTGGGCCATGGGAAATGAAAGACAAGCTGAAACATTAAACACACATGATGAGCCACTGTCACGAGAAGCCTGCACGGAGAATGGAGCTGAGGCTTCTTGTGCTTGTGTCCAATCGAGAAAATTGAACAAAACACGTCTTCGGGTATTGATTTCTTGTTCTTTCCAAATCACCAGAATGCATTGAGTCATCTGATACGACACATCTCTCCTCTTGGGAAATGCTGATGAAATGGTGGCCCATCTTTCAAGGCCAGTCAGCCCCAGTGCCGTCATTGCCTTGGGAGGCCTGCCAGAGCATTGGCTTGATCTCCCTGCCTAGTAATGCCCATGGCTTCTGTATAGACCTTTAATACTTACTGTGAATTTGAGAACCTTCAGCCACACATTTCCCCATTATTGGATTTGTACATTATAGCCAGTGTTTTTTTGCTCATTTTATCATAAATTCTTTCCGGTTCTTCTTCTGTCTCCAATTTTCACAAAAATTATACATTTTTGCAATGGGATGCTTGTCGTTCATACTGAATTCTGTTTCAAATATAGTCATAGATGGCTCAAATCCATGGAATCTTTTATCAGCTTTAATCGTTTCTAGTAATTGTGCATAGAAAAAACAGTGACAGCTATCTCAGTTTCATTTTACACCCCCTCCCCTTGTGAAAAATCTAATAGATCACAATGCATTACGCACTTGTGTTTAGTTACCATTTCCCGAGGGGGGGGAGGAATGCTTCTTGTGTTGAAATCCACAAAGGTGTTTTCAGACATAGCCTAAATTTGTATTTATTCCATATTCTCCAAATGGCATGTCTAATATAATGATTTTGGAAATCCGCATTGACTTTATCATACCATAGGCCTGAATCTTAAACATTCTGGGTTTTCTTGCCAAGCGTGGGGGCGACGTGAAGGTCCTCATATGAACATATGAAGCTGCCTTATACTGAATCAGACACTTGGGTCCATCAAAGTCAGTATTGTCTTCTCAGACTGGCAGCGGCTCTCCAGGGTCTCAAGCTGAGGTTTTTCACACCTGTTTGCCTGGATCCTTTTTTGGAGATGCCAGGGATTGAACCTGGGACCTTCTGCTTCCCAAGCAGATGCTCTACCACTGAGCCACCGTCCCTCCCTCAGGATTCAGCCTCCTTCCCTGAGGGGGTGTCAAACTCATTTGCTATGAAGACCAGATCTGACGTCAATGAAACCATGCTGGACTGGGCTATGTGTGTACCAATTTAAGATTAGGTAGCAGAGATATAAACTTTATAAAGGACACAGACAAAACAGAATTTAAAGATTTTTTTTAAAAAAAATAAGACATGCTTAAAACATTAACACTCATTGGTCTTAAAGGTGCTTTCTTTGTATCTTTCTCATGGGAGCCAGGGAACTGGGCAAAGGAAGCTCTGGCTCTTTCCTTCCTTCCTTCCCCTGGGGACCTGGAGGTGGAGGAGCCTCAGCCAAGAGAAGGAAAAGAGGCTTGGCTCAGTAGCTCTGCTGTGTGATTGAAACAGCCTGGCAAAGCAAGCTCTCCCTCCCCCCACCCTTCCTCCCCAAAGTAGGAGCCTCAGTCAGTGGAGAAAGTCTTTGCTCTGTAGCTCCTGTGCAATTGAGCAAGCCTGGCAAAGCAAGCTGTGATGCAGAAGGAAGCAAGAAAGAGGGAGAAGGAAGCAGATGACAGCCAGTTGCTTGGGGGCCTGATAGGAGCTCTCTGGGGGCCTGATTCAGCCCTAGGGCCGCATGTTTGACACCCCTGCCTTAAGCCAGGCCATACCCAATGTCAAATCTAAGGGCTTCCGAGTCCAAAGCATTACCAATGTATTTTTAACCAGCTCTGTAAAATTTGAAATGTAGTAAATGCTTTTTTGTATTCAGAGGTCCCAGAGACCTTCAGCTCTCGCTTGCTTAGCTTGGGTGTAAATCCAGCTGTGCCCGAGGGATTGGGTTGCCACCTCTAAGTTCAGAAATACCTGGAGATTTGAGGGTGAAGCCTGGGAGGGTGGGGTGGGCCCTCAGCAAGGTAAAATGTCATACAGTCCACCTTCCAAAGCATTCCGTTTCTTCAGGAGAAATAAAACAAAAATGTTAAATAAATAGCTAGCTCTGCAGTTTGGAGATCAGTTGTAATTCCAGGGGATCTCCAGTCCCCACCTGGAAGTTGGCAACTTTGCCAAGTGCCTGCGAATGCTCCCTAAAATTTGAGCTATGGCAACTCGGGATGCTTTCATAAATCGACTTGGAACAGCAAAAACGTAAGTTTTATATTTATCCTCTGATGTTCTTAATGCCCCCCCCCTCCAGTTGAAAGGGATTAGCATTTGCATAGGCATGTAAAGCTACGAATTCACAGAGAATGCAAAATCAGCAATATGGCACACCACGGACCCATCCAGGGAAAAGTATCTTGCTTCTGATTGTGCTCAGAGCCTTTCGTTGACTTAACTGGAGCACCTCCATTTTTCTCCCAAGAGACACTGCAAGTGCTAAGAGCACAAGGAAGGATTGTGGGAAAGCAGGGGGTGGATGGGTTGGTGGAGGCAATCAATCAGTGCCAAAACTGCTGAAAAATCCCCCAGACACGCCTGTCTGTGAACGTCGCCTCTAACCCAGAATGTAATCCCTTAATCCCTATTTAAGAAATAGATTACGTGATTAAACGGGTAAGGAGGGCGAGATAATTCTGCACATGCCCAGAGGGCCTGCAGTCAGTCTTCGAGCAAGGATTATTCTCCACCCAAATGTATTTAGATCCTCCCAAGTTTTTCAGCGTTCGGGTTGGTGGGCATGAGACAGGCCGATCTCTTTGACCTTCTGCAACATTTCTTTTTCTTTCTTCCGAGGTTCCGGGCTTTCTGCTGGGGATTCAGGGAGGAAGCAAGGCATTTCTGATGGAATGCTACCCTCGCCCTTCCCCACCCCACCCCAGGCTAGACGCTTGGATTGACAAGTAGGGTTGCCAGCTTCCAGGTGGGGGCTGGAGATCTCTTGGAATCACAATTACTCTCCAGAGTGCAGAGCCCAGTTCCCCTAGAGAAAATGGCTGCTTCTAAACATAGACTCTACAGTAGAGATGGCCACGGGCAAGAAAACATGGAGATCCAGTAGGGTTGGCAAGCCCAATTCAAGAAATATCTGGGGACTTTGGGGGTGGAGCCAGGAGACTTTGGGGTGGAGCCAGGAGACATTAGGGTGGAGCCAGGAGCAAGGGTGTGACAAGCATCATTGAACTCCAAAAGGAGTGCTGGCCATTACATTTAAAGGGACCTCACACCCCATGGCGCAGAGTGGTAAAGCTGCAGTACTGCAATCCTAAACTCCACTCACGACCTGAGTTCAATCCCCAGCGGAAGCTGAGTTTTCAGATAGCCAGCTCGAGGTTGACTCAGCCTTCCATCCTTCCAAAGTCGGTCAAATGAGGACCCAGCTTGCTGGGGGGAAAGCGCAGATGACTGGGGAAGGCAATGGCAAACCACCCCGCAAAAAGTCTGCCGTGAAAACGTTGTGAAAGCAACGTCACCCCCGAGTCGGAAATGACTGGTGCTTGCACAGGGGACCTTTCCTTTTCCCCACACCTTTTAAATGCCTTCCCTGCATTGGAAATGATGAAGGATAGGGGCACCTACTTTGGGGTTTCATAGAATTGGACTCCCTGGTCCAATCCTTTTGAAACTTGGAGGGTGTTTTTAGAGAGGGGTACCAGATCGTATGCTGCAAATTTGGTCCCTCAACCTCAAAAAAACCAGCTCCCCCAGAGCCCCAGATACCCATGCACAATTCTCCATTATACCCTATGAGAATCGATCTGCTTAGGGAATAACGGAGTGCCCAGGAGACATTTCCCTCTCCCCCACCCTCATTTTCTGATGACCTTGAAATGGGGGGAGGGCCTCCAAACCGGGGGATCCCCTGCCCTCACCTGGGGATTGGCAACCCTAAGGTTCATGGAGGTTCAAGGTTTGTAAATTTCACAAAGCTTAAATTTCCACTGACCTTCCTGGTTTACAAACCGGTTTGTGGTCATGAAATCCGCAGGGACCCAGAAGTGGGTATTAAAATGCTTCTGGATCACACAGCCATGGCAGTTCGATACCAGTGGGTTCAGGAGGCATATAAATGCCTCCGGAGGTCACACGCAAAAACTGCTCAAACGACCTAACAGATTGCCTTAAAAAATCATGGGCAGTCCATCAAAGCCACAAATGCACGGACCACGAATCACCGGTCGCCGGTCCCCGGTCCGTGACAAAATTAGGTCAATGGACTGGAGATCCCATTTCCCTCCCAAGGATCTGCCCACCAAAATCTCCAGTCAAGTTGTAGACAGCAGTCCTAGGCAATTCCTATGGCTCGTTTTAAGAGGGACAGGCGAAGATTCTCTGACAATCCAACTTTCGAATAAGAGCAAAATCAGCTTTTTAAGAAGCAGTTTTCCATTAAGGTCAAACACCCAGCGTTGCCCCCCTCAAAAGGGTCTGCAGGTGCTGAGAACTTCTCACACAGATATTTGCCAGGATTAACAAGGAGCCTTTTTTTTTTCTCTGTCCCTCGTTGTCTCCTCAGACGCAAGGCGGAGAATAGACCAACACCAGGTCACAAAAAAAAAAATAGCTGTCCAATGAACAAGATAGTTAAAAGAACCAGATTTAAGGCACACAACATTTTAAAAGTACAGATTGTAGATTTTTTTTTAAAAGGCACACAATTTAAAAAAAAATGGCACAGAATGAAAACCATGGGAAATTGAAATGAATTATTTGAGTTCCAGCTGGCTCTTTTTTGGTTCAGAGAGCAGCTAGCTAGTATTTAGGGATGGGAAGCCCTCTGTCCCAAGCTTCCTCCATGTGTTGCCCATGGGCACCATGGCGCCCACCGCTGCTTCCACTGCCCCCCACTGAACCTTGGGTGGCCAAACTTGCTTAACATAAGAGCCACATAGAATAAATGACGGATGTTGGAAGGAAGGGAAATAGATGGAGGGGAGGGAGGGGGAAGTAGAAAGAAAGCAACCTTTTTACATCTATCCTCCAACCGCCAGCTGGCTTGGCGAAGTGATTTAAAGAGACAAATGCCTTCTCCAAGCTAGCCAATGAGGCAGTGGGGGCTTTGAGAACCACACAATCTGTGTGAAAGAACCACGTGTGGCTCCTGAGCCGCAGTTCGGCCACCACTGCGCTGAGTGGGTGGGGCATTTGTAAGGCAGAGCTTGTTATTGGCTGTCCTCATTCAAAGGAAAGTATTTCCCATGATTGCAAGAGCAACAGCAACCCCTGGAGGATCTTGAGGACTAGCAACTATGCAGACTTGTGCTTCCCTTCCCCCTTTGAGATTTTATGCCATCTCTTTCTTCCTTCGTTCCTTTTATTCTTCTTCTGCAATTCTTTTGTCAAGTGTAGAAGGAGGTATTGTCTCGGCTCCGCCTCCTGTGGCTGCCATTTTGGCATTGGCTCCGCCTCCTATGGCCTGACCAGGATGTCCCAGGCTAGCTCAATCTCATCAGATCTCTGAAGCTAAGCAGGGTCTGCCTTGGTCAGTACGTGGATGGGAACACCTCAAAGGAGTTCAGGGTCGCTACACAGAGTCAGGCCACGGCAAACCACCTCCGAAGGTCTCTTGCCTTGAAAACTCTGTGGGGTCATCATGATTCAGCTGAGATTTGAGGGCCCTTTCCGCTACCACCTACGCAACCTATTTTGAGTTTGCCTCTGCCTCCTGTGGCGGCCATTTTGGGGGTGGCACTCACCATCCCTTCTCAAAATTCCACAAACGTCTCCAGGCTCTAAAAGCTTGGGGACCCCCGTTAGGGTTGCCAAGTCCAATTTAAGAACTATCTGGGGACTTTGGGGGTGGAGCCAGGAGACTTTGGGGGTGGAGCCAGGAGGAATTGGGGGCGGAGCCAAGAGCAAGGGTGTGACAAGCCTACTTGAACTGCAAGGGAGTTCTGGCCATCACATTTAAAGGGACAGCACAAATTTTTAAATGCCTTCCTTCCATAGGAAATCATGAAGGATAGGGGCACCTTCTTTTGGGGCTCATAGACTTGGACCCCCTGGTCCAATCTTTTTGAAATTTGGGAGGTATTTGGGGGAGAGGCACTAGATGCTATACTGAAAATGTGGTGCCTCTATCTCAAAAAACAGCCCCCCCTCAGAGCCCCCGATACCTGCAGATCAATTCCCCATAATTCCCTATGGGGATGGTTCATGGAGGTGCATGATGGCTATGGGGGCGGGGCTTCCCCCTCTGGCCAGCTAGCTGGGGGAGGGAGAAAGCCTGTAAAACCGGGGGATCACCCTCTGGGACCTGGGGATTGGGAAGCCTAACCCCCGTGATCCGAACAGGTCCTTGAATCCAGTTTTTAAAACCCTAAACAATCTATGAGGAAGTCATAGCGGCACATTTTATAAAGCATCGAAGAGAATTGGGGATCAGAGCCTAAACTATTTAAAGAAGCTGTGTGAAGGCAAATTTCAGCAGAGCATCTACTGTGTGAACAATTTGACTCTGCGCAAGAGGAAGAGAGAGGCTTGGGGACAGTTTTGTTTTGTATCCCTGTTTTCATTTGACTTCAGTTTGGAAGACTGAAGACGGAAAAGTAAACACTGTTGGGTTGATGTTTTCCCCACTTGCCCAGCTTACAGTCACGTCTTGCCGTGAGACTGCAAAACACAGAGGGGTGAGAAAAACCTTCAAAAGGGTGTGCAGAGGAAGAAAGCATCAGGATGGAGCACAGGCTGGAAATGACCTCCCTCTCAAATGTCCCCTGAAAACAGAATTATGATCTCCAGATTGGTTGTAAGGCAGGTTCTACCACGTCATGTGGAAGAGTTAGGGCTGCCATATTCCAGAGGAGAAATTCCGGAGATTTGTGGGTGAAAGCTGGAGAGGGAAAGGTTTGGGGAGGGAAGTAAGTGGAATACAAGAATGGCTGCCAGACTTCAGGTGAGACCTGGAGACCTCCCAGAAAGGGCAGCTTCTTAGGAGAGCTCTCTCAGCCCTATCCACCTCACAGGGTGTCTGTTGTGGGGAAGGGAGGTAAAGGTAGGGTTGCCAATCCCCAGGTGGGGGCAGGGGGTCCCCCGGTTTGGAGGCCCTCCCCCTGCTTCAGGGTCATCAGAAAGCGGGGGAAGGGGAGGGAACTGTCTGCTGGGAGCTCCATTATTCCCTATGGAGATTTATTCCCATAGAAAATTATGAATTGATCCGTGGGTATCTGGGGCTCTTTGGGGGGGCTGTTTTTTGAGGTAGAGACACCAAATTTTCAGTATAGCATCTAGTGCCTCTCCCCAAAATATCCCCCAAGTTTCAAAACGATTGGACCAGGAGGTCCAATTCTATGAGCCCCAAAATGTGTCCCTATCCTTCATTATTTCCTATGGAAGGAAGACATTTAAAAAGGTGTGCCGTCCCTTTAAATGTGATGGCCAGAACTCCCTTTGGAGTTCAATTATGCTTGTCACAGTCTTGATCTTGGCTCCATCCCCAATGTCTCCTGGCTCTACCCCCAAAGTCTCATGGCTTCACCCCCAAAGTCCCCAGATATTTCTTGAATTGGACTTGGCAACCCTAGGTAAAGCAGACTGCAAGCCACTCTGAGACTCTGAGATTCAGAATGAAGGGCGGGGTATAAATCCAATATCACCATGCTTTATTACAGTGCTAGCCTATCATTATTACCATCGTTTAAGGGGGGCCTACAACTGGTTGTTGACATGCTGTGCCCTGTCCTCCGGCGGCGCGTTTTATTTATTGTTTTTACTGTTAATTTTAATTTGGTGTTTTAAGTTTGATATGTAGGCTTTTATTGCTATTTTTATATGTTGTGATCCGCCTTGAGCCTACTTATGGGAAAAGGCAGAATATAAGCCTACTAAATAAATAAATAAATCATCAGTACAACTTATCTCTCCCTACCACGGAGATCAGTTCCCCTGGAGAAAATGGTTGCCCTGGAGGGTGGACTCTTGCTGCTAAGGTCCCTTCCCAGTCTTCACACCCTTAATCTCCAGGTAGGGTTGCCAAGTCCAATTCAAGAAATATCTGGGGACTTTGGGGGTGGAGCTAGGAGACATTGGGGGCAGAGCCAGGAGCAAGGGGGTGATAAGCAAAATTGAACTCCAACAGAGTTCTGGCCATCACATTTAAAGGGACAGCACACCTTTTAAAATGCCTTCCTTCCATAGAAAATAATGAAAGATAGGGGCACCTTCTTTTGGGGCTCGTAGAATTGGACCCCCTGGTCCAATCCTTTTGAAACTTGGGGGGTATTTTGGGGAGAGGCACTAGATGCTATACTGAAAATTTGGCGCCTCTACCTCAAAAAACAGCCCCCCCACAGAGCCCCCAATACCCGCAGATCAATTCCCCATCATTTCCAATGGGAATTGTTCATGGAGGTGCATAATGGCTGTGGGGGTGGGGCTTCCCCCGCCGGCCAGCTGGCTGGGGGAGGGGGGAAGCCTGTAAAACCTGGGGATCCCCCGCTGGGACCTGGGAGTTGGCAACCCTAGATACAATGCCAATGGATTCCGCCCTCTGAAGCACCTATTTTCTGCAGAGGAACAGATTTCTACAGTCTGGAAAGCAGTTGTAATTCTAGGAGATTGACATTATGGATGGAATGGTACTGGCTGGATATAGAGCTGCCAAGTTCCCCCACCCCGGAAGTTCCCAACCCAATCAGGATCTTCCCCCAATGTCGCTGGTGAGATGACATCACTCGCAGTGATGTAATTGTGCTGGCGACACCGCGCGCCAGCCGCTCTAGGAGCTTCCAGGAAAACTCTATGGACGCTCTAGCAATCTGGGAGGGGAAATTCTATGGCACCTGTTGTACCACAGAGTTTCCCCTCCCAATTTGCTAGAGCTTCTGGGAAAACCATAGAGTTTTCCCAGAAGCTCCTAGAGTGGTCAAGGCATGACGCTGCTGGCGTGATGATGTCATTTGCGAGTGACGTCATTGCACCATGCGTGTGCTCCACGCGCTCAGAAACAGTCCCCAGCCAGGGGCTGCAGGGGATTTGGCAACCCTAGATGAATATTAGGGATTTTTTTGATTTTTTTTTTTTTACAATAAGAGTCATCCATCAGTGGACTCAGCTTCCTAGAGAGGTGGTGAGCTACCCCTCACTGTCAGTCTTCAAACAGAGGCTGGACAAACAGATTCTTTGAGATTCCCAGGCCCCATCTGGAAGGTGTTGTAACAAGAAAAAGGGATCACAGTTAATGGGACAGGCAATGGAAGTTAAACAACTACTGTGATGATAAAATTTATAGTAACCATTTAAAAACCTTCACATGCTCCACATTTTAAATTTTACATACTTAATGTTATAATAAAAATCCAATTTAAATATCCATTCATATATTTCATATTATAAATTTTGCATACTTCATGTTGTAATAGAGGTCCAATATTAACATTTCCATATTGCAAAAAAAAAGTCTATGAGTCTACCTTGGTTTATTCCAGATTGAGAGAAAAGATGTGGTAAGAAGAATCATGAACACTGGTCAGTACTAGTGGCTGTTACACCTGGGAAAAACATAGAAAGGCATTACTCCCGAGGAAGTTTACTGATGAAATGGGCCTATATCCGGGTGCTCATTAGGGTTGCCAAGTCCAATTTAAGAAATATCTGGGGACTTTGGGGGTGGAGCCAGGAGACATTAGAGGTGGAGCCAAGATCAAGGCTGTGACAAGCATAATTGAGCTCCAAAGGGAGTTCTGGCCATCACATTTAAAGGGACAGCACACCTTTTAAATGCCTTCCTTCCATAGGAAATAATGAAGGATAGGGGCACTTTCTTTTGGGGCTCATAGAATTGGACCCCCTGGGGTCTTGGGGGATATTTTGGGGAGAGGCACTAGATGCTGTACTGAAAATTTGGTGCCTCTACCTCAAAAAACAGCCCCCTCCCCCGAGCCCCAGATACCCGCGGATCAATTCTCCATCATTTTCTATGGGAATGAATCTCCATAGGGAATAATAGAGTTCCCAGCAGACATTTCCCTCCCCTCCCCCCGCTTTCTGACGACCCTGAAGCGGGGGGAGGGCCTCCACACCGGGGGATCCCCTGCCCCCACCTGGGGATTGGCAACCCTAGTGCTCATAGACTTTTTTTGCAACATGGAAATGTTAATATTGGATCTCTACTACAACATGAAGTATGCAAAATTTACAATATGAAATATATGAATGGATATTTAAATTGGATTTTTATTATAACATGAAGTATGCAGAATTTAAAATGCGGAGCGCTAAAATATATGAAGGTTTTTAAATGATTACTATAAACTTTGCTTATCACCACGGTAGTTGTTTAACTTCCATTGCCCGTCCCACCTGGAAGGTGGCAACCCTAACAAGAGCAAAAGATGTCTGACAGAGGGATTCACCTCGCCGCGTGGCTACTCCGGCAAAGGCCTCCGCCGAACTCGCTGAGGCACGGTGACCTGGCCCCAGAGATTCTCCAGGGAGTGAGGATTCTCTTGAGAAAAAAGCCCGAACCCAGACAAAAGGATCCCTCCCAGTCTTATTTATGGCATCTGTTGAGGAGGGTGCTGAGAAGGGAGGCATTCCGGTTTTCGAGAGATGATGTGGTAACACCTGAAACTCAGCGACAGGCCCGGGCAAGCTCTTCGAGCAACTGCACCCGTCTGAAGTGAAGATGCAGCACAAGGCAACTCACCTGCCTGCCAAGTCTTGGTCAGCAGGAAAATACTGATGTCACATTTGTGATGACTAAGTTTTACTACCAGGGTTCTTTAGGGTAAGATCCACCTCTGCTAGCGAAGGAATGTCGTGTGTGCAAAAAAAAACACGGCGCACAATTAATTCTCCAGATGCATTCTCGAACCAGCGCTTGCAGAAGTGTGCGCCTTCTCCTGAGTTTAAAGCTGGGATGCATTGATTTCAGCAAAAAAGAAATAAAAATGTTTCGACATAACCTCACCGTCCCATTTTGATAAACTAACCACTGAAGTGCAAAAAGGATTGCCCACATATTGTTCTTTTAAGAGCCAGTGGGGTGTAGTGTTTGGAACAGCATTTTGGGAAAGCCGTGCTCGAATTCCCACTCTGCCATGGGAGCTTGCTGGGTGGCTTTGGGCCAGTCACTCGTTCTCAGCCTAGCCTACCTCTTGGGGTTGTTGTAAGGAGAAAATGGAGAACAGGGGAATGGTGGAAGCTGCTTTGGGGTTCAAATAAACAGAATAAAAGAAATGGTAATGTCTGAAAAGGGCACAGCTGCCACTGCACTGGGGGCAGGGGTTGCCCTGGTTTTGTGGCCCCCAACTAGGGCTGCCAAACCCCCTGGTCCGGGCGGGGAACAATAGGTACCATAGAGTTTTAACCTCCCAAATGGCTAGAGCGTCCGGCGAGACCATAGAATTTTCCTGGAAATGCCTAAACCGGCCCCGCAGGGGCGCTGCCATTTTGATGACGTCACTTCCGGGTGACGTCATTTCGCCGTGCGGTGTGCAGCCCACGCACGACTGTCCCCCGTTGGGGGATGAAGAGGACTTGGCAACCCTACCCCCAGCCCATCAGCATGGCGTTGGCTGGCAGGGGGATCCCTACCCCAAAGAGCCCGACATGCCTGGCACGATGATGTCACCCGGAATTGACAGCATCACTATAGAGTTTTTACCCAGATTGCTAGAGTGTCCTCCATGCGATGTGCCCAGCGTGATGATGTTACTTCCAGGGGGTGCCACTGCACCACATGGGCTTTGCATGCAAGAAACTTCCCTCCCCCTGGAGCCAGGTAAAACCTGGCAACTTTACACTGTACTGGGAAACAACACTGCGCACAATGGATTCAGACGCATGGAACTGATGTCGTTTCAGATGTTACAACAAATGGGGAAAGGGAATCTTCTCTGTGTCCATAGGGTTGTCAATTTAGGGTTGACAGTCCCCATCTAGGGGTGGGGGGTCCCCTGGGTTGGAGCCTCTCCCATCTGGTTCATGGCTATCAGAAACCAAGGGGGGTAGGCTTCCCAATCCTCAGGTCCCAGTGGGGGATCCCCCAGTTTTACAGGCTTCCCCCCTCCCCCAGCCAACTGGCCGGCGGGAGAAGCCCCACCTCCACAGCCATTATGCACCTCCATGAACAATTCCCATAGGGAATGATAGGGAATTGATCTGCGGGTATCGGGGGCTCTGGGGGGGCTGTTTTTTGAGGTAGATGTGCCAAATTTTCAGTATAGCATGTAGTGCCTCTCCCCAAAATACCCCCCCCCCAAGTTTCAAAAGGATTGGACCAGGGGGTTCAATTCTACAAGCCCCAAAAGAAGGTGCCCCTATCTTTCATTGTTTTCTATGGAAGGAAGGCATTTTAAAAGATGTGCTGTCCCTTTAAATGTGATGGGCAGAACTCCCTTGGAGTTCAGTTCTGCTTGTCACACCCTTGTTCCTGGCTCCGCCCCAATGTCTCCTGGCTCCACCCCCAATGTCTCCTTGCTCCACCCCCAGAGTCCCCAGATATTTCTTGAATTGGATTTGGCAACCCTAAGGGGGGGCAGGGGAGAATAGCAAGAAACCAAAAGGAAACAAGGCATGTCTACAATGAAATCAGAGGGGGGAACGCTCTGGTTTTGGGGCAAAACATTATGGTTTGAAGCTAATTCTACTGTAAAGTTTTGCCCACATACCAGAACATCTCTCCCAATGTCCCTAGCGTGCCAAAGTCCCCTGGAAGTGATATAAGCATGTCACGTTTACTTCCTGCTTCTTCTTCCTTCCCTCCAGGTAAGTGCATCCGCCTATCCCTCACCTGCTTGGCTGAGGGACCTGATACCCCTATGCCAACTGCAATCTGAGAAATGCATGGAAACCTGAGGCCAGTGCCTGTGGTGCAGGGAATCTGAGGAGGGCTTCCACCAAGAATCTGTGCTATACCGTAGTGTTGGTCCTCTGGAGTTGCCGTTGTCCATCAGGGAACTGGTCTGTGTAGCCTGGAGATCGCTTGTAATCCTACAAGAACTCTAGGCCCTTCCTGGAGACTGGTAACCCTAGGACCCCATTTATATCAGTTTTACCTGCCACAGAATATCCGGTTACATCTAGTGACCCACTCCACAACTAGGTGACACTTCATTTTGCTTACATTTAAAGTCCCGGTGAAAATGCAGGAATCAGCGTGCTTGTTGTCCTGTGCGTTGTTCTGTAGACATTCAGTTCTAGATAGGGTTGCCAACTCAGGCCTGGGATATTCCTGGAGATTGGGGAGGGTGGAGCCTCGGAAAGACAGGGTTTGGGGAGAGAAGGAACCTCAACAGGTCTCTTTCAAACAGCCTTTGTGTTATATATGTGATCAGAAACGTGTATGTAGTATAAGGTTTTTGCCTGGCTCATTGGAGCCTGTCGGACTGAGCTTCGGGACTCGGGAACAAGGGGCAATAGGATCCAAGTCCCTGCCATCCTGCTCCAATCACAAGCCCCCTGCTGGTTCGAATAGCCCAATAGCATGCTAGCACGGGAACTCTGAGTGTATATATAGTTGGCCCAGTCTTCAGTCTTTAAGTGCAGCGCTATACTTGCTGTGCTGAAAGAAAAGAGCTATGATCACTACCACCTTGAATCATAGAGTTGGAAGGGACCTCCAGGGTCATCTAGTCCAACCCCCTGCACAATGCAGGAAACTCACAAACACCTCCCCCTAAATTCACAGGATCTTCATTGCTGTCAGATGGCCATCTAACCTCTGTTGAAAAACCTCCAAGGAAGGAGAGCCCACCACCTCCCGAGGAAGCCACTGAGGAATCACTCTAACGGTCAGGAAATTCTTCCTAATGTTGAGCCGGAAACTCTTTTGATTTAATTTCAACCCGTTGGTTCTGGTCCTACCTTCAGGCCACAGAAAACAATTCCACACCATCCTCTATATGACAGCCCTTCAAGTACCTGAAGATGGTGATCCTATCACCTCTCAGCCACCTCCTCTCCAGGCTAAACATGCCCAGCTCCTTCAACCTTTCCTCATAGGACTTGGTCTCCAGACCCCTCACCATCTTCGTCGCCCTCCTCTGGACCCGTTCCAGCTTGTCTATATCCTTCTTAAAATGTGGTGCCCAAAACTGAACACAAGACTCCAGGTGAGGTCTTACCAGAGCAGAGTAAAGCGATACTATCTCATCACGTTCATCTGGACACTATACTTCTGTTGATACAGCCCAAAATTGCATTTGCCTTTTTAGCCACCGTATTACACTGTTGACTCATGTTCAGCGTATGATCCACTATGACCCCTAGATCCTTTTCACACATACTACTAAGACAAGTCTCCCCCATCCTAAAACCATGCATTGGATTTTTCCTTCCTAAATGCAGAACTTTACATTTAACTTTACTTTACACCTTGCCTCTTCATCGCATTGAACCCGCTATATTATGCTTTGTATTCCATTTTAGTAGCTGGTGCCTAATGAATGTATTGTTTGTCATTTCAAGACAGATCGGTTTTAGTAACCAGCTGCTAACGGATCTTATGTACCTTTTGCATTCAAAGTCGCTTGTGTCCCACTTTGGAGGGAAACTGTTTGCTTCTGTTTTCACCTCTTTGTTGTGCTTCTGAATCGCTGTGGTGTTCCATTTAAGATGTCCATAGTGCTTCCCACAATACCACTCCCCCCCCCCCATTTTTTGCAGTGCAAACCTTTCTCGGATTTTTCTTTTTTTTTTTTAACATTCTAAAATTGAGTCCCTACAGTGCTGTCTACAGGGCCGGTGCATGGGAGCTGGCGAGGTAGGCAGCCACTTGGGGCGCCACTTCACCACAGGGGCAGGAGCAGGAGCCCCCTCCCTGTCCCTGCTCAGGCCAACCCTTCTGCTCTTCCCGGCTCCCTCTTGTCATGGGTGCTGGGGACCCTGCAGAGGAAGTGGAGCCTGCAGAAGAAACTGTGCCCCTGCCACCTGCACCAGTGCCCCTGCCTCCTGCTGGAGAAGATCCAAGCCCCCCTGCCTCGCCCTCTCGGGTGGCTCGTGTGCGTGACCGCCTTCGTCGGGACCTCAGGGATCGGAGGAGGGCGGCACGCTCACAAGTAAGACGCTCCCTGAGCCCTGAGTGTTGAAAGGATTCTGGCCCTTCTAGGAGTGAGGATGCTTGAGTCTCAGCAGGATCCTGGCTGCCTCTCTGAGCCAGCAATTAGCCCAAATGGGCAACAGACAGCAGAGGGCTATATAGCTGTGGGCTTTGGGAGGAGGCTTTGTGGAAGCAACTAGTCACGTACCTGATGTTCTAGCATCAACTCCGGCTTTTGACTTTGGCTTCTGGACTCCCTGACTTTGGCTTTGACTTCTGGGCCCCCTGACTTCGGCTTCTGAACCTCTGACCTGTGATACCTGGACTGTGATTTGGTTTTGGCACCTTGGACCCTCTTTGCTCACCGGCTACAGACCTTGGACTGCCCCTGGACTTTGCCTGACCCGGCCCCAGCCCGTGACACCTCTGAAGTGGGAAAAGGCTGGGCATGGGGTGGCCCGAGATGCACGTTGTTGAAGAAAGAACGTGTGGCTCATCTTTGCGTGCCCCATTGACTTCACTTCTGGTGACATCATCGGGCCGTGCACACCTTGGGAGTAGGGCAGCCAAGCCCCCAGTCCAGGCGAGGCATCTCCCACCCGGGAGGTTCTCAACCTGCCAGCCCACATTGGACCGGTGGGGGGGAACCTCCCCCTGCATCACTGGCATGATGACATCACCCAGAAGTGACATCATCAAAATGACAGCGCCCGTGCAGGGCTGCTCTAGGCATTTCTGGGAAAACGCTATGGTTTTCCTGGACGCTCTAGCCATTTGGGAGGTAAAACTCCCAAATAGCTAGAGCATCCGGGAAAACAATAGAGTTTTCCCGGAAATGCCTAGAGCAGCCCCGCATGGGGGCGCCACAATTTGAATGACGTCACTTCTGGGTGACATCGTTTCATCGTGTGCATGCACATTGCACATGCAAATGTCCCCCGCCGGGGGATGAAGAGGACTTGCCAACCCTACTTGGGAGGGTGGGGGTGCGGTGTTCGGCCTGGGGCGCCACAACCCCTAGCATCACTCCCGGGTGTCTGGAAGGCAGCTGCGATTCTAGGAGATCTCCAAGTCCCACCTGGAGGTTGTCAAGTCTAGTTTTAGACCACGGTGCAGAAGGAAGGTCTCGAAATTGAGAATCCTCCTATGTAGGTTCCTTGCTTCTCACCAGTCACGAACATGCTGGCTCATTCACTGTGGCCGCTGGGGGTGTGGGGCTGCTCGAGTTTCAGCGTCTTTGGGCTTAAGACACCCCAAGCAATGGAGCCATTGTTCCTTACCTAATTCCTGACTTGGCTTCAATGGCTGTTACCTAGCTGAGCCAGGGAAAGGGGCTGGAAGAGAAGCCCGTTTGTCTTAATGCTGAAACAACTAATTGATGTGCTCGCTCGGTGCCTTGCGAAAGCTCCGCTCGGAGTGAGTTTATTAAGTGGAGCCTGCATGTCTGACACCGAACAGGCTGGGCAAAGACAGCTCCGGCAGGCCGCTGGGGAGGCAGGCAGTTTGTTCAAACAAAGCTCTTCCAGAGGCAGCAGCCCTGATTGAAACGTTCGGTTCTTGGAAATGTTCGTGTCTGAAACACGGTTCGGGATGGAGGACCAGCTTTGCAAAGAGATTTCTCTTTTTATCAGCTGCAGCTGACTCTTTGCTGTTTCTCTCCCCTGTGAGGACTAGGGTTGCCAATCCCCAGGTGGGGGCAGAGGATCCCCCAGTTTGGAGGCCCTCCCCCTGCTTCAGGGTCATCAGAAAGTGGGCGGGAGGGGAATGTCTGCTGGCCACTCCATTATTTCCTACGGAGACCAATTCCCATAGGGTATAATGGAGAATTGATCTGCAGGTTTCCAGGGCTCTGGGGGAGCTGTTTTTTGAGTTAGAGGCACCAATCTTTCAGCATAGCATCCAGTGCCTCTCCCCAAATTATCCTCAAGGTTTCAACAGGATTGGGCCAGGGGGTTCAATTCTATGAGCCCCCAGAGAAGGTGCCCCTATCCTTCTTGATTTTCAATGGAGGGAAGGCATTTAAGCTGTGTGCGGTCGCTTCAAATGTGAAAGCCAGAACTCCCTTTGGAGTTCAATTATGCTTGTCACAACTTTGTTCCTGGCTGCACCCCCAAAGTCTCCTGGCTCCACCTCCAAAGTCCCCAGATATTTATTGAATTGGACTTTGTGGCTTACTTAGTTCTCCTCGCCTCCCTTTTATCCTCACCTGTGAGGTAGGTTAGGCTGAGAAGGTGTGACTGGCCCAAGGTCACCCAGTAAGTTTCCACAGCAGAGGGTGGATTTGAACTGGGGGCTCCCAAATCCTACTCCCTTTCTCCAGTCACTACACCACACTGGTTCTCAGTTGATGCAATGAAATATTTGTTGTTAAAAGCTGAGACCAACAAAACACTTTTCATTGTTTTGCTACCATATGTAATCTGGGGGACTGTTTTTGCAGAATGTCCTAGTTCAAGATGCAATTGGGAAAAGCATCCATTATGGTGGCAGTTGACTGCGGGGGGGGGGGGGGTGTTGCTATTGTTTTGACATATCCTGCTGACCTCAGGTTGCCAACCTCCAGGTTGATCTCGTGGGCTAGGTGACAGAGATCAGTTCACCTGGAGAAAAGGACCTCGTTGGAAGGCAGACTCTATGGCATGACAACTCTCTGAGTTCCTTCCCCAAAAAGCACCATCTTCAGTCTCCACCCCCCAAAAAAATCTCCAGGTAGAATCACAGAATCATAGAGTTGGAAGGGATCTCCAGAGTCATCTAGCCCAACCCCCTGCACAATGCAGGAAACTCACAAATGCCTCCCCCCTCACACCGTGGAGCGAAACAATCCATGAAAAATAACTAATACATGTAATAGTCAAATTTAAATGAAATTAATGTACAAAAGTTCATTAATTCACAACAACAGGTCTAAAAGACCACAACAGTTTCTTATATATCTTCACTGTGCGCACAAGCATTAACAAGTAATTTAACAAAGAGCTGGTGCAATCATAAAGCTCTCAAATAAATCCAAGTCTTGTGCAGACATCTTGTGAAGACCCTCTATGTGTATAGTCAACAGCAATCTTCACGTTTCAATGGCGCCACATCTTCATCGAGGAGGGATGCTGGACCGTCCACAAACAGTTTCAATGCAAATATTTTGCAGAGTGTCCAGCACTGTGTCATCAGAGGTCCCCCCACACACACCCCCAGTGATACCTGCTCCACACCCAGAAGATAGCAAAAAAAACCCCCAAACCCACCCTCCAGGATCTCTGGCAAAACTGGCTGGAGAAAAATTGCTGCCCCAAAGTGTCATAAGAACATAAGTGAAGCCATGTTAGATCAGGCCAATGGCCCATCCAATCCAACACTCTGTGTCACACAGTGGCAAAATTTATATATATATACACACACACACACACACACACACACACACACACTGTGGCTAATAGCCACTGATGGACCTCTGCTCCATATTTTTATCTAAACCCCTCTTGAAGGTGGCTATGCTTGTGGCCGCCACCACCTCCTGTGGCAGTGAATTCCACATGTTAATCACCCTTTGGGTGAAGAAGTACCGTACTTCCTTTTATCCGTTTTAACCTGTCTGCTCAGCAATTCCGTCGAATGCCCACGAGTTCTTGTATTGTGAGAAAGGGAGAAAAGTACTTCTTTCTCTACTTTCTCCATCCCATGCATTATCTTGTAAACCTCTATCATGTCACCCCGCAGTCGACGTATGTCGTGTCATGTAAGACACGCAGTCGTGTCATGTAAGAAAAGGTCATAAGAACTAAGCCCTGAGGCAACCCTTCCTGTCCTCCTGCTCAGGATCTGCCAAAGTTCAAAGGAACTTCCTTGCTGTCAGATGGCCCTCTAGCCTCTGTTTGAAAACCTCCAAGGAAGAAGAGCCCACCACCTCCTGAGTTGGAAGGGACCACCGGGGTCATCTAGTCCAACCCCCTGCACAATGCAGGAAACTCACAAGTACCTCCCCCTAAATTCACAGGATCCACATTGCTGTCAGGTGGCCATTTTGCCTCTGTTTGAAAACCTCCAAGGAAGGAGAGCCCACCACCTCCCGAAGAGGAAGCCTGTTCCAAGGAAGTGCTTCCCAACCGAGAGCTTGCAACCCTATTTGCTGTGCTTTCAGAGACATGGGCTTTTTTTATGATGTCGTCCGTCAGAAGTGAAGTATTGTGCTAAGAATTCTTTTCTCCGAGCTTAATTCCCAGGCAACGGCATTATTTGGATTGCAATCACAGCACAGAGGGAACAGTCCCATGTTCTCATCCTAGAATCATAGAATTATAGAGTTGGACCTCCAGGGTCATCTAGTCCAACCGCCTGCACAATGCAGGAAACTCACAAATACCACCCCCTAAATTCACAGGATAAAAGTGGTAATACTGAAGTACTGCAGTCGGAGCCCTCTGCTCATGACCTGAGTTCGATCTCAGCAGAAGCTGGTTCCGGTAGCCGGCTCCAGGTTGACTCAGCCGTCCATCCTTCCAAGGTTGGTAAAATGAGTACCCAGCTTGCTGGGGGGGGGAAGTATAGATGACTGGGGAAGGCAATGGCAAACCACCCCGCAAAAAAGTCTGCCATGAAAACATTGTGAAAGCGATGTCACCCCAGAGTCGAAAACGACTGGTACTTGCACAGGGGACTTCCTTTACCTTTTTTTAAATTCACAGAATTTTCATTGCTGTCAGATGGCCATCTAGCCTCTGTTTAAAAACCGCCAAGGAAGGAGAGCCCACCACCTCCCGAGGAAGCCTGTTCCACTGAGGAATCGCTCTAACGGTCAGGAAGTTCTTGCTAATGTTGAGCCGGAAACTCTTTTGATTTAATTTCAACCCATTGGTTCTGGTCCTACCTTCTGGGGCCACAGAAAACAATTCCACACCATCCTCTAGATGACAGCCCTTCAAGGACTTGAAGATGGTGATCCTATCACCTCTCAGCTGCCTCCTCTCCAGGCTAAACATCCCCAGCTCCATCAACCTTTCCTCATAGGACTTGGTCTCCAGACCCCTCACCAACTTCGTCACCTGAAACAACAAGAAAAGGTGGGGGGGGGGGAGGTGGAGATCTTTGTACAAAACGAAAGTGGGTCCTGAGCGCTAGAAAGGCTGACTGACTGGATTGCGTGCAAACCAGATATTAATTTAGACCAGGGGCGTCAAACTCATTTGTTAAGATGGCTGAATCCAACATAAATGAGACCTTGTCAGGCTGGGCCATTTGACATAGGCTTCCCAAACCTCCCGCTCTGGCGGGAGACTTCTGGGTTCGCAGCCTCATCTCCCGCTCTTCAAAATTTTGGAAGCGGGGGTGGGGGTGGAGGAGGGGAGAACATACCTTTAGGCTTCATGTTGTAGAGCTCCTGAGCCCTTTGCAAAATGTCTGCCCCTTTAAGGCTGGGCAGGAAGCAGAAAGGGCTTCTGAGAACAGCCCCTCCCTTTCTTTTGCTTTCGTTTTCACAGGAAATAGGGTTGTCCGGAGGAAGATCTGGTAAGTGTGTGTGTGTGAGAGGGAGGGGGCAGGGGATTCCCTAGTTTGGAGGCCCTCCCCCCCCTTTAGAAAGCGTGGGGGGGAGGGAAATGTCTACTAGGCACTCTATTATTCCCTATGGAGAACGATTCCCATAGGGAATGATAGGAAATTGATCCGTGGGTATTGGGGGCTCTGGGGGGGCTATTTTTTGAGGTAGAGGCACCACATTTTTAGTATAGCATCTAGTGCCTCTCCCCAAAATACCCCCTAAGTTTCAAAACGATTGGACCAGGGGGTCCAATTCTATGAGCCCCAAAATATGGTGCCCCTATCCTTAATTATTTCCTATGGAAGAAAGGCATTTTAAAAGGTGTGCTGTCTCTTTAAATGTGATGGCCAGAACTCCCTTGGAGTTCAATGATGCTTGTCACATCCTTGTTCCTGGCTCCACCCCCAATGTCCCCAGATTTTTCTTTAATTGGACTTGGCAACCCTAATTTGACATCACACCACAGAAAACATCACAGATGACATTTATGGTGCCACGCAGGCAAACTGCATGCAGCAGAAGCTCTTGGAGAAGCATTCCCCCTGCCAGCAGAATGGTAGGACCTGGCAAACCTAATAAAAGACAAAACACTTTCAAGTATGATATAACATCTAAGCAGCCTTATTAACAGCAATAAAAATCACATTATTTATCAACCAGCCATAGAGGCTCAAGCAGTGAATTTAAATCACATATATGTAGTACAGGCTCAGCTCTGGGGGTTCTGCCACCCCAGGTAGAGCCCCGCTTCCTGCCCAGCCTGGGCAAGATTGGAGTGGCAACGGGCACACTCAGAGCCGGGCTCGGAGCACACTCACTGCCACCACCCCCCACAACCTCTCCGAGCCTTCCTGAGTCTCAGGAAGCCTCGGCGAGATCAGGACAGCAGTGGGCGCATTCAGAGCTGGGCTCTGAGCGCACTCACTGCCACACCACACCACGACCTCGCCCAGGTTTTTCAAGACTCAGGAAGACTGCACGGGGGTGGGGGGGGGCGGCCAGGCAGCATCTGAGCAGTGCAGTCCTCAGAGCTAGGCTCTCCGCAGACGCTGCCAGCTTTTGTGTTCCCCGAGTCTGTAACAGACTCGGGGAACACAAAAGCTGCTGGGCAGCGAGGAGTGCGGGCACCTCGTGACACCCCTAGGCCAGGTGGCACCCTAAGCAGCTGCCTACTTGGCCGACTCCCACTCACCGGCCCTGATGTAGTACATAAAATAGAACCTATTTAGTAGAAACAACAAAAAAGGCAGGATACAACAAAAAGAGGTGAAAGAGCTCATACTAAGAAATACCTGTGATCCAGTTGCTTATGCATATTCTCACAATCATATGAACATATGAAGCTGCCTTATACTGAATCAGACCTTTGGTCCATCAAAGTCAGTATTGTCTTCTCAGACTGGCAGCGGCTCTCCAGGGTCTCAAGCTGAGTTTTTTCACGCCTACTTGCCTGGACCCTTTTTAGTTGGAGATGCCGGGGATTGATCCTGGGACCTCCTGTTTACCAAGCAGATGCTCTACCACTGAGCCACCATCCCTCCCCTTAGACATATGAACATATATGAATATATGAAGCTGCCTTCTACTGAGTCAGAGCCTGGATCCATCAAAGTCAGTCTTGTTTACTCAGACTGGCAGCGGCTCTGCAGGGTCTCAAGCTGAGGTTTTTCACGCCTATTTGCCTGTACCCTTTTGAGTTGGAGATGCCGGGGATTGAACCTGGGACCTTCTGCTTTCCAAGCAGATGCTCTACCACTGAGCCACCGTCCCTCCCCATGTATACATCTTGCATGTATACATCTAATACCAAAGAAGGCAAGTAAAAGAGCACTGCATCATTCCCACTTAAATGTGTTTTCAGGAGGCAAATTTAACGGGACAGCAAACATATAGAATTGCCATATCACAATGACTTGAAACTTTCCAAGGCAGAAGCAAAGGAGAAAAAAACATATACACAAAGCCAGTCCAATCCAGATGATTGGTGAGACCCTTAGGGGATAATTTGTCTCATGTAAAAATTCAAGAGACCTCTCTCTGAAATAACAGCTTGTCAATTGTGTAAGTCCGATAAGGCCTGAATTGAATTTTCTCAATAAAAAAAAATTTAAAATCAGTAGGTTAAGGATGTCTGTCAACAAAATTTATCGCTAAGGGAGCCTCAAAATTAAGATTCCTACTTTTGCTGCAATGTTCAGACAGTCTGTTTTCTAAAGGGCATTTTGTAGTTCTGGAATACAAGAGATTGCATGGGCATATTAAAACAGAAATAGCCCGAAAAGATAAACAGTCGGTGAAATGATTTATGGTGAAAACTTTTTTTTGCTGAGTGGATGTGTAAAGCTTTCAACCTGAGTTGCTTCGCCACGGCTAACGCATCCATTGCACTTGTAACGTCCCTTCAAAACAGGCAGTGCCTCTTCTGTCTTCAAATCAGCATGTACCAGTAAGTCCTTAATGGATTCTGACTTCTTAAAACAAATAATAGGTCGTGCTTTGCAGGACGGAACAGTGTTGAGAAGATGCCAGTGCTTGAGAATCATGCTCTTAATCTATAAAGCCAGTGGGGGAAATTCCAGCAAAAAAACCCAACATTGGACCTTTCTCGTTGGGCTTAGAATGAACAAACAATCCCCTTCTTGATTTGCAATTAGCTCGCTTCAAAGCTGATGTCGCTATGCTGGTGGGATATCCCTGCTGATTGAGCCATGGACTCCCTAAGGCCCTTTCAGCATAAGGTTGCCAACTCGGGGTTGGGAAAATCCTGGAGATTTGAGGGTAGAGCCTGGGAAGGGTGGGGCGTGGGGTGAGGTGGGGTGGGGAAGGAGGTCAGCTGGGATGTGGCGACACAGAGTCCGCCCTCCTGAGCAGCCATTTTTTCCAGGGGGAATGATCTCTATCATCATTGGGGAGGGAAGGTGGCTCAGGGGTAGAGCATCTGCTTGGTAAGCAGAAGGTTCCAGGTTCAATCCCCGGCATCTCCAACTAAAAAGGGTCCAGGCAAATAGGCGTGAAAAACCTCAGCTTGAGACCCTGGGGAGCCGCTGCCAGTCTGAGTAGACAAGACTGACTTTAATGGACCGAGGGTCTGATTCAGTAGAAGGCAGCTTCATATGTTCATCTAGAGATTGGTTATAATTCCCGGAGATCTCCAGGCTTCACTTGGAGGTTAAACAAGGGGGAGGGGTATATGAAATTACTAAGAATGTTCCAGAAATAATTTGTGCAACCATCCTTTCAGTATAGTTTTATCCATAACTCATACAACTTCGTTTTGATTTTTCTTTTCAATAAAGTGCTTGGTGCCAAGAGATAATTGATAACTGATAGTCCATAAAATATTTGTATGCAACTGGAATCAACAGAAGGATGTCTGTGGTGGCCAAACTTTGTTCTAGAACTTTGAAGTGAGCAGGGATAAGGCTTTTTTTCTGGAAAAAGAGGTTCCAGAACTCTCAAGAGGGAAATCAAGGAGAAACACGTGGGTGCTCCTCATAGAATCATAGAGTTGGAAAATACCCCCAAAGTCATCTCATCCAACCCCCTGCACAATGCAGGAAACTCACAAACACCTCCCCCTAAATTCACAGGATCTTCATTGCTGTCAGATGGCCATCTAGCCTCTGTTGAAAAACCTCCAAGGAAGGAGAGCCCACCACCTCCTGAGGAAGCCTGTTCCACTGAGGAACCGCTCTAATGGCCAGGAAGTTCTTCCTAATGTTGAGCTGGAAACTCTTTTGATTTAATTCCATTGGTTCTGGTCCTACCTTCTACAGAAAACAGTTCTGCACCCTCCACTCTATGACAGCCTCATGAACTGTTAAACATTTTTTGAGAATTTTGTTTCCATGAAGAGGTTCCCCCAGGGAAAAAAAGTTCCATGTTCCCCCAGGGAAAAAAAGTCCTGACCCACTGCATCATCCAACAAAACAGAAGGCTAGCTCAGCAGCCCTCACTGTGCTACAAGCCAGCACTGCAGGGCCACAAGGATCAATGAAGCTAACAATGAGTATTATTAGGTCACCCACTGCATTATTCCCCCAGGAGGGTTGCCAAGTGCTCTTCAAGTCCCGGTGGAGGATTTCTGTGCGTGTGCTTTGCACGTACACAATGAAAT
Source organism: Heteronotia binoei (assembly GCF_032191835.1). NCBI lineage: Eukaryota > Metazoa > Chordata > Lepidosauria > Squamata > Gekkonidae > Heteronotia > Heteronotia binoei. The sequence continues at coordinate 7,459,307 of NC_083228.1, forward strand.
GACGTCACCCAGAAGTTACGTCATCAAAATGGCAGCACCCACGCAGGCCACTCTAGGTGTTTGCGGGAAAACTCTATGGTTTTCCTGGACGCTCTAGCCATTTGGGAGGTTAAAATTCTACGGTACCTATTACCTATTGTACCATAGAGTTTTACCTCCCCGATGGCTAGAGCATCCGGGAAAACCATAGCGTTTTCCCGGAACCGCCTAGAGCGGCCCCAAATGGGTGCTGCCATTTTGATGACATCACTTCTGGATGACGACATTGTTCCAGCAACACAGGAGGAGGCTCCTCCCGCTGGCCCAATGTGGGCCGGTGGGTTGGGAACCTCCCGGGCAGGGGATTCCCCACCCGAACTGGGGGCTTGGCAGCCCTACCTCCCCAAACTGAACCTCAAGCTAAACAGCCCTCTCGTGCTACAGCCCAGCATTGCAGGGCCAGTCAGGTCAGGGATACAAGCAGTGGGGTTTATTAGATAACCCATATCCAACAGATTGGAAGTCAAGCTAAGCAGCTCTATAGGGGCAGGTAGTTCAGTGCTGCAAACAGTGGGGTTTCTTAGGAGAGCCAGTTTGGTGTAGTGGTTAAGTGCGCGGACTTATCTGGGAGAACCGGGTTTGATTCCCCACTCCTCCACTTGCACCTGCTGGAATGGCCTTGGGTCAGCCATAGCTCTGGCAGAGGTTGTCCTTGAAAGGGCAGCTGCTGGGAGAGCCCTCTCCAGCCCCACCTACCTCACAGGGTGTCTGTTGTGGGGGAGGAAGGGAAAGGAGATTGTGAGCCGCTCTGAGACTCTTCGGAGTGGAGGGCGGGATATAAATCCAATATCTTCATCTACCTCACAGGGGGTCTGTTGTGGGGGGGGGGAAGGTAAAGGAGATTGTGAGCCGCTCTGAGACTCTTCGGAGTGGAGGGCGGGATATAAATCCAATATCTTCATCTACCTCACAGGGTGTCTGTTGTGGGGGAGGAAGGTAAAGGAGATTGTGAGCCGCTCTGAGACTCTTCAGAGTGGAGGGCGGGATATAAATCCAATATCTTCATCTACCTCACAGGGTGTCTGTTGTGGGGGAGGAAGGGAAAGGAGATTGTGAGCCGCTCTGAGACTCTTCAGAGTGGAGGGCGGGATATAAATCCAATATCTTCATCTACCTCACAGGGTGTCTGTGGTGGGGGAGGAAGGTAAAGGAGATTGTGAGCCGCTCTGAGACTCTTCGGAGTGGAGGGCGGGATATAAATCCAATATCTTCTTCTTCAATATCTTCTTAGGTAACCTACTACATCATCTAGTCAACTGGATGACCAGCTGAGCAGCCCTCACTGTGCTACAGGCCGGCATTTAAGGGCCACCCGGATCACTGAAGCAAACGATGTATATTAGGAGGTCCCCCAAAGCATCATCCCCCAAACTGGAAGTCCGGGTGAGAAGCCCTCTGGTGCTGCAAACCAGCACTGACGAACCAGGTAGTTCAGTGATGGAAACAATGGGCTTTATTTGGTAATTGAGAGCAGGGCTTTTTTTCTGGAAAAAGAGGTTCCTGAACTCTGCAGAGGGAAATGAAGGAGAAACACACGGGTGCCCCTCATGAACTTTTCAACATTTTCTTGAGAATTTTGTTTCCATGAAGAGGTTCTGGAACTCCATTCCACCACTTTCCCCCAGAAAAGAAGCAGGAATAACATTCCTTTCCAAGAAAGGGTGCAGCTGTTAAGGTAGCCAATGCTGGCGTTGCATGGCCTAGAACCCACTCAGACGTTTGTGGTCCAAGCTGAATCAGGCGACGCCCCAAGCGGAGAACCTTCGGAGGGTGTTCTACCCCATCCGGAACAGGCAAGCTAAAGAAATAACATCTGCAGCTTCAAGCAGGTACCTTCCTAGAACTCCATTTCAAGAAGCTCACATTTACAAAATGTACTTAAGAGGACTGACAGTTCTGTTGACGCTGTCCTTTCTAGGGCCTGTAAAATCGTTACAGTGGGTGTTTTCGCACTTAGCGTTTGCTCCCCTTATTCCACGGCGCAATTATGTCCGGCTCATTTTCCTCGTTTTCGCACATGGACTCATTTGCGGAGTCACTTTCCATGAAGCCCCGGCTCAAATCGTTTTCCCACTGGCATCGACTTGAGTTCGATGCCCTGTAATCATTTTTTTTTTAAGCGCAAGTCTGGTTGCGTAAGGACGTAATAACGTAACATCGAGCAGTCACAGCTGTTCCTTCCCCTTCTTTTCATGGACAAACCGCATCACATGTGCTGCTTCTGCTCATGGATTGGCTGTAGCTGTAGGATCCTCCACAGCCCTTTATGTATTAACAGAAGCATTCACAGTGGAGAATCCTAGCACTAGATTCCCCCCCCCAAATTCTGAAGTTGCGAAATATCGCAATAACGAAGAGAGAGAAATCAAGGGGGGGGGGGTGTGGCAGCTTCTTCCTTTTCCAGCCTCGCTCCCTCCCGGGTGGCGAAGCTGGGATTTCCTCTGCGCTCTTTCCCCTCCCTGGCTGGCGCTTGCAACGGGGATCTGACTGATTCCTGCCGCCAGAGCTCCCCCCCCCCCCGCCCCATTCTCTCCTTCCCCTTCTGTGGCGCGTGTGAAGAGCGAGCTCGCGTCTATTTTCTAACCGAGCGGAATGTAGCCAGGGAGAAGAATGCAGGACTCCAACTTCCCATTTTATACATGGCGATTTTGTGCAGGTCCAGAAATCCTGGTGGCACAGCTGAGGGAGGCATTGCCTTTTTAAAACACACATACATGAACGCTTTGGCCCACGCCGGCACTAGATTTCTCCCCCCCCCCAACAATGTATAATGTAGTTGCGAGATAACGCAACAGCGAAATAACGCAGGAGGGTTTTGTTTTTTTGTTAATTTCGAAATATCGCTATTACGCAAGAAATATGAAGTTTTAAAAAAAATGGCCGTGCGGGCACTTTTGGGAAGCGCCGCGAACGGCTGATGATTGGCCAAGGGGGTGGATGGGGTGGGAGGACAGAAAGGGAGAGGGTGACGCCCACAAAGCAGTCGATCCGGCGTGGATGGATTTCCCACAGCAAACTCCGAGGAGTGGATCCGGTGTGGATCCGGAGGTTTTCAAAAACTCTGGAAGGATGTTGAAAAACATACTCCGGCGTGAAACCCCTGAAGCGCTGGAGCAAACCGCAGCGCCGGAGCAACAGGTGGGAAAACCAGGAAAAGATCCGGAGGTAAATGGGGTGCTACGCCGGAGTAAACGCTAGTGTGAAAACGACCAGTGGGAATTGGACATGTTCTTCATGGTCTCCCCATTCAGTGCCACCTGGGTTCTTATACAGGAAATGCTGCATCGTGTTCTCTTATCAAGAGATCGGTATTCTGGAGGAAGCATGCTCAGGTTGATCAAAACAATTTTGCTGGAAACATGTCAGCGGCTGAGGGCATGTGATGTTTTCCACAGAGTTGCCAAGGTGCAAATTCCTCATGGGAACTCGATTTAGAAGTGCTGTAGGGGCCCAATTCTGGTTGCAGCTGTGGCACCTCTCCTCCTCTCCACTTAAGCAGTATGGTTATTTATTATATTTAAGAACAACAAAGCCTAAGAAGAGTTCTGCTGGATCAGCCCACTGGTCCATCTAGTCCAGCCTCCTGTCTCACACTGGCCAACCAGTTCCTCTGGAGGGCCAACAACAGGGCCTGGAGGCTGAGATCTTCATAAGAACATCAGAAAAGCCCTGCTGGATCAGGCCAGTGGTCCATCTAGTCCAGCATCCTGTCTCACACAGGGGCCAACTAGTTCCTCTGGTGGGCCAACAACAGGGCCTGGAGGCTTTCATAAGAACATCAGAAGAGCCCTGCTGGGTCAGCCCAGTGCTCCATCTAGTCCAGCATCCTGTCTCACACTGGCCAACCAGTTCCTCTGGAGGGCCAACAACAGGGTCTAGAGGCTGAGATCTTCATAAGAACATCAGAAAAGCCCTGCTGGATCAGGCCAGTGGTCCATCTAGTCCAGCATCCTGTCTCACACAGGGGCCAAACAGTTCCTCTGGAGGGTCAACAACAGGGCATAAAAGCCGAAGCCTTCTCCTGATCCTGTCTTCTGGCACTGATATCCAGCGGTTTATCGCCTCTGAATTTTGAGGTTCCCTTTAGCCACCATGGCTAGCAGCTGCTGACTGATAGCTCCGTCCTCCTTGGACCTATTGAATCCTGTTTTAAGGCTGTCTGTGCCTTTGACCATCTCTACATCCCCTGAGAGCGGATTCCACATTTTTATTACTCACTGATAAAGCAGTGTTTCCTTTTGTCCGTCCTGATTCTGAACCTATCAACTTTACTGGATGCCCTCAAGTTCTTGTATTTGTGTGGGGGGGGGGGGGTTCTCTCTGTCCACTGGTGGGTAATTTGTTAAAAAACCTCGATCATGTCCCCTCACCCCTCAGTTGTTTCTTTTCTAGACGGAACATTGATATTTATATTCTACCTGCCATGTGACAGCCATATTTAAATGCACGCTGCAAACTTTGCCAGGTGTACACAGGCTGGGTACAGAAGGGCAGATTCATGTGCGCCGGAGATGTCCCAAACTGTGCCGTCCCAAAATGGAGCGGCCAAATCCTGATCAGATGTTCCCATGCGATGCGCCTGTATATTGCATGGGAGGCGCTTTGGTGCATTCACACGGATGTTGCGCTACAACCCGTTAAGCACAGTTTGGGGGTTTCCCCTTCCATTTTTATTAGCCATGTGCTCTGTGGCAGTGACTTTTTGAAAAAGGATGCCGTTGGGTGCCTAGAGCCGATTGGCAGGTTCACACCAGCAATCCACCTCGCTTGTGCGCTCCCGTGTTCAGACGCCCAGAAAGATGGATGGAGTGCAGCACTTCCCAAGTGCTTAGAATCATAGAGTTGGATCCTCCAGGATCATTTAGTCCAACCCCCTGCACAATGCAGGAAGTTCACAAATACCTCCCCCTAAATGTTGTAGCTATCTGATCCTATCGGATCCATCTCAGAGACGTCAGAGGACAGGATGATTGCAGGAGCGGGACGGGTGGCAGCAGTGCGAGTCTTGACCTTGCTTGTTTCGAATGCGCCTGGGGACCATCCTTATAGTCAGCTCAAACTGGCCATCTGAATTCAGCCACAGAGACTTTCCTTGTGCTCACCCAGCCTCAAGGATTTCATGTCAGTTTTGGATCATGAGGTTACTACTTGTAAGAAAACCAGGGGAGGGGGAGCACTGCCCAAACAAAGCATTGGGGCGTTTAAGCATTGCTTAAAACCCTTCTAGGCACGCCACCTCGGAAGACAAAACCGATCAGGGGTGGACCCTCCATTCTCCAACTGGAAATGCGAGGACAGTGTGCACAACGCAGTTCTGCAACGGAGGGGGGAATTCCCTACCTCGGGCTGCGGCTTCTGCTGAAGTCTCCCCCCCTCTCCAGTTGGCACTGTAACATCTCCCAGGAGTGTTTTGGCTCAGCAGCCTTCCCTCTTGCATCAGGTACTAGCAGTGTCTTCCAGGGCTTTTTCTATAGCAGGAACTCCTTTGCATATTAGGCCACACACCCCTTCATACAGGGCCTACTGTAAGCTGTTGGAGGATTGGCTACGACAGGGGTATGTGGCCTAATATGCAAAGGAGTTCCTGTTACAAAAAAAAAGAAGAAGAAAGCCCTGGCGTCTTCCATACAGACGAATGGATGCCTTTCTTGGGGAAATGCAGACAGAACATCTTCCTCAATGCCAGTGTGATATGTGCAGTATTTCCCGCTGGACACAATTTTGAAAAGATATGAAGAAGAAGGTGGTGGTGCTGGTGCTGGTGCTGATATTATTGGAACAAGATCTATGAAACAAATACTGAAGGGTGGAACGGAGGAGGGAGTTCTGGTGAAGCCACTCCAAAGATTCACACAAGGAGATCCCAACAGCCTAAATGGCCAGTGATTCCTGTGAAAGATGATGGGAATGGAGTGAAGACAGAGAACACCTTATGCTAAATTGGCCAACAACCCCCCCTCCCTTCTTTAGAAACGAATAAATGGCCTACTTCTTGCTTAATTGCTTCCAAAATGCAGTTTGAGATGTAAAGGGCATGGTATTGGCCTGTTTCTATGTGTTACGTCAAGGGTGGATGGACGGCCGTTCACTAGCACGATTAATACCACCTTCCCTGATTTCAATTAATTTTTTCAGGGCGGGTGAAAGATGTGTAAGTCACAACCCCCATAGAGAAGAGAACGTGTGTTCACCTTGACAAACAAACTAGCTCTTCATAGCTTCTTTCATACACGTTCCATTAAAACAAAAATTAATTCTACTACAGCTCGTTGAGGAGAAAGGGGTGGCAAGCCAACGCTAGTGTGGTGAGAAGCGGTTAATTTGAAATCATTTCTCTTGGAAAGGAGTTTTGGGTTTACAGCCATACAACCTGAGTCCATTTAGTTAAGTATCTTAGTGAGTATTCTCTACCTTGGAATAGAGGGTGAAGTTTGTCTATGAAGCTGGCTGATTGATCCTCCACTTGCACCTGCTGGAATGGCCTTGGGTTAGCTATAGCTACCGCAGGAGTTGTCCTTGAAAGGGCAGCTGCTGTAAAAAGCTCTCTCAGCCCCACCTACCTCACAGGGTGTCTGGTGTGCGGGAGAAGGGTAAAGGAGACTGTGAGCCGCTCTGAGACTGAGGTTCGGAAAGGGCCAAAAGCTAAATAGTGAAGTGAGGGAAATAAGTATAAAAGCCTGATCAGCTCTGGACTGGCTATAGCAAAAGGAAACCTGCTAAGCATGAGCTCCTCTGCACCACTTCAGCTGCACACAGCAGCCATTCACCTCCACGGCTCACTTGGCACGGGAAGGCTCAGGGGAGGGCTCCTGTCTGGGTGGAGACGAGGAAAATGCCAGGCTTTTTTTGCAAGGCAAAGGAACCTGGATGGCCATGACAGCAGCACACAACAGAATAGGCACAGAAAACATCTCCTCGCCTTCCCAAGATCTCCCTGGGAAAAAGCACTCAGGCAGGAAACAGGAGGGTGTCAAGTCTGTCTGTAACTCTGGCTCAGTCAAAGAGCATTCTGGGTAGAACCAAAGTATATTCAAATGCTGCTAGCTCATGTCTTTCCTACCCCTCCCTTCCTGTAGTGAGTGTCCTTGCTTTGAAATGCAAAGATGTGAAAGTCTTATCTGTGCCTTCTCAGGCCTGGCTCTCAGAAGGGAGTCAGGAGCCCACTACGATCAAGGCCATGCAAGCCTGAGAATGAATTGGTAACATCAATGTGTGAATGTACCCTGCATAATCCCCCCCCCCGTAGGAATCCCTTTGAAGTGTCCCTTATATGCAATGTATCTACAGGTTATTCTTTAGTCTTTTCAATGCTGGCCTAGCCTCAAGTATCAGTATCAATAAAGTAGTTTCTTTGTATCAACAACGACTTGTTATTGAATCTGCCGACTTGACAGAGGGTGGGGGTTGAAGCCAACCATGGGGGGGGGGGGGGAGCTGGCAGCAAGGCAAAAGTTGATTCAAGGTGATCAGTACAAAAAGGCCAAGACCTGACCCCACTCACCACCCTTGCCCTCCATTTGTCAAGTTGACTCTTGGCATGATGCATTCTGCAACCTTTACTCTTTGAAACCGTTCCGCTTTGAACCTCTACCTTGCCCAGTAGTAACCCCGCCCCCCCAGGCTCAGCTATGCTTGCTCTCGCTGCATTCGGTATTGTAACCATCACGTATCCACTATCGCCCTGTGCCAGACGCTTCAAGTTAAAAATGTAAATAGTTCCAAGTTTCTTCATTTCTCCGACAATTTTTTGTTTTTGTAATTTTTGGGGGGTGGGGGTGCTAGTGGGCAGCTCGCCTAGGGCACAAAAAACCCTAGCCCCGGCCCTGGGTCAGGTAGCCAGCTCCAGGTTGACTCGGCCTTCCATCCTTCCGAGGTGGGTAAAATGAGTCCCCAGCTTGCTGGGGGGAAGTGTAGATGACTGGGGAAGGCAATGGCAAACCACCCCGTACAAAAGTCTGCCAAGAAAACGTCTTGATGTGACGTCACCCCATGGGTCGGTAACAACCCAATGCTTGCAAAGGATTTACCTTTACCTTTTAGTTATTATCTGTATATTTTTTTAAAAAGAAGTGTGCGTGCACACGAAAGCTCACACCTTGAATAAAACTTTGCGGGTCTTAAAGGTGCCACTGGACTCTATCTTTATTGTATTGCTAGGATTGTCACTTGCTTGCCTTTCTCTCAGGCTCCACCTTCAGATGTGTGACTCTTATTCCCCTGCCATCACATTTTTTTTTGGGGGGGGGGGTGTTGGTGTAGTGGTTAAGTACATTAATGTATAATTTAAATGTTGTTTTAAATCACCTTATATTGTATATTGTATAATTTTATTGAACTGTTGTTAGCCGCCCTGAGCCTGCCTAGGCGGGGAGGGCGGGATATAAATAAAATTTATTATTATTATTATTATTAAGTGTGTGGGAGAACTAGGTCTGATTCCCCACTCCTCCACTTGCACCTGCTGGAACGGCCTTGGGTCAGCCATAGCTTTCATAAGAGTTGTCCTTGAAAGGGCAGAGCTCTCTCAGCCCCATCTGTTAACCCCACCTACCTCACAGGGTATCTGTTTTGTGGTGGGGAGAGGTAATGGAGATTGTGACTGCTCCGAGACTCTGAGATTCAGAGTATAGGGTGGGATATAAATCCAATATCTTCTTCTTCTTCTTCTCCTCCTCCTAGTTGTTGGTTTGTTTGTTTTTTTGGTTGCCAAAACCGTGTGACTGACTCATTTATTCTAGGCATCTGTGTATTAACAAGCGACTGATCTAAACTGGTGGATTTTTCAACGTATATCTTTTTTTTTAGCTTGTGTTTTTTTTTAAAAAAAAAAAAACCTTCATTAGAATTTATCATAGTCTGTGTTGGTTTTATTTTTTCCCCCCCAATAAAGGGCCATTCAAGCAATTTTCCTGCTTGGTTTCCCATTAAGAAAATATCGCTTCAGAAAACGAGGGACGACAGCTTCTAGCATCAATTCACGAAACCTGATTCTTACAATTAGCCATTTCATTAAGCACCTCAGACTGTAAATCAGACTTGGAAACAAGCACAACTTGAGCTGGAAAATAAAGTTCTTGTTTTATAAACAGAAATGCTTATGAACTGTTTTTTTTTTTTCCCCCCTGGCTTCCCCGTTAAACAAAGAGACCTCTGAGGTGGAGTTCCTTTGAAAAATACTCCTGCAAACTCCTGGAAATCTGTTCTTGTATTTCTTTATCTTGATGGGCTTTTCAGTGGAAAAATGGCACAGGAGGGGGGAGGGAAAGAAATTTGTATGCAGCTTTCCCACTGAAGACTCCAGTCGCAGCAGCTCCTTGCCATTAAAAAATGGATACAAGGACCATAACACTGCTTGATCCCTGGCGCTGTCCTCTAATTCCGGGGTGTCGAATTCATTTGTTATGAGGGACGGATCTGACATAAATGAAACCTCGTTGGGCTGAGCCATGTTGGGCCGGGCCATATGTCTACCTATGTAAGATTAGATAGCAGAGATATAAACTTTATAAAGGACACAGACAAACACAATTAAAGATTCTTTAAAAAAAAAAAGCTTAAAATAAAACATTAGCACTCGTTGGCCTTAAAGGTGCTTTCTTTTATCTCTCCCATGTGATCGAGGGAACTGACCAAAGGAAGCTCTGGCGCTTTCCTTCCTTCCCCAGGGGGCCAAAAGGGGGAGGAGCCTCAGTCAATAGAAGGAAGAGAGACTTGGCTCAGTAGCTCTGCTGTGCAATTGAGAGAACCCGGCAAAGCAAGCTATCTCTCCCCCCTTCCTCCCCAAGGGAGGAGCCTCAGCCAATGGAGAAAATAGAGACTTTGCTCTGTAGCTCTTGTGCTATTGAGCAAGCCTTGCAAAGCAAGCTGTCATGCAGAAGGAAGCAAAAGAGAGGGAGAAGGAAGCAGATGACAGCCAGTTGCTTGGGGGCCTGATAGGAGACCTCCGAGGGCCTGATTCGGCCCCTGGGCCACATGTTTGACACCCCTGAACTAATTGAGCCAGAAAGACAGCCTCCATTTTGTTTGTGTCTGCCGCTTCCACATGGAGGATTTCCTCCATCTTGGCGTCCAAACCAGGGTGGGTTTTTGGGTCGATAGCCATTCCTTCAGATTTCCCCCAAACTCAATGTGTTTTCTCAAATCTGCTTTACTCCAATCTTCTTTTCCCAGAAAAAAACACACAATTTGATATGTTAGCTTCTTCTATGGAAGGAGTGGTGTACGTTTCCCAGCCCTGAAAAGGTCCCAACCTCATGGGTTTCATCAGCGTCCCAAGAGTTTTCCCAGATTTTTTCCCCCCTGCTAAGTAACTATAGAGCTTTTAAAGATTTTATTAAGAAATCAATAATTGCGATAGCACTATAATGAACTTTTGTCACTTATCTGTTTCATGCTTGAATTTAGCAGTGGCTAAAAAGGCAAATGCCATTTTGGGCTCTATCAACAGAAGTATAGTGTCCAGATCACGTGATGTGATGGTATCACTTTACTCTGCTCTGGTAAGACCTCACCTGGAGTCTTGTGTTCAGTTTTGGGCACCACGTTTTAAGAAGGATCTAGGCAAGCTGGAACGGGTCCAGAGGAGGGCGACGAAGATGGCGAGGGGTCTGGAGACCAAGTCCTATGAGGAAAGGTTGAAGGAGCTGGGGATGCTTAGCCTGGAGAGGAGGCAGCTGAGAGGTGATAGGATCACCATCTTCAAGTACCTGAAGGGCTGTCATATAGAGCAGCGACTCCCAACTTTTTTGGCACCAGAGACCGATTTTGTGGAAGACAATTTTTCCATGGACCAGGGGCGGCACTGGAGTTTTGGCTGCACTCTTGGCCATGCCCCATCCCTGCCCCCCATGGGGGTCTCCAAATGGGGGGGGGGAGACTGGGGCTGCTTCTGCTGCATCCCTACTGAGTAGGTGAAGGTTGTTGCTGCGCTGCCCCTTCTGCCTGCCTGGGATCCAAGTGGATGAAAGAGGTGGTGTGGCCTCACACCACCTTGGAGCGAGGCCGCGCTGCCTCTTTCTTCTGCCCGGGTCCCAGGTTGGTGGAAGGGGCAGCGCAGCACTTCTGCCTGGCTCTGCAGCCCAGTTGTTAACAGGCCACGGACCAGTACCGGTCCATGGCCCGGAGGTTGGGGACCCCTGATATGGAGGATGGTGTGGAATTGCTTCCTGTGGCTGCAGAAGGTCGGACCAGAACCAAGGGGTTGAAAATTAAATCAGAAGAGTTTCCGGCTCAACATTAGGAAGAACTTCCTGACATGGGATATTGTACATGGGATATTACTAGCATTGTAAGGTCTTACCTGGCTGCCTGCAAGGGATGCTCTAGCACCATAGAGTTTCTTAGTCAAATGCTAGACCTTTCCCTGTACGATGATGTCATTTCCGAGTGATGTCATTTCACCAGGCACATCAGCAATGATGGAGCATCTCTGTGCCAGCAGGTTGGAGGCCTCGAAATCAGGGGAACACCCACCCGGGGCAGGGGAATGGGAACCCTAGATATTACTGTCTCTTGTAAGGGAAAACTGGGTATAGAAATTGTGTGTACCCATAATATGTGATGGGTGCAGAAGAAGGCTACAATGTGCTTTCAAACTGCTTTCACAGCAGCAGAGGACAGGTTCTCAACCCAACCCTGCCGCTTGGAAGAAAAGCAACTCATCAAGGGACCCAGTGGCATCCACAGGTCACACTGAGCGTGAGGAAAACAGCAGAGGTTTTTAAGGGATTCCTCAGAAGGTGCTAATAATGACATCTGCCTTTTCTGGGTTCTCCATTCAGGCAGGGATAATAGTGGATCCAGGCTCCAACAGTGAAGCAAAGGATTTGCAATTTGTGTTTTGTCAACAACAGTGGCTTAATCCTTCAGAGAGGCATGCCTTTGTCCCAAGATTTCTGGAGGGGGCGGGAATGTGTGGTTGTGGGGGGGGGGGGCAGGAATTACTGTCCACATGTACTTTTGGGTTGAAAAGAAGAAGATATTGGATTTATATCCCGCCCTCCACTCCGAAGAGTCTCAGAGCGGCTCACAATCTCCTTTCCCTTCCTCCCCCACAACAGACACCCTGTGAGGTAGATGAAGATATTGGATTTCTATCCCGCCCTCCACTCCAAAGAGTCTCAGAGCGGCTCACAATCTCCTTTACCTTCTTCCCCCACAACAGACACCCTGTGAGGTAGATGAAGATATTGGATTTATATCCTGCCCTCCACTCCGAAGAGTCTCAGAGCAGCTCACAATCTCCTTTACCTTCTTCCCCCACAACAGACACCCTGTGAGGTAGATGAAGATATTGGATTTATATCCCGCCCTCCACTCCGAAGAGTCTCAGAACAGCTCACAATCTCCTTTCCCTTCCTCCCCCACAACAGACACCCTGTGAGGTGGGTGGGGTCGAGAGGGCTCTCACAGCAGCTGCCCTTTCAAGGACAACCTCTGCCAGAGCTATGGCTGACCCAAGGCCATTCCAGCAGGTGCAAGTGGAGGAGGGGGGAATCAAACCCGGTTCTCCCAGATAAGAGAGCTCTGGCTGACCCAAGGCCATTCCAGCAGGTGCAAGTGGAGGAGTGGGGAATCAAACCCGGTTCTCCCAGATAAGAGTCCGCACACTTCACCACTACACCAAACTGGCTCTCCGTCACTTACAGTAATCGCGTTGCTGAATGCTTAGTCTGAGTGTCTGCTCAGCTCCCATTCCATCTCTAATTTTGCCTTTTGTGGCTATACTACATGATTGGGAAAGAGGCAGGCCGTAGCCCTTGCCATCCAGATTCCAGACTCAAACTAGAGATCAGTTGTATTCAAGGCTCGCCTAGCATTGCCAAATCCAATTCAAGAAATAGCCGCGGACTTTGGGGGTGGAGCCAGGAGATATTGGAGGCGGAGCCAGGAGCAAGGTTGTGACAAGCAGAACTGAACTCCAAACGGAGTTCTGGCCATCACATTGAAAGGGACCGCACACCTTTTAAATGTCTTCCCTCATTTGGAAATAATGAAGGATAGGGGCACCTTCTTTATTTGGGGGGGCTCATAGAATTGGACCCTGTGATCCAATTGTTTTGAAACTTGGCAGGTATGTTGAGAAGAGGCACCAGATGCTATGCTGAAAATTTGGTGCATCTACCTCAAAAAGCAGCCCCCCTGAGAGCCCCAGACACCCATAGATCAATTCACTATTATACCCTATGGGAATCGGTCTCCTTAGGGAATAATGGAGTGCCCTGCAGACATTTCCCTGCCCCCCCCCCTTCTGATGTCCCTGAAGGAAATGAAAGCGAGATGAGATCATGGCTCACAGAAAGCTGTGTGGGATGTAGCAAGAGCCTCAGACCAGCTCTGTAGATGAACTCTGTGCCACACCGGACTGGCCCACTGTTTGGGTGACCTGCCTTGAGTCTGTAGATAAGGCAGGGCATAAATATTTTAAACAAATCTATAAGGGAAAGAAAGTAATGCCCTCATCTGATTAAGCATAACTAACAAAACATAGGAGAATGCCAGCCGGCTTATACGGAAGGGGAGACCGTATGGAGGAGAATTTGCCGATCTTAAAGGGGCTGCTGGACTCCAACTTTGTTCTGTTGCTTCAGAAGCTTTCTACCTGAATCTAAGTCAAATGAGACTTCTCAGTTTGGGGTTAATTGTTTTGCGTTTTACGCTCCCTCCTGTTATGCTTGGGAACCAAATCGTTTGCTTTGTTGCATTTGTTTTGCTGCCTTCTGAAATGCAGCTTGAGCTGTTCCCACAGATCTTGCTGATGTAGCCCTACCGGAGCAGACTCATTTTAGATTAGACTCAACAGGTGAGGCGTTATTGCAAATTTCAATTTAATGTAGGTTTGCCAGATTCCTTGGGAGGGAGGGACTTACCTGGAGCAGCAGGGAGGCCCATCCGACATACATTGCAGTGACGAGTTGGGCAACAATCTGGCATTTGGGCAAAAACTCTATGGTAAATTTGGCTTCCATCATAGAGTTTTTGCCCAAATCCCAGAGCATTGCCCCAATATCCTGGATGGATATTGAGCTGTGACGTGGACACATCACAGCATGTCAGAGTGTTACGAAACTGACCAGAGGATATGAGCAACAAGAACTCGTTTGAATATTAGGCCACACCCCTCTGACGTCACCATTGGTTCATACGGAGCCTTGTTGTAGAAAAAGCCCAATAGGGACTCATTTGCATATTAGGCCACACCCCTGATGCCAAGCCAATTGGAACTGCGTTCCTGTGCATTCCTGCTCAAAAAAACCCAGGATGTGACTATATCTTCTTGGAAAAGGAACCTCTAAACGTGTTGGACTTCTTTGACATATTCTGGAGGACTTCCTTGATATATCATGGACTCTGGAACAGAGTGCTTAGAGTATTGCTTGTTTGTGATTTCCCCTTAAGTTAAAATGTTATGAATGAGACATCCTATTGTATGGGTGGCGCGTGATTTCACTGACTTACAACATAAAATTACACAATCATTTGCTGTAAAATATTTGAATCTTTATTAAGGGTTTTGAAAGATTAGTACAATTCGATATTGGAAATCTCTTATTCACATCGCATCTTTCTAGTTGTTAGTTACTCACATGAATACATGAAGCTGCCTTATACTAAATCAAACGGATGGTCAACTGGATTAGGGTTGCCAAGTCCAACTCAAGAAATATCTGGGGACTTCAGGGGTGGAGCCAGGAGACTTTGGGGTGGAGACAGGAGCAAGGTTGTGACAAGCATAATTGAACTCTGAAGGGAGTTCTGGCCATCCCATTTAAAGGGACCACCACATACCTTTTATGCCTTCCCTCCACTGGAAATAATGAAGGAGAGGGGCACCTTCTTTGGGGGCTCATGGAATTGGACCCCCTGGTCCAATCTTTTTGAAACTTGGAGGGTACTTTGGGGAGAGGCACTGGATGCTATGCTGAAAATTTGGTGCCTCTACCTCAAAAAACAGCCCCCCTCCAAAGCCCCAGATTCCCACATATCAATTCTCCATTATACTCTATGGGGATCGGTCTCCATAGGGGATAATGGAGTTCTCAGCAGATATTTCCCTCCCCCCGCCCCCGCTTTTGATGACCCTGAAGTGGGGGGAGGGCCTCCAAACCGGGGGATCCCCTGCCCCCACCTGGGGATTGGCAACCCTACTGAACATGGCTCTCTGGAGTCTCAGGCAGAGTTCTTTCACATCATCAACGGCCTTGTTCTTTTTTCCTGGAAATGCCGGGGATTGAACCTGGGATGTTCTGCATGCCAAGCGGATGCCCTCCCACTGAGGCACAGGCGCTCCCCAAAGGGAGCTCTTCCTCACTTTGCTTTATCACCAGAGACTGAAAACAAAGACGGCAGCCATTCTACACTGTTGCTCAGCCCTCCCTGGAGTCAGGATTTAGCTAGATGATCCGTTGCATTCATCATGTATAAAATGCCTTATTAAAACCTGGGGAGGGACTGATCCATACAAGAACAGGAGATTTTATAATAATAATAATAATAATACTTTTTATTTATATCCCGCCCTCCCCGCACAAGCAGGCTCAGGGCGGCTCACAACATATAAATGCAATACAATAAAATCATACATAGCAATAAAATCATCATAAACCAGTTTACAGATTATATTAAAATTAACATTATGGTGCTATAATAGGTCTTTCATAAGTTCAGTGGCAAAAAACATATCCAGCGGCACTATCTTAACTCGGTACAGGTGAAGGCTATTTTGAAGAAGTAGGACTTACAGGCCCTGCGGAATTGGTCTAAACATCGCAGGGCCCATACCTCCTCCGGGAGTTGATTCCACAGCAGTGGAACCGCAGTTTTAAGCTATAGGGGGAAATAACTGCAAATGACTTCTAGGGGGTTATTCACATTCGTTCGTTACTAAAACTACCAACAAAAGCCCGGTAGGTGACTACACCTGTGACATTTGGCTTTTGCTGTATTTGTGTCTTTATTCATTAGCTCTGCACTTTGCCCTGACCCAGAGACTCAAGGGAACAAATGAAAACATAACTCTGGCAAACTGGAACACACATGAATATGTAAATCTGCCTTCGATTGAATCTGGTGCCCAAAGCGAGGCCCCGCCCCACCTCGCTGCCCCCGCCCCACCTGGCCCTCCCTGCCCCGCCCTTTCTCCTCCCACCCTCACCCTCATTATTTATTGGGTATTTATTAATTTTTATATTCTGTATTGTATATATCATATATTTATATTGTGTGTTCCCTTGTGGTTCAAGGCAGCTTGCCAGTCCAAATTATAACCATTCATAACACAATAAAACTCCATCCTTTCCCCCTAGAACACCGGCAGCTCAAACTCTGTTAGAAGCTTTATCAATAACATGCCTTACAGCCCCACCTAAAAAGATCACCCCTCACTCCTCCAGGAATCCATTTCACAGCCCCTTCTAAAAAGATCGCCCCTCACTCCCCCTCACTCCTCCGGGAGTCCATTTCACAAGGTGGGAGCTCTTAAAGAGGAGGAACAAACTCTAGTGGACTCCAAATCTTAAGTGAAGCGTCACCAAGAAGATGGCAGCTACAGGATCATAATTGGCTTATGGGGACATAAGGGGCAAGAGCGTTCTTCAGATACTTGGATCCCACACAGTGAAGGGCTTTGTCGGGCACCTGGCACCCCCCAGTGGCCCTCGACATGGCCGTAGCCCCTCTGACTGCGACCGTCCCCTTTGGTCTCTCGCTGGTGTCTCCTGAGGTATCAGAAATAGGGGGAGGGAGCCAGGTTACCGCACCTCAGGCTCCCTGCCTCCTCCGGATGTGCTTGGGCTCCTGTCTCTCTCTGCTGGCAGCCCCTCAGCAGCAGCATCCAGCTTCCTCCCTGACCTCTTGGCCCTCGGGCCTTTTATCCCTCCTGAAGTTCCCTCCCCTTCTCCCCAGGTCCCACCCCCGGCTGGCTCCGCCCCCGTTGATAAGCCCGGATGCTGAGGAGAGGTGTTCCGGGGCTTGGCCTCTCTGGGGCTGCTGGGGTGTCCACGGCCATAACGAAGTGTCGGGGTCTGCCAGCCCCTTCCTCCTTTCCTGTTGTGCTCCCTCCGTGCCTCTCCTCCCTCGCCGCTGCTGAGGCTGCAGGGCGGCCAATCTCCCTGGGGATGGGCGCGCTGACCGTGTGGACTGGTGGGTGTTGCAGGCAGCGTTGCTTAGCTGCATGCCGTAGAGGTATGTTGGAGTTCGGCTGTGGGGGCTGCCACCATTGCCCTGGGTAGCCCCCCGGTTACCGGTGGCTGGGGAGGGGGACTAGCACGAGTCCCAGCCCACCCTGCGGAGTCCCAGCCCGGGTTAGGTGGGACAGGCTTTAAAAGTCATAACCAGCATACTGCAAATTACAGCAAGTATAATAAAAAGTAAAGACATCACCCTGCCAAAAAAAAGTCCGTATAATCAAAGCGATGGTATTCCCAGTAGTAATCTATGGCTGTGAGAACTGGACCATAAGGAAGGCCGAGTGCAGAAGAATAGATGTTTTCGAGCTGTGGTGCTGGAGAAGACTCTCGAGGGTCCCTTGGACTGCAAGAAGATCAACTCAGTCGGTCCTCAGGGAAATCAACCCAGACTGTTCCCTGGAAGGTCAGATGCTGAAGCTGAAGCTCAAATACTTTGGCCAGCAAATGAGAAGGGAGCCCTCACTGGAGAAGCCCCTGATGCTGGGAAAGACAGAAGGCAAAAGAAGAGGATGGCAAAAGATGAGATAGCTGGACAGCGTTACTGATGTAACTACTGATGTAACTAACATGAATTTGAGTGGACTTCAGAGGATGGTGGAAGACAGGAGGGCAAGTGTGAATTGGTCCATGGGGTTGCAAAAAGTCGGACTCAACTGTGCAACTGAACAACAATAACAACAACAACAGAAGCCTCCTGGCAACCAGTGTATTGTTGATGCTTTATAGGCAAGTTGTGCAGCCTGAATAGACAAGACTAGCCTGAGCGTGTCAGAGCTCAGAGGCAAAGCATAGTTAGCACTTGGATGGGAGACTACCAAGGAAGACCTGGGTTGCTGTAGAGAAGAAGGCAATGGTGGACCACTTCTCCTCATCTCAAACCCCATGAGGGGTCATCGGAAGTTGGTTGTGACTTGACAGTGGTTAATTACCACCATTCCTATTATCTAACCTCTGACAATCATTGGCTTGCATCTCCTGGACTAATTACAGTTTCTAGATTGTCTTCAAGGCATTTCATTATGACTTCAAGGCAGGAGTGAGTGCCATATCATATGAGTGGGGGGATTTGTGTGGACATATTGATGACATCAGAAAATACTAGGTTGGGTGCACCCAACCTTTGGAATTCTGACAGGGCAGTGAGTACTATCACCAATGGCTGCCACAAGAGATGGGGTGAATCACAAAATGGCTGCCACAGGAGGTGGGGCCAACTGCAAAACGCCAGGGATAGAGATTATACACAACTGTGATAGTAATTCTTCAACATTTCAGACAGAAGCTCTGTTTGATGCCTTTTAATCTGCATGATCAATTTGAAGCAGGAACTCATTTGCATATACAGGGGTGGCCAACGGTAGCTGGCTGGGGCCCATGCTGGCTGGGGCTGATGGGAGTTGTAGGCAAAAAACATCTGGAGAGCTACCGTTGGCCACCCCGGAATATTAGGCCACACCCCCAGACATCACCATTGTTTCACATAGGGCTTTTTAAAAGAAAAGGCCCAGTGGGAACTCATTTGCATATTAGGTCACACCCCTTGACACCAAGCCAGCTGGAACTGCGTTCCTGTGCATTCCTGCTCATAAAAAGCCCTGCAGCTGAGAGAAGGCCCCACCTAGCCCTGCCCACTCTCGAAAAACACTGGGGAAGTACCAGGAAAGATGTCAGGGGATGCCATGGTCCTCATGGATACCACCAGGGTTTTTCTTTTGGGTAGAAAAAGCCCAGCAGGAACTCATTTGCATATTAGGCCACACCCCTGGTGTGGGGTTGCCAAATCCCTCTGCCAATGTGGCGGGGGACTTGTTCCTCGCAAGCGTGGTGTGATGACATCACCAAGACGTGGTGTCATTGCACCAGGGACGTCACATTAGGGACTCTCTAGGACTCGTTATAAACTCTATAGTGCCATAGAGTTTTACTGCAGTTACTAGAGTGTCACACTGGAAATACTCTAGGATTCATAGTAAAACTCTATGGTATGGCATTATGGTACCATAGAGTTTTTAGCACGAGTCCTAGAGTGTCCCTGGTGTGTGCCAATGGGGCTCTTCGGGCAGGGATCCCCCGGCAGCCTGCTCCCAACCAGCAGGTTGGGACCCTCCCGGGTGGGGGATCCCCACCCCCAGCGGGAGATTGGCAGCCCTACCCTGATGCCAAGTCAGCCGGAATTGCGTTCCTGTACATTCCTGCTCAAAAAAAAGCCCTGGGCACCACCTTTGGGACCTCTGAAAACGAATGGTTAAGAAGAATACCCTCAGATTTACTGAGGCAGTTGGCAGGCAAGAGCTCTACGAAGATTCCTACCACCCCCTCCCCCCATCCGGAATAGCATAAAGCATATAGCAAACGATTGCTCTTCTGTTGGAAATGGAGAGGGGAACTCAGCAACTTCTCAGTGCATTTTCACCAGACCTGTCCAGTACAAAAAGGCTCTGTGATCCTAGCTGAATGAGAAGTCTCAAGAGCATGACGTCTCAGCTCCAATTAGAGTATTTGAGCTGAGGTTAGTTAAAGGTTGGACTTCAGGTGATGGACAAAATCAAGGCCTGAAACCCATGCCGTTTGCAGCAGGAAAGCAGTGCTTGCAACTGTGGATTCTCTTAATGGTTGTTCTTAGGCTCTTCTGTTCTTACGAATAATGTTAAAGTTTTTTACATTTAAAACCATTTTAATGTATTTATATTTTGGACATAGTAGAAGGCCAGTAGAACCTTTAAGACCAACAAAGTTTTATTCAGAATGCAAGCTTTCGTATGCATGCCGACTTCTCCAGACAAGGGGATGGGGTACAGTGAGTAGAACGATGTATAGCTGGTGGGTTAAGAGTGTAATGAGATACAAAGCTCGGATCCAATGGCGAAATAGTGTAATAAACAAATTGGAAGCATTTGGTCTGGATAGCATTTGCATGGGAACCCAATAAAAGGTAATAAAAGTTGCCAGTTAATTGCTCCTGCTACATGTCTAGGTAAAACAAAAGGACATGTATTTCCTAGTGAATTTTTGGTATTTAGTCCACATAATTGATTTACCACTGCAGTATGACAATGCTAAACACTCTTCTTTAAAATAAAGCATTTACAGACATTCTGTCCTTGTTCATATAACATTAAATGAGGTCTATCTGTTTCAGTCTGGTGTAGTGGTGAAGTGTGCGGACTCTTATCTGGGAGAACGGGTTTGATTCCCCACTCCTCCACTGGCACCTGCTGGCATGGTCTTGGATCAGCCAGAGCTCTCTTATCTGGGAGAACCAGGTTTGATTCCCCACTCCTCCACTTGCAGCTGCTGGAATGGCCTTGGGTGAGCCAGAGCTCTGGCAGAGATTGTCCCAGAAAGGGCAGCTGCTGTGAGAGCCCTCTCAGCCCCACCCACCTCACAGGGTGTCTGTTGTGGGGGGAGAAGATATAGGAGATTGTGAACCACTCTGAGACTCTTCGGAGTGGAGGGTGGGATATAAATCCAATATCATCTTCTTCTTCCTTCACTTGCACCTGCTAGCATGGTCTTGGGTCAGCCATAGCTCTGGCAGAGGTTGCCCTTGAAAGGGCAGCTGCTGTGAGAGCCGTCTCAGCCCCACCCACCTCACAGGGTGTCTGTTGTGGGGGAGGAAGGGAAAGGAGATTGTGAGCCGCTCTGAGACTCTTCGGAGTGGAGGGCAGGATAGAAATCCAATATCTTCTTCTTCTTTCATAACTGGGCAGTTTCGATGCAGCCGTCCCATCCACTCTGTGGGAAGAATTAATCACAGAATTTGCAAGATCGGCCTTCCTGTGTTTCGTGGGCAGGTGAGTCATGCTGTACTTGGGAAGCTGCCCAAGGAAAGATCAAATTGCTTGAAGCTCGGTCCAAAGCTATGATGTACGTTAATGTAGAATAAATACTGAGTGACACCCAGCTCCCGTAGTTGAACGCTTTCCAGAAGCTGTGTCTTTCTGTAAAAAAATGAGAAGGCCCTGATATAGGGATCCCCGGGTGGGGGCAGGGGATCCCCCGGTTTGGAGGCCCTCCCCCCGCTTCAGGGTCATCAGAAAGCGAGGGGAGGGGAGGGAAATGTCTGCTGGGAACTCTATTATTCCCTATGGAGATTTATTCCTATAGAAAATCATGGAGAATTAATCTGCAGGTATCTGGGGCTTTGGGGGGGGCTGTTTTTTGGGGTAGAGGCACCAAATTTTCAGCACTGCATCTAGTGCCTTTCCCCAAAATACCCCCCAAGTTTCAAAACGATTGGACTAGGGGGTCCAATTCTATGAGCCCCAAAAGAAGGTGCCCCTCTCCATTATTATTTCCTATGGAAGGAAGGCATTGAAAAGGTGTGCCATCCCATTAAATGTGATGGCCAGAACTCTTTTTGGAGCTCAATTATGCTTGTCACAGCCTTGATCTTGGCTCCACCCCTAATGTCTCCTGGCTCCACCCCCAAAGTCCCCAGATATTTCTTGAATTGGACTTGGCAACCCTAATATAGGTTGATTGAGAAGCAGGGAAGAAGGGTAGGGAACATTGAACACAATGCCAGGAAGTTGAAGCAAGAGTTCAGTTCAAGCAAAAAAAAAAAAAAATCTAATTTGAAGAACTTTGGGAAACTAGGAAATTTGCTCCAATTCCTGTGGCTGTGATTTTGTTAGTCTTTCATTAGCCTTTATGGTGCCCCTAATCTCCTGGTGTGTTTTGTTTTAAGAGAAATAGGGTTGCCAGGTCTGCAATAGAAAATCCCTGGAGAGTTTGGGGGTGGATCCATCCAGGAGAGGGCGGGGTTTGGGGAGGGGAGGGGTTTCAGCAGGGTATAATGCCACAGAGTCCACCCTCCCAAGCAGCCATTTTCTCCAGGGGATATTTACAAAAACCACCAGTCAACAAGAAAGATATTCACACTTCCAATGCGAGTACATGCATTTGATTTAGTGTAAATATTGGACAACGTAAGACAAAGGTATTTGTACTCCCCCAATTCATGCACTTTGAAATTTCTACAAAGGACACGGCCTAAGCAAAATCCGTCAGTGCTGTAGGGTAGAGTCCCTAAAAGTTCCGCTTGTGACGTTGTAATGGAGAGAATAAGGAGGAACTGTATAGAAAGCAGTCCTCATGGTTTCGCTTGTCTCACACTTTGTCAGCCTCCTTTCTAGGGTTGCCAATCCCCAGGTGGGGGCACGGGATCTCCCGGTTTGGAGGCCCTCCCCCTGCTTCAGGGTCATCAGAAAGCAGGGGGAGGGGAGGGAAATGTCTTCAGGGAACCTTATTATTCCAAATGGAGATTTATTCCCATAGAAAATCATGGAGAATTGATCCGTGGATATCTGGGGCTCTGGGGGGGGCTGTTTTTTGTGGTAGAGGCACCGAATTTTCAGTATAGCATCTAGTGCCTCTCCCCAAAATACCCCCCAAGTTTCAAAAAGATTGGACCAGGGGGTCCAATTTTGTGAGCCCCAAAAGAAGGTGCCCCTATCCATTATTTCCTATGGAAGGAAGGCATTGAAAAGGTGTGCTGCCCCTTTAAATGTGAGGGCCAGAACTCCCTTTGGAGTTCAATGATGCTTGTCACAGCCTTGATCTTGGCTCCACCCCAATGTCTCCTGGCCCCACCCCCAAAGTCTCCTGGCTCCTCCCCCAAAGTCCCCAGATATTTCTTGAATTGGACTTGGCAAGCCTACTCTTTTCTCACCGTTTTCTGGCGCCACAGTAACTTTGTCTCAGACACGGATCAGTCTGCTGCGGGCTCTCTTGAGTGCTAGTGGGAGAGCCAGTTTGGTGTAGTGGTTAAGAGCACAGACTTCAGTCTAGGAGATAGGGTTGCCCGGTCCTTCTAAGTCCCCGGATGGGGTGGGGACACCCCCAACATGATGATGTTATCAAAGCTTTTGTTGCAGTAGGAACTCCTTTGCACATTAGGCCACACACCCCTGAGGTAGCCAATCCTACATATGGTTGCCAAGTCCAATTTAAGAAATATCTGGGGACTTTGGGGGGTGGAGCCAGGAGTCTTTGGGGGCGGAGCCAGGAGACTGGGGGCGGAGCCAGGAGCAAGGGTGTGACAAGCATAATTGAACTCCAAGGGAGTTCTGGCCATCACATTTAAAGGGACTGCACAAATTTTTAAATGCCTTCCTTCCATAGGAAATAATGAAGGATAGGGGCACCTTCTTTTGGGGCTCATAGAATTGGACCCCCTGGTCCAATCTTTTTGAAACTTGGTAGTTATTTGGGGGAGAGGCACTAGATGCTATACTGAAAATTTGGTGTCTCTATCTAAAAAAACAGCCCCCCCAGAGCCCCCGATACCCGCGGATCAATTCCCCATCATTCCCTATGGGAATCGTTCACAGAGGTGCATGATGCTTCCCCCGCCGGCCAGCTGGCTGGGGGAGGGGGGAAGCCTGTAAAACCAGGGGATCCCCCTCTGGGACCTGGGGATTGGGAAGCCTAGTTCTCACACACACACACTGGCACCAGCTCCCTATTGTCTGCATTAGGTAGTGGTTGACGTGAATGTGGTTACCTCACTTTGCTCTTCAAAACAATAAACAACAATCTCAAAGGAAGAACAAATTCTACCCTCCACACTGGCCTGTCATTAGCTTCAAGTTAACACCTTTGCTCCATTTATTTCTCTTTATAATATAGCCAATAATATAACATACATGCCTCAGAATGCTTCCTAATTTCTAGTGTATCTTCCCAAATATTTTTGGACAATTTTTGTTTTACAAAATCAGATCCCCCCTCCCCCCCCGGCATTAGGTATATTGCAAAATAATAATAATAATAATAATAATAATAATAATAATAATAATAATAATAATAATAATAATAATAATAATAATAATAAGCACTAGAAATTAGATTCCTTTCAGGAGTTTTAGTCATCTAGTACCCAAACTTCTCTTTTTGTCTCATAAATGACTGAACTCACACAAACACCTGAAAATTGGGTAAGATGTTGAGATGTGATAGACAGCCTGAACCTGAATCTAAATACTGTACTGTAGGCCATCCTGAAGCATTTTCAGTGAATCAGCCGACTTTGTGGGCAGCGGCTGCCAAGGCTTCAGAGCAGTCACCAAACTCGTTTCAGCTCAGTCATATTCAATATTCAATTTCTAGTGTATCTTCCCAAATATTAACTTCAATAAACATTAACATGCACTTCAGGCTCTTTGCAAGGGGGGAAATAAGGCTCTAAAATAGTTTTTTGCCCATCTGTACATAATCCAAAAGATCACTGTAACATATAGAATCTGGCAAGTGCAATTAAGTAACATGGAGGGGAGAGGGACATACATCCCAAAAGATGAAATGATATTCAATAAACCCGCATGGTTCCTCGCCAGATTGTTTCTTCTGATCTCTCTTTGAATCCCACAATAAGCAAAGTCAGCAAGACAAGCAGCCCATAAATCGAAGTGAGGCCTTAAAAGGTATTCAGTGTGTTTTGCTGTTCCTTAAATCTGCTCACAGAGATCGCAGGTAGTGACTTGGGACTGAACTATCCACTGAGCAGATAATTTACTGCCAGATCAGTCAGTTCTATCCAGGGCTGTCTCGAGCTACAGATCCACCGAAAAGAATGGTTTTCCCTAGCTTTTAGTTCATTGCTGTGCCATGCCCAGAGGAGTCACATGGCTGTGTGTCACATCCAATACAGTTTTGCATGTGTGGGGCAAACACAGTCAATGCAATGTGGCACAGCAAACGAAAGGGAAGTGAAAGGCGGAAAGGGGAGAAAGATTGCCTCAAGTCTGAAATAAAAGCATTCACTATGTTAGGGATCTGAGTCTGATCTGTTGTACCTGCTGCCTGGTCTGTTCCCGGGCCCGAGCCCGCGACGCCAGCGGCACTGGCGGCGGCTGCTGCTGCCTGTGTCTGTTCCCAGGCCTGGGCCCACGACGGCGGCGGCACTGGCGGCGGCGGCTGCTCCTGCCTGTGTCTGTTCCCGGGCCCGGGGCAGCAGCGGAGGCGGCGGTACTGGCGGCGGCTGCTGCTGCCTGGGTCTGTTCATGGGCCTGGGCCCGCGGCGGCAGCGGAGGCGGCGGCACTGACGGCTGATGCTGCCTGTGTCTGTTCCCGGACCCCGGGCCCGCGGCGGCAGCAGAGGCGGCGGAACTGGCGGCTGCTGCTGCCTTGGTCTGTTCACAGGCCCGAGCCAGTGGCGGCAGCGGCGGCAGCACTGGCTGCGGCGGCTGCTGCCTGTGTCTGTGCCCGGGTCAGCGGCGGCGGTGGCACTGGCGGCGGCAGCTGCTGCTGCCTGTGTCTGTTCCCGGCCTCGGGCCCGCGACGGCAGCGGCGGCACTGGCGGTGGTGGCTGCTGCCTGTGTCTGTGCCCGGGCCCGCGACGGTGGCGGCGGCACTGGCGGCGGCTGCTGCCTATGTCTGTGCCGGGCCCGTGACGGCAGCGGCGACGGCGGCACTGGCGGCGGCTGCTGCCTGTGTCTGCGCCGGGGCCTGGTTCAGCGGCGGCGGCGCTGGTGTTGCTGCAGCGGCCCTGTAAGGAGGAAGCGCCGTCCCTCCCCCCGCTTCCAGGTTTTTGGAGCGCGGGAGAGGAGGCTGCAAAACCAGGGGTCCCCCGCCAGGGCGGGGGATTTGGGAAGCCTAATCCTACAAGAGTTTGGAGTAGGCCCTGTAAGAAGAGCCCTGGAAGCTCTTGGAGGACTGGCTACATCGGAAGGGCGGGGGGGTGTAGCCTAATATGCCAAGGAGTACCTGCTACAAGAAAAGCCCTGGATGTTATGCAGAAGTGATGTCCTTGTGTTGGGGACTGCTAGGGTTGCCAAGTCCAATTCAAGAAATTTCTGGGGACTTCGGGGGTTGAGCCAGGAGACATTAGGGGTGGAGCCAAGATCAAGGCTGTGACAAGCATAATTGAACTCCAAAGGGAGTTCTGGCCATCACATTTAAAGGGACGGCACACCTTTTCAATTCTTTCCATAGGAAGTAATGAAGGATAGGGGACCTTCTTTTGGGCTCATAGAATTGGACCCCCTGGTCCAAACTTTTTGAACTTGGGGGGGGGGGTATTTTGAGGAGAGGCACTAGATGCTATACTGAAAATTTGGTGCCTCTACTCCAAATAACAGCCCCTCCAGAGCCCAGATAACAGCGGATCTGTTATCGCCCTAGGGAATAATAGAGTTCCCAGCAGACATTTCCCTCCCTCTCCCTCCCTCCGCTTTCTGACAACCCTGAAGCGGGGGTGGGCCTCCAAACCGGGGGGATCCCCTGCCCCACCTGGGATTGGCAACCCTAGGGAGCGCCATGAATTCGCTGCTTGGATTGAAGGCTTGCACCCTTCCCCCCCCCTTCTTCCCCAAAGCATTTGAAGCAGGGGTGTTGGACCATTTGCTATGACGGCTGGATCTGACCTAAATGAGACCCCGTCGAGCTGGGCCGAGTGATGTGTGTACCTATTTAAGATTAGGTAGCAGAGATATAAACTTTTAAAGGACAAAGACAAACACGACTAAAGATTTTTTTAAAAAAACCCATACCTTAAAATAAAACACGCTTTAAAACATTAGCACTTGTTGGTCTTAAAAAGGTGCTTTCTTTGTATTTCTCCCATTCGGATCCAGGGATCTGGGCAAGAAGCACTGGCTCTTTCCCTCCCTCCCTCCTCAGGGGACCAAGAGGGGGAGGAGCCTCAGCCAATGGAGAAATAGAGGCTTTGCTCTGTAGCTCCTGTGCGATTGAGCAAGCCTTGCAAAGCAAGCTAAGATGCAGAAGGAAGCAAAAGAGGGGGAGAAGGAAGCAGATGACAGCCAGTTGTTTGGGGCCTGATAAGAGCCCTCCAAGGGACTGATTTGGCCCCAGGCTGCAGGTTTGACACCCTTGATTTAAAGGATCCCTTTAAATGCTTTGGGGGAGAAAAATTCGCAGCTTGGAGCATAGTGCACGTCCGCATGGCTCCACCATTTCTTTTCAAACGGATTTAAAGGACCCCCACCTCTCTCCCTCCCTCCTGCAAGAGTTAAAGGGCCCTCTAGATGAGGGGTGTTGAACATGCAGCCTGGGGGCCGAATCAGGCCCTCGAGCAACTGGCTGTCAACTGCTTCCTTCTCCCTCTCTCTTGCTTCCTTCTGCATCACAGCTAACTTTGCTGGGCTTGCTCATTGGGACAGGAGCTACAGAGCAAAGCCTCTATTTTCTCCATTGGCTGAGGCTCCTTTCTTAGGGAGGATGGGGGGAGGCAGATCTTGCTTTGCCAGGCTCTCTCAGCAGAGCTACTGTGCCAAGCATTTCTTCCTTCTATTGGCTGAGGCTCCTCCACCTCCTGGTCCCCTGGGGAAGGAAGGAAAGAGCCAGAACTTCCTTTGCCCAGTTCTCTGTATACTATGGGAGAAATACAAGGAAAACACCTGTAAATTAAGATCAACAAGTGCTAATGTTTAAGCATGTTTTACGTTTTTTTTAAAAAAAACGCATTTTTTTTTGTCTGCGTCCTTTATAAAGTTTATATCTCTGCCACCTAATCTTAAATAGGAATACACATGGCCCAGACTAGACCAACAAGGTTTCATTTATGTCAGATCTGGCCATCATAGAATCATAGAGTTGGAAGGGACCTCCAGGGTTATCTAGTCCAACTCTCTGCACAACGCAGGAAACTCACAAACAGCTCCCCCTAAATTCACAGGATCTTTATTGCTGTCATATGGCCATCTAGCCTCTGTAACCTCCAAAGGAGAGAGCCCACCACTTCCCGAGGAAGCCTGTTCCGCTGAGGAATCGCTCTAACAGTCAGTAAGTTCTTCCTAATGTTGAGCCGGAAACTCTTTTGATTTAATTTCAACCCATTGGTTCTGGTCCTACCTTCTGGGGCCACAGAAAACAATTCCACACCATTCTCTATAGGACAGCCCTTCAGGTACTTCAAGTACAGCCACCTCCTCTCCAGGCTAAACATCCCCAGCTCCTCCAACCTTTCTTCATAGGACCCGGTCTCCAGACCCCTCACCATCTTCGTCAAACCTCCTTTGGACCCGTTGCAGCTTGTCTATATCCTTCTTAAAATGTGGGGCCCAAAACTGAACACAAGACTCCAGGTGAGGTCTTACCAGAGCAGAGTAAAGCGATACCATCACATCACATGATCTGGACACTATACTTCTGTGAATACAGCCCAAAATTGCATTTACCTTTTTAGCCACCACATCACACTGTTGACAAATGAGTTTGACACCCCTGGTCGAGAAGATCAGCAGGCCACGTGCTCCTTGCCCATCAGCTGAAGGACCCTTTAAATCTTGCAGAAGGGGAGGAAGTGGGGCGGCCGCCAATGGCCAGTCAGGTCTTGGGCAGGGCTTCACCACACTGGCCAGCTGGCAGAAGGTGGATCCTCCTCCTTCTTCATACTAGAAGACACAAATTGGATGCAGGCGTGTTCCCCCAACCCCAGCCAGCATGTCTGTTTAAAGGAGCAAAAGCCAGATGTTGAATGCTTTGGGGCTTCTAGGGTTGTAAGGTTGCCAAGTCCAATTCAAGAAATATCTGGGGACTTTGGAAGGCGGAGCCAGGAGACTGTGGGGTGGAGTCAGGAGACATTGGAGGTTGGAGCCAGGAGCAAGGTTGTGACAAGCAAAGGGAGTTCTGGTCATCACATTTAAAGGGACAACACACCTTTTAAAAGCCTTCCCTCCGTTAGAAATGATGGATAGGGGCACCTCCTTTTGGGGCTCATAGAATTGGACCCCCTGGTCCAATCCTTTTGAAACATGGAGGGTGTTTTGAGGAGAGGCACGGGATGCTATGCTGCAAATTTGGTCCCTCTACCACAAATAACAGCCCCCACAGAGCCCCAAATACCCATGGTATTTCTATTCTCCATTATTCCCTATGGGAATAATCGGTCTGCATAGGGAATCATGGAGTGTCTAGCAGACATTTCCCTCCCCCCGCCCCCGCTTTCTGATGACCCTGAAGCCCGAGTGGGGGAGAGCCTTCAATCCGGGGGATCCCCTGCCCCCACCTGGGGATTGGCAGCCCTAGGGGCTTCTCTCCCCTCCCCCCCATTTTGCTTCTGCAAAAACCTCCCCCTGGCATTCCCACCCACCCACCCACCCCCGTCCCCCCCGGCATAGTGTACACAGACCGGCTTGTCAGCGCCCAGACCAAGATCAACAGAGGGGCAAGACACTGCTATTTGCGCATGCAGTTCAAACAAACAGCAGGGGGGTGCCTGTAAGAACATGACACCAGAGACATTTGGACACCCCTGCGCTCTTTTTCTAGAACAGAAAAACAAACTTCCAGACATTTCAGTCAGCCAAGGGAAACTTTAGGGGGTTTTTTGCGGGGGGGGGGGGTGAAACTCCAGCAAGGCGTAAGTGATTTGCACTGCTGAGTGTGAAAATGCTGCAGCTGGCCAAACTGCAGGGCCGTTTTCTGTTTCCTTACATGGGAGGAGCTGCCGGGTTTTCGGCCAACGCTGCGGTCGAAGGCAAAAAGCAAGGGAGGGGATTGGCCTCCCTTTTAAAAAAAGATTCGAAGGAAACCTCTTCACGCTAGCTCCAGAGGCTGGAATCATCTTGGAACTGCAAAGCAAACTTGATTTTTTTTTTAAATGTTGCTGCAATTAAAATGCGGTCAGGCCTTGGAATACAAGCAAAGGGCTGCCGACTCCAAGTTGGGAAATTCTTGGAGATTTGGGGGTGGAGCCAGGGCTGGCACGTGGGAGTAGGCGACATAGGCAATTGCCTAGGGCACCAGCTCCCAACGGGGGCGCAGGGCGGGCACCCCTTCCTCGTTCTCATCGTCCCTGAGCCTCTGACTGGATGCTGAGGGGTCGAGAGAACTCCCCTGGCCCCTTAGCGCCCGGAAACAATGGCACTATCAGGCTTTGCTGTTCTCCGAACATGGAGAATGCTGAGGCCTGAAAGTGCTGCTCATTGTTTCTGGGTGCTGAAGGGTCGGAGGAACTCCCTCTCCTCTCAGTGCTCAGAAACAACAGCACTTTCAGGCTTCGGCGTTCTCCGAACATGGAGGACTCAGAGGCGTGGAAACGCCGCTTGTTTCTGGGCGCTGAAGGGTCGAAGGAACTCCCCCTCCCCTCAGTGCCCGGAAACAATGGTGCTTCAAGGACCAAAGTGATGATGTCACCTCTAGGTGATGTCATCATGCCCTGTGCACGTGGAAATTTTCCCCCATGGGAGGGGGGTGGGCTCGTGTCGGTGATGCAATTGTGCACTTTATTGTGGTGGTTAAGTGTTTCGGTGTGGTGGTTAACTCTTATCTGGGGGAACCAGGTTTGATTTCCCACTTCTCCACTTGCAGCTGCTGGAATGGCCTTGGGTCAACCATAGCTCTCGCAGAGTTGTCCTTGAAAGGGCAGCTTCTGGGGAGAGCTCTCTCAGCCCCACCCATCTCACAGGGTGTCTGTTGTGGGGGAGGAAGATAAAAGAGACTGTGAGCCACTCTGAGATTCGGAGTGGAGGGCTGGATAGAAATCCAATGTATTATTATTATTACATAGTAAGATATAATGAAATAATTATACAACTCACGGCCCGGTTGCTAACAGGCCACAGACTGGGGGTTGAGGACCCCGATATAGAGGATGGTGTGGAATTGTTTTCTGTGGCCCCAGAAGGTAGGACCAGAACCAATGGGTTGGAATTAAATCAAAAGAGTTTCCGGCTCAACATTAGGAAGAATTTCCTGACTGTTAGAGCGATTCCTCAGTGGAACAGGCTTCCTCGGGAGGTGGTGGGCTCTCCTTCCTTGGAGGTTTTTCAACAGAGGCTAGATGGCCATCTGACAGCAATGAGGATCCTGTGAATTTAGGGGGAGGTATTTGTTAGTTTCCTGCATTATGCAGGGGATTGGACTAGATGACCCTGGAGGTCCCTTCCAACTCTATGATTCTATGATACTATCAGACATATGTGTATCAACCTCCAAGTGGAGCCTGGAGATTTCCCATATGTACAGCAGATCTCCACCTAGGGTTGCCAAACTTCAGGTGGTGGCAAGGTAGACTCTATGACATTATGCTTGGTGCTTGTGTGGGGGACACAATTGGAAGGCTTCTGGCCCCACTGATGGACCTCCTGATGGCACCTGGGTTTTTTGACCACTGTGTGACACATAGTGTTGGACTGAATGGGCCATTGGCCCAAAATATGAAGCTGCCTTCTATTGAATCAGACCCTCGATCCATCAAAGTCAGTATTGTCCACTGAGACTGACAGCGGTTCTCCAGGGTCTCAAGCTGAGGTTTTTCACGCCTACTTGCCTGGACCCTTTTTAGTTGGAGATGCTGGGGATTGAACCTGGGACCTTCTGCTTACCAAGCAGATGCTCTACCACTGAGCCACCATTCCTCCCCTTAGACATATGGACATATGAAGCTGCCTTATACTGAACCAGACCTTTGGTCCATCAAAGTTAGTATTGTCCACTCAAACTGGCAGCAGCTCTCCAGGGTCTCAAGCTGAGGTTTTTCACGCCTACTTGCCTGGACCCTTTTTAGTTGGAGATGCCGGGGACTGAACCTGGGACCTTCTGCTTACCAAGCAGATGCTCTACCACTGAACTACCATCCCTCCCCTTAGACATATGAAGCCGCCTTATACTGAATCAGACCTTTGGTCCATCAAAGTCAGTCTTGTCTACTCAGTCTGGCAGCGGCTCTCCAGGGTCTCCAGCTGAGGTTTTTCACGCCTACTTGCCTGGACCCTTTTTAGTTGGAGATGATGGGGACTGAACCTGGGACCTTCTGCTTACCAAGCTCCTCGTGTTATTATTATATACCATTGAAGTCCCTCTTCCCAAATCTCCAGGTATTTCCCAACCTTGAGCTGTCAACTCTTTGCTCCGGACTAGAAAGATTGGCTCCCCTGGAGAAAATGGCGGCGTTGAAGTGTGGGCTTATCATACCTTACTGAGCTTCCTCCTCTCCCCAAACCCTTCCCAGACTCCACCCCCAAGTCCCCAGAATTTCCAAACTGGCAGTTGGCAACCCCAAAGTGGAAACCAGTGGGAGACCGGTTGTTGTGTGCATAATCACCCCTTTTATCAACAGGCATCTTTTTTAGGCTTATACAGCAGCTGTGAGCATGTAAAGCCAATCCTCCCTTCTCTTCTGTGGGTTCATTTCCTGCCGAGTCCAGAGCACTTTATGTGGTCGCGGAAGACGGGCTGCACTTGACGACGAAGCCAGAACTTCTGACTGGGCTAAACCATAAATACAGGCTTCAACAGGCGCCCAGACAACGTGAGATCCGAAGGGAAGGGTGTCTCAGCCAGGGTTTTGATCTTGATCCCAGGGACAGATCTATGTAAGCCCTGTCCAGGATTAGGACCCTCCTTGCTGTCTGCCCAGGGCCCAGATCCACCTTGGAGAGCCAGTTTGGCGTAGTGGTTAAATGCACGGACTTTTATCTGGGAGAACCGGGTTTGATTCCCCACTCTTCCACTTGCAGCTGCTGGAATGGCCTTGGGTCAGCCATAGCTCTGGCAGAGGTTGTCCTTGAAAGGGCAACTGCTCTGAGAGTCCTCTCAGCCTCACCCACCTCACAGGGTGTCTGTTGTGGGGGAGGAAGGGAAAGGAGATTGTGAGCACTCTGAGATTGAGAGTGGAGGGCGGGGTATCTTCTTCTTCTTCCATTTCCATATCTGAACATTCTATTTTGGGTGCTATATTAATTGTTTACTGATTTATAAATGTAACAGGGAGTTTGTTGTATTTGACCTCCGAAGAAGGCCTCTGCAGGCCAAAACGCATCAGGTCATAGATGTCTCTTTCATGTGCATTTGTCACCCAGTGATTTTATGAGGCTTCATTTGGGTCCCTATAACATTGTTATGTTTTTATAATAAGCACGTGTACTTTTGTCTATAACTATTGATGCTTTTTAACCTTTCGCCCCTTAGTATTCGAAACTTCCTTTGATGGTCCAACCTCATCAGCTCTCCAAAGTTCAGCAGGGCCACCCCCAGCAAGTACTTGGAAGGGAGACCTCCAAGGAATACCGGAGCCGGGGTGCAGAGGCAGGTGCTACAAGTCACCTCCCTGAAAAACATCCTAGCCCCAGTAGGTGCTGCTGGAAGTCACCATGACTACCAGGCATGCAAGCACACACAAGCACACACACACAGAGACAATCCTAAGACCTGGAGAATCCCTAGAGCAGGAGTGTCAAACATGCGGCCCAGGGGCCAAATCAGACCCTTGGAGGGCTCCTATCAGGGCCCCGAGCAACTGGCTGTCATCTGCTGCCTTCACCCTCTCTTGCTTCCTTCTGCATAACAGTTTGCTTTGCAAGGCTTGCTGAATTGCACAGCAGAGCTACAGAGCAAAATCTCTGGTTTTTTTGGAGAAGAAGTGGGGGAGGGAGAGCTTGCTTTGCCAGGCTCTTTCAGTTGCACAGCAGAGCTACTGAGCCAAGCCTCTCTCCCTTCTATTGGCTGAGGCTCCTCCCTCCCCCTGTCCCCTGGGGACGGAGGGAAAGAGCCAGAGCTTCCTTTGCCCAGTTCCCTGGCTCCCATGGGAGAGATACAAAGAAAGCACCTTTAAGATCGAGTGCTAATGTTTTAAGCATGTTTTATTTTAAGGGTTTTTTAAAAAAAAAAATCTTTAATTATGTTTGACTGTGTCCTTTATAAAGTTGATATCTTTGCTACCTAATCCCAAATAGGTACGCATACGGCCCGGCCCGACATGGCTCAGCCCAACAAGATCTCATTTATGTCAGATCCATCTGGCCCTGATAAGAAATGAGTTCAACACCCGTGCCCTAGAGAAGCGGTCCCCAATCCCCAGTCTGTGGACCAGTCCCAGTGGCCTGTTAGCAACTGGTCCATGAGTTGTATAATTAGATACTACAATGTAGTAATAATAATAAGACAATGACATTGGATTTATATTCTGCTTTCTACTCCGAATCTCAGAGTGGCTCACAATCTCCTTTATCCTCTTCCCCCACAACAGACACCCTGTGAGGTGGGTAGGGATGCGAGAGCTCTCCCCAGAAGCTGCCCTTTCAAGGACAACTCTGCGAGAGCTATGGCTGACCCAAGGCCATTCCAGCAGCTGCAAGTGGAGGAGTGGGGAATCAAACACGGTTCTCCACAGAAGAGTCTGTACACTTAACCACCTCACCAAAATAAAATGCACAATTGTATCATCCCGAAACCATCGCGCTCCACCCCCATCTCCCCGGTCTGTGGAAAAATTATCTTCCACAAAACTGGTCCCTGCTGCCAAAGAAGGTTGGGGACCGCAGCCCTAGAGCCATCTCCCCCTCCGCATTTTGCTCACACCACTCCATTGAGCAAGGGTGGGGGCCTGGGGATTTGAGTTCTGCCTACCAACCCACCCCAGTTGCTGCTGCCTGCTGCTGTTCTCCACAGTCAAATCACAGAGTTAAATGTCTTTCCACATGTAAACATTGTGTTTAAAAATACATCTTATGGTTCACTGTTCTTGTCTGTATTCTTTAGATGTGGCGATGGCTGCTGATCTGTTTGGACTGGGAAGGATTTGGTGCACGCATGATTTCACAAAGCACCGTGGGAGTCACAGCCTCCCCCCCCCCCCCCGCCATGTGTTTTTCATGACTTAAAAACAAAAAATAAAGATAGATTGTATATATATTCAATTGCATCTTGCAACAAGGAGCACCCATCAAAGAAAACTCATTTTGAAAGCAAGCACCCCCACCCCACCCATCATGTTGGGGGGGGGGGGGGGGAATCTGCCACACAATCACTTCAAAGGGTGGGGATGGTGGCTCAGTGGTAGAGCATCTGCTTGGTAAGCAGAAGGTCCAAAGTTCAATCCCTGGCATCTCCAGCTAGAAAGGGTCCAGGCAAATAGGTGTGAAAATCCTCAGCTTGAAACCCTGGAGAACCGCTGCCACTCTGAGTAGACAATACTGACTTTGATGGACCGAGGGTCTGATTCAGTAGAAGGCAGCTTCATATATTTTTCATATGTTCAAAAGCTAAGCCTAGCGGTGGATACAGGGGATCCCCCATGCGCTCAGATTGGTGGCAGGAGAAAAAAATGCACATCAGCACGATGGGGTGATATCACTTCCAGGGAAAACCCAGAAATGACATCAGCCCTCTCTAGGACTCGCTGAAAACTCTACTGTTTTACCACTAGGGTTGCCAAGTCCAACCCCAGAAATATCTGGGGACTTTGGGGGTGGAGCCAGGAGACTTTGGGGGTGGAGCCAGGAGACACAGGGGTGGAGTTAGGGGGGAAGGGGGAAACAGCACCGGGGAGCGTGGCGAGCCTGCCCGCAGCTGCCGCCTCTTCTCCGCTCGCCGTGGCTGCTCCTCCGAGATGGGCTCAGGCTGAGCCCATCTCAGAGGAGCAGCCACGGCGAGCGGAGAAGAGGCGGCAGCGGCGCGGCGGCCTCACCCGCTCCGCCTCTGGGATGGAGGCAGAGAGGGGATGGAGGCGAGCCGGGGGCGTGGCGAGCCGCGAGTCTGGGTCCTAGAAGGGCCCAGATTCGTGGCTCGCCATGCTCCTGGCCTGCCTCGCCCTCCCCTGTGCTGCTGCCATCTCTTGGCTGCTCCTCCAAGATGGGCTCAGCCTGGGCCCATCTTGGAGGAGCAGCTGCGGTGGGCGGGGAGGGGGCGGCAGCGGCACGGCAGCCTCGCCTGCTCCTGGATCGGGCGGCTCGCCATGCTCCCCGGCGCCGTTTCCCCCCCTCCCTCCGCTTCCGTTTTTTTGGGGAGCGGGGGAAGAGGGTGGAAACCCTGGGGTTCCCCACCAGGGCGGGAGGGTTGGGAAGCCTATTTACCACAGAGATTCCAGCAGTTCCTAGAGAGGTGTGATGTCACTTCTGGGTTTTTCCAAAAGCGTCATCTCAGGCTTTGTGTCCCCATCCCTCTGGGTCTGAGCCAGAAAAATCCCTTCCTCACACTTTCTGCTAGGCCCCCAATTGTACTACAGGCAAGGACAGTTGGTCAGAGCTGGCCGTAGACTGCCTGGCCCCCTAGACAAGGCTAATTTCTGGTGCCCCTTGCACTGATAACATCACCGGGTCACATGGGGGGATGTCTAATTTGGCGCCCTAGACAATTGCCTGGTTTGTCTAGTGGCAGAGCTGTCCCTGGTTGTGGTTGGCTGCTTTCATACACAGGCCTATAATACTGACTGCTTTCATACACAGGCCTATAATACTGACTGACAAGGAAATCTTTTGGATGGAACAAAATGCATCTGTAGACCGCCGGTTTTTATCTATCTTGCTTTTATTAATTTATGGTTTTAATTTTACTTGTAAGTGTTTTAAATTGTAGTATTTGTATTATCATGTTGTAAGCCGCCCTGAGACACTTCGGTGCGAAGGGCGGGGTATAAATCCCAATATAAATAAATATAAAATAAATAAATAAGATTTTGCCCAGATGCTATCATGAGACTCCTTGAGTGCAGGCAGAAGAAGCATTTCTTGATAGATCAGGTAGCAGACACTAATAGCAGGCATTCACAAGGCTATGCCTTGCCAGACTGAAGGACAAGCAAAAGTTACAGGTCAAATATAAGTCCCCTGTTCGAGCGCCAGTCTTTTCCGACTTGGGGTGATGTCGAATCACGGCGTTTTCACGGAAAACTTTTGACGGGGTGGTTTCCCATTGCCTTCCCCAGTCACGATGATGATGATATTGGATTTATATCCCGCCCTCCACTCCGAATCTCAGAGTCTAAGAGCGGCTCACAATCTCCTTTATCTTCCTCCCCCACAACAGACACCCTGTGAGGTGGGTGGGCCTGAGAGGACACTCATAGCAGCTGCCCTTTCAAGGACAACTCCTGCCAGAGCTGACCCAAAACCATTCCAGCAGGTGCAAGTGGAGGAGTGAGGAATCAAACCCGGTTCTCCCAGATAAGAGTCCGTGCACCTAGCCACTGCACCAAACTGGTTCTCATTTACACTTTCCCCCCAGCAAGCTGGGTACTCATTCTACCGACCTCAGAAGGATGGAAGGCTGAGTCTACTTTGCGCCGGCTACCTGAACCAGCTTTCACCGGGATCGAACTCAGGTCGTGAGCAGAGAGCTCGGACTGCAGTGCTGCAGCTTTACCACTCTGCGCCACAGGGCTCTACAGGTCAAATATAGTCTATCACTAACAGCTCAGCACCTTCTCCCACCTAACCTACTCCCGTGTAAAGTCTTTGAATTATATTCCCAGACACATTCTGATGGTTCAGACATCTCCTGTTGGTATCAGTTCTCGTTTCCAGGGAGAGTAGATTAAGCAGGGCTCTCTCCCGGCAGCTGAATCTCCTTCTTCCCCAAAGCAGCCACACAATGCTAATTAATATGCCTAAAATAATATAAGGTTATAAATGATAATAAATGATGATACCACCAGTTAGTGCTTAACACTCTAGACCAGGGGTGTCGTACAAATTTTTTTTGAGGGTCGGATCTGACATAAATGAGATCTTGTCGGGCCGGGCCATGTGTCGTAAAATGTTATGCCAGGTAGCAGATACTTTATAAAGGACAGGGACAAACACAATTAAAGATTTTTTTAAAAAAAATTAAAATAAAACATGCTTAAAACATTAGCACTCATTGGACTTAAAGCTGCTTTCTTTGTATCTCTCCCATGGGATCCAGGGAACTGGGCAAAGGAAGCTCTTTCCTTCCTTCCCCAGGGGACTATTAGGGGGAGGAGCCTCACCCAATAGAAAGAAGAGAGGCTTGGCTCAGTAGCTCTGCTGTGCAATTGAGAGAACCTGGCAAAGCAAGCTTTCCCTCTGCCCCCCTTCTTGCCCATGGGAGGAGCCTCAGCCAATAGAGGAAATATAGGTTTTGATCTGTAGCACGTGTGCGATCGAGCAAGCCTGGCAGAGCAAGCTGTGATGCAGAAGGAAGCAAAGAACAACCAGTTGCTTGGGGGCCTGATAAGAGTCCTCCGGGGGTCTGATTCAGCCCCCGGGCCACATGTTTGACACCCCTGCTCGAGATTATATCTGGAGATAGTACAGTTGGTAAGTACAAAATAATGAAGGTATAATAAGCGAAGGCAATACTGTTGAGAAAACCAATATGCAAATGCAGTGAGACATAACATTGTCAGGGTCTTGTACCTAACAGTATATTTTGTTCTTTTTTTAAAAAAAATGGACAGCAGCCAGTCGCAAAGCTTGGCCGCGACATAACTTCCAGTAACTACTCTGAAGTTTTATCACCATGTGCTATGGCAACCATTGACACAGCATCGCTTCCAGCAAAGACCTAAAGTGATGTCACCACCCAACGTGGCATGGATGGCGCAATGTCCCTTCCAGCAAATATCCGGAAGTGATGTCGTCGTGCCCGCACTGGGTTGGATTATTAAATGTCTTGGGGAACTTTTTTTAAACTCTTCAATGTGTATTCTTTAAAAATACTTTATTTCGGTACATCACTAGCACAAGAGAGTTAAAACACAGTCGAATACCGTACACTGGATACAGCTGTTGATAGAGTGCGTATTAAATTACAGCAATGCCCAGCCAATAAACGATTGTGCCTTGAGAACAATATTTAAACACCTTCAGCAGCGTTCATGAGCAAAACAAGAACCTCATAATAAAATCAGAAAAGGGGAGGGGATTAAAAAATCAAAAAGTTGCAACCTGTTCGGGAGTAGCGCTTGAAAAGATAGGGAACACATCGGTCGATAAGATGGGGAACCCGTCAGTCCATTCAAAATATTGTCACACATGTCTTGACATCGGTTTGCAAATAATTACGGTTGTGATGGGTACTTCACAATAACCATTTCGTGTCTTAACAATTTATTGATAACATATGGTTACAAAACTTAATTATACATTTTCTGTACTAACCCATATGGTATTTCAATCCCCCCTCCCTCCAATGTTGACTTCCCCGAAGTTATAGATTTAAATTCAATACTAAAGGTACTACTAACCGATCAAAGTTCAATATATATATATTTTTTCTCATTAATACTAAAAAATTGTCCAATGTCCTTTTACATTCCACTCTTTCTCCATGTATTCTTTAAATTTCTTCCACTCCTTTTTGAATATATCTAAATCATAGTCTCTTAGCGTTCTAGTTAGTTTGCCCATCTCACTCCACGATAAAACTTTCTTAATCCAGTCCCATTTCTCTGGTATTTTTTCTTGTTTCCACAGCTGTGCATACAATGTCCTAGCAGCTGAGAGCAAGTACCAAATTAAAGTCCTGTCTTCCTTTGGAAATTTTTCTAATTGTAATCCAAGCAAAAAAGTCTCCGCAGTTCTCTTAAATCCGTAACCCAAAATTTTGGCGATTTCTTGTTGTATCATCTTTCAGGACTCTTTCGCTTTTTCACAAGTCCACCACATATGAAAGAAAGAACCTTCATGTTTTTTTACATTTCCAACATCTATCTGACATCTTTTTACTCATTCACAATAACCATTTCTTCCAAGCGGCAACGTTATGTCTTGCTTTCCCCCCTCTCCCGCTTGCAGCAGCAATTGCCTGAGAAATGTGGATCCGAAAATTCCTGAGCCTTTATTCTACAATCTTTCCATGCTCTTAAGTTGCCCTTTTCTTTTAAAAAGACAGCGCTGGAAGACAATAGGCTATATCAGCAGTCAAACCCATGCACGCAGTTTCTGAAGCAGATAATAGCCCCCTTCACGTGCATTCCAATTGCTTTCTGATAGTTCAAATCCAAATTTCACAGCTATTCAATGGGTCCTCTTGTGCAGTTGATCCTTGTCTGAGAATTTAGCACAACTCAATCTATTTTCCACACACACCCCCTCCTCCCAGCTCCCCCCGCCTTGTCTTTTTGATTTACATTTCTAGGGAGATGAAAATGCGAGAGAGAAGCTTGCCGCTTCTCTTCCTGGGGGGGGCTTGAAACGGTGTCCTCTGGCCAAAACTCCTATTATCCTCCTGGCTTTAGTGGCAGACTCCCTCTACTATTGGCCTACTCAACTGGAATTTAAATACTCCATGATTGTTTTCAAAGAGAATAGGGAAGTGGTACATTAAAGAGTAAATTACAGCTGAGAAGAAACCAGCTTGAAAGGGGGGGGGGGGACCCAATAAGGACAAAGAATTAACGCTTCCAAGAGTTTGTAGAAATATTTCCCAGAGATTCTTTTCGCAATTATGAAACTTTGTAGCTGCAGTCATTTCTGGAATACAGATATGGAAGCAGTTCGTTATCCCACTGAGTTGGCTCTTTGCCTAATGATAGGAAAGGCAGGCGTTTGAGGATTAAGTAAATGTTCTAAGAGTATCCCCTCATGGCAAGGGAGAGAAGAGGAAGTGCCTACATCCCATCCCCTTTGTATGGCACTGCTGCCAATAACAAAGCAAAGACGTCACAAGTGCAGGATGGTACGCCACGGATCCATTTTTCCTAACAGCGCTCCCTTTTTGAGGCTTAAAACTACAACTTCAGAGTTGTGTATGCATTTCTCAACCTAGATTTGTTGGGGAAATGATGGAAATGGCAACCTAATCTCCAATGGAACCTGACAACTCCATGCCAGCCGGTATGCATGCCAGTCTCCCAAAATGTCAGGTCTCACTTTGAACGGCATTGTTCTGGCCTGGCTGGCCCCACAACCTCTTTGCATGCACTGAACATAACACTGTTTGTTAAGAAAGAAAAGAACGCTGTTCCGCAACGGTTCGGACAAACGAGACCACTGCCGATTTATAGAAAGGGAAAATAGCCAGCTGCTAAATTTTTAAATAGGTCCAGGGGCCAAGCAAATGCACACTACCTGCTTGTCTTTGCATCAGTGTCTATTTTAACTCCTTGTGGTTTGGCTTGTCAAATATGACCAACAAAAAATTGGTATTGGTAAAAGAGCACGCTGCATTCCTTTCAGGGCATGTTTGTGGAATGTTTATGCTTATGTGGTGGTTTAATTTTGAAAAAAAATATTCATGTATTATTGTTAGAACTAATAGTACTTACCTTTATACTTTTAGATAGCCTTCCTGGAGAAAGAGGAAAGTAGGCAATCACTAGATATCCCTGGATATCCTTGCTTCTTCATATATTTCCCCTTGTTTATTCTCTATCCAATAACCCGGCCATTCTGGATCCCGCAGCCTTAAATAGCACCTCAATGCGCAAGGATGCATGTCACAGCAGTGAAGTTCTTTTTCCAAAAATACATCTTGATTTCTTCAAATGAAATAGTTTCTTGTTTGAAATTGGTGGGGTGCTGTTCAAGACCAGGTTTTTTTCAGTGATAAATCCTGTACAACATATTTTCAGTAATGTTTGTTGTAGCTTGAAGGCTGGCAATACTGTTGTGGTTACCTAGCAATGGCCACTGTGGGCATTTGTTTCTTAAAGCCACAGGCACTGCTTCTCTTTTTCAAGGGGGAGTTTAATCCCCTGATGGTTTGAGTTGAGCTGTTTTCTAGATTTCAGATTTTTCTACAAATCTGGGGTGTTTGTCAGGTTTGTGGAAAGATCTGTCTCATCTTTGCATGGTTCCAGTCTCTGGATTTAAGTGTCCACAGATTTGGCCACATGAAGAATTAGACATATTACGATGCGACGATAATGCACTCTTCAAGAGTTAAATGTTCCCAGTGTTCTAATGGTGAACTTTGCCTATAAATGTTTGTGCTTTATATTTTCAGCTTTCATGGTGAGGGGACCAATCCTTTCCCAAGCCCCATTCAAAGTGTTGGTTTTGACCTACACAGCTTTGAAACAGGATATCTGAAAGATCATCTTCTCCCATACATTCCTGCAAGGAAATTAAGATCACATAGAGAAGCCCTCTGGACTGTCTCAGTAATCAAAAACCATTCGGTGGGTATATGAGAGAGGGCCTTTTCGGTGGCAGTTCCATGATTATGGAACAACCTCCCCGGGGGGGGGGGGGTATGGCTGGCCCACTCCATTTCAGTCTTCAGGAGGCAGCTGAAGACGTTTTTATTTTGGACTGCGTTTGATTAAGGCAGTCCTAAATTGTGCTTTTATAATGTTGGCTCTATATATTTTATGTACTTT
This sequence comes from Heteronotia binoei, assembly GCF_032191835.1. Taxonomy (NCBI): domain Eukaryota; kingdom Metazoa; phylum Chordata; class Lepidosauria; order Squamata; family Gekkonidae; genus Heteronotia; species Heteronotia binoei. Next base: position 7,501,502 of record NC_083228.1, read on the forward strand.
ATTTTATGTATTTTATTTATATTGTAAGCCACCTTGAGCTCCATAAGAAAGAAAGGCTGCTAATAAAGGTTTCAAAAAAAGAAAACTGAAACGAAATAAGTAGTCAGACCATTAAGCACCAGGCAAAGCTTATCTTGGTGGCTTCAGTATTGGTGATTTCTGATTATCCTGGGTACGATTCTCATGTTTGACTCCTCCTGTAGACTTTTTCCGACATTAACTGCATCGTGGACAAAAAGCATAAGAACATAAGAGAAGCCATGTTAGGTCAGGCCAATGGCCCATCCAGTCCAACACTCTGTGTCACATAAGAACAGAAGAGAAGCCATGTTGGATCAGGCCAATGGCCCATCCAGTCCAACACTCTGTGTCTCATAAGAACAGAAGAGAAGCCATGTTGGATCAGGCCAATGGCCCATCCAGTCCAACACTCTGTGTCACACAGTGGCAAAAAATGTTTATATATATATAATATACAAACACACACTGTGGCTAATAGCCACTGAAGTACCTCTGCTCCATATTTTTATCTAAACCCCTCTTGAAGGTGGCTATGCTTGTGGCCGCCGCCACCTCCTGTAGCAGTGAATTCCACAGGTTAATCACCCTTTGGGTGAAGAAGTACTTCCTTTTATCCATTTTAACTTGTCTGCTCAGCAATTTCATCGAATGCCCACGAGTTCTTGTATTGTGAGAAAGGGAGAAAAGTACCTCTTTCTCTACTTTCTCCATCCCATGCATTATCTTGTAAACCTCTATCATGTCACCCTGCAATCGACGTTTCTCCAAGCTAAAGAGCCCCAAGCGTTTCAACCTTTCTTCATAGGGAAAGTGTTCCAGCCCTTTAATCATTCTAGTTGCCCTTTTCTGGACTTTCTCCAATGCTATAATATCCTTTTTGAGGTGCGGCGACCAGAACTGCACACAGTACTCCAAATGAGACCGCACCATCGATTTATACAGGGGCATTATGATACTGGCTGATTTGTTTTCAATTCCCTTCCTAATAATTCCCAGCATGGCGTTGGGCTTTTTTATTGCAAACGCACACTGTCTTGACATTTTCAGTGAGTTATCTACCACGACCCCAAGATCTCTCTCTTGGTCAGTCTCTGCCAGTTCACACCCCATCAACTTGTATTTGTAGCTGGGATTCTTGGCCCCAATGTGCATTACTTTGCACTTGGCCACATTGAACCACATCTGCCACGTTGACGCCCACTCACCCAGCCTCAACAGATCCCTTTGGAGTTCCTCACAAGCAATTGGAATGAAGCTGAAATGCACAGTTTTGGTTTCAGGATTCCTTAGTAATGCATGAACCTCTTAAACGTACAGAGGACCATAAACACTTTCTTTATAGAGCTCACCTGCCAACGTAACAGGAAACAGATTTAGATCTTTTAAAGGTGGCCTATTACTGCAATGTTATGATTCATAGATAATGCAAAACACATCTTGAGGAACAGCTGAGTATGTTACAGCAATATCCCTAAGGTAGAATGCATGAGAGTGCCCCCATAAAGTTTTCAAGGCAAGTGACGTTCAGAGGTGATTTCCCGTTGCCAACTTCTGTGTCGTGATCCTAGTATTTCTTGAAGGTCTCCTGTCCAAGTCCTAACCAGGGCTGACCCTGCTTAGCTTCTGAGATCTGATGAGAGGAGATCAGTCTGGGCTATCCAGGTCAGAGTAAGCTCATTTGTGCAAAAGAAGAAGAAAAAGAAGAGCAGGAGGAGGAGGAGGAGAGGTTGGATTTACAGTATATCCTGCCCTTCACTACCCAAAGGGGTCTCAGAGCGGCTCACAATCTCCTTTCCTTCCCCTCCCCACAACAGGCACCCTGTGAGGTAGGTGGGGCTGAGAGAGCTCTGACAGAAACTGCTTTTTGAGCAGAACAGCTCTAGAGAGTTATGACTGACCCAAGGTCCCTCCAGCAGCTGCAAGTGGAGGAGTGGGGAATCAAACCCGGTTCTCCCAGATAAGAGAGCTATGACTGACCCAAGGCCATTCCAGCAGGTGCAAGGGGAGGAGTGAGGAATCAAACCCGGTTCTCCCAGATAAGAGAGCTCTGGCTGACCTAAGGCCATTCCAGCAGATGCAAGTGGAAGAGTGGGGAATCAAACCCGGTTCTCCCAGATAAGAGAGCTCTGGCTGACCCAAGGCCATTCCAGCAGGTGCAAGTGGAGGAGTGGGGAATCAAACCTGGTTCTCCCAGATAAGAGAGCTATGTCTGACCCAAGGTCACTCCAGCAGCTGCAAGTGGAGGAGTGGGGAATCAAACCCGGTTCTCCCATATAAGAGAGCTCTGGCTGACCCAAGGCCATTCAAGCAGCTGCAAGTGGAGGAGTGGGGAATCAAACCAGGTTCTCCCAGAGAAGAGAGCTCTGGCTGACCCAATGCCATTCCAGCAGCTGCAAGTGGAGGAGTGGGGAATCAAACCTGGTTCTCCCAGATAAGAGAGCTCTGGCTGACCCAAGGCCATTCCAGAAGCTGCAAGTGGAGGAGTGGGGAATCAAACCCGGTTCTCCCAGATAAGAGAGTTATGACTGACCCAAGGTCACTCCAGCAGCTGCAAGTGGAGGAGTGGGGAATCAAACCCGGTTCTCCCAGATAAGACTCCATGCACTTAACCACTACATCAAACTGGCTCTCGTGGATAGTTTGGGGTAGGGCACTGGTCTCTATTAACAAATGTATTATATATCTTTTAACCTAAAGCGACATTGCAGTGGTCCACCCCCAGATGGGCTTCAGGGTGTCTGGAGGCTTAATTCTGTCCTCTGTCCTTTTACAAAGGAGGGTGCTGTTTTCCGGGTACCTTGGAGTCTCATTCCTGAAACCGTGACCTCATCTATTGAAGACAGTTGGGATCGGTTTATTTACTTTTCGTTTACTTTGTTTATACCCTGACTTTCCCCCCAGTGGGAGCCGGGCAGACATGGGCGCTTTCCCCTGTCCCAGCTGCACTTCAAACGCCGACAATGGATGGGCTGAGAAAGGCATGTCTTCTGGGCCTGGAGGCCTCGTACAATCCCTTCCCTTCCCGCCCCTGCCCCTCTGTCTTCTTGCACCGACAGTCTCAGCTGCCTGCTCTCCTTCAATGTGTGTTTGTCTTTCCTCTGGCATGTTTATACGTGCTAATGGTTTGCTACAGATATCTGTCAGCCTGCAGTGGTAACACCACGAAGGAGAGGCCCTGGCTCGGTCTGAGCCAAGGGTCCGTTCGGGGACTTTGCTGTTGCACAGAAAGTGAGACGGGATTCGCCGAGCGCTTCGCTGACCGCTGAACTTTCATACAAAAACCGTGGATGCCTTCCAAGGGATGGAGGGAGACAACCCCATGGGGGCATACTAGGGTTGCCAATCCCCAGGTGGGGGCAGGGGATCCCCCGGTTTGGAAGCCCTCCCCCCGCTTCAGGGTCATCAGAAAGCAAGGGGAGGGGAGGGAAATGTCTGCTGGGAACTCTGTTATTCCCTATGGAGATTTATTCCCATAGAAAATCATGGAGGATTGATCCGCAGGTATCTGGGGCTCTGGGAAGGGCTGTTTTTTGAGGCAGAAGCAACGAAGTTTCAGTAAAGCATCTAGTGCCTCTCCCCAAAGTATCCCCCAAGTTTCAAAACGATTGGACCAGGGGGTCCAGTTCTATGAGCCCCAAAAGAAGGCGCCCCTATCCATTATTTCCTATGGAAGGAAGGAATTGAAAAGGTGCCGTCCCTTTAAATGTGATGGCCAGAACTCCCTTTGGAGTTCAATTATGCTTGTCACAGCCTTGATCTTGGCTCCACCCCAATGTCTCCTGGCTGTAGGCTTCCCAATCCCCAGGTCCCAGAGGGGGATCCCCCGGATTTACAGGCTTCCCCCCTCCCCCAGCCAGCTGGCCGGCGGGGGAAGCCCCGCCCCCACAGCTATCATGCACCTCCATAAACGATTCTCATAGGGAATGATGGGGAATTGATCCGCGGGTATCGGGGGCTCTGGGGGGGGCTGTTTTTTGAGATAGAAACACCAAATTTTCAGTACAGCATCTAGTGCCTCTCCGCAAAATACCCCCCAAGTTTCAAAAAGATTGGACCAGGGGGTCCAATTCTATGAGCCCCAAAAGAAGGTGTCCCTAGCCTTCATTATTTCCTATGGAAGGAAGGCATTTAAAAAGGTGTGCTGTCCCTTTAAATGTGATGGCCAGAACTCCCTTTGGAGTTCAATTATGCTTTTCACAGCCTTGATCTTGGCTCCACCCCTAATGTCTCCTGGCTCCACCCCCAAAGTCTCCTGGCTCCACCCCCAAAGTCCCCAGATATTTCTCGAATTGGACTTGGCAACCCTAACGGCATGCGACGTCGCCAGCGCAAAGATGTCACTTCAAAGTGATGTCATCGTGCCTGTGATGTTGGGGGAGGAGCCCCCTGCCGGCCCAATGCAGGCTGGTGGGTTGGGAACCTCCAGGACAGAAGAACCCCCGTCCGGCCCAGGAACTTGGCTGCCCTACTGCACAAAGATAAGAGTCTCTCTTCTGACTTTGTCTTCCATCATGCTTTTTCTCCAGGAATGGGCACAAACCACGAAGGGATAAACTTTGACCTAGGTACTCCACCTTGTTCATGTGGCAGGGCCTGACCAGGAGAATGAAGATGAGGCTTGCCAGGTACGATTGTTCTGCTGGCAGAGGGGAGGAGGGAACCTTCCGGGAGTTGGGGGGCGGGGCAATGTCACGGTAGGTGACATCCCTGGCATGGTGACATCACTTCCGTGTGGGGTCACTGTGCCAACAAAGTTGACGCACAACGTGCCTGTTCAGGGGTGGAGCTTCCCCCTCCATCCAGCTGACCACCGGCGGGCTGAAGCCCTGAAAATTGGGGGGGGAACCCTGCCTAGACTGGGGGTTTGGCAACCCTAACTAAGATCATGGTGAGCTTTAACCTACTGCAACTTCAAGTAATACGGTCCATGCATGACGTGCACTTAAGTTGCAGTCAACTTGCGGTGGCCACTGCAAGGGGCTTTCGAGACAAGTGAGAAGCAAAGGTGGACTGCGATTGCCTTCCTCTTGCAAGCCTTCATAGAATCATAGAGTTGGAAGGGACCTCCAGGGTCATCTAGTCCAACCCCCTGCACAATGCAGGAAACCCACAAATACCTACCTACTTTGGTGGTCTTCCATCCGAGTACTGACCCTGCATAGTTTTCCAGATGAGATTTCACTATACAATGCCCCCTTCCTTCTCAGGTGCTACTGAAACATTGTTAGGATAAATACCAACGAGCAGGGCTTTTTTTGAACAGGAACGCAGTTCCGGCTGGCTTACTGTCAGGGGGTGTGGCCTAATATGCAAATGAGTTCCTGCTGGGCTTTTTCTTCAAAAAATGCTCTGCCAATGAGAGAGAGAGAGCACTGCACATTTTCACCTTTTTTTTTTGCTCGGCCTGCCTTTCAGGAAAGGGAGAGGGGATTGCTGGAGGTGTATGCAAATACATACTTTTTAAAAGAAAAATAAAGATACGGCATTGTATTCTTGCATTATTCCTGTGCTGCCATATTTCACACTGATAGAAAAGGGGCCTCCTTTTTTAGGGGCAACGAAAAGCCCCCATTTTAAACACTAAAGTCATCTCTCTGGAGAAGGGGCAGGGACGTTTTCAAACGAAACAAGACATGCAAACAAAGTTTGGATTTGACTCTTTCAGAAAATCAACAGGTTTGACCCAATAACCCCCTCTCGGCTTGACTTCGCAATCGAAGATTTAAGAAGGGTGCAGTAGTCCACGTCTGCTGCAGGCTCGCTGGTGGCTGACAAGACCAATGCGGGACAGGCAGGTCCGGCCACAGTGGCTGCAGGGAAAAGTCTGATTTGGGGCTGGTGCTGTAGCAGTGTGATTCTTCCTCAATCTCCTTTTGTCCTCAAGACCAGCTATGCGTGCGTTCTCAAAGGAAGAGACAGCCTGGTGGATGGTGGGCCTCCATGCTTTGCGATCTGAGGCTAGGTCAGACCACTGGTGATGGTTGATGCGACAGGTGCCAAGGGATTTCTTCAAGGAGTCCTTGTACCTCTTCTTTGGTGCCCCTCTATTTCGATGGCCGGTGGAAAGTTCGCCATACAGGGCAATCTTGGGAAGGCGGTGACCCAATAACCAGTTTTTATAAAATAACATTGCATATTGTTGAAGTACATTTATTACCTACTATTAGTGGAGTTTCAGAGAGCCTAGAGTAGAAAAACTAGATTTAATTAAGTTGCAACCTGGAGACCCACAAGATTTTCCTATCTAACAAAGGAAGCTTTGATTCTTAAAAGCTTATACTCCCCAACATCTTGTCTGTCTCTAAGGTGGTAGTGGATTCGAATCTAGTTGTTTTCTTATGCTCAAGGTATTTTTTTCATTCTTTGAGGCTGATGCTTTGGGAGCCATGTTGAACACACGCACACACACCACTACAAGGGCACCCATTATGTGGCAGTTTTTACTGAATCCGTAAACTAAACATTTTGACACCCTTCGGGATAGATAGAGCATTCCTTCACGAACAGCCACTCGCAATGAAAATAAAACTATTTGGAGAGTGATAATTCCTCGCGGCAGGTAACAGTAACCTGTTCTTCAAACACCTTCGAAGAGAAACTTCAACACCTGGTTGGAAGACTGTGTGACATTGCTGGAGGGGTCTGATTATATCTTCCCCAGGAATAAGGTGTAACATTTTTAAACAAGCATTAAGTGTGTGTGTGCGTGTGTGTGTTTGTGTTTGTGTGTGTGCAGGGTGGGGGTGGAGGTTAACTCCATTTCCTACAAGCAGAGTCCTGCTTGCAGGAAATGGAGCAAGATAGAAATCAAATCAACTAAACTAAACCCAAAAAATATTTCCCCCCCCCCAAAAAAAGTTAATTGTTCCCTTCCTGATCTCAAACTCCAAAGCAGTTTGAGAGGGAAGAGATGGAGAGTGGTTGGTTCCAGGTACCGCCCTTCCTTACCCCGCATTTACCAGCACCCATCCACGTCAGTCTGACAATATCCCAGGGAGGCCAGACTCAACGTGGGCAGAACATGGAAAGGAAGTGAGACGGTTGTCTCCTCTGAGCAAAGTGAGATACTCAAAGCAGATAAAAAGAGAGGGTAAGCTGGCAGAGTTTGAGAAGAAACGTGTGAAAACTATTATAGACCCAAAGAGGTTGACAGAAGTGTGCACTACTGTAAAAACAGAACTACGTCACCCTTTTGAGTGGGTCAGACCAGATGGGGTCTTTATTGTCCCCTGGTCTTTCACTGCCTTTTTGCCCTGGTCAATTAAAGGGAGGAATGAAGACAATATAATGTTTACTAAAGCTTACATTACATCAGCTGTGCTGTGCTCGTGACTGTTGCCACATTTCATTTATTTGTTAGTATTTATTATGCATAACTCATGAAAAATCATCCTCTGCCACAAATCTGGTTAGCCTTTGACGTGCTCCTGGACTCTGGCTCTTTTCTACTGCTACAGACAGACTAATACAGCCACTCAGGGCCTTTTTTCTGGAAAAAGAGGCGCCAGAACTCTCAAGAGGGAAATGACACTTGGTTTCTTTTGGCCACTGTGTGACACAGAGTGTTGGACTGGATGGGCCATCGGCCTGATCCAACATGGCTTCTCTTATGTTCTTATGGACCTCCTGATGGCACCTGGGTTTTTTGGCCACTGTGTGACACAGAGTGCTGGATTGGATGGGCCATTGGCCTGATCCAACATGGCTTCTCTTAAGTTCTTATGTCTGGGGCAGTGATGCTCTGTATTCTTGGTGTTTTTGGGGGGCAGAAGACAGTGAGAGGGCTTCTAGTTTCCTGGCCCCACTGATGGCCCTCCTGATGGCACCTGGGTTTTTTGGCCACTATGTGACACAAAGTGTTGGACTGGATGGGCCATTGGCCTGATCCAACGTGGCTTCTTTTATGTTCTTAAAGAGAAACACACAGGATTCTTTGAAATAATATTATTGTCATGCATTACGGCCTTACCTCTACATGTCACCAACTTCCTCTATTCTTTTCTGGGTCTTGTTTTTAATGCCTAACGCTGAACGATGACCTTGAGGAAACCGTGTTTTAACATACTTTGTGAGATCAAAGACTGTCTCCCCCGGTTCCCCTCAAGGACTTTTAGACATTAAAAAAAAAAAAATTGTTTCCACAAAGAGGTTCTGGAGCTCTGTTCTGGCATGTTCCAGAAAAAAAGCCCTGTGGCTATCTATCTTGATCCATCTCCATGAAAGGCCTTTCATGGAGATGGATCAAGATAGATAGATAATGGAAATCCACCAGCTTTGTGAAGTGAGCAGTAGCTCACAAGAGCTCCATCCCTGTCACAGATTTCGTTAGTCCTTCAGGTGCTGATGGACTCCAGTTCTTTTCTACTGTGACTGACAGACTAACATGGTTCCCCCTCTTGATCTGTCTCCATGGGAGACACCACATTTAGCCATACAGGATGGAAATCCATCAATCTTGGGAAGGTATCTGAAGAAGTGAGCGGTGGCCCACAAGACCTCCTGCCCTGCCACAGATTTGGTTCATCTTTCAGGTACTCTTGCTTTTTTCTGCTGTGTGTGTGGGATGCCACACACACACAGCAGAAAAAAGCAAGAGTACCTGAAAGATGAACCAAATCTGTGGCAGAGCAGGAGGTCTCGTGACCAGCCCTTGAATTCAGCAGGAGCTCACAGGAGCGCAGCTCCTGGACCTTTCTGAGGGTTCTCCCTCCTCCTCCCCACCTACCTACCTTGTCCATTGAATAGTGCAACTGCATAACAATCCCTGGATTAGGAGAGAGAGCAGCAAGCCAGCCACCAGGGGCTTTGCCATGCCCCCAAGGTGACTTGCTGGCCTTTTGATTGAGGGGGGGTGGCCAGCCAAGGAGAACCTCAGGCGAGAGAGGCCTGCTTGGGCTGGCTAGATCTCTAGCCAGCCCAAGCAGACCTCACTTGCCCGGGGCTCTCCTTTCTTGCATCGGGTTGCTTTTGGCCAGGGGGCGTGGCATATGCTAATGAGTTATGCTAATGAGCTCCACCACCTATTTTTCTACAAACGATCCCTGGGGATGACCATTAAAAGAACTTCACAGCTTTGGAGGGCAACTCCATGGCATTATATCTGGGGCTTTTTTTGTAGCAGGAACTCCTTTGCATATTAGGCCACACACCTCTGATGTAGCCAATCCTCCAAGAGCTTACAGAAGGCCCTTTACTAAAAGCCCTGTAAGCTCCTGGAGGATTGGCTACATCAGGGGTGTGTGGCCTAATGTTCAAAGGAGTTCCTGCAACAAAAAAATAGCCCTGATTATACCTCACTGAGGTCCTTCCCCTCTGCAAAACCGCACCCTCCCCAGGCTCGTCCCTCAAATCTCCAGGAATTTCTCAACCCAGAGTTGGCAACCCAATGCAAATCCTGTTGTAGCTTCTGTTGAGAGCCAGTTTGGTGTAGCAGTTAAGTGCGTGGACTCTTATCTGGGAGAACCAGGTTTAATTCCCCACTCCTCCACTTTCAGCTGCTGGAATGGTCTTGGGTCAGCCATAGCTCTCGCGGGAGTTGTCTTTGAAAGGGCAGCTGCTGTGAGAGCTCTCTCAGCTCCACCCATCTCACAGGGTGTCTGTTGCAGGGGGAGAAGATAGAGGAGATTGTAAGCCGCTCTGAGACTCTGATTCAGAGAGAAGGGTGGGGTATAAATCTGGAGTCGTCTTCTTTTGACATTTTGAAGAACCTCCCTCAGCAGCGATCTTTGACCTGCTTTGTTTGATAACAAGCTCAGCCTCTCAACTCGATTCTTGGCTTTCCCCCGCATCCCTATCATATCCAAGCCTTTTACATGCCTCTTTGGACTGATGTGTAATTGCTTTCTGAAAAAGAGATTAAACCAAAGAGGTTTCCAAGAGAGACGCCCGGGGCCTGTTCTCATTCCGCAAGAGCCTTCCCTCTTCCCACTGCTCCTCTTTGCAGGGAGTTCGGCTAAGCAAGCCCTTGGAAGAGAGACGTGTATTTCTGGTCTTGAAAAGCCCTCTGATTGCCACCCATGCCTGAAGGGGAAAGCGAGGCACAAGGAGCACATGGATTCTTGTCTTCAGCCGCTCAGCAGCAGGTGAGAGGATTGTGCTCGGCGTGGGCTGAGAACGCCAAAGGCAAGTTGAATTCTGCAGCAAAGAGCACAACACAGAAACGGAGCCACTGGGAGCAGGAACTTGTGATCCGAGGCGCTGCACTGTGCGTGGAGAGGTTTTTTGAACTCCGGTCGTTGCCAGATAATTTTAATCATATCCTGCTTTCCCTGAGGTAAAATACCTTTGTTGATTGAAGAGCAATTTTCTCCTCTGAGATTAATCTACCCTGGAACGCGACGGCTGCTTTCTGCTCAACGCGTACTAGGTGATTGCGGGGGATCCTGAGTGGTAATTTTACCGCTGGGCAGTTGGCAATCTGTGGCATCTGCCCACCTAGACAGGAGAATGTTACCACAGGCCAGCCACTTGGAAATCGGAAGAACAGAGCTGTGGCCAAGTTCTTTTTTGCGCATGGCTATGTAGATTTACACAATTGGCTTCCCGAGAGGGTTGCGCTGTTCAAAATGGTTTTACAAACTTACTTGGATACATGATTAGAACAAAGTTAGAGTCCAATGGCACCTTTAAGACCAACAAAGTTTTAGTCAGGGTCTTAAAGGTGGCCCCTGGTTCTGTTGCCTCACGCCAAGAGTGGTTCTGTTGCCTCAGGCCATGAGTGGGCAAACGGTGGCTTAGGAGTCACGTGCGTCTCTTTCACACATGTTGTGTGGCTCTCAAAGGCCCCAAAGCCCTATCGGCCAGCTTGGAGAAGGCATTTTCTCTCTTTAAATCACTTTGCCAAGCCAAGCCAGCCAGCACATGGAGAATGCATTTAGAATTGCTTTCTTTCCACCTCTCCCTCCCTCTTCCATCTATTTGCTTTCCTTCCTTCCTTCCTTCCTTCCTTCCTTCCTTCCTTCCTTCCTTCCTTCCTTCCTTCCTTCCTTCCTTCCTTCCTTCCTTCCTCCCTCCCTCCCTCCCTCCCTCCCTCCCTTCCTCCCTTCCTTCCTTCCTTCCTTCCTTCCTTCCTTCCTTCCTTCCTTCCTTCCTTCCTTCCTTCCTTCCTTCCTTCCTTCCCTCCCTCAAACATCTGACATCCTTATCGTGCAGCTCTCAAACATCTGACATTTATTCTATGAGGCTCTTATATTAAGCAAGTTTGGCCACCCCTGCTTCAGACCAACACAGCTGCCCACCTGGATACCCAATTAAGGACTGTGATCTATATCTTATCATATGTTGAATCCTCTTTTTGTAATTTATGTGCTGCTTAATGTGTCATATGAATATTTATACTCTGCTTCAGTTCTTTCTGGTGGTTCCAGACTTCTGCAATCCTAACGCACTGGTCATGTCAAGTCTGTAGATTCAATAACGAGTCGATGTAGATACAAAGAAACTAGCTTATTGATACCGGATGCTGGTGGCCTGAGCCAGGGTTTGAAGAGACTAAAACCATACAGTAAATACATTGCATATAAAGAGCACTTCAAAAGCATTCCTACGGGCAGGGAAATTGTGCAGGGGACATTCACACATAGATGTTACTAGTACATTCTCATGTTGATTAGGTGTAGTGGCCTTGATGTTTCACTAGGCTCCTACGACTCCCACGGGCCTAGGCTGAGAAGGTTCAGATAAGACTTTTCACACATCACCATTTCAAAGCAGGGAGAGCTTCTAAGAAAAGGGAGGGGAAACAGTAGAGAGGCACTAGTAGCATTTGGTTCTACTTTGGTTCTACCCAGCATGCTCTCTGGTTGAGCCAGAGTCATATTCAGACTTGACATACTGCCCCCCCCCCCTAAGCTGCTTCTACTGCCCTGTTAGAGCACTTCTGATGAAACCTTTTAATCAGGTCTGGGGCTAATATATCTTTCTCTGCTACCCATTCATTCTCGCTGGAGGGAAAATGTTTCCATTTTATTAGGTAGTGTAGGACCCCTCTTTTGACTTTAGAGTCCAGGATTTCTTGGACTTCGTGATGGTTCTGATTCCCAACCAGGATAGGTTGCGGGGCGGGTTCTTGAGGGTGCCAAACTGAAGCCCCGGGGTCCCGACGGAGTAAGCTGCAATGAAATACAGGATGCACTTTACTAAACATTTTTGTCAGCTCTAACTCTACTGTCACCTGATTGATCACTCTCAAGATTCTGAAGGGTCCCAAGGATTTGTATGCCAGTTTCTTAGAGGATTGACTGAGAGGCAAGTTCTTAGTAGACATGAACACCGAGTCCCCGACTTTGAAATCCCATGCGGGGACATGTGACTTGTCATATTGCTTTTTATAGGCTTCTTTGGCTGCTGCCGAGTTTTCCTGGATTGTTTTCCAGCTACCGCTCGGCCCTTGCCACAATTGCTCAAAGGGAGTCGATTCAGGGAAGGGGTCCCCCCTGGCAATAATGGCATCGGCTTCCCTTCATACCCATGGACGGTTGAGAAGGAGGAAGCCTTGGTGGAACTATGCATGCTGTTGTTATACCCATACTCAGCAAAAGAGAGCAGGTCCACCCAATCAGACTGTCGGTGGTTAATGAAACAACGTAAATATTGTTCTAGAAGTCCGTTCATATGTTCCGTCTGTCCGTCCGTCTGCGGGTGGTAGGCGGAACTCAACCCCTGATCTATTCCGGCCAGTTTACAAAACTCCCGCCAGAAGTTGGCAACGAACTGCGAGCCGCAGTTGCTAATGACCTTATCAGGAAATGAGTGAAGCCGGACCACATGGTTAAAAAACAGGAGAGCCAGTTTCTTTGCTGTGGGCAATTGGGCACACGGGATAAAATGGGCTTGTTTGGAAAACGTGTCTACTACCACTAAGATCACCGTTTTCCCATGGGAGAGTGGCAGCTCTACAATAAAGTCCATTGACACCACTGACCAGGGGCGCTTGGCCATTTCCAGGGGTTTGAGCAGCTCCGGGGCTTTACCGCCCCTTTTCTTGGCCATGATACAGATGGGGCATGCGGCCATGAATTCCGACGCATCCTTTTTAAGGGACAGCCACCCAAACTGTCTAGTAATCAAATGGAGCATCTTGACGTAGCCAAAGTGCCCAGCCAGTTTATTTGAGTGGCAGAATTGTAGCACTTCCGCCCTTAGGCTCTTGGGAACATAGAGTTTCTCCCCTTTATACCACAGTCCGTCCCCTCTCTTTTGAACATCCCCTGGACGGGCATCCCCCTCCCTCTTCGTCTCCACAGCCAGTTTCTCGGCTCCCAGTTCCTCCAAGTCCCTCTTCTTCTGCGACCACGTAGTTACTGTGGCAGCCACCTGCGAGGGGGGAACTAAGGAGTCAACAACTTCCTCCTTCTGGCTCTCATGTTGCGGGAGGCGGGACAGAGCATCCGCTAGGAAGTTTTTCGCCCCCGGGATGTGCTTTAGCGTGAAGTCAAATTTGGAGATGAATACCGCCCACCTAATTTGCTTCTCGCTCAGTTTCCTCTTGCCTGTAAGGGCTTCGAGGTTTTTGTGGTCGGTCCAGATCTCAAATGGCACCTTGGCTCCTTCCAGCCAGGACCGCCACATTTTCAGAGCGAACGTCACGGCAAAAGCCTCCTTGTCCCACACTGACCAGTTCCTCTGTTCGCCTGAGAATTTTCTAGAGATATAGGCGCAAGGTCTCAGCCGCCCCTCCCCATCTTTCTGCATTAGTATGGCTCCAATGGCCACATCGGAAGCATCGCATTGCACAATGAAGGGTCGTTGTTCATCGGGGTGGCTCAGGACCAGCTCACTAGTGAATAAGCGTTTCAGTTTATCGAAGGCTGTTTGGCACTTTGGGCTCCAATTAAGTCGGGCCCCCTGTCACTTTGCCTCTGGCCCCTTCCCCTTGGTTTTCAGTAACTTGGTCAGAGGAAGGGCGATCTGGGCGAACCCTTCTATGAAGGTCCTATAGAAATTTGCGAACCCGAGAAATGATTGGAGCTGTCTACATGTTCTCAGGGGAGCCCATTCCAGTACTGCCTGCACTTTTGCCGGGTCCATTGCCAACCCCTTCCCCGATACTCGGAAGCCCAAATAATCCAATTTGGTCTTATGGAATTCACATTTAGACAACTTGGCCTACAATTGATGCTTTAACAGAGTGCTTAGCACCTCTCTCACTAACTTCACATGAGACTATTCGTCATGAAAATAAAGATGTCATCCAGGTACACCACCACCCCCTTGAATAAAAACTTCCTTAGTACATCGTTTATAAAATTCATAAACACTCTCGCGGGGCCCTGCAGTCCTAAAGGCATGACTAGGTAGTCAAATTGTCCCATGGGCATGTTAAACGCAGTCTTCCACTTGTCCCCCTCTTTAATGCGCACTCGGAAGTACACATCTCTCAAGTCCAGCGTGGTGAAGATTTTGCCCTCAGACACCGTGCTTAACAAGTCCCGGATGAGGGGGATGGGTTAGGCGTTGGTCGTGGAAATCGCATTAATCCCGCAAAAGTCTGTGCAAAGTCTAAGCGAGCCATACTTCTTCCTAAACAGTACCGGGGCTGCGTGGGGGGCAGTTGCCGGTCTGATGAAGCCTCTCTCCAGATTCTGGTCTAAGAATTTGCAGAGCTCCTTCTTCTCCGCCCAGCCCATGGGGTATAATTTGGCTCTGGGCAGAGTTTCCCCCTGGATTAGTTCTATGGCACAGTCCGTGTTCCTGTGGGGAGGTAGCTGGTTCACCCCTTGTTCGCTAAATACCCCCATCAGGTTCCGGTAGACCTTCGGGATGGTGTGGGTCTCTTCCACCAACATACAAGCCCTCTCCTTGGCCACCGGAGCCCACGGGCCCCAGGCCGGATCCCAGAGGTGCGTTTTGCAAAGGTGGTCTATGAACCTAATTGTCTGTGCCCCCCCACCTTATGCGTGGCTCGTGACCAGCCCACCCCCAAGACCACCGGGTAGGAGCACGAGGGGGAGATGATGAAGGACTCGTGGTCCCAGTGTTCCTCGATCCCCATCGGCAAGACCTGAGTCTCTAGTCTGCACGGTTCCCTTCGCATCACCAACCCGTCCATTTGCTCAAACTGCATCGGACAGGGTAGCGGAGAGCTCTCAAGTCTCAGAACATCTACTAGGTTGGGGGTGATCCGTTCCCGGTTACACCCTGAGTCTATTGGGGCCCGTACCTGCATGAACCTTTTCAGTTTAGGGTTCAGCAGTTTCACTACTACAAAATACAACCGCCCTGTCACGCTCACCCTCAGCGGTGCCGGCTCCTCCTCGACCTGCTGGTTGGCACCCTTTAGGGCAGGTCGTTCCTGTTTCCCACCAGCTCGCATGCCCAGGCCAGGTGCTCAGCTCCGCCGACAGCAGCACATCCTCCTCCGGTTCCTCGACCACCGCAAGGCTGCTCTTCGCCGCTTCCTTAGGGCAGCTGGTCGGTTTCTTGGGGGTCGGGGTGCTGGTCTTCTGCCCCCCCTTGTGGGGCCTGGGGGGGCCGGGCAATTGGAAGTGAGGTGATTAGGATCGCCGCAGCGGAAGCACTTGCGGGGTCCCGCAGGCGACCCCCCCACGGCTTGTTTAGGTTCGGCCTTAGGCGGGGTTGTTTTCTGCAGCCCCTTCCCGGATTGGTGTTGATGTTGCATCGCCACACGCTTCATGTTGGTCTCAACTTCTCCTGCCAGTTGTATCCACCCTACCAGAGTGGTGGGTCTAGCCTGAGTGAGGGCCCGATCCAGGATGCCGGCATTCAGCCCTCTGGTGAAGTGTTCGATCTTCATCAGCTCATTCCACCCCCTTACTTTAGCCACATTGGTTCGGAACTCCGCGGCATACTCGCGGATGGTCCTGGAACCCTGTTGCATGTCCCGCAAGGTGGCCAGAGCTCGCGTCTCCTGAAGTGGGTCCTCGTACTGGGCCAACAGAGCCTGAAGGAACGTTTGTACAATGTTCAGTTCCGGGCTCATGGCTTCATAGAGGCTCATGTACCATCTCTTGGCGGCCCCCTTCAGCTTCGACACCAGATAGTCCACTTGGCTGAATTCATCGGGGAAGGTGTTCCCTCAGTAGTACATGTAGCTGTTGGCCTGGATGGCAAAGTATTCCACCTTGTCTGGGTCTCCGTCGAAGGTGGCATCCAGCTCCCTGCCTCGCCCTCCATCTCTTGGGCCCACCGGCACTGCTGGTCGTGGTGCTTGCCCTGCCGCCAGCGGCGCCAGGGCCTGTATAGCAGCTGGGGGGACGAGCCAGTCGAGGCTGAGAAGGTCTCCATGACCCTGGTAGTCCTAAGGTGTGGGAGATCTGGGCGGTCATAGCCTGCATCTCGTCTTTCAGGCCCTTGATCGCTCCATCCACTTATTTTCGGACCATAGCCTGAAACATGCGGGCATCATCCTCGTGCATGTCCTTCAGCAGTGGTTCTTCTCCCCCTTTCTCCTCACCCTCGGGGTTTTCCTCCTGCTCTTAGACTTCGAGGGTGGCTTCTGCTTCGCCCAATTCCAGGGAACCCGGGTTGGTGGATTAAGCTTCAGTAAACCGTACCCTGCTCATGTGGCGGGTCAGGATCGCATCCCTCCAGGCAGGGGCCTCGTCCATTGTGGTGGTTGAGGTCCTCGGCCGGTATTGCTGGGGCGTGATCACCAGTTGGAAATGTGGAGGGGAAACCGTGGCTCGCCTGGCGTTTAGTACGTGCCAAGGTGCCACCGGCTCTTCCTCCAAGTAGGGGAGTTCTCCGTCTCCTGGAATCTTTTCAGCTATCAGGTTACAAAGTTGCCAGGGTGGATTCCGAAGGTAGTCTCTTCAAAATGTCAAGTCTGTAGATTCAATAACTAGTCGATGTAGATACAAAGAAACTAGTTTATTGATACCGGATGCTGGTGGCCTGAGCCAGGGTTTGAAGAGACTAAAACCATACAGTAAATACATTGCATATAAAGAGCACTTCAAAAGCATTCCTACGGGCAGGGAAATTGTGCAGGGGACATTCACACATAGATGTTACTAGTACATTCTCATGTTGATTTGGCGTAGTGGCCTTGATGTTTCACTAGGCTCCTACGACTCCCACGGGCCTAGGCTGAGAAGGTTCAGATAAGACTTTTCACACATCACCATTTCAAAGCAGGGAGAGCTTCTAAGAAAAGGGAGGGGGAACAGTAGAGAGGCACTACTTTGGTTCTACCCAGCATGCTCTCTGGTTGAGCCAGAGTCATATTCAGAGTCATAAGCGGGCTGAAGTTGAATCCAACGAAGACAGAGGTCCTTTGCTTGGGTCGCGGTGCCCTGGGAAGGGAAATCCCCTTGCCGGTTCTTGACGGTGTGCAGCTTAAAGCGGCACATAAGGTCAGGAGCCTGGGGGTTCTTCTGGAGCCTTCATTATCAATGGAGGCACAGATAGCAGCCGCTGCCAAGTCCGCGTTCTTTCATCTTCGACGGGTGAAGCAGTTGGCCCCCTTCCTGGAGCGCCGTGACCTAGCAATGGTGATCCATGCTACGGTCACCTCGAGACTGGACTACTGCAACGCCCTCTACATGGGGCTGCCCTTGTGCCGAACTCGGCGGCTGCAGCTGGTGCAGAACGCGGCGGCTAGGCTGTTGTTGGGGCTCCCAAGATGGGAGCACATACAGCCGGGGCTGCGCGGGCTGCACTGGCTGCCAGTGGTATACCGAGTTCGCTACAAAGTGCTGGTTATTACCTTTAAAGCCCTATATGGCCGAGGACCTACCTACCTGAGGGACCGTCTCTCCCCATACGAGCCCCAGAGGGCACTGAGGTCATCTGGGAAAAACCAGTTGAATATCCCTGGGCCAAGGGAGGCCAGACTGAAGGCCACCTGGGATCGGGCCTTCTCTGTCACCGCTCCACTATTATGGAACCAACTTCCTGAAGAAGTGAGGGCCCTAAGATGTTTAGATCAATTTCGTAGGGCCTGTAAGACCCACCTTTTCAAGATGGCCTTCAACTAGTGACAGAATCACTGACAAAGCTAGGCATGCTGCTGGAAATGTTTTAATGTTTTATTCTTGGAAGTCTACCAAAAATCTAATGTTTATAATGCCATATTGTTATGTTAATTTTAATAATTTATAACTGTTTTAACCATGTTTTATAATGTAAAACCGATGTGATGTGTATTTTATGTTGTGAGCCGCCCTGAGCCCGCTTTGGCGGGGAGGGCGGGATAGAAATAAAAAATTATTATTATTATTATTATTATTATTATTATATTCAGACTTGACAGGTCATTGAAAGTTCCATTGTGTCGATTGTGTTTGCTGACTCTGTAATCCGCCTGGAGACCAAGTGTGAAAAGCAGACTATAAATACGGCAAATAAGTACATGCCCCACAAATCCCTGTGGGGATTTGTGACTGTGTTTTCTTTACCATGTCAGTTGGGTTTATCATTGCCCAGAAGGCCCCCAAGACAGCCCAAGTTCCCTTTATCAGATAGACCTCAAGAACCTTGTTGGTCTCTTAAGGTGCTACTGGGCTTGGATTTAGCCCTAATAATACAGATCTGGAAGGGTCATGCATATGAAACATTTGTCCGGAACTGGGGGCACACACACCCTTGACTGGCAGCTGGCTTTTTATTAGCATCCAGTTGCTTTCTCTGGGATGTCACCTAGAGATGCCAGGTGCCAGAGACCTGCTGGGAAATCCCTTCATTGTCCATGGACAACTGAAGCACCAGCAGGAGGGAACTGAAGAAAAGTGTGCACACGCATCAGCATCTCACCAGCATGCTGATGTCACAGGCCATGGAGATATAGCCATTGCTCTCAAAAGCACCTGGTTGAAACGCTTGGGACTCTTTGGCTTGGAGAAACGTCGACTGCGGGGTGACATGATAGAGGTTTACAAGATTATGCATGGGATTGAGAAGGTAGAGAAAGAAGTACTTTTCTCCCTTTCTCACAATACAAGAACTTGTGGGCATTCAATGAAATTGCTGAGCAGTCGGGTTAGAATGGATAAAAGGAGGTACTTCTTCACCCAAAGGGTGATTAACATGTGGAATTCACTGCCACAGGAGGTGGTGGCGGCTACAAGCATAGCCAGCTTCAAGAGGGGATTGGATAAAAATATGGAGCAGAGGTCCATCAGTGGCTATTAGCCACAGTGTATATATATATATGTGTGTGTATGTATAATAATAATAATAATAATAATAATAATAATAATAATAATAATAATAATAATAATAAAATTTTATTTATATCCCGCCCTCCCCACCGAGGCGGGCTCAGGGTGGCTAACAACATTGTGTGTGTGTGTATGTGTGTGTGCGTATGCGTATGCGTATATATACACACACACATATATTGGCCATGTGTGACAGAGTGTTGAACTGGATGGGCCATTGGCCTGATCCAACATGGCTTCTCTTATGTTCTTCTGTGACACAGAGTGTTGGACTGGATGGGCCATTGGCCTGATCCAACATGGCTTCTCTTATGTTCTTATGTGACACAGAGTGTTGGACTGGATGGGCCATTGGCCTGATCCAACATGGCTTCTTTTATGTTCTTCTGTGACACAGAGTGTTGGACTGGATGGGCCATTGGCCTGATCCAACATGGTTTCTCTTATGTTCTTCTGTGACACAGAGTGTTGGACTGGATGGGCCATTGGCCTGATCCAACATGGCTTCTCTTATGTTCTTATGTTCAAAAGCTCAGCCAGCCTCTGGAACCGGACATTTGCTGTGGCCATGGATGTCATCACTCTTAGACACCTGCCCCTGTTTTGTAGAAGCATCTCCTTTTGGTTTATGGGGGGAGTGATGAAAACAGATCTGGGGCATAACACCTACACAAAACTGCTGGGAGATTTGGGATGGACTGTCATCAATATGCAGGTGACTTTAATTCCTCCAATGGTTAGCAAGTTCAGCAAGATGTCCCTATGACAGCAGGAGACACAGGCAAGAGCCATTTATGGATTTTTGTGGATCTCCTACATTTGTACTAGAGGACACTGGAGGTCCCTTCCAACTCTGCGATTCTAAGGCCTTCAAATAGAACTGTAGGGAAGAGAAGCCGAAAGCTTTTGTCATCCCAGTGGGTAATCCTACAATGTCGAAGTGGTGGCAGTGGATGAACCGAAAGAGAGAGAGAAAGCCAGGTGGCTGGCATGTGCCAATTAGAGACTGGGGCAGCCATTGGTGTTCAGATGCCTTGGAGCACAAGACTGAACAGAGCCTGCAGGTTAATAGGGGATTCTGTCCCATCCCGTCCCAGGGAGATTGGTCTATACCCCGTTGTCTCCCTCCAGAGGGTGAAGGCTTATCCTTTGGCATTCCCACACCAATCCTCCTTCCTGCACATGTGTTTTTAATTGTTTCTGTGTTTTGTTTAATAGTTTTAATTGGTTTTATGATATGTATTTTAACAGCTTGTTTAGTGGCTTTGATTGTTTGCCACCTAAGGGGAGACCCTAAGAGGGGTGAAAAGGCAGCATTAACAAGTTAATTAAATAAATCAGTTTTATTTTTATTTAACCTTCAGATGTATATATTGCTGTAAATGGCAATAGAATGATGTTTCAGTGGAGCATGACTATAATGCCATCGTTACTAGCGCCGAATGGGCTTCAGACAAAATTCGAGATCCAGTGTCCATGTTAAGGAAGCGAAAGATTGCACTCTGTACTATTAAGGAGCCAGTGTGCTGTAGTGGTTAAGAGAAGCAGATTGTAATCAGTGTTCCCCCTAAGCTGAGTTGGCGTGAGCGAGCTCACAGTTTTTTACCCTCCACCTCACACATTTTTGTCTTAGCTCAGGAAGGATGACCTCAGAGCACAATAATTTATGCACTAGCTCACCGCTTTAATACCAGTAGCTCCCAAAGTAGAATTTTTGCTCACAAGACTCTGCAGTTTAGAGGGAACATTGATTGTAATCTGGAGAAGTGGGTTTGATTCCCCTCTTCTCCACCTGCAGCTGCTGGGTGACCTTGGGTCAGTCACTGCTCTCTCAGTTTGGTGTAGTGGTTAAGTGCGCAGACTCTTATCTGGGAGAACCGGGTTTGATTCCCCACTCCTCCACTTGCACCTGCTGGAATGCCCTTGGGTCAGCCATAGCTCTCGCAGAGGTTGTTCTTGAAAGGGCAGCTGCTGGGAGAGCTCTCTCAGCCCCACCCACCTCACAGGGTGTCTGTTGTGGGGGAAGAATATAAAGGAGATTGTAAGCCACTCTGAGGCTCTGATTCAGAGAGAAGGGCAGGGTATAAAGCCGCTCTGAGCCTGCTTCGGCGGGGGAGGGCGGGATACAAATAAAATTTTACCTTACCTTACCTTAGTAAGTAAGTAAGTAAGTAAGTAAAATTTTATTTGTATCCCGCCCTCCCACGCCGAAGCAGGCTCAGGGCGGCTAACAACATTTAAAAGTAAACAATACAATAATAAGGCATTAAAAGGCAGTAATAAGACATTAAAATCACATTAAAACCAATCAATAGTTAATTTAAAAAATTATACAGTTTATGTCTGCACTATTTATTTAGTTAGTAAACATAGTCAGTAAATTTATATTCCGCCCTACCCCACGAATGGGATCAGGGCGGATTACAACATACTACCTGGCCTTAAATTTTATGACACACATGTCTCGGCCTCACTTACCTCACAGGGAGTCTGTTGTGGGGTGAGGAAGGAAAGGAGACAGTAAGCCACTTTGAGAATCTTAGTAATGGCTGGTGTATAAATCCAATCTCGTCTCTTCTTCATCATCATCATCTTCATCATCCGTACCTGTGAAAAACCTAGTTCATACAGCACGCGGACTCTGAATCAGGAGAGAGCATCTGCATCTATTTACATATGTGTGAAATGCAAAACTTTATCCAAATAAAGCAACATTATGAGGGGGACACAGTGAGAAAATGGACTCATACCCCTGGCTGAATGCATAGCGAAATGCTATCTGAAAGGGCTGAATCAGAAAACACAGAAGCTCCTTTAGACTTCGACAGGAGTTTTTTTTTTTTTTTGTCTGTCCCTCATTCCTCTAGAAAACTCAACCACAAGATTCCCCCTAACACTTTTAATGCTCATTATATGCTCTGTCCCCTCTCCCCAGCTTTACAACTGGGATCCCGCCCGAGGCAGAGACGTTGATTAAAATTCTCCCAGTGGCCTAAGGAGCCAACCTGGCTCTGTGAGGATGTCAGCGGTGGAGCACCGGGGTCTCCTGGTTCTCACATTACACGCCGCAAACTGCAGAGCCCTGCATTAGCAAGGCCCAATTAAACCGAGGCATTGAGGAAACAAGGCCATCAGAGTAATTAGCTTAATTAGAGTCTTTCTATCAAAGAAGAGGGAAGAATGACACGAATCAAAATTCCCTCCCCTCCCTTCCCGTGAAGTAATTAGAATTGGCCAGTGCCACTCTGAAACTCACAGGCCTGAATAGCGGGACGGGCGGGTGGACGGGCGATTAATGGAAAATCGGATGTGGAAAGAAAAGGGAAGAAGAGGAGGAGGAAGAGAAGGAGGCGGCAGCCAGGGTGGAAACAGCCGGTGAAGTTCAGCCGCCCTGCTATAGTGTCTGTCTCCTCTGGGCGGGTGCTTCGTATTTTGTGAGGGGGCGAGTTATCTTTTCTCTCATTCTCATGCTGCCTTCCATTCTGTTATATAACAAAATGGCACCTCAGATATGCTCAAAGATCTGGGAGAAATAAAGGGTGAGCACTTAGTATAATTTTGTATGCACAGTGCTTTTCATGTGGCTAAAACCATGGGGGGTGGGGTGGGGCTGAGGCGCAGTGTTCCCTCTAAGCAGAGTTGGTGTGAGCTAGCTCACAGATTTTTAGCTTCCAGCTCACTCATTTTTGTCTTAGCTCAGGAAGGATGACCCCAGAGCAAGCTCATTGATGCAGCAGCTCACAACTTTAATGCCAGTGGCTCACAAAGTAGAATTTTTGCTCACAAGACTCTGCAGCTTAGAGGGAATGTTAGCTGGGGGAGGTCTCTCTCTTCCTCTCTCCTCCCCTCAGGGCTGAGGATAGCTCTAGGAATCACTGGGGAAACTATGGTTTTACACAGGGGTTGTTTTGTAGACGGAACTCATTAGCATAACTCATTAGCTAATGCTGCCGTGCCCCCCCCCCCTGGCCAAAAGCAACCCAATGCAAGAAAGGAGAGCCCGGGGTGAGTGAGGCCTCCTTGGGCTGGGAGAGATGCTGGCCCCCTTCTCCAATCCAAAGGCCAGCAAGCCACCCACTGCCCAAAATCACATCAGAAGTAGAGAAAGGGTGGTGTGGGCTTCTCCAGGGGTTAATGAGAGTTGCTGGGGGCGTGGCTGGCTGGCTGCCCGCTCTCCTAATCCAGGGATTGTTATACAGCTGCACCTCCTATTCAGTGGACAAGGTAGGTGGGGAGGAGCAGGGGGACCCTCAGAAAGGTTCAGGAACTGTGCTCCTGTGAGCTCCTGCTGAATCTGAGACCTGGGTTTACCATAGAGTTTCTGATGATTCCTAGAGCTTCCCTGTGTCACTTCTGGGCTTATCCTGAAAAATTATGGTGTAAGATGGACAAAGATTTGATGACATGGAATAGACTTAACTTGTCCTTATTGGGCAGGATAGCTGCAATAAAGATGAATATTTTGCCAAGAATAATGTATTTGTTCCAAACTATCCCGATTGTGAAAGATACCAAACAATTTAACAAATGGCAAAGGAAAATTTCTGATTTTGTATGGGCTGGAAAGAAACCAAGGATCAAGATGAAGATTTTAATAGATGCCAAAGAGAGAGGTGGTTTTCAGCTCCCGGACTTAAGATTGTATCATGATGCAGTCTGTTTGACATGGATCAAAGATTGGATAATGCTGTTAGATAAAAAAAACCTTTATGGTTAGAAGCTCATGGGAATAAATTCGGCTGGCACGCATATATGTGTTATGGAAAGAAGAAGATGGACGGCTTTTTCTCTCACCATTATATCAGAAATAGTTTGTTAAACACTTGGATAAAATACAAGAAATATGGCGACGAGAGAAAGCCGCTTTGGATAGTGCCAGCGGAAGTAATAAAAATAACAGCTGAGTCTGATGAAGAAAGAGCGATGTCATACAATCAACTGCTTAAGATTCAAGGAGACAAAATTGAATTAAAATCTGCGGAAGAGTTAAATAATAAATATGATTGGTTTCAGATGCAACAAATCAAAAGCTTGATGGAAAATGATATTAAAATGGATGGAATTAGACGCGAGCAAACAGAATTGGAAAGGATCCTGCTTGGAGATAATGAAAAATTAATATCGAAAGTATATAAATTACTATTGAATTGGCTTACAGAAGAAGAAGTAGTAAAATCTCAAATGGTTAAAATGGGCAATTAATGTGAATAGAGAAATACAAATGGATACAAGGGAGCACCTTTGGAAGAACTCGATGAAGATTTCAACCTGTCAGAGTATTAAGGAGAACTGTTTTAAGATGATGTATAGGTGGTACATGACTCCGAAAAAGCTAGCTAAGATGAGCAAAAAGATGTCGGATAGATGTTGAAAATGTAAAAAACATGAAGGCTCTTTCTTCATATGTGGTGGACTTGTGAAAAAGCGAAGGAGTATTGGAATATGATATAACAAGAAATCTCCAAAATTTTGGGCTATGACTTTAAGAAAATTGCAGAGACTTTTTTGCTTGGATTACAATTAGAAAAATTTCCAAAGGAAGACAGGACTTTAATTTGGTACTTGCTCTCAGCTGCTAGGACATTGTATGCGCAGCTTTGGAAACAAGGAACAATACCAGAGAAATGGGACTGGATTGTGAAAGTTTTATCGTGGAGCGAGATGGACAAATTAACTAAAACTTTAAGAGACTATGATTTAGACTTATTCAAAAAGGAGTGGAAGAAATTCAAAGGATACATGGAGAAAGAGTGGAACGTAAAAGGACACTGGACAATTTTTTAGTCTAAATTAAAAGTATTATATTTTGATAGATTAGTGGTACCTTTAGAATTAACTGGAAATTTATAACTTCGGGGAAGTCAACATTGGAGGGAGGGGGGTGAAATATCATATGGTTTAGTATAAGAAAGAGTTAATTAAATATTGTAACCATGTGTTATTAATAAATTGTTAAAATGACTGAAAGTGGCATAGTGATACAGCCAACCTGCTAAAAAAAAAAAAAATTTTGCTGCTGCCCTCCAACAGACTGCTGGCAAGAGGCTGCCCACCACAGCAGGGGAACAGCAGTCTTAGTTCTGCTCCCCTCCCCCTGCTTATTATCCCAAAAGGGTAGGGTTGCCAATCCCCAGGTGGGGGCAGGGGATCCCCCGGTTTGGAGGCCCTCCCCCCGCTTCAGGGTCATCAGAAAGCGGGGGGAGGGAGGGAAATATCTGCTGGGAACTTTATTATTCCCTATGGAGATGTATTCCCATAGGAAATAATGGAGAATGGATCCACGGGTATCTGGGGCTCTGGGGGGGCTGTTATTTGAGGTAGAGGCCCCAAATTTGCAGCGTAGCATCTGGTGCCTCTCCTCAAAATACCCTACAAGTTTCAAAAAGATTGGACTAGGGGGTCTAATTCTATGTGCCCCCCCCAAAAGGTGCCCCTATCCATTATTTCCTATGGAAGGAAGGCATTTAAAAGGTGTTCAGTCCCTAGAAATGTGATGGCCAGAACTCCCTTTGGAGTTCAATTGTGCTTGTCACAACCTTGCTCCTGGCTCCACCCCCCAAAGTCTCTTGGCTCCATCCTCAAAGTCCCGAGATATTTCTTGAATTGGACTTGGCAACCCTCCAAAAGGGCAATGGTCAGCCACCAACTGGTCCTTCTTCTTTTGCTGCTCCCTGCCCCCTCCCTATCCTGGGCTGCCTGGAGTGGTCAGCAAGGTCCTTTCTCCACAGCTGATAGGATATCTGGGCTCTTTTGAAAAAGCAAAGACTCGTGGCTAGAAATGACTGAAGAAGATGACATTGGATTTATATTCCGCCCTCCACTCAAGAGTCTCAGAGCGGCTCACAATCTCTTTTATCTCCCTCCCCCACAACAGACACCCTGTGAGGTGGGTGGGGCTGGAGAAGGCTCTCACAGCAGCTGCCCTTTCAAGGACAACCTCTGCCAGAGCTATGGCTGACCCAAGGCCATTCCAGCAGGTGCAAGTGGAGGAGTGGGGAATCAAACCTGGTTCTCCCAGATAAGAGTCTGTGCACTTAACCACTACACCAAACTGACAATGCTAAATCATATTATACAGTATTAATATGTGCAAAAATATCAATATTGTACAAAAATGGGTATTCTTTTACATAAACATGCACCACATAGAATCATAGAGTTGGAAGGGATCTCCGGGGTCATCTAGTCCAACCCCCTGCACAATGCAGGAAACTCACAAACACCTCCCCCTAAATTTACAGGATGCTTATTGCTGTCAGATGGCCATCTAACCTCTGTTTAGGAGGAAGGATGGAGAGCCCACCACCTCCTGAGGAAGCCTGTTCCACTGAGGAACCGCTCTAATGGTCAGGAAGTTCTTCCTAATGTGGAGCCAGAAACTCTTCTGATTTAATTTCAGCCCATTGCGGTGCTAATTTCATAGCACCACAAACTTCAATGAATTTCAGCTCCTTGACTCGATGAAGCCACGCTGCAAGCGGGAAGGAAAGAGAACGGAAGGAACAACAGTTCAATGAACAATAAATTCCACCACAAAAACCGTTTTAAAACTACAATTTTTGTGTTGCCTCTTAAAATTGCCAGTGGAAATAAAAGTTGTACCCCACAATTCGATAATGGAGCCACAAGCTGGAACCAGCCATTTCACGTGTAGCTTCATCAGATTTCGGACTGGGGTTGTGCAAATTATATTTTCGTACCACACTCTATTCTTAAACACCTCGAGTCAAAGGATGCTGGCTTCTCCTAGCAGCCATCCTGTTCATTGAACTAAGTGGGCAGCCGTGTTGGTCTGAAGTAGTTGAACAAAGCAGGAGTCAAGTGGCACCTTTAAGACCAACCAAGTTTTATGCAGAACGTAAGCTTTCGTGTGCTCTCTAAGCACACTTCATCAGACGAGGGGCTCAGGTATTGTGGGCTGAAATACCAGCAGTTTGTTGATTAAGTATGCAGACTGATCACATGGTAAACCATTTGGTCTGGATAGCCATAAAAGGTAATAAAGTCCTCTGCCAATTGGTGTTTCTGTAAATCTAGGTGAATCACAAAAGGACTAAATTAGGTGGACTACAACTAGGAAATACACATCCTTTTGTAATTCACCTGGATTTACAAAAACACCAATTGGCAGAGGACTTTATTACCTTTTATGGCTATCCAGACCAAATGGCCAAGCCACACTGATTTACCATGTGATCAGTCTGCATACTTAATCAACAAACTGCTGGTATTTCAGCCCACAATACCTGAGCCCCTCGTCTGATGAAGTGTGCTTAGAGAGCACACGAAAGCTTACGTTCTGCATAAAACTCGGTTGGTCTTAAAGGTGCCACTTGACTCCTGCTCTGTTCATTGAACTGTTGTTCTTTCTGGTCTCCACTTGCAGCGGGACTTCGTCAAGTCAAGGAGTTGAACGCAATGGCATCACTTTCGTGCGACATTATCATGTCGGGGACAGCACTTCTAGTTTTACCATAACTTGTGCTCCTGAAAGTGCTTTGGGAGCCCCCCTCCAGCCAGGAAAGTGGACCTGGCAACCCTAGGAATCACTAGAAACACTGGTAAAATCATAGAGTTTTCAGCAATTCCTAGAGCTACGCTATGCCACTTCTGGTTTTTCCTCTGAAGGGATGTACCAACACAGCTGAGATGTTACCAGGTGTTTTTCTTCTCCCACCACCACACCCAGTGGGGTGGCCCAATGAAGTCTGCCAGCAGGTGGGGAGCCCAGACCTGTTCTCTCAGGAAGTGCCTGACTCCATCTCCTGGAATCTTGAACATTTTGGAAAGTTTTCCACTCCATATTTTGGAAAGGGAAGAGAGAATTAGATTTTCACAGGCTGTTTTTGCTAACTGTCATGATTTTGACCCTGGCCAGTATGGCCTGGAGTAACATTGGCATCAATAAAGATGAGAGAGCAATGCCAAGCTATGTCCGGCAACCAGTGGGAGGGTTGCAAGTAGGGGCATGGGGGTGGGAAGCAATATTGTCTGGGCCATTATATCACTTCTGGGGAAACCTGGAAGTGATGCGGGGTAACTCTAGGAATCGCTGGAAACTCTATGCTGAGACCATAAAGCCAGAGAGTTTCTAGTGAGTCCTAGAGTTACCCTATGCCATTTCTGGATTTTTCTTGGAAGTGATGTAGCACAGCAAATGATGCTGAGGGGGTTTTTTCCCCCCTTTCTCCTGGGCAAATTGGGCTGCCCACTGACAAGATGAGTCCTGGCTGAAAAAAAATAAGAGCTGTTTTGTGCACAAATTATGGGATTAAGTCTTGCATTCTTCATTACATTTGGTCATTGACTTCCCTCTCAAAAGAGGCAATAATTCATAAAAAAAACCCTGAAAATAAAAACAAAACACCTGAAAACAAAAACAAAAAACAAAACAGCCCTGAAAATTAAAAAAAAAAATTATTCTTATTTTTATTTTTGGTATCCTGTCCATGGCTATGGTAATACTCAGGGGTGCTCAGTAGAATTCAGGGTCTTTAGCTTCCTTTAAAAGCTAACTGCAGGGCTGGATTAACAATTAGGCCAGGTAGGCACTGGCCTGTGGACCCCCACAGCTTTAAAGGCCCCGGGCTTGCTCCCCCCCGCCCCAGTTTCCCCCCTGCTTGCAGCCCTCCCAGCCTGCACACACAGCCAGCACCTGAGCCGCTCTTTGCCTGACTGGCCTGGTATGGCTGCTGGTGGTGTTGCCACCAAGTTTGCCTCTCTGTGCCTCTCCCCCACAGCTTAGTAAAAGGGGCTTTTAAGAAGGTGCCTACAGGTGCAATGGTGGCCATGGGTGGCAGGCCGGGTGCTCCGACTCTGAGATAATTTGTGAGGGGTGCCCCGAGATTTTGACTGCCTAGAGGCCTCCACAGGGTTTAATCCAGCACTGGCTAACTGTTTTTTCAATCCGTTATAAAGAACGCAAAAAGCGAGACAAAGAGGCCAAACTATAAATCTTTTAACAAAATTTAAAGTGACTTTCTAAAACGGTTTAAAGGGTTAAATGATAAGTTTTTAAATTATTTTTTTTTACTGTTACACCCCTCGAGTCAGCAAATATAAACTTGCAGATTCTTTGTGACACTTTTTATAAGGTACTTTTAAGGTTGTTTTAGATGGCTTAAATGTTCTGGTCAATGACTGTAATAAGAAACTGAACTGAACTGAACAGAATCCGTTGTCTGAGAGGAGAAATTTTCTCTCTTTTAATAGAATAATTTCAAGCGGGGAGCTGGGCTACCAACAGGCAAGTAAAAAAGACTGGTGGGGCAGTTCTGCAAGTTGCCCTCAAATCTCCTTTGAGGCCAAGAATGTCCCCGAATCCACATCCTTTCAGGTGTTGCTGCTCTAAGAACGTAACCCCAAGTCTGGCCCTCTTTTGCCTCCCCTCACAAGGTCGGGGAGAATCGAAATAGGCCCTTTTTACATGAGAAAGGGGCTATTCAGGGCCCCTCCCCTCCCCCGGGCCCAGGGGTATAAATTATTAATCGCTTTGCCCAAAGAATTTGCCCAATTCACAGCCACCTAACTTCAAATCAATTAGTTCGTTTGTCCTCCCCCGGAGCTGTCTGGCACACAATGGCAACGCCTCGGGCGAAAGAAGACACAAGGAGGGGGGGGGGCAGAAGAAACCACAAAGATTACTTGTCCTAATGAGCAATTAGAGAAGCGTATGGGTTTGCCTCTTTCTTCCAGCCTCTCTGAGGCCCGAATTCTCCAAGTGAGGCTTTTCTTCTCGACTTCCTGTTTGTCAAATGAAGTGCTAATCGCCCCAGGGTAGGGTGGGGTGGGGGGGACAAACCTCCGTCCCAACAAAATCAAGGGGGGTAAAATGGGTTAGTCAGCAAGAGAGCCGAGCGGAGAAGCCACCTGGCATACCTCGCCACCTCAGCGAAATACCGCATTGCATGTTCCTTGCTCCTGACAAAAACTGTCGCGCAGCCATGACGACAATATAAATGCCTCAGGTAGTCAAATAAACTAAATACGGTGTCCCAGCTTGCAGACATATTCTTGGTGGTGGGAGTCAGTGCGAGATATTGTATTACAAATGGTTTTAATTTATAATTGTCAACTGCCTTGAGTCTCAAGGGAATTTATATCTTGCCTTTCTCCCAAGTGGGGACCCAAAGACACTTACATCGGTCTCCTCTCCTCCGTGTTATCCTCACAACGACTCTGTGAAGCGGGTGAGGCAGTGCAGGACCGGCCCACGGTCACCCAGTGAGCTTCCATGGCAGAGTGGGGATTTGAACTCGCATGTCCCAGATCTTAGTTGAACACTTTAACCTCTACACCACACTGGCAGTTGGGGTATAAATATTCACATAAATAAAATTTTGCAAGAGACACTGAAAGAATGGGTGCTAGTCTGGAAGGCATGACTGTATTTACTCAAAAAGAAGGCAAAACTGAATGCACGATGACACACACACACACACCCTTAAAACAGGTTATACACCAATAATTTTTTTTTTCTAGACATTCTATAACGTATATGCAAATATAAGCTAGTTTCATGGTATACCCTGGGAAAAAAATTGTCTTGCATTGGAGTTAATACTGTACTTGTAAATGTTTTTAACGTAGGGTAGAGAGCAGAAACATTCCCATCTATAGTTTCAGAGGGCAGCCATGTTGGTCTGCAGTAGCCGAGCTAGATACGAGTCCCATTTTATAGGTTTGCCAGCCTCTGGAGTAGAATAATAATAAGTACAGGGTGAGAGTGGTCTGTGCTTGTATATGAACTATTTTGGTTAATACTTAACCTTGCAGCTTCATTGAAGAAAAGATTGTAGAGCAGGGGTACTGAACATGCAATTTGGGGTCAAATCAGGCCCCCGGAGGGCTCCTATCAGGCCCCCGAGCAATTGGCTGTCATCTGCTTCCTTCTCCCTATATCTTGCTTCCTTCCGCATCACAGCTTGCCTTGCAAGCCTTGCTCAATCGCACAGCAGAGCTACAGAGCAAAACTTCTGTTTTCTCAATCGGCTGAGGCTCCTCCCTTGGGGAGGAAGGAGGGAGGAATAGCTTACTTTGCCAGGCTCTCTCAATTGCACCGCAGAGCTACTGTGCCAAGCCTCTCTTCCTTCTATTGGCTGAGGCTCCTCCCTCAGTCCCCTGGGGAAGAAAGGAAAGAGCCAGAGCTTCCTTTGCCCAGTTCCCTGGATCCCATGGGAGAAATACAAAGAAAGCATCTTTAAAACCAATGTGCTAATGCTTTAAGCATGTTTTAAGTTTTTTTAAATATATATTTATGGGTTTGTCTGTGTTCTTTATAAAATTTATATCTCTGCTATCTCATCTTAAGTAGGTACACACATGGCCCTGTGAGACATGGCCCAGCCCTCTCCCAGCCCTGTGAGACATGGAGCCCTCTCCAGCCCCACCCACCTCACAGGGTGTCTGTTGTGGGGGAGGAAGGTAAAGGAGATTGTGAGCCGCTCTGAGACTAGCTTGCTACATGGATTGATACAATGGAATATTTTGATATGACCTATTGCTAGTGGGGTTTTTTGTAGCAGGAACTCCTTTGCATATTACTGCATACATACCCCTGATGTAGCTAATCGTCCTGAAGCTTACAGGGATCTTCTTACAGAGCCTACTGTAAGGACTTTGAGGATTGGCTAAATCAGGAGGGTGTGGGCTAATATGCAAAGGAGTTCCTGCTACAAAAAAAGCCCTGCTATTGCCATGTCCCTTCAAGCCAGCTTGCGGGGGGGGGGGGGGGAGACTACATCTTAGATTGACCAATAGAGCAACATTTCTGAGAAATTAATGTCAGTGTTAAAAGGTGGTCTGTATGGCTTTATAGCAGACACATATTTCTTGATTGGAGAGCCAACTTTTCATTTTGATACCAATATATTGTTACGGTCCATTAATTGTCATACACTTCCACAGAATACGTTGCACTGATGAGCCGCGTTAAAAGAGCTATGAAATAAAACACACACAAAGCTATTTTTGAAAGCCATGCCTTCCATTTGCGGGCTGCTGTCCTTACAAGAGTTCATCTGGTGGGACCTGTTTGGAAATCTGTCAGATGCAGAAACTAAGTCACACGGGCAGACCAGAGGGAGGTAAACAACACATGGGTAAATATTTATTAAGCACCTCCAATAGATACATGCTGTACAAAAAGCTGCAACTCTGCACACACTCCAGGTGCATTCCGTCAAGGCACGCACATTTGGATAGGGTTGCCAATCCCCAGGTGGAGGAAGGGGATCTCCCGGTTTGGAGGCCCTCCCCCCACTTGAGGGTCATCAGAAAGTGGGAGGGGGAGGGAAATGTCTGCTGGGCACTCCGTTATTCCCAATAGAGACCGGCTCCCATATGGTATAATGGAGAATTGATCCACAGGCGTCTGGGCTGTGGAGGAGCTTCGAGTTAGAGACACCACATTTTCATCACAGTGTCTAGTGAACCAGAAGAACAGTGAGTTGAAACTTGAAATAGTATCAAAGAACAATGTGCAAAGACCATTCGAGTAGCCAAAGAAAAGAAAAGCCCCAATCGATGACTGATGGAATTCTTGAAAGTGCTTCTTCCGGTGAGAAGCAAAAATAAGAGGTGACAAAAACAGAATCAAAAGCCTAAATGCAGCTTTCCAGCGATTCCAGTGGAGTAACAAAGAGTATTATAATAATCAGTGTAATAAAGTAGAAGAGAGCAACAAAGAAAGGAAAAAGAAGAGATCTGTTCCGCAAGATGCAAGAAATCAAAGGGAAATTTTAAATCACGGTTAGGCATGCTGGAAAGATCAACATGGAGATATTTATTTATTTATTTATTTAAAAAGAAGAGATCTGTTCCGCAAGATGCAAGAAATCAAAGGGAAATTTTAAATCACGGTTAGGCATGCTGGAAAGATCAACATGGAGATATTTATTTATTTATTTATTTATTTGGGATTTATATCCCGCCCTTCCCACAAGTGGCTCAGGGCGGCTTCCAGTGATAGATCCAACAAAATTACAGTATTTAAACATATAAAGGGATCAGCATTTAAAACAGATAAAAACAGATAAAACCATGGTTATCAATAAATATTAATAAATATTAATAAATATTTCAACTGTATATAAAAGAAATCCGGCAAGTTACATTAAAATTCTCAAGCTAGGTATAGGCTAGCCGGAAGAGGGTCGTCTTACAGGCCCTGCGGAACTGTACAAGGTCCCGCAGGGCCCTCACCTCTTCCGGCAGCTGATTCCACCATGTAGGGGCCATAACAGAGAAAGCCCTTTCTCTGGTGGATTTCAAACGGGCTTCCTTCGGCCCAGATACATTAACTGAACAGGACAAAATAAAGAAAAGATGGGAACAATACACTGAAAAACTACACAAAAGAGATGAAAGGATGACAGGCGAAAAGATGCCATTGGATTCTAACTTTGTGCCACTTTGGATTCTTAACCACTGCCTACAAGCTATATGTAGCTCTGCCCACTGTACCCCATTCCATTGTCTGATGAAGTCTGCATGCATACGAAATTTTACATTCGGAATAAAGCCTCGCTGGTCTTAAAGGTGCCACTCGACTCCTCCTTCGATCTGCTCCAGACCAACACGGCTGCCCACCTATATTCCTTCCAAGAATGTTTCGAGAAGAACCTGCCGTTTTACAAAGTGAAGTGAAAGCAAATCACCAGGAGTAGTTGGAATAGCAAGGGTGCGGTCACACGTACCATTAGTGGCGACACAGCTCCGTCTGGGTGACGGATTAAATGTGTTCGTTCAGACATGCACATCTGGCAATCGAGCGTCATCCGGGGTCATTCCGACTTGCTGCGGATCAGTGCCGCGTTAATTTGACAGCACATAAAGTCCGGCCCTTTTTCAAAACAGCGGCACAAGATCGGCTTTTTGTTGTTTGGACAGCTCACGCGCGATACTGCCTCTCACCTTTTTTTTAAAAAAAAAAAGCCCCAGCAGACATGCGCATTGCCAGATCATCCGGGAATCTGAGGTGACGCTTCTGCTTCTCCAATCAACACAGGATCGGAGGGGGGGGGGGACATTATCCCACTATTCAGAACAGGAAAAAAATCTTTTTTTTCATTGTGGAGGATTTTAAGATATCATTGTCACTGCCAATTTCTAGGAAAATCATTCCCGGCAGTTCCGTGGTTTGGATTGGCAACGTTAATTCTGGAAACTTTCGCCCTTCCCCCCTGCCTCTGAAGAAAGTTTTGATTTCCCAGCTCCAAACAGTTGGGCGCATGTTCAATGGACCCCCTCCCCTCCCAGAAATCACCATCTGATTATGCATGCTCCAAGAAATGAGTGTGATAGTATTGGATGTCTGAACGCTCAACAACGGAATGAATCGCATTCTTGGATGCTCGTCTGAACTGCCCTGCATCGAATCAATATTCAGCTGTCCAGATTTGAGTGCTACACACACACTTTTAATAGTACATGTGACCGCACCCCAATAGAGTCAGGGATATCAATCAGCAGAAATTGAGTAAAAAAAAATTAACAAATATTGAAAACAAAACAATGGCTCACAGACTGGAAATGCTCAGTTTACAGACGAAGAAGAAGAAGAAGAGGAGGAGGAGGAGGAGGAGGATATAGGATTTATACCCTACTCTTCACTACTTGAAGGGGTCTCAGTGTGGCTTACAATCTTCTTTCCCTTCCCCTCCCCACAACAGACATCTTGTGAGGTAGGTGAGGCTGAGAGAACGTTGACAGAAACTGCTCTTGAGAGGAACAGCTTGCGACAGAGTTATGACTGACCCAAGGTCATTCCAGTAGGGGCATTTGGAAAGCGGGGAATCAAACCCAGTTCCCCCCAAATGTTAAAAAAGATGTCAAAGACTGCAGCAACTGTCGGGTCAATACATTAATTTCTCATGCAAGTAAATTGATGCTGAAAATCTTAGAGCAAAGACTGTCACCATATATGGAACAGAAAATGCCAAATGTTCAAGCAAGATTCAAAAAAGAAAGAGGCACTAGAGAGCATATTACAAATTTATGTTGGTTACTGGAGCATTCAAGAGAATTTCATAAGACAATTAGCTTGTGTTTCAAGAGGAGATAGGATCGACATCTGGAGCAGAGGTCCATCAGTGGCTATTAGCCACAGCATATTGTTGGAACTTTCTGTCTGGGGCAGTGATGCTCTATATTCCTGGTGCTTGGGAGGGGCAACAGTGGGGAGGCTTCTAGTGTCCTGGCCCCACTGGTGGACCTCCTGATGGCACCTGGTTTTTTTAGCCACTGTGTGACACAGAGTGTTGGACTGCATGGGCCACTGGCCTGATCCAACATGGCTTCTCTTATGTTCTTAGATGATAGCAAAGCTTTTGACTATGTGGAAAAGCTATGAAAAGCTATGGTTGGCTTTAAAGGAAATGGGTGCACCACAGCATCTGATTGCTTTGATGTGCAACCTATACTCAAGAAGCTATTGTTAGAACAAAATGTGGAGAAACAGAATGGTTTCCAGTTGGCAAAGGTGTCAGACAAGGATGTATTTTATCTCCCTATCTCTTCAAGCTGTATCATAAGGAGAGATGGATTAGATTTAGGTGTGGTTGGAGTTAAAATTGGTGGGAGGAACATTAACAATTTGAGATATGCAGATGATACCACATTACCGGCGGAAAACATCGGACTGATGAAAGTTAAAGCAGAAAGTGCCAAAGCAAGATTACCATGGAACATCCAGAAGACAAAAGCAGTGAACAATGGGGAGTTGTATAACTTTAAGGCTGATGATGAAGAAATTGAAATCATTCAAAATTTTCCATTTCTTGGGTTCATCATCAATCAAAAGGGAGACTGCACCCAAGAAATCAGAAAGAGATTCAGACTGGCAAGGGTAGCCGAAGGAGCTAGAAAAGATCCTTAAGAGTAAGGATGTGTCATGTGTGTGCTCAACAAGATGACAGATTCAGCTAAGCACAAAGCTCTGAATTCTATGCATCTTCCTTTTTAAGGGTATGGCTCCCATATCTAGATTACCTTGCCTCCACGAATCGATATTCTTCTCATTTGGAAGTCATCAATGCGATTTGTTAAGTTGAAAGTCTTACGATAGTTTATAATCTTACTGTGTTGATCTTTAAAACAATATTTTTCTTGGGTGGGGCAGGAATACTTGGTGGGGCAAGAACACTAGGACATTTTGGAGGACATTAATTCGCAGGGTTGTCAGAAGTCAGAAGCAACCTGGCAGCACTTAACACACGCACAGGCGTCTCCCCTCTTTCGTTGAGGAGGAATAAGGGGAAATGTGCAAGCAGTTTTTGACGGAATGGTCTGGGAAGGATCTATGGAAAGGTAGCTGAGTTGGTTCATCAGGGAAAAAGCCCAACAGGAACT
This sequence comes from Heteronotia binoei, assembly GCF_032191835.1. Taxonomy (NCBI): domain Eukaryota; kingdom Metazoa; phylum Chordata; class Lepidosauria; order Squamata; family Gekkonidae; genus Heteronotia; species Heteronotia binoei. The sequence goes on from NC_083228.1 coordinate 7,537,993, forward strand.
TATTTGCATATTTGGCCACACACCCCGATGCCAAGCCAGCCGGAACTGTGTTCCTGTGTGTTCCTGCTCAAAAAAAGCCCCGTGGTTAACCCTTTCCTGACTAAAATGATTCTCATTTTCTCTGTTCCATAATCTTTTCCCTCTGGGACGCTTGCTTTTTTCTTGGTAGTCTCCTTTTTAACACCCACAGTGGACAGTAAGATCACTGAGCAGGGAACTGGAGAAAGATTTACACTGTTTAAGTCTTGGCGCCTCTGTTTCTGTATGCCCTAGGGTTCACCATCTAAAGCAGCAATTCCAGGAGATCTCCAGGACCCACCTGGAGGTTGGCAACCCTAATCTATGGTGGCAGCCCTGACAAACATTACGTTTGCTAGTCTTAAACGTTGCATTCTGATACCTGCAGAAAGAGCCCAGCTACCTTTTCCATATGAAGAGAGGTAGGACAGTGGAAAATTTAGAGACATTTGCCTCATGAAATGGCCACCTTTTAAATTGTACTGCTCAAAAATAGGGTTGGCCAGGTCCCCTCTAATCACTGGTGAGTGATGGGGGGGCGGGGGATTGCCAGATCCAGATTAGGAAACTTCTGGAAATTGGGGGGTGGAGTCTGGAGGGACAATGCCAGAGAGTCCACCTTCCAAAGTAGCCATTTTCTCCAGGGGAACTGATTTCTGCATCTGGAGATGAGCTTGTTATTCCAGAGGATCCCCAGGTTCCACCTGGAAGCTGGCATCCCTAGTTCACAACCTCGAATGGCGATGGAAAGTGCCATTAAGTTGCTGACAGGGCTACAATGAGCTATAACTAGAGTCCTGCTAGTGCGAATGCAACACTAGACTTGATTTTGGCCCATGACACAGACCTACAACTGTGCATTCACATCTGCTTTCTACACCAGAGATGCTATTGTGGGGGGGGGGGGAGCTTCTGCCATCCTTTACTTCCTGCCGTGCCATTCAGTGGCTTGGCACTTCGCAGGGCTTTCAGCTCACTGACAAGAGCAAAATGGGGTTCAGACAAGTGGAAGTAAAAGGCTAATGATAAAACAGGCAAAGAGTTGTAGGAACGGCGTGTCCGATTCATCTTCGGCCTGAATTTAGTCTGACATTGTTAATGTCTTGAGAAACATTTGAAATGGTTTAGTTTAATCCAGGGCTTTCAAAACTGAAAAAAAAATTTACAAGAAACCAGTTGTCAGATGCTAGGTTGGTTTTGGGGAGGAGGGGGGGTGTCCTGTTGTTGTTATTTATTTATTTCCTTTCTCCTCAGACGGGACTGAAAGTGGCTTCTATTGTTCTCCTCTGTTCATTTGCACCTTTATTCTCCTCTCCTCCATTTTACCCTCACAAGAACCCCCTGAAGTAGGTTAGACTGAGACCGTGTGATTGGCCCACGGTTGTCCAGCAAGTTTCCATGGCACAAGTGGAGATTTAAATGTAAGAACATGAGGACAGCCATGTTGAATCGGGCCAATGGCCCAACCAGTTGAACACTCTGTATCAAACAGTGGCCATAACCCAGGGGCCATCAGGAGGTCCACCAATGGAGCCAGAACTCTAGAAGCCCTCCCATTGCTGCATTGCAAGCACCAAGAAAACAGCGCATTACTACCCTAGCCATAAAAATATAAGAGAAGCCACAATGGGTCAGACCAATGGCCCATCTGTTTCATACAGTGGTCAAAACCCAGGTGCCCTCAGAAGGCCCACTAACAGGGCCAGAACTTCAGAAGCCCTCCCACTGCCGCCCCCGCCCAAGCACCAAGAATACCAAACATCACTGCCCCAGACAGAAAGTTCCATCTGTACATTGTGGCTAATAGTCACTGATGGACTTCTGCTCCATAAATTTATCCAGTCCTTCATTTGAAGCTGTCTATGCTTGTAATTAACATGTGGGATTCACTGCCTCTTCCTGTGGCAGTGAATCCCACATGTTAATTACTCTTTGGGCGAAGAAGTTCTTCCTTTAATTATTTTGGGGTGGCCAAACTTGCTTAACATAAGAACCACAAATAATAAAACATCAAATGTTTGAAAGCCACAAGACGGACGGAAGGGAGGGAGGGAGGGAAGGAGGGAGGGAGGGAGGAAGATGGGGAGAGAGGAGGGAGGGAGGGAGAGGTGAAAAAAGAGCAGCTTTAACTTTAAATGCATTCTCCAAGCCACCAGATGGCTTGAAGAAGTGGTTTAAAGAGAGAACTGCCTTCTTCAAGCCAGCCAACGGGGCACTGGGGGCTTCAAGAGCAACACGACATGTGTGAAAGAGCCACATATGACTCCTGAGCCACAGTTTGGCCACCCTGATCTATTTAAACATGGAACTCCCAGGTCCTAGTCTGACTCTCTAACCACTGGTCCAGAACAGCCGCTTAATTCATTGCCAAGGTTAATTCACTTAATTCTGTCAAAAGATTCAGGTGATGTCCTTGGAAACCCTGTTGTAGATTTTATTTTATTTTTGTACAGCTTCCCTGGCTTCCTAAGGCCCCTCTTCCTTTCAATGTTCAACTGTTCCTTCTTCTGCCAGCGTAATTAATTTCTTCCTTTTTTCCCTGTGGGGCTTCCTGGTTCTCTCAGCATTCAAGAACCAATGTTGGATTATTAAGGCTGCTGCTCTGCTCATACCCTGGGAAGCATTCCTGTAACCACACACCTCGCAGAGAACACCCAAGAAAAACACACATCACAGGGCATTTGGAGCCATGGATTGGCTCTGGGAGTGAAACCAGCTGTATTAGTGAATTGATTAACTTGATTTCTAGCCGCCCTTTCTTGCTGAGACTTCAGGCGGCTTATAAAATATAAAGCCAAGCAATTAGACTGCACAAGGCAGCCAGTGCGCAATGCAGCAGGACTAGCATTACAAAATTTGAAAACCATGAAACCACCCAAAAAAGTATACAATATGACACACCGTAAACCGGGGTGTCAAACTCATTTGTTATGAAGGCAGGATCTGACTAGGGTGGCCAAGTCCAATTCAAGAAATATCTGGGGACTTTGGGGGCGGAGCCGGGAGATTTTGGGGGTGGAGCCAGGAACAAGGGTGTGATGAGCATAATTGAACTCCAAGGGAGTTCTGGCCATCACATTTAAAGGGGCAGCACACCTTTTTTAAATGTCTTCCTTCCATAGGAAATAATGAAGGATAGGGGCACCTTCTTTGGGGGCTCATAGAATTGGACCCCCTGGTCCAATCGTTTTGAAACGTGGGAGGTACTTTGGGGAGAGGCACTAGATACTATACTGAAAATTCGGTGCCTCTACCTCAAAAACAGCTCCCCCAGGAGCCCCCGAAACCTCCAGATCAATTCCCCATTATACCCTATGAGAATCGATCTCCACATAGGGAATAATGAAGTGCTCAGCAGACGTTCCTCCCCTCCCCCTTTTCTGGCGACTCTGAAGTGAGGGATTGGCCTCTCTACTCACGAGTTGCAGCCAACTTCTTCCAAGTAACACAGACACACCATCCCAAGAGGAAGCCTTATAATCGGAGACTGGAGCTTCCGGGGGGGGGGGGGAAATCACATGGTGGCTTTGGGGGCGGAGCTTCCCCTTGCCGGCCAGCTGACTAGGGGCAGGAAGGAGCCTGGGAAAGCGGAAGAACCCCCGCTGGGACCTGGGGATTGGCAAGCCTAGATCTGACATAAATGAGACCTTCTTGGGCTGGGCCGTGTGTGTCATAAAATGTAATGCCAGGTAGCAGAGACATGAACTTTATAAAGGACACAAACACAATTAAAGATTTTAAAAAACACACCTTTAAATAATACATAAAAGATTAGCAGTCTTGCAATATTTTATTTAACAGTCTCTAAGAGCCCAGTGGTGCAGGGTGGTAAAGCCGCAGTACTGCAGCCCGAGCTCTCTGCTCACAACTTGAGTTCGATCCCGGTGGAAGCTGCATTCAGTTGAGGTTGACTCAGCCTTCCATTATCAGTCAAAGGAGCACCCAGCTTGCAGGGGGGGAGTGTAGAGGACTGGGGAAGGCAAGGGCAGACCACCCTGTAAAAAGTCTGCCGTGAAAACGTCATGATGCGAGGTCACCCCAGAGTCGGAAACGACTGGTGCTTGCACAGGCCAAGGTAAAGGTAAAAGGCTACCTTTACCTTTTTTTTAATAACTGAAGGAAGGAAGAGAGACGGAGAAGGAAGCAGACTTGCTTGCAGGCCAGATAGGAGCCCTCTGGGGGCCTGATTCGGCCCTTGGGCCAAGCGTTTGACACCCCTGCATAAATAATGCCGCCAGTGAGATTACAAAGGCGTGAGAGTGCAGTAAAAAGAACAGCTGATACTACAGCGATCACTGCAATACAATAATCACTGCAATCCCAGGGCTTTTTTGGCAGAAAAAGCCCAGCAGGAACTCATTGGCATATTAGGCCACACCCCCCGATGCCAAGCCAGCTGGAACTGCGTTCCTGTGCATTCCTGCTCGGGGGGGGGGGAGGGGAGGGGAAGCCCTGTGTAATTCTATTCCAATATGCTCCTTCCTGGCCTGTTCCATTCTTCTACAGTTCTAGCCCCTTCACAAACACACCCTTCCTGGATATTTCAGTTTTGCACATTCTTCAGAATGTCAGAAATCTGGGAGCATTCCTGATGTCCAGCAGACCATCTCATGAGGCAGAAGGCACCACTGAGCATTCATGTGAGCAGGCGGGTGTTGATCTTACCCATTTGCAAGGTGGCACTTTCAGAGGGCCCTGAGCCGATAAGCAAATGCATCAGCGTGAAGAGGGCTGCCAATCCCCAGGTGAGGCAGGAACAAAGCCCAAAGGCATCCACGAACAGCCAGCCTTACTTATGGAAAACTTTATATAAATAACTTATGGGATAAGAAACAACACTTACAATACATAATTACAAGAACAAAAACAATGTGATCCCCTGAAGACAAAGTCTTTATCATTGAGCGACGGGGAAGCGCATACAGTCCCGTTTCACCTGAGGCTTTAACAAGCTGCACAAATCCTGAAAAGTTCATACAAAGCAATAGCTGAACTTCATTTCTGCAGATTAAATCTGCAGAAATGAAGTTTCGCTATTGCTTTGTATGAACTTTTCAGGATTTGTGCAGCTTGTTAAAGCCTCAGGTGAAACGGGGCTATTTGCGCTTCCCTGTCGCTCATTTGCGCTCTGCTCCTCGTGTGCTTTTCGTTTACACACCTTCCCGGCTGAAAGAATTGCGAAGTTGCGCTGTGCCGCCTTTGTGAAATAACGCTGTGATCCCTTCTCCATGCACCTTCCTGGCAGAAAGGATTACTATCTTCTTGGAATTTCACTCACGGCTTTTCAAGGTTTTCCCCGTATTTCTATTAATAAGAAAGGAACTTTCTAGTGAATGATAAAACTTTGTCTTTGGGGCATCACATTATTGTTTTTGTTTTCGTAATTACGTATTATAAGTGTTGTTTCTTATCCAATAAGTTATTTATATAAAGTTTTCCATAAGTAAGGCTGGTTGTTCATGAATGCCTTTGGGCTTTGTTCCTGCTTCACTTTTCCACGTTGCTCTTTGGGTTACTCAATCCCCAGGTGAGGGCAGGGAATCCCCTGGTTTGGAGGCCCTCCCCCCACTTCAAGGTCATCAGAAAGCAGGAGGGGGAGGGAAATGTCTGCTGGGCACTCCATTATTCCCTATGGAGACCAATTCCCTTAGGGTATAATGGAGAATTGATCCACAGGCATCTGGGGCTCTGGGAGCAGGGGGTTCTGAAGTAGAGGCACCAAATTTTCAGCATAGCATCCAATACCTCTCCCCAAAATACCCTCCAAGTTTCAAAAAGATTGGGCCGGGGGGGGGGGTGTTCAGTTCTATGAGCCCTAAAAGAAGATGCCCCATCCATTATTTCCAAAGGAGGGAGGGCGTTTAAAAGCTGTGCGGTTCCTTTACATGTGATGGCTAGGACTCCCTTTGGAGTTCAATTCTGCTTGTCACACCCTTGCTTTTGGCTCCACCCCCATGTCTCCTGGCTCCACTCCCAAAGTCCCCGGATATTTCTTGAATTAGACTTGGCAACCTTAACGGTGGAGCAGAGCGGGAGACGCAATCCTGTAGGTCCGAGGGCGTCGCACCGCAGGGGACCAGGAAGGGCCTTCTACCGGCTACCTCCACTCCGGTGAGGGTCGGGATACAAGGGCCCGGAGCAGCCAACCGCCTCGTCTTCCTTATTAGCAAAACCTTTTAAACGTGACCAAAGAGAGGTGAGGACCCCAGCAGTTTAGCAACAGGAAGCATCATACAAGTGCTCTAGAATAACCGGTGGGGAATAAAAACTTTTAGTGCAACAGTGAAATATATAAACAGTGAAGGCTGGTGTGAAACAAAACAAAAGCCCTATGGCATGACTCGCTAAACATTATACCCCACCCTTTGCTAGACATTAAGAGCCCCGTGGTGCAGAGTGTTAAAGCTGCAGTACTGCAGTCCTAAGCTCTGCTCACGACCTGAGTTCGATCCCCGGTGGAAGTTGGGTTTTCAGGTAGCCGGCTCGAGGTTGATTCAGCCTTCCATCCTTATGAGGTCGGTCAAATGAGTCTCCAGCTTACTGGGGGGAAAGTGTAGATGACTGGGGAAGGCAATGGCAAACCACCACGTAAAAAGTCTGTCGTGAAAACGTTGTGAAAAGCAACATCACCCCAGAGTCGGAAATGACTGGTGCTTGCACAGGAGGCCTTTCCTTTCTTTTGCCAACCAAAGGAGTTTCAGAGCGGCTTACAAATCTCCTGTCCCTTCCCCTCCCCACAACAGACACCCTGTGAGGTCGGTGGGGCTGAGAGCTCTCCCAGTACTGCTCTTGAGCAAAACAGCCCTGAGAGAACTTGTGACTGAGTCAAGGCCACATCAGCAGGTGTATGCGGAGGAGTGGGGGATCAAACCCAGTTCTCTCAGGGCGTTTTCGCACTCACCTTCAGCCGGCGCGACCCCCCTCTTCACCGCGCAGGATCTGCGCGGATTTCGCACTAAATGCCGTGGAGCAGCCGGAAGAGCCGGAAACTCCCGTCGCAAAAGCCGCGCAAACGGAAACTGCTTTTTGGCGGTTTACGTTTGAGCGGCTTTTGCACCGGGAGTTTCTGGCTCTTCCGGCTGCTCCACGGCATTTAGTGCGAAATCCGCGCAGATCCTGCGCGGTGAAGAGGGGGGTCGCGCCGGCTGAAGGTGAGTGCGAAAACGCCCACAGATAAGAGTCCACTCACTTAACCACTACACCAAACCAGCTCTCACTGCATTGGCTCCCCCATCCATTGACTTTGGGGACCCTCATGACCCCCTGTCCCCTCAGTGTTACCTTCATAGATGTCTTCCCCCTGGGTGGCAGAAGGCCTCCCTTCCTAGAGCAGACCCTTGATTTGATTGATGTCAGGCAACCCAGGAAGATGTTTCAAATAAACAAATGATGGGAGAGAGAAGATGAATGGGAAGTTCTCAAAGGTTGTCAGATCAGAGACTAAAGGATGGATGGGCGCCACTGATGTCTTAGGTGTTTATCCCACCATTTCCCAGAGGGCCTCATGGTGACATCCCAGTGAGGTGGATCAAGCGAAGAGGGACTGATCCAAGATCACAAGGAAAGCAAGGCTTCGTGAAGCAGGAATTCAGTCCAGACCAGGGCTGCCCAAACTGCGGCTTGGGAGTCCCCTGTGTCTCTTTCTCAAATATTGTGTGGCTCTTCAAGCCCCCACTGCCCTGTCAGCCAGCTGGGAGAAGGCATGTGTCTTTAAATCACTTCTCCAAGCCAAGCCAGCAGCTTGGAGAGTGCATTTGAAATTGCTTTATTTCCACCTCTCCCTCCCTTCCTTCCTCCCTTCTTTCCTCCCTCCCTCCCTCCTTTCCTTCCTTCCTTCCTTCCTTCCTTCCTTCCTTCCTTCCTTCCTTCCTTCCTTCCTTCCTTCCTTCTTTCCTCCCTCCCTTCCTCCCTCCCTTCCTTCCTTCCTTCCTTCTTTCCCCCCTTCCTCCCTCCTTTCCCCCCTCCCTCCTTTCCTTCCTCCCTTCTTTCTTTCTTTCCTTCCTCCCTCCCTCCCTCCTTCCCTCCCTCCCTCCCTTCCTTCCTTCCCCCTTCCTCCCTCCTTTCCTCCCTCCCTCCTTTCCTTCCTTCCTTCCTTCTTTCCTTCCTTCCCCCCTTCCTCCCTCCTTTCCCCCTCCCTCCTTTCCTTCCTCCCTTCCTTCCTTCCTCCCTCCCTCCTTCCCTCCCTCCTTCCCTCTCTCCTTCCCTCCCTCCCTCCCTTCCTTCCTTCCTTCCTTCCTTCCTTCCTTCCTTCCTTCCTTCCTTCCTTCCTTCCTTCCTTCCTTCCCCTCTTCCTCCCTTCTTTCCCCCTCCCTCCTTTCCTCCCTCCTTTCCTTCTCCCCTTCCTCACTCCTTCCCCCCTCCCTCCCTTCCTCCCTCCCTCCTTCTCTCCCTTCCTTCCTTGCAGCTCTCAAACAACAGACATTTATTCTATGTAGCTCTTATGATAAGCAAGTTTGGCCTCACCTGGTCCAGATCAAAGGAAATGTGCTTCTCAGTGGAGTCCTTCCTCCCATGCCAAGATGGGTGCAAAGCTTGCCTTCCACAAGTAACTGCATTTGAGGAGAAGTTCTCACCAGGGACTGGCTCAGTGGAAGAGCATCTGGTTGGCATGCAGAGGTTCAGTCTCCTGCATTTTCACCAAAGAACCTCAAGCCAAGACCTTGGAGAGCTGCTGCCAGCCTGAGCAGACAATACTTGACCTTGATGGACTTGGGTCTGCTTTGCTATAAGTAGGGCTCCCTAGTCCCCAATGGCCTCCGGCAGGGTACTGGGTTTTTTTGATACCGGGTTTTTTTGATACCATAGAGTTTTCACCACCACCACCACCCCCAAATTGCTAGAGCATCCAAGAAAATCACAGAGTTTTCCTGGACGCTCCTAGAGCGGCTGGTGCGTGACGTTGCCAGCGTGATGATGTCACTTCCGAATGACATCATCACACTAGCAATGTTGGGGGAGGATCCCCCCGCTGGCCCAATGTGGGCTAGTGGGTTGGGACCCTCCAGGGCGGGAGAACCCCCACCCTGCCCGGGAACTTAGCAGCCCTAGCTATAAGGAGGATTCATATGTGTATGAGAACACCCCCCCTCCAGTGTTTCAGTATTGTTGAGTCTATGCTTAACTGTGGGCACAATCAGGGCTTCTTCTTTTATTTTTGTAAAAGGAACTCCTTTGCCTATTAGGCCACACAACCCTGATGCAGCCAATCCTCCAAGAGCTGACAGGGCTCTTAGTATGGGGCCTACTGTAAGCTCCAGAAGGATTGGCTACATCAGGGGTGTGTGGCCTAATATGCAAATAAGTTCCTGCTACAAAAAAAAGCCCTGGGCACAATGCAAACAGAACAAATACCCCCTTTCCTAAACACCGATATGCATGGCTTAATCACATATTGATTTTCATTCCACAAGCTACTCCTGTGCGAGACAATTTCCAGCAGCAAATGAGCAGGGACGCACAGCAACACAGTTCTGGCTGGCTTGGCATCAGGGGGGTGCAGCCTATGAGTTCCTGCTGTGAAACAATACTGATGTCAGGGGGCGTGGCCTGATGTGCAAATGAGTTCCTGCTGGGCTTTTTCTACAAAAAAAAGCCCTACTCTGCTCTGGTAAGACCTCACCTGGAGTCTTGTGTTCAGTTTTGGGCACCACATTTTAAGAAGGACATAGACAAGCTGGAACAGGTTCAGAGGAGGGCAATGAAGATGGTGTGGGGTCTGGAGACCAAGTCCTATGAAGAAAGATTGAAGGAGCTGGGGATGTTTAGCCTGAAGAGGAGGCGGCTAAGAGGTGATACGAGCACCATCTTCTTGAAGGGCTGTCATCTAGAGGATGGTGTGGAATTGTTTTCTGTGACCCCAGAAGGTAGGACCAGAACCAGTGGGTTGAAATTAAATCAAAAGAGTTTCCGGCTCAACATTAAAAAGAACTTCCTGACAGTTATTTATTTATTTATTTAGGATTTATATCCCGCCCTTCCCACAAGTGGCTCAGGGCAGCTTCCAACAATTAGTCGAACATAAAAATTGAACAATATTTAAATATGTAAACAGTTAAACAGTTAGAGGGATTCTTCAGTGGAACAGGTTTCCTCAGAAGGTGGTGGGCTCTCCTTCCTTGGAGGTTTTTAAATGGGCTAGATGGCCATATGAAGATCCTGCGAATTTAGGGGGAGGTGTTTGTGAGTTTCCTGCATTGTGCAGGGTTGGATTAGATGACCCCGGAGATCCCTTCCAACTCTGTGATTCTAGGATTCTACGATTTCCAAGATATGCAAATGCGTGGCTTTCATTGTGGGAATGGAGGGGGGGGCGGGGAGAGAGAATCACAGATCTCAGATTCCCTAAGCCTAACCTTACTGTAAACTTGCCAGAGATTGCAATTTCAGGCTTTAGCTAATGGCCCATCTCTTTGCAAGGGGCTTCCACATTCTTCTCCTTTGAAACCGTCTGTGAGGACGCCTTGCTGTTTGGATAGGTTTTCTTTTAATTACAGATGGAGAAGGAAAACCTAACAGAAACATTCTGTGCCTCTTCCAATTTGGGGGGGGGGGGGGGGCATTCCTTTTGCTTTCTCACCACACAACATATAATTACTTGCTACAAAATGCTTTTCCTGGGAAATAACGTAGGAACCAGGCAATCTTTCTTGACTGGCTTACATTTGTCAAACAAGGTATCAGGGAAGGTTAACAGCCCCCGCTCCCCTTTCCCCAAGACTCTGGCAACTGTAACAAATAAGTAAATAACATTTAGGGTTTTCTTTGTGGGGCCGGTGGAGTCAGGATGGCCAGAATACTTTCCAAATTAGAGTTCTCTGGGGGTCTCGAAAGCTCGAGCGAATCCGAAATGTAACCTTAGCTCTCTGTGTGGATAATACTCAGCAATGCGGAGCATCAGGCCAAAGCCCTCTGAGAAGCCCACTATTAAAACAACCTCATCTTTAAACAAGAGAGTGCCTCAATCGTTCTTTTTAATGTCAGGCAAATTACCCAAGAGTTTTCCAGAGCAACAATTCAGGTGGGCAGCCATGTTGGTCCAAAGCAGCAGAACAAAGTTTGAAACCAGTGGCACCTTTCAGACCAATAAAGTTTTATTCAAGGTACGAGCTTCCATGTGCAAGCCACACCTGAAAGCTTATACCTTGAATAAAACTTAGTTGGTCTGAAAGGTGCCACTGGACTCAAACTTTGTTTTCCAGAGTAAAATATTCTGAGCAACGGTCACCAAGGTGAAGAATCAGTCAAGAACATAAGAATGTAAGAGAAGCCATGTTGGATCAGGCCAGTGGCCCATCCAGTCCAACACTCTGTGTCACATAAGAGCATAAGAGAAGCCATGTTCGATCAGGCCAGTGGCCCATCCAGTCCAACACTCTGTGTCACAGAAGAACATAAGAGAAGCCATGTTGGATCAGGCCAGTGGCCCATCCAGTCCAACACTCTGTGTCACATAAGAACATAAGAGAAGCCATGTTGGATCAGGCCAGTGGCCCATCCAGTCCAACACTCTGTGTCACATAAGAACATCAGAGAAGCCATGTTGGATCAGGCCAGTGGCCCATCCAGTCCAACACTCTGTGTCACATAAGAACCTCAGAGAAGCCATGTTGGATCAGGCCAGTGGCCCATCCAGTCCAACACTCTGTGTCACATAAGAACATAAGAGAAGCCATGTTGGATCAGGCCAGTGGCCCAACCAGTCCAACACTCTGTGTCACATAAGAACATAAGAGAAGCCATGTTGGATCAGGCCAATGGCCCCTCCAGTCCAACACTCTGTGTCACATAAGAACATAAGAGAAGCCATGTTGGATCAGGCCAATGGCCCCTCCAGTACAACACTCTGTGTCACATAAGAGAAGCCATGCTGGATCAGGCCAATGGCCCATCCAGTCCAACACTCTGTGTCACATAAGAACATAACAGAAGCCATGTTGGATCAGGCCAGTGGCCCCTCCAGTACAACACTCTGTGTCACATAAGAACATAAGAGAAGCCATGCTGGATCAGGCCAATGGCCCATCCAGTCCGACACTTTGTCACACAGTGACCAAAAAACCCAGGTGCTATCAGGAGGTCCACCAGTGGGGCCAGGACACTAAAAGCCCTCCCACTGTTGCCCCCCAGGCACCAAGAATACAGAGCATCATTGCCCCAGACATAAGAGAAGCCATGTTGGATCAGGACAATGGCCCATCCAGTCCAACACACAGTGGCCAAAAACCCAGGTGCCATCAGGAGGTCCACCAGTGGGGCCAGGACACTAGAAGCCCTCCCACTGTTGCCCCCCAGGCACCAAGAATACAGAGCATCATTGCCCCAGACATAAGAGAAGCCATGTTGGATCAGGACAATGGCCCATCCAGTCCAACACACAGTGGCCAAAAACCCAGGTGCCATCAGGAGGTCCACCAGTGGGGCCAGGACACTAGGAGCCCTCCCACTGTTGCCCCCCAAGCACCAAGAATACAAAGCATCACTGCCCCATACAGAGAGTTCCATCTATACCCTGTTTCTGATAGCCACTGATAGACCTTTGCTCCAGTATTATACACAGACCGATTCCCCACTAGCCTTACGCCACTCTCATGCTCCTCTTCTCTGTGGGGCTTCTGTCGGATTTCACACTATCTGCCCCAGTGCTGCAACTTGCTTTGCCTTTTTTGTGTGGCAAACAGAAACTGGTTTTTAGAGGATTTTTGTTTGCTGCACAAAAGAGGCAGAGCCTGGGGCAGATAGTGTGAAATCTGACAGAAGCCCTGCGGAGAAGAGGAAAGTGAGAGCAGCATAAGGATAGTGGGGAATCGGTCCCAATTTGCAAAAAAAAAAAAATTCAAGAGAGGACAAAATACAGAAGATGCATAAGATCCACACAATTAAGCAATTCACAATGTCACCAGTTCATGAAGTCCACGTGATACACAAAGTTCGTTCCAAATGCAAAAAACTTCATCACAAGGTTTGATCATAAAGTTCAAGTTCAGTCATAAAGTTCGCACAAGATTTCCGGATATTGATCTCGTCAGGGAGTTTTTTCTTATAGAAAAAGCCCAGCAGGAATCTATTTGCATATTAGGCCACACCCCCTGACACCAAGCCAGCCTGAACTATGTTCCTGTGTGTTCCTGCTCAAAAAAAAGCTCTGGATCTCGTTCTGGCACACCTTCTTCAGTGAAACCTTAAGGAATCAGTAGAGAGTGAATAGAAATATATTGTGTAATTCTGCATTTTTTTTATGTCACAGTATGAATTAGTCCCAAATCGAGGCACCATCCCCATTACCCAGAAACATGTCTAAAGCATCAATTTCCATTGTGGTGGAGCCTCGTGGCACCAGGAGGTCTCCTGCTATTACAATTGATCACCAGATGATCACGAGCGCTTCTCCTGAAGAAGGTGGCTGCTTTGGTGGGTGGACACTGTGGCATTATTCCCTGCTGAGTCCCCTCCCCCTCCAAACCCCGCATGCCCCTAGATCCGCCCGCCAAATCTCCACGTATTTCCCAACCCAGAGCTGGCGCTTCAACCCCCTAATCATGGTTGGCCCCTTCTGTATTTTTTTCCAACTCTGCCAAGTCTTTCTTTCTTTTTTTGCGATACAGCAACTGGAACCGCATACAGCGTTCCAAATAAGGCCACACCATTGTTTTATGCAAAGGCAACTTGGGCTGTTTTATTTTCAGTCCCTTTCCTAATAAATCCTGGCATGGCGTTTGCCCTTTTCGCCGCTGCCGCTTGCTGGGTTGACATTTTCATCAGGCTTTCCACTAAATCCACACGAAATCTTTCCGTTTCAGTCTCAGCCAATCTGGATCCATCTGCGTATATTTAAAATTTTTACTCCAGGATGCAGTTATGCACAGAGGCGTCACTAGGGTGGGTTGCACCCTGGGGTGTAACTGATTCAAGTCACCCCCCCCCCAATTGGGCATCACCCCTTTTGGAGGGCTGCATCACCCCCTCCGCACACAACCCCGCCCACTTCACATGGCCCCTCCCTCATCCATAATCCAAGATACCAGTTTTGCAGCATTTAAGTTTCCCCCACTCACCCACACGCTTTTAGCTGAGCCGGCGGCAGCGCGGCCCCAGTTTCAGAATCCCGGCCAGCCCACACACAGCAGCAGCGTTCTAGTCCCAGGGCCAGCCCCTTCCTGTTGGGGGGGACCATGGGTCAGTGCCTGGGGCCAATGAGAATGCTCTGGGGGAGGGCCGATGGCCCCCTTGGCCCCACCCTAGTGACGCCGCTGGTTATGCATGTTAAACTTGTTTGCCATGTTGTTGCCCACTCACCTAACTGACGGAGAGGCTTCCGCAGCTCTTCTGTAATCCACCTTAGTTTTTACCAGGGCTTTGTTTGGAGCAGGATCTCCTCTACATATTAGGCCAAACACCCCTGATGTAGCCAATCCTCCTGGAGCTGACAATAGGTCCTGTAAGAAGAGCCCGGTAAGCTCTTAGAGGATTGGCTACATCAAGGGTGTGTGGCCTAATATGCAAAAGAGTTCCTGATACCAACCCCCCCCCCCCTGGTTTTTACCATCTTGAATAATCTGGCATTGTCTGCAGACTTGGCTATTACGCTACTCATCCTTAATTCCAAATCATTTATGAACAACATAAAGAGCAGTGGCCCTAGAACTCATCCTTCTGTAGGGTTGCCACGTCCAACCCCAGAAATATCTGGAGACTTTGGGGGTGGAGCCAGGAGACTTTGGGGGTGGAGCCAGGAGACACTGGGGTGGAGCTAGGGGGAGGGGGGAAGCTAGGGGGAGGCCTGAGCCCATCTCGGAGGAGCAGCCATGGCGAGCGGAGAAGAGGTGGCAGCGGCGCAGCGGCCTCGCCCACTCCGCCTCTGGGGTGGAAGTGGAGGGGGGGTGGAGGCGGGCCGGGGGCGTGGCGAGCCACAAGTCCGGGTCCTGTAGGGTTGCCAGCTCCAATTCAAGAAATATCTGGGAACTTTGGGGGTGGAACCAGGAGACTTTGGGAGTGGAGCCAGGAGCAAGCTTGTGACAAGCACGATTGAACTCCAAAGGGAGTTCTGGCCATCACATTTAAAGGGACCACACTCCTTTTAAACGCCTTCCCTTCATTTTGAAATAATAAGGGATAGGGACACCTTCTTCTGAGGCTCATAGAATTGGACCCCCTGATCCAATCTTTTTGACACGTGGAGGGTGTTTTGAGGAGAGGCACCGGGTACCATTTCACAAATTTGGTGCCTCTGCCTCAAAAAACAGGGGGTCCCAGAGCCCCAGATACACATGAATTCTGCATTATACCCTATGGGAATTGGTCTCCATAGGAAATAATGGCGTGTCCAGCAAAGATTTCCCTCCCCCCCCCCACTTTCTGATGATCCTGAAGCGGGGGGGGGAGGGCCACCAAACCAGGGGATCCCCTGCCCCCAACTGGGGATTCGAAACTAGCAAAACGCTGCGTAAAATGCATTTCAAATAATCATGCTGTAGCCAATCAAACTATACTTCCACACTTGCAATTGTGACTAATGAGTATGAGAGCGGTTGCCTTAGCATGAGTTCCTAGTTAATCATTGCAGCCAGTGGAAGTGGCAAATGAAACATGAGAATAGCCGGAATCATTGCAAGCCAGTGGAAGTGGCAAATGAAACATGAGAATAGCCGGAATCGTGTCGCCGCACTGGTTGGATAGAAGACTGCTGCCTAAAGGAAAGCAACAAGTGTTCTTACGGTGCTACCTGCATCTGGAAATTGAGAATACAGCAGGAGTTGGGACCTTTTTTGATTTCAGGCATCCAGGATTTGATCACTTTGAGTGGATTTTTGAATTTTAGACTATGATTTTGACTGAAATGTTATGAATTATAAGCCAATGAAGTATAGCTTGAATGGCTACAGCATGATTATTTGAAATGCATTTTACACAGCGTTTTGCTAGTTTCTAATTGTCAAGCATGGTATTTCTGAGTATTAATTTAGTATGCATTTTGTGTTCATACTTCCCCCTTCCTCCTTTCTATTACCCCTCTTTTCTGAATAAAGATCTCTCTTCAAAGTTCCCCCACCTGTGGACTCTCAAGGATGCAGGATATGCAAGTAATCTCCCTATTGTAAAGCAGAAGTACCTCTCCCCCGAGTTCCCATACATATCAGCAAGTCAGGAACGTGT
This sequence comes from Heteronotia binoei, assembly GCF_032191835.1. NCBI lineage: Eukaryota > Metazoa > Chordata > Lepidosauria > Squamata > Gekkonidae > Heteronotia > Heteronotia binoei. Next base: position 7,554,160 of record NC_083228.1, read on the forward strand.
GGGAACTGAGGGGTGTTATAGTATCCAAATGGGTAGTTCATAGTATGCTTTGAACCTTCTATGCAATTCACATCTGTATGCTATGTTTTGAAGTTATCTGAACTTTGTCTTTGAAGTAGCCTTTAAGATGCCATGCCATGTAACGTCTTGTATCACTTCCAAGGTATCGTTCCTTGGGCAAGTATTGGATTATCAATAAAACGAGTCTTTGATTTAAACAATAGCTCGATTATTCGAAATACCGATGCTTGACACTAATGTTGTGTTGTGGCTTTCACTAATGTTGTGTTGTGGCTTTCCGTTGTGTTTTAATTCCGAACTGGGGATTGGTAACCCTATCCTTCTGGGACTCTGCCGCTTCCTTCCCTCCTAGGCCAGAACTGTCCATTTATTCTGACGCTCTGCTTCCTTTCATTAGCTCACCTTTTAATCCTGTCCCCTCATCCCATGACTGCAAGCCGTGCTCAGGAGCCTTTGGTGAGATACTTTGTCAAAAGCCATTTGGAAGTCAAAATATATCATGTCCACTGGATGGCAGCTTCATATGTTCATATGTTTGTTGACCTGCTCAAAGAACTCCCAAGTGGTCTATGTTTCTTTGCAGAAGCCATGCGGGTTTTCCTTCAACAAGGCTTTGTTTCTTGATGTACTTGATAATTCTGTCTTTGAAAAAGTGCTGACTAGTTTACCAGGGAACGGATGTTATGCTAAGTGTCCTGTAATTTCCTGGATCCCCCCTGGACCCCTTGTTAAGAACTGGGTGACATTGGCTGCATCCAGACAGGCAGTTTAAGCTGACACAGGGATGGCTCGCAGAAAGATAAAAAATCAAGTCCGAACGCACACCTCTCCCACCCATCCAGCTCCCATACTCAGCCTGTCCACTGGCATTAATGAGGCAGCTCAAAGAGCTACAAGAACTCATGGGTGCAATACAAGAACTCGTGGGCATTCAATGAAATTGCTGAGCAGTCAGGTTAAAACAGATAAAAGGAAGTCCTTCTTCACCCAAAGGGTGATTAACATGTGGAATTCACTGCCACAGGAGGTGGTGGTGGCTACAAGCATAGCCAGCTTCTAGAGGGGATTGGATAAAAATATGGAGCAGAGGTCCATCAGTGGCTATTAACCGCAGTGTGTGTGTGTGTGTATTGGCCACTGTGTGATACAGAGTGTTGGATTGGAGGGGCCATTGGCGTCATCCAACAGGGCTTCTCTTATGTTCTTATGTGTGACACAGAGTGTTGGACTGGATGGGCCATTGGCCTGATCCAACATGGCTTCTCTTATGTTCTTATGTGACACAGAGTGTTGGACTGGAGGGGCCATTGGCCTGATCCAACAGGGCTTCTCTTATGTTCTTATGTGGCACAGAGTGTTGGACTAGATGGGCTATTGGCCTGATCCAACATTGCTTCTCTTATGTGACACATAGTGTTGGACTGGATGGGCCATTGGCCTGATCCAACAGGGCTTCTCTTATGTTCTTATGTGACACAGAGTGTTGGACTGGAGGGGCCATTGGCCTGATCCAACAGGGCTTCTCTTATGTGACACAGAGTGTTGGACTGGATGGGCCACTGGCCTGATCCAACAGGGCTTCTCCTATGTTCTTATGTGACACAGAGTGTTGGACTGGAGGGGCCATTGGCCTGATCCAACATGGCTTCTCTTATGTTCTTATGTTCACTTCCCAAATTTGTCTGCCACATGCCATCCATCTCTCCAGGTGCCTGAATGTGGGATTGCACGAGCAAGGTGGATTGGTGGTGTGAACCTTCCAATCTGCTTTCAGCACTTACAGGTATTCTTTAAAAGAAAAAAAAAACCTGCCCAGAGCACATGAGTGGATGTGCGCATGACCATAAGATCACTGAAATGTATGGGAAGAAAGAAACCCAAACTGCGCCAAGAGGACAGTGTGCAACAGCCATCCACGTCTGGCATGTGGGAGTAGGCAGGGTAGGCTGCTGTCTAGAGTGCCCCCCTGCCTTGGGGTCACTGCCAGGCGCCCCCCCTACTCCCCTTTGCCCCTGCAGAGTGCTCCTCTGAGCCTGCCTTGAAGGCAAGATTGGAAGAGCGCTACACAGTGCAATACGCTCTTTGGAGGCTTCCTTGGAAGTCTCCAAAGAGTGCACTGTTCTAGCGGTGCCCAACCACTTTCCATTGCAGCAGTGCAATGGAAAGGCACCACTTGGCCGCTTCCAACCTGAAAACAGCTGGGCACCTCTAAAACAGTGTGCTCTTTGGAGACTTCCAAGGAAGACGCCGAAGAGCGTACTGCAGGGGAAAGTGGCAGCGCAGCAGCACTCTTGTGCACCACCCATCCCCCACTCACCCACCCTGTGTGATGATGTCACTTTCAGTTATGTCATCATGCTGTGTGCATGCTTTGCGCATGTGCGATGAGTTTCCTCAAGGGAGCTTGTGGGGGGGGGGGGTTGCACAGTGCAGGGTCTGCCTTGAGCGGTAGAACCCTGAGCGCCGGGGTTGCAGCCATCTGACTGCGGCAAAGCGCCTCCCATGTGGAAAATGGGCAACTTGTCTTGCGTGGAAATGTCTGATCGGGACTCAGCCAATCATTTTGACCCAGCCCAACTTGAGGTTTCGGGCTCCGTTGTGCATCCCAGAGGTATTTGTCTCTCTTAAGGCTCTGCCTCTCCTTCAGCACCATTCAATATCTGAAATAAGCACATGTGCTTAAATTTCGAGTTTCTCCGTTAAACGTTTGGATGAAGAAAGCCTCCCTTTTTCCTGCCAGCTAGCATGTGGCCATCACTTCCAGCTGCTTTAACTTTGGGGCCATTAGCAACCAAAACTTTGTAGAATCCTGCCCAGCTCCAGCCTGTTCTAACTTCTGCCAAAAAAAAGTTTCCGATGCCATATTGTAGCATCCAAGGGCCCGGCAATATAAGACATTTTGCCAATGTCTTATAATCTATCTAATAAGGTTTTCATGCCGCCCTCCTTCCAAGGAGCTGGGAGAGGCATGCATGGTGTCCCTTCCCTTTTCTCACAAGAACTAGGCTTCCCAATCCCCAGGTCCCAGAGGGGGATCCCCTGGTTTTACAGGCTTCCCCCCTCCCCCAGCCAGCTGGCCAGCGGGGGAAGCCCCGCCCCCAGAGCCATCATGCACCTCCATGAACGATTCCCATAGGGAATGATGGGGAATTGATCTGTGGGTATCGGGGGCTCTGGGAGGGGCTGTTTTTTTGAGATAGAGGCACCAAATGTTCAGTATAGCATCTAGTGCCTCTCCCCCAAATACCTCCCAAGTTTCAAAAAGATTGGACCAGGGGGTCCAATTCCATGAGCCCCAAAAGAAGGTGCCCCTATCCTTCATTATTTCCTATGGAAGGAAGGCATTGAAAAGGTGCTCAGTCCCTTGAAATGCGATGGCCAGAACTCCCTTGGAGTTCAATCATGCTTGTCACAACCTTGCTCCTGGCTCCGCCTCCAATGTCTCCTGGCTCCACCCCCAAAGTCCCCAGATATTTCTTGAATTGGACTTGGCAAACCTAACAAGAACCCAGTGGAGACGGTTATGCTGAGAGGGCACGACTGGCCCAAGCTCACCCAGCAAGCTTCACGGTTCCCCCAGATCCAGGATTGACAGGTACTCTGGCAACCAGTGTGGGTGTGCCTAGGGCTTACCAGCAGGAGAACTAGGCCTAGGGCTAGGGTTGCCAATCCCCAGTTGGGGGCAGAGGATCCCCCAGTTTGGAGGCCCTTCTCCCACTTCAGGATTATCGAAAGCAGGAGGGGGGGGAGGGAAATATCTGCTGGCCACTCCATTATATCCTATGAAGAGCAATTCCCGTAGGGCATAATGGAGAATTGATCTGTGGGTATCTGGGGTTCTGGAGGGGGCTTTTTTCTGAGGCAGAGGCACCAAATTTTCAGCCTAGCATCCAGTGCCTCTCTTCAAAACACCCCTTAAGTTTCAAGAAGATTAGACCAGGGGTCCAATTCTATGAACCCCAAAAGAAGGTACCTTTAGCCATTATTTCCAAATGGTGGGAAGGCATTTAAAAGGCATGCAGTCCCTTTAAAATGTGATGGCGAGAACTCCCTTCAGAGTTCAGGTGTGCTTGTCACACTCTTACTCCTGGTTCTACTCCCAAAGTCTCCTGGCTCCACCCCCCAAAATCCCAGATATTTCTCGAGTCAGACTTGGCAACCCTACCTAGGCCTGAGATGTGGGGGGCACTCTGGTATCTGGGCAAAAACTATGGTAGAAGTCATTTTTTTACCATAAAGTTTTTGCCCAAATACCAGTGCCCCACTGTCACTAGCAATGTGATGACCAGGGCTTTTTTTCTGGGAGGACATGGCAGAACAGAGTTCCGGAGCCTCTTCATGGAAACAACATTCTCAAAAATGTTTACAGGTTAGGGTTGCCAAGTCCAATTCAAGTAATATCTGGGAATTTTGGGGGTGGAGCCAGGAGACTTTGGGGGTGGAGCCAGGAGACATTAGGGGTGGAGCCAAGATCAAGACTGTGACAAGCATAATTGAAGTCCAAAGGGAGTTCTGGCCTTCACATTTAAAGGGATGGCACACCTTTTCAATGCCTTCCTTCCATAGGAAATAATGGATAGGGGCACCTTCTTTTGGTGCTCATAGAATTGGACCCCCTGGTCCAATCTTTTTGAAACTTGGTGGGTATTTTGGGGAGAGGCACTAGATGCTATACTGAAAATTTGGTACCTCTACCCAAAAAAACAGCCCCCCCCCCCGAGCCTCAGATATCCGTGGATCAATTCTCCATGATTTTCTATGGGAATAAATCTCCATAGGGAATAATAGAGTTCCCAGCAGACATTTCCCTCCCCTCCCCCCGCTTTCTGACGACCCTGAAGCGGGGGGAGGTCCTCCAAACTGGGGGATCCCCTGCCCCCACCTGGGGATTGGCAACCCTATTACAGGTTCATGAGGGGCACCCATGTGTTTCTCCTTCATTTCCCTGACGCCTCTTTTTTCCAGAAAAAAAACCCCTGGTGATGACATCACTTCTGGGGTGCACCAGAAGGTCATTCCTGCATTGCCAGCCACCCAGACCAGGGCGAAGTTTTCCTGCCAATAAGTCCTTTGATAGCCGGCTGATTGACACCAGGGGAGGGCTCCAGGAATGGGGATCCCCCACCCGCAACTGAGGCCTGACAACCTGACCCTGGTCTCCCATTGTCTAGCCCAGGGGTATCAAACATGCAGCCCAGGGGCCTAATCAGACCCCCCAGAGGGCTCCTATCAGGCCCACGAGCAACTCACTGTCGTCTGCTTCCTTCTCCCTCTCTTCTGCATCACAGCTTGCTTTGCCAGGCTTGCTCAATCGCACAGGAGCTACAGAGTGAAACCTCTATTTTCTTCATTGGCTAAGGCTCCTCTCTTGGGGAGGATGGAGGGGAGGAGAGCTTGCTTTGCCAGGCTCTCTCAATAGCACAAAAGAGCTACTAAACCAAGCCTCTCTTCCATCTATTGGCTAAGCCTCCTCCCCCTCCTTGTCCCCTGGGGAGGGAGGGAAAGAACAAGAGCTTCCTTTGCCCAGTTCTGTCGATTGCAGGGGAAAATAAAAAACACCTTTAAGGCCAACAAAGTTTGATTCAAGGTATGGACTTTTTGTCTTGCTACAGAGAGAGAGGGTTGGGGAGGGAGGAGAGAGAGACTGTTTTGTTGGCTTATTATGACAGGGCTTTCTTGCTTCTACTGTATTCATGCCTTCATGATCCAGTCTTTCTCAATAGGAAAGTAATGTGAACAATTTTGATGAGGAATAACAACAAGCCCATGAGGTGGATTAGGCTTAGTGTGTGTGTTTGTCTGTGTCCTTTATAAAGTTTATATCTTCCCTACCTGGCATTACATTTTAGGACACACATGGCCCAGTCCAACAAGGTCACATTTATGTCAGACCCAGCCCTCATAACAAATGAGTTTGACACCCCTTGTCCAGCCCAAGTCAGTACCCATTACTCCACACAACAAAAAGTGTTCCTTTGGAAGAATTTGCCTCCCTTTTTCCTGCCATCTTGCTAATATTCCCACTCTTTTCCTCCGCTTGTATATATATTGATTATGATTAGCAAGGCTGGTTGGAAGGTTTGACTTCAGTAACTGCGCTGTTTGTGGAAAAGATCCCGTTACCCGTGAAAATAGTTCCAGTCTGCTGAATATGTGTTATTTTCTCAATTTTGCAGATGAGGAAATGGAAATATTCTTAGCAGGGTGAGATACCGAGGCCACCCAGCAAGCATGGCAAAGCCTCAGATGAAATCTCTCTGGCTCCCAGACAATCCTGCTCCCCAGCTTCCCCTTCGGAGAACAAGGCCTTCCTTTCCTACAAACCACCCTCGAGCAGGCTGGCATCGGCAGAGTCAGTGGAGGCAACTCTGAGAAGCCTCAGGAATGCTCCTGGTGTGACATTCAAGGCAGCCCGGGGCCACTCGGCTGGCTGGAAAGAACACGCTTCCAATCCAAACAAGATAGAGAAACTAATTGAGGAAATCTGAAGTGTAATTTGGGGGCACATGTGTCAGTCCCTGCCTTTTCATCACTGCATTCTCATGGCTGAGGGAACCTTTATTTAGCTGCCTATCTGAAAGTTAAAAAAGAATTGAGATGTTGTCCTGACCCACACATGAACACGCATGAAGATGCCTTGTACTGAATCAGACCGTTATGAACATATGAAGCTGCCTTCTACTGAATCAGACCCTTGGTCCATTAAATTCAGTATTGTCTACTCAGACTGGCAGCAGCTCTCCAGGGTCTCAAGCGGAGGTTTTTCACGCCTACTTGCCTGGAACCTTCTTAGTTGGAGATACCGGGGATTGAACCTGGGACCTTCTGCTTACTGAGGAGATGCTCTACCACTGAGCCACCATCCCTCCCAATGGAGGACAACCATTTGGCCAGTAGTCAAGCCAGTCATATATGGACATATGAAGCTGCCTTCTACTGAATCAGACCCTTGGTCCATCAAAGTCAGTCTTGTCTACTCAGACTGGCAGAGGCTCTCCAGGGTCTCAAGCGGAGGTTTTTCACACCTACTTGCCTGGACCCTTCTTAGTTGGAGATTCCGGGGATTGAACCTGGGACCTTCTGTTTACTGAGGAGATGCTCTACCACTGAGCCACCATCCCTCCCAATGGAGGTCAACCATTTGGCCAGTAGTCAAGCCAGTCATATATGGACATATGAAGCTGCCTTATACTGAATTAGACCCTCGGTCCAGCAAAGTCAGTCTTGGAGATACCGGGGATTGAACCTGGGGCCTTCTGCTTACCCAGCAGATGCTCTCCCACTGAGCCACCGTCCCTCCCACCATTGGTCCATCAAGTTCAGTCTCGCCTAATCTGACTGTCAGTGGCTCTCCAGGGTAGGGTTGCCGGGTCCTCCCTGGGGGTAGGCAGGGCCAGGCCGAGACTGTTGGAACCCTAGGCAAGGCTAACTTCTGGCACACACTCCCAGACTGATAATATCACCGAGTCACATGGGAGGGCACCCAAGTTGGCGTTCCCAGAAGGCCAGCGCCCTAGGCAATCACCTAGCTTGCAGGGCCAGCCCTGGGGGAAGGTTGCCATCTCCAGGATGGGGAACTCCTGAGGGTGATGTCTGAGGAAGACAGGGACCTCAGTTGGGAAAAATGCCCAAGAGTCCACCTTTCAAAGCATTCATTTCTGCAGGGGAAATGATCTCTGTAGTCAGGAGATGAGATGTAATCCCAGTTTTCCAGCCTGTCAAGGTCATCCTGTATCCTGTTTCTGTCTTCTTCTGTGTTTGCAACCCCTCCCATGTAGGTCAGTATTGACCTGAATTAAGGTCAGTATTGTCTATTCAGACTGATAGTAGCTCTCCAGTTTCTAAGGAAGAGGTCCTTCACATCACCTACTGCCTGGTCACTTTTAACTGGAGATGCCAGGGACTGAAACTGGAATCTTCTTCATCCCAAGTATTGCTCTTCCACTGAGCCACAGCCCAACCTACGATCCTCCAGTTCCTATCCCAAGACTTCCCTGCCTGATCATTATGGATACTCAGACGCTCCTTGGTTCTGCTCACAGTCTATTCACCCATTGTTTTTGCTGTGTTATGCATTTGCTGTGTTGTGTATTGCATCTCACTGGGTTATGTATTGCATCTATTATTGCCTGAGCTCGAAACAGGCACTTCTTGCAAACCAGGATCCTGAAGCCTGGAAGAACTGGCCAATCAGGATGCTATGCATGTAACAACTTGTAACAAAAAGATGCAAATGTTGCCTGCTGGGGCGGGGCGGGGGGGTTAACCATGGCCAGATTGTATACAGTTGCAGCTTTGCATGGGTTCCTTGGGCACTGTTTCCTCTTGCAATGAAGTGTCCTTGTTTGATTCAGAGCTGGCTGACCTCACTGTACAATACCCATCATGAACAAGGAGCTCATTTTTCATCCATCACTTTGGCTTTTTGAATATCATGTGCCTTTCAGAAGAAGTGAGCGGTGGGTGACTCACAGAAATAAATGCTGTTAGACCTTAACGCGCCACTAGTTACTTGAGAGGTAGGTGAGCCATCCTCCACTTTATACAGAACAGGCTGGGCATTTACAAGGTATCTACAGGTCTTACCAGCTGCATTAGTCCAATCTTTGTTATACTTAACACTCAGTTACTTACGCATCTTGACTCCAGCCCTTCTGAGCAACTTACCCCACCCCATCCTCTCTCTACCTGTCAGGGTCGGCCCTAGGGCCCGCAGCACCCCAGGCAGACTTGCCGTGTGCCCCACCGCCACTGCCACCCCCCTCCATTCTCCCTGCTGCCCCTTCACAGCCCTATCTCTAGGGGAAGAAGGCAGGGAGAAGTGGTTCAGGGGGGCAGGGAAATGCAACAGCAAAGGGAAAGGCTAGTCATTCGGCGAGGGCAGGGGAGGAGGCGGGGAAAAGCAGTGACAAAGGAGAAGACTAGCAATTCGGGGAGGGCAAGGATTTTTTTAAAGCAAAAAGATGGGGGCACCTAATTTGGTACCCCTCCAGGGCCAGTGCCTTAGGCAAATGCCTAGTTTGCCTAGCGGAAGAGCCGGCCTTGCTACCTGTACATAACGCTTGAGAACGTCTGTTTCAATGTTACCTGAAGAAGTGTGCACGCACACGAAAGCTTAGAATAAGACTTGGTTGGTCTTAAAGGTGCCTCTGGACTCAAATTTAGTTTTCATATCTGTTTGTTTTATTTGTATGCTCAGGTTCAAAGTAAGAGATGACTGAGGTGGTTTGCCATTGCCTGACTCAGTGTAGCCACCCTGGACTTCCGTGGTGCTCTCCCATCCCGATACTCTTAAGATCACTACAACTGTCAGGGAGTCTGCTGGTTGCCTTTTATCATAGTTCCATTGAGAGCATTTTATCTTATTGCCTCTGCGTGTGGTTTGGGAGCTGCACGGAAGCAGAGAGAAGGGTGCTCCAAAGAGTGACGAGAAGAGCACAAAAGATTTGTGGATGTTCTCTCCCCTCATTGGTGGATCTGTATAATATGGGATGTAAAAGGAAGATACAAATGATCCTAAGGGACCCTTCACATCTGGGCCATTTGCTATTTGAGATATTACCGTCAGGTAGATGATATAGAGTGTTGAAGGCTAGGACAAACAGATTTAAGGACAGTTTCTATCCAAGTGCTGTGGTTAGGTTAAATGCAGGGTTATGAATGATTATTTGTTTTAGATGTATTTAAATTGTTTAAATGGTTTTAATGGTTTTATGAATGATTATGTTTTAGATGTATTTAAATGGTTTAAATGGTTTAAATGGTTTAAATGGTTTTAGATGTATTTAAATAGTTTATGAATATGTGTGTTTGATGTGTTGGTATGTTTGTGGAAGAGCACCTCATTTCGTTGCTCTCTTTTTGTTGAGAACAATGACAATAAATTTATCTATCTGTCTGTCTGTCTGTCTGTCTGTCTGTCTGTCTGTCTGTCTGTCTGTCTGTCTGTCTGTCTATCTATCTATCTATCTATCTATCTATCTATCTATCTATCTATCTATCTATCTATCTATCTAACCAGGACCGACATTCCTTAGCTTCTGAGATCTGATGAAATCAGGATTGTGCTATTCAGCCTGTTAATGTCTTCTGGGAGAAAGGCTTAGATATTGTCCTTGCAAAAAAATAGAAAAATCCCTCCTCTTCACAATCTCATAGACAAATCTTTAAAATTCCCCTTTTTTCCTTACAACCCCCAAATGGACATATGGACATATGAAGCTGCCTTCTACTGAATCAGACCCTCGGACCATCAAAGTCAGTATTGTCCACTCAGACCAGCAGCGGCTCTCCGGGGACTCAAGCTGAGGTTTTTCACAACTATTTGCCTGGACACTTTTTAGTTGGAGATGCCAGGGATTGAACCTGGGACCTTCTGCTTACCAAGCAGATGCTCTACCACCGAGCCACCATCCCTCCCCTTATTATCAGACCCTTGGTCCATCAAAGTCAGTATTGTCTTCTCAGACTGGCAGCGGCTCTCCAGGGTCTCAAGTCTCCAGGTTTTTCACACCTATTTGCCTGGACCCTTTTTTGGAGATGCCGGGGATTGAACCTGGGACCTTCTGCTTCCCAAGCAGATGCTCTACCACTGAGCCACCGTCCCTTATAAATGATTATGAGTATCAAGCCAAATACGCAAACATATAAATACACCTCTTGATAAAGTTCATGATGATCCACATTTAAAGAGCGGAAGCCATTTCTGCCACAATTTTAGTCAAAGCTCTGTACTTTGAATTGTTATGTGGGAATATTTTTTTTTGTTATTTATTTGAAAATCGTAATCGACTCCTTAGTATGTTCAAGGCAGCTAACAGCCAATTCATTAAAAACAAAAGAATTTTAAAAACACACACACACACACACGGATGAAAAATGAGGCAAAATGCAGCTATTACTTCTCCCTGGCTAGAGGTTGCTAAACAACCTTGCAGCTTGGGAGCAAACGTCCTCTGAAAAAGAGTGGCTTTTCAGAAAGGCAAAAAAGAGAACTCTCACATCCAGGACTCTCACAGTTCCTCTGGAAGCCTCTTCTAAAGAACAGGTGTTACAGCCAGGCTCTCTGGCAATGCAGCAGCAGCGGCAGATGGGGAATAAGGGTTGCGAGAAAGCAGCATAATCATGCGAGAGAGCATTGTCACTGTGCAAATCGGGCACATCTGAATCCACTCAGACTCCAGCCAGTATGATCAGGGGCAACTGGACAGCAGAACATGGCCTGAACTGGTGAATGACTGAGGATGGTGATTGCGGACTGAGGAGGCAGGCAAGTTGCTTGGGGAGGCAGCCTACCAGGCCTCAGATTCAGCAGGAGCTCACAGCGGCACAGCTCCTGAACCTTTCTGGCAGCTCCTCCTCTTCCTCCCCACCAAACTGTGTGATGCGGTGGCTAAAAAGGCAAATGGGCTGTATCAACAGAAGTCTAGTGTCCAGATCGCGTGATGTGATGGTATCTGGTAAGACCTCACCTGGAGTCTTGTGTTCAGTTTTGGGCACCACATTTTAAGAAGGATATAGACGAGCTGGAACAGCTCCAGAGGAGGGCAACAGAGATGGTGAGGGGTCTGGAGACCAAGTCCTATGAGGAAAGGTTGAAGGAGCTGGGAATGCTTAGCCTGGAGAGGAGGCAGCTGAGAGGTGTTATCCTCACCATCTTCAAGTCCTTGAAGGGCTATCATATATAGGATGGTGTAGAATTGTTTTCTCTGGCCACTGAAGGTAGGACCAGAACCAGTGGGTTGAAATTAAATCAAAAGAGTTTCCGGCTCAACATTAGGAAGAACTTCCTGACCGTTCAAGAGGTTCCTCAGTGGAACAGGTTTCCTTGGGAGGTGGTAGGCTCTCCTTCCTTGGAGGTTTTTAAACCGAGGCTAGATGACCATCTGACAGCAATGAAGATCCTGTGAATTTAGGGGGAGGTGTTTGTGAGTTTCCTGCATTGTGCAGGGGGTTGGACTAGATGACCCTGGAGGTCCCTTCCAACTCTATGGTTCTATGATTCTATGAACCTTGTTCATAAAACAGTAGGTGCAGCTGCATAACAATCCCTGAATTAGGAGAGTGGGCAGCCAGCCAGCCACCAGGGGCTTTGCCACGCCCCCAGCAGCCCTCATTAACCCCTGGAGAAACCTGCACCAACCCATCTCCACTTCTTACATGATTTGGGGTGGTGGGTGGCTTCCTGGCCTTTTGACTGGAGGGCGGTGGCCCAAGAGAGCCCCAGGCAATTGAGGCCTGCTTGGGCTGGTTTGGTCTCTAGCCAGCCCAAGCAGGCCTCACTTTCTCGGGGCTCTCCTTTCTTGAATCTTTGGCTGGGGGGCAGTGGCATATGCTAATGAGTTATGCTAATGAGCTCCACCACCTATTTTTCTGCAAAATAACCCCTGCAGTCTACCATACCTCGGTTCAATCCTTGCCTATCATGCCTTATTGGAAGTCACACTGGTTTGGATGGCCCAAATTAGCCTGATGTCACCAGATCTTGGAAGCTAAGCAGGGTTTGGTCTTGGTTAGTACTTGGATGGGAGACCAACATGGAAGTCCAGGATTGTTATGCATGATGGTTGCGGGTCTGGAGTTGTCTGATGTTCAGTCTGATGTTTGTTTCTAAAGTGTTAAGCACTCCCAAAAACTGCAACCAAGAATTTTTAAATGGTTTCACAGCTTCTCCTATATTCTAGTAGAGCTTACAGTTCTTCAGAAGTGGAAAAGAGCCAGAGTCCAGTAGCACCGTAAACTTAAGTCTATAAGAGAAGCCATGTTGGATCAGGCCAGTGGCCCATCCAGTCCAACACTCTGTGTCACATAAGAACATAAGAGAAGCCCTGTTGCATCAGGCCAAAGGCCCATCCGGTCCAACACTCTGTGTCACATAAGAACATCAGAGAATCCATGTTGGATCAGGCCAATGGCCCATCCAGTCCAACACTCTGTGTCACATAAGAACATAAGAGAAGCCATGTTGGATCAGGCCAATGTCCCATCCAGTCCAACACTCTGTGTCACATAAAAACATAAGAGAGGCCCTGTTGGATCAGGCCAGTGCCCCATCCAGTCCAACACTCTGTGTCACATAAAAACATAAGAGAGGCCCTGTTGGATCAGGCCAGTGCCCCATCCAGTCCAACACTCTGTGTCACATAAGAACATAAGAGAAGCCCTGTTACATCAGGCCAAAGGCCCATCCGGTCCAACACTCTGTGTCACATAAGAACATAAGAGAAGCCATGTTGGATCAGGCCAATGGCCCATCCAGTCCAACACTCTGTGTCACATAAGAACATAAGAGAAGCCCTGTTGCATCAGGCCAAAGGCCCATCCGGTCCAACACTCTGTGTCACATAAGAACATAAGAGAAGCCCTGTTGCATCAGGCCAAAGGCCCATCCGGTCCAACACTCTGTGTCACATAAGAACATCAGAGAATCCATGTTGGATCAGGCCAATGGCCCATCCAGTCCAACACTCTGTGTCACATAAGAACATAAGAGAAGCCATGTTGGATCAGGCCAATGTCCCATCCAGTCCAACACTCTGTGTCACATAAAAACATAAGAGAGGCCCTGTTGGATCAGGCCAGTGCCCCATCCAGTCCAACACTCTGTGTCACATAAGAACATAAGAGAAGCCATGTTGCATCAGGCCAAAGGCCCATCCGGTCCAACACTCTGTGTCACATAAGAACATCAGAGAATCCATGTTGGATCAGGCCAATGGCCCATCCAGTCCAACACTCTGTGTCACATAAGAACATAAGAGAAGCCATGTTGGATCAGGCCAATGTCCCATCCAGTCCAACACTCTGTGTCACATAAAAACATAAGAGAGGCCCTGTTGGATCAGGCCAATGGCCCATCCAGTCCAACACTCTGTGTCACATAAGCAGTGGCGTAGGGAGGGGGGGCGGAGGGGCGGGTCGCCCCAGGTCTGGGGGGTCTGGGGGTCCCCTTGGCAATGCCAAGGGGCCCCTCAGAAGCCGGCTGCACTCGCCGCCTTCCCCGCCTGCGCACGGGGCCCGGCGGCGGTGGCGGAGGCCGGAGGCCGGAGAAGCGGCGGAGAGGCCGTCGCTGGTCGCTGGAGGGCCTCCAGCGACCAGTGCCGGCCTCTCCGACGCTTCCCTGGCTCCGCGACCGCCGCAGGGCCCCGCGCGCGGGCCTCCAGTGCAGGCGGAGGCCAGGGAGGGCGTCGGAGAAGCCGGTGCTGGTCGCTGGAGGCCCTCTATCGGCATCGCCACCTCGCCGCCGGACTCGCCGCCTCGCCGCCGGACTCGCCAGCCTTGCCACCGCCGGACTCTCCGCCACCCTGGAAGCAGGTAAGGAGGGCAGGAAGGGAGGGAGGGGGCCGAAAGCGGGGGGGGGGGCGGCTGGCGGGAGGGGGCGGCCATCCTTCCTTCTTTCCCTCCTTCCTTCCTTTCTTCCTTCCCTCCTCCCTTCCTTCCTCCCTCCTTCCTCCCTCCCTCCTTTCTTCCTTCCTTCCCTCCCTCCCTCCTCCCTTACTTCCCTCCCTCCCTCCTTCCTTTCTTCCTTCCCTCCTTCCCTCCTTCCCTCCCTCCCTCCCTCCTCCCTTCCTTCCCTCCTTCCCTCCCTCCCTCCCTCCTCCCTTCCTTCCCTCCCTCCTTCCTCCCTCCCCCTTCCTTCCTTCCTTCCTCCCTCCTTCCTTTCTTCCTTCCTTCCCTCCTTCCCTCCCTCCCTCCTTCCTTCCTCCCTCCCTCCTTCCTTCCCTCCCTCCTCCCTTCCTTCCCTCCCTCCCTCCCTCCTTCCTTCCTTCCTTCCCTCCCTCCTCCCTTCCTTCCCTCCCTCCTTCCTTTCTTCCTTCCTCCCTCCTTCCCTCCTTCCTTCCCTCCTTTCTTCCTTCCCTCCTCCCTTCCTTCCCTCCCTCCTTCCTTCCCTCCCTCCCTCCTCCTTCCTTCCTTCTTCCTTCCTTCCTTCCCTCCTTCCCTCCCTCCCTCCTCCCTTCCTTCCCTCCCTCCCTCCTTCCTTCCTTCCTTCCCTCCCTCCCTCCTTCCACCCTCCCTCCTCCCTCCCTTCCTTCCTTCCTTCCTTCCTTCCTTCCTTCCTTCCTTCCTTCCTTCCTTCCTTCCGGGCCTTTCAAATATCCGATGTTCATGTCTTGCGGCTCTCAAACATCTGACCTTTATTCTGTGTTGCCCTTTTGTTAAGCAACTCTGGCCACCCCTGGAGTAGACAATACTGACTTTGGTGGACCCAAGCACTGATTCAGTGTAAGGGAGCTTTGTGTTTGTGTCTTCTGGTGCAATTTTGATCTCAGATCCTGTATTTACTTCATCAGTATATGGGATAAGGCACTTTCTCAACTGTGCTGCATAATGCAGCCTATTTATTTTGTCCTGTTTGCTCTGTTGGCTCTATCTGTGCCACCTTCATCACTTTCGGGGTGTGGATCCCCCAGTGGGGTGGGCTCCCGACTCCCTCCGCTGGCTGTTTCTGATAGCCCTGCGCTCCCTCTTTCATTTGATATGTGTCCCGTGCGGGTGCCACCCTCCCGCCGGGAGATGCCGCAAAATGAGCCCCCTTGAGGCTTATGGCGGCAGGGCTCAGGGGAAGCGAGCTAGACTGCTGTTCTTTTGAGGGGTTATAGAGTGTTTCGAGCCCGTCCCTGTGGCATCGGTCCCATCGTTGTGGGACCCAGGGGGGCGGCGCAGCGGCCCGCTGAAGCAGCCTGTCGGTCACTTCCGGGTTCCTGTCCTGCATCTTGACCTGTGTTATTAGTGACAGGCTGCTTCGGTGGGGACTGACAACATCTGTGGATGGACATGAGCTTTTGTGAATCATAATCTGTCATACCCTATCACAGGTTTTGTTAGTCCTTCAGGTGCTCCTGAGCTCATGATCTTTTCTACTGTTACAGACAGACACACAGGGCTATGTTCCTTCTAAGCTGCATTGTCTTGTGAGCAAAAATTCTACTTTGTGAGCTACTCGTATTAAAGTTGTGAGCTGCTGCATCAATTAGTGTGCTCTGGGGTCATCCTTCCTGAGCTAAGACCAAAATGAGTGAGCTGGAGGCTACACATCTGTGAGCTAGCTCATGCTAACTCAGCTTAGAGGGAACACTGAGGGCTCCCCGTCTTTATCTAGCTCTTCAGAAGGGTAAAGATCTGGTTAACGTGGATATGGTGTGGTCTGAAGGTACGGCATACGGAACAAACAGTGTAAATATGTTCAGCGGGATAAATGTGAGGTGGCATGTCAATTTATTGAAGTACAATACGGCTTATAAGCAGCTTATAAAACAGAACTTTCATTTCAGTTTGGCGTGGTTAATAAGATATAATGCCGAAGCATTTGCATGCTCTTTACTATGCCCATCTCATGTTGATTGTAGCAGTTCCTTGATTTAAAATAAAACACACACACACAAAAAAAATGTTTTATAGCTTCTCCAAAAGATCTGCTGAGGCTAAAACTTGGATCCGGGCTAGCCTGGGGGTGCAATTCCTCCTTTGCCCTCCTCGTGGTGACTTCAACCCATTCGTTTCACACACAGAAACCAAACCGACGTACCCAATATATTTTTGAAGGTACACAAAATTGTGACTTAAATGACCGCATTCAGAGCAAATTATAGCGTGTCTATTGGAAACATCTCCTTTATTTATATTCTCCTCTGGTTTGGTTTATGTTTCAGTGTTTCCCCCTTTTCTGGCAAGGATTCAGCGTTTCTTGGTTACGACACAAACCCAGCTTGGGCTCCAAAGAACACCACTTAGTGGTTTAAACAAGGCTTTCATTAAATGGCTCCCTCCCTCCCCACCCCCACCCCCGAATTGCTGAGCAGCCCTGCCATACCAAAATCTGGGATGTGATTTCAATTACTCCGGGGACTGCAGAAGCAGACCCAAGCATGTAGAACTGGGAATGTGTCAAGGAGAGGACAAGGCCATCGGGCATGCTTTCGAGTTCTGCCGTTGGAGAGGGGCACCACTCTTCTGATCTATCACGTCTCTCCAGTTGGCCGGCAGATATGTACATCCTGTGGTCATGCTACATTTCCACTGTAAAACTGTACAGCCAGATTTGGGGTGCTGAGGCCATATGGGAACATGCTTGTAGCACAGCAGAGCTAAGAGGAGAACGGAGAGGGATGATCAAGAAGCGACCGAGTGGAGCACCTCTGAAAATGCATGGACACATGAAGCTGCCTTATCCTGAATCAGAACCCTGGTCCTTCAAGCTCAGTGTTGTCTACTCAGTCTAGCAGTGCCTCGGTCTCGGCCTTATCCTTTTAACTGGAGATGCTGGGGATTGAACCAGGGACCTTCTGCATGCAGAGCAGAGACTCTACCCTTGAACCCCAGCCCTTCCCTTAAAGCAGTGCTTTGTAGGTGGGGATGCATGAAGCTGCCTTCTACTGAATCAGACCCTTGGTCCATCAAAGTCCAGATGGTCTCTGGAGACATCTGGATCGTGATGGATCGGCGCTGCTGATACTTTTATATCTATCGGCAGCGTTTGACATGGTCAACCATGAGGTGTTGGCCCACCCCCTCTATGAGGAGTAATACTAATTTTCAATTGAAAATTAGAATTAGAATTTTCAAGCCATCAATTTATTTATTTATTTATTTATTATTTATATCCCGCCCTTCCCAACAAGTGGCTCAGGGCGGCTCACAACATAAGAAATTGACATAAATAGGATATAAGCATAAAAACAGTTAAGATGATTAATACATTTAAATTTAAAACATTAAGCCATTTAAAACATTAGGGCAGCAGACATCTAGTATAACTACACTCAGTTTCTTGTACCAGCTAGTCATAGGCCAGCCGGAAGAGGGTTGTCTTACAGGCCCTGCGGAACTGGGCGAGGTCCCGCAGGGCCCTCACCTCTTCCGGCAGCTGGTTCCACCAGGAGGGGGCCATAACAGAAAAGGCCCGGTCCCTTGTAGCTTTTAAGCGGGCTTCTTTTGGCCCGGGGATAACTAGGAGGTTTTGCGTTCCCAATCTCAGTACTCTCTGGGGCACGTGTGGGGAGAGACGGTCCTTCAGGTAGGCAGGTCCTAGGGCATATAGGGCTTTAAAGGTAATAACCAGCACCTTGTACCAGACTCGGTAAGCTATCGGCAGCCAGTGCAGATCCCGGAGCCCTGGCCGGATGTGCTCCCTTCTTGGGAGCCCTAACAACAGCCGGGCCGCAGCATTCTGCACTAGCTGCAGCTTTCGAGTCCGGCACAAAGGCAGCCCCATGTAGAGAGCATTACAGTAGTCCAACCTCGAGGTGACCATGGCATGGATCACTGTTGCTAGATCGTCGCGCTCCAGGAAGGGGGCCAACTGCCTTGCCCGCCTAAGATGAAAAAATGCGGACTTGGCAGTGGCTGCTATCTGAGCCTCCATTGTTAGGGAGGACTCCAATAGTACCCCCAGGCTTTTGACCTTGTCCGCCGCTATCAGCGGCGCACCCTCAAAAGCTGGTAGGGGGATTTTCCTCCCCAGGCCCCGACGACCCAAGCAAAGGACCTCTGTCTTCGCCGGATTTAGCCTCAGCCCGCTCAGTCTGAGCCACCCAGCCAATTGAAAATTCTAATATGGGCGTTTGAGAGAGGCCGGTCTGAGGACCTTGTCAGTTGGCTTGAGAAGAAGCTGCAAGTGCAGCGGAACGCAATTTAAGCCAGTGATTGCGTGAAGGCAAGATTTCTCCTTTGGAAGCCAACATCAGTGGAAGGACTCCATTTGGAACTTACTTTTGAATAGTATTACTCCTCATAGACTTTTTGAAAAGAATTCATCGGAGTCATCCTAAGGAACAGTGTTTCTGTTTGGGACTTATGCTCTCTACGTGATTTATGGTTTTGGAATGAAATCTGGATGTTTTTGCACAATATAATATATAGATTTTTGTAAATTTTGTCTAATTGTAATCCTTGACACAATTGTTTTTAGATTTCTGTTTATATTGTGTTGCCATTGTTTTCTCTGACGGTGATTCATGCAGCAGTCATCTCCAGATTAGAATATTGTAACTCTCTCTACATGGGACTACCCTTGATCCTGCTCCAGAAACTCCAACGGGTGCAGAACGCGGCAGCCCAGTTATTAGCATCAAGCCCTATATGGGTGTGGATGAACCCAATGCTGTGTGAACTACACTGGCTACCCCTTGAGTACCGGATCCGGTTCAAAGTGTTGGTCTTGACCTTTAAGGCCCTTTATGGCCTGGGGTCTGCATATCTTCGGGACCGCCTCTCCCCATATGAGCCCCCCGGGCTTTGAGGTCAGCTGTACATCTTCTCATGATCCCTGGGCCTAGGGACGCCTGACTGGCTTCAATGAGGGCCATGGCCTTCTCAGCCCGGGCCCCTGCCTGGTGGAATGAGCTCCCGCTAGAGAGAATGGAGAGAGAAAATACTGAATTACAAATTATTATGAAACTTGGAACAAACACCTCCCCAGGACTGAACAGGGATATCGGATTTTTATCTCATTACATATACTAAATCCACTTTCACCAAGTGTAGCTGTATATCCACAGTATTCCAGTGTATTTCTCTTTTAGAAGAGTGGATCAGAAAAATGTTATTTGTATTGACACACTCAAATAAGGGACATTGGCTGTTTATCTCACTACATATACTAATCCACTATTTTAATGCATTTTTTAAAAAATGGCAGACTAGAATGATGTTACATGTTTAAATTAAGCTTCTGAGAACCTTATGCCCTCCTTTTAACCTAGAGCAGACTCTTATTTATTGCAGGATACATAATGGTACTTAATGATACTTAAGAATAGATGCTTTTGAGCTGGTGCTGGAGAAGACTCTCGAGAGTCCCTTGGACTGCAAGAAGATCAAATCAGTCAGTCCTCAGGGAAATCAACCCAGACTGTTCCCTGGAAGGTCAGATGCTGAAGCTGAAGCTCAGATACTTTGGCCACCAAATGAGAAGGGAGCCCTCCCTGGCTAAGACCCTGATGCTGGGAAAGACAGAAGGCCAAAGAAGAAGGGGACGGCAAAAGAGGAGATGGCTGGACAGCGTTACTGATGTCACTAACATGAATTTGAGCAGACTTTGGAGGATGGTGGAAGACAGGAGGACCTGGCGTGACTTGCTCCATGGAGTCGCAAAGAGTCAGATTTGACTGTGCAACTGAATAACAAACTTAATGGACATCAATCTGCAATTCTGGCATTTATTACTGTTTTTGTT
The DNA here is from genome assembly GCF_032191835.1 of Heteronotia binoei. Lineage (NCBI taxonomy): Eukaryota > Metazoa > Chordata > Lepidosauria > Squamata > Gekkonidae > Heteronotia > Heteronotia binoei. Next base: position 7,574,354 of record NC_083228.1, read on the forward strand.
TTTTTAGCCCAACGGACACAGGCTGGCAGTCGCTAGGCCCTGGCTAGTAATTCTTTTAACCTGCTAAGGGACATTTCCATGGTTTTGCATGCTGATTCACTGCCCGCTTTCTCTATTTTTAGGACTGCTTGCCATTCCATCCTACTGTCGGATGAAGTGTGCTTAGAGCACACAAAAGCTGACATTCTGAATAAAACTTTGTTGGTCTTAAAGGTGCCACTGGACTCCTGCTTTGTTCTGCTGCTTCAGACCAACACGGCTGCCCAGCTGGACCTATCTACATGGGGAACTGGAATGTTTGTGCTCTGCTGTGTGTCATTGGGTTATCCTAGGGTTGCCAAGTCCAATTCAAGAAATATCTGGGGACTTTGGGGGTAGAGCCAGGATCAAGGCTGTGACAAGCATCATTGAACTCCAAAGGGAGTTCTGGCCCTCAAATTTAAAGGGACGGCACACCTTTTCAATGCCTTCCTTCCATAGGAAATAATGAAGGAGAGGGGCACCTTCTTTTGTGGCTCATAGAATTGGACCCCTTGGTCCAATCTTTTTGAAACTTGGGGGGTATTTTGGGGAGAGGCACTAGATGCTATACTGAAAATTTGGTACCTCTACCCCAAAAAACAGCCCCCCCCAGAGCCTCAGATACCCGCGGATCAATTCTCCATGATTTTCTATGGGAATAATAGAGTTCCGAATCCCAGCAGACATTTCCCTCCCCTCCCCTTGCTTTCTGACGACCCTGAAGTGGGGGGAGACCCCCTGCCCCACCTGGGGATTGGCAACCCTAGGTTGTCCTAGCAGGTGTTATACGGATTCAGTTTCTGGTCGGCCTTTTTTGTGGAGAAGGTGATAGAGAAAGTACGGAGGTGGGGCAACTAAATAAATGGCTTTCTGGATGACTCACCAGCCTCATTTGCCTCAGGCTGACTCATCTGGCTTCAGGCCTGGCTGGAGTACTGTGGAGATTTTGGTTGCTGTGGTGGGCTCTCTCTTTCTACAGGCAGATGTTGACTCAGCATTCGGCAGTGGTGGAAAAAGGCAAAGCCATGGTGGGGATTATTGGGGAAAACGGCTATTGTAATGCTCCTATATAGATTTATGATGAGGTCTCGTTTATGGTGCAGTTCTGAAAGTACAGAAGAGGGGAAACAAAAATGAGTAAAGGATTGGAGCGCCATACCTATGAGGAAAAGCTGGCGAGTGCAGGACTTTTCAGTCTAGGGGGAAAAAAAGGACAGATAAAGGGCCTGATAAAAGTTTGTGAAAAAACAGATATGGAGTTTTTTCTCCCTCTCCCGTAAGACCTGAACTCAGTGACATCCAGTGAAGTTGATTCAGGAAAGCAAAAGGAAACACTTCTGTACCTAAAGAGTGATTACACTGTGAAATTATCTGCCAGAGGATGTCATGAGGGTGGATGAGGTGCCATGAGGGTGGAGGTCTTTTAAATTCATGGTGTAAAGGTCCGCTAATGATTACTAACGATAGTGACTAAAGGGAAGGAAGAAGAATGATTTAATTTAATTTAGAAGAAGAGGAGGAGTTTTTGAACAGGAATGCTCCCACAAGAGCCCCCACCTGGGAGAAGCTAGGCCTGCCCTGCTGCTTTTCCCTCCACCACAAATGGCTCACTCCAGCCATGTTGGGGGGGGGGGGGTGAAACAAGGTCTCGAATTGGGCTGTGTGAGAACATACATCCATGACATGCAGCTGAGGGCACTGTACTGTACTGTTCTCTGTCAACAAGTGGAAAGTAACCTACTGAACGGGTGATGTCACTTCCAGTGATATCAGGGGTGTGGCTTAATATACAAATGAGTTCCTGCTGGACTTTTATCTACAACACACACACACACCGAATCTTCTGCGCTCGACCTTCCTTATGGTCCATCTCTCACAGCCATACATTACTACTGGGAATACCATCGCTTTGACTATACAGACTTTTGTTGTCAAGGATAGAGAGTCACAATTGTGTTATCTAGTTTCATTCAGATTGCCCTCGTCTCTTGAATATCTTGAAAAGGATGGCTGTCCTTGTGAGCGTTTGAATTGGAGCAGAGCATCAGAGCAGAAGCCTAAGATGTCCAGATAGATGTGAGTTGCCAAGCTCCAGGCAGTGACTGGAGATCTCCCACTATCACAACCGACCTCCAGACGACAGAGATCAGTTCACCTGGAGAAAATGTCCACTGTGGAAGGTGGAGTCTATGGCATTATAGTACGTTGAAGTCCCTTCCCTCCTCAAATGCCACCTTCCTCAGGCTCTGCCTCCAAAATCTCCAGGTATTTGCCAACCTGGAGTGCACTGACCTCAAGGAAGCTAAGAAGCCATATGCACGTGTACACACACACACACACACACGGTTTGCATCAAAAGCTGCCTTAAAAACTGCCCAAGTTTCAGATCTTCTAGCAGCATTACAGAAAGAGGAGAGAGCCTGCAGCGATCCCTGACCTACTTTGGCCTAGGGATGGGCGCAGCTGACAAACTAAAGTTCATCCCAAATTTTGGGTGGTTTACGGTTCACAAAACGATGTTCACAAACTGAAGAACCGCCACAAATTCTGCACAAATTTTGGTGCAGTTTGTGAAGAGAAGCCGAGTGGTGGGTGGCTCCCTGCCGCTCAGCTGTTTGGAAACCCCTGCTTTCTGCTTCCCACAAAAAGCCATGGGGAGCGAAAAGCAGGGTTCTAAACTCTAAATGGCTCAGGAACCTATATGAACGAACCAACCTTCCCGTTCATATAGGCTCATGGTTCGGTTTGTAGTTCAGTCATGATTTAAACCACAAAAATGCTGCCCTTGTGCCTATCCCAACTTTGCACAGTTCTCTGGTTTATAATCATGACTCCTAACTTCAGTTATCGAGTTTTATTACTTAGTTTGAAGTGGCGCAACAAGAGGCAGATAGTCAGAGCAAGGGTGCAATTTAAGTCCTGAATAATTGCTCTGCTTTCTCCTTTGGCCGAACACCACAATCCTTAGCATAAATAAAGGAATAAAATATGAAATGTATAAGCAAGCTTAATTTTATCTAACTTGGAACCCTCAAATGCACTGTTAACTCAGCCTCCAGTTTGCCTAACACAACAGCAGTTTTCAGCTATCATAATTCTTTAAATGGAACTAGAATTAGGCATTTGTCTGATAAAGGGGGGGAAACCCGAATCCTGAGCCTTCCTGTACTCTGAGCAAAGCCAAATCGGACTTAATCCCATTACCAAACCACAGGAAGCCGCCATGTTTCTTATCAGGACTGGTAGATAACAAACCCAGCAAGCCTGGACCAAAAATTAAAAAATGTAATTCACTGTCTTTACTGCAATCTTTTCTAGGGTTGCCAAACTCCAGATGGGAACTGGAGATCTCCTGGAATTACAACTGCTCTTCACACAACAGAGCTCAGTTCCTCTGGAGAAAATGCCCTTGTCTAGAACTATGGTGTGGCCTCATTTGGAATACTGTGTACAGTTCTGGTCCTCCCATCTCAACAGGATGCCTCTCTGTCCATGGAGGTCCAGGTCACAGCAGTTGTGCGATCTGCCTTCTACCACCTTCGGCAGGCCAAGCAGCTGGTGCCCTATCTGACGCCCCAGGACCTAGCCACAGGGATCCATGCAACAGTGTCAGACGTGTAACTTAGTTGTAGTGTTATGATATGTGTAATGTACTGCTTGACATGACTAACGCCATATTGTACTCTGCTATGACCCTGCTTTTTACTAACCGTGAGAACAGTAACCTGTAGTCTTCCCCAAAGCAATCCCAAACCGGAAGGAGAGGAATTTCACACCCGGCCTAGAAGCCGTCTGGGCCTTTGAAGTTAGCATGCCCAAGGCAACTAGTGGGTAGCTTCCTGGGTGCAAGATAAGGGAAGTATGGGAAGCACTGACTGACTCTGAGAGTGTGAAAATTGTTTCCTTCCTTTGAAATGTACAAAAAGGCACGGCGTGGCCTTGGGAGTTATCAAACTCAACTTGCCTCTCTACTAGACTGATTGTTCTCAAATAAATGGATTAATTTTGCAACAATATGATCCATCTTTGTTTGAAGCTCCTCGTCTGACAAACAGTCACTTCCAGGTTGGACTACCATAACTCACTTTACGCAGGCTTGCCCTTGAGACTGATCCGGAAACTCCAACAGGTGCAAATGCGGCAGCACAGCTCCTGATTGGATTGCCTGTACGGGCAAGCAGTCAACCGACACTGTGCACATTGCACTGGTTACCAGTTGAGCACCGGATCTACTTCAGTGTTTCAGTACTGACATTCAAAGCCTTACGTGGCCTGGGACCGACATACCTGCGGGACCCGCCTCTCCCCATACGAGCCCCGAAGGCAGCTGCAATCTGCCAACCAACATCTTCTGGTTATCCCTCGTCCAAAGGATGTCTTTGAAAGACATCTTTGAAAGAAAGTCTTTGAAAGAACTGAAGTCCTTTCTACGGTCTCACATTATCATACCCCCCTGAACAGAGAAGCTATTGAGATTTACAAACACCAGCACAATTTTAACAGAAAGGAAGAAGGCATTTTCATCCACCAATCTTGGTACCCAGCTCTGCAAAACATCCTACAGACTATAAATTGCAGAAAGTCTCAGAACAACCAGCAAATTCCACAGAACAATCAGCACAGTCAACAACCATCTTCCTTATCTTCAAACCCCTTCCAACCTTCCCAGCAATTAACACAGAACAATGGTCACATTCAACAGCCAGTTTTCTTATCACTACCCTTCCAGGAAGCCCCACCAAACAATGGGCACATCCACAAACCAATTGCCCTTTCATCACACCCCCTCCAGCCTACAAATAGCAGCTCTCCAGCAGCCCTGGCCCCACTCAATGCACAGCAGCCAAAAAGGTCTGAGCGCCTGCTCCGGCTGCAACGCCACTGAGGATGTTCTCCACAGCTGAGAACGAAACGTCTGGAAGGAAAACTTTCTTCAGTAGAACACGGCACTTGATCCCGAAAGATTCTACAAACCCTAATGACGTTACCAGCCATGAAAACCTGAAATCTTTGATAACAAAGGATGTCTGTCTTGCCTCGACCAGGGCCAGGGCTTTTTCGGCCCTGGCCCCATCCTGGTGGAATCAGCTCCCAGTGGAGATACGGGCCCTACCGGATTTGTTACCTTTCCGTAGGGCCTCTAAGATGGAGTTGTTCCGCCAGGTGTTTAGATGAGGCGGGCGGACGCCCTTTGCTTTATTGCCCATACCGCCCTTTGCTTTATTGCCCACTCCCCCACAGTGATCTGCTATTGAACGATTGTATCTGGACCACTGATTATACTCCAACCTGCACTATGAGCCCGCTCTCCTTTGTATATTGCACTGTGTTGTGTTGCTGTTTTAATTGTATTTGCTTGGTTTTATTGTATTGTATTTGTTTGGTTTTATTTGAATGTAATCCACCCTGAGCCCGTCAGGGAAAGGGCAGAATATAAATGAACCAAAATAAAATAATTAATAAACAAACAAACAAACAAACAGGGACATTGCAGAGCTGGGGAAAGTACAGAAGAGGGAAATCGAGATTATCAGGAAGTTGGAGCACCTTCCTGGAACTGTTCAGTTTAGAAAAAAGGTAATTAGGGGGGCATAATAGAGGTTTGTAAGGGCCCCATGGCGCAGAGTAGTAAAGCTGCGGTACTGCAGTCCGAGCTCTCTGCTCACAACCTGAGTTCGATCTCAGCGGAAGCTGGTTCAGGTAGCCGGTTCGAGGTTGACTCAGCCTTCCATCCTTCCGAGGTTGGTCAAATGAGTACCCAGCTTGCTGTGGGGGAAGTGTAGATGACCGGGGAAGGCAATGGCAAACCACTCCGTAAAAAAGTCCGCTGTGAAAACATCATGACGCGACGTCACCCCAGAGTCAGAAACGACTGGTGTTTGCACAGGGCACTACCTTTACCTTTTTAATAGAGGTTTCTAAAAGTATGCATGGTGTGGAGAGAGTTGACAAAGAGAATCCTTTTTTCCCTCTCCCAAAATACTAGAACTAAAGGGCAATGACATTGATGGGCAGTAGGGTTGGGGTGGACAAAAGGAAATACTACTTTACATAGAGACTGATTAAAATGTGGAATTTGCTGCCAGAGGATGGCCAGAGGAATAAACAGCTTTCAAAGGCGATGAGGTAGATTCAGGGAGGATGTCAGTCAATGATTACTAAACGTGACTCCCAGAGCCAGGAGGCCAACATCAGCAGAAGCCTCTATGCCTTGTTGGCCTTCCAGATGAACTGGTTAGCTCCTGTTTGAGATGGGATGCTGAACTAGATGGCTCCTCACTGGTCTGATCCAGCAGGGCTCTTCTTACGCTCTTCTCGTCTTGTGCCCCCCACCTCACCCCTGTCCTCCATTTTGGATTGAGTTAGGTTTCCCAGCTCCAGGCACCTGATTTTTTGGCCACTGTGTGACACAGAGTGTTGGAGAGGATGGGTCATTGCCCTGATCTAACATGGCTTCTCTGATGTTCTTATATTTAGAGATATTTGTGGGGGGGGGGGTGGAGCTGATCCAACATGGCTTCTCTTATGTTCTTAAACCTGGAGATTTGGGGGGGTGGGGGTAGCTGGGGGAGGCAGGGCACGGGGAGGGGAGGTACATCAATGTGGTATAATGCCATTAGGTCCATCTTCCAAAGCTGCCACAGTCTTCAGATTAACTGATCTTTGTCACCTGAAGTCCATTTGCAGATCTCCAACCCCCACTTTGAGGTTGATGACCATAAATTTAGCACCGTGCTGCAATACTGTCTGAAGAACCCTTCCTGTTATCCATTACAATGTAGAGTCCAATATGGGACAGGGGGTGGGGAGGAGAACATAGGTCATAAATATATCAGAATTCGAGCTTGATGTACCCTTAATGGTGAGAATCTGTCATTAGATGGCTGCTAATGACAGATTCTCAGCACTAATGTGAGAATCTGTCTAATGACAGATGTAATGACGGATTCTCACCATTAAGGGTACATCGATCTCCAATTCTGACATATTTATGACCTATGTTATTCCCCTACACTGCCAGTTGAACCCAAACAGATGATAAACATAAGGAAAAGAAAGGTCCCCTGTGCAAACACCAGTCGTTTCGACTCTGGGGTGACGTTGCTTTCACAACGTTTTCACGGCAGTCTTTTTACAGGGTGGTTTGCCATTGCCTTCCCCAGTCATCTACACTTTACCCCCAGCAAGCTGGGTACTCATTTTACCGACCTCGGAAGGATGGAAGGCTGAGTCAACCTTGAGCCAGCTACCTGAACCAGCTTCCGCTGGAATCGAACTCAGGTCGTGAGCAGAGGGCTCCAACTGCAGTACTGCAGCTTTACCACTCTGCGCCACTCTTTAGATAAACATAAACCAAGCTTCTAATTCTTTTTGTCTGTTTAAAAAAAGTCACCACATTGCATGCTAATTTACCACACCCTCTATATGTACATACCAAGGCTCGTGGGGCAGAGTGTTAAGCTGCAGTCCAAGCTCCACTCACGACCTGAGTTTGATCCTGGTGGAAGCTGGGCTCTAGTAGCTGGTTCAAGGTTGACTCAGCCTTCCATCCTTGCGAGGTCAGTAAAGTGAGTACCCAGCTTGCTGAGGAGAAAGTGTAGATCACTGGAGAAGGCTACAGCAAGCCACCCCATAAAAAGTCTGCCAAAAAAAACGTGGTGATGTGATGTCACCCCATGGGTTGATAACAACTCAGTGCTTGCACAGGGGACTACCTTTATGTTTTACTTCATATGTCTGGCTGCGTTTCCTAAATCCATTTCATGGTCTGATGAAGTGTGCTTGCACATGAAATCTCACACCTTGAATACAACTTTGTTGGTCTTCAAGGTGCCACTGGACTCTAACTTGGTTCTGTTGCTTCAGACCAACACTTACTCAAGGAGCAAGCAAGGGTTCCCTCTAAGCTGAGTTAGCGTGAGCTAGCTCACACGTTTTTAGCCTCTAGCTCACATATTTCTGTCTTAGCTCAGGAAGGATGACCCCAGAGCACAATCATTTATGCAGGAGCTCACAACTTTAATGCCAGTAGCTCACAAAGAAGAATTTTTGCTCACAAGACTGAAGCTTAGAGGGAACGTAGGTCAGGGGCCACATTTGTGGGCTCCATGGTGCCCCCCATAGGCCATATTAGGGACTGAAGCATTGGATGAGAAAGATGAAGGAACACTGAAACCGGGAAAACTGTCCTTTGGCCTGCGGAGAATGAATCGACAACAGTCCCATTCAGAACCCAGGTACTGAAAAATGCCAGTGCATACCAGTGGGAATTTCCAGGTACATGACAGGCAGAACGTGCCCCCCCCCCCCCGCTCTGGTTCACTGCAGGAAGCTTAAACATTAAAGGTGAAGAGCGGATGGGTATGGTGTGGCAAGCGGCCATCCTTCCCTGAAGGAAATCAGTCCCAAGCATCTGAAATTGTTCTCTGCTGCCACTTTGAGCTGAGCTAATATATTGAAACAGAGCCTCTTCAGGGAAACGGAAAGGTCAAGCAGTAATAAGGTAATAATATTAATGAATAACAGGGAAAATCAAATATTTTAAATTCCTACATAATTCCCTGGGGGATGGGGTGGAGTAGCGTATGTCACTGAAACCGAGTGAACTTACATGTTTAACGGCACCTGACCCTAATTATGACAGAAATTTCTGCGCTACTGACTGGAATTTGGGACTTGGAGACTGTAAAACAACACAGCAAAACACTGCAGAAGGAAAATATGTGTGCGGGGGATTTTTAAAAAGACAATCAAATCAAAACTTCTATGTACAAATATGCAAATAAATAAGCAACAAGAATTGCAGAGACTAACAGGCTGTGAAGTTACCTCCAAGGTAAAATATTTGGGTGTGGAGAATATTGGGTGTGGAGAATGGAGAATATTGATTTGTTCAAAAATAATTATGAGAAGCTATGGCGTAAAATGGATGAAGATATGTTAAGTGGAATAAACTTAATTTTTCACTGTTGAGTAGAATAGCCGCAATTAAAATGACTATTCTACCAAGAATAATGTATTTGTTTCAAACTATTCCGATTGTGAAAGACGGTAAACAATTTAATAGATGGCAAAGAAAAAATTCAGAGTTTGTGTGGGCGGGGAAGAAACCAAGAATTAAAATGAAAATTTTAACAGATGCAAAAGAGAGAGGCGGATTTCAATTACCAGACTTAAAATTATATCATGAAGCAGTTTGCTTAGTATGGATAAAAGAATGGATAATGCTGTTAAACAAAAAACTCTTAGCGTTGGAAGGTCATGGAAATAAATTTGGCTGACACGCTTATATGTATTATGGGGAAAAAACGATAGACGGCTTTTTCTCTCCCTTATATAAGAAACAGCATGCTAAATACATGGATGATATATAAGAAATATGGAGATGAAAGAAAACCGTTATGGATAGTGCCAGCCAAAGTGATAAAAATAACAGCTGAGACGGATGAAGAAAAGTGGTTGTCATATAATCAACTATTAAAAATACAAAGTGGCAAAATAGAATTGCAAACTACTGAAGAGCTGAATAATAAATATGATTGCTTTCAAATGCAACAAATAAAGAGCTTGGTGGAGAATGACATTAAAACTGAAGGAATAAGAAAAGAGCAAACAGAAATGGAAAAAGTTCTGCTTGAAGACAACGAAAAATTAGTTTCAAAATTATATAAATTACTTTTAAAATGGTCTACGGAAGATGAAGTAGTGAAATCTCAAATGATTAAGTGGGCAATTAATGTAAATAAAGAAATACAGATGGAAACTTGGGAATATTTGTGGAAGAACTCTATGAAGCTTTCGACGTATCATGGTATTAAAGAGAACTGTTTTAAAATGATGTATAGATGGTATATGACTCCTAAGAAATTGGCAAAGATGAATAATAAGATGACAGACAGATGCTGGAAATGTAAAAAACATGAAGGTTCTTTCTACCATATGTGGTGGACTTGTGAAAGAGCAAAAAAGTATTGGCAGATGATTCAATGAAAAATTTCTAGGATTTTGGAAGATGAATTTAAGAAAGTTGCAGAGACTTTTCTGTTGGGATTACAAATGGAAAAATTTCCAAAAGAAGATAGAAGTATAATTTGGTACTTGCTTTCAGCTGCTAGGGCATTGTATGCACAGTTGTGGAAGCAAGAAAAAATACCAGAGAAATGGGATTAGATTGTAAAAGTTATGACATGGAGTGAAATGGACAAATTAACCAGAATTTTAAGAGACTATGATTTAGAAGTTTTGAAGATGGAGTGGAAAAAATTCAGAAGATATGTAGAAAAAGTGGAAAATAAAAGGACATTGGACAATTTTTGATAATGATTAAGTCTTAGAAAAAAGAATATTAATTTTTGTTTTTATTAGTTAAGGGTACCTTTAAACATTAGTACTTTAAGTAAATAACATCGGCGGGGGTCAAGTAACGGGGGGAGGGGTGGGTAGAAAGTAATATATGGGATAGATAAAAGAAGTTATTAATGATGCAAGAAATATAATTTGTTACCATATGTTACCAAATAAAATTGTTTTAACCCAAAAAAGACATGGGGAGGTGGCAAAAGGCTGGTTAGGCGCAAAACATTGCCTGACACAAGCTCAGAGCTGGAGATTCTGCCTGACTCTTGGGTCAGATCCTGTTATGGGGAATGCAGGCACCAAAACAGAAGGAAGAGGCAAGACTAGATATCTTTGTTTAATTAATTAATTTATACCCTGCTTTTCTTCCCAGTGGGGACTCAAAGCGGCTTAATAATCCTCCTCTCCTCCATTTTCTCCTCACAACAACCCTGTGAGGTAGGTTTAGCCTGAGGGTACGTGACTGGCCTGAGATCACCCAGCAAGTTTCCATGGCACACATCCTGTTCTTGTGGGCAGTCATGGAACCTTAAGCCCTGGAAGAAGTCCCCAACACAGCGGAGGTTCTCTCTTATTGTGCCCTTGGGATGGACAAGTCGTGCTGATTGGCTGTCCCATGTGCCAGTCGTTCTCAGGCACCCCCCAGCCTGCTGTTATTTATCTCAGCAACTTTGCCGCTTCGTCCTTCCCTGTTCCTGTCATGAGTGGCTCATTTTTTGTTTCTTTCAATTATTTAGTTTATGAATAGCCTGCCTTTCTCTCCTGAGACCCAAGGCAGATTACACAGTAGAGAAAGACAAAGCGGCGGGGGTTGGGGGGGTGGGACATAATCATACAGTATAGAAGACTGCAAATTTATACCTCATCTTTCTCTCTGAATCAGAGACTCAGAGCGGCTCACAATCTCCTCTATCTTCTCCCCCTACAACAGACACCCTGTGAGGTGGGTGGGGCTGAGAGGGCTCTCACAGAAGCTGCCCTTTCAAGGACAACTCCTGCAAGAGCTATGGCTGACCCAAGGCCATTCCAGCAGCTGCAAGTGGAGGAGTGGGGAATCAAACGCGGTTCTCCTGGTTCTCCCTGGTAGGTAAGACATTTCTTTCATATGTAGTGGACAGGCAAACATGCCTGAAGTTACTGGAAGCAAGTGGTGAGGATTATAACTGCTGGGATGGAAAACAAACTCCCTAAAAAGCAGGGACATTGCTGCCAAATGAGGTATCTCGTATCCTTCGAGATCTTAAAATGGCAGCCTTACATATTATTACGACTGCCAGATTGGTCTTTGCCAGGAAACGGAAGGGGGGAAATACACCCAACATTCAAGGTTATCTTGGTGAAATTAATGGCATATCCCCAACATATTAATGCATCCAGATTGGATTAATTATGGTCAGACGATGTACAGAAGGTGGATCCCATGACAGAACCATTAGAAGAAGAATCATGATCACTCGGTACTGGTATTTTTGGGTTTATGCTTATGTGGATAGTATGTTAATGGCTACCCCAACCTGAATGGACCAATCTGTCAGGCCTCCGAAGCTAAGTAGGTTCTTTCCTGGTCGGTACTTGGATGGGAGTCTAAGGGTGTGATCACACAAGAGATTAGGTCTTCCCTAGCCACCCTTCCTGAAGCTGAAGCTCAAATACTTTGGCCACCAAATAAGAAGGGAGCACTCACTGGAGAAGACCCTGATGCTGGGAAAGAAAGAAGGCAAAAGAAGAAGGGGACGGCAAAAGATGAGATGGCTGGACAGTGTTACTGATGTAACAAACACGAATTTGAGCAGACTTTGGAGGATGGTGGAAGACAGGAGGGCCTGGCGTGGCTTTGTACATGGGGTCACAAAGAGTCGGACTCGACTGTGCGACTGAACAACAATGCCACCCTTCGCCTCCAGATTAAACAGGCACAATTACACAGGCACATCAGCCCCCCCACATCCTGCCCATCCTTACCTTGTCGTAGGATGGGCTGGGACCAGATTAAAAAGCCACCAGGAACTTCAGGAGGTGGTGGGCTCTCCTTCCTTGGAGGTTTTTCAACAAAGGCTGGATGGTCATCTGACAGCAATGCAGATCCTGTGAATTTAGGGGGAGGCAGTACTGCAGTTGGAGCCCTCTGCTCAGTCACGACCTGAGTTTGATCCCTGCGGAAGCTGGGTTCAGGTTGCCGGCTCCAGATTGACTCAGCCTTCCATCCTTCCAAGGTCGGTCAAATGAGTCCCCAGCTTGCTGGGGGAAAAGTGGAGATGACTGGGGAAGGCAATGGCAAACCACCGTGTAAAAAGTCTGTTGTGAAAACGTTGTGAAAGCAACATCACCTCAGAGTTGAAAATGACTGGTGTTTGCACAGGGGACTACCTTTACCTTTATTTGTGAGTTTCTTGCATTGTGCAGGGGATTGGACAATATGACCCTGGAGGTCCCTTCCAACTCTATGATTCTATGATTTCCAGTAGCAAATCTCTGAAGTGCATGCATGTTGCGTTTCCCAGCTATCTGAACAGCCAGGGCAAGCCGTGCGTGTGCCCCGCGTATGCAAGAGCAGTCCAAATGTTCCTCTTGTGTGTGTGCAGCCCATACCTCTCCCAGCAGCAGGACAGGGCTGTGCGATTGCCACGGTACACATCAAAGAGCACCAGCTTTTTCAAAGCTGAGAGATGGCCGTGGCAAATTCCCAGTGTGATCGCACCCTAAGGCTAAGAGGCAGGCAACGGCAAACCACCTCTGAAAGTGTCCTGCCTTTTTGACAGTGTACTTACTTGGTATATTTTCAGGGCTTTCTTGGTAGAAAATGCCCATCAGAAGCTCATTTGCATATTAGGCCGCACCCCCTGACGTCACCATTGTTTTGCATAGGGCTTTTTTGTATTTTTGCATATTAGGCCACACCTCCTGATGCCAAGCCAGCCAGAACTGCATTCCTGGGCATTCCTGCTCAAAAAAGCCCTGTATGTTTTTGTCACTTTTCTCTTTTTGTTGTTATAGTTTAATAATATTTAATTTTTAAAAATATGTCTTCCTGAACATTTATGCTTCACACTTTCTGTGAAAGAAGAGTAGAATGAGAGGCCTTTCTGACTGTGATATATTAAGAACATCAGAAGAGCCCTGCTGGATCAGACCAGTAAGGGTACATTTAGTCCAGCCTCCTGTCACACAGCGTCCAACCAGTTCCTCTGGAAGGTGAGCAACAGGTCATGGAGGCCAAGGCCTTCTCCTAAGTAGAACATCAGAAAAACCCTGCTGGATCACACCAGTAAGGCTCCATCTAGTCCAGCCTCCTGTCACACAGCATCCAACCAGTTCCTCTGGAAGGTCAGCAACAGGTCATGGAGGCCGAGGCCTTCTCCTGAGAAGAACATCAGAAAAGCCCTGCTGGATCACGCCAGAAAGGCTCCATCTAGTCCAGCCTCCTGTCACACAGCGTCCAACCAGTTCCTCTGGAAGGTCAGAAACAGGCTATGGAGGCCAAGGCCTTCTCCTAAGCAGAACATCAGAAAAACCCTGCTGGATCACACCAGTAAGGCTCCATCTAGTCCAGCCTCCTGTCACACAGCGTCCAACCAGTTCCTCTGGAAGGTCAGCAACAGGTCATAAGGTCGAGGACTTCTCCTAAGAAGAACATCAGAAAAGCCCTGCTGGATCATGCCAGAAAGGCTCCATCTAGTCCAGCCTCCTGTCACACAGCATCCAACCAGTTCCTCTGGAAGGTCAGCAACAGGTCATGGAGGCCGAGGCCTTCTCCTGAGAAGAACATCAGAAAAGCCCTGCTGGATCACGCCAGAAAGGCTTCATCTAGTCCAGCCTCCTGTCTCACAATGTCCAACCAGTTCCTCTGGAAGGTCAGCAACAGGTCATGGAGGCCGAGGCCTTCTCCTGAGAAGAACATCAGAAAAGCCCTGCTGGATCACACCAGTAAGGCTTCATCTAGTCCAGCCTCCTGTCTCACAGTGTCCAACCAGTTCCTCTGGAAGATCAGCAACAGGTCATGGAGGCCGAGGCCTTCTCCTGAGAAGAACATCAGAAAAGCCCTGCTGGATCACACCAGTAAGGCTTCATCTAGTCCAGCCTCCTGTCTCACAATGTCCAACCAGTTCCTCTGGAAGGTCAGCAACAGGTCATGGAGGCCGAGGCCTTCTCCTGAGAAGAACATCAGAAAAGCCCTGCTGGATCACACCAGTAAGGCTTCATCTAGTCCAGCCTCCTGTCTCACAATGTCCAACCAGTTCCTCTGGAAGGTCAGCAACAGGTGATGGAGACCGAGGCCTTCTCCTGAGAAGAACATCAGAAAAGCCCTGCTGGATCATACCAGTAAGGCTTCATCTAGTCCAGCCTCCTGTCTCACAGTGTCCAACCAGTTCCTCTAGAAGGTCAACAACAGGGCATGGAGACCAAGGCCTTCCCTGATGTTGCCTCCTGGCTCTGGGATTCAGAGGCTTTGTGCCTGATGGTGGAAAGTGCTGTCAAGTCACAGCTTATCTGTGGCGACCCATTATGGGATTTTCAAGGCAAGAGTCATTCAGAGGTGGTTTGCCATTGCCTGCCTCTACAGACCAACCAAAAAAGGTGGTCTCCCATCCAAAATACTAACCAGGGTTATCCCTGTTTAGCTTCCAAGATCTGACAACATCAGGCCAGCCTGGGTCATTCAGGTCAGGGTATGTTGTCAGAAGATGTCACAGTGGTTCTCCTTGCCTATGATGTTCTTGAAAAGTGATTCCCAAAGGTGGCAAGGCTGGCTCCTCTTGTGTGTGTGCGGCCCATGCCTCTCCCAGAAGCAGGGCAGAGAAAGTGTGTGTGTTTGAAGTGGAGTGACTCTGAGTGGCAGAATAAGTAAAAGACCCAATGACAGAGAGCTGGGAGGGAAATATTCTGACTGGATATAAGAGGATGCAATTTAGGGTGGAGATACATATATTCAGGGCTCTTTTCTTTGAGCAGCAATGCACAGGAACGCAGTTCCGGCTGGCTTGG
Source organism: Heteronotia binoei (assembly GCF_032191835.1). Classification (NCBI taxonomy): domain Eukaryota; kingdom Metazoa; phylum Chordata; class Lepidosauria; order Squamata; family Gekkonidae; genus Heteronotia; species Heteronotia binoei. The sequence continues at coordinate 7,589,714 of NC_083228.1, forward strand.
TGTCTGGGGTGTGGGGCCTAATATGCAAAGGAGTTCCTGCTGGGAGAGCCAGTTTGGTGTGGAGAGCCAGTTTGGTGTAGTGGTTAAGTGTGCGGACTCTTATCTGGGAGAACCGGGTTTGATTCCCCACTCCGCCACTTGCACCTGCTGGCATGGCCTTGGGTCAGCCATAGCTCTGGCAGAGGTTGTCCTTGAAAGGGCAGCTGCTGTGAGAGCCCTCTCCAGCCCCACCCACCTCACAGGGTGTCTGTTGTGGGGGAGGAAGGGAAAGGAGATTGTAAGCCGCTCTGAGACTCTGTCCTTGAAAGGGTAGCTGCTGTGAGAGCCCTCTCAGCCCCACCCACCTCACAGGGTGTCTGTTGTGGGGGAGGAAGAGAAAGGAGATTGTAGGCCACTTTGAGACTCTGTCCTTGAAAGGGCAGCTGCTGGGAGAGCTCTCTCAGCCCCACCCACCTCACAGGGTGTCTGTTGTGGGGGAGGAAGGGAAAGGAGATTGTGAGCCACTCTGAGACTCTTCGGAGTGGAGGGCGGGATATAAATCCAATATCTTCATCTACCTCACAGGGTGTCTGTTGTGGGGGGAGGAAGGGAAAGGAGATTGTGAGCCGCTCTGAGACTCTTTGGAGTGGAGGGCGGGATATAAATCCAGTATCTTCATCTACCTCACAGGGTGTCTGCTGTGGGGGGGAAGGTAAAGGTGATTGTGAGCCGCTCTGAGACTCTTCGGAGTGGAGGGCGGGATATAAATCCAATATCTTCATCTACCTCAAAGGGTGTCTGTTGTGGGGGAGGAAGGTAAAGGAGATGGTGAGCCGCTCTGAGACTCTTCGGAGTGGAGGGCGGGATATAAATCCAGTCTCTTCATCTACCTCACAGGGTGTCTGTTGTGGGGGAGGAAGGGAAAGGAGATTGTGAGCCACTCTGAGACTCTTCGGAGTGGAGGGCGGGATATAAATCCAGTCTCTTCATCTACCTCACAGGGTGTCTGTTGTGGGGGAGGAAGGGAAAGGAGATTGTGAGCCGCTCTGAGACTCTTCGGAGTGGAGGGCGGGATATAAATCTAATATCTTCATCTACCTCACAGGGTGTCTGTTGTGGGGGAGGAAGGGAAAGGAGACTGTGAGCTGCTCTGAGACTCTTCGGAGTGGAGGGCGGGATATCAATCCAATATCTTCTTCTTCAAAAAGCACTGCATAAAACAATGGTGACATCAGGGGGTGTGACTTAATATGCAAATGAGTTCCTGCTTGAATTTTTCTACCCAAAAAGCCCTACACACATTGTTGGGAGGTTAGAAAAGACAGTTTGTGTTGGAGCTGTCCAGGAAGAGATCCACTGGGTAGGTTTGGTTTTTATGAAGCTGGGCAGCAGAAATGAGCAAGAGCCCATGAGTTTTCTGCTGTGGATGGAAAAGCTGTTTGGACAAGCCATTCTGAATGTAAAGATTGTGAGCGGAGAACAAGGGGCGTGCCCACTCTGCTTTGTCATTCAATTGTTGCTTTCAACAGCAACTTTTGAACAAAGCAGGAGTCAAGTTGTACCTTTAAGACCAACCAATTTTTATTTAGAACGTAAGTTTCGTGTGCTCTTAAGCTACTTTTGAAAGAGCAACAGTTGCCTAGCATCCTGTATACATAGATGGTGCAGCCTCAGTTGGAGTACTGTGCACAGTTCTGGTCCCTGCACCTCAAAAAAGATATTGTAGCATTGGACTCCAGCTTGGAGAAACGTCGACTGAGGGGTGACATGATAGAGGTTGACAAGATTATGCATGGGATGGAGAACAGATTAGAACGGATAAAAGGAGGTACTTCTTCACCCAAAGGGTGATTAACATGTGGAATTCACTGCCACAGGAGGTGGTGGCGGCTACAAGCATAGACAGCTTCAAGAGGGGATTGGTAAAAATATGGAGCAGAGGTCCATCAGTGGCTACTAGCCACAGTGTGTTTGTGTGTGTGTGTGTGTGTGTATGTGTGTGTATATATATATATATATATATATCCAACATGGCTTCTCTTATGTTCTTATGAGAAGGTAGAGAAAGAAGTACTTTTCTCCCTTTCTCACAATACGAGAACTCATGGGCACTCAATGAAATTGCAGAGCAGTCAGGTTAGAATGGATAAAAGGAAATACTTCCTCACCCAAAGTGTGATTAACACATGGAATTCACTGTTGGCAGCTACAAGCATAGCCAGCTTCAAGAGGATATTGGATAAACATATGGAGCAGAGGTCCGTCAGTAGCCACTACTTATTGTTGGAACTCTCTGTCTGGGGCAGTGATGCTCTGTATTCTTGTTGCTTGGGGGGGCACAGCGGGAGGGCTTCTAGGGTCCTGGCCCCACTAGTGGACGTGGGACTTTTTGGCCACTGTGTGACAGAGTGTTGGACTGGATGGGCCCTTGGCCTGATCCAACATGGCTTCTCTTATGTTCTTATGAGTTCGCCCAGAGACACTCTCTGGGATAGAGTTGTCGGCTTCCAGGAGGGACCTGGAGTTCTTCAGAAATTATAACGGATCTCCAGACAACAGAGTTCATCCCCCTTGGTGAAAATGCCAGCTTCAGAGGGCAAACTCTATGGTATACCATAGATCCCAGGTGAAGTACCTCCCCAAGTCTCACCTCCAAAGGCTCTGCCCCTGAATCTCCAGGAATTCCCTAGGCCAGAGTTGCCATCCTAACCCTGGAGGCTCATAAAATGAAACAGGGTGGCGTGTAAGTAGCAGGAGGCCATCTTCTTTGATCAAACTGGAGCCACTGAGCGGAAGCACCCATGGAATCAAAGGGCTCCCCAATTCTGATCTGCCCCATTGATATTCTACTCCACGAGGCAGACGTGATTCAGCATAGCTGTCCTGGGTAACATGGCTGAGAGCGGGAAAGAGGAGCCAAGTTTCCTTTCAGTCTCACATCCGTGAGAGATCCATCTCTTTTCCTGGGGGCCGTACTCCAAGGTGGCAGAGGATGTGAAGAAGAGGACCCAAAGGAGGCGAGTTGGCCATCAGGCACCGCAAATGGCATTTGTCAGCAGTAGTGGGGGGGGTGCTCTCTCCCCCCAAGACGTTCACACAGGAAGCCTCGAGTCCTGCCAAGGCTAAAGCTTGGGTTGACTAAAGCAATGCGACTGGCCGGCTCTCCGCTGCGAAAACGATGTGGGGATTGCTCTTTAAACACAGCAAGCAGTTCATTATCGTTTGTGTTTCTCCGCTGAGCTTTCCCCCTTTTTGTAAATCCACTTAAATCCTCGATTGAGACGTTCCCCAATCTGCCAGGTCAGACCTGCTTATCTTTCCCATGACACTCGGCCTTCCAATCGGTCCGGGGCCGCGTCAGCACATTGCCACATAAAGCCATTCTTCTGGCTGAATGGAGGTGTTCCTCCTGCCCCACTTTGGAGAGGGGGGAGAGCTTTCACTGCTCCGTTTCAACACAGACAGCCTAACAGATGCGTGGGGATTTTCTCGAGCAGAATGGAGTTTGGGACGAGGGGCTGAATGCTAAATGGGCCCGTTCCCTCCACATAAAAACAGCCCAAACATGCTCGCTTGATTTATCCGAATGCTTATTTCTCTGTCTGGTCAAAGGTTTAGGTCCTTCAAATAGTTTCCCGGGCAACTTGACTGTGATGGGCTTGAAAGAGGCTTCAAGGCATAAATTCAATTACAGTACGCTCAAGTTGTGGTTGCTAGGGAGATCCCCGGCCCTGAGAGAAGGTCCCCCATGATTCTTTGCTCAACTGAGCTGAGTGGGACTTTGGGGGGGGGGGCACACTGTGAAATTGAAGCTTTGTCGGATCTTCATTGGGCCCCAACTGAGACCGGTATTACCCTTTGACACCCACCCAGAGATAATCGGCCTGTATGAAGCAAGGTGGACAAAGAGATTCAGGTTTCCTGTTGGCGGGTTTTGAAGGTTTTTCCAGCCGGCTCAGGGGCCTGCTCCCGTTTCTCTTTTTGACAGAGGAAATCAGATCAGAAGCAGATGACAGACCCACTTGCTGTGAGGACGGCAGGCTGAAGTGCCGCTCGCAACCCATGAAGCTGCCTCATACTTAAATTAAATCAAAAGAGTTTCCGGCTCAACGTTAGGAGAAACTTCCTGACCGTTCGAGCGGTTCCTCCCTCGGGAGGTGGTGGGTTCTCCTTCCTTGGAAGTTTTTAAACAGAGGCTAGATGGCCATCTGACAGCAATGAGGATCCTGCGAATATGGGGTAGGTATTTGTGGATTTCCTGCATTGTGCAAGGGGTTGACTAGATGACCCTGGAGGTCTCTTCCAACTCTATGATTCTATGATTCTACTGAATCAGACCTCTGGTCCATCAAAGCCCTGTCTACTCAGACAGGCAGCAGTTCTCCAGGGTCTCAGGTTGAGGTCTTTTAGTTCCCCTCCTACTTGATCCTTTAAACTGGAGATGCCGGGGATTGAACCTGGGACCTTCTGCATGCCAAGCAGAGGCTCTACCACTGAGCAAGGGCCCTCCTCCGGTTGCCAGTTATGATTCTTCAGTGAGCTGTTCCGAAGCATCCAGGCACACTCGGAGGCAGCCATTTCACCAGATTCCACTGCTATCTCACATGTGTTGCCAGCAGGTTTGCCAAGTCTTACCTGGCTCCAGGCACCATAGAGGTTTCTTTACTCAATTGCTAGAGTGACTGGATTGCTACAAAAACATCACTTCCGGGTGGCGACATCACGCCAGGCACGTCATGTTGCACCAGAGCTCCTCAGGGGTGGGGCTCCCCCACCAGCCCATGATGGGGTGGTGGGTTGTGTCAAGCATGCGGCCTCAATGACGAGTCGAGTTTGATACAAAACTACGTTTATTGATAGACCGATACTTTCAGTGTAACAGATTCTTGAGAGTGATGCTAAAGATACATGGATACAATACTTTTAAGGCTTACTTCAAAAGGATTCCAAAAGGTGGGGGCGAGGGATGCGCTCTCACACATAAACTATCATAAATGTCTACATTCTCATGGCGTTATCAGGATTCCGTCCTCGCTTTCCCCAGATGTGTCACACTCCCTAACAGGAATGTATGGGAAGGTGCTGATTACTCTTTCTCAAGTTAGTTTCGTTTCTCTCTACTCCTACTTTGCAAGCAATAAAGTAAGAAGGGGGAGGGGAAACGAATAACAGAGCTAACAGACCTTGGTCCTCCATGATATTTCACAGACCAGCCTTACGGAGGACCCTAAAACAATCAATTACCAATGGACTTTTACCATGCTTGACACGTTGGAGGCCCCCAAATCGGGGGAAGCCTACCCCCAGCAGGAACTTGAGAAGCCTAGTTGCCAGTCTTTGGGTGGGGCCTGGAGAGCTCCCACTATACAGTTGGTCTCTAGGCAACAGCAATCAGGTCTTCCTGGAGAATATGGCTGCTTTGGAGGGGGGACTCTACAGCCTTGCACCTGGCTGAAGCCCCTCCCCTCCTCAAACTCTACCCTTCTCAGGCTCCACCTCCCAAAGCTCCGGGTATTTCCCAATTGGAAAGCACATTGCAAAGTGTTGGTCACCTTCCAAAAGGCTGGCTGCAGTTGCCATTGTTTCCAGTAAATTCCAGCTATGACACCTGCCCACTGCTTTGGCCATTCAGAAGCCATTTTGGTGGCATTATGAGGCGGCGCTGATCAGCTCAAGCAAAAAACGATAAATAAACATCTGCCATCCCCGATCAACAGAGGACAGACGGCGATCTGATTACTGCCTACAGTGCTTCATCACAACACTCCCTCCTGGCCTGCCTCCAATGGAAAAAGAGCACAACGTTAAAAAGGAAATGTTCTGTTTGCAAGGAGACTCACTATTTAGGTGTCTCCGTATGCGCCGGGTTTCTGTACCTTCTGATCACGAATTGGCTTCCATTTCTCTTTACTAACTCTGGGGAAGTCTATTCCCCTAACTTTGTTTTCAGTCGGAGATGGTTAGAGCTATTACATCGTGCCAACAGAAGTCACGTCGAGCAGTAGGAATAGTGTAATAGTGACAGTTTCATAAATTAAAAGGAACATATGGCTAGAACCAACAAGAAAATGACCTGGTCCTGTAGAATAAGTAGCTATTGCCCAGTAATTAGGGTAAATGAATATTCACTGTCCTTCGGAGAACTAGTAAGGTGTAGTGGCGAGAGTGTCAGGTTAGGGTCTGGGAGGTCCATGTTTAAACCCCCTACTCTGCTACAAAGTTCCCTGGAGGTTCTTGGGGCTGTCTCAGTCTATCCTACCTGGAAGATGGCACCCAGCTTTATCTGTTGTTGGACAACCAGCCCAACTCCACCCCAGAGATTATGGACGAGGCACTGGGGACTGCAGCTGTACGGTTATAGCAGAGTCGGCTGAAATTAAATTCAGTGAAAATGGAGGTCCTGTACCTGAGTCAGGGATGGGGGGGGATCAGGAATCCAACTTCCAGCCCTTGGTGGGGTGCCACTGATGCCAGCACCAAGGGCAAAAAGCCTAGGTGTGATTCTGGATGCCTCACTTTCCATGAAGTTCAGGTCACCAATGTCGCCAGATCAGTCTTTTATCACCTCTGGCTGGTCGGGCAACTGGTTCCCTATCTCTCCTCCTGGAACTTAGCTAAAGTGATCCACACAATGGTCACTTCCAGACAGGATTACTGTAACTCACTGCATGTAAGGCTGCCCTTGAATCTGACCCAGAAACTACAGCTAGTGCAAAACGTGACAGTGCACTTGATAACTGCGATGACCGTGTGGACATGCATTCAGCCGGTGCTGCGCCAATTGCACTGGCTACCAGTTGAGTACTGGGTTCAAGGTTTTGGTCTTGATCTTCAAAGTCCTATGCAGCCAGGGAGCAACATACCCATGGGACATTTTCTGGCATTTTCTGCCCTGGCCCTGGCCTAGTGGAATAAGCGATCAGGACCCTGTGGGCTTTGTTACAATTCTGCAGGGCTTAGAATAATAGTTGGAAGGGGCCTTCAGGGTCATCTAGTCCAGCCCTCTGCACAACGCAGGAAACTCACAAATACCTCCTCCGCACACACACACACAACGATGCCCAGAAAATGGTAACAGAGTTGCCAATCCCCAGGTGGGAACCAAATAAATCAAAACCACTCTGTGAAAAATATATTTACAAATTGATTCATACAAGAAAAAAAGTGCCATTCAGCAACCTCATCATTTTACATACTGTATGTGCATATTTATTGCATTTATTTATATATATATATATATATATATATATATATATATATATATATATATATATATATATATATATATATATATATATATATATATATATATATATATATATAAATCAGTCCAAATCACAAATATATGCAAGACATGGATCAAAAATGAGCTCCAACGGACAGCTAGCAGTGCAAAGTCTGTTTCGAATAGCCAGGTCCTTCCTCCAGGGAGCGTCTTGCAGAACTTGCGGTATATGTGTAAGGAATTTCACAATGTTCAGATCTTTCAGAAATTTATGCACAAAATTGGAACGCTGCCTCCATCTGGTCAGCAAGTTAATTAGTTGATTCCCCACTTCTCTACTTGCATCTGCTGAAATGCCCTTGGGTCAGACATAGCTAATGCAGGAGTTGTCCTTGAAAGGGCAGTTGCTGTGAGAGCCCTCTCAGCCCCACCCACCTTGCAGGGTGTCTGTTGTGGAGGGAGAAAATATAGGAGATTGTAAGCCACTCTGAGTCTCTGATTCAGAGAGAAGGGTTGGACTACATGACCCTGGAGATCCCTTCCAACTCTATGATTCTATGATCCTATGATTCTGAGGGTGGCAGGGCTGGCTTGCCCACTAGGCAAACCAGGCGATTGCCTAGGACACCAGCAGGGTGGGGGTGACAAATTCAGCCTCCCCCCCCCTTGCCCCTTGGCAGCCTCCTGCTCCCTTCCTTTCCCACCCCAGGTCTATATCAATGCCCGGAACGGCAGTCGAGCGTCGTTCAAGGCTATCTAAAGGTGTCACATCCCCACCCCCCACCGATCAGCTGATCGGTGGGTAAAAATGTGTGGTGCTCCCTGTCTGTCAGCACCCAGGCAGGCCAGCAGCAGCAGGAAAGACCAGTGAAAGGGCATCACTGCTGAAAGGGCACCACCGCTGCTCCCTCCCTCCCATCCAGGAAGTGGGGAGGAGGGAGCAGTGGCGATGCCCTTTCAGCACACTGGTCTTTCCTGCTGCTGCTGCTGGCCTGGCCAGGCACTGACAGACAGTGAGAGCTGCACGTAGGGTTGCCAAGTCCAATTCAAGAAATATCTGGGGACTTTAGAGGTGGGGCCAGGAGACATTTGGGGTGGAGTCGTGAGCAAGGTTGAAACAAGTACGCTTGAACTCCAAACTCTGGCCATCACATTGAAAGGGACCGCACACCTTTTCAATGCCTTCCCTCCATTAGAAATAATGAAGGATGGGGCACCTTCTTTGAGGGCTCATAGGATTGGCCCTCCTGGTCCAATCCTTTTGAAATGTAGAGGGTGTTTTGAGGAAAGGCATCAGATGCTATGCTGCAAATTTGGTGCCTCTGCCTCAAAGAACATCCCCCCCCAAGCCCCAGATATCTATGGATCAATTCCTCATTATTCCCTATGGGAATCATTCTCCATAGGGAATAATAGAGTGCCCAGTAGACATTTTGCTCCCCCACCACTTTCTAAAGTGGGGGGGAGGGCCTCCAAACCGGGGAATCCCCTGCCCCCTCCCCCTCTATCTCTCTTACACACACACACACACACACTTACTGGGTCTGGTTCCTCCACAACTTTACTTGCTCTGAAAACAAAAGTAAAACAAACAAAGGCTCTGTGCTCAGACAAATCTGCTGCTGACTCTTCCCCATGAAGCACATCCTGTTTCCTGCTTCCTGCTCAACTTTAAAGGCACACATTTTAAAAACAGACCTGTTTGCAGGTTTCTAAACCTGCCAGAGCTCTAGAGCTACATAGTGATTGTGGGGGCAGGGCTTCCTCCTGCCGGTCAGCTGGCTGGGGGCAGGGGGAAGGCTGTAAAACCGGGGGATCCCCCACTGGGAATTGGGAAGCCTAGCCACGGAGTTTTATCCACCAACCAGCTGATCAGCGGGGGAGGGAGCGCCTTTAGATAGCCTGGAACGGTGCTTAACCTCTGTTCTGGGCATTAAAATAGACCTGGGGTGGGGAAAGGAGGGAGGAGGAGGTGTGGGTGGGAGGTGCAGGGGTGCGGCACCATGTGGGGATGTGTGGAGGTGCTGTGGAGGGGGGCTGCAAGTCTGCCTAGGTCACCATGCACCTTCGGGCTGGTGCTGAAGGGTGGGGTATAAATCTGCAGTCTTCTTCTCCTTCTATGTCTCAGAGCAGACAATTTCCATTTTATAACTGGAGGAGGAAACAGAGCGAAGAAGGAAAGAGACTGCGGCCAGCAACTCTATGGCTTCCAAAAAGGCACCGCGGTGTTGTCAGAACTGGTCTGGATCAGACAGGGAGCTGTAGCCGCCTGGTACAGCTCAACCAGCTGCTTCTTGTGTTCTCATCTGGAGGTGTTTCCACCACGAATGGCGGGAGCTGAATGGAAGAATGGGCCAGGGCTGAGGAGAGGAGAGGTGGAGGCGACCCCACCTTCATGGAGACCGGTGGTATGAACAGCACGTGCTTTCATCCCATGGGATCTCAGCCGGAGCAATGCGCACATGCAGCAACGCCCAGACACAGCTAGCAATTCACAGGAGCCTTCTCCTTTCTCTCACAGCCACCCCAGTGCCAAAGTCCTGCATGCCTCATGTTCTTTTCCGTTCCCCCTTGGGCTAAACCTGTGAGCATACATTCTATCTGCAAGGCCCGCCGGCAGCTGAGGTACAAAGTGGCCTTCATCAGCATAGTGACTGCGTTCCTTTCATAAGGCTTTTATTAAGTAGGGCCCGCTGCTGGCAGAAGCCTAAGAAAATACTTCTGCGTGCACGAAAAGTGGCAAGCCCAGCCCAGCCATTCAGATCAGCCCTGTATTTCTGTCCCTTGCTGTGGGATGCCCCGACGGACACTCAAAAGCCACTCTGTTCCTGGCTGCCACATAAAATGCAAGGCAGATAAAGCTACCCCTGTTCCTTCTCCGGGAGAGGAACTGCCACGCTTGATGTGGCAGTTTTGAGCACTGAAAACCTGGGGCGGGGGGGGGGGGGGGCGGGAGGTGGTGTTTCCCAGAAGGAAGCTGATACTCACAGAGCTGCTTTCTTTCTAGCCAACCAACTGAATCACTATCCCCAAAGAGGGAAAGGGAGCAAATATCGAGAGGTGTTTTCTACCCGGCTCAGCAGCCTTAGGAAAAGTTTTCAGGGTGGTGAGAAGAAAGGAACGCGGGAAGCCCTTGGGAGGAAACTGGTCTCACGAGCCAGTTTGGTGTGGCGGCGAAGTGTGCAGACTCTTATCTGGGAGAAGCGGGTTTGATTCCCCACTCCTCCACTTGCAGTTGCTGGAATGGCCTTGGATCAGCCGTAGCTCTCACAGAGTTGTCTTTGAAAGGGCAGCTTCTGGGAGAGCTCTCTCAGCCCCACCCACCTCACAGGGTGTCTGTTGTGGGGGAGGAAGATAAAGGAGGTTCTGAATCTCAGAGTGGAGGGTGGGGTATAAATCTACTGCCAGATTCTTTTAACAGGAGATGCCGGGGATTGAACCTGGGACCTTCTGCATGCCAAGCAGATGCTCTACCACTGGGCCGTGGCCCCTCCCACTGTGATGAAAAACAGCCACTGTGGCTCTCTTTTAAAGCCCCCAGCTTCTATTTTTAAAAAATACCTGATACCTCCTTGATGGCTGCCTTGGGCAAATCACTTGTTTTATTTGCCTTTGCACCGATGGATTTGTCGCTGTTGCCATTCAGTTGCACATGGGAACTACAGAGAGAGAGAGGGAGGAGGAGGAGGAGAAGAAGAAGACATTGTCTTATACTGAATCAGAGTCCCTCAAGGTCTACTCAGACAAGCAGTGGTTCTTCAGGGACTCAGGTGGAGTCTACTGCTTGTCCTTTCAACTGGAGATTGAACCTGGGACCGTCCGCTTGCCAAGCAGATGCTCTCCCTTTGAACCACAGCCCAGGCAGGCGTACGGAAATGCAGCAGATTACAGAGAAACAAAAGCTAGCAACCACAGTGCTGTTGAGTTGGCGTCCAAGACCTGTGATACCAAGGCAGTGAGACCTGGGGCTCACTTCATGTCTAGGGTTGCCAAGTCCAATTCAAGAAATATCTGGGGACTTTGGGGGTGGAGCCAAGATCAAGGCTGTGACAAGCATAATTGAACTCCAAAGGGAGTTCTGGCCATCACATTTAAAGGGACGGCACACCTTTTCAATGCCTTCCTTCCATAGGAAATAATGAAGGATATGAGCACCTTCTTTTGGGGCTCATAGAATTGGACCCCCTGGTCCGATCTTTTTGAAACTTGGGAGGGGGTATTTTGGGGAGAGTCACTAGATGCTATACTGAAAATTTGATGCCTCTACCCCAAAAAACAGCCCCCCCAGAGTCCTGGATACCCGCAGATCAATTCTCCATGATTTTCTATGGGAATAAATCTCCATAAGGAATAACAGAGTTCCCAGCAGACATTTCCCTCCCCTCCCCCCACTTTCTGACGACCCTGAAGTGGGAGGAGGGTCTCCAAACTGGGGGATCCCCTGCCTCCACCTGGGGATTGGCAACCCTATTCATGTCTGATCATGACGCTCGAAAATTCGATGTTCGGCAGATGAATGTGTCCACCACGACATGTGCAGCACTCCTTAAAAATGTAGGTTTATAATATTCCATCCAAAAACCATACAGTATAAATGGTGCCAGGCTTGGGGTTACCAACTCTGGGTGGGAAAATTCCTGGAGATTTTGGGGGTGGAGCCTGGAGCAGCCCTCCCTCACTTCCTGGTTTTCCCTAGAACTGCCCTAATAGTGCACATGATGGCGTGCCTCCATTCCCAATCTTCCTACCCAGCTGCTGTCCTAATTTCAACATGTAGTTAACACCTGATTTGTATATGGTTAAGTGCACGGACTCTTATCTGGGAGAACACAGAGGTTTACAAGCTTATGCATGGGATAGAGAAGGTAGAGAAAGAAGTACTTTTCTCCTTTTCTCACAATACAAGAACTCGTGGGCATTCAATGAAATTGCTGAGCAGTCAGGTTAAAACAGATAAAAGGAAGTCCTTCTTCACCCAAAGGGTGATTAACATGGAATTCACTGCCACAGGAGGTAGTGGTGGCTACAAGCATAGCCAGCTTCAAGAGGGGATTGGATGGAAATATGGAGCAGAGGTCCATCAGTGGCTATTATCCACTGCTTATCGTTGGAACTCTCTGTCTTGGGCAGTGATGCTCTGTATTCTTGGTGCTTGGGGGAGGCACAGTGGGAGGGCTTCTAGTGTCCTGGCCATACTGATGGACCTTCTGATGGCACTTGGGGTTTTTTGGCCACTGTGTGACACAGAGTGTTGAACTGGATGGGCCATTGGCCTGATCCAACATGGCTTCTCTTATGTTCTTAACCCAGTTTGATTCCTCACTCCTCCACTTGCAGCTGCTGGAATGGCCTTGGGACAGCCATAGCTCTCGCAGAGTTGTCCTTGAAAGGGCAGCTCCTGTCAGAGCTCTCTCAGTCCCAACTTAGGAGACCCAGTTTGGTGTTGTGGTTAAGTGTGCGGACTCTTATCTGGGAGAACCGAGTTTGATTCCCCACTCCTCCACTTGCACCTGCTAGCATGGCCTTGGGTCAGCCATAGCTCTGGCAGAGGTTGTCCTTGAAAGGGCAGATGCTGTGAGAGCCCTCTCCAGCCCCACCCACCTCACAGGGTGTCTGTTGTGGGGGAGGAAGGTAAAGGAGATTGTGAGCCGCTCTGAGACTCTTCGGAGTGGAGGGCGGGATATAAATCCAATTTCTTCTTCTTCTTCTACCTCACAGAGTGTCTGTTGTGGGGGAAGAAGATAAAGGAGATTGTAAGCCTCTCTGAGGCTCTGATTCAGAGAGAAGGGCGGGGTATAAATCTACGGTCTTCTTCTATTGAGAGCCTATGGTTGCCAGCTCCAGGCTGGGAAATTCCTAGAGATTTGGGGAGGATGGAGTCTGGGGAGGGTGGTGTTTGGGGAGGGGAGAAACTTCAATGGGATATGAATTCCATTTAGAGTCCACCCTCCAAAGCAGCCATTTTCTCCAGGGGATCTGATCTCTAGTTTGGAGACCAGTTGTATTTCCAGGAGATCTCCAGTTCCCACCTGGAGGCTGGCAACCCTGTGCCTCATTTTAGAAACCTCACCCTTTCCACCAATTGGTAGTCAGCGCAGGCAGCATATAATTTTTGGGGAAAGGAATCTAGTGGGCTAGAACAAAATTACAACTCTCGGGAAAGCTGCAACACTCACAAGGGTTATTCTTCTGTGTATTGCAATTAAGGAAAGATGGAGATAAGGGGCACACAGGAGAGCTTAAAGTGTTTTTGGAGGGGGGACTGCTCCGTTAATAACAAAGTTATTCTCATTGTGGTTTCTTAGTTAAAATGAAACCTTTGTTTTCATTCAAAGCTCTCGAGCCTTTTGGCAGGGAATGGCTGGGCCATTGATCTTGTGGGCAAAACGGTGGCTCCGAAGGATATAATTTCTGCTTTATTACTTTCACTGAAATGGTTCGGCAGACTCCAGAAATAACTTCAGCCGTTTGGCCACGAGCATCACATTTGAGAAAAAGCAGGAAAGAAATGCCTTTCTTCAGATGTCGCAGAAGAATGGGGCAACTTTGCACCCTTTGGTGCAAAGGGTGAAGTTAAATATTACAGCTCCTCCCCTTCACACCTCTGCCCTGCCCTCAAAGTATGGTTGCCAGCCTTCAGGTGGGGCCTGGAGATCTCCTGCTTTTACAACTGATCTCCAGCTGGCAGAGATCAGCTGCCCTGGAGGAAATGGCTGCTTGGGAGGGTGGACTCTGTGGCTTTATACCCTGCTGACGCCCATCCCCTCACCAAACCCCGCCCTCTCCCAGATCCACCCCCAAAGTCTCCAGGTAGGGTTGCCAATCCCCAGGTGGGGGCAGGGAATCCCCCGGTTTGGAGGCCCTTCCCCCCGCTTCAGGGTCGTCAGAAAGCAGGGGGAGGGGAGGGAAATGTCTGCTGGGAACTATTTTATTCCCTAGGGAGATTTATTCCCATAGAAAATAATAGAGAATTGATCCGCAGGTATCTAGGGCTCCGGGGGGGGGCTGTTTTTTGGAGTAGACGCACCAAATTTTCAGTATAGCATCTAGTGCCTCTCCCCAAAATACCCTCCAAGTTTCAAAAAGATTGGACCAGGGGGTCCAATTCTATGAGCCCCAAAAGAAGGTGCCCCTATCCTTCATGATTTCCTATGGAAGGAAGAAATTGAAAAGGTGCGCCGTCCCTTTAAATGTGATGGCCAGAACTCCCTTTGGAGTTCAATGATGCTTGTCACAGCCTTGATCTTGGCTCCACCCCTAATGTCTCCTGGCTCCACCCCCAAAGTCTTCTGGCTCCACCCCCAAAGTCCCCAGATATTTCTTGAATTGGACTCGGCAACCCTATTAGGGTTGCCAATCCCCAGGTGCGGACAGGGGATCCCCCGGTTTGGAGGCCCTCCCCCCGCTTCAGGGTCATCAGAAAGCAGGGGGAGGGGAGGGAAATGTCTGCTGGGAACTCTATTATTCCCTAGGGAGATTTATTCCCATAGAAAACCATGGAGAATTGATCCACGGGTATCTGGGGCTCTGGGGGGGGCTGTTTTTTGGGGTAGAGGCACCACATTTTCAGTATAGCATCTAGTTCCTCTCCCCAAAATACCCCCCAAGTTTCAAAACGATTGGACCAGGGGGTCCAATTCTATGAGCCCCAAAAGAAGGTGCCCCTATCCTTCATTATTTCCTATGGAAGGAAGAAATTGAAAAGGTGCGCCGTCCCTTTAAATGTGATGGCCAGAACTCCCTTTGGAGTTCAATTATGCTTGTCACAGCCTTGATCTTGGCTCCACCCCTAATGTCTCCTGGCTCCGCCCCCCAAATTCTCCTGGCTCCGCCCCCAAAGTCCCCAGATATTTCTTGAATTGGACTTGGCAACCCTAATGGGGATGGACCCTTTCTGGGGGATGCTTTGGCCTCCAAGACCGCCCCTGCTTCCATCTCATTGGTTTTCTTTACAGAAACCAAGGCTCTGCAATACGGCAATGGTTGCCAAAGACTGGTGGTGACCTTGTCCACTATGTCAAAGGTTTCAGCCATGTTGGCCAGCAGGAGAACAGTTAAATTTGAGTCCAGTAGAGAGCCAGTTTGGTGTAGTGGTTAAGTGCGCGGACTCTTATCTGGGAGAACCGGGTTTGATTCCCCACTCCTCCACTTGCACCTGCTGGAATGGCCTTGGGTCAGCCAGAGCTCTGGCAGAGGTTGTCCTTGAAAGGGCAGCTGCTGTGAGAGCCCTCTCCAGCCCCACCCACCTCACAGGGTGTCTGTTGTGGGGCGAGAAGATATGGGAGACCGTAAGCCGCTCTGAGTCTCTGATTCAGGGAGAAGGGCGGGGTATAAATCTGCAATTCTTCTTCTTCTAGATCCTCAGAGAACCAGATTTTCTGAGTATAGGCCAGGGGTGGCCAAACTTGCTTACGGTAAGAGCCACGCAGAATGAATATCAGAGGAAGGAAGGAAGGAAGGAAGGAAGGAAGGAAGGAAGGAAGGAAGGAAGGAAGGAAGGAAGGAAGGAAGGAAGGAAGGAAGGAAGGAAGGAAGGAAGGGAAGGAAGGAAGGGGAGAAAGGTGGAAAGAAAGCAACTTTAACTTTAAATGCATTTTCAAAGCTGCTGGTTGGCTCGGCTTGGCAAATGACTGAAAGAGAGAACTGCCTTCTCCAAGCCAGCTGACAGGGCAGTGGAGGCTTGAGGAGCCACCGAGCCTCAATTTGGCCACTCTCGGTGTAGGCTTTTGAGAGCCCCAATATCAATGTCAAAGTGGCTGATAAATCCAGCAGGACTACCAAAGAAGCCTTGACCTTTTCAGCCTGAAGAAATGTCCTGACTGACCTGTCCTTTATACCCACTTTGCCTTCACTCTCAGCCCTAGCAGAGTTAGCATGACAATGCCCTAGATTGCTTCTTCTTCTCTTTTGCCAGTCAAGTTGCAACTGATTTATGGAGACCCCCTGTAGGGTTTTCATGATAAGAGAGGTGGTTTCCCATTGCCTGTCGCTGTGCAGAGACCTTGGTCATCTCCCATTCAAATATTGACCAGAGCTGACTAGGGTTGCCAAGTCCAATTCAAGAAATATCTGGAGACTTTGGGGGTGGAGCCGGGAGACTTTGGGGATGGAGCCGGGAGACATTGGGGGTGGAGTCAGGAGCAAGGGTGTGATGAGCATAATTGAACTCCAAAGAGAATCCTGGCCATCACATTGAAAGGGACCGCACACCTTTTAAATGCCTTCCTTCCATAGGAAATAATAAAGGATAGGGGCACCTTCTTTTGGGGCTCATAGAATTGGACCCCCTGGTCCAATCCTTTTGAAATATGGGGGGTATTTTGGGGAGAGGCACTGGATGCTATGCTGAAAATCTGGTGTTTCTACCTCAAAAAAACAGCCCCCCCCAAAGCCCCAGATACCTGCAAACCAATTCTCCATTATACTGAATGGGAATCGTTCTCCATGGAAAATAATGGCGTGCCCAGTAGACATTTCCCTCCCCCCCCCCTTTCTGATGACCCTGAAGCATGGGGAGGGCCTCCAAACTGGGGGATTCCCTGCCCCCACCTGGGGATTGGCAACTCTAGGGCTGACCCTACTTAGCTTCCGAGATCTGACAAGATTGGGCTAGTCTGGGCTAACGACATACATTTAGGTAGGTCTTTTTTTGTAGTAGGAACTCCTTTGCACATTAGGCCACACACCGTGACTCTTTCCCAGCTTGGAACCGGCCAGAGACTTGGAGATTTTCTCCTGCTGCTGCCGACAGTCGGGCCATTCACACAGCATCCCTCGTATCTGTGTGTCTTCATTTATTTTTTTTGCCCAGTAATAGCAAAATGTCAAGAGGGCTCTTGCCATTAGCCGAGAGCACTTTCGCTTTCCACTGTCTCTGCTTTGCTCCGCTCCTATCTCTGTGTAACTAGTGAAGCATTCCTTCTGCCTAGTCTCAGGGATGGCCAAGGTCATTCCTATCTGATTATGCTCACACCTGCAAGGGACCTGGGAAAGAACTATGGGGGAGGGTCTGCTCGCTTCGCACCTCTCCTTTGAATGTATAACGGTTTAAACCTGATCTATAAGTAGGGGGCAGAAGCCCGCCAAAGCCAGTTTTCGCAAGGGCTGTCTTGCTCTGACCTGTCATGTATCAATAAACAGCTATTCTTGCAATGGACTATCTTCGATTGTTGAACTGCCGGGGACTTGACACAAAGCAGAGGCAACGATCCGTCAGCTTCTATGCAGCTCTCATCAACAGCCTCTTTGACTGAAATCAAATAAGGTGTTCCTTGAAGGAGATACATGTTCACAGCAAAAGTCGTTTTTGTTAGAACTGCCCACCTAAGGTGGGGTCAAATACTTAAACACTTTGCATGGCAGTACTGCAGTCCTAAGCTCTGCTCACAACCTAAGTTCGATCCCGGTGGAAGCTGGGTTCAGGTAGCCAGCTCAAGGTTCACTCATCCTTCCATCCTTCCGAAGTCAGTAAAATGAGTCCCCAGCTTGCTGAGGAAAAAGTGTAGATGAGTGGGGAAGGCAATGGCAAACCACCCCGTAAAAAGTCTGCCGTGAAAACATTGTGAAAACAATGTCACCCAAGAGTCGGAAACAACTGGTGCTTGCACAGGGGACTATCTTTTTTTTTTTAAGAGCCCCGTGGCACAGAGTGGTCAAGCTGCAGTACTGCAGTCAGAGCCCTCTGCACACGACTTGAGTTCAATCCCGGCGGAAGCTGGGTTCAGATAGCCAGCTCCAGGTTGACTCAGCCTTCCATCCCTCTGAGGTTGGTAAAATGAGGACATAAGAACATAAGAGAAGCCATGTTGGATCAGGCCAACGGCCCATCCAGTCCAACACTCTGTGTCACACAGTGGCAAAAATTTTTATATATACATACACACTGTGGCTAATAGCCACTGATGGACCTGTGCTCCATATTTTTATCTAAACCCCTCTTGAAGGTGGCTATACTTGTGGCCGCCACCACCTCCTGTGGCAGTGAATTCCACATGTTAATCACCCTTTGGGTGAAGAAGTACTTCATTTTATCCGTTTTAACCTGTCTGCTCAGCAATTTCATCGAATGCCCACGAGTTCTTGTATTGTGAGAAAGGGAGAAAAGTACCTCTTTACTTTCTCCATCCCAGCTAGCTGGGGGGGGGGGGGAGCGGAGATGACCGGGGAAGGCAACGGCAAACCACCCTGTAAAAAGTCTGCCGTGAAAACGTTGTGAAAGCAACGTCACCCCAGAGTCGGAAACGACTGGTGCTTGCAGAGGGAACTACCTTTACCTTTTTTAAAATACACATAAGCAATTCTGGGCGTGCAGAAAAAAAAGCGGCAAAAGCATTTCAAATATATTCCCCTAATCACCCCCACACACACCCCCACACACACCCCCCACACACAGCTGTTCGGTATCTTTCTCCTGAAAATGAAACTCAAAACTATTTCTCCAGCAGTCCTGATGAGTGCCTGGTCTTCAGGGTCAAAGAAAAGGAATGCGGCCGTTTCTCTCGCGAAGCCTCTGTGTGCTGTCTTCCAATCTAAAGCTACCTGTATTAAACAGCCTCCCTCCAAAGCCATGATAAACCCTATTATATATGCCAAGCATTAATATGACGACACTGCAACCAGAGAGCATGAAATCATTGGCAAGAAGTACTCGCTTGACAGGCATGGAGCCAATGTGCCTCCAGACACACCGGCGAGTCCCTTCTTCACACCAGCATACATGGGCTCAGTGGCAGGGCAGAGTCGACAGATGTGATTTCAAATCTGACTTCAGATAGATTCACAGATGGTAAGTCTAGCAGTAGTTACTAGCCATGTTGAGTACAGGGCACCTCCCCATTCAAAGGCATTAAACCTAGGGATGTCAGAAGCCAGAACCTCTGTGTCAGTTGTCGGCCATCCAGAGGAATGGCTTGGCCACTGTGTGAAACAGAAGGCTGGACTAGATGGGCTATTGGTCGATCCCAGCACAGCTCTTACGTTCAGGCCTCATTTTGGGCAGGAGCTCACAGAAGTGGTGCTCCAGAACCTCTAGATCTTATTGTGCTCTTTCTCCTCCCCCCCGGTACTTGCTGCTGGGCTCCCTTGTTCAAACCCATGAGAATGTTGCTCAACTCTCAGATTTGACAAACTTTCTAATATTTTTCCCCACAAAAAAAAATGGGGAAATAACCAAAACGTATCAAGCAGACGGATGGAACTCTTCATCGTGCCACTGTGGCCACAGAGGAGAAAGTAATTTTAAAAAGCATGATGGCAGCAAGGTTCTATTAAATGTAAAGGGAGTCCCCCTGTGCAAACTCTGAGTCGTTCCTGACCCATGTGGGGTGACGTCACATCAGGACATTTTCGTGGCAGACTTTTTATGGGGTGGTTTGCCATTGCCTTCCCCAGTCATCTACATCCCGCACCCCCCCCCCCAGCAAGCTGGGGACTCATTCTACCGACCTCAGAAGGCTTAGGGCGTTTTTGCACTGACCTTACTCGGGAGCGACGTCCCTCTTCACCGCGCAGCGTCTGCGCGGATTTCGCACTAATTGCTCCGCAGAACCCGGAACTGGTTTTTGGCCAGTTTACATTTGCGACGCAAAAGCCGCAGGACTTTGCGGCTCTTCCGGGTTCTGCGGAGCAATTAGTGCGAAATCCACACAGACGCTGCGTGGTGAAGAGGGACGTCGCTCCCGAGTAAGGTCAGTGCGAAAATGCCCTGAGTCAACCCGGAGCCAGCTACCTGAACCCAGTTTCTGCCGGGATCGGGTTTTATTCTGACAATTCTAATTCAAGCAGATGCTGTGCCGATACGATTGAGTACACCTTCGGTGTGGGTTGCATATGCAGATGAGTTGTGCTAATGAGCTCCAGCACCTCTTTTTCTACAAAATGATCCCCGCTTGTGTTCCTTCTGACGAGCTCCCGAGAAGGCAGAAGCAGGAGAAAGTTGAATGCACAAGACTGAAAGGGGGAAAAGGAGTGCGAAGGAAAGGGAGAGCAAACATCCCTGCAGCAGGTCGCAGACACGGGATTAAGCTTCAACAGTGCGCGGGGAGAACTGCCAAGTTGTCTGTAGACAACTGCTTGGAAAAAAGGAACTCTTTGCCACTTATTGTCTTCCAGCATCCACCAAAGACGCTTGTGTGGTGGGTACAAAAGGGAAGGCCTTTTCAGTGGCAGCCCCACCATTATGGCACAACCTCCCTGCAGAGATGTGCCTGGCCCCCTTACTCTCAACCTTTAGGAGGCAGCAGGAGATAGGTTTATTCTGGATGGCATTACATTAGTGTAGTTTTCTGCCTATCAGCATTTTAAAATAATGGTATTAGTTCATGGCCTTCTATGCACTTTGTGTATTTTTGTTTGATATTCGGCCTTGAGTCAAAAAGGCAGCTAATCCATGTTTCAAATAAATAAAATAAATGAAATGAAATGAAATGAGGGGCAGGGCCAAATCCTCCCTCCAGTTGGGCTCACAGTTTGGTGTAGTTGAGCCAGTTTGGTGTAGTGGTTAAGTGTGGGGACTCTTATCTGGGAGAACCGGGTTTGATTCCCCACTCCTCCACTTGCAGCTGCTGGAATGGTCTTGGGTCAGCCATGAATCCAAAATGAGCTCCAACGGACAGCTAGCGGTGCAAAGTCCGTTTCGGACAGCCAGGTCCTTCCTCCAGGGAGCGTCTTGCAGAACTTGCGGTATATGTGTTGAGAATTTCACAATGTTCAGATCTTTCACAAATTTATGCACAAAATTGGAACGCTGCTACCTCCATCTGGTCAGCAAGTTAATTAGTTGATTCCCCACTTCTCCACTTGCAGCTGCTGGAATGGCCTTGAGTCAGCCATAGCTATCACAGGAGTTGTCCTTGAAAAGGCAGCTGCTATGAGAGCCCTCTCAGCCCCACCCACCTCACAGGGTGTCTGTTGTGGGGGGAGAAGATATAGGAGATTGTGAGACGCTCTGAGTCTAATTCAGAGAGAAGGCTGGGGTATAACTCTGCAGTCTTATTCTTCTTCTCACGTGAAGAAGGCAATGGTCTCTTGACAGAATCGACATCTAGGCTTGTACTCACACTCTTTAGATAGCTGCTTGGATGACTCCTGAGGCTTCAATTCCCCATCTGTTCCTTATTATAAGGAAGGAATCAAGAAAGGAAAGGCATTTCTTATGTGTGGCACTTGCTACTTAGTGGCAAAGCAGTTGGCAACATTCGGAAAGCCAAAAGATCTCTCGGTGCTCCCAAGCGCTTGAAAGACGAGACGCTGTTTGCTTTGCTCCAGTTCTCATGTGGCTTTTGCAGAGAGCCGCAGAGACTGGAATAGGACATTTGCCGAGCTTCCTGCAGTCTTATCTGATAGATGACTGGAACCCCTTTTATTCTGGCCAGGGCCAGGAGAACTACTTGGATTGCAAAATGTGGTATTCAGCAATGACACTGATCTGGCGCTTGCATTTCCTGTCCACAATCCCCGTGCGTGGTTTGAGGTTATCATCCAGTGACTTTTGGCCCTTAAAGAGACAGGGCAACTGTAACGCCTTCAAAAGACCTTCAAACTCACTTCTTGAAGTAAGAACATAGGAGAAGCCATTTTGGATCAGGCCAATGGCCCATTCAGTCCAACACACAGTGGCCAAAAAAAACCAGGTACCATCATGAGGCCCATCAGTGGGGCCAGAACACTATAAGCCCTCCTACTGTTGCCATCCCAGCACCAAGAATACAGAGCATCACTGCCCCAGACAGCGAGGTCTTTCTATACCTTGTGGCTAATAGCCACTGATGGACTTCTGCTCCAGATGTCTATCCAATCCCCTCTTGAAGCTGTCTATGCTGGTAGCTGCCACTATCTCCTGTGGCAGTGAATTCCATGTGTTAATCACCCCTTGGGTGAAGAGAAGAAGAAGAAGAAGAAGAAGAAGAAGAAGAAGAAGAAGAAGAAGAAGAAGAAGAAGAAGAAGAAGAAGAAGAAGAAGAAGAAGAAGAAGAAGAAGAAGAAGATGATGATGATATTGGATTTATATCCCGCCCTCCTCTCCGAAGAGTCTCAGAGCGGCTCACAATCTCCTTTACCTTCCTCCCCCACAACAGACACCCTGTGAGGTAGATGAAGATATTGGATTTATATCCCGCCCTCCACTCCGAAGAGTCTCAGAGCGGCCTACAATCTCCTTTCCCTCCCTCCCCCACAACAGACACCCTGTGAGGTGGGTGGGGCTGGAGAGGGCTCTCCCAGCAGCTGCCCTTTCAAGGACAGAGTCTCACAGCGGCCTACAATCTCCTTTCCCTTCCTCCCCCACAACAGACACCCTGCAAGGTGGGTGGGGCTGGAGAGGGCTCTCACAGCAGCTGCCCTTTCAAGGACAACCTCTGCCAGAGCTATGGCTGACCCAAGGCCATGCCAGCAGGTGCAAGTGGAGGAGTGGGGAATCAAACCTGGTTCTCCCAGATAAGAGTCCGCACACTTAACCACTACACCAAACTGGCTCTCCTGCCTTTTATCTGTTCTAACCCAAATGCTCAGCAATTTCATTGAGTGCCCATGAGTTTTTGTATTGGGAGAAAGGGGAAAAAGTTCTTCTTTCTTTACCTTCTCTATCCCAGGCATAATCTTGTAAACCTCTATAATGTCACCATTTCTCCAAGCTAAAGAGCCCCAAGTGTTTTAACCTTTCTTCACAGGGAAAGTGTTCCAACCCTTTAATCATCCAACTTGCCATTTTCTGTATTTTTCCCCAATACTATAATATCTTTTTTGATGTGTGGTGGCCTTCATTGCTGGCGCCAACATCCACCCAGCTTCAGCGTTTCTCCAGTTTGGTGAGAGCCAGTTTGGTGTAGTGGTTAAGTGTGTGGACTTTTATCTGGGAGAACCAGGTTTGATTCCCCACTTCTTCACATGCAGCTGCTGGAGTGACATCATTCTTTCAGAGCTGTTCTTCTTGGAGAGCTCTCTCAGTCCCACCTACCTCACAGGCAGTGTTCCCTCTAAGCTGAGTTAGCGTGAGCTAGCTCACAAATGTGTAGCCTCCAGCTCACACGTTTCTGTTTTGGCTCAGGAAGGATGGCCCCAGAGCATACTAATTTGTGCAGTAGCTCACAACTTTAATGCCAGTGGCTCACAAAGTAGAATTTTTGCTCACAAGACTCTGCAGCTTAAGGAAACATAGCTCACAGGATGTCTGTTGTGAGGAGGAGAAGGGAAAGGAAATTGTAAGCTGCTCTGAGACGCCTTCAGGTAATGAAGGGTGAGGTACAAATCCAATAATCTTCTCCTCCTCCTCCTCGTCTTCTCCTCCTCTTCTTCTCCTTTTCTTCTTCGTCTTCTTATTCCTTCTCCTCTTCTTCTCCTTCTTCTTGTCTCCTCCTCCTCCTGCTTCTTTTCCTTCTTCTCTTTCTGCTTCATCGTGCCCTCCTCCTCCACCTCCTCCTCCTTCCATTTATACCAGAGAATTTGAACCACAGCTTGTGAGGCCTCAGCTCTGACATCATAAAGAACAGAGAGTGCCTTTGAGCAACTGTGTCTCCTCAATGAACACTAAGGCCTGCACTGCTGGGGTTGCTGGAAAATGTTTCCCAATTCAGGTATATAACCTGGAGTCAGATTTCAGGCCCAGCCATGTAGAAATCTATATATAACAAGCTGTGGAAATGTGGGCATCCATCAGCAGTGGAGACAACTGGGCTTTTAACAGCCTCATACTAAGGCACACTGCTGACACCATCAAATCGCCCGTTTCACCGATCAGCCAGTTTGGTCTGGCGGGTAAGAGCATGGACTCTAATCTGGGAGAACTGGGCTAGATTCCCCACTCCTCCACAGGCAGCCAGCTGGGTGACCTTGGGTCAGTCATGACTCTCTCAGAGCTGTTCTCTCAAGAGCAGTTATTGAAAGAGCACTCTCAGCCCTTCTTACCTCATGGGGTGTCTGTTGTGGAAGGAGGAAGGGAAAGGAGATTGTAAGCTGCTCTGAGACTCTGAGTGAAGGGCAGGATATAAATCCAATCTCCCTCCTCCTCTTCAGTTTGGTGTAGTGGTTAAGTGTGCGGACTCTTATCTGGGAGAACGGGGTTTGATTCCCCACTCTCCATTTGCACCTGCTGGAATGGCCTTGGGTCAGCCGTAGCTCTGGCAGAGGTTGTCCTTGAAACGGCAGCTGCTGTGAGATCCCTCTCAGCCCCACCCACCTCACAGGGTGGCTGTTGTGGGGGGAGAAGATATAGGAGATGGTAAGCCGCTCTGAGTCTCTGATTCAGAGAGAAGGGCGGGGTATAAATCTGCAGTCTTCTTCTTCAATGGGAGACCAAGTAAGATGGGGGGGGGGTCATGGTGCAGAGATAGTCAATGGCAAACCACCTCTGTTCGTCTCTTGTCTCTTGCCTCGCAAACCCTACGAGGTCACCATAAATTGGCTATGATTAAGGGCCCTTTCCGACCACCAGTTTTCTCAAACAGACTGCTGTCCAGGGTCCTGACGGAGCCCAAAGGCGTGTGCTGTCGGGGCCACTTTTTAATCCAAGCACCTCACTAATGGGAGCAACAGAGCAGCCCTCGTCACCTTTCTGCAGGCATTGTAGGGCTATTGCCCGTCCCTTTCCCTAGGCCTGGCCAGCAGTGACCGCTGGGAAGAGTTCGAGCCTCAGATTATTTATTTTTATTTACGTTCCGCTTCTCTCCCGCCCTCTCCGCAAGCGGACTCAAGACAGCTCACGACATTCGTTTAAAAAAAACAGTCAGTCAATAAAATCTATCAAACATTAATACAATTAAAATTTAAAACTATTCCACAGCGCTGTACCATTACTATGTTGGCGGTTCTGCTTTTCAGACGGTTGGACACCAGATATTCTAATTGATGTCAGGTGGTAGCTCTCTCTTGGTTTAAGCATCAAAAGCCTGTCGAAACAGTTCGGTCTTACAGGCCCTGCGGAATGTAGGAAGGTCCCGCAGGGCCCTTATGGCCTCCGGGAGAGCATTCCATAACTCTGGTGCTGCCACCGAGAAGGCCCTGGCTCATGTCAAACGCAACCTGGCCTCCTTTGGTCCAGGGGTGGACAGCAGATATTTTTGTCCCTGAATGCAGTGCTCTCTGGGGGATATATGGGGAAAGTGCTCCCTGGGGGATTACATGGCCAAGAGACAACAGGACATTCCTCAGCACATCGCATACACAAAAATGGGTTTTAAAACCCAGTACTCGTATAATGTCTTTTATGTGTGGAATCTGGTATAGATGGGAAGAGAAGGAGGGAAAGGCATTGGGGGAGCGGCCGTGGCTCAGCAGAAGAGCATTTGCTGGCATGAAGTAGGCTCCGTCCCCAGCATCTCCAAAGGATCAGGTAGTGGGTGATGGGAAAGACCTCCAACTGAGACCTTGGAGAGTGGCTGCCAGTCTGAGTAGACAGTATTGGCCCATGGTCTGATTCAGTGTAAGGAAATGTCTTGTGCTGTTAGCAAGAAAGAGAGCTGGGCATCTCTCTGTCTCTGGTTTTTTATCTAATTCCTGCATTTCATTTATATCGCAGTTTTCTGCCAAGAGCTCATTTTATCCTCACAACAGCCCTGTGAGGTAGGCTAGGCCAAGAATGGCTGAGCCAAGATCACTCCGCAAGCTTCTGTGGCATTCAAAGCTGGGTCGCCCAGACGCTCATAAGGACATTAGAGAAGCCATGTTGTATCAGGCCAATGGCCCATTCAGTCCAACACTCAGTGTCACATAAGAACTTAAGAGAAGCCATGTTGGATCAGGCCAATGGCCCATCCAGTCCAACACTCTGTGTCACATAAGAACATAAGAGAAGCCATGTTGGCTCAGGCCAATGGCCCATCCAGTCCAAAACTCTGTGTCACGTAAGAACATAAGAGAAGCCATGTTGGATCAGGCAAATGGCCCATCCAGTCCAACACTCTGTGTCACATAAGAACTTAAGAGAAGCCATGTTGGATCAGGCCAATGGCCCATCCAGTCCAACACTCTGTGTCACATAAGAACATAAGAGAAGCCATGTTGGATCAGGCCAATGGCCCATTCAGTCCAACACTCTGTGTTACATAAGAACTTAAGAGAAGCCATGTTGGATCAGGCCAATGGCCCATCCAGTCCAACACTCTGTGTCACATAAGAACATAAGAGAAGCCATGTTGGATCAGGCCAATGGCCCATCCAGTCCAACACTCTGTGTCATGTAAGAACATAAGAGAAGCCATGTTGGATCAGGCAAATGGCCCATTCAGTCCAACACTCTGTGTCACATAAGAACATAAGAGAAGCCATGTTGGCTCAGGCCAATGGCCCATCCAGTCCAACACTCTGTGTCACATAAGAACATAAGAGAAGCCATGTTGGATCAGGCAAATGGCCCATCCAGTCCAACACTCTGTGTCACATAAGAACATAAGAGAAGCCATGTTGGATCAGGCAAATGGCCCATCCAGTCCAACACTCTGTGTCACATAAGAACATAAGAGAAGCCATGTTGGATCAGGCAAATGGCCCATCCAGTCCAACACTCTGTGTCACACAGTGCCCAAAAAAACCAAGTGCCATCAAGAGATCCACCAGTGCGGCTAGAAGCCCTTCCACTGTGCCCCACCCCCCACCCCCCATGCACAAGAATACAGAGCATTACTGCCCCAGAGAGTTCCAGCAATAAGCTGCGGCTAATAGCCACTGAGGGACCTGTGCTCCATATGTTTATCCAATCCCCTCTTGAAGCTGTCTATGCTTGTAGCCGCCACCACCTCCCGTGGCAGTGAATTCCACATGTTAATCACCCTTTGGGTGCAGAAGTACTTCCTTTTATCCGTTCTACCCCGACTGCTCAGCAATTTCATTGAATCTCCACGAGTTCTTATATTGTGAGAAAGGGAGAAAAGTACTTCTTTCTCTACTTTCTCCATCCCATGCATCATCTTGTAAACCTCTATCGTGTCACCCCACAGTCGACGTTTCTCCAAGCTAAAGAGCCCCAAGCGTTTTAATCTTTCTTCATAGGGAAAGTGTTCCAACCCTTTAATCATTCTAGTTGCCCTTTTCTGCACTTTTTTCAATGCTATAATATCTTTTTTTGAGGTGCGGTGACCAGAATTGTACACAGTGTTCCAAATGAGACTGCACCATCGATTTATACAGGGGCATGATGATACTGGCTGATTTGTTTTCAATTCCCTTCCTAATAATTCCCAGCATGGCGTTGGCCTTTTTTATTGCAATCGCACACTGTCTTGACATTTTCAGTGAGTTATCTACCACGACCCCAAGATCTCTCTCTTGGTCAGTCTCTGCCAGTTCACACCCCATCAACTTGTATTTGTAGCTAGGATTCTTGGCTCCAATGTGCATTACTTTGCACTTGGCCACATTGAACCTCATCTGCCACGTTGACACCCGCTCACCCAGCCTCAACAGATCCCTTTGGAGTTCCTCACAATCCTCTCTGGTTCTCACCACCCTGAACAATTTAGTTGTCATCTGCAAACTTAGCCACTTCACTTACGTCCAACTCCAAATTATTAATGAACAAGTTAAAGATTATGGGACTCAGTACTGAGCACTGTGGCACCCCACTCTTCACCATCTTCCACTGCGGAAATTGCCCATTCTCTGCTTCCTATTAATTAGCCAGTTTTTGATCCAAAAGAGGATTTGTCCTTTTACTGCATGACTCTCATGCTTACTCAGGAGCCTTTGATGAGGAATTTTATCAAAAGCTTTCTGGAAGTCAAGGTAAACAACACCTATTGGGTCCCCTTTGTCCACATGTTTGTTCACCCCCTCAAAGAACTCTAACAGATTAGTGAGACGAGATCTTCCCTTACAGAACCCATGCTGAGTCTTCCTCAATGACTCATCTGATGCTCTAGTCACCATCCCGCACTTGGAGTCACTTAGAATCATAGAGTTGAAAGGGACATCCAGGGTCATCTAGTCCAACCCCCTGAACAATGCAGGAAACTCACAAACACCTCCCCCTAAATTCACAGGATCCACATTGCTGTCAGATGGCCATCTAGCCTCTGTTTAAAAACCTCCAAGGAAGGAGAGCCCACCACCTCCCAAGGAAGCCTGTTCCAATGAACAACCATCAGGAAGTTCTTCCTAATGTTGAGTCAGAAACTCTTTTGATTTAATTTCAACCCATTGGTTCTGGCCCTACCTTCTGAGACCACAGAAAACAATTCCACCCCATCCTCTAGATGACAGCCCTTCAAGGGCTTGGTGATCCTATCACCTCTCAGCCGCCTCCTCTCCAGGCTAAACATCCCCAGCTCCTTCAACCTTTCTTCCTAGGACTTGATCTCCAGACCCCTCACCATCTTCGTCACCCTCCTTTGGACCCGTTCCAGCTTGTCTATATCCTTCTTTAAAGGATTTGTCCAAAGAAGGGACAAAGAACTGTGAAGATGATTCTGTGAATTTAGCAGAACTTAAGGGGAAGGTGTTTGTGAGTTTCCTGCATTGTGCAGAGAGGTTGGACTAGATGACCCTGGAGGTCCCTTCTAACGGTACAATTTTCTGGGGACATGAGTTTGTATGTGTGGAGTACAATCTCTGGAACATCCTGGTGTGTGTGTAGATGTGTCCTGTGCTGGGCTATTGTGATCTGGACGCCATTCAGAATCGGTTCCAGCTCTGAAATGCAAACTTTGCCCAAGGTGTTTTTTGACTCCCCTTACAAAGACTATCCAAACACAGCCTGGGGGACGTGACTCTTAATGCGTCCAGGGCTAACCACCGGCCCTGTGCCAAAAGGCACACAGCCATGATGGGCTTTTCCATCTCTTGTTTCAGAGGAGGCTTAATACAAACAGTCAAGGTTGCTTTCACTGCAACTCTGGCCCTTCCTCGCTGACGGAATTTGCTACCCCAGGCAGTGAAGCCTTTCAAAGCGGATGAAACAGGGAAGGAAGCCCAGCTTTTGCCCAGCTTTTTAAAAAATATCCCTTGTTGGGTTGTAAACAGGATTGGGAACGGAAAAGTTTACGGACTAAAGTTCATCACAAATTTTGGCCTCTTCAAAGTTCGGGAATCAAAGTGCATGAACTGACGAACCAGGATAAACGTCCACAAATTTTGGCACGTATTGAGATGGCTCTTCACAAGAAACAGCTGAGCGGCAGGGAATTCTCCGCTGCTCATCTATTTGGTTTAAAGGGCTCAGAGGGAGCAGAAAGCAGGGTTTAAATGGCTCCGAGCCATTTAAACCACCGCTGCTTTCTGCTCCTTGTGGCCTTCCACGGGGAGCAGGAAATGGGTTTAAGCAGCCCTGCTTTCTGTTCCCCACAAAAAGCCATATGGAGCAAAAAGCAGGGCTTAAATGTTAGCTTCCTACTGATTTTCACAGAGAGCAGAAGGAAAAGGAAAGGTCCCCTGTGCAAGCACCAGTTGTTTCCGACTCTGGGGTGACGTTGCTTTCACAGCATTTTCACAGCAGACTTTTTACGGGGTGGTTTGCCGTTGCCTTCCCCAGTCATCTCCACTTTCCCCCCAGCAAGCTGGGTACTCATTTGACCGACCTCGGAAGGATGGAAGGCTGAGTCAACCTGGAGCCGGCTACCTGAACCAGCTTCTGCTGGGATTGAACTCAGGTCGTGAGCAGAGAGCTCGGACTGCAGTACTGCAGCTTTAACACTCTAGCAGGGTTTAAATGGCTCCAAGCTTTTGCGGGAGCAGAAAGCAAAGGTTTAAACTTTGAATAGCTAATGAACCTATACAAACAGGTTTGGTTCATGAACTGGCACATCCCTTCATGCAGGTTTGCAGGCTGAGCCACGAGCCGTGAACTGAACCAAACCACAAAAATGCAGTTTGTGCCCATCCCTCGTTGTCAATCATCAAGAAAGGAAGAGCTTGCCAGGTGACCTTGGGCCTGTCCCTTTTCCACAGCCCAGCCTACCTCTCATGGTTGTTGTGAGGAGAAAATAGAGAAAAGGCGAATGACATGAGGTACTTTGGGTCCCTCCCCATGCTGTCATTTAATGTGGTGTTCCTAGTCTGATTGCACTTCTCCTTTGCCGGGGGATTCATTTGCCTTGAAGAGGGTTTCGCTCCTGTGTGCCCAGTTGAGTGTGACGTTAGAAGACTGCCGCCAAGTGTGGCATGTGGGTGTTTGGCATCTACTCATGCCATGGAAGCTCGCTGGGGTAATCTTGGGCCAGTCACACTCTCTCAGCCTAACTTACCTCACAGGGTCATTGTGAAGATAAAATGGAGAACAGAAAGATGATGTCAGTCACTTTGGGTCCGCATTGGAGAGGAAGGCAGAGTATTAATGAAGTGAATGAATGAATGAAAAAATGAACGAATGAACGAACAACTCAAGCACCAATTGTCTACTGTGAGAAACAAACTTTGTTTTAAGATGCCTATACCAGGGGTGGCCAAACTTGCTTAATGTAAAAGCCACATAGAATAAATGTCAGATATTTGAAAACCACAAAACATGAACAGAAGATTGAGACTCTCAAGACAGGAAGGAAGGAAGGAAGGAAGGAAGGAAGGAAGGAAGGAAGGAAGGAAGGAAGGAAGGAAGGAAGGAAGGAAGGAAGGAAGGAAGGAAGGAAGGAAGGAAGGAAGGAAGGAAGGAAGGAAGGAAGGAAAAATGTATTTGACACAACAAAAATATACACAATAAAAAAGAGTATATGTAATAGGTACAAGGCAGCATGTCTATCAAAACCATAAAAACTCTGTGAAATCAAGAACATTTTGCTGCAAGTTGGCCCTCAACCATAATAAATCTAATCTGGAAGTATGTGTGTTTTCTTGGTAGGCAAACAGTTCCTCACCTGTGTGGGGGTCTCTTTTACTTTCATCAGACAGTCATTAATCTGCAGGATTTTTTTTTGGGGGGGGCCAATTTCTCACCCAAGAGCCATCTGGCTGTAAAGCTCCTGTCTGAAGATTGTTCGGAATGGCAGCCACACAATTTTAACAGTGAGATCTCAGGTTTATAGAGCATCTGTCTCTTGTCAGACTGGGAGCCACAGGTTCAAATCCCCACTCTGCCACAGAAATTTGTTGGGTGACCCTTGAGGGGGGCAGGGAACTGTGATTTACATAAAGTAAATTATTATCCCAGTTGGTATAATTTCCACCACTTGTTTCCATTCAGTTATTTCCCATGAGCGTGTTCACTAAATGCAGAACATGTCTGCTTTCTCCACCTCACCAAACCAGCACTTACTACTCACAGTCCCATGGATTTTTGGTAACCCCCAAAGGGTTAGATGCCGTGGAAAGATCATTCTCATCAGAATTTTTCCCCTACAAGAGGCAAATCAAAAATGTTCTATTTCAAAACTTTTAAATATACATCTCCACTTTTTTTCATCTCAGTCACTAAGAGCCAGTTTGGTGTAGTGGTTAAGTGTGCGGACTCTTATCTGAGAGAACCGGGTTCGATTCCCCACTCCTCCACTTGCAGCTGCTGGCATGGCCTTGGGTCAGCCACCGCTCTGGCAGAGGTTGTCCTTGAAAGGGCAGCTGCTGTGAGAGTCCTCTCAGCCCCACCCACCTCACAGGGTGTCTGTTGTGGGTGAGGAAGGGAAAGGAGATTGTGAGCTGCTCTGAGACTCTTCGGAGTGGAGGGCAGGATATAAATCCAATATCTTCATCTACCTCACAGGGTGTCTGTTGTGGAGGGAGAAGATATAGAAGATTGTAAGCCACTTTGAGTTACTGTTTCAGAGAGAAAGGCAGGGTATAAATCTAATTTGAGATAGACTATTAAATTAATTAAATTAGGATGCAACTAGTGGGTTAGCAGTAAGAATAGGAGGAGTGGGGGGAGGAGGATAAATTGAACGGCAGGTGGGGATAAAGTGGGAGATAAATTGCGGGGGGACCGTACGGTGAGTTCATCTCAGGCTGGTGCAGATGTTGGCCCAGGGGATTCCAGTGCTCCTGGGGAGGGGAAGGTATGACGGTGGGAATAGACAGATATACAAGGGAAGGAGACAGAGACAAAATGGCGCTCGGCCACCTTCCAGTCTACTTCCCACCCCAACGGTGGTAGGTAGTAGGGCCAAGAGGAAATGCTCGTCTCCGTCACTGGTGTTATGCAACGCCAGGTCCATCAATAATAAGACCTCGATCCTCAAGGAGTTTCTGCTCCAACAGGAAGTGGACCTGGCTTGCGTGACCGAGACCTGGGTGCGGGACGGAGAGACAGTAGCTCTCTCCCAGATGACCCCCCCAGGCTACTCGGTCTTTCACCAGTCACGGAATAACGGGTGGGGGGGAGGGGTGGCGTTGTTCATACGGGAGGGTTACTCCTTTCGGGCTCTCCCGGCCCCAGAGATCAACGGCATCGAATGTGCCAGTCTGATGTGGGATGTTGGAGAGGGGTTGGCGGTCTGGCTGGTGTACCGTACGCCCAACGCACCAGCCAGCGCCTTACCATCACTATTGGAGGCAGTGGCGGGCTGGGCATTGGAGTACCCGGGGCTCATGGTCCTGGGCGACTTCAATGTCCATGCCGATGACACGGCCTCCACTCAGGCGATGGACCTAGTGTCTTCCATGGCGACACTGGGGCTCTCTCAATTTGTCACAACTCCCACGCATCAGGCCGGGCACACATTAGACCTGATCTTTGCGTCCGGGATTTTGGTGAACGATATCGCGGTGGAAGCGGTTCCATGGTCGGATCACCTAGCTCTTAAGGCCCGTATGGAGATGTCGCCTCAACCCTGTATGGGCGGAGAGCCTATTTTGGCTCGCCCTCGGGGCTTGATGGACCCGGAACGGTTCCAAACAGCCCTGAGGGATCCCTGGCCCACTAGCAATTCCCTCGATGACCTGGTGGAAGTTTGGCAGGGCCAACTATCCAGGGCTATCGATGAAATTGCACCTCGGCGCCCTCTGCGCCCTCGTGTGAGGCTGGCCCCATGGTATACCTTGGAGCTACGCCAGCTGAAACAAGGGCTCAGACGACTAGAGAGGCGGTGGAGACATACTCGGGACGAAGCGACGAGAACATCCTATAGAACGTTTATGAAGTCATATGAGATGGCAGTCAAGGATGCAAAGAAAGAATACTTTGCAGCCAAGATTGCATCTGCAAATTCGCGCCCAGCACAATTGTTTAGAGTAATTGGTGATCTAATAACATTGCCACAAGGCAAACCAAACGTTAGAGAATTAGAGATAGGCTGTGAGGCATTTGCGAAATATTTTGCAGATAAATTCTCGTCGCTCCGCCAAGACCTGCCTATCACATTAGATACAGTGAGTGGAATTGAGGCCCCGCACCTGTCTTCGGATTTTACGCTGGACCACTTTGACCCACTCAGCCTGGAGGAAGTCGATGGAGTCCTCTCTGCTGCCCACCCAACAACATGCGATTTGGACCCTTGCCCCTCTTGGCTGATTAAATCTTGCCAGAGGGAGCTAGGATGTCCTTTACGGGACATCATAAATAGATCCCTCTCAGAGGGGCGTTTTCCAACACCTCTGAAAGAGGCCTTGGTCCGTCCCCTCTTGAAAAAACCTACAGCAGACCCGGCCGAATTGGCAAATTACCGACCGGTGTCTAATTTACCATTTTTAGGTAAAATTATCGAGAGGGCAGTGGCGTTGCAGCTACAGAGGTTTCTAGATGATGCTTCTGTCCTAGATCCATGCCAGTCTGGTTTCCGGCCAGGCCACGGGACGGAGACGGTTCTGGTCGCCTTAGTAGATGACCTCCAACGGCAACTGGATCGAGGCGGTGTGGCAGTGCTGATGTTATTAGATCTGTCGGCTGCATTTGACACAGTCGACCATCGGCTGCTGATCCACCGCCTCGCCGACATAGGGGTTAGGGGGTTGGCCTTACAATGGCTTTCCTCCTTCCTCATGGGTCGGGGACAAAGGGTGGCAATTGGGGGTGAACGATCCCAGAGGCACACACTAGACTGTGGGGTGCCCCAGGGAGCAGTTCTCTCCCCGATGTTATTTAACATCTATTTGCGCCCTCTTGCCCAGATTGTCCGGAGGTTTGGGCTGGGTTGCCATCAATATGCAGATGACACCCAGCTCTATCTGCTAATGGACGGACGGCCCGCCTCTGCCCCGGGGAGCCTGGATCAGGCCCTACAGGCTGTTGCAACATGGCTTAGGCTGAGTGGGCTGAAGCTGAACCCAGCAAAGACAGAGGTTCTCTGTGTGGGTCGTGGCGCTCTGGGGAGGGAAATATCTCTCCCGACCTTTGACGGTGTGCCGCTGAAGGCGGCGCAGCGGGTAAAAAGCTTGGGTGTTTTACTGGAGCCTTCATTATCAATGGAGGCCCAGATAACAGCCACTGCCAAGTCAGCATTCTTTCATCTGAAGCGGGCGAGGCAGTTGGCCCCTTTCCTAGAGCGCCGGGACCTAGCAACGGTGATCCATGCGACGGTCACCTCAAGACTGGACTACTGTAACGCCCTCTACATGGGGCTGCCTCTGTGCCGGACCCGGAGATTGCAGCTAGTGCAGAACGCGGCGGCCAGGTTGCTGCTTGGCCTCCCAAGATGGGAGCATATACAGCCGGGGCTGCGCGAACTGCACTAGCTGCCGATTGTATACCGGGTCCAGTACAAAGTGCTGGTGATTACCTTTAAAGCCCTATATGGCCGAGGACCGACCTACCTGAGGGACCGTCTCTCCCCGTATGAGCCCCAGAGAGCACTGAGGTCAGTAGGTAAAAACAGATTGACCACCCCTGGGCCAAAAGAAGTTAAACTTCGGACTACCTATGCACGGGCCTTCTCTACCGCGGCCCCTTCCTTGTGGAATCAACTCCCAGAGGAGGTGCGGGCCCTGCGGAACCTTGATCAGTTCCGCAGGGCCTGCAAGACCACCCTTTTCAAACAGGCATTCATGAACGGCTGACCAAGTCCACAAAGAAACATCAAAATGGTCCAGTCTGGAGATCCGCCATCATTCACAAACTGACAGGCATAGTGTCGATTAATAACGGTACTGTCAGATCTAACTTAATGTTTTTAGATTTAGTAACTGTTTTAACTAATGTATTAATCGGTTTGGGGTTAATTTAATGTTTTGTTAAATGTATTGTTGTTTTGCTGTTGTTAGCCGCCCTGAGCCTGCTTGGCGGGGGAGGGCGGGATATAAATAAAATTTTACTTACTTACTTACTAATTTCTTCTTCTTCTTCTTCTTCTGTCTTGCTGGTCCTCTGGAGTGCATTGTGTCTCATGGATCACAATAACTGCTGGTGATAAATAAACAACCCCTCAAGGGACATTGGATTAGCTTTGTCCTGGCCTTGGCTTTTCAGCCTTCAGCTCTCAACCAGCTACTGAATCATGTGCATTCCACACTGGAAATCTCATCTGGCCAGAGCTGCGGTTATTGCCAAATGCCTTGTCCTTCAGCACTAGAAAGCTGGTAATTCCACCACATATGGAAATCTGGACAGAAAAATTACTGGATTTAGCAGGGAAGGAAAAAATAGCACTCATTAGACAGTATTCAGGGATGAATACAGTGGCAGTTGAGCTGAATTTTTAGAGCTTTATGCAATATGATACAGCATTTATTTGTAACTACTAGGATAAATTTCGCCCACGCACCCCTTTCTCTTTTTTTGCTTTATGTGTTGCGTTTTTCTTTCTTTCATCTTTCCATTTCTATTCCCTGTTTAGGGCTAAGTGATGGTTTTTTAAGAAAGAGCAAGATTTTGACATTTAATGTTTTATATTGCATTTTAACAAATAACAAATAAATTTAAATTTAAGATTATTGACTATAGACAAGAGGCAATCTTAATGTCCTGGTTTGGAAGAAGCAAAAAAAAAATCCCATTTTCAGATTTGTATAAGTCTGTGCATAAGAGAATCTCTCTATTTCAAGGTTCAAAAGATTTGTGTAAGTGCTACAAAGAACAGAGCACCAGAGAAAAGGGCCCCAATCTGGTGGAATCAGCTCCCTGTGGAGATACAGGCTTGACCAGATTTGTTACCTTTAAGAACATAAGAACATAAGAGAAGCCATGTTAGATCAGGCCAATGGCCCATCCAGTCCAACATTCTGTGTCACACAGCGGCCAAATATATATATATATATATATATATATATATATATATATATATATATATATATATATATATATACACACACACACACACACTGTGGCTAATAGCCACTGATGGACCTCTGCTCCATATTTTTATCTAACCCCTTCTTGAAGGTGGCTATGCTTGTGGACGCCACCACCTCCTGTGGCAGTGAATTCCACATGTTAATCACCCTTTGGGTGAAGAAGTACTTCCTTTTATCCGTTTTAACCTGTCTGCTCAGCAATTTCATCGAATGCCCACGAGTTCTTGTATTGTGAGAAAGGGAGAAAAGTACTTCTTTCTCTACTTTCTCCATCCCATGCATTATCTTGTAAACTTCTATCATGTCACCCCTCAGTCGACGTTTCTCCAAGCTAAAGAGCCCCAAGCGTTTCAACCTTTCTTCATAGGGAAGGTGTTCCAGCCCTTTAATCATTTTAGTTGCCCTTTTCTGAACTTTCTCCAATGCTATAATATCCTTTTTGAGGTGCGGCGACCAGAACCTCAAAAAGGATATTATAGCATTGGAGAAAGTTCAGAAAAGGGCAACTAAAATGATTAAAGGGCTGGAACACCTTCCCTATGAAGAAAGGTTGAAACGCTTGGGGCTCTTTAGCTTGGAGAAACGTCGACTGAGGGGTGACATGATAGAAGTTTACAAGATAATGCATGGGATGGAGAAAGTAGAGAAAGAAGTACTTTTCTCCCTTTCTCACAATACAAGAACTCGTGGGCATTCGATGAAATTGCTGAGCAGACAGGTTAAAACGGATAAAAGGAAGTACTTCTTCACCCAAAGGGTGATTAACATGTGGAATTCACTGCCACAGGAGGTGGTGGCGTCCACAAGCATAGCCACCTTCAAGAAGGGGTTAGATAAAAATATCTAATAGGGCCTATAAAGGGGTTAGATAAAAATATCTAATAGGGCCTATAAAATGGAGCTGTTCAGCCAGGCGTTTGGGTGAGGCAAGCGGGCGTCCTTTTCCTTATGGCCTATACCATTGGCTCTCCTCCCCCACAGCGATCCACCGTCTGAATGATCATATCTGGGCCACTGATTATACTCTAACCTGCACTATGAGCCCGACCACCTTTGCCATACAGTATTGTGTGTTGTGTTATAGTTTAATTGCATTGTATTGATTTATTGTATTCGATTGGTCTTACCTGGCTGTAATCCACCCTGAGCCCGCTTGGGAAAGGGCGGAATATAAATTTGCCAAAATAAAATGAAAAATAAAAACAAAAGAGCAGAACCCCGTTCTGGAGTCGGTCTTGGTTCGCAGCCAACCAACTCTCCATTGGCTAATCATAAGCCCTGCTGGGCAATACCTGGCCATATCCTCTTTTTAAAAACACTCAGTGGGTGCTGGGAAAGGTGTTGGCACTTTGGGGGCTTCCATCTTAGGAACATAACAAGAGGCTTGCTGGGTAAGACCTATGGTCTAACGAGAGCAGCCGCCTATTGTACACAGTGGCCAACCATCACCAAAGAGAGCTGCCTATTGCATGAGCACTGATGAAAGGAAGCCTGCCATTCGGGGGTCAGGAATTAGAGTATTAAAGGCACTTTGCGTGAAAGTCCTTCTACCGTTTCTTCGTGGTTCTTGATCAAGGGTCACTTTTTCTTTTGCCTTTTTGGATCTGAAAGCCCTTTCGAGGGTAGTGTGGGGTCTAGAAAATGGGTTGCCTTTCCCCCCACTTTTCAGAGCAGAGATCTCCTTTTTGGAGACCTGCCAGTTTTATAAAGAGCCCCGTGGCACAGAGTGTTAAAGCTGCAGTACTGCAGTCCTAAGCTCTGCTCACGACCTGAGTTCGATCCCCGGCGGTAGCTGGGTTTTCAGGTAGCCAGCTTGAGGTTGACTCAGCCTTCCATCCTTCCTAGGTGGGTAAAATGAGTACCCAGCTTCCTGAGGGGGGGGGGGAGGTGTAGATGACTGGGGAAGGCAATGGCAAACCACCCCATAAAAAGTCTGCAGTGAAAATGCTGTGAAAGCAACATCACCCCAGAGTCGGAAACAACCAGTGCTTGCACAGGGGACCTTTCCTTTTCCAATTTTATAACATTTGCTAAAAACAGAGACACCCAGGTGGCTTCCTTGCAAAATCCATCCAAAGAGGGCTGCCATCATCCAGGTGAGACTTGGGGATTCCCTGGATCCATGCATTCGTTCCTTTTGATTTCTACCTCTCCCTTCTTGCAAGAGGGCTCAGAGTGGCTCATAACAGTGCCTCTCCAGACTACAGAGATCAGTTTCCCTGGAGAAAACGGATGCTTTGGAGGGCGGACTCTAGGGCCTTGTACCCCACTGAGGTCCCTGCGCTCCCCTGGCTCCACCCCCAAATCTGCAGGTGTTTCCCCAGTAGGATCTGACCACTCTACCCCTGTATCCCCTGTTAATGGCAAGGGGGACCTGGCTGCCTGACATCCAAAGCTATCTCTCTCCAAATGGTTGCAGAAGTTGCTGCTGTCCTATTGGAAGATGCCTTGGTTTCAAAGGGTTTATCCAAAACCCTCTGTAGCCAGTCCCTGTATTCTGATTGTATAGCAGGGGTGGCCAAACCGTGGCTTGGAAGCCACATGTGGCTCTTTCACACACATTGTGCGGCTCTCAAACCCCCCACCACCCCATCGGCCAGGTCAGAGAAAGCGTTTGTCTCTTTAAAGCACTTCTCCAAAGTTTCAATAAGCTTTCGTTCAAGGCATATGAGGAAGCGTGCGTGCACAAGGAAGCTCATATCTTGAACAAAATTGTGTCGGTCTTCAAGGAGCTGGTTGGACTCAAACGTTGTTCTGCAACTTGAAAGCGACACAGCCATCCCAGGAATTGAAGCATTAAAAGAAGCAAGTCTATGGCAACAGCACCTCCTGCTGGCCATTAGTGAAATAACCGCCTTATAAGTCCGATGGCTTATTTAGGAATCCTGCGTCTGATGAAAAATCAACGAGCGAATGGTAAAAGAAGAAGAAATGTCAAGTCCGCGCCTGTCAGTTCTTTCAACCCAAGATGCTCCAGAAAGCCTGCGCTTGTCTTCCACTACCTGGAGATGCTCACGCCTCAAAGGAGAAAGTCCCTAAAGAGGTCAAGACAGCGCCCTCCTCACCCCCACAGCAGGGATTGTGGCTCAGTGGCAGACCATCTGCCATCAGCTCAGTCTCTGCTATCTCCAGTTAAAAGGACTAGGCGGTAGATTATGTGAAGGACAGTTTGGTGCAGTGGTTAAGTGCGCAGACTCTTATCTGGGAGAACTGGGTTTGATTCCCCACTCCTCCACTTGCGGCTGCTGGGATGGCCTTGGGTTAGCCATAGCTATGGCGTGAGTTGTCCTTGAAAGGGCAGCTGCTGTGAGAGCCCTCTCAGCCCCACCCACCTCACAGGGTTTCTGTTGTGGGGGGAGGAGATAAAGGAGATTGTAAGCCGCTCTGAGTCTCTGATTCAGAGAGAAGGGCAGGGTATAAATCTGCAGTCTTCTTCTTCTTCCCCACTCCTCCGCTTGCAGCTGCTGGAACGGCCTTGGGTCAGCCATAGCTCTGGCAGAGCTGTCCTTGAAAGGGCAGCTGCTGTAAAAACTCTCTCAGCCCCACCCACCTCACAGGGTGTCTGTTGTGGGGAGGGGAGGCAAAGGAGATTGTGACCACTCCAAGACTCTGAGATTTAGAGTATAGGGCGGGATATAAATCCAATATTTTCTTCTTTTTAGAAAAAGAGGGGGAGGTGGAAGATCAAGGTGATGAGAAGATTGGATTTATACTTCACCCTTTGCTCGGAGTCTCAGAGTGGCTGACAATCTCCTTTTCCTTCCTCTCCCACAAACAGACACCCTGTGGGAAGTAGGTGGGTCTGAGAGAGCTCTTCAAGATCTGCTCTTGAGAGAACAGCTCTGAGAGAACTGTGACCAGGCCTCATTTTGGGCAGGAGCTCACAGGAGCAGAGTTCCAGAGCCTCTACATTTTATTGTGCTCTTTCTTTCTTACTCCCCGCCCTCTCCAATACTTGCTCCTAGGTTCCATTGTTCAAACCCCCTGTGAGAATTTGGCTGAAAGAGTTCAGCAAACTCCTAGACCAGGCATGTCCAACTTCGAACAGGTTGTGATCTATTTTTTTCTGAACAAAAGTGCTGGTGATCTACCACCATGAAAATTAAGTTTCAAATTAGATTTTAACCCACCAAAGTTGGGTTCCACCGCCCCCTCCCCCCCATTTACAATGCACCTTCTGTCATTTACTGGTAAGCAAAAGAAGCAAAAACAAAACAGGGAGACGAAGATCCAGAAAGAACTGCGAACAGTTTTTCTTAATTTTTTATTGTTATAACTTTCTTTAACTGTCTTAATAGCTTTCTTTAACTTTGATTGAGTAATTTGTGTTAAATGCAGGTCAAGTATTGATCCAGGCTGATCTTGCGCAATCTTTAAAACTGCGCTCTTGCTAATTAGTGAGACGTCTGAGCCTGCATTTCATCCGCCAGCTTTTTGAAGTTGGGTGAATATTGCGTGAGGGCCAGTCTCAGAGAATTCTGGAGATGTTCATCTGTCATGTTGGAACGCTGTGTACTCTTTGTCATTTTCAGATGGGAAAACACAGATTCACACAAATAAGTTGAACCCAAACAGGAGTGTAAAGCTTCACTGCATCTTCTCAAGCTGGGAAATTTGTCTCTAGGCACTAGCTTCCAAAACGATTCTTGCTCAGCACGGGTGTTGAGAAAAATGTCATTTTTAAGGGATACTATTTCGTTTTCAAGAGATGCCTTGTTCAATGAGTAATTGAGTGGGGTAGCTGTGGAGGGCGACGGAGCTGAGAGGGTGTGAGCGAGCGGAGGAGTGGGTTGTCTCCGGGACGTAGGTCTCGACAGGCACCCCGGTCTCTGTTCCCGCCCCCTTTCCTCTTCTTGTTTTTCCTCCTTGCTCCCCTCTTGCCCCCCCCGCTCCCGTGTTCTTCCACCCCCTGCCCCTCACCCGAGGCACGGCCATCAGCCAAGAAGCTCTCCCACCCATGCCTCAAAACATTGCATTAAGAACAGCACCCAAAAACTGTCTCTCTATCAGGGAACAGCACCTGCACTTTAAAGCGGCCACGAAGCCCCGAAGACGCCTAAAACCTGGACATTCGTTTTTCAAAAAATCTTTTACACCAACTAACAGCACTTTAAGAACTATACCCTACCCCACCCCCTTAACTTCATTTATACTGCCTAATTAACTATTGATCACCTATTAGATTTTACCAACGATGAACTAATTTAATTTGATTAGAAATTGGATTAGGAATTTGAATTGATTTGAAATTGGATTATTATTTTGTACTTTTATGTATTTAAATGCATATAGGATTAATAATTTATTGATTATTCATGCATGTTAGCACTTTAAATTCAGGAATTAGGTTTTTAGTACTGTGCTAAGTAAGAATTATTGTGTATCTTAAATGCAT
This sequence comes from Heteronotia binoei, assembly GCF_032191835.1. Classification (NCBI taxonomy): domain Eukaryota; kingdom Metazoa; phylum Chordata; class Lepidosauria; order Squamata; family Gekkonidae; genus Heteronotia; species Heteronotia binoei. The sequence goes on from NC_083228.1 coordinate 7,631,383, forward strand.
ATAGGATTAACTAATTTATTGATTACTTACGCATGTTAGCACTTTAAATTTAAGAATTAGGTTTTCAGTACTGTGCTAAGTAAGAATTATCTATCTACTGATCAATTAGGAAAGTTTTGGTGATCTGGACAGTTAGGAACTGAGGACGGGGGTGGGCTGGGGATCTGTGCTGGGGATCTGTGCTGTGCTTGTAAATTAGCCAGCTGAATCTAACATAACCATCAAAGAATAGGCTCGGGATGACTGGTCAGGGGATTCCAGTGCTCCTGGGGAGGGGAAGATACGACGGTGGGAATGGACGGATATATGAGAGAAGGAGACAGAGACAAAACAGTGCTCGGCCCCCTTCTAGTCTACTTCCCATCCCAACGGTGACAAGTAGGGGGACCAAGAGAAATTGCCCGCGTCCGACACTGGTGTTATGCAACGCCAGGTCTATAAACAATAAGATCGAGACCATTAAGGACTTCCTGCTTCGGCAGGATGCAGACCTGGCTTGCGTGACCGAGACCTGGGTTCAAGAGGGAGAGACAATGGCACTCTCCCAGATGACCCCCCCAGGTTACTCGGTCTTCCACCAGTCGCGGATTAGCGGGCGGGGGGGCGGGGTGGCGATATTCATACGGGAGGCTTACTCCTTCAGGGCCCTCCCGGCCCCAAAGATCGATGGTGTTGAATGTGTCGGCCTTGCGTTGGATGTCGGGGAGAGGTTGGCGATCTGGCTGGTGTACCGTCCGCCTAACGCACCGGCCAGCGCCTTACCATCCCTGATGGAGGCGGTGTCCGGCTGGGCGTTGGAGTGCCCGGGGCTTCTGGTCCTGGGCGACTTCAATGTCCACGCCGATGACGCGGCTTCCACTCAGGCGATGGACCTAGTGTCTTCCATGGCGACACTGGGACTCTCCCAATTTGTTACGACTCCCACGCATCAGGCGGGGCACACATTAGATCTGATCTTTGCGGCCGGGATTAAAGTGAACGAAATCGCAACGGAGGCGATACCATGGTCGGATCACTTAGCCCTCAAGGCTCGTATGGAGACGCTACCACAACCCTGTAAGGGCGGAGAGCCTATTTTGGCTCGCCCGCGGAGCCTGATGGACCCGGAACGGTTCCAAACGGCTCTTCGGGATCCTTGGCCCCCTTGTGATTCCCTTGACGCCCTGGTTGATGCCTGGCAAGACCGGCTATCTGGGGCAATCAACGAGATCGCACCCCGACGTCCTCTGCGCCCTCGTTCAAGGCTGGCTCCTTGGTATACCCTGGAGCTACGCCGGTTGAAACAAGGACTCCGACGACTAGAGAGGCAGTGGCGGCGCACTCGTGGCGAAGCGGCGAGAACATCCTACAGAACGCTTATGAGGTCGTATGAGATGGCAGTCAAGGCCGCAAAGAAGAAGTACTTTGCGGCCAAGATTGCGTCTGCAAATTCGCGCCCGGCACAATTATTCAAAATAATTGGACACTTAACTACTCTGCCCCAAGGCAGACCAAACGTAAGAGAATTAGAAATAGGCTGTGAGGCTTTTGCGAAATTTTTTGCAGACAAAATCACGTCGCTCCGCCAGGACCTGCCCATCACCTTAGATACAGTACATGAGCCCGAGGCCCCTTGCCTGTCTTCTGATTTAACTCTGGATCATTTCGACCCGCTCAGCCTGGAGGAAGTTGACGGAATCCTCTCCTCTGCGCGCCCTACAACTTGCGATCTGGACCCATGCCCCTCCTGGCTAATTAAATCTTGCCTGAGGGAGCTTGAATGTCCTTTACGGGACATCATAAATAGATCCCTCTCAGAGGGGCGTTTTCCATCATCCCTGAAAGAGGCTTTGGTCCGACCCCTCCTGAAAAAAACTACAGCAGATCCGGCCGAATTGGCAAACTACCGACCGGTCTCTAATTTACCGTTTTTAGGTAAAATAATTGAGAGGGCAGTGGCGTCGCAGTTGCAGAGCTTTCTGGATGACGCTTCCATCCTAGACCCTTGCCAGTCCGGCTTTCGCCCGGGCTATGGGACGGAGACAGTACTGTTCGCCCTGGTAGACGATCTCCAACGGCATCTGGATCGGGGCGGTGTGGCGGTGCTGATGTTGTTAGACCTGTCGGCCGCGTTCGACACGGTCGACCATCGGCTACTGACCCGCCGCCTCGCCGATATAGGGGTGAGGGGGTCTGCCTTACAATGGCTCTCCTCCTTCCTCGAGGATCGGGGACAAAGGGTGGCAATTGGTGGCGAGCGGTCCCGGAGGCGCACACTGGACTGTGGAGTGCCTCAGGGGGCAGTTCTCTCACCAATATTATTCAATATCTACATGCGCCCTCTTGCCCAGATTGCCAGGAGATACGGACTTGGGTGCCATCAATATGCAGATGACACCCAACTCTATCTGCTAATGGACGGCCGGCCTGACTGCGTCCCTGAGAATCTAGACCGGGCCCTGCAGGATATGGCAATGTGGTTGAGGAGGAGCGGGCTGAAATTGAACCCAGCGAAGACAGAAGTCCTTTGTCTGGGTCGGGGCGCCCGGGAAGGGGAAACACCTCTTCCGGTCTTCGACGGAGCGCCGCTGAAAGCGGCGCACCGGGTTAGGAGTCTGGGAGTTTTACTGGAGCCTTCATTATCAATGGAGGCCCAGATTGCAGCCACTGCCAAGTCAGCCTTCTTCCATCTGAGGCGGGCAAGGCAGTTGGCTCCCTTCCTAGAGCGCCAAGATCTGGCAACGGTACTTCACGCAACGGTCACCTCGAGACTGGATTACTGTAATGCCCTCTACATGGGGCTGCCTCTGTACCGAACCCGGAAGCTGCAGCTGGTGCAGAACGCAGCGGCCAGGCTACTGTTGGGGCTCCCTAAATGGGAGCACATACAGCCTGGGCTGCGCGAGCTGCACTGGCTGCCAGTTATATACCGGGTTCGTTACAAAGTGCTGGTCATTACCTTTAAAGCCCTATATGGTCGAGGACCTGTCTACCTCAGGGACCGTCTCTCCCTATATGAACCCCAGAGAGCACTGAGGTCAGCTGGAAAAAACTTGCTGACTATCCCCGGACCAAGAGAGGTGAAGTTGCAATGCACCCGCAATCGGGCCTTCTCCTCTGTGGCCCCGAGCTTATGGAACCAACTTCCAGAGGAAATGCGGGCCCTGCGGGATCTTGAACAATTCCGCAGGGCCTGCAAGACTTTCCTCTTCCGACTGGCTTTCGATGATGTAGAAAATTAAGTACTAATGATACCGCCATCATAATAAAGAACAAATAGCAATAGCATTAGCACTTTTATAACTGTAATTAATTTTAAATCTATTAGAATTTTAATGTTGAATGTAACCTTGTTTTTATACAATGGAATGTTACTGTTACTGTTAGCCGCCCTGAGCCTGCCCCGGCGGGGAGGGCGGGATATAAATAAAATTATCTAATCTATCTAATCTAATCTAATTTTTACTGATAGCAGCTGCAGCTTCCTTAACGTCCGTATCTGCTACTCCACAACTTTTTCAATTCTTTGGAAGTCCCAGAATCTTTTTTCGAACTCCTGGATAACAGGGCAGATTTCTGTCACATACTTCTCGTTCTGAAAAACAAAATTTGGATACTGTCCCGGATGGTCCTGCGTATTAGGAAAATGATCAAAAAGTGTTGTTTGCAAGGTCAGTCATCATTAGCTCAAATTTGCTCTTGTCGGATGAAACTGTACTCATCATCTCGCCAATGCATTTGTTTTTACCTGGTAGTTCAATGTTCATATCACTTAGTTTGCCTGTAAAGTCAGCGAGAAATGCCAGGTCACATAACCACTCCTCATCTTCCAACTCTGCTTTGTCATCTCCCTTCTCCTTCAAAAACCTTATTTCATTCAGCAAATCACGAAGTTTTTGCAGACGTTTGTGCCTACTTAGCCACCTTACATCTGTGTGCAAAATGGTTTCCGCTGCCCCTTCATCAAAAGCCATCTTTGATCTTCCACGAACTGAATTTACCATTTTGAAAGTGATGTCCATGACAGTCTTTGTATTGAGTCTCTTGCTTGCCAAAACTTGCTGGTGAACGATGCAGTGGGAAGAAAGGAAATCTGGAAAGAGCCAGTTTGGTGTAGTGGTTAAGTGTGCGGACTCTTATCTGGGAGAACTGGGTTTGATTCCCCACTCCTCCACTTGCACCTGCTGAAATGGCCTTGGGTCAGCCAGAGCTCTGGCAGAGGTTGTCCTTGAAAGGGCAGCTGCTGGGAGAGCCCTCTCCAGCCCCACCCACCTCACAGGGTGTCTGTTGTGGGGGAGGAAGGGAAAGGAGATTGTGAGCCTCTCTGAGACTCTTCGGAGTGGAGGGCGGGATATAAATCCAATATCTTCTTCTATCTTCTTCTACAGAGGCCTATGAAACGGTTAACCTCACCTGTCATTGCTCTTGCTCCATCAGTAGTGATGGAAACAAGTTTATGCAATGGAAGATTACACATTGTCACAAAAGAATGGAAAGAGCTGAATATTTCCTGACGGGTAGTTCTCTCTTTTAAAGAAATCATTCCAAATAGTTCTTCTTTAACACTGAAGTCTTCAAAAACCATCTAGATGAAGACTAGTAACTGGGCTATGTTTCTTATGTCTGTAGATTCATCCAGTTGGAGTGAGAAAGCAACATAAACTGAAACATCCTCCAACAATTGTTCAGTTGTGTCTCCACACATCTTTTCTATTCACCGCACGACGGTGTTTCTTGACAATTGTACATCTTGAACAGCAGCTACGATCTCTTTCTTATTCTTAAATCCTTCAAAAAGATTGTCTGCTGCTTCAAGAAAACAATCTTTTACAAATTCGCCTTCATTGAAAGGTTTGCATTTCTTTGCGATTAGGTTGCTGACCTCGAAGGATGCCATGGTTGCATTGACCAAATGTGATCTTGGCTTCGCCATCAACTGTTGCTGTGCAGCCAATTTAGATTTAAGTTCTTTGAGCTTCAGTTTACGAATTTCACTTTTGGGTGGAAAATCAGCATCAAACTTATTGCTCTGCAAAACCTTATAATGACGCTCCAGAGTACCCTCTTTGAGCAAGGATACAGCGGCGTTACAAAATAGACAACACTTGTCTTTCACCATGATGAAGAAGTAGTCCGTTTCCCATTCATCACGAAAGCGGTCGGTTTTGCTCTTCTTTGGAACACTCATCTTCGCTATACTGAGGTGTCTGGGGTGCTAAGTTAACACTGGGTAAACCTGGTCCAAAACTGTCACAGTCCCAAAGTATTAAAGAGCAACAGAAACTGAAGACTTCTGGATGATACCAAAACCACACATGCAATTCTAAAAGTAAAAATAAGAATTCATCATACTGGCACCAATAATCAAGTACCACCACACCAAACAATCATCAAAAAAACCCAAACACCTGTCCGGCAAACCATGAGACCAAGTGGGGCTGGTGATCTACCTCTGACCCCTCCGCGATCCACCTGTTGGACATACCTTTCTTAGACAAAGAGTTCAGCAAACTCTTAAGACAAACTTTCTAATATTTTCCCTCACAAAAAAAAAAAATGGAAAAATAACCCAAACCTATAAAGGAGACATCTTCCTCGTGCCACTGGGGCCACATAGGAGAAAGTCATTTTAAAAGTATGACGGGAGTAAGGTTTTGTGATGACAATTAGAATTCAAGAAGCTTTTTAAGGCAGATGTGGAGCTGATCGAATTTTGTCCACCTTCCGGTGATGTCAGGGGTGTGCGGCATATGCAAATGAGTTGAGAAAATGAGCTCCAGCATCTCTTTTTCTATGAAATGACCCCTGACTGTGACTGACCAAGGTTACCCAACTGACTGCATGTGGAGCAGTGGAAACCTCCACATTCCCCTCTCACAAGCATCGGGAGGGGGTTTTTCTGGCCCACAGATAGCACCCTAAGCTTCAACAACTTTTCACTCGCAGCGATGCCCTCCCTAAAATGGACACAGATTCTGGGGCCAGGGCCTGCATCAAACCAAGACGCCGGCTCCGTCTCCATTGCCACTCCGACATCACAGTAACCAGACCTAACAACACAAGCCTAACAATACTATCTCAGGTTCCTTCACTTGTTCATCTCCCGACTTTATACTCGGGTGGATTTCTAGCAGAAGCTCCTTTGCATATTAGGCCACACACCCTGTGACGGAACCGGCCCGATTCTGCCTTCAGACCCGGTCCCGTCAACTCCCTCTTGAGTCGCCAACTCCTGGAGGGAGCTATTTCTCCTCCTGCCACTTGGGCTCGCTGCCACCACCTGCTCAGTCTAGGGGTTCAGATTGAGAGGAACAGGACTCCCAATCCCCCTCTCCAGCTCTGAGGCCAGGCCTCAAGGTCCTCTGCCACCCTGTACTTGGGTATCACAGAGACCTCAGCACTTCTTTGGGGAACCCCTGGAGGATTGGCACCTTATCCAACTGCATGCCTTCCCCCTTCCCCGGGGCCCCCTTTCTTAAAGCAGCGTGGTCTAAGCGGTCGGGATCTATGTGGAACAGAGATTGACTGCCAGCATTCAAAACAGTAAAAATATTTAATTAAAAGAGAAAAAGAAAAGAAAAGAACAAAACAAAAACAGTTGCATATAAAAAGTTAGCACAACACAGCACCCGCACAGCAAACAACATGACAAAGAAAAGGTGTTATAAACGCATCCTACTGTCCCTGGTCTAAACTTGCCCCGCCTTGGGGATGACTTACTTGGTCTGACTGCCTGGGGACCTCATTTTCCTGAGCAGGCCTACCCCACAGGCAGGAGCCCACAGGCAGGCAACCTCTCTTCCTGAGCGCCAGCTGCAAACTGCCTTCTCTTCCTGGTTAACTCAAATGCAAAGAACAAAAGAACTTCCTGCTGCTCTAGGAGGTTTTCCCCCTAGAGTTGTTGGTTTGGCTCTGGAAGGGAGGGGGGGTTGGAGGGAGGCTAGGCCAAAGCCTGCTTAGGAGTTTCATGTTCCCCCCCCACCTAAGATGGCGTTTCTCCACACACCCCAATGTAGCCAATCCTCCAAGAGCTTACAAAAAAGAGACTTGTAAGCTCTTGGAGGATTGGCTACATCAAGGGGGTGTGGCCTAATATGCAAAGGAGCTTCTGCTAGAATTTCACCCCTACATTTCATCAAATATCAGCAGTGTCCTTCCTCTCTCTGCGTTGGACAAACGAATCAATCCCTGTGCAAAAGAATAAATGGGCACAAAGCAGCCATGGGAAATTTTGATTTTTCAGGTTATTTCATTGCTGACCTAAGAGTGGCAGTCCTCAGAGAAGCTTCAAAGGGAGATTACAATGGGAGATTGTTGAACTTGAGCTCATTCATAAATTCAGACCAATGGACCTTTCAGGGCTGAATTGGCTCCTAAGATTCTTATCTCACTATAGGGTTGCCAAGTCCAATTCAAGAAATATCTGGGGACTTTGGGGGTGGAGCCAGGAGACATTGGGGGCGGAGCCAGGAGCAAGGGTGTGACAAGCATAATTGCACTCCAAGGGAGTTCTGACCATCACATTGAAAGGGACAGCACACCTTTTAGAATGCCTTCCTTCCATAGAAAATAATGAAGGATAGGGGCACCTTCTTTTGGGGCTCATAAAATTGGACCCCCTGGTCCAATCCTTTTGAAACTTGGGAGGTATTTTGGGGAGAGGCACTAGATGCTATACAGAAAATGTGGCACCTCTACCTCAAAAAACAGCCCCCCCAGAGCCCCTGACACCCGCAGATCAATTCCCCATCATTCCCTATGGGAATCGTTCCTGGAGGTGCATAATGGCTGTGGGGGTGGAGCTTCCCCCGCCGGCCAGCTGGCTGGGGGAGGGGGGAAGCCTGTAAAACCAGGGGATCCCCCGCTGGGACCTGGGGATTGGGAAGCCTATCTCACTACAGGTGCTAATTTTCTCTCCCCCCACAACCCCCTCCCCAAGCATTTTCCTTCTGCTCTGTCGAAGATGGTTACAGTGCACATTGTACCTCCGCACCCTGAGTTCCTTCTCAGTAACACCCTTCCCATCTTCTGACTGAGATATAAAGAATCACAGATTCTTTCCAAATCACAGATTTTCATTCCAACCTGCATATGACGAAGGAAACTTTGACTCTCCAAACTTCATGTCCTGAACATTTGTTGATCTCTGTGCTATTCGACCTCTGAATCCCAAGCCAGGAGGCAACGTCAGGGGAAGGCCCCAGCCTCCATGCCATTGTTGGCCCTCCAGAGGAACTGGTTGGCCACTGTGGGAGACAGGAGGCTGGACTAGATGGACCATTGGCTCAATCCAGCAGGGTTCTTCTGGTGTTCATATGAAGGCCTCAGCCTCTGTGCCCTGTTGTTGGCCCTCCAGAGGAACTGGTTGGCCACTATGTGAGATAGGAGGCTGGACAAGATGGACCACTGGCCTGATCCAGCAGGGCTCTTCTTAGGTTCAAGAATGCCTTAGCCTCTACGCCTTGTTGTTGGCTGTCCAGAGGAACTGACTGGCCACTGTGTGAGACAGGAGGCTGGACTAGATGGACCACTGGGCTGATCCAACAGGGCTGCTCTTATCAGGGTAAGGCCTCGGCCTCTATGCCCTGTTGTTGGACCTTCAAAGTAATAGGTAGAGCTGCCAGGTCTGTGTTGGAAAATACCTGGAGACTTTGGGGATAGAACCGGGAGAGGGGGGGGGGAAGGGGAGGGGCCTCAGCATGGTCCAATGCCATAGAATCCACCCTTCAAAGCAGCCATTTTCTCCAGGGGAGGTGATCTCTGCCAGTTAGAGGTGTAAAAGTGAGAGATCTCTAGGCCCCACCTGAAGGCTGGCAACCCTACTGGTTGGCTACTGTGTTAGACAGGATGCTGGACTAGATGCACCCCAGGTCTGATCCTGCAGGACTCTTCTTATTGGGGAAGGCCTTGGCCTCTCTGCCCTGTTGTTGGACCTCCAGAGGAACTGGTTGGCTACTGTATCAGACAGGATGGTGGACGAGATGGACTACTGGTCTGATCAAAGAGAGCTCTTCTTATGTTCTTATAAGGTAGGATATCCTTTTTATCATAGAATCATAGAGTTGGATGCAACCTCCAGGCTTATCTAGTCCAACCCCCTGCAGAATGCAGGAAACTCACAAATACCTCACCCTAAATTCACAGGATCTGCATCGCTGTCAGATAGCCATCTAGCCTCTGTTGAAAAACCTCCAAGGAAGGAGAGCCCACCACCTCCCGAGGGAGCCTGTTCCACCGAGGAATCGCTCAAACGGTCAGGAAGTTCTTCCTAATGTTGAGCCAGAAACTCTTTTGATTTATCATCTGCTCTGAGCTTCAGACTGTCCTCAAAATCATCCCTAGCACAACGTGGGCTTTGCACCATCGGCCCACATTCAAAGTTTTGCAAATGCTCCTGCAGTAACAAAACCTGTAATCCATTGGGGTGCCGAAAGCACTCGTCCTCTGCGCTCTTGGGGAAGCATTGTGCTTTGGTGCTGGAAACGGGGATGAATTCGAAAGTCTGTTGCCCTGCCTTGAAAGGCTGTGGTGTGTTGATACATGTCGAGGAATGCTTCTTAGCGGCGAAGCATTTTCACAAATCGTTAGATGCACGTAGCGACGGTTGTTTGTTTTGCTTTCGGTAAAACCATTATTTTTATTTTGAGAAGTGTAATTGTCGTGGCACGCTATAAAACAAAAATCCCGAGGCACCTGAAAGACTGACAACATTTATGAGCTTTCTTGGGTTGCAGCCCGCGTTGTCAGATAGATCGGCGGTGGAATATTTTATGGGGCAATGCAAACATACGCCAGAAACCACCATCATTGATGTGGCTGTGCGCCTGCATGTATGCATTCAGCCTGTGCCAAGAAGAGGCCGTGTTCTTTTCAAGCTCCAGGCGAGAACTAATTTCTGGGGGAAGATGATCGATCAAGCTGGTACTAGATTTGTTCAGCTTTGCATCGCAGTTGCTCAGACTGATACGGGGTTCTCCGCGGCACTGAATTTCTCTGGGGAAGGAGAGAAGGGAAGCCATCGAGAGATAAGATTGGTTCTTTTAGGGTTGCCAAGTTCTCCGCGGCCTCCGGCAGGGGACTGTTTTCATTTTGGGAGGTAAAAACTCTATGGCCCCTATTGTACCATAGAGTTTTCCCTCCCAAAATGCTAGCGCGTCCAGGAAAACCATAGAGTTTTCCCAGAAATGCCTAAAGTGGCCAGCACGCAATGTCGCCAGCGTGGTGACACCATGCTGGCGACATCGGGGGAGGTTTCCCCCCACTGGCCCGGGGGCTTCGCAGCCCTAGTTCTTCTTGTTGTTCTTCCCTTAAGAAAGGATCTGATGAAATGGCCCCAGAGACGAGGGTGCGAGGCCTAGTCGTCATCCCTTGATCTCATTTCCCTCAGGGTTGCTCTTACTGCCTGTCCTGAGGTCTTGTAGGAGGGGGAAGATAATGAATATTAACAAAGAATGGCATGTCAGTAGTTTGAGCCAGTTTAAAAATATTCCCCACTTTGGCGGTGTGGTTCTTTTCCACCGTTCCCTCACAAAATCCACTCTATCCCATTATCTGTCAAGGAGTCCCTTGCCACGAGCACATCCATGTTGAATCTACACCATTGTAACAATGTGTTTGGGCTGTGTCATGATCCTGGGCCTACTGAGACCTGCAGGCCCCAGAGAAGCCTGCCTAGGGGTTACTGGGGAAAGCCTACATTTTCCCGGATCCCCTCTGATTGGGTGTCAAGGTTTTGGAGGGACACTAGCCCAGAGAGGGCTGCGACCTGGGAGAGAATCACAGGGTGGGTTGTCTCTGGGAAAGGCTGCAGGAGAGAAGGCAGCCGGAGGGATCCCTTACCCAAGGGGGTGAGTTCTGGCTCTCTCGCTTAGGGTTGCCAATCCCCAGGTGGGGGCAGGGGATCCCCCGGTTTTGGAGGCCCTCCCCCCACTTCAGGGTCGTCAGAAAGCGGGGGGAACTCTTTTTATTCCCTATAGAGATTTATTCCCATAGAAAATAATAGAAAATTGATCCACGGGTCTCTGGGGGGCCTGTTTTTTGAGGTAGAGGCACCAAATTGTCTGTATAGCATCTAGTGCCTCTCCCCAAAATACCCCCCAAGTTTCAAAAAGATTGGACCAGGGGGTCCAATTCTATGAGCCCCAAAAGAAGGTGCCCCTATCCTTATTTCCTATGGAAGGAAGGCATTGAAAAGGTGTGCTGTCCCTTTAAATGTGATGGCCAGAACTCCTTTTGTAGTTCAATGATGCTTGTCACAGCCTTGATCTTGGCTCCACCCCTAATGTCTCCTGGCTCCACCCCCAAATTCCCCAGAGATTTCTTGAATTGGACTTGGCAACCTACTCTAGCTAAACGCATCAGGGCTTGTTTATTTGCACCAACCTTCACTGTTTTCATATTCACTATAGCACTAAACCTTTCTCGCCCACTTATTATTAATAATAAACTTCTTTTTGTTGTTATACTGCCCGGGTTCTCACGTCTCTTTGGTCACAGTGAAGAGGCATTTCTTAATAAGGAAGACAGGGGTGGTCGGGTGCTCTTGGGCCCCCCCTACAGACCCTGACCAGAGTGGGGGCAGCCAGTAAAAAGGCCCTGCTAGACCTCTGCTGTGTGACAGGCTGCTAGAACAGTTATGCTATGTTATGTCTGCGAAACTTACGAGTAGCTTTTTCTCACCCCGAGATATGTGGCATGCATTGGTATCAGGGTCAACCTCCCTATCGCTTTTAGTTGCAGCTGGCTTGAACTGGAACTTGAGATGGGGGCGGGAGGGGGATGTTTCATTGGTAGAAACAAGGCGATTTTTGTTCAAATGAGTAATGGTCTGGGTCAACCAAATATATCTGTCTGTACCTCTTAAGTTCTACCAAGATGCAGTCTTGCCGGTTATATCTTCATTAAGTGAATAAAGCTTTCTACGATCAGTAAACGCAGAGGTAATCAATGAAGATTGTGCAGAACTTGACATTATCGGGCATTAGCGCAGCTCTATCAGAGGAACTGCTTAGAATCTCTGATTGTGGGTTAGTTTTATCACCCATTCAGTGAAATCTTTATGCATGAAGGGTAGAAGTTTTGTAATAACAGTATTCAATGGCTGCTTATTCAAACTGGGGTGCCTATTGCAAGGTATACAGCTGTATAAATTACCTGAACCAAAGCACAAATAATTCAGGACATTTCAGTCTTCCCTCCTTTTGGAATTGCTCTTTCTTTTCCTCCTTTCCCCCATTGTTACCTGCAGCATCCATTCTTGTATAAGGTTTAGGAAAGGAAAGGTCCCCTGTGCAAGCACCCGTCGTTTCCGACTCTGGGGTGACGTTGCTTTCACGTTTTCACAGACCTTTTTACGGGGTGGTTTGCCATTGCCTTCCCCGGTCATTACACTTTCCCCCAGCAAACTGGGGGCTCCTTTGACCGACCTCGGAAGGATGGAAGGCTGAGTCAACCTGGAGCCGGCTACCTGAACCAGCTTCCGCTGGGATCGAACTCAGGTCGTGAGCAGAAGGTTCTGACTGCAATACTGCAGCTTTACCACTCTGCGCCACGGGGCTCTTTGTATAAGGTTTAAACACCCCACAAATCCCTTTTGTGCAGGTCGTCTCAAAGCACGCCCCTTCAGTCTGTAAAGCGAACCTGAAATCCTGGGCCTAATCCCAATCTGGTGGTATTCTGAAGGGGATAAAGATGTCTCAACTTTCCTGTCGTTGCTTAATGTGACAATGTAAAAAATACATTCAGGTAATTGTGATCTTGCCTTTTGAACTTTCCATTTTACATCCACGACACACTCCCCCAAGTCTACTTTTCCCCAGCCTCCCAGCAAACAGCAAACCCTTTTTTGTGGGCGGCGGGGTGGTGTTGGTGGTGGTTCTGCCCTCTTTGCAGATCAAACCATCCAGGATTAATGAGGATGTGAAGAAATGCTAGTCCTCCAGTCCTACTGAATTGCCGTACAAAGACGGTCAGCTTCACAGCAGGGAGAAGTTTTTAAAATTTAAATCATCCTGAACGGGGCACAGGTTTGAATGAGACAAGGAGAAAAATCTGTTGGCCTGTTGGTCATTTTCGACCCTAACCTGTGAGCTGCCCTTAGCCTGCCTTCGGTGGGGAGGGCGGGATATAAATAAAATAAAATAAAATAAATTACACCAAACCAGCTGTGTTTCAGCTCTGCTCCAAGGAAAGCAGAACTCTGGAGCTCCCACAGATCTGACCCCGGTTGTCCGCCACACAAGCTGCTTCCGGGTCCCTCTCGCGTGGGTTCTTTAACTCGACGTGGCTTTGGAAGGCAAACAGGTTTTCTTTAAAGGTTTCCCGCACCTTGGGGATAAAACCTTCTTTGGCTTCCACAGACAAAGGGACTGTCCTCCTGCAAATAACGAAGCCTTCATCCAGGCTTTCCAAACCCTATTTTGTTCCAGGTTGTTGTTGTTCTTTACTCTTTTGAGGTACATGGAATCTTTTTTTTTAAAAAAAAACTCGTTTGCATTCAAGTGAGATTAAAGAGCCCCTGTGAAAAGGATGTAATGTCTCCTTTTCTGCACGTCTGTGATAAACTACAAATGCCAGAAAGCTTGAGGGGAGGGGACAGTCAACTGACAGGGAAAGCCAAGTACTCATTGTATTGATGGAGAATTCAAATTTGCTTGACTGTCTCCATTTAAAAAACCCAGCACGTTCTAAGGATGGTGTGAAGATTCAGTGGGTGCTTTCAAACGGCAATGGCTTGCAAGAGGCTTTTGCCATGCTTAAACTGCAAAAATCCAGTTGCAACGCACGTTATTCAGTGTGTGCACCCAAAGTTGGGGGGGAGGCGGGGTGGGTTCCCTCTTGGGTATCCTGCACCCCCCCAGGAAAAGTGTATGCGCAATACATAGCCTCGCCTTTCCCGGTGTAGTGAACGCCGCGTGGTCACTGTCCGGCTATGCCTGGCAGATGGTCACTGCAACAGCCTCTCCTGCATTACTGCATCCATGGCAACACCTTCCCGCTGGTCCCCCCCCCCCCGTTTCTCACAGAGTTTGCCACATCATGGTGCGACCGAATGTCCGGCGGTATAACCGGATGGGCAGGCTGAGCTCACCAACCTCGCCAGCCAAGAGAAGGGAAACTCTAACATCAAACCCGGGCAGACAGAGCTCGTTAATGTAACACCTACCACCTGGAGGACTCGCTGCCGGCGTCCCAGCTTACTGGGCCATGGCAGATGACCCCAAGGTGAAAGGGTGGAGCCAGTACCGCGCACACTGTGCTTCACCTAAAAATTCCTCTGCGCAGGCCTGAAGGGCATATCCACATCCACAACCCACAACACACCAAGTCCTGCAGCGATGGGCAAGGGGCGAAACAGCAGGTGGAAGATGCCACTGGAAGCCGCAGTCCCGATCCTGCATGTAGGCAGTTCAGGGTAAGAATCGCACTGCTACAGCACCAACCCCAAATCAGACTTTCCTGCAGCCACTGTGGCCGGATCTGCCTGTCCCACATTGGTCTTGTCAGCCACCAGCGAGCCTGCAGCAGACGTGGACTACTGCACCCTTCTTAAATCTTCGTTCGTGAAGTCAAGCCGAGAGAGAGACCCAAAGTTAAAGTTCACTGTGAAGATGGGCCTGCTACTCGCCTACCATCTATATCGAGTCCCCGACCTTTTAAAGCCTGCAGGCACCTTTACAATTCTGACACACCGAAGCTGAATGCATTTTTTGCCTCCGTCTTCAAGAAGCTGAATGCATTTTTTGCCTCCGTCTTCACCGTGGAAGATGAGAAGTGTTTGCCCGCCCCAGAACCACTAATATTGGAAGGGGTGTTGAAAGTACTTTTCTCCCTTTCTCACAATACAAGAACTCGTGGGCATTTGATGAAATTGCTGAGCAGACAGGTTAAAACGGATAAAAGGAAGTACTTTTTCACCCAAAGGGTGATTAACATGTGGAATTCACTGCCACAGGAGGTGGTGGCGTCCACAAGCATAGCCACCTTCAAGAAGGGGTTAGATAAAAATATGGAGCAGAGGTCCATCAGTGGCTATTAGCCACAGTGTGTGTGTGTGTGTGTGTGTGTGTGTGTGTATATATATATTTGGCCGCTGTGTGACACAGAATGTTGGACTGGATGGGCCATTGGCCTGATCTAACATGGCTTCTCTTATGTTCTTATGTGCTTGGTGTAACCACAAAATGGCTCCCTTGGGAAGCAGAGCCAACCACAAAATGGCTGCCCCCGGAGGCGGAGCCACACCCCTCACCCAATCGCCAGGGAGTCAGGTGCTGCAAAACTTGAATAGCGACGCTTCGGTTAATACTTCCGGCAGACGCTTCAATTCACTGTAAAAAGACTTTAAAAGTTAATGAATCGCATAAAAATATTTCTTTGCGTATGCGCCGTCAGTCACACAACGGAAGGGCTTGTGCAGCTGTCGCAGCAGTTGCTGCTGAAGTAATTCTTTAAAATGTACAAGCTAAGCAGAAGCCCTGCTGGGCAAAGACCCTACTGGCCGCTCGCTTATGGCCATCTGGAAGCACCGGGGAAAGAGTCAGCAGTTGCCTTGAAGCCCTCCGGGCACCACACTGGGGATCCCTGATCCGGGGCTTGTTTTGAGCAGGAACGCCGTTCCGGCTGGCTTGGTGCCTAACGTGCAAATGAGTTCCTGCTGGGCCTTTTCTACCAAAAAAGCCCTGCCTTGATCTATGTGACGCCTACCAAAAAACCTGCAATGCCCTCGTCTTTGTTAAGTGTGCGAACTGTTATCTCTTATTCCCCGCTCCTCCACTTGCAGCTGCTGGAATGGCCTCAGGTCAGCCATACGGTAGCTATCGCAGGAGTTGTCCTTGAAAGGGCAGCTGCTGGGAGAGCCCCACCCACCTTACAGGGTGTTTGTTGTGAGGGAGGAAGGTAAAGGAGATTGTGAGCCGCTCTGAGTCTTTGATTCAGAGAGAAGGGTGGGGTATAAATCTGCAATCGTCTTCTTCTTTTTCTTTGTAGTGGGCCAGCATGTGCAGTGCCCAGTCAACCTATAGCTGAACTTGGCAGCCCGGTCATCTAAAAAAGGGGTGGGGAACCTCCGTCCCAAGGGCTGTATGTGGCCCTCAAGATCACTTGGTGTGGCCCTCGGGGATTGCTGGGCCGAACCGAGCCATGTGGCAGCCTCCCTGGGGCCTGGCTGGCCAGCCAGAATTGCTGCAGGGCCTGGAAAAGTTACTGTCACAGTTCAGTTTGCACTTGATTATCCCAGAGGGTGTGGCCTAATATGCTAATGAGTGTGTGACCTAATATGCTAATATTAGGGGATGTGGTCTAGCATGCTTCTGAATTCCTGAATCTACGCATTTGCCTAGGGCGACAGGCCGTGTGTGTGTGTGTACCAGATTAGGCTCTCCCCCATGACTTCAAATAGAAAAACAATTATTTGCATTAATTCTGCTGGCCTGAATCACTCTCCCTTGGCGGAGCACTGTTTTTTAAGTTGATCATTTTTAACGGCCCACGAATGATGTTATAAATATCCATATGGCCCTCGGCAGAAAAAAAGTTCCCCACCCCTGGTCGAAAACCTGCCCCTTCTTTGCCAGTGACCTGTGACACAGTATCGGCCAGCTGCTTCTTTTAAAAAGGCGTGAAAATGTGATATTTATTTGATTTTTTGTTTCTCTCATAACAGCAGTCAACACTTCTAACAAACCAGACTGTAAAGCCTTTCAAAACAGGCTTCGGAAAGAGAAAATAAGTTGCATCTTCTATTTAATGGCATCAAGGGGAGTTTGTTTGCTAAAAAAAAAAATTTGTCTGCGTAAGAAATTGTAGGATATGATCTTTCCAGAATGGACACACCATATGGGGCTGCCAAGGTGTGAGGAACCCAATGCAGCAAACACAAAAGACTCCCTTAGCCCTGAAAGTCAGATTCAACAGAAAGAACTTCTTGCTGAAATAATTTAAGATACCACACGGTGGACAAAAAAGCATGGTAGAACACGGAGGACCTGATGTCCTCTGTACAGACCCTCCTCAAGTCTGGATACAAAATATATATTAAAACTTCCAGTAAAGTGCATCTTTTAAAAGACTTGTCTAGTGAAAGAGCTTCTCCAAATATAAAAATGCTTAAGACAAGACATACGTAACACGGTTAAATCAGAATGTGCATTTTTAAAAACTACATTTCAAACTTTCAATTCGCTCGAGATTAAAGATGCCAGCGACAGTCGTAGGTCTGCGTACTTCTTCAATCGCCCATAGCCTGGGGGGGGGGGGCGTTACTTGGCAACTCTTATATTGAAAGCACACCCCAAGGAAAGAGGCCCAGGCCGCTGCCGCTTCTCTCCGCGCCACAGGATTCTGGATACGTGCCACGACACCAGGCTTAGATTTTAGGAAGTTTGGGAGCGCTGACCACCGGATTTGACTCCTGCAAGTACCGCCGCCCTGCGTTCTTGTAGTCGTAAGTACAGGAGTGAGTCTCTGCATAGCGGTGAGTTGCACAGAAGTTATTTCCGCATCTGAAGGCAGAAAAGGGAGGGGTTAGGCATCTTCCCCCCCAGAACACCTGGGGGCCTGGGGCAGATCAGAGACAATGCCTTGGCAGCTAGGCTGTCCTCCTCATTTTGGGATCTCTTCTCCTCCCCATGCAAAGACCGTGCTATCTCAGGAAAAAGGAGCCAGAGACGGACACCAAGTTTAACCATCAGCTAGCCCAGGATGAGACGTACAGTCCTTCCACACTAGCAGGTTTCCTCAAGTTTACCTGGTCTACCTAAAGACAAAGACCGATTCCGCAGTAGGGCTTGTTCCAGGGGGAGAGCCCTTTTGCCCCTGACGCTCCTCTCCATTTTCGTACAAGCTGCCACGGAGTTGGTGCACCCCTTTCCCAGAAACCGCTTGTCAGAGGATCTTGCTTGCTGCAAGAAAGGGGCACGCCAACTCACAGCTCTGCAACAGCTTGTGCGAAAATGAAGAGAAGCGCCAGGGGCAAAAGGGCTCTCCGCTCAAAACAAGCCCTCATGCAAAAGCAGTGAAAGAGAGAAGACGATGATGATATTGGATTTATATCCCACCCTCCACTCCGAATCTCAGAGTGGCTCACGATCTCCTATATCATCTCTCCCCACAACAGACACCCTGTGAGGTGGGTGGGGTTGAGAGAGCTCTCCCAGAAGCTGCCCTTTCAAGGACAACTTTGCGAGAGCTATGGCTGACCCAAGGCCATTCCAGCAGGTGCGAGTGGAGGAGTGGGGAATCAAATCCAGTTCTCCCAGATAAGAGTCCGCATACTTAACCACTACACCAAACTGACTCTCTTTGCCCCTGTGCCTTCAGCTGTAGCAGTAACTTCTCCAAGCTGCAAAGATGGTCTCACAGGGGAAGTTCCATCAGGCTCTCTCCTCAATCCCTGACTGGCCTGCTCGGTTCTATCGAAACTGAGGTCACTGGTCCTCCTCCAGCCCATTAACCCCTCCAGATGCCCTCTGAAGCCCCGTGGCGCAGAGTGGTCAGCTGTGGTACTGCAGTCCGCGCTCTGCTCATGACCTGAGCTCGATCCTGGTGGAAGCTGGGTTCAGGTAGCTGGCTCAAGGTTGACTCAGCCTTTCATCCTCCTGAGGTCAGTAAAGTGAGTTCTGAGCTTGCTGGGGGGAAAGAGTCGATGACAATGGCAAACCACCCTGTAAAAAAGACTGCCAAGGAAGTCGGCCAAGAGATGCTCTCTCAGAGCACCTGCTGACATCTCTGGCGACAGTTCCCCTCGTCAAATACCTCATAACTGACAAAGGAAACTTTGACAACCAAAAGCTTCTACGGGCTTCCTTGGGAAATGGTGGGCTCTCCTTCCCTGGAGGTTTTTAAAGGGAGGCTAGACGGCTATCTGACAGCAATGCGGATCCTGTCAATTTAGGGGGAGGGGTTTGTTACTGATGTAACAAACACAAATCTGAGCAGACTTCAGAGGATGGTGGAAGACAGGAGGGCCTGGCGTGACTTTGTCCAGGGGGTCGCAAAGAGTCGGACTAGACTCTAGACAGCCCTTCCCGGAGAGTTTCACGTGGATGGCAAACAGCAGGGGGAGGGGGGGATAAAGTAGGAAAGCACAAGTGCTGGGAAGCTGCCCCCTGGCACCGTCAGCAGTAAGGGAGGACCAGGATGCCGCTGATACCAATCCTCTAAAGCAGGGGTGTCCAACATGTGGCCCGGGGTTGAAATCAGGCCCCCGGAAAGCTCCTATCAGGCCCCCGAGCAACTGGCTGTCATCTGATTCCTTCTCCCTGTATCTTGCTTCCTTCTGCATCACAGTTTGCTTTGCCAGGCTTACTCAATCGCACAGGAGCTACAGAGCAAAGTTCTGCGTTGGCTGAGGCTCCTCCCTTGGGGAGGAAGCAGGGGAGGTAGAGCTTGCTTTGCCAGACTCTCTCAATTGCATAGCAGAGCTACTGAGCCAAGCCTCTTTTCCTTTTATTGGCTGAGGCTCCCCCCCCCAGTCCCCTGGAGAAGGAAGGAAAGAGCCAGTGCTGCCTTTGCCCCGTTCCCTGGACCACACAGGAGAGATACAAAGAAGGCACCTTTAAGACCAACGAGTGCTAACGTTTTAAGCATGTTTTATTTTAAGTTTTTAAAATCTTCAATTGTGTTTGTCTGCGTCCTTTATAAAGTTTATACCTACGCTCCCTGGCATTACATTTGATGACGCTCACGGTCCGTCCCGAGAAGGTCACATTTATGTTGGATCCGGCCCTCGTAACGAATGAATTCGACACCCCTGAGCTAAAGGATTCTCCCAGTGTAAATGCAAGTAAAAAAAATCACTGGGGAATAAAGCACTAATTCAAGTATTCCAAATATTCCATAAGCATTCATAGACTTTCTACATTATTTCCCGACAGCTGGCAGCAAGAGCCAGGCACACAACATTCTACAAAAGCACAATGGCATCTTTAAAGATGAAATACATATAAACGAGCAAGAATCACAAGCTGCAGAATTCTCATTAAGCAGTTCAGGAAACAATATTCCGGGTATGACAAAGGCACCAAACTGTCCAAAAAGTCCTTATAATCAGACTGTAAATCTTCCAGTTGCCAAATGCCCCACGGAAAAGTCAGAAGAGATGCACAGCGTAGAAATAAGGATGATAGTGAACTGGATTTAATTTGGCACATTATCTTAACACATATGGAGCAACTCTCAGAAGGTACTCCAGGGTCTGATATAGTCTTAGACAGTAGCCATGTTAGTGTGCAGCAGATTTTAGTCTGCAGAACAGCTGGATTTGAGTCCCGGAGCACATCAGAGACCAACAAGATTTTCAAGGTATCAACTCTCACGAGTCAGTTCCCCTCGTCAAATACCTCATAACTGACAAAGGAAACTTTGACAACCAAAAGCTTCTACGGGCTTCCTTGGGAAATGGTGGGCTCTCCTTCCCGGGAGGTTTTTAAAGGGAGGCTAGACGGCTATCTGACAGCAATGCGGATCCTGTGAAGGTGTTTGTTACTGATGTAACTGTTACTGATGTAACAAACACAAATCTGAGCAGACTTTGGAGGATGGTGGAAGACAGGAGGGCCTGGCGTGACTTTGTCCAGGGGGTCGCAAAGAGTCAGACTCGACTGTGAAATTCCTGCATTGTGCAGGGGGTTGGATTAGACCAGGGGTGGCCAACGGTAGCTCTCCAGATGTTTTTTGCCTACAACTCCCGTCAGCCCCAGCCAGCATGGCCAATGGCTGGGGCTGATGGGAGTTGTAGGCAAAAAACATCTGGAGAGCTACCGTTGGCCACCCCTGGACTAGATGACTCTGGGGATCCCTTTCCAACTCTATGATTCTACCCAGAAACTCAGCTCTAGGGTTTAATGTGTTATTGTTACTGTAAATTTTGTCTCTAAACAAGAAATTAAAAATACTCTCATGAAGTAGCTGTTATTCCAATCATTTCAGTTTCTGCCACCCCTGCTAGGTTCACCTCCGCTGTGCTTTACGTAGGGCACCCGTAAGACAAATGTTAATCATTGGTGAACACACAGGTCCTACTTCTTGGATTAAAAGGTGGCTCCCTGGAGCTCCAATTTCACTTCTGATCCTAACTTTGCATTCGGTATTCAGATCTGGGAAAAGGGCGAACAAGGAAAAATCCGATCCTGGGTTCCAAGTCTTTGAAACGGAAATGCAGCAAACTTTACAAGAGCCGTTTCCTAGACTCTATGCCAGGGGTGTCAAACATGTGGCCCGGGGGTCAAATGAGGCCCCTGGAGAGCTCTAACCAGCCCCCAAGCAACTGAAGAAGAAGATGATATTGGATTTATATCCCGCCCTCCACTCCGAAGAGTCTCAGAGCGGCTCACAATCTCCTTTACCTTCCTCCTCCACAACAGACACCCTGTGAGGTGGGTGGGGATGGAGAGGGCTCTCACAGCAGCTGCCCTTTCAAGGACAACCTCTGCCAGAGCTATGGCTGACCCAAGGCCATGCTAGCAGGTGCAAGTGGAGGAGTGGGGAATCAAACCTGGTTCTCCCAGATAAGAGTCCGCACACTTAACCACTACACCAAACTGGCTCTCCAGCTGCCTTTGGCTGGCTGCCCTTGGCTTCCTTCTCCCTCTCTCTTTTCCTTCTGCATCGCGCCTTGCTTTGCCAGTCAGGCTTGCTCAACGGCACAGGCGCTACAGAGCAAAACCTGTTTTTTCAATTGGCTGAGGCTCCTCCTTTGGAGAGGAAGGGGAAGAGGGAGAGCTTGCTTTGCCAGGCACAGCAGAGCTACTGAGCCAAGCCTCTCTTCCTTCTACTGGCTGAGGCTCCTCCCCCTCCTGATCTCCTGGGGAAGGAAGGAAAGAGTTGGAGTTCTCTGGGGCCCTGGGAGAAATAAAGCATCCTTAAGTCTGAGTGCTAATGTTTTAAGGATGATTTACGTTTTTGTTTTTTGTTTTTTTTAAATCTTTGTGTTTGTCTATGTCCTAATCATAAGTAGGTGTCAAGTCTGTTTTAACTCTGGTCAAGCCTGCACTCAATCTTTGGTTCAGGAGAGAAGCATCCTGGGTAAAGCCATACTGTATGCCAATGGTGCTAGCTTGAACTCTCCTCACCCCCCTCCTTTCCTTTGTTATGTAGTTGTGCTTTGAAATGGGAATATGTGAAAGAGATTATCGGGCCTTTTCAGGCTGGGCATCGGGGGAGGTTGGAGCCAAGAGACGCTCAAGGCCAAAGCAGGCCTGAGAAAGAAATTGTAACATCAATGTGTGAATGTGCCCTGCATAGTACCCCTCCCGCAAGAATCCCTTTGAAGTGTACGTTATATGATTGCATTCTACTGTATGATCTTTAGTCTTTCAATCTCCTCGTAGTCGAGAACCATGATATCAATAAACTAGCTACTTTGTTATCAACAAGGACTCGTTATTGAATCTGCTGACTTGACAGTAGGTACACACACGGCCCGGCCCAGCCTGACATGGCCTCATTTATGACAAGGTCTCATTTATGTCAGATTCAGCCCTCATAACAAATGAGTTTGACGCCCCCGTTCTCTGCTGCTGATGGATCCAGTGCCAATTCCCTCCCCTACTGGAGCCAGGGACGTTACTTAGCTTCCTCCTCCCGCGACGTCACTGCTGAGGAATCCCTCCTCATTGCTTTGAACAGATCTGTGATGGAATGCCAATTCAATATATGATCTCAACATACCTACATTCAAAGCTGGTTGCTAATCCCGTCTTCTTCCCACAGAAGCAGCAGTGCTTGGCGAGTTTCTTTTTCGCCTGAGCTGAACTGTTGTTCACAGGGGGGAGGTGGGCCACATCACCTGCTTGCAAAAAGCAAATCGAGAACAGAATCAGAGAAACGGTGCAAGGACAGCAGAGGGGGAGGTGTGCGGGGGGGGGGGTGTAGGGAGTCTACTTTCTCAGTAGGAAACTAAATTGATTTTAAATAGAACATACTGATAGAATATTACCGTATGTTTCGGTGCATTGGACGCTCCGGACCATAAGACGCAGGTGCCTGGCTGGCAGACAAGGGCGAGATCGCTCCCTCCGCCCCCACCGCAAACCCAGCACTTCGCAGGGAGCGATCTCGCCGCTTATCTCCCAGCCAGGCACGCAGGCGCTGGTGTGCTTCCCCCGCGCCTGCGTGCCTGGCTGGGAGTCAAGAGCGAGATTGCTCCCTGCGAAGTGCTGGGTTTGCGGTGGGGGCGGAGGGAGCGATCTCGCCGCTTGTCTCCCAGCCAGGCACGCAGGCACAGAGGAAGCACCCGCCCCCTCCGCAAACCCAGCGCTCCGCAAACCCAGCGCTTCCCGGCACTTCCCCACGCCTGCCTGCCTGGCTCCAGCTCTGACGCTTACAGCAAGCGCCAGGATAGCTCCCTCCGATCCCAGCACTTGCTTTAAGCATCAGATGATTGTAGATGATTTTTCTACCGCTGATGAGTCATATATCTTCAGATGTATTAAACTGAGACTATGGGAATCGGAGGATACGAAATTACGGCCAACTGACCCTTATATTTGCTCTCCAGCTTCCTTAGGTCTTTATGCTTTTTGTGGCAAAATGCCCAATTATCTATCAGACCTAACCACTCCAAGTCATCGCAGGGCATTTATGTTGGCTAGACTAAACGCGTTTCCCTCCAAAGTTTTACAAGGGAGATATCAGCGAGTCCCTTTAGCCGACAGACTTTGCTCCTGTGGAGCGAATACCCCTGACTCAATCCAGCATATATTGCTTGATTGTTCTTTATGCCATAACCTCCGTAAAGATTTATTTGGCAAGCTTTCTTTTTCCCCATATTTGCCTATTCTGCCACCCTGTTATTATTTATTGAGTGATACTGAGGGGGTGGTTAGTGAGGCTGTGGCAAAATTTCTGGCTGACATCCTTAAATTTAATTCTGACCATGTTTGAATGCATCTGTAAGCTCGGTTTTATCTTGATTTTGTCTCCAATGTTTAAATTTTTATATTCTGTGTATTTTTATCTGAATCTATTATGCCATTAAAGGTTTGGTATGGTGTGGTATGGCATCAGCGCTGAAGCCATGCAAACAGGCAGGGAGAAAGCACGCCGCCCCCTCCACAGCCAGCACTTGCGAAGCACTGGGTTTGCAGAGGGGGGGGGTGCTTCCTCTGTGCCTGGCTTCAGCTGCTGCTTATAGCAAGCGCTGGGATCGGAGGCTTGGCTGCCTCCGATCTCAGCCCTTGCTATAAGCAGCAGCTGAAGCCAGGCAGACAGGCACAGAGGAAGCACCCCCCCCCCACTCCGCAAACCCAGCGCTTCGCAAGTGCCGGCTGTGGAGGGGGCGGCGTGCTTTCTCCCTGCCTGTTTGCATGGCTTCAGCGCTGAGGCTTAAAGCAAGCGCTGGGATCGGAGGGCGGAGGGAGCGATCCCGGCGCTTGCTGTAAGCGTCAGAGCTGGAGCCAGGCAGGCAGGCGCGGGGAAGCGCCGGGATGGAGGCAGCGGATCACACCCACACCTCCACCCCCCGAGGAAGGTACGTATGGTACCTTCGCTCCATAAGACGCACACACTTTCCCCCCCACTTTTTTTTTTGGGGGGGGGGAAGTGCGTCGTATGGTGCGAAAAATACGGTAGTTCCTAAAAACCCTTAAACAGTGTTGTTGGGACTCTTACAGAAGGTAAATTCTAAATTTCAGTTCCATTTCTTTATTCAGTACGTTAGCCGAAGAGTAATATCACGAGTACAAGAAACCAATACACTAATCACCATGTACAGCCAATTTCTAAATTAAGATAGGCTATAATTGCTGATATGGCCAAAACTGCAAAACTTCCAGCAGAAAACCCCCAGCATGTAGCTAAAAATCTTCAAGAAACAAAATTTTTCAAAAGTCTGGCAAACTGTGAAACTAGTTACATTAACAGAATGTTATCTATCTACACAGAGCCCCGTGGCGCAGAGTGTTAAAGCTGCAGTACTGCAGTCCTAAACTCTGCTCACGACCTGAGTTCGATCCCCGGTGGAAGCTGGGTTTTCAGGTAGCCGGCTCCAGGTTGACTCAGCCTTGCATCTTTCGAGGTTGGTCAAATGAGTCCCCAGCTTGCTGTAGGGAAAATGTAGATGACTGGGGAAGGCAATAGCAAACCACCCCGTAAAAAGTCTGCCGCGAAAACATTGTGAAAGCAACGTCACCCCAGAGTCAGAAACGACTGGTGCTTGCACAGGGGACCTTTCCTTTTCCTTTCCTATCTATCTACAATATGGAAGACAGCCCAACCTGATGTTCACTTCTATTACGAAACCATTCCGTTTCACCTGCAAAGACCAGTCAGGTTATATTCTATCTATGGAATTTTTTGTATTTTCTCATTTTTGACCTTATTTTCTTCAATGTAAACTGTAACTTAGGAAGAAAATAACCAACAACCCCCCCCCAACTTTTACAATAGCAAGTAAATCAATTTAGAAGTCAAACACCTCACATGTCAAATTCTATCCCTTTGGCAAAGGAGCCACAAGCCGTGGAAATTCTCCCTTCTGCCATTTTACCCTCAACTGCCAAGGATCTGATGGCTTCAGAGGAAGGAAGATACTATGTGATCCTGCCTAGAATAGATGAAGCAGCACCATTGTGATCCTATTTGCCTGTTTTAATGTGTTAGTATTGTTTACTAATGTCGCCTTTCTTTTAGCCACCTTGAGTCTTCGTAGAATGGGCGAGATATAAATCCAATGTAATAAATACACAAACAAACACAGCGTTATCAGGTAGGCCAGAATGCCACTGCCGATACGTCATCTGGAAAGCCTGGCTGTTTCAAAGTTGCAGGTCATGTTTGTCAGGTGACTGCCCCCTAGGTACTGTGTACTGAGCAAAGAACGGGACACTTCCCCTATCTGGGATGGTTGTCCTCTTTCCGCTGAGTGTGCAGCCTTGAGAGGGACACACACGGAGCAGGGAGGGAGGGGACATTCGCCTAGCCAGTCACATCAGCCGAATTAACCCTGGTGACCAATGGGGTGACAGATGCCGCAGCCAGATCGCCCTCACAGCCATGATTTTTAGACAGAAGATTGGATACTGGCGCTTTGAATGGCAGGCTATCTTTTAAGGGAGACAGGTTTGCGATTATATCCTGGTTTAGAATCATAGAGTTGGAAGGGACCTCCAGGGTCATCTAGTCCAACCCCCTGCACAATGCAGGAAACTCACAAACACCTCCCACTAAATTCACAGGATCTGCATTGCTGTCAGATGGCCATCTAGCCTCTGTTTAAAAACCTCCAAGCAAGGAGAGCCAACCACCTCCCGAGGAAGCCTGTTCCACTGAGGAACCGCTCTAACGGTCAGGAAGTTCTTTCTAATGTTGAGCTGGAAACTCTTTTGATTTCAACCCATTGGTTCTGGTCCTGGTTTAGGATGGAATTTTAAAAAACTTTTATTGCAAGCTGCTTTGAACCATGAGGAACAACGGGGTATAAGTATTTTAGTAAACTATTATTATTTTTCCTAATCAAATATTTCAGTTCAAGTATTTGCTATTTCTGAAGCATAAAATTAACATGAGATACAGTCAGTAAACAAAATTTCAAGTAATTTAAAATGCCAAATCCAATCAAATGCAGTTTCAGGCACTGGAAAACTTTCCAAACCAAAATTTTCCAGTGTTTTCCCACATCACCGTCTAGACAACCATAAATTAATGTGCTTTTTCTATTTCTATGAATCCCACAAGCCCCTGATGGCATTTTACTCTAGTGCAGGAAACATTCATATCTTTAACAATTGTTTTAATTGTATTGTGGACAATTTGAAAATTGGGAACCAAATTTAACATTTTTAAAATTGCATTTTGTTGCTTTGTAAATTGAAAGGCAGGATATCCATGGTTTCCTCTTTATCCATATTTTTGATGCTGCAATACAATTTTATAATTCTGGTCTCCAGCAATGTGCTATTAGTCGCTCTTCCAAAACAACAGCAAATCCACCTCCATATAAAAAAGGAATTGGTGTGTCTCTTGATGATCCTCTGAGTTAGGAGATTTCTTGCTTTGTGACCAACATTGATGCACAGGAAAAAAATTGATAAAGGAGGCAATTTATCTCTTGATGAAATTAAACTTGAAATTCCACAGTCCACATTATGACTTCAGTATTTTTAGGTTAAGATTTTTTGCTTTTTAAAACAAAAACTAGGACTAAGAATTAGGAAGAATGAAATTTGGGACCTAAAGGTATGAGATGCAACTGTTAGTGCAATAACTATACATATTATTAAAACCTGCATTAAAATTCTTACTGTAATGGGCAAGAGATCATGGCAAGAGATCATGTCCTGTCATAGGTGAGGAAAATTAACTTACGCAGTTATTTTTAGGAGAAATATCAAGGAAAACTGAGTATACACTACATGTCTAGTAAATGACATGAAACTGGTTTAACATAGAGCCCTGTGGCGCAGAAAGGTAAAGCTGCAGTCCTGCAGTCCAAGCTCTCTGCTCATAACCTGAGTGCAATCCCGGAGCAGGCTGGGTTCAAGTAGCCAGCTCAAGGTTGAGTCAGCCTTCCTTCCTTCTGAGATTGGTAAAATGAGGACCCAGCTTGCTGGGGGGAAAGTGTAGGTGGCCAACGGTAGCTCTCCAGATGTTTTTTGCCTACAACTCCCATCAGCCCCAGCCAGCATGCTGGCTGGGGCTGATGGGAGTTGTAGACAAAAAACATCTGGAGAGCTACTGTTGGCCACCCCTGGTGTAGATGACTGGGGAAGGCAATGGCAAACCATGCTGTAAAAAGCCTGCCACGAAAACATCGTGCTGTGACGTCACCCCAGTGTCGGAAACAGCTGAAGCTTGCACAGGGGACTACTTTTAGCTTTTTAGGCTTTCAAATAATTAATTTCTCCCTTGCTCTTTTACCCGAGGGGCTTCCAGCAGCCTCCCCTTTCTCCATTCTATCCTCAAAAGAACCCTGCAAAGCCAGCCAGCCTGAGAGAGCCTGACTGGCCCCAGGTCACCCAGCCAGTGCCACAGCACAAGTGTTGTAACAGTAATTAACTTGACCCAGCTCAGTCAATATTACCTTGAACGTCTATACTCTGGCTCTTCTGGTCCACTGACCAACACGTCTGAGGAAATACGGAAACGCTGGTTTAACTCCTCTGAGTCAAATGACACCTTCCTTACAAAGCAAGAAGTCCAGTTGCCTCTTTAAGACCAACAAAGTTTTATTCAGAATGTCAGCTTTCGTGCGCTAGAAGCACACTTCATCACACTACCAGACTACGGTCTGATGAAGTGTGCTTCTAGCGCACGAAAGCTGACATTCTGAATAAAACTTTGTTGGCCTGCCCGCCTGTATCTGTAAAACAGATCTGTAAAACAATCTTTAACAATTGTTTTAATTGTATTGTGGACAATTTGAAAATTGGGAACCAAATTTAACATTTTTAAAATTGCATTTTGTTGCTTTGTAAATTGAAAGGCAGGATATCCATGGTTTCCTCTTTATCCATATTTTTGATGCTGCAATACAATTTTATAATTCTGGTCTCCAGCAATGTGCTATTAGTCGCTCTTCCAAAACAACAGCAAATCTACCTCCATATAAAAAATGGCCTGCCCGCCTGTATCTACCTTCTATACAGTTATCACAAACTTGCCCCAAGAATGAGATTCGACATCGTTGCCTTCTCCTTGGGTGCAAGCACTGATCTCATGTCTTTGATGTGTCATTACACATCAGACCAAATCCAGAAAACAAACGGACTCTCGAACAAAATCGCTTCTAAGACACCACTCGCTCCGATTTGACAAAGGCGCCATTTACAGAACACGTTTCTCCGGGCCCCCTACTTGGATTAGACAGGAAATTGTCACTGCACCGTAAGAATTCTGATTGTGTTACTCACCTATTCTTTTCCCTGCAGTCATAATATTTCCATTCAGTCCAAGCCCAGGAGACTAAAAATAAATAAATAACAAATCTTAGGTAAGAGAAGTTCTTTCCTTTTTGTTTGGAGAATTTTCTCCAAGCCGGTTAATTATTTGACTTCTGTTGGAAATCTGACATGGCAAAGAGCTTCTGGGAACAACTGCACGCTAACAGAACCTGCAGCTGGCTCAACGCGGTCTGCATCAAAGCAGCGGCATGCTCAGGCCAATGCTGAGTTCAGTCTTGTTTTCAGTGGTATACCGGATTCGTTACAAAGTGCTGGTCACTACCTTTAAAGCCCTATATGGTCGAGGACCTGCCTACCTTAGGGACCGTCTCTCCCCATATGTGCCCCAGAGAGTGCTGAGATCAGGTGGAAAGAATTGGTTGACAATCCCTGGGCCGAAGGTGGCCAAACTGAAGAGTACACGTGAAAGGGCCTTTTCGACCGTAACTCCACACTGGTGGAACCAACTACCGGATGAAGTGCGGGCCCTGCGGGGTCTTGATCAATTCTGTAGGGCCTGCAAGAATACCCTTTTCCAAATGGCCACCTAATGTGGATTTAGTCTACTATATCCGGCCATCAAAAACCACTGAGGAGAATATCTAGAATACAGCACTGCAAATGCTAATTTTAATTGTAATTTGATGATTTTAATTAGAATGGTTTTATTTACTAAATTATATATTGTATAGAAATGATGTTTTTATATTGCAAATTGTAATTTCATATATGTGGTGAGCTGCCCTGAGCCTGCTCCGGCGGGGAGGGCGGGATATAAATAAAATATATTAAAAATATATTACTATTATAAGGCTGAAATTAAATTGCACTTTCTTTTATATAGTTCCCTCTTCCTTTTGCTAAAAGTCTGAGGGAATGGGGAGCCGGGGAGGGGGGCAGTTCCAGCTTCAGAATCACCATTATGTCAAATGTGCAAGCTAAGCTTCATTGATCACTTTAGTGTTCAAGGGACATCCTAAGTTACAGGAGCCCTGCGGTGCAGAGAGGTAAAGCTGCAGTACTACAGTCGAAGCCCTCTGCTCACGACCCGAGTTCGATCCCGGCGGAAGCTGGGTTCAGGTAGCCGGCTCGAGGTTGACTCAGCCTTCCATCCTTCCAAGGTCAGTCAAATGAGTCCCCAGCTTGCTGGGGGGGAAGCGTAGATGACTGGGGACTGGCAATGGCAAACCACCCCATAAAAAGTCTGCCGTGAAAATGTCATGATGCGATGTCAGCCCAGAGTCGGAAATGACTGGTGCTTGCACAGGGGACGACCTTTACCTTTTTAAGTTAAAACAACAACAAAAATATTCAAAGCATGAACAAAGAGGTGTTCCAAACAGTTGGCCAATTGGTTAGCTAAAAAATGATCAAGAATGACTACGCAACCAAGTTAAGCAATCAACATTCCACTGAATTCCAACAGCACTTAGGCTTGGAGTCGAAACAGCCTTGGCCAGGAGTGTGATCAGAAAGTGTGCCCCGGTTTGGCCCCCTGTGGCTTTCCGTACCACTAACTGTGGTCTTCTGAAGCAGCTACCTGTGCTGGGAGGAGGAGCCTGGTGTTTCCACTCCAACTTGGCTGGGTGCTTACAGAAGATGCAGCGGGAGAGCAGCTCAGCCCCATAGCATTTACGCTCTGGGCTCTAGAAGGGGCCCATCAGGTCCCCTACTCCTCCACTTGCAGCTGCTCAAATAGCCTTGGGACAGTCATAGCTTTCATAGGAGTTGTCCTTGAAAGGGCAGCTTCTGGGAGAGCTCTCTCAGCCCCACTTAGCTCACAGGGTGTCTGTTGGGAGGGGCAGGAAAGGTACAGGAGATTGTGGCCACTCTGAGATTCAGAGTACAGGGTGGGATATAAATCCAATATCATCTTCTTCTTATCATAGGCAAGAGACTGCTTGGTGTGAAATGCCACAAACATGCAGATGGAAATAGGCCTGCTTTCTCCGGTGGGATGGGGGAGGTCCTGAACAGATGCGTTGGAGAAGGTAACAGGACAGATGGGGATGAGCCTAAGTCTGCCTCACAGGGTTGTTGTGAGGCCAAACAGGGAAAGAAGGACCGCGTACACCACCCTGAACTCCTCGGAGGAAAGGCGAGGTAAAAACGAACTAAGCCATCCAGGTCTGCTTTTCCTTCAGAGCTGAGTCAGGTGGGACTGTGGAAGTCCTCGGCAAATGTCATGGGGTAAAGGAGGGTCAGTGAACTGAAATCCAGTGCAGACAAAACCAGGGGTGGCCAAATTTGCTTAACGTAAGAAACATCAGATGTTTGAGAGCCGCAAGACATGAGTGTCAGATATTTGAGGGAGGGAGGGAGGGAAGGAGGAAGGAAGGAAGGAAGGAAGGAAGGAAGGAAGGAAGGAAGGAAGGAAGGAAGGAAGGAAGGAAGGAAGGAAGGAAGGAAGGAAGGAAGGAAGGAAGGAAGGAAGGAAGGAAGGAGGGAGGGAGGGGGGGAAGGAAGGAAGGAAGGAAGGAAGGAAGGAAGGAAGGAAGGAAGGAAGGAAGGAAGGAAGGAAGGAAGGAAGGAAGGAAGGAAGGAAGGAAGGAAGGAAGGAAGGAAGGAAGGAAGGAAGGAAGGAAGGAAGGAAGGAAGGAAGATGGGAGCACTTTTAACTTTAAATGCATTCTCCAAGCTGCTGGCGGACTTGGCTTGGAGAAGTGATTTAAAGAGACAAATGCCTTCTCCCAGCTGGCCATCGGGAGTGCTGGGGGCTTTGAGATCTGTGCACTATGTGTGAAACAACCACATGTGGCTCCCGAACCACAGTTGAGCCACCCCTGGACAGGACTAAGACACAGCGGATCAGCAACAAACCAACAGAGGAATGGGGAGTCTGTCTGTCCTGGCGAGGGTTGTGCTCTCTTTGAAGGAAGGGAGTTTGCTTTCACACACACAAAGCTGTCTTGTACTGAATAAGACTACTGTTTCACCAAAGGTCAGTGTTGTCTACTCAGGCTGGGAGCTGCTTTCCAGGGTCTCAGGCAGAGGCCTTTCACGTCACCTGCTGCCTGGTCCTTTGAACTGGAGATGCCAGGGATTGAACCTTGGGTGTGCAAAGCAGAGGCTCTTCCACTCAGGCACAGTGGGACGTATCTTGGGATACTGCTGGAATCCAGCCTACAGCTGGCAACTCAGGTTTCCTCTGTAACATGTAGTACCTCCAGTTGTCAAGCATGCTATTTCTAAGTGCTGGTTTATCCATACCTTTCTTCTCTCCCCGCCCCCCCCTCACCTCTCTTTCCCCTCCTGTGAACGCATAATAAATCTCTCTGCTTCCGGGATGTGTACGGTAACCTTGTATTCACAGTGTAAAGTGCCTCTCCCCCAGATTCACACAGCCATGTCTTATCAGCTAGCAGGGAATGTGTGAGAAACAGAGACGTTCCCGTTCCTTAGTCATCAGAGAGATAATAGCGAGTAGCCTTTCAACCTTCAACTCAATTTGCATCTTTGTGTTATTCTTTTGAAGTTATCTGTAACCCTGTCTTTTGAAGTAGCCTATAAGATACTATGCAATACTGTGGCAAGTATTACTTCCAAGGTATCCGTCCTTGGAGCAAGTTGTGGCGTTTCAATAAAACAAGTCTTTGATTTAAAACAAAAGCTTGATTATTTCGAAATATCGATGCTTGACACCAGTTGGCTTTGGATGATCCACTGGCTGTGGCATGTCCTTGGACAACCGACCAGTCCATGTCGATCTATATTCTCTGATCACATCCAGGACTGCCTTGAGGACTGGCCTGAAGCGTCAAGTAGTTCGAACTGCAGTTGCCAGCCCACTGTCCACGGTGGCCCAGGGGGAGCACGTCTCCCCTGTGCTGAAAGATCTGCACTGACTGCTTCTCCATTACTTGAAACTATTCAAAGTTCTGGCAGTTTAATTTCAAGACCCTACATAGTTTCGGCCCAGGATACCTGAAAGAACCCACCTCTTCCAACGCTGCCCGGTTCACCGGTGAAGTTCTTTATCTCAAGCACTTACTCGGGATGCCCTTGACCAGTTTTGTCTAGAGACAGGATCTTCTCAGTTGTGGCACCACGCCTGTGGAATGCCCCTGCCTGTTGAAATGCATCTACCTTCCCTTTTATTCTCTTAGAAGTTCACTGATTTACAAATCCTGTGCAGCAGAGGGAAGGGAGGGGGCAAGGAATTGTATTCTTCATTTTTTTGGTTGCAAGGGATAAAAAGACTGAAACAAATTTTGCCACTGCTGAAGTAATCTTTGGTTCAATAGCGCAGAAATATATTTACGTTACTATTTTCTCTCTGCTCACGCTTTTGTTTTAATGCTGATTTCACACTGCTGGTTGCTGTTTTAAAAATACAGATGATGGGTTTTATGGCTGTTTTCATTTACTAAGTTATTTTAGTCATTACTTGTTTGATTTTTAATAGCATTATTTCACGTTGTTAGCCGCCTTGGACATATTGTGGAGAGTGCAGGAGCATTTTTTAAAAAAGGAAATAAATGCTATTAATATTTTAAATATCTATGGAAGGGTGAAACCTTTGTTTACCTATTGCAACCTGGCATTCTTTACAACAGGGGTCCTCAAACTACGGCTCGCGGGCCAGATGCGGCCCGCCGGGTTATGGCAAAATCAGACCAGAAGTGACGTTCGACCTAAACTCGCGTTAGCAACGCACACTTCCGGCACTGGGCTGAGGCGGCGGAGACAGAGTGTGAGGTGATACCGAGGTGAGGTGAGTTCCCAGGCCGGGGTGTGTGGTGTGGGGAAGGGAGAGAGATGCAGAAGACGGAGAACTGACGGCCCGCGGCCTTGTACAGTAACGGCAGTCCGGCCCTCCAACAGTCTGAGGGACAGTGAACTGGCCCCCTATTTAAAAAGTTTGAGGACCCCTGCTTTACAACATAAAACTTATTCATATGAAGTGTAAAATATTTGTATTTAATAACTGCTGCATAATCTGGGATCAGTTTGCTGACTACTCCAATGTTTACCTACATTTATTCTGCTGACGGTATTAATTCTATTGATTTGGTCAAACTCGGGGGGAGGCACAAACTAACGGACCTCACAGGAAGGGAGAAAGACAGACCAAACTTCCCAGGCGGTTCAAGAAGGGTTGGTACTTACTAAAAAATATCCAGGCATGTCATTGTGAGGAGTGGCCATTCTGAAACTCTCATCCTGAAAATGCTGGAAGTTAGTCGTTAGCGCGATACCAGAAGTCCGAAACCGACTCGCGCCGCAGGAATTCGGCAAGCCGTCCCTGTTTGCGCTTCGGGTCAGTGAAGCCAGAAACCCTGCATTGTTCACGGAAATGACGGGTTCTTTGGATGCTTTGATCGCCACCTCTCCGGCCTCTGTTTTCGAATGGATCTCAGGTCTTTTCCCGGGCGAGTCTATTCGGATGCCGTGGTACCTGGGACTCCTGGCGTAAGAGGCGTCTGCTAGACCGTGCACCTCCAGCGACCGTAACACAATCGGAGGAGCAGCGGACCGGAAGTTCCCAGCTTCAAAGGACCGGGACGGGAGTGGAGGTTTTGGAGGACTGCAACGGGTCGCTTGGGCTGAGCACTGAAGAGGTGACAGGCAAGTGTTCTTCTGAGAACTTAATTCATGAAAGTTCGGGATACAAGCCTCTGCTGGGCCAGTGGTCAAAAGTTCTGTATTGGGCTTGCCGGGAAGTTCTGCAGTGTTCCCGTCTTCATCCCCAGCAGACGTCCCCATCAGCCCTGGGTTCACCTTTCCTGCAAATAGTTCCTTGCACGGCTCAGCAGCGCTTGATTCCGTTGATGCCGCGGCATCTTTGTTTGGCATCGAATCTGGCTTTTCTTCTGCGGCGTGTGAATCCGCGTGGCTAAGACTGAGGCAAATCCCATGACCTCTCCCACTCTCTGTTCGTCTGTTTTCAGTGCTTTTTTCAGAACTTGGCAGCGGCGCTCGGACCGACCCCGTGCTGTCTGTAGGAAATTTAGCAGCTTCTTTTTCCACATGTGAAGCTTTCGGCGTCGGCCTCAGGGTGCCGACCGGCTGAGGCTGGGAAAGGGCCTCCCATTTCTCGTTTCCCTTAAAGAAGTCACTGGCGATGGCGGGCACCCTCCTGCCAGCCGTGCCCAAAACGTTAAGTGCTTTTGGAGGCAATTCGGAGGGAAATGAATTGCCCGGAGGCGGTAAGCATGGCTGCCCGATCTGAGGGAGGGCCTGGAAAAAACGATGACGAGCAGCCGCAACGGATCCGCTGGCCGGACGAGGAGCTGCTGGGGGGTGGGGAAACACTTTGACGAGCTTCTTAGGCTGAGGGAATGGAAACAGAGGCGTGGTTATTGTCATGTGGATGACAGTGCCCTTTACAGAACTTCACGGTCATCAATTCCAAAATGGCTACGAAGAAACGCTAGGTTTCTTGAGTTGACCAACTACTCTTTATCTCAGCAGCACAGCGACTGGGAGGAAAGAGGCGGTCTTAAACCCCACTGTCCATTAACGCCAGCATTCAATTACCCAACGATGCCATCCCCACCCACAAGCCTAACTTGGACGCCCTCTCTAATGACGCCTGAAGTTAAAACCCTGGGTTATAAAGGTCAGCCAACATTATGCTGCAGTACTTCGGATTCTAATGTCAGCAAGCAAATTCTATTCCGGGGTCCCCAACCTTGTTGAGCCCATAGGCACCTTTGGAACTCTGACACAGTGCAATGGACACAGCCCCAAAATGGCGGCTGCTGAAGGCAGAGCCAGCCCCAAAATGGTGGTTGCAGCCAACCATCAGTCACAGAGTGACATCCTTATGCTGTGAGAGCAGCTGGTGTCACAGCGACAGTTTTTTTTTTAAAAATCTGCACAGCCAATCAAGTCTCCATTAGCCAATCACAGGCCTAGCTGGGCAAAAGACCTGCCTGCCCCCCCCCCCCTTTTCTGAAAACATTCGGGGGGCTTCAAGGCACCCACAGGCACCACATTACAGAGCCCCGTTCTATCCTAACCAGTGTTCCCCCTAAGTTGAGTTAGGGCTAGCTAGCTCCCAGATTTTTAGCCTCCAGCTCAGATTTTTGTCTTCGTTCAGGAAAGGATGACCCCAGAGCACACTAATTTACGCAGGCGCTCACAAGTTTATTGCCAGTAACTCACAACTTGGATGCCAGTAGCTCATGAAGTAGAATTTTTTTTTTCACAAGACTCTGCAGTTTAGAGGAAACACTGATCCTAACCGTGACCCAGAATACGGCCGAGAGATGCAATAAAACGAGAGCGATATGACGGAGCGATCAGGATTTCTGCTCGCCATTTACCTTCTCTTATGGGTCTCCGACTTTCTCCAGCCCACAAGGCAATCACTCCCTTTAACGGAGCAGTGAGGAAAACGGAGGGCCAAGCGAGAAAGGCGGGCAGCCCGCTCTCTAGAAGGAGCCGGAAGGCGAAGGCACAAGTGGCTCGGAAGGGGGGAAGAGGGCAGCGGCTTCACCTTTTTGCTGAGATTCAGGCTCTCCATCTTGGCCCTGAGCAGCTTCATTTTATTCATGGTAATAGAGTTCTCAATAATCTGCTGGCCAGAGGGAGAAGCCTCCGCATCGTCGTCGTCGTCGGGGTGCAAGTTATAAATTGAACCACCACTAGGAAGAAGAAAGGGCAATCGTTCTCACATTAGAGGTTTAAGAAGACATCACTGGTATTGCAAGTAGGGGTAGGATTCTTGCAGGAGCTCCTTTTCGTATTAGGCCACACACCCCAGATGTAACCAATCCTCCAACAAGGTCTGAGCCAAGAAGGTCTGAGCGCCTGCTCCGGCTGCAACGCCACTGAGGGTGTTCTCCGCAGCGGAGAACGAAACGTCTGGAAGGAAAACTTTCTCCAGTAGAACACGGCACTTGATCCCGAAAGATTCTACAAACCCTAATGATGTTACCAGCTGTGAAAACCTGAAATCTTTGATAATCCTCAAAGAGCTTACAAGGCATTGTGCAGGGGTTGGACTAGATGACCCTGGAGGGCCCTTCCAACTCTATGATTCTTTTTAGTAAGCTCTTGGAGGATTGGCTACATCAGGGGTGTGTGGCCTAAAATGTAAAGGAGCTCCTGCTAGAATTCCACCCCTGATTACAAGCTATTAAGAGGTATGGAACAAAGAGGTTGCACGAGCAATCAAAACGTTTTAATACTGAGTTCAGACAGCACTTCCCACGAGCGTTTGTTAAAGTTTCGTCAAAGGTTCCAGAGAAAACTTAGCATAAGGGAGCCAGTGGGGCAGAGCAGCTAGTATCAAAAAACACTGGCACATGGGATTGTTCTCTCAGAAGAATGTGAAAAGCAAAACACAAGTCCGTTTAACTACAAAGGGCTCGAGCCAATTCCCTTGTGGCACTGTAGCATTCTAGTCATTTTCCGATTTGGGGGGAAAAAAATCTTATAGTAACCAGTATCCTCTGAATGAGAACACAGCTCAGGGGTTGCTGGAGGCGGGGGGAAGAGGGGAAGCTGTGGATCTTCTGCACTGTGCAGGGGGCTGCACTAGGTGACCCTCGGGATCCCTTCCAGCTCTACATTTCCACGTAATATCTAAAAGTCACCACGAGAAAGAAATAAAGGACGAGATACCTTAACGATTCGGATAATGGAGTTATCGTTCCATCTCCCCTGTCTATAACACGGAAGAAATTCACCTGGTCTCCTTCCCGCAATATCAAGAAGGCGATCTGTTTATTGCATGGACCCTTCTCCCAGACCTCGTCGTGACTGGGATCCATGTAGTCTGTCATTTCCCTCACTGGGTCTTCCACAGGAACTACAAAGAAGCGAAACGGTGAGAAACAGTCTCTGGTTTAAAGGTCTCAACCACGAAAGTATATACATAATGCCCCTGTATAAATCGATGGTGCGGTCTCATTTGGAGTACTGTGTGCAGTTCTGGTCGCCGCACCTCAAAAAGGATATTATAGCATTGGAGAAAGTCCAGAAAAGGGCAACTAGAATGATTAAAGGGCTGGAACACTTTCCCTATGAAGAAAGGTTGAAACGCTTGGGACTCTTTAGCTTGGAGAAACGTCGACTGCGGGGTGACATGATAGAGGTTTACAAGATTATGCATGGGATGGAGAAAGTAGAGAAAGAAGTACTTTTCTCCCTTTCTCACAATACAAGAACTCGTGGGCATTCGATGAAATTGCTGAGCAGACAGGTTAAAACGGATAAAAGGAAGTACTTCTTCACCCAAAGGGTGATTAACATGTGGAATTCACTGCCACAGGAGGTGGTGGCGGCCACAAGCATAGCCACCTTCAAGAGGGGTTAAGATAAAAATATGGAGCAGAGGTCCATCAGTGGCTATTAGCCACAGTGTGTGTGTATATATAAAAATTTTTGCCACTGTGTGACACAGAGTGTTGGACTGGATAGGCCATTGGCCTGATCCAACATGGCTTCTCTTATGTTCTTATGAAAGTGGGACAGACGGACAGGCAGCCTTTGCCTAAATGTTGTGCTGAAAGACACCCATTTTATGGAGACCATCATATAGTGCAGGGGTGTCAAACATGCAGTTTGGGGGCCGAATCAGTCCCCGGAGGGCTCCTATCAGGCCCCTGATACAAAGACACAAAGAAAACATCTTTAAGACCAATGAGTGCTAATGTTTTAAGCATGTTTTAATTTTTAAAAAAATATATATTTGTGTTTGTCTGTGTTCTTTATAAAGTTTCTATCTCTGCTACCTAAATAGGTACACACATGGCCCAACCCGACATGGCCTGGCCCAACAAGGTCTCATTTATGTCGGATCCGGCCCTCATAACAAATGAGTTTGACACCCCTGGTATAGGCCTTGTTGGGCCGGGCCTGTATGGCCTAGGACCTGCCTACCTGAGGGACCGTCTCTCCCCACATGTTCCCCAGAGAGTACTGAGATCGGGAACCCAAAATCTTCTCGTTGTCCCCGGGCCAAAAGAAGCCCGCCTGAAATCTACTAGGGATAGGGCTTTCTCTGTAATAGCCCCTTCCTGGTGGAACCAGCTGCCGGAAGAGGTGAGGGCCCTGTGGGACCTTGCTAAGTTCCGCAGGGCCTGTAAGACAACCCTCTTACGGCTGGCCTATAACTAACTGGCATAGGAAGTTGAGCGTAGTTCTATTAGATTTCTGCTATGTTTTAATATTTTTAACTGTGTAAAATGCTTAATTTTAACTCTGTAAAATGCTTAATTTAATATTTTAATGTTAGATCTTATGTGCTGTGAGCCGCCCTGAGCCACCTTGGTGGGAAGGGTGGGATATAAATCATAAATAAACTAAACTAAACTAAAAATAGTGTTTCCGCTTTGGTGGGCAAATTAAGAGAGAATCACATCCTTTGATGCATCAGAATCATTTTGAATAACAGCTAACTGATTTATCATGATTTGCAAAGTTGCAGCACACATTGGTACACACGGGGGACCTCTGCAGAGATAACTAGAAATCCTTCCCTCAAAAGAAAAAATGGTCACTAACGCCAATTCTGGCCCTTGATGTCCTTCGTCCGTGAGATCTCTGCAAAGAGGTCCCCTCGGGACGCTTCCAAGGCCAGCACAGCGGAGGCTGCTAGAGAGGGCCTTGAAACCGCATCACTGCCTTCCCGTGTTGTGACCAAAGTACAACAGCTTCAGTTTAATCATTTTCTCTTCTAGGGAAAGTTCAGGCTTCATTTCACCACCTCCTGTGGAATTCACTGCCACAGGGAGTGGTGACGGCTGCCAGCATAGCCAGCTTCAAGAGGGGATTAGATGAGAATATGGAGCAGAGGTCCATCAGTGGCTGTTAGCCACTGGGTATTGTTGGAACTCTCTGTCTGGGGCAGTGATGCTCTGTTGGTGTATTCTTGGTGCTTGAGGGGGGGGGGGGCAACAGTGGGAGGGCTTCTAGTGTCTTGGCCCCACTGATGGACCTTCTGATGGCGCCTGGGTTTTTGGCCACTGCGTGACACAGAGAGTTGGACTGGATGGGCCATTGGTCTGATCCAACATGGCTTTTCATATTCTTATGATCTAGGACCCATTGATTTGTCTTTTTGGTGGTCCACAGCATCCCTAAAACTCCCTTTCAACTCCACATTTCAAAGGAATCAGCTTTCTTCCTGTCAGTGTGCTCCACTGCCCAGCTTTTACACACCACCTCATACACAGTCATGGGGAATACCACAGAAAGAATTAACGTTCCCCTTCCCAGAGACACACCAGAGACACACGCTCTTACTCTTAAGAATCTTTTCTAGCTCCTTCCTCGCTGCCCTTGAGGGACTAGAATTACAGAATGAGAGAAGAACACAAACAAGCTGCCTGAAGCAAAGTGTCCTATGAATGATACAGAAAGTGGATTACAAGGGAGAAGCCAAGGGACAGCCAGTTTGGTGTAGTGGTTAAGTGTGCGGACTCTTATCTGGGAGAACCGGGTTTGATTCCCCACTCCTCCACTTGCACCTGCTGGCATGGCCTTGGGTCAGCCAGAGCTCTCTTATCTGGGCGAACCGGGTTTGATTCCCCACTCCTCCACTTGCACCTGCTGGCATGGCCTTGGGTCAGCCAGAGCTCTCTTATCTGGGAGAACCGGGTTTGATTCCCCACTCCTCCACTTGCACCTGCTGGCATGGCCTTGGGTCAGCCAGAGCTCTCTTATCTGGGAGAACCGGGTTTGATTCCCCACTCCTCCACTTGCAGCTGCTGGAATGGCCTTTGGTCAGCCATAGCTCTCTTATCTGGGAGAACTGGGTTTGATTCCCCACTCCTCCACTTGCAGCTGCTGGAATGGCCTTGGGTCAGCCATAGCTCTGGCAGGAGTTGTCCTTGAAAGGGCAGCTTCTGGGAGAGCTCTCTCAGCCCAACCCACCTCACAGGGTGTCTGTTGTGGGAGGGGAAG
Source organism: Heteronotia binoei (assembly GCF_032191835.1). Classification (NCBI taxonomy): domain Eukaryota; kingdom Metazoa; phylum Chordata; class Lepidosauria; order Squamata; family Gekkonidae; genus Heteronotia; species Heteronotia binoei. The sequence continues at coordinate 7,672,098 of NC_083228.1, forward strand.
GAAAAAGAGATTGTAACTGCTATGAGACTCTGAGATTCAGAGCATAGAGCAGGATATAAATCCAATATCTTCTTCTTAACAGCAGGTGATGCTTGCAATAATCACTGCAATGGATTCCAGAACTGTTGCCTTCCTCAGCTGTTCCGGTCTGGACTGTGGGTCTAATCTCCATTTTTAAGACACCTTATTGAACACTACTGTGGAAGCGGTTCTGACCTCCTCAAGCAGGGCTCTGCACAGGGCGGGGGCCACAGAGAAGGCACGTGAACAGGCAGCTAGCAATGTGACTCATCTGCAGGTAGGCGCCTTTGGAAAGCTTTGCTCAGATGAGTGAAGCTGTCACAGCTGCCTGCAGAGTGGGTGTGACGTGCCCGTTCCACCTGGTGCCTTGCAGTGACCCGGCTGTAGTGTTCTGCACCAGCTGGAGTTTCGGAGTTGTTTTTAAGGGCAGATCCACGCAGAGTTCGTTACAGCATCTAGTCTCAAGGCAACCATGGTATGATTCGAGTGGCCAGGTCAGCCACTTTCCAAGCTCGATGACACACACAAAATGCCTTTTTCCACAGCTGCGTTAATGTGCTTCTCCACTAGTAATGCTGGATCTGGTATACCCCTGAGGCGCTTAAATGACTGCCACATTGTGGACTTGTGGACTCTGCAAGTCCACACCCATAGAAAGTCATGGGGAATACCACAGCAAGGATTAATGTTACCCTGCCTGTTCACCAGAGACACACGCTCTTACTCCTAAGAATGTTTTCTAGCTCCTTCCTGGCTGCCCTTGCAAGACAAGAATTACAGAATTAGAGAACAATGCACTCCTTCAAAAGTGGGAATCATCAAGTCCCTTCAGACTGCAGTTTCCCCTACCAGTGAAACCTCCATCTTGTCAGGATTCCATTTGTTCACCTTGAAACATTTAACCTCAACAGTCAGGTACCCGTTCTATGGCATGATGGGGCAACAGAGACCAAGAAATACAGATCTGGGTGTCATCAGCATATGGATGTCTTCCTACTCCAAATCCACAAACGATTTCTCCTAAGAGTGTGAGCAGCATTGGGGGATAAGACCGAGCCTCAGCCAATAGCAGGAAGAGAGGCCCGGCTCAGTAGCTTTACTGTGCAATTGAGAGAGCCTAGCTCCCCCTTGAGGGAGGAGCCTCAACCAATGAAGAAAATAGAGGCTTTGCTCTCTAGGTCCTGTGTGATTGAGTAAGCCTGGCAGAGCAAGCTGAGATACAGAAGGAAGCGAGAGAGAGAGAGAGAAGGAAGCAGATGACAGCCAGTTATTTGGGGGCCTGACAGGAGCCCTCCGGGGGCCTGGTTTGGCCCCTGGTGTGCGTGTTTGACACCCCTGCCTTAGAACAAATTAAGATTACAAAGAACCTCATATATCTAGAAATGTCAGAAATTGATAATAATCCAATCCCACCTCCAGCAAAACTTATTCTCCAAGTGAAAATTAAGCCAGTATATTTGACTATACACATTCATACAGTCCCACCATCTTAAGGATTCCCACCACACACATTAGATACACATCACCACAAGTATGAACTTTTTGTCTTATATAATATTACAAGGTGTGACGGAACCAGCCCAATTCTGCTTTCAGACCCAGTCCCGTCAACTCCCTTTTGAGTTGCCAACTCCTGAAGGGAGCTTGTCCTTTTCCCGCCCACTAGGGCACGCTGCCACCACCTGTTCAATTTAGGGGTTCCTGACCGAGAGGAACAGGACTCCCAGCCCCCCTTGCCAGTTCTGTGGCCTCCAGGCCCTCTGCTAACCCAGCACCTGGCTAACACAGAGACCACAGTCCTACTTTGGGAAACCCCTGGAGGATTGGCACCCTTGCCAACTGCATGCCTTCGCTGGACTCCCCTCTTGCAGTAGCGTGGTCTAAGGCGGTTGGGGGACCTTGGTGGTACAGAGGGACGACCTTTTCAATAAACAAAACATTTATTTAAAACATGCAACTATTTACAGGCATTTTTCAAAGCAGGGTGAACAGAAGTAATAAATGAAAGTAGGGATAAATGCTCCTTCTTTCCCTAATATATAACTGGCCCTGACCAGACCATCCAGAACCCACTCACCAGTCTCCAAGACTCAAATCAAAACTCAACTGTCAGCTTCCCCTGACAACTTTTAACTGCCCGTTTCCCTCCAAAAACTTCTAATATAAAACCCAGTTCTTGCCCAGGAACTAGTTTTCCTGCTTGCAGCCTTCTGGGAGACCAGCCTACTCTAGAAGGCTCCTCAGAATTGCTGTTCCCAGACAGGAGGGGAGAGGGGGAGGAAGAGACTAGGCCCAAAGCCTGCCTAGAGTTTGAGAGCCTTCTCCAACCGCTCCCAGACAAACAGAGGCCCAAAATGGTGTTTCTCCACACAAAGCTTTAACAACTTCTTGTTTCTAAGTAACCAGATATTCATTTTATTTCTTTGTAATCCATCTTTCTCCCAGGGACTCGAGATGAGTCAGTACAATCAAGAAAATGGGACATTTAGTAACCAATTCATCAGGATTTTAGAAGTCTGAAACCACCAGAAAGAAGGGAAGCATAGAATAAGTATTTATATAAAACACACTAAGCAGTACATCTCTACACAATCCAGAAGAGCCCTATGGTGCAGAGTGGTAAGCTGCAGTACTGCAGTCCAAACTCTGCTCACGACCTGAGTTCGATCCTGGCGGAAGTAGGGGTCCCAACCCTCCCGCCCTGGCGGGGGACCCCCGGGTTAGCACCCCCTTCTCCCGCTGTCCCAAAAAACAAAAGCAGGGGGAGGGAAGGGGGCGAACGGCGCAAAGGCCGCGAGTCCGGGTCGGTCAGAGGCTGCTGAGCCCGTCTTGAGAGCAGCAGCAAGTTGAAGGCCTGGCTAGAAGAGGCGGCAGCGGCGCACAGCCACGGCGTCAGCCTGCTCCGCTCCCCTCCCCTGTCCCCTCCCCTCTGAGGTCAATCAGAGAAGGGGAGGGGGCAGGCCAGGAGTCAGGCAGCAAGAGCGGGCAGCAGCGCGCAGCGGTGGCGGCGGCCTGTTCCACTTCCGTTCCCCTCCAGTCCTCTAAGGTGAGGGGGCAGGGCCGGCCAGGACTTAAGGCAGTAAGAGCGGGCAGCGGCAGATGAATCCCTCCCAGTCTTGCAACAGCAGATTTGAGGGCAAAAGGGACCTGGGCTCAGGGCTGTCAGTGGTTTCATTTGGTGGAGCCGGTGTCTGTGTGTGTGCGAGTGCGGATGCACGCAAGATAATTCCCGGGCCTTTCTGCAAAACCGCATTGGGTGAGATTCTCCACCTGCCCTCTTTCTCTCTCTTTCTGTCAGCTCCGTTTTCTCTCCCTTCCCCCCCCCCCTACATTTTGTGAACTAAAGATGAAAGACAGGAGGGGAGAACGTTCAAGGAATTGCCCACATGAGCTGCATCAGTCCGAGGCTTTGGGAAAGGAATTTCAACAGTCTCCCTAGAATTCAGTCCCAGCACACGTTTCCCTTTCCAAAGAACTGTTGGGTGGAGGTTTTCCCTAAGAAGGAAGGAAGGAAATGCTCCCTCTTCCCCCCTGCCTTGCAGACACACTTCTCAGTGCCGCTTCCCTTTGGGAGGAAGAAGAGAAGGGCTGATCTGGCAAAGCAATTCAAAATTGGGTCAGTTTGTTTGCACCAGTCAGAGATGCATGGCGAGAGGAGGCAGGTCAGTAGGGCTGTGCTGGTGTCTGTGCTAGGATTGCCAATCCCCAGGTGGGGGCAGGGGATCCACTGATTTGGAGGCCCTCCTCCCGTTTCAGGGTCGTCAGAAAGCGGAGGGGAGGGGAGGGAAATGTCTGCTGGGAACTCTGTTATTTCCTATGGAGATTTATTCCCACAGAAAATTATGGAGAATTGATCTGCAGATATCTGGGGCTCTGGGGGGGGGGCTGTTTTTGGGGTAGAGTCACCAAATTTTCAATATAGCATCTAGTGCCTATCCCCAAAATACCCCCCAAGTTTCAAAAAGATTGGACCAGGGGGTCCAATTCTATGAGCCCCAAAAGAAGGTGCCCCTATCCTTCATTATTTCCTATGGAAGGAAGGAATTGAAAAGGTGTGCTGTCCCTTTAAATGTGATGGCCAGAACTCCCTTTGGAGTTCAATTATCTTTGTCACAGCCTTGATCTTGGCTCCACCCCTAATGTCTCCTGGCTCCACCCCCAAAGTCTCCTGGCTCCACCCCCAAAGTCCCCAGATATTTCTTGAATTGGACTTGGCAACCCTAGGCGGAAGCTGGGCTTAAGGTAGCCGGCTCCAGGTTGACTCAGCCTTCCATCCTTCCGAGGTCGGTAAAATGAGTCCCCAGCTTGCTGGGGGGAAAGTGTAGATGACTGGGGAAGGCAACGGCAAACCACCCCATAAAAAAAAGTCTGCCATGAAAACGTTGTGAAAGCAACGTCACCCCAGAGTCGGAAACGACTGGTGCTTGCACAGGGGACTACCTTTACCTTTTACACAATCCAGACCAAAAATTAAGCAATACTAGACCTCACTGATCTCAGATGAAATAATTGAGACTGTAATCTTCAGTAGGAAAATCAATCATCCGCTCAACTCTCCTACTGAAGAAGAAGAAGAAGAAGAAGAAGAAGAAGAAAGAAGAAGAAGAAGAAGAAGAAGAAGAAGAAGAAGAAGAAGAAGAAGAAGAAGAAGAAGAAGAAGAAGAAGAAGAAGATGATGATGATGATGATATTGGATTTATATCCCGCCCTCCACTCCGAAGAGTCTCAGAGCAGCTCACAATCTCCTTTACCTTCCTCCCTCACAACAGACACCCTGTGAGGTAGATGAAGATATTGGATTTATATCCCGCCCTCCACTCCGAAGAGTCTCAGAGCGGCTCACGATCTCCTTTACCTTCCTCCCCCACAACAGACACCCTGTGAGGTGGATGAAGATATTGGATTTATATCCCGCCCTCCACTCTGAAGAGTCTCAGAGCGGCTCACGATCTCCTTTCCCTTCCTCCCCCACAACAGACACCCTGTGAGGTGGATGAAGATATTGGATTTATATCCCGCCCTCCACTCCGAAGAGTCTCAGAGCGGCTCACGATCTCCTTTCCCTTCCTCCCCCACAACAGACACCCTGTGAGGTGGATGAAGATATTGGATTTATATCCCGCCCTCCACTCCGAAGAGTCTCAGAGCGGCTCACGATCTCCTTTACCTTCCTCCCCCACAACAGACACCCTGTGAGGTGGGTGGGGCTGGAGAGGGCTCTCCCAGCAGCTGCCCTTTCAAGGACAACCTCTGCCAGAGCTATGGCTGACCCAAGGCCATTCCAGCAGCTGCAAGTGGAGGAGTGGGGAATCAAACCCGGTTCTCCCAGATAAGAGTCCACGCACTTAACCACTACACCAAACTGGCTCTCCTACACTGTTCAACAAGTCCAACACTGCTTCATTTTTTTGCTGTACTTTACCTCTGCAGAAATACTTTTATTTAAAAAGCGCACCTACCTCTTCTAGTATTAATAGGTCCTCCTCGCATAGCCAAGATCAACTTCAAAGTACAACCTTCTGCAATGCTGCAAACAAACAACCAAAAAGATTTCACAGCCTTTTTCCCCCCATAGAAAGACTATTCAGAAATATTCTGTGCAACTGCGTTCAAACACTTACTTGTAGTCGTTCAAGCAATAATCATCCTCCAGCTCCACATTATTCCAGATTAAGTGCTGCTGAGATACTGGGATACCTTAAAAACGACAGAGTTAAGATTTCATTGCTTATTAACAGAGTAAAATTGTCACCGACTCCCTAAAAGAGCTGTCTCTGGTACATTTAGAATACAATCCGAGAGAGGTCACTATAACGGATAACGCAAGAAAAAATGCAAGCTAGTGTCCAATTTACTAAGAAGTATATAGAAATCAGTCCAAATGTCCAAAACACGTATATTCAAGTCCCAAAGTAGTGGGGACAAGCCAATCGATTAAGTACTTGTTTCTTTCCAGTCTTCATCAGACCTGAAAGCCATCTACTGAGCTGTAGCCGATGTGGAATTGCTGCTGGAGACGCTCTGCGTCCCTCTTTTTTGAAAATTGTGTAAAGAATCCATATAATTGAATCAATATTGGTCCCAGCTTGAATTTTTTGTTGTGTTATCTGGTCCATTTAGGGCACATACAGGGCTTCTGGCAGGAATCAGGGCCGGGGCGGGGGGGGGGGGGAGTAGAGTTGCTGGAATACCCTTCAAGTGAGTTTTTGCTTGTTCCATTGTAGCTACAGGGGATGGGGAAGTGGGTTTGAGATCAAGAAAAAAAACTGTACAAGGGGGAGGACTGACCCCCCCACACACACAGAATTGGGAACTGCAACAACCTTTTTAGCGACATGAAACATGCTGAGAAATCCACACACAGTTCTTCCAGTATTTTGTTTCTAGTTTGACTCTTAGCCCTAGCAGACTTAGATTAGTTAAGAGTCAACTCCAATAGCACCTTAGAAATGAAGATGATGATGATGATATTGGATTTATATCCCACCCTATACTTTGAATCTCAGAGCGGTCACAATCTCCTCTACCTCCCCCCCCCCCACCAAAGACACCCTGTGAGGTAGGTGGGACTGAGAGAGCTCGTTCTAAATAAAACTAAGTTGGTCTTAAAGGTGCAATTGATTCCTGTTTTGTTCTGCTACTTCAGACGGCTGCCTGCTTGGATCTAAGGACAACTCCTTCGAGAGCTATGGCTGACCCAAGGCCATTCCAGCAGCTGCAAGTGGAGGAGTGGGGAATCAAACCCGGTTCTCCCAGATAAGTGAGCTCTGGCTGACCCAAGGCCATTCCAGCAGGTGCAAGTGGTGGAGTGGGGAATCCAACCCGGTTCTCCCAGATAAGAGAGCTCTGGCTGACCCAAGGCCATTCCAGCAGGTGCAAGTGGTGGAGTGGGGAATCAAACCGGGTTCTCCAAGATAAGAGTACTTAACCACTACACCAATTCAGAAATACTCTATTGCACTTAACCACTACGCCAAAGTGGTGTAGATTTTCATGGTGTAAGTTTTCAAGAGTCAAAGCTCCCTTCATCAGATATGAGTAGGAATGGAGATCTCTGAGCCTTTATATCCCCAATCATAAGGTGGGAGAGGTGTTGCAAAGAAGGAACTCAGGATGCAAAGGTACAAGATCAGCTTAATTAGAGCAGAAGAGAAATGCTCGGGGGGCAGAACATTTTCATCTGTAGTGATAAGAATCTAAGTCCCTACTCAGCCCTTAAGGGACACATTATTCTGAATTTGTGAATGAGTAATAATTTGAGTGAAGGAAGTGCCTTTAAAAATGTGTGCAATTTCTTCCTGTTGCCACTAAACAAGGATCAGCCTACTCAGGCTTTCCCAAAGTTTAGCCAATCAGTACACGTTGTTGGAACTGCAGTTCAATATTCTAATTCAATATTCTGTTCCTAACAAAGGGCAAGCAGATGCCAACGGAAGCTCAGAAGTTGGGCAAGAAATGAACGACAACATCTCTTTTACCTTCGGCGCCTTGCACACAGTGTCTTTGCCTTCTTTGGCTAACATTATTTAAATCCTGCCAACATTATTTAACCTTGAATTGGAAAATTTTCCAATGAAGAACTAAAGCAGTGATGTGGAAAACCCACATCGCTGCATTGGTACTTAACTGAATTAACGCTCCCTTCTCAAAGATGGGTGGAAGTCCAAACAAAGTCGAAAGAAAGCTAACAGATGAGTTTTTAAAATGCACAGTCACAAGACCCTCTGCTGGTTGCTAGATCCAGAGATAGTGTCAACGTTTGGCAGCTCTATTAATCAGAGTATCGGGGGGGGGGGGAGGGGAAGAAGATCCCCCTCTTCAACTGCCCCATACTTCACATGGTTCAATTGTTAAACTAACTACTTTGGCAAATAAGGCAACAGAGAAGTATCCAAATGTAAAATTAACAAATTCAGAAAGCCTTTGATCTGGGTTGCATTAGTGTGGGAAACCAATAAAACAGTAACACGTCAGAATGTGAGAATGTCTGTTAATCATTCTATTGCTAATAAGCAGGGGTCAAAAATTAGCAGAGATTCTCACACTATGACATGCTACTGTTTTATTGGTTTCCCACGCTGATGCAACCCAGGTCAAAGGTTTTCTGAACTGTTAATTTTACTATTCCAGGGGTGGCCCAACGGTAGCTCTCCAGATGTTTTTTGTCTACAACTCCCATCAGCCAGCAATGCCAACGGCTGGGGCTGATGGGAGTTGTAGGCAAAAAAACATCTGGAGAGCTACCGTTGGCCACCCCTGCTATAGATCATCATGTACTCTCCATATTACAATTAGATTTCCAGTTAAACACTTCTCTTAGAGCACGGATGTCAAACTCGTTTGTTATGAGGGCCAGATCTGAAACAAATGAGACTTTGTTGGGCTGGGCCATGTCAGATTGGGCTGGGCCATGTGTGTACCTATTTAAGATTAGGTAGCAGAGATATAAACTTTATAAAGAACACAGGCAAATGCAACTAAAGATTTTTTTTGAAAACAAAATCCTCAAAACAATCCTCAAAACCCGGTCTCAAAGGTGCTTTCTTTGTATTTCTCCCATGGGATCCAGGGAACAGGGCAAAGGAAGCTGTGGCTCTTTCCTTCCTTCCCCAGGGGACCAGGAGGGGGAGGAGCCTCAGCCAATAGAAGGCTCAGTTGCTCAGTAGTGTGATTGAGAGACTGGAAAAAGAAGCTCCGTCTTCCCCCCCTTCCTCCTCAGCCAATGGAGAAAATAGAGACTTTGCTCTGTAGCTCCTGCGCGATTAGGCAAGCCTTGCCAAGCAAGCTGTGATGCAGAAGGAAGCCAGAGAGAGGGAGAAGGAAGCAGATGAAAGCCAGGGGGCAGATAGGAGCCCTCTGGGGGGTTGATTCAGCCCCCAGGTTGCATGTTTTGACACCCCATCTTAGAGATTTCATAATGTTAAAAAAAAGGACAGATACCTTCCAATCGCTGGATTTTTGCTTTCACAGAGACAACCGTTTCCAAAGGAGATACCTGCAGCTCAAAGCACGTTCCTGCAAGGGTTTCAATGAAGAGCTCCATCGTCTCACAGTAAGGAAGTTTGCAGTAGAACGGCCCCACGTTGTCCTCATTGAAGAAAGGAGGTTCTTTCTTGCTGGCCATTCTGGATGCTTTAACAAGTCTTTGGGGGGGAAGCGATGACCCCGAAGCGATGAGCTCCGCAGAGTTCCGCCTCAAGCCCAATTAGCTCTGAGCATGGGATGGGTGTGCCGCTGCACATGGTTCAGGGTTTGCACCTAAAGCAGACACAAGACCGACAACCACAATGCCTGAGGAGACAACATCATTTTAAAAAAAAAATGCTGCAGACAACCTCTGAACTTCAATTGTGACAAAGGCGTTTACCCAACAATACAACATGCAGCAGAAGGGAACGGGAGAGACTCTTCACACAAGGTAGATTCCGGTACCAGCAAAGTCACCCCAGAGTCGAAAGCGACTGGTGCTTGCACGGAGGACTACCTTTACCTTTTTAGATCCAGGTAGACAGCAGAGCTGGTCTGACACAACAGCTTCTACCTAGGATTAAACTTTGTTGGTCTTAAAGGTGCCACTGGACTCAAACTTTGTTCTATTCACACGAGGCTCTTATTATAGAAGGCTGCAAAAGGTCAGCTTCCTTGCACCACTCATTGCCCAAGAAAAAATACCTGCCTAAACGACGCTTGGTGGAAAATGCTGTCACCGCAGCTGATTCATGGAGAACCCACTGGATTTTCAAGACAAGAGATGAGCAGAGGTGTTTCACCACAGCATGTCTCTACTTAGTGACCCCGGACTTCCTGGTGGTCTCCCATCCAAGCACTAACCAGGGCTAACCTTTGACTGGACTTGAACAGGGGTGGCCAAAATGAGGCTTGGGAACCAAATGTGGCTCCTGCACACATATTTTGAGGCTCTCGAAGCCCCCCCCCCCCAATCAGCTGGGTCGGAAAAGGCATTTCTCTCTTTAAACCACTTCACCAAGCTAAGCCAGCCGGCGGCTTGGAGAATGCATTTAAAGTTAAAGCTGCTTTCTTTCTACCTCTCCCTCCCTCCCTCATCTATCTGCCTTCCTTTCTTCCTTCCAGCTGCCAAAACATTTGTTGATTATTCTATGTGGCCCTTACAATCTGCAAGTTCAGCCACCCCTGGGCTAGAAACACAGAATTGGAACGTAACCTCTGGGGTCATCTAGTCCAACCCCCTGCACGATGTAGGAAATTCACAAACACATCCTCCCACACACACACACACCTGTTCCATGTCCAGAAGATGGCAAAAAAACCTCCAGGATTCCTGGCCAAAATGGCCTGGAGAAAAATCACTTCCTGACCTCAAGTGGTGATCAGCCTTTTCCTAGGCACGCAGACGACGATGATATTGGCTTTATAGATTAGACTGAATCTTAGAGTCTCCTTTTCCTTCCCCCCACCCACAACAGACACCCTGTGAGGTGGGTGGGGCTGAGAGAGCTCTCCCAGCAGCTGCCCTTTCAACTCCTGCGAGAGCTATGGCTGACCCAAGGCCATTCCAGCAGCTGCCAGTGGAGGGGTGGGGAATCAAACCTAGTTTTCCCAGATAAGAGTCCTCGCGCTTAACCACTACACCAAAGGGCTAGTCTGGGCCACCCATCTCAGGACAAGCTAGTCTGCTTCCATAAACTGTAGGAAGAATTCAAGTATCAAAATCTCATTTTTATACTAAAATATGGTTAGGCTATATGTTATACTAGACTACTCAAACATCACAGAACGCAACAGTTAAATGAACAGGTTAGGGGTTCAAGTGAGGGACGGTGGCTCAGTGGTAGAGCATCTGCTTGGGAAGCAGAAGGTCCCAGGTTCAATCCCTGGCATCTCCAAAAAAGGGTCCAGGCAAAGAGGTGTGAAAAACCTCAGCTTGAGACCCTGGAGAGCCGCTGCCAGTCTGAGAAGACAATACTGACTTTGATGGACCAAGGGTCTGATTCAGAATAAGGCAGCCTCATATGTTCAAGTGTTTCTTGCAGAGGAATGCATCACTCCACTCTTATCAGTAGGCGAGAGAAGACGAGATAAACTCACTCAAGATTTTCAGGATCTGACCATGAAACGGCAAGTTCCTTGAAGCAGCTCTTCATGAGTAAACACGAGAGCGTGCACCGATTTGCCAGTAGCTCCAATTGAATACTTCCTTACACGACCTGCAAGCATAGAAGCAGGAAAGATATGGGCATATGAGGTTCACCAAGTTAAGAGAAAAGGTGAGCTTCGCAACATGGACCTCGGAACTAGCTTCTTCTCAAGAGCCACGCGATTCAGAGCAAAAGTTTTACTTTGCAAGTTTTATTTCTCTTCACTGTCATAAGAGACTCTTCTACTTTTCTATTACACAAAGGTAAACTACTGAAGAGTTTGCCAAGAAAGAAAACTGAGAAGAGACACGACCAAGCGAACTGGCCTGAAACAGAAGCAGGGTGCCTTGCTGATGACACACACGTGTTTAGGACAGCAGAAAAGGGAAAGCAACCAACAGAACTTTGAAGACGAACAAATTTTGTGGCAGGCAAGGTGTGTGCTTTCGTGAGTCACTGCTCACTTCTTCAGAGACAGCTAGAATGCGACCCCTTCGGCCCTATATAAGGGCACGTGGGGTGATTTCAGATGCCGAATGACATTAGAAGGCAATTTCGGGAAATTCTGCACCTCCCACCCCTTTGCGTTAACTTGCATATTTTGTCCTTATAGACGCTCGCCCCTGCTCTCCTCTTACACCTTTGAAAGCCAGGCAGTGGCTCAGTTCAGAGGTCACGCAAAAAAGAATGGTTCAATTAAATTAACTCTAGTTAGTCACACCCAGGGCTTTTTTTTTAGCAGGAATGCAGTTCCGGCTAGGCTTCCCAATCCCCAGGTCCCAGCGGGGGATCCCCTGGTTTTACGGGCTTCCCCCCTCCCCCAGCCAGCTGGCCAGCGGGGGAAGCTCCATCCCCACAGCCATTATGCGCCTCCAGGAACGATTCCCATAGGGAATGATAGGGAATTGATCCTCGGGTGTCAGGGGCTCTGGGGGGGCTGTTTTTTGAGGTAGAGGTGCCAAATTTTCTGTATAGCATCCAGTGCCTCTCCCCAAAATACCTCCCAAGTTTCAAAAGGATTGGACCAGGGGGTCCAATTCTATGAGCCCCAAAAGAAGGTGCCGCTATCCTTCATTATTTCCTATGGAAGGAAGACATTTAAAAAGGTGTGCTGTCCCTTTAAATGCGATGGCCAGAATTCCCTTGGAGTTCAATTATGCTTGTCACACCCTTGCTCCTGGCTCCGCCCCCAATGTCTCCTGGCTCCACCCCCAAAGTCCCCAGATATTTCTTGAATTGGACTTGGCAACCCTAGTTCCGGCTGGCTTGGCATCCAGGGGTGTGGCCTAATATGCAAATGAGTTCCCGCTGGGCTTTTTCTACAAAAAAGGCTTGCGTGGAACAATGGTGATGTCAGGCGGTGTGGCCTTATATACAAATGAGTTCCTGCTGGGGTTTTTCTCCCAAAAAAGCCCCGGTTACACAGACCACTCTAACTAAGCCTGATAAGTTCAGCTATACCTTGAAAGTGAGGTTTAACTGAGAAGAGACACAACCAAGCGAACTGGCCTGAAACAGAAGCAGGGTGCCTTGCTGATGGCACACGTTTTTTAGGACAGCAGGAAAGGGGAAGCAACCAATAGAACTTCGAAGACGAGCCAGTTTGGTGTAGTGGTTAAGTGTGCGGACTCTTATCTGGGAGAACCGGGTTTGATTCCCCACTCCTCCACTTGCACCTGCTGGCATGGCCTTGGGTCAGCCATAGCTCTGGCAGAGGTTGTCCTTGAAAGGGCAGCTGCTGGGAGAGCCCTCTCCAGCCCCACCCACCTCACAGGGTGTCTGTTGTGGGGGAGGAAGGTAAAGGAGATTGTGAGCCGCTCTGGGACTCTTTGGAGTGGAGGGCGGGATATAAATCCAATATCTTCTTCTTCTAACAAATTGTGGTTAGTTCACAACTAAAAAACTGTGGTTAGTTCACTAAACCAGGGTTCAGTTCACAGCAGACCACATCCTAGCTTATGTTCACAAGAGCAGGCTTTGTCGGTCTTTGCTTCCCCCCTTGCGTTTCTTTCAGGGCCAAGCTGCACTGTTTCAAAGGGAGTGCTTGAGAAACAGCCAGGATTTCTGTATTTTTGCATCACATGAAACTACAACTACAGCCAAACATGCTTAATAAACCAGCCAGGATTTCAGATCATAGTCTGATGGAAGCTACGGCCCAGGTCAGCCCGATCTCACCAGACCTCAGAAGATAGGCAAGGTCAGCCCTGGTTAGAAGTTGGCAAGGAAACCACCAAGAAAGCTTAACGATGCTACGGCAAGGCAGACAGTGACAAACCACCTCTCGGTGTCTCTGGTTTGAAAACCCTATCAGGGGTGTTGAGCACATTTGTTATGAGCGCCAGATCTGACATAAATGAGACCTGAATCAGGTTGGACCATGCATGTCATAAAATGTAATGCCAGGTAGTAGACAAAGACAAACATAATTTTAAAAAAAAAAAACTTAAAAAAAGGTAAAAGGTAGTCCCCTGTTCAAGCACCAGTTGTTTCTGACTCTGGTGTGACGTTGCTTTCACTTTTTTTAATAGGGTGGTTTGCCATTGCCTTCCCCAGTTATCTGCACTTTCCCCCCAGCAAGCTGGGTACTCATTTGACTGACCTTGGAAGGATGGAAGGCTGAGTCAACCTGAGCCAGCTACCTGAAACCAGCTTCCGCCAGGATCAAACTCAGGTCGTGAGCAGAGAGCTCAGACTGCAGTACTGCAGCTTTACCACTCTGCGCCACGGGGCTCTTAAACTTAAAATATGCTTAATAGATTATCACTCTTGCAATATTTTGTTTATTTAACGATTTCTGATAACTGACACCTCTTGTTCTGAATTATTGCATCAAAATCTGGAGACAATATCTGTGCTGTAGCAATCTTGAGTAGGCTGTTCAGGTGTGTGTCTGTAAGATGCAAACTTTTTACACAATTTTTACACAAACTGGGGGTGGGGGAGCCATGACCACACTCTTTAGGAGCAAGGAGGCAAGCAAAAGAGGTTCTCATAAATCTGGAAAAACATCCCTACCACCAACCTCTTGGATTTATTAGTCCATAGAAACTGCAAATTAGTTCTTACCACATTTTTTAATCCACCAATAGTCAGTGGAACAATTATGCTATAGGCTGGACATGATTCAGTGAGTTACTGACAATGAATCCACAGTTTTGGTATTTTAAATCTATGCGCTGTTTTTATCTTTTATAACAGAATACCTGTACTTTTACTATTCTGCATACAGACACTGACAAAGACAACACATCAGAGCATGACGGGCCATTTTGATTTACAGTAACAATTGTTCTGCACATTATAGATATGTTCCTCTTTTATGAAAAGACACTGGACTTGTTCAGACTGTGTTGGTTTCAATGAGTGGACCTGATTTTTAATCATACTTTCTCAGCTTGTTCTGGTTTGGCTGGATCAGTCCTTCTAACAGTAAAGCAACTGACTTGCGCATTATGAAAACATTCTCTAAGGACTGGACAAAAGATGGCTTTGCACACAATGAAAACAACACACAAACCCAAACTGGATCGCCTAAAAACATTTACCTTACTAAGAAACGACTCTGTACATGCATGAAGCTGCCATATACTGAACTGGGCTCAGCCTTGTCTAACTCAGACCGACAGCATCTCTCCAGAGCCTCCGGTGGGAGTCTTTCACAACCCCTACTGCCTGGCTCTTTTTTACTGAAGATCCCGGGGATTGAACCTGGAACCTTCGGCATGCCAAGCAGATGCTCTCCCACCGAGTTGCAGCCCCTCCTCTGAGGAGACGCAGAATGAGAAGGGTATGCCGCTCAAGGTCTTTAAAGCTTTTAGAATTCCGCTCAAGATTCTGGCGGTGGGAAGGGGGAGAAGTATGGAGTTGTTCCCACGGGCCCTTCCACCCCCTCCCCGAGCATGCTTTTGCCTATCTAATAAAGTCAAGCCTGCACAGATACTCCCTGCCGGCATTGCTGGACCAGTACTGCCAATCCTAATGCCCTAGACCAGGGGTCCTCAACCTACGGCCCGCGGGCCAGATGCGGCCCGCTGAGGATGTTTATGCGGCCCACCGGGTTATGGCAAAATCAGACCGGAAGTGACGTTCGACCTAAACTTGCGTTAGCAACGCACACTTCCGGCACTGGGCTGAGGCGGCGGAGACAGAGTGTGAGGTGATACCGAGGTGAGGTGAGTTCCCAGGCCAGGGTGTGTGGTGTGGGGAAGGGAGAGAGACGCAGAAGACGGAGAACTGACGGCCCGCGGCCTTGTACAGTAACGGCAGTCCGGCCCTCCAACAGTCTGAGGGACAGTGAACTGGCCCCCTATTTAAAAAGGTTGAGGACCCCTGCCCTAGATGCTGCACTCCAGAGCTGCCACCTCCTTCAGGGGAACTGGATCTCTGTGGTTTGAAGATCAGGTTGGATTCTGGGAGATCTCCAAGCAAGGCCAGGAAAACTAGGCAACTGCCTAGGGCGCTGGCCTTCTGTGGGCTCCGAATTGGGCATGCCCCAAATGCATCTCGGTGACATTATCAGTGTGTGGGAGGGGCAGAAGTTAGCTTTCCTAGGGTGCCAGGCACTCCACCCTCGAGAGATGCCATCTCCTTCAGGGGCACTGATCTCTGTGGTCTGAAGATCAGGTGGGATTCTGGGCAGGGTTCCCTCTAAGTTGAATTAGTGTGAGCGAGCTCACGGATTTTTAGCCTCCAGCTCACACATTTCTGTCTTAGCTCAGGAAGGATGACTCCAGAGCACACTAATTTGTGCAGCAGCTCACCACTTTAATGCCAGTAGCTCACAAAGTAGAATTTTTGCTCACAAGACTCTACAGCTTAGAGGGAATATTGATTCTGGGAGATCTCCAGGCCTGGCCTGGAGGCTGAAGAAAACTCAGACTCCGTGTTGCGCGCCTCTTAAAGATGTATGCCCACTTTCTTGACAATATAATCACAATTCTCCAATATTAGCAGAAATTTTACTTTGATAATTCCACATCCAGTGAAATAACATCAGCTATTCAACCTGGACACACTCCGCGACTGGCAAAACCAGTTTAAGGTCCTGTTTCGCTCTACAGTTATTTCCCGGCTTAATTTTTATTGCCTATCTAATAAAGTCAAGCCTGCACAGATACTTCCTGCCGGCATTGCTGGACCAGAGAGGCCCTGGCTTTGCCCTCCACCAGTACTGCCAATCCTAATAACCTAGACGCTGCCATTTCCTTCAGGAAACTGGATCTCTGTGGTTTGAAGATCAGGTGGGATTCTGGGAGATCTCCAGGCAGAATCTTCATTATAATCTTCATTAAGAGGATAAGTCATTGACAGTATTTATTGTAAGAGAGTTGGAAAGTTAGAAATAATAATAAACAATAAAAATGAAGAAGCCGGGGGGAAGCTGTAGAGCAAAACAGGACATTAAACCGGTTTTACCTGTCGCAGTGTGCGTACCGGTTGAATAGCTGATGTGATTTCACTGGATGTGGAATTATCAAAGTAAAATTTCAGCTAATATTGGAGAAGTGTGATCATATTGTCAAAAAAGTGGATACACGTCTTTAAGAGGTGCGCAACACGAAGCCTTTGGGTTTTCTTCAGTCTCACTTTCCGTGGAATTCACTGCCACAGGAGGTGGTGGCGGCTACAAGCACAGACAGCTTCAAGAGGGGATTGGATAAAATTATGGAGCAGAGGTCCATCAGTGGCTGTTAGCCACTGGGTATTGTTGGAACTCTCTGTCTGGGGTAAGTGATGCTCTGTATTCTTGGTGTTTGCGAGGGCAACAGTGTGAGGACTTCTAGTGTCCTGGCCCCACTGGTGGACCTCCTGATGGCACCTATGTTTTTGGCCACTGCGTGACACAGCGTGTGGGACTAGAGGGGCCATTGGCCTGATCCAACATGGCTTCTCTTATGTTCTTATGCATGACTCGTTTTTGTTGGTTGCAATTTCTGGCCTGGAGGCTGGCAACCCACGGCTGCCCCCTTCCTCCTGCCCCCCCCCATGCCCCAGCCAGGGCCAGGCAGAGCCACCTACCGGGCTAACCCAAGGGGTGAGTGGCAGAACATCAGGCCAGGATGCCGGAGCCCCAAATTCGAATCCTCTCCTCATGCGGCGGAAGCTCTTTTCGGCCTGACCTACCTCACAGGGCTGTTGTGAGCCTACAAAGGTGAAGGAGGGAAGGCGACTTTGGGGAGGCAGGGCACGAAAGAAGAAGAAGAAATTGGATTTATATCCCGCCCACCACTCCGAAGAGTCTCAGAGCGGCTCACAATCTCCTTTCCCTTCCTCCCCCACAACAGACACCCTGTGAGGTGGGTGGGGCCGAGAGGGCTCTCACAGCAGCTGCCCTTTCAAGGACAACCTCTGCCAGAGCTATGGCTGACCCAAGGCCATGCTAGCAGGTGCAAGTGGAGGAGTGGGGAATCAAACCCGGTTCTCCCAGATAAGAGTCCGCACACTTAACCACTACACCAAACCAAGGCCAAG
Source organism: Heteronotia binoei (assembly GCF_032191835.1). NCBI lineage: Eukaryota > Metazoa > Chordata > Lepidosauria > Squamata > Gekkonidae > Heteronotia > Heteronotia binoei. The sequence continues at coordinate 7,689,710 of NC_083228.1, forward strand.
GAAGCGTGGGAAGGGTCACCCTCCCCTTGCCGACAGGCAGCCTCCACAGCCACCAACACCCCCCCCCCCCGAATAGGGTTGCCAAGTCCAATTCAAGAAATATTTGGGGACTTCGGGGGGTGGAGCCAGGAGACATTGGGGGTGGAGCCAGGAACAAGGCTGTGACAAGCATGACCGAACTCCAAAGGGCGTTCTGGGCGTCACATTTAAAGGGACCGCACACCTTTTCAATGCCTCCCCTCCTTTGGAAATAATGAAGGAAAGGGGCACCTTCTTGTGGAGTTCACAGAAGTGGACCCCCGGGTCCAATCTTTTTGAAACTTGGGGGGTATTTTGGGGAGAGGCAGTGGATGCTATGCTGCAAATCTGGTGCCTCTACCTCAAAAAACAGCCTCCCCTCCCCAGAGGTCCAGATACCCACGGATCAATTCTCCATTATTTCCTATGGGAATGTCTCCATAGGGAATAATGGGGTGCCCAGCAGACAGTTCCCTCCCACTTCCTGATGACCCTGAAGTGGGGGGGGAGGGCCTCTAATCCGGGAGATCTCCTGCCCCCGCCTGGGGATTGGCAACCGTACCCCCACCCCAAGGCGGCAGCTGCAGCAGCGCTCGGCCCGGCCCTTCTCCTGCCTCACCTGCGGCGCGCCGGCACCCGCTCCTCCTCCTCCTCCGCCGCCGCCTCCCCGGCGCGCGAACCCCCCGCCCCCGGCAGCCGCTCCACCCCCGCGACCACCCCGCGCCGCGGCGCCCGGGCCTTTGTGACGTTGAATGGCACCCCGGCGAACCACTCGGCGGGGCCTCTCGACCCACCCCCCGGCCAATCGGCGGCGCCGCCGAGGGGGGAAAGGGGCGGGGCGCTCCGCTCGAAGCTTCGGGTTTGTTGTCGGGCGTTACCGGGAGAGCGCCCGGATGTTGTCCCTCGCCGTCGCCAGGGGCAACCTGCGCCGCGTCACCGCGGCATGGGCTGCAGGGGCGCCACCGCGGGAGGGGCGGTTGCCAACATCCCGGCAGGGGGGGCTGGCGCTATTGGATGTATTTTTCTTTTCGCTGTATTGACACACGCAAGCAGGGATATTGACTGTTTCTCTCACATATACTAAACCCATCTTTCACTAGAACGAAGCAGTAGTAGGGTTGCCAATCCCCAGGTGGGGGCAGGGGGTCCCCCGGGTTGGAGGCCCTCCCCCCGCTTCAGGGTCGTCAAAATGCGGGGGGAGGGGGGAAAATGTCTGCTGGAAACTCCATTATTTCCTATGGAGATTTATTCCCATAGAAAATCATGGAAAATTGATCTGCCGGTATCTGGGGCTCTGGGGGGGCTGTTTTTTGGGGTAGAGGCACCAAATTTTCAGAACAGCATCTAGTGCCTCTCCTCAAAATACCCCCCAAGTTTCAAAACGATTGGACCATGGGGTCCAATTCTATGAGCCCCAAAAGAAGGTGCCCCTAACCTTCATTATTTCCTATGGAAGGAAGGCATTGAAAAGGTGTGCCGTCCCTTTAAATGTGATGGCCAGAACTCCCTTGGAGTTCAATTATGCTTGTCACAGCCTTGATCTTGGCTCCACCCCTAATGTCTCCTGGCTCCACCCCCAAAGTCCCCAGATATTTCTTGAATTGGACTTGGCAACCCTAAGCAGTAGTCAAGTGGCACCTTTAAGACCAAGTAAGTTTTATTCAGAATGTAAGCTTTCGTGTGCTCTAAGCAGATTTCAAGAGCACACGAAAGCTGACATTCTGAATAAAACTTACTTGGTCTTAAAGGTGCCACTTGACTCCTGCTTTGTTCTATTGCTTCAGAGCAGCGCGGCTGCCCACTTGGATCCATCTTTCACTCTAATTGAATGCATTTTCCTTCTAATGGCAAACTATACGTATGTCGCATGTTAAAAGGTAAATAAGTTGGATGGGAAAAACTTCTGAGAAAGAAGTGCCCTCAGTTTGGCCCAGTCTTATAACAATAGAGTGATTAACAGACATTCTCACATTTTGACATGTTACTGTTTTATTGGTTTCTCAACGCTCATGCTACCCTGATCAAAGGTTTGCTCAATTTGTTAATTTCACTATTCTGTCACTGGATCTTAAATTTGTACCATTTTGCATTCTAAACCCCTCCCTACCGGCTATATGTAGCTCTGCTCACTCTACCGAATCCCTCACCTGATGAAGTGTGCTTAGAGCACACGAAAGCCTACATCCTGAATAAAACTTAGTTGGTCTTAAAGGTGCACCTTGACTTCTACTTCCCTCTAAGCTGTGTTAGTGTGAGCTAGCTCACAGGGCTTTTTAGCCTGTGGCTCGCACATTTTTGTCTTGGCTCAGGAAAAATGGCCCCAGAGCACACTAATTGATGCAGGAGCTCACAATTTTATTGCCAGCAACTCACAACTTTATTCCAGTAGCTCACAAAGTAGAATTTTGGCTCAAAAGCCTCCACAGCTTAGAGGGGACACTGGTTCTAAATTGATTGCTGGACGACAGTGGTCATCCCCTGGGAGAAAATGGGTTAACCCAGGAGTGTCAAACATGCAATTCGGGGGCCAAATCAGCCCCTCAGAAGGCTCCTATCAGGCCCCTGAGCAACTGGCTGTCATCTGCTTCCTTCTCCCTCTCTCTTGCTTCCTTCTGCATCACAGCTTGCTTTGCCTGGCTTGCTCAATCGCACAGGAGCTACAGAGCAAAGCCTCTATTTTCTCCATTGGCTGAGGCTCCTCCCTTGGGGAGGAAGGGGGGGGAGAAGAGCTTGCTTTGCCAGGTTCTCTCAATTGCACAGCAGAGCTACTGAGGCTGTTCCTTTTAATGGCTGAGGCTCCCTCCCCCCCCCCCACCACCCCCAGTCCCCTGGGGAAGGCAGGAAAGAGCCAGAGCTTCCTTTGCCCAGTTCCCTGGATCCCAGGGGAGAAATACAAAGAAAGCACCTTTAAGACAAATGAGTACTAATGTTTTAAGCATGTTTAACGTTTATAACATATGTGTGTGTGTTTGTCTTTGTCCTTTATAAAGTTTGTATCTCTGCTACCTAATCTCAAATAGGTACAAACGTGGCCTGACCCAGCATCGCTCGGCCCAGCCAGACATGGCCCAGCCCAACAAGGTCTAATTTATGTCAGATCTGGCCCTCATAACAAATGAGTTCAACAACCCTGGGTTATCCCTATGACATTATACCAGGTAGAGGTTCCCAAACCTCCTCAGGCTCCACCCCACCCCCCAAAACCTCCAGGAATGTCTTAACCCAGAGTTGGCAACCCTGTGGTTGAGAAATTACTGGCGATTTAGAGGTGAAACCTGGGGATAGCAGGGTTTGGGGAGGGGAGAGACCTCAGTGGGGTAATGCTCTAGACTCCACTCTTGGAATAGGGTGGCCAGCTCTGTAAATTTGAAGAATTACAGACTTATACCCCGCTCTACTCTCAGAATCAGAGGCTCAGAGCAGTTTACAATCTCCCATATCTTCTCCCCGCCCCCCATAGACACCCTGTGAGGTGGGTGGGGCAGAGAGAGCTCTCACAGCAGCTGCCCTTTTAAGGACAACTCTTGCCAGAGCTACAGCTGACCCAAGGCCATTCCAGCAGCTGCAGGTGAAGGAGTGGGGAATCAAACCCGGTTCACCTAGATAGGAGTCCACATACTTAACGCTACACCAAACTGGATCTCTCTCTTTGCAGCCAATTTATAGCAACCCCGCACTGGGGTTTCAAGGCAAGAGGAGTTCAGAGGTGGCTTGCCATTGCCTGCCTTTGCAGAGCTACCCTGGACTTCCTTGGCTGTGTCTCCCGACCCAACTTAGCTTCTGAGATCTGACAAGATCCTGCTGGCCTGGCACAAGGCAACACCGTAGTAGGGGCGCCAGCTGGGAACACAAGAGGCGGCTGTGTCTAACCTTGCAGGCTGATGTAGTACAGCTTAGGGACAGACTGACCACCTCCACGAGAACCAAGCCCCAGCTGGCTGAAAGGCCATCACACTTCCTATAGAACTGCTCTGACATCCGTTCAGTAAAACTGGTCTGTAAATCCATTAAATTCTGCCTCCCTTCTCCATAACCCACTCCTTTCCACTTTGGTCTGCTCTAATTTGCAATCAGCAGCTGGCAAGGAGAATCCGCAGAGGTGGGAAGAAGACGACTGCAGATTTATACCCTGCCCTTGTCTCTAAATCAGAGACTCAGAGCGCTCACAATCTCCTCTATCTTCTCCCCCCACAACAGACACCCTGTGAGGTGGGTAGGGCTGAGAGGGCTCTCACAGAAGCTGCCCTTTCAAGGACAACTCCTGTGATAGCTATGGCTGACCCCAGGCCATTCCAGCAGGTGTAGGTGAAGTGGGGAATCAAACCCGGTTCTCCCAGATAAGAGCCCCCACACTTAGCCACTACACCAAACTGACAGACATCTCTGAGCGGTACCTATAAAGTCCACCAACTAGCAGCTCACCCAATTCCACACCATTTATTCCAGCATTAAAATGCACAGAGCCAGTTTGCAGTGGTTAAGTGTGCTGACTCTTATCTGGGAGAACCAGATTTGATTCCCCACTCCTCCACTTGCAGCTGCTGGAATGGCCTTGGGTCAGCCAAAGCTCTGGCAGAGGTTGTCCTTGAAAGGGCAGCTGCTGGGAAAGCCCTCTCAGCCCCACCCACCCCACAGGGTGTCTGTTGTGCGGGGGGCGGGGAGGTAAAGAAGATGGTCAGCCGCTCTGGGACTCTTTGGAGTGGAGGGAGGGATATAAATCCAATATCTTCATCTACCTCACAGGGCGTCTGTTGTGGGGGAGGAAGGGAAAGGAGATCGTGAGCCGCTCTGAGACTCTTCGGAGTGGAGGGCGGGATATAAATCCAGTATCTTCATCTACCTCACAGGGCGTCTGTTGTGGGGGAGGAAGGGAAAGGAGATTGTGAGCCGCTCTGAGACTCTTCGGAGTGGAGGGAGGGATATAAATCCAGTATCTTCATCTACCTCACAGGGCGTCTGTTGTGGGGGAGGAAGGGAAAGGAGATTGTGAGCCGCTCTGAGACTCTTCGGAGTGGAGGGAGGGATATAAATCCAGTATCTTCATCTACCTCACAGGGCGTCTGTTGTGGGGGAGGAAGGGAAAGGAGATCGTGAGCCGCTCTGAGACTCTTCGGAGTGGAGGGAGGGATATAAATCCAGTATCTTCATCTACCTCACAGGGCGTCTATTGTGGGGGAGGAAGGGAAAGGAGATTGTGAGCCGCTCTGAGACTCTTCGGAGTGGAGGGAGGGATAAAAATCCGATATCTTCATCTACCTCACAGGGTGTCTGTTGTGGGGGAGGAAGGGAAAGGAGATTGTGAGCCGCTCTGAGACTCTTCGGAGTGGAGGGAGGGATAGAAATCCAATATCTTCATCTACCTCACAGGGTGTCTGTTGTGGGGAGGAAGGGAAAGGAGATTGTGAGCCGCTCTGAGACTCTTCAGAGTGGAGGGCGGGATATAAATCCAATATCTTCATCTACCTCACAGGGTGTCTTTTGTGGGGGTGGAAGGGAAAGGAGATTGTGAGCCGCTCTGAGACTCTTCAGAGTGGAGGGCGGGATATAAATCTAATATCATCATCTTCTTCCACTGAACTTGTGCCCCAACAAATTCTATGTAATAAATGCCAAAACTTTGTTCACGTTACAGGAAACGGCTGTGCTCCAGTGCCGGCGGTATGTTCTTCCAGTCCTTCAAGGAGGTCCAAACCTGCTTTGCTTGTACACACCATTCCTAATCCTGTTGCTGTCTAGTGCAGCTCTCCCTTTGAGAACCAAAACCACCCTGGGCAGATGCTAATTCAGAATGAAAGCATCGTTTGCTAAGTATGGCATGGTGGTGGTGAGCACTGCCATCCATTTGCCAGTGACCCCGTAGGGTATTCAAGGCAGGAGATATTCAGAGATGGGTTGCTATGCCCTGTCTCTGGACTCCCTTGGTGATCGTTGGTGGTCAAAAGTGCTGTCAAGTCACAGTTGGCTTCTGCTGACCCCACAGGCTGGGTTTTCAAGGCAAGAGACGTTCAGAGGTGGTTGACCATTGCCTGCCTCTGCGTAGCACCCCTGGACCTCCATGGTGGTCTCCCATCCAATACTAACCAAGGCCGACCCTGCTGAGCTTCCCATGATGAGATCAGGCAAGTCAGTGTCCAGATCACATGATGTGACGGTATCGCTTTACTCTGCTGTGGGAAGATCTCACCTGGAGTCTTGTGTTCAGTTTTGGGCACCACATTTTAAGAAGGATATAGACAAGCTGGAACGGGTCCAGAGGAGGGTGACAATTATGGTGAGGGGTCTGGAGACAAAGTCCTATGAGGAAAGGCTGAAGGAGCTGGGCGTGTTTAGCCTGGAGAGGAGGCGGCTGAGAGGTGATAGGATCACCAAGTACTTGAAGGGCTGTCATATAGAGCAGGGGTGGCCAACGGTAGTTCTCCAGATGTTTTTTGCCTACAACTCCCATTGGCATGGCCATGGGGCTGATGAGAGTTGTAGGCAAAAAACATCTGGAGAGCTACAGTTGGCCACACCTGCTATAGAGGATGGTGTGGAATTGTTTTCTGTGACCCCGGAAGGTAGGACCAGAACCAATGGGTTGAAATGAAATCAAAAGAGTTTCTGGCTCAAAATTAGGAAGAACTTCCTGAAAATTAGAGCGATTCCTCAGTGGGAGGTTTTTAAGCAGAGGCTAGATGGCCATCTGACAGCAATGAAGATCCTGTGAATTTAGGGGGGAGGTGTCTGTGTGTTTCCTGCATTGTGCAGGGGGTTGGACTAAGACAGAGCTAATAGTTTTAAAATTGATAAGTAAATAATGGTTTTATATGTTTTATTGAATTGTTTTTATGATGTTGTAAGCCGCCCTGAGTCCGCTTGCGGAGAGGGCGGGATATAAATGTAAAGTAATAAATAAATAAAAATAAATAAATAGATGACCCTGGAAGTCCCTTCCAACTCTATGATTCTATGATTCTAAGCCTGGGTCATCTAAGCCAGGTGGTCTTTAGTATGGAAAAAAAAATCAGAGTTTACCAATTGTCAGTTCGTTCTTGCACATCTCCACATTAAGGTGGCGGAGGGGGGGAACTGTGCCATTTAACAAGTCTGTGGTCATGACCGATAACCCGGCATAGACAGGGAGTTCAAACAGTTTGCAATACTTCTCCTGGGTTCCTTACCTTTGCTCAGCTTCATATAAATTGTGTTGTCTTTTAAGGCACAGAGACCTTCAGGCAGTGAGGGTAGTCCCACAGCACTGTTATTGCACTGAAAGGCTGTTTCTTTGAATGCACACTCCTGCACTGTTGCCCAACTAGTTGCACGTCAACATTTTTTGCATACTGAGGGCTGAATTGTGGCTAAACCATCAGCAAGACTCCCTCATGACTGCTGGTAAGCAGGGGCGGGGTGGGGGGGGTGGGGAGACAAAGTGACCCAATTAGAAAATACAGAGCAACGAGACCCAAGATATGTTCTGCGATTTGGAACCATACAACAGAACAGCGCAGGAAATAAAACCAAAGACAACACAGAATCGGTTTCGCAAATGCTATTTACCAGTACCGGAGACTGGTTTGGTAGCTTTGAACAATAGAATCTATACTCTGTACAACAGATTACACCAGCATAGGACTGGACAAGCAAATGAATTCAAGCCACCCAGCTGAATGGTATCGCTGGAGATTGCGTCTGTGATGTTTATCGTGTCATTTCTGACTTGGGCTGCCAGGTGAGGAGACAGGCTGGGCATATTCACAGTTCCATCATCCCGGTGGATTAAAAAGCAAAAGGAATCACTGCTGGGCAGGATCAGTCTATTTACAGCAGAGCTATCAACTGCATCTTCATTGGCCTTCGAATGCATTCAGCGGGTCTTCAAAAGCACTTGGAGCTCTGGGCTCAGGTTTCGCTCCTGAAGGCGTCTGAACAGGTTGGGGTTTTTTGGTCTGTGACTTGGACTGGCTATTAGGCAGGAAGATGTCATCTAGGAGAAGGGGAGAAGGAAGCAAGATCAAAGGCAGCACCAGCAAAGGGCAAAAACGCACACGCAGCAACTTTGTCACAGGTGTGATGATCTTGGCTTATCTTGCCCATGATTTCTCAGGCTGGGCAGCCTTAACGTAAGAAGAACATAAGATCCCTGCTGGATCAGACCAGTGGTCCATCTAGGCTACCATCCTGTCTCACAGAACGGCCAACTATTTACTGTGGAGGAGCCAGAAAAGTAGAAGTCCCTTTGATACAGATGCCAGGGCTATCTCACAAAGGACATCTGCTTAAATTTGGAGGTGGGAGACTGTGACACTCCTAGGGACTTAGCTGTGGACCCCACCAATGTTTCCTCTAAGCTGTGGAGTCTTGTGAGCAAAAATTCTACTTTGTGAGCTCCTGGCATTAAAGCTGTGAGCTGCTGCATAAATTATTGTGCTCTGGGGCCATTTTTCCTGAACTAAGATAAAAATGTGTGAGCTGGAGGCTAAAAATGTGGAGCTAGCTCATGCTAACTCAGCTTAGAGGGAACACTGGACCCCACTAAGTTAAATGAGTCCTTCAATGCATCTAGGCTTTCTAGGTTTCACCATAAAACCACAATTCCCCTTGGGGGATATACCCACCACCATGGTTTCAAGGAAATGTGCCTAAAAAGAGTAGCAGTTCTTTCAAAGGACTTCCAAAGGGAGATTAGGAGGAGAGACTGCTGAATTGCAACTGATAATGAAGCTCAGGACAATACATCCTCCTGGACTGAATCGAGACCTAGGTTTTCTGGACCATAGTTATATCATATTTCTGATGAGGTAGTGAAGGATCTTGATTTATACACCAATTTCAATCAGCCAAATTCCACAAAACAATTTCTAAACAGTTATATGTGCCCAAATTATACTGGTCAGGTAACCATCCTTTCATTTCATTCCCCAACATTATCTTGTTAGAGGATTTGTTCTTAAAACTCTCTTTGACATTTCTTCAACTATTGTAGAGAATGCAGGATCATTCGGGATAACAAGAAGATTCGATGTGAAGCTTTTCTTTTTAATGACGACTGTCAATTTGAAAGGTAGTCCTCTGACTTTTAAAGCCCCTTGACTTTTAAAATTCTGGCTACACCCCTTGCACCCCCCATGCTGCATTAGAATTCCAGTAGTGCTTGCAGGCTGAAAAATGCTGGGGACCCTGCTCCAGACATCTGGGGTCCTCACAGCTTTCCAGTAAATATAGTGAGTGGTGGAAGCCAGGAGGGCCTGGCGTGACTTTGTCCATGGGGTCGCAAAGAGCCAGACTTGACTGTGCGACTGAACGACGACAACAAAAAGCCATAATTCAATCTACTTAATCTGCAACCCCTGCAGCTCCTTTATCACAAACAGATATGACCACCTGGGGTGCCACAGAGAACGGCAGGCCTCTTTTGAGCGGTCATTGCCTTACCCATGTCCTCATCAAATATGGACTTCGCTTCCACCTTCTTCTTGGCGCTCTTCTCTTTCGGTTTAACAGCAAGATCGGCAAAAATGTCGATGTCGTCGTCAAACAGGTTTGCTTCCAGCTCTTTTGCCTTGACCGGGGGGAGCTTAACAGCTTCAGAGGAAAAGATGTCATCCTGGAACAAAGGAAGATAAAATTTGATCTAGGGGAGCTTGTTGTATCCTCGTACATAAGGGGCTGCTTGGCGTGCAAGGAGGTGCCAGGGTCAGTCTCCGGCATCACTGGGCAGGAAGTGATGCGAAGGACCCCTGGCTGAGACCGTGGAGAGCTGCTGCGGTTGCAGTAGACAAGGCGGTATCAAGAGGGCCAATGGTCTGATTCAGTAGAAGTGAGTGTCGACCCCGTCAGTAACCAGGATGAGAGCCCATGGGATCTCCACGGAAGGGCAGAATACATTCCTCTAGTACATTCTGTAAAGGTGTGAAGTGTGGGAGAAGAGCGGGGCATAAACTGGCTGAATATGATTTTTGTAGAAAGCATCATCCCACTTCCAAGCTTGGCTCCAGGAGGGGGAGGAGAAGACTGCAGATTTATACTCCGCCCTTCTCTCTGAAACAGAGACTCAGAGCGGCTTACCATCTCCTTTACCTTCCTCCCGCACAACAGACACCCTGTGAGGTGGGTGGGGCTGAGAGGGCCCTCCCAGCAGCTGCCCTTTCAAGGACAACCTCTGCCAGAGCTCTGGCTGACCCAAGGCCATGCCAGCAGGTGCAAGCGGAGGAGTGGGGAACCAAACCCGGTTCTCCCAGATAAGAGTCCGCACACTTAACCACTGCACCAAACTGGCTCTCTCTCTGGAAGGGGTGAAGCGCATCTGTGCTTCCTACAGTCTTCTCCTACGTTTATATATCTGTTTCTCAAGCGTGGGAAGATCAGCAGATGCTTAAATCCGCAGAGCAGGCCCATACTGAAAGAAATTAGATTTTCCTCCAAACTTGGGAATCCCCAAGGTTTGCAGAATAATCAGATCTCTGTGTAAAATGAAATGCGGAGGTTAGATTCTTCCCCTCCCCACCCCCCCCAAAACCCCTTAGACCACATGTGCAGACAATGGACTTGCCTCCTCCTGAGTTGGTGGCCTTCAAGGGCCGCTTTGGGCCTGACCTCAATGGCAGTGGCCTGAGAAAGCCACTCAAAGCCACCTGCAGTGTTGGCAGCAACCACCCAGGCCTGCTGTGGGCTCTCATATGAACCTATGAAGCTGCCTTCTACTGAATCAGACCCTTGGTACATCAAAGTCAGTCTTGTCTACTCAGACTGGCAGCGGCTCTCCAGGGTCTCAAGCTGAGGTTTTTCACACCTAAGTGCCTGGACCCTTTTTTGGAGATGCCGGGGATTGAACCTGGGACCTTCTGCTTCCCAAGCAGATGCTCTACCACTGAGCCACCGTCCCTTCCCTGACCAGCAGCGGCTCTCCAGGGTCTCCAGCTGAGGTTTTTCACACCTAAGTGCCTGGACCCTTTTTTGGAGATGCCGGGGATTGAACCTGGGACCTTCTGCTTCCCAAGCAGATGCTCTACTACTGAGCCACCGTCCCTTCCCTGACCAGCAGTGGCTCTCCAGGGTCTCCAGCTGAGGTTTTTCACACCTATTTGCCTGGACCCTTTTTTGGAGATGCCGGGGATTGAACCTGGGACCTTCTGCTTCCCAAGCAGATGCTCTACCACTGAGCCACCGTCCCTTCCCTGACCAGCAGCGGCTCTCCAGGGTCTCCAGCTGAGGTTTTTCACACCTATTTGCCTGGACCCTTTTTTGGAGATGCCGGGGATTGAACCTGGGACCTTCTGCTTCCCAAGCAGATGCTCTACCACTGAGCCACCGTCCCTTCCCTGACCAGCAGCGGCTCTCCAGGGTCTCCAGCTGAGGTTTTTCACACCTATTTGCCTGGACCTTTTTAGTTGGAGATGCCGGGGATTGAACCTGGGACCTTCTGCTTACCTAGCAGATGCTCTACCACTGAGCCACTGTCCCTTCCCTGACCAGCAGTGGCTCTCCAGGGTCTCCAGCTGAGGTTTTTCACACCTATTTGCCTGGACCCTTTTTTGGAGATGCCAGGGATTGAACCTGGGACCGTCTGCTTCCCAAGCAGATGCTCTACCACTGAGCCACCATCCCTCCCTCAGTGGTGGAAGAAACCACCCCAATCTGCACCAGGCCCGGCCTTGGCAGCCTGCGAGATCCATGCTGGGACCGCATGCAGGAGCCTGAAAGAGTTGGGCTGGGCTACAGCCGCACCAGCAGCAACATGAAACCCAAACGCACTGCAAGAGCAGCCCGCAAGAGCTTTGTCGGGCCCAGACATACCCAGCAGAGGCCTGCGAGAGATGCCCCAGGTCTGGACCTGCCAGCAGCAAAGCACGAGAGCTGTGCTGGGTCCGGGGTCGCTGCTGCAAACCCTGCCACGGCACGAGGAGGAGGGCAGAAGGACAAAGTTGTCGCTTCCACCCCCCGCCTGGCAAAGCTGCAAGTTGTGGGGTGAGGAGTCGTCACTGTGCCCCAGAGCACACAATGCTGGAGGGCTGTGTGGAAGTCACCCCTCACCTCCCTACCAAGCCAGCAAAGCTACAGGCGGAGGGGGGGGGAGGGAGTGGTACAAGAGTAGTGGCTTCCCCCGTATCAACCAGGCCAACCTGTTGGTGGACGGAGTCCTCACTCCTCCCCCTCCCCCCAAGTGAGCAACAGAGGAGAGGCTGAGAGCCAGGGGCTGGGGTGAGCGACTTTGGTGGTGGTGGTGAAAGAAAGAGGAGGTATTTGCCATGCAGAAAATTTCGTCACTCGTGGGCCATGTTCAATCTTGTTCCAACGGCCCCCACAACAAATTTTTTCCACGTCGGCTCCTATTTTGGATTTTATGTTGCAACATGAGCTGCTTCCATCAAATCGGGCGTATCACTCTTGGCTACATTTTTATTTTATTTTTCTCTTTCTCTACCTTTTTCAATACTATTTCTCTCCCCTCTTTCTCTCGGCTCAGGCGTTCTCACTACTGAGCACATGGTCATTTATTCCTGGCATACTGATTGTCTTACTGTCAGACACTGGAAAAATACTGTAATGAAATGCTTAGCTTAACTGACTCTATTTTTTAACCTCTATTACTAACCATGGGAAGAGACCTTGCGTATCAAAGTAGGAGCATAGTTTTTACTAACACGGGTGTGAATTCCTGTCCCTGGAACTAACAATGGCAATTCCCCTTTGAAGATAAAATGCCTCCGGGAATGGCGGTCTGGCCATCCCTGTGAGATCAAGGACTGCAAAAAGATAAGAGGAAGTTACTGTGTGAAAAGTATCACTTTATACTAAGAATGCTTGGGAATGTGATTTTGTTTAGAAACCTTTGATGTGCAATTCCTTGAAGTAACTCCTCACTGGCAGAAATGTATCAGTTCCAATCTTTCCACGCTCAGAAACTATGAACTCTCAAATAAAGCCTTAAACTTTGTATCGAATGGAGTCTGGTTGATTTGAAGTTCCATTGTCTGACACTTACGGTACCTTATTTTGACCATTGGTCCTTCCAAAGGCATCACTTTCTATGTTAATCCGATTCTCAGGGATTCTGGGGGAGGGACGGTGGCTCAGTGGTAGAGCATCTGCTTGGGAAGCAGAAGATCCCAGGTTCAATCCCTGGCATCTCCAAAAAAGGGTCCAGGAAAAGAGGTGTGAAAAACCTCCGCTGGAGACCCTGGAGAGCCACTGCCAGTCTGAGTAGACAAGACTGACTTTGATGGACCGAGGGTCTGATTCAGTAGAAGGCAGCTTCATATGTTCATATGTTCATTTTCACCCAAGGCTACCCTTATTCGCAAGTCTCGCTCCATGCAAATTAATTGCTCTGTGTAAAAATGCTCTTTTTATTTTGTCACATTGCATATTTTGCTTACTTTTCGTTATTTTTTATGCCGGTGTTACAATAATTTTTGATTAAATAAAGTATTTTTTTAATTTAAATGTAAGAAAGAGGAGATGGATGTCAGAAAAGATGTGTGGAAACGATATAGAGGTGAGGGGAAAGGGAAAGCCCCTCCCCACACGTTTCTTGCGGGTCCCCGCTTGTTTTGCCTGAACTCCCACGTTTCCGTGAAACTGCGCACTCTTGTGGCACCAGGGTGTCCCGCCCTCTCCTTTACCAAATAAGGATCTTGCCTGTTTTCTGCTAAGCAAAGTAGGACTGCATAAAAGCCAACTATGATCCATTTCTGAAGGACCCCTCTTCCTTCCCCGGTTACCTCAAAAATATCTTTGACTGTAGGAACCGCCTCTGACGGAGGACTTGGTTTGGCAGCTTTCCTTTTCAGAGGCTTTTTACTACTGAAGAGATCGTCTTGGTCGTCCAGGAAAGACGCCGGGCTGGGCTTCTTCGACGGCTTTGCAGGCTTGAAGAGGTCTTCGCAATTTGAATCGTCGGGCAGCAACGAAGCAGGCGGCCCCTCCCCTTCTTTAGGGGCGTGGCTAGCCGGATTCTCCATTTCCCACTTGACCTTTGGCCTTGAGGCAGCTTTGGATTCTCCGCCTCCTTCAAAGAGGTCGCCAGACTCAAAGAGATCGTCTGCATCAGGCGGGGCTGCTGCCTCGGAGACGGGGCCCTCGTCTGTCTGATGCGGCTGGCGGCTGCTGCTGGTGGACCGATGCACCTGCACCTTCCCATTGGCTCTCTTGGTCCCCAGAGCCACTGGCGGCACAGAGGTTTCCATCGAGAGGACGGGCGGGGCGTCCTCGGAACCACTCCCTTCATTCTCACTGGACCTCTGAGCGGCCAATCGCCTGGCGGTTCTGGTGGGTGGCCGACGCTTCTTTGTCATTTTGATTCTGCCCTATAATCACACCCAGAGATGAGAGACAAGGGGGTTGTTTATGCATTTTCTGTAGGCGCCTCTCTTCCTTATAGAGCTCAAGGTGGCTTATGACATCGATAAAAATGTATAAAAGACATTTAAAACATTAATAGGGCCAGATTATTAACATTAATAGAGAGAGCCAGTTTAGTGTAGTGGAGAGAGTCAGTTTGGTGTAGTGGTTAAGTGCATGGACTCTTATCTGAGAGAACCGGGTTTGATTCCCCACTCCTCCACTTGCACCTGCTGGCATGGCCTTGGGTCAGCCAGAGCTCTCACAGTTGTCCTTGAAAGGGCAGCTGCTGTGAGAGTCCTCTCAGCCCCACCCACCTCACAGGGTGTCTGTTGTGGGGGGAGAAGATATAGGAGATTGTGAGCAGCTCTGAGTCTCTGATTCAGAGAGAAGGGCGGGGTATAAATCTGCAATTCTTCTTCTTCTTTATACCCAAAATTTAAAATTGCTAGTAGAAACTATAAGAAGTTCTTAAAAAATCATCTCCAACTGCCTCCTAAAGATCAGGAGACCCAGTCTGGTGTCGTGGTGAAGTGTGCAGACTCTTATCTGGGAGAATCGGGTTTGATTCCCCACTCCTCCATTCACCAGTCCCCACTCTTCCACTTGCAACTGCTGGAATGGCCTTCGGCTGAGCTTTTTTTCGGTAGAAAAAGCCCAGCAGGAACTCATTTGCATCTTAGGCCACACCCCATGATGTCACCACTGTTTCACACAGACAGGGGGTTTTTTGTCGAAAAAGCCCAGCAGGAATTCATTTGCATATTAGGCCACACCCCCTTATGTCAAGCCAGCCAGAACTGCATTCCTGCTCAAAAAATAGCGCTGGCCTTGGGTTAGCCACAGCTATCGCAGGAGTTGTCCTTGAAAGGGCAGCTGTTGTGAGAGCCCTCTCAGCCCCACCCACCTCACAGGGTGTCTGTTATGGGGGGAGGAGATAAAGGAGATTGTAAGTCTCTGATTCAAAGAGAAGGGCAGGGCAGAAATTCCAATACGTGTTTCAATAACGTTCACGGAGTCTTAATGACTGATAGATTCCGGTGGGTAGCCATGTTGATCTACAGAAGTACACTAAAGCTTATACCCAGAATTAAACTTTGTTGGTCTTAAAGGTGCCCCCGGACTCAAACTTTGAACAATTTCGCATTAGACTTTTAATCCTAGTTTAGCCTTGTCTCCAAGCTGACATTCTACAATAAAATCATAGAGTCATAAAATTTCTCTGATTCTAGTGTAGAATGTCAGTTTGGGGACAGGTCTAAACCAGGATTAAGAGCTCAGTGGCGCAGAGCGTTAAAGCTACAGTACTGCAGTCCTAAGCTCTGCTCACGACCTGAGTTCGATCCCCGATGGAAGCTGGGTTTTCAGGTAGCCGACTCCAGGTGGACTCAGCCTTCCAGCCTTCCGAGGTCAGTCAAATGAGTCCCCAGCTTGCAGGGGGGAAGTGGAGATGACTGGGGAAGGCAATGGCAAACCACCCTGTAAAAAGTCTGCCGTGCAAACGGCGTGATGCGATGTCACCCCAGAGTCGGAAACAACTGGTGCTTGCACAGGGGACCACCTTTATCTTTTTCACCTTAACTCATTTGTATGTTAGACCACACCCCCTGATGTCTCCATTGTTTCACCCAGCAGGAACTCATTTGCATATTAGGCCATGCCCCCTGATGCCAAGCCAGCCCAAACTGCATTCCTGTGCGTTCCTGCTCAGAAAAAGCCCCGGGAAAGATCTAGAAAGCACCAGCATATTCTTTCTCTTATTTCTCAAGCTATCCCATCAATATTTGAGCGATTCAACTCACCTTGTTTGCGCTATGCAGAGTGTCCGCTTGCACCGGATAATCGAAGCTGACTCCCGTCTCTTCACTGCTCCCCGAAGGAGGGGCAGTCTGAGCGTGCTGCTCCTTGGGAGGCTCCGGATGTGGCGGGGGAGGCTTCTGAGTCCCGGCGGGCAGCAAAGCCGCTGGGTTAATATCCAGACTGGCCTTAGAAAGTGGTGGAGAGAAGGTGGCATTCGTCAACAGCAGGCCAGGCCAGCGACAAAGACAAACGAGAAAGAGAAGAAAGGGCCTGAAAGCAGCAGAGCTCAGGAAAGCGCCATTAACCCATAAACAGTGCAGACGGTCAGGTGTGCACAGATGTGCTCCCCTTTGCTCTCGCCCAGAAATCAGCTCCCTCCTCTGCCCCAGAAGGGAATAAAGCAAGCCCTATTGCCCATGCAATCTGCAGAAATCGAAAGCTGTGATCTGCTAAGCCAAAGCTGGAAGAAAAAAAGATTTACGGAGAACCACAATTAACGCTGCAAGAGAAGTGTGCGGAAAGTTAGGATACAGGTGAAATAAGTTACTTGTAATTTTCCAATCCGAGATGAGGGCTCTTTGGCTTTACTCGCAGCAGGGCCGGTGGGTTTCTGCATAAAGTCACATTAGACTGGAGTAAATCCTGATGAATTAGACCTAAAACACTTCAACTGACTCCATGGCGCACCCTTCCCTGCCGCAAGCCCTCAAATGAATTCGACAAAACCAGCAAGTACCAGTGGCTTTGCAGGAGCAGAGCTGAAGAGACCGTCCTCGCTGTCGTCGTCTCCGAACAGATCTCCTCCAGACGGAAGCTTCCCCCGGGGCTTCGGGATCTGAAACAAGAGCCCCTGGGAAAGGTCACACCCGTGTCACCTCTGCAGGCATCCCTTTCGTGGGCAGGGCTGGCAGCGTCAAACCATTTGGGGTCACTTCTGCCTGTTGCTGAGAGCCTGCTTGCAGTGAGAACTGGGGAGGGGAGCACTTCTGACTGTACCACTATGCAAGGGGGGGTGGGGCTCTGACTGTTCCACCTCAGAAGGCATGTGGGGGCTCAGGCGGGAAGAACAAAATCTCTCTACACAAAGGGTCTCCAGCCTGCTTGAGTCTGCAGTACCTTATGGAATTCTGACACAGGGCGGTGGGCGCAATGACAAAAATGGCCGCCGTGGGAAACAGAGCCCCCCTCGCACCCACAGAGGAAGACCAAGTGCAGGGGGCCACGATTATTAACTGACACAGGGACAGAGAAAAGGAAGAATAAAACCCATGTTGAGGTAGCAGCCGCTGCCAAAACAGCGTTATTCTCATCTGCAGAACCAATCGGCTCTCCAGCGGCCAATCGGACGGCCTGATTTATTTATTTACTTATTATTTCCAATTTATAGCCCGCCCTTTCCCAAATGGGCTCTGGGCGGGTAAAGACAGTCAAAAATGCAAGATTAAAATCAATTACATATCATCAAACAAAATACAGTCTAAAAGCGTTCTAACAATCTAAAAACAAACTTCAGTTCTGCAGCTGGTGGCATCAGTCGCCACCACTCCTTCCATACATCCCCCAGCTGGTATAAGATAAAGGGGTCAGCAGAGTTATTTCATCAGGGTCCCTGCAGCAGGGAGGCCACAGAAATGACAAAATGCCCACCGCCTCGGCTGAATGCCTGGTGGAACAGCTCTGTCTTACGGGCCCTGCGGAACTGCAACAGTCCCTGCAGGGCCCTAATCTCTAATGGGAGCTTGTTCCACCAGGTAGGGGCCAGGACAGAGAAGGCCCTGGCCAGGTTGAGGCTGAGTGGACTTCTTTGGGGCTAGGGATTGCCTGCAGATGTTGATCCATGGAGCATAAGGCTCTCCGGAGGGTATACGGGAAGAGGCGGTCCCCCTGGCCCCGCCCACTTTCTATAAACACTTGATGGGCACCCCAGAAAAGGTGTTGGCGGGCGCCACGGAGCCCATGTGCGCCACGTTGGGGAGTCCCTGCTCTTCACCTATAGTGACCTGCTGTGTCAGGGAGAAGATTAGGCAGCCAGGATCCCAGTCTCTACATTGCTGGGAGGAACAGTCTTATGGAAGAGCTCCCTTGGCGTCTTCAACATCTGGCCAAAACTGCTTGGCGACCCTGGTGCAGCAGCCATGTTTGATCTGCACACAGGAGTCCCACAGTGCTGGTGTGCAATCCAAGCAGGGCTTTCTTTGTAGCAGGAGCTCCTTTGCCTATTAGGCCACACACCCCTGATGCAGCCAATCCTCCAGGAACTTCCAGGGCTCTTCTTCCAGGGCCTACTGCAAGCTCCAGGAGGACTGGCTACCGCAGGGGGGTGTGACCTAATATGCAAAGGAGTTCCTGCTACAAAAAAAAGCCCTGAACCCAAGGCAGCTTTACGTGGCTTGCAACTGTCCCAGCAAAACGAGGCTCCGGCCCATGCGGAGTCCCACAGCGGAGCTCTTCTGCCTTGCTGCCCATGTGTTCGAGCAGGGCCTGAGCACTGAACCAACGTTGGCCAATCTCTTCGCTCATCCGCCCCCTGGCTCAGGGAAGCAAGCGGGCTCTGTTGCCCTTCCACAGACAAAGAGCAAAGCCGACAGGTCTCTCTATGCTACACAGAGGCCAAAAGGCACGTTTGCACCCAACGACATGGCTGCGTCGCCATGTCTTCGATGCTCCTGGCTAGGAAGAAGCCCGGGAAGGTCTGTTTTGCCATCTGCATGGGGGAGCTGCACTGGAGAGCTTACTGGGCAAAAAAACCCCTCTGCTCAGCTGCCTCCTGTTTACAAGAAAAAAAAAACCCCGGGCTAAAATCAACACAAGCAGCAATTATAATTCTACTGTACGCTGCAAAGTCAGTAATAGCACTCCTCTGGAAAAGCGAACCGCCACCGAATTTAAATTTATGGCATAAAAAACGGTGGAACCTGTATTTTTTTTATTTATTTTTTTACGCAATATTTATATCCCACCCATTCTAGGCAGACTCAAGGCGCTTTGCACGTAATGAGGAAAATTACATCAAATATAAAAACTATATTAAAAATCCCACACAGGATATATCCTTTGAATCAGTATGGTTTCCTATTTTGGAATATTCAATCTCTCTAAGTGAGATTCCTGATAATATATTTTACCTCTATTAGAAATTATTTTATTATAGTTTATTTTTTTCTTCCCTTTTTTCTTTACAAAGATACATTGATTGATAATATTCTTATTTGTCCCTACTGAACTGGTCACAAAATCTGCAGTACTATTGTAACATTTAATTTAATCGCTGCATGTAGCTTAATAATTAATAGACTGTTTAAACAAACAAAAAACCCAGGCTGTGGCTCGGTGGAAGAGCCTCTGTTTCGCTTCCAGAAGTCCCAGGTTCAGTCCTCAGCATCTCCAATTAACAGCCCAGGCAGTAGGTGGTGCGAAGACCTTATCTTGTAAACCTCTATCACGTCACCCCGCAGTCAACGTTTCTCCAAGCTAAAGAGCCTCAAGCGTTTCAACCTTTCTTCATAGGGAAAGTGTTCCAAACCTGTAATCATTCTAGTTGCCCCTTTCTGCACTTTTTCCAATGCTATAATATCTTTTTTGAGGTGCGGTGACCAGAATTGCACACAGTACTCCAAATGAGACCGCACCATCGATTTATACAGGGGCATTATGATACTGGCTGATTTGTTTTCAATTCCCTTCCTAATAATTCCCAGCATGGCGTTGGCCTTTTTTATTGCAAACGCACACTGTCTTGACACAGAGTGTTGGACTGGATGGGCCATTGGCCTGATCCAACATGGCTTCTCTTATGTTCTTATGATCTCTGCCTTAGACCCTGGAGAGTCACAACCGGTCGGAGTACACAAGACTAACCTTGATGGACCAATCGTCTGGTTCAATACAAGGCAGCTTCACGTGTGCCTCTGTATAAACCACTGCTTTAGGGGAAGGGGTGTGGCTCAGTAGTAGAGCCCCTACTTTTGGCATGCAGAAGGCCCCATATTAGAAGTGATTCTTGGCTAGTTTATGCTCTCAAAAGTCGACATGCTATCCCAATCACAGGAATTGTTCCTTTCACTTTAAAAAAAAAGTTTCATAACCCAACACAAGAATCCATTTTCGTGCAACGTTTCTTGAGCGTTTCAAAAATAACCAACCGACCCCTTTCCTGTTGCTGGCGAAAAGGTCAACGTCCGGATCGTTGTCTTTCTGCATCTTATGGCTGAAGAGGAGTTCTTCGTCCTGGAAGACACCAGTGCTTTTGGGACGAGCTCTCTTCTCCGGGGGCTGCAAAGAACAAAATATCCAAGATGGTTATAATGCCTCCAGCGAGGAAGACAGAAGAGAACTGGTTTTGTGTCAGCATTCGAGCTAGGAGAGCATTAACCCTCTCAAGGTAAAAGGAACTCCTTTGCATCTTAGGCCACACACCCCCAATGACGCCAATACTTCTGGAGCTTACAGTAGGCCCTGTACGAAGAGCCCTGTAAGCTCTTGGAGGATTGGCTACAGCAGGGGGGGTGTGGCCTAATACGCAAAGGAGTTCCTGCTACAAAAAAAAGCCCTGACCGGAGGGAAACCTGCTGCTCAACAGACGTCGCCCCCAGAAACTGATCTGCAAAGATCTCACCTTTTCGATGTCCTTCTGGATGCTTTTGCCAGCGTCCACCTCCTCCGCTTTCTCTTCATCCTCAAACAAGCTGAATACACTTTTTGTCTTTTTCCGGCCGTCTTCCTCCAAGGGGGACTGAGAAGGAACACACACGGTTAAACGACCAGCTTCGTCAGCAGCAAAGCAGCCAGGACGGAAACAGGACTCTTAACGCCTTCCTGATTCTACACTTGCGGCGAAGAGGAAGAAAAGGTTTTGACTGCCTCTCAGAATTCACCACGTTGCTTTGAGTTTCCCTTTGCTGACTTGCATAAAAAAATGCTTAGAATGACTAGAATCTGGCCGGTAGGAGACGACACATGCACGCTTCCGGCACATCAGCAGTCCAGCAGCTTCCCAAATGACACTCTGAATTACAGCGGGCCATTCACACAGGAAAAATGATCATTTCCGGCACTAACGGAAGGCCAGGTTCTACACCAGCAGAGTGCTGTGGGCATCACAGTCCCTGCAAGTACTTCACACGGCACCCGCCAAGCTTTTCAGAAAAGGGGTGGAGCTACTGTAAGACAGGGGTTGTTATTGGCTGCCCTCATTCAAATGAAAGGACATTCCACAGAAGGGTGAGGAGGGCTGGTACGCAAGTCGGCCTCTCGTTATTAAGCATGTGGCTTCATTCCCTCTTCGGTCTGTCCTTCGCAGGAAGGGTGAGGAGCGAAGGGTTCCGTTTGGCCCTGCCTCCTGTGGCAGACATTTCAAGGGAGTCTTCAGGTGCAAACCAGGTAGGATCTCTGCTCCACATGCCAAGTTTTAGAACCAGTGTCGACAGACGCAGCCAGACCTCTGCATGAACATTCTGCAACATGGCGGTTCTTACCTGGTGACTGGAGGGCTGCCCAACGCCCAAGATTAATTCCCGACTTATGTTTTTATTAGTGCCATCACCCAGAGCACCCCCCCCCCCCTCCAAAAGCGGACACCTGGGTTAGGCTAGTCTAAATTTTTATTTTATCTTAGTTTACTTCATTTATACCTTCTTATTCCCCAAGGGGGGGGGCATTCTCCTTTCCTGCATTGTATCCTAATCACAACAACTCCTGGGGGGTGCACAGGCAAGCTGTGAGTGTGTGACTGGCCCAAGGTCAGTCCAGCTTCCATGGCAGAGTGGGAGATTTGAACCCAGGTCTCTGCAGATTCCAATCTGACACTCTAGCCACTACATCACAATGGCTCTGAACCAAGCCTATCTTACATTCTAATAGCAAATGTGGCAAAACTTTGGATGCTTAAATCAGCTGACTTGAGAAGTGAACAGGCAAGGCAGATCTTTCTACAAACCTGAAAAGGGCCCCAGGTTTGCAGAGAAATCTGAAACCTAAGACAAAATGCATCAGGGTGTTTTAAAAAATCCCAAAATGATGAAAGGAATGCCTGTAGCTTAAAAAAAACAGATTCCCTTAGTGGCTGTTCCTAGGCAACAACAGTATTCCAGACTGGGGTTTTGTGAACAAAAAGACAGGGGGGAGGGGCACGGTTCTTTCCAGGCCTATTTCAGCCTTTGAAGGGAACAGCTCTTCCACTGAGCCACCAGACTCATCCCGAAGCAGGAAGCAGAAGACGACGGCTGCAGATTTATAACCTGCCCTTCTCTCTGAATCAGACTCAGAGCAACTCACAATCTCCTATATCTTCCTCCCCCACAAGAGACACCCTGTGAGGTGGGTGGGGCTGAGAGGGTTCTCACAGCAGCTTCCCTTTCAAGGACAACTCCTATGAGAGCTATGGCTGACCCAAGGCCATTCTAGCAGCTGCAAGTGGAGGAGTGGGGAATCAAACGCGGTTCTCCCAGATAAGAGAGCTATGGCTGACCCAAGGCCATTCCAGCAGCTGCAAGTGGAGGAGTGGGGAATCAAACCCGGTTCTCCCAGATAAGAGTCCGCACACTTAACCACTGCACCAAACTGGCTCTCTGGAAGCTTCAGGGCACTGACAGAGCCGCAAATGGTAGGTGATGCCTAGTGGAGAAAGCCTGGCTTTGGGCAAGGCAATTAGCCTAAGCTGGCATTTCAGCCCAAGGCTTCATCCCAACACCACCCTCCCTTCTAGTCACGGAGCAGGTTATTCCACAGGAACATCCTACAGGGATTTCTTTCAAACAGGTTGTCCTCACTTTCTCCTTTTCCTGCTCTCCTAGATCTCCTCCAGAACCAGCCGGAAGGAATGCTCCAGGTTCATCCAAAGGTCTGGTCTTCTCCTTCTCCTGTTTCTTCTGCGATGTTTCCAGCAAATCCGTCTGATCACCAAGAGGCGAGGGGTCAGGAGGAGGCCCTTTCCCCTATAAAATTAACAAAGCATCCTTATATCAGTGTCAAGTCTGCTTTAACTCTGGTCAAGCCTGCACTCAATCTTTGGTTCAGGAGAGAAGCATCCTGGGTAAAACCATACTGTATGCCAATGCTGCTAGCTTGAACTCTCCTCACCCCCCCTTTCCTTTGTTATGTAGTTGTGCTTTGAAATGGGAATATGTGAAAGAGATTATAGAGCCTTCTCAGGCCGGGCATCGGGGGAGGTTGGAGCCAAAGAGACGCTCAAGGCCAAAGCAGGTCTGAGAATGAAATTGTAACATCAATGTGTGAATGTGCCCTGCATAGTCCCCCTCCCTCAAGAATCCCTTTGAAGTGTACCTTATATGATTGCATTCTACTGTATGATCTTTAGTCTTTCAATCTCCCTGTAGTCGAGAGCTATGTTATCGATAAACTAGCTACTTTGTTATCAACAAGGACTCGTTATTGAATCTGCCGACTTGACAATCAGCACTGGAAGAGATGAAGGCAGACCACAACTATGGGGGCCAGCAGGAATTTAGGTTTAGCCGACAGTGGCACAGCAGAAAATGTCACCGATTCACATAAGAAGGATTTGAGAAAGTTCAACATTCTGACTGTGCCAGCGAAATTAAAACTCTGTTGCCCTACAGTAAGAGATTGTATAAGGAGTGGTAAAACTGCAGTAAAACGGTAAAGGTAGTCCCCCTGTGCAAGCACCAGTCATTTCTGACTCTGGGGTGACGTTGCTTTCACAATGTTTCCACGGCAGACTTTTTTATGGGGTGGCTTGCCATTGCCTTCCCCAGTCATCTACACTTTCCCCCCAGCAAGCTGGGTACTCATTTGACCGACCTCGGAAGGATGGAAGGCTGAGTCAACCTGGAGCCAGCTACCTGAACCCAGCTTCCGCTGGGATCGAACTCAGGTTGTGAGCAGAGGGCTCCGACTGCAGTACTGCAGCTTTACCACTCTGCACCACGGGGCTCTTAAAACTGCAGTCCAAACTCTCTGCTCACGACCTGAGTTCGATCCCAGTGGAAGCTGGGTTCAGGTAGCCGGCTCCAGGTTGACTCAGCCTTCCGAGGTCAGTAAAATGAATCCCCAGCTTGCTGGGGGGGGGGAGCGTGTACATGACTGGGGAAGGCAAGGGCAAACCACCCCGTAAAAAGTCTGCCGTGAAAACGTCATGATGCAATGTCACCTCAGAGTCGGAAACAACTGGGGACTTTTTGCTGTTGTTCAGGATCTTCTCCAGGGAGTGCTCCCTTTACCTTTTTTAATAAGGAATTATCCCCTGGAAGATTCCTTCCACAACAAGGCAATGCATTTGCAGGCTTACATTTTGTTCAGGACTTCCCAACGCAAGGAAGCTACACGCTCTTTCCAGTTTATAAACTGATCCCCAATCTTCAGTGGGCTTCCCAGTGTGTAAATTTATACAATGGGAAGAGTGTGTAACCTCCTGGCCTTCTTATTCATTAAGTATAAAGGGCAACTAGAATGATTACAGGTTTGGAACAGTTTCCCTATGAAGAAAGGTTAAAATGCTTGGGTCTCTTTAAGCTTGGAGAAACATCGACTGCGGGGTGACATGACAGAGGTTTACAAGATTATGCATGGGATGGAGAAAGTAGAGAAAGAAGTACTTTTCTCCCTTTCTCACAATACAAGAACTCATGAGCATTCAATTAAATTGCTGAGCAGTCGGGTTACAACGGATAAAAGGAAGTAGTTCTTCACCCAAAGGGTGATTAACATGTGGAATTCACTGCCACAGGAGGTGGCGGCGGCTGCAAGCATAGCCAGCTTCAAGAGGGGATTGGATAAAAATATGGAGCAGAGGTCCATCAGTGGCTATTAGCCAAAGTGTGTGTGTGCATGTATGTGTATTGATCACTGTGTGACACAGAGAGTTGTACTGGATGGGCCATTGGCCTGATCCAACATGGCTTCTCTTATGTTCATGCATGGATAAAACACACAGATAGCGTGGGATTACGCCAGATCTTTCTTCAACAGGGCATGTGATCAACAGAGGAGGTCACCCCATTCCCTGATTGGTGGAAGACGAGGAAAAGCCTGATGAATGGGGCAGCTAAGCTTCTGGAGAAGGGTTGCCTCAGTCCTGAGTATTAAATATTTGAGTTCTAAGTACCGTCACTGCTTGAACGCTGGATGGGAGGGGGGACGGCTGGAAGTCAAAGAGAGAGTCTCCATTTATAGCGTCTTCTTCAAACAGGAGAGCAGCTTTCTGAGGTTTTTTTTCACTGCAGCAAAAAAAAAAAAAAGCCACACACACACACAAAGTCAGTTCATATAACGAAGGTATCAAATATTAGCACCCTTTAGTTCTAGACATGTCAGCTGCCTGGTTGCACATTACTTGCCCTTCAACGAGAGCGCCCCTACAGCTGAACTGTGGAAGTGCAAGCCCACCAGAAAAAGCCCCCTCCTGATGAAAAGTCTTGGATAGATCACCAGCAGCCCCTGTCAGACATTGTAACTTACCTGTTTTGATATGCTTTAGACTGTCCATGTTCCCTTGCCCTGACTAACTCCATTTTGGGTGCCTCTGCTAGCCATGTGAATAAAGCCTTGCATTTCAAACACTTTCGCAACAGTTACTAACTCCCCTGGGAAATGCCTAGCATAGCACTAACGAATGTAACAGCTCTTTGAAGAGAGTGAGCCTCAAGGTAACCAGCGGGGTTCCTTCCTTGAGAAAGAGATAAGGGGGCCTGGGAACCGGCTATTGCTTCTCCAAAGTGTGAGAATGGGTTTATTGTTTAGCTTTTGATGTTAGAGGTTAAAATGGCATGTGCTGCTGCAAAAATGTATCAATCTCAATCCGTCTCTATCCAAGACAACAAATAAATGGATTAAGCTGCTACAAATTATGGTCCGTTTACTTTGAAGTTCCAAGTCTGACAGCCCCTGGAGCTGAGGTTTTCATAAGAACACCAGAAGACCCCTGCTAGCCTTCAGAAGAACATCAGAAGAGCCCTGCTGGATCAGACCAGTGGTCCTTCTAGTCCAGCATCGTGTCACACACAGTGGCCAGCCAGTTCCTCTGGAGGTCCAACAACAGGGCATAGAGGCCAAGACCTTCAGAAGATCATGAGAAGAGCCCTGCTGGATCAGACCAGTGGTCCTTCTAGTCCAGCATCGTGTCACACACAGTGGCCAGCCAGTTCCTCTGGAGGTCCAACAACAGGGCATAGAGGCCACGACCTTCAGAAGAACATGAGAAGAGCCCTGCTGGATCAGACCAGTGGTCCTTCTAATCCAGCATCTTGTCTCACACAGCGGCCCACCAGTTCCTCTGGAGGGCTAACAACAGGGCATAGAGACCAAGACCTTCAGAAGAACATGAGAAGAGCCCTGCTGGATCAGACCAGTGGTCCTTCTAGTCCAGCATCGTGTCACACAGTGGCCAGCCAGTTCCTCTGGAGGTCCAACAACAGGGCATAGAGGCCAAGGCCTTCATTAGAACATGAGAAGAGCCCTGCTGGATCAGACCCTCCATCTAGTCCAGCATCCCATCTCACACAGAGGCCAACCAGTTCCTCTGGAGGGCTAAGAGGACATAGAGGCCGAGGCCTTCTGAAGAACATCAGAAGATCCCTGTTGGATCAGACCATGAAATGACATCTGTTTCAGCTAGCTGAGAACAGCAAAGAATGGCGCACCAATTTATGCCATGAGACCTTCACTCTTTTCAGTTAAAAGGTAAAAAATGCGCTGTCAAATTCGTGCCCCATTAGATGCTGCTGAAACAGACCCGGCAAGCCCATGAGATATCAGATCCCAGACGCATCACCTGTCTTTAGTGAGAGCAAACAGATCCTCCTCTTCCTCAAAAAGGCTCTTCTTGTTTACGGGGATGGCAGCCTTCATAGCTTCCTTTTTTTGGCTGCCTTCAGAAGCAGGTTTGACTGCGGCAGAAGGATTCCAGTGGTCCTGGAAATAAAGAAATCCATCCTACCATTATTGCCTTTTAGACAGCATATCACGTTTGACCGAAGATGGTGGCAACAATAGCACAGTAGAGGGCAAAAGAGTGGCTCATCTTGCCCCACAATGTGACAGAGATCATGACAAGGACGTGTCCAGGTGGAGGGGGCAGGGTTGGTATGTCACAACACCCAAGAAAAAGAAGACAAGGCAGAACTTCCCCCAGAGCAGCAGCACTGGGCTCCCCAAACCCAACTTGCCCTGGGAGGGCTAACAACACGGCAGAGTGTGAGGCCTTCAGCAAACCATCAGAAGAGCCCTGCAGGATCAGACCAGTGAGATTCATCTAGTCCAGCATCCTGCCTCACACAGGGGCCAACCAATTCCTCTGGACAGCCAACAACAAGGCGTAGAGGCTAAGGCATTCTTAAGAACCTAAGAAGAGCCCTGCTGGATCAGTCCTTCTTGTCCAGCCTCCTGTCTCACATAGTGGGCAGCCAGTTCCTCTGGAGGGCCAACAACAGGGCACAGAGGCTGAGGCCTTCATATGAACACCAGAAGAACCCTGCTGGATTGAGCCAATGGTCCATCTAGTCCAGCCTCCTGTCTCCCACAGTGGCCAACCAGTTCCTCTGGAGGGCCAACAAGAGGGCAGAGAGGCTGAGGTCTTCATAAGAACATCAGAAGAGCCCTTCTGGATCAGACCAGTGGTCCATTTAGGCCAACATCCTGTCCTACACAGTGGCCAACCAGATCCTCTGGATGGTCAGCAACAGGGCATAGAGGCCAAGGCCTTCATAAGAACCTCAGAAGAGCCCTGCTGGATCACACCACTGGTCCATCTAGTCCAGCATCCTGTCTCACACAGGGGCCATTCAGCTCCTCTGGAGGGCCAGCAACTGGGCAGAGAGACCAAGGCTTTCAGAAGAACATAAGAGCCTTGCTGGATCAGCCAGTGGTCCACCTAGTCCAGCATCCTGTCTCACATGATGGCCAGCCAGTTCCTCTGGAGGGCCAAAAGCAAGGCGTAGAGACCAAGGCATTCCCCTGACGTTGCTCTGGGATTCTTGTTCACAGGGCCTCTGAATATGGAGGTTCTGCTTGGCAGATGCACAACAAGAAAACAGAAGGAAAAGCATGGTGACCATGAGCAGGGCATTTGGTTGCTTCTTCCACAAAGAGGTTACCCATCTCCCCTCAAGCGAGGGCAAAGGATAAGGCAGCTGCCAAAAAAATGCACGCGAGACTCTTTGGGCGAGCTCAACTGTCAGCAGGGCAGAGCTGGGAAGCTGGGTACTCCCCCCACCCCCTCTGTCCATAGCAAAGCAGTGTTGCTGACCCAGATGTGACCCCTGCCTTTCCTGGCAGCTCAGGAGAAAGACTGCTGGGAGAAACACAATCTCTGAAGCACAGCACCCGAAACGTGCATCCGGCACATGCCAGCTCCAACGCTGAATGAGACCGGGCATGCAACCCCATCTGCTTCAGTTAGCTGAGAACAGCAAAGCCGGCCGTTTGTTCGTCGGTAACCTTTGGACTTGGTACCTCTTCATCGCTGCTGAAGAGCAGACGGGACGCTTTCTCCGGGGGCGGTTTGGACACGGGCGTCTTCCCAGGCAAAGACCCAAAGAGTTCCTAAGAGGCATGGAGAGAAGAAGAATCTACTTTGCTGCAACACTCAGCCACGTCAGTTTTATGGGGAAACGGAAATATGAACCTATGAAGCTGCCTTCTACTGAATCAGACCCTCGGTCCATCAAAGTCGGTACTGTCTAGTCAGACTGGCAGAAGCTCTCCAGGGTCTCAAGCTGTGGTTTTTCACGCCTACTTGCCTGGACCCTTTTTAGTTGGAGATGCCAGGGATTGAACCTGGGACCTTCTGCTTACCAAGCAGATGCTCTACCTCTGAGCCACCGTCCCTCCCAAAGTCAGTATTGTCTACTCAGACTGGCAGCGTCTCTAAGGGTCTCAAGCTGAGGTTTTTCATGACTACTTGCCTGGACCCTTTTTAGTTGGAGATACCAGGGACTGAACCTGGGACCGTCTGCTTACCAAGCAGATGCTCTATCACTGAGCCACCGTCCCTCCCAAAGTCAGTATTGTCTACTCAGACTGGCAGTGTCTCTCAGGGTCTCAAGCTGAGGTTTTTCACGCCTATTTGCCTAGTTGGAGATGCCGGGGACTGAACCTGGGACCTTCTGCTTACCAAGCAGCTGCTCTACCACTGAGCCACTGTCCCTTTCCCCAATATTCTCCAATTTAAATAGCATCAAAAGAGAGAGGGGGTAGTGGGAGGGAGGAGCAGACAAAAACACTCCATGTGCAAGCTTCCAGCTTTGTCCTTGCTAATGAAGGACCACCCCATCAACTCCCTTGAGTCCTCTGAACATGCCGGGGCCCAGCTGTGGAAACCTCTCCTGGCACAAATATGGCTAGCAGACACTCAAGTGGGCACATTCCTGAGGCATTCCTGACTGCAGACTCTGAATCTCCCTACCTCGGGAAGGGGTGGGGGGGTGGGGTTGATTTGTCATTGCAGCCTTCTGACATCAGAAACAAATATCTTTGAGAAGGCTTTTGAGGGGTTTATTTGAAGACACAAAGCTGCCTTATCCTGAATCAGACCCCCTTGGTCCATCAAGGTCAGTACTGTCTACTCAGACTGGCAGAGGCTCTCCAGAGTCTTTCACCTTCTATGTGGAGATGCCAGGGATTGAACCGGGGACCTTCTGCATGTCGAGCAGCTGCTCTACCAGAAGATAAGAAGATATTGGATTTATATCCCGCCCTCCACTACGAAGAGTCTCAGAGCGGCTCACAATCTCCTTTCCCTTCCTCCCCCACAACAGACACCCTGTGAGGTGGGAGGGGCTGAGAGGGGTCTCACAGCAGCTGCCCTTTCAAGGACAACCTCTGCCAGGGCTATGGCTGACCCAAGGCCATTCCAGCAGGTGCAAGTGGAGGAGTGGGGAATCAAACCCGGTTCTCCCAGATAAGAGTCTGCACACTTAACCACTACACCAAACTTGCTGGAGGCTTACCACTGCGCCCTGGCCCCTCCACTCCTTGCTGAATCAGTTCTGGCGACCCTTCCCGAGGTTTTTACTCTTGGAACAATTCTTTCGGACAAAACATCTCTTGGATTGAGGAGACCAGGTAGCAGATCCGCCACGAAGTCCATCCAAGTAAAGCCAAATTCTCCCACTGATCTGGCCTGGCAAGTCCGTGGGGCCCTGCAGATACTGCCGGCAAGGAGGGGGGCAAATGCTCAGGACCAAGGCTTCCCCTCATGTGGAAGGAAACCCAGCTGCTTTCAGGTATACCCAAAAAAGGCGCCACTGGATTCGGAATCTAGCTGGCTGCTCTCAGGCAACCCTCACCTCTTCGTCCTCATCCTCAAACAGAGAGAGTGGTGCTTTCGTTGCGCCTTTGCTGGGGAAGCTCGAGCTTTTTGAAGGTCGGCTGGAAGAAAACAGATCCTGCAGGATGGAAAGAAATCGGTTACGAACTTCCAAGGAGCTTTTCTTTTTTTATTCAGAAGCACCCAAAGACAGGGACCAATGCCCAATTGCTGGAGGCTTAGGGGGGGGAGGGGGACTGGCAAAGGTCGATTGGTTTACTCCATTCTCCCGAATGGACCTCAAAGCTTTTCTAAGACACAGCTTGGCCCAGTCACACGTTCTCAGCCTCTGGTTTCCTGAGAGGTAGCTTCGGTCGAGACCATGTGACTGGCCCAAGAGAAACGAGCAAACTTGCATGGCAGCGTAGGGATTCGATCTCAGCCCAGCACTTTAACCGCTGCGACATGCTGGCTTCCGGCCACCGACCCTTCTAGAAACATCCCAGGGGATCAAAAGGGTTCCCGGTCCTGCCATCCTTTTTTTTTTTTTTTTAGTTTAGTTTATTTATGATTTATATCCGGCCCTTCCCACCAAGGTGGCTCAGGGCGGCTCACAGCACATAAAATCTAACATAAAAATATTAAGTTTAAGCATTTTACACAGTTAAAAACATTAAAACATCGCAGAAACATAGATGTGCCTTAATCTTTGCAGCTGCCCACTCAGCTTGGCTGGGGAAGAGCCCACCTCACCGGCACACAATTCCGCTGCCTCTCTAACGATCCACACAAATCTCAGTGCAAATATAAACTCAGTTCAATACTTTGCCCCCTCCCCCCACTTGTCCCTCTGTTTCTCTCCTCCTTCTTGGCACTCACTTTCTCTTTCTCTCCCATGCACCTGACAAACATGACTCTTTCTATCCCCAAACCACTGAGAGTTGGGCAGAATGTGCACAAGGGTGGGGAAGGCCTTGCCAGGTGAGCCCCCCCAATCTGGCACTGATTTTTTTTAAAGTCTAAAGAACCTCAATTAGAAGGGCAAATAGGGGGGAGCCCTAGAAAATGGCATTGATGTAGGTGGGAAGATCTGAAAACTTGCACCTTTAAACCAAATTTTATTGAAATAAACAAGCCAAAGAACAACAGCTGTACTAAATACGCTGCCAGTGGGATATGGCTACGTAACCGCCTGTGAAGCAACATACTAAAGATTACAGCAAAAAAGAGAAAAATCCTTTGTATATTCTTAAATAAATTTACCTTCTGTAACTAAACTATATATGCCATAACAATACAAATAAGGAACACAAGTTTTTACAATATCAGACAACCGTGTGAGGGTTTCTTGATTTGAAAAACAAGTTTATAAAAAGAGGACCATAATGCTTCAAAATTAGAGGTATACCTCCCAGTTTCGGCTTCGTTAGTATTTGAAGCTATCCATTACACATACATGGCATAGATTTCGGAGCCATTCAGTGATTGTGGGTATATGATCAGACTTCCAAGAGAGTGCAAAAAGAGCTTTAGCTGCAGAACACAGTAAAGCTATAAGATCTTTTCCTATTGATGGAATTTTTTTGTCTCCCCAGTAATTTAAGACCATTAACTTTCCCGAGAGAGGCACCATATATGATGTAATGTACGTACATTCCTGATGTGGGGATTCAGGGATCTGCCGATGCGGGGATTCAGGGATCTGCCTCACAGTGGCTGACCTCTTTTCTCCAAGATCGGGGACAAAGGGTGGTGATTGGGGAGGAAGTATCCCAGAGGCACTCTCTTAGTTGTGGGGTGCCACAGGGAGTGGTCCTATCCCCGATGCTATTTAATATCTATATGCGCCCCCTTGCCCAGATTGTCAGGAGGTATGGACTGGGCTGTCATCAATATGCGGATGACACCCAGCTTTATCTATTGATGGGTGGCCAGACCGACTGTACCCCGGAAAATCTAGACCTGGCTCTACAAGCCGTGGCATCTTGGCTCAGGCTGAGTCGACTGAAACTGAATCCGACAAAGACGGAGGTTCTCTACCTGAGTCGGGGTGGTCCAAGGGGAGAGATCCATCTGCCGACTCTTGATGGGGTGCCATTAACACCGGTCCCTAAGGTCAGGAGTTTAGGCGTGCTCCTTGAGTCCTCCCTTACAATGGAGGCCCAGGTAGCAGCCACTGTTAGATCTGCCTTTTTTCATCTTTGGCGGGTACAGCAGCTGGCTCCTTTCCTGGAGCACAACGATTTAGCGATGGTAATCCATGCTACGGTCACCTCAAGAATAGATTACTGCAATGCTCTCTACATGGGGCTACCCCTGACGCAAACCCGGAGACTACAGCTAGTGCAGAATGCTGTGGCACGGCTGCTAATGAGGCTGCCACGATGGGAGCACATTCAGCCAGTGCTGAAACAGCTGCACTGGCTACCTGTTGTGTTCCGAGTTCGCTTCAAGGTGTTGGTATTGACCTTTAAAGCCCTTTATGGTCAGGGACCTGCATATCTACGGGACTGCCTTTCTCCATATATCCCCCAGAGAACACTGCATTCAGGGGCAAAAAACCTACTCTTGGTCCCCAGACCAAAAGAAGCCAGGCTATGCGTGACAAGATCTAGGGCTTTTTCGGTGGCAGCACCAGAGCTTTGGAATGCCCTTCCAGAAGCCGTACGGGCCCTGCGGGATCTGTCTGCGTTCCGCAGGGCCTGTAAGACCGAGTTGTTCAAGCAGGCCCTTGATGCTTGACGAAAAGATGGCTGCCACCGGACATCACAGAATGCCGGTGATCACTGCTTGGAATTTTTATGCCGCCTATAATGTATGGATTCAGCACTATATAATGGTTTTAAAAATTGTAATATGTTTTAAACTGGGAAATGTAAATTATGGTTTTATATATTTTGTTAGTTTAACTGTGTAAATGATACTGTGAGCCGCCCTGAGTCCGCTTGCGGAGAGGGCGGGATATAAGTCAAATGTAATAAATAAATAAAATTTGCTGCCAAAATTCCTCTACCCGTTTGCACACCCACCAGCAATGTAAGTAAGTACCTAGTTTACCACATTCTTTCCAGCAATAAAGCAACAAGATAGGATAGATAAAGCTTAATTTTTGTGGCGATAAACACAAACATGACAGACACTTAAAAGATCGACCTCCATCATTGTTGTGTGCCATGTGGGTATGTGTTACCCTCAAACTACCAGTCTGACTACATTGTGTATTACTTCTTTTGCTACTGGACTGCACTGTTTTATACCACGCAACCTGCTTTAAGACTCAGCCAGAAAAGCAGACTGAACTGAAGGGTTAAAAATTAGGGGTGTGAGTTCAGGTATACCCAAACTTAAAATATACCAGGAAAATGCCTTATCAACTCAAGTTCCTGTTACAATAAAAAGCTGACTTTCAAAAAAAAAAACCTCTTTTAGAACTTTAAAATATTCAAACACAGACTCAGTCATAGCTGCTGACTAAAAACCTGAGCAAGTCAACTGTGCACAGGGGTTTCTAGCGAAGGCAATTGGGCAGCATCGAATGGTTCAGTTACAAACTCACTTCAGAATCTTCCTCATCGGAGAACAAGCTCTTGAGGTCTCTGGGGACAGTTGGAGTCAACGGCTTGAAGCTCTGAGCAGGTGGCGGCTGACTCTGAGATGCAAGCATGAGAGAAACAGAGGCCAACCGTTAAAAGTTTTGCAAGACACGGTGAGCAGACCCCCGTAGTTACTGTCGTCCACTGCAAAGCCTTCTTTTGCCCCCCTCCCAAAAAGGCGGTAGTGAAAAGCCAGGACTAACACTACCCATGACTTGTGAGTTCTGCATCTAGCAGGATATTGTAATGTGTGTGTGGGGGGGGGGACGGTTTAAAGAGAGATTCAAATGGGTCACTGTGTTGGTTCGAAGCAACAGAACCAAGTTTGAGTCCAGTGGCAACTTTAAGACCAATGAAGTTTAATTCTGGCCATAAGCTTTCGTCTGCACCCCCCTGCCCCCCGCCGGATCAGATCAGTGGTTCATCTAACCCAACATTCTGTTTCCCAAATACAATTGTCAACTCAGGGTTGGAAAATTCCTGGAGATTTGTGGGTGGAGCCTGGGAGAGGTGCAGGGTTCAGGGAGGGGAGGGAGCCCATGTGGTACAAATTGCCTAGAAGCACAAGGAAAGGAAGGGTATAAATGCTATAAGAGGAAGAGAAAGCTCTGTCTCCTTTCTCCACCCATGCACAGTTTTATAAACTTAGAATCATAGAGTTGGAAGGGACCTCCAGGGTCATCTAGTTCAACCCCCTGCACAGTGCAGGAAATTCACAAACACCTCCCCCTAAATTCACAGGATCTTCATCGCTGTCAGATGGCCATCTAGCCACTGTTTAAAAACCTCCAAGGAAGAAGAGCCTACCACCTCCCAAGGAATCCTGTTCCACTGAGGAATCGCTCTAACATTCAGGAAGTTCTTCCTAATGTTGAGCCGGAAACTCTTCTGATTTAATTTCAACCCATTGGTTCTGGTCCTACTTTCCTGGGTCACAGAAAACAAATCCACACCCTACTCTAGATGACAGCCCTTCAAGGACTCGAAGATGGTGATCATATCATCTCTCAGCCTCCTCCTCTCCAGGCTGAACAGGCCCAGCTCCTTCAACCTTTCCTCACAGGACTTGGTCTCCAGACCCCTCACCATCTTCATCGCCCTCCTTGGACCCATTCCAGCTTCTCTATATCCTTCTCAAAATGTGGTGCCCAAAACTGAACACAAGACTCCAGGTGAGGTCTTGCTTCTACTGTGCCTCCCTTTACTAGTCTTCCAGATCTGTGCCACACATCATCAGCTACTCCAGACAGCAGGCCTGCCCCTATGAACCTATGAAGCTGCCTTCTACTGAATCAGACCTTTGGTCCATCAAAGTCAGTATTGTCTTCTCAGACTGGCAGCGGCTCTCCAGGGTCTCAAGCTGAGGTTTTTCACACCTATTTGCCTCGACCCTTTTTTGGAGATGCCGGGGATTGAACCTGGGACCTTCTGCTTCCCAAGCAGATGCTCTACCACTGAGCCACCGTCCCTCCGCCCCAAGGGATCCCACATTGCCAACGCTTCCCTCCAATAATGGGAAGTCTCCCCCTCCCACCCATTCAGAGTCATCCAGTGGAGGTTGAAGAACAAGGTGCTCTGCCTCTTTGTACCCACCAAGGGAGAACAAAAACAGGGATCAAGCGACCCCTGAAAGTTAATTCCAGCAGCAGCTTTTGGGAGTCGGGGCTCACTTCATTAGATGCACTATGGGTATAAGAAGTCATTTATCTGCAACAAATGGAGATACACCCTTGCCTACTTGGGAGAAACGGAACACTAAAGCAGAAACCAGCTTCCTCAAAGCAGGAGGGCTCTGGGTCTTCCCTATTCTAAGGGCGGCATTACCTTGTCCCTTGTGATAGAGCCTTTACTTCCTTCGGCTTCTTTGGGAGCATCCTTTATCGCCCTGCCAGCATCCGGCTTTTCCATGAACAGGTCCTCTTCGACGCCACCAAAGAGATCAGGGGCAGATTTGCCTGTTTCGGGGGGAATGCACAAAGATTTGCTTGAGGACCAAAGGTGGCAGCCATGAAAGTCAAGGGGCAGGCAAGACGGGGGAATGCAATCAGGGAAAGTCTTCAGAACTTGATTTTGTGCTTCATGTATTATGTTTCTACCCCTAAAAATGTAAGAACGAAAAAAGAGCCGTGCTGGATCAGACCAATGGCTTGAGAGCCAGTTTGGCGTAGTGGTTAAGTGTGCGGACTCTTATCTTGGAGAACCAGGTTTGATTCCCCCCTCCTCCACTTGCACCTGCTGGAATGGCCTTGGGTCAGCCATAGGTCTCGTAGGAGCTGTCCTTGAAAGGACAGCTTCTGTGAGAGCTCTCTCAGCCCCACCCAACTCATAGAATCATAAAATGCTATAAGAGGAAGAGAAAGCTCTGTCTCCTTTCTCCACCCATGCACAGTTTTATAAACTTAGAATCATAGAGTTGGAAGGGACCTCCAGGGTCATCTAGTCCAACCCCCTGCACAATGCAGGAAACTCACAAACACTTCCCCCTAAATTCACAGGATCTTCATTGCTGTCAGATGGCCATCTAGCCTCTGTTGAAAAACCTCCAAGGAAGGAGAGCCCACCACCTCTTGTGGAACCGCTCTAACAGACACCCTTACAGGGTGTCTGTTGTGGGGGAAGAAGATATAGGAGATTGTAAGCTGCTTTGAGTCTCTGATTCAAAGAGAAGGGCAGGGTATAAATCTGCAGTCTTCTTCTTCTTCTGGTTCAGCATCCTGTCTCATGTAGCAGCCAGACAGCTCCTCCAGAGGGCAAACCACAGGACACGGAGGTTGAGGCCTTCCCCTGATGTTGCCTCCTGGCTCTAGGATTCAGAGGCTCAGTGCCTCTGAACGTGAAGGTTCCCCTCAGTCACCAGGGCTAGTCGCCACTGACAGACCTCTCCTCCATGAATCTATCTAACCCCCTTTTCAAGCTGTCTACTCTTGAAGCCATCGCTACCTCCTCTGGCAGTGAATTCCACATTTTAATCACTCTCTGCGTAAAGAAGAATTTCCTTTGCGAGGCTGTGAACGAGACAGACGCATTTAGAAAACCCTACGATCCTTCCGAAAGTTAAGACAGAGGGCAGCTCCCAGTCAAGGGTATACAGTCATAAATCCAGATTTGCTACCACATAACCCGTCGCTTTTCCAGAAATGGAATGCAGCAGGTGACTCCCCCCCCCCCCCGCAAGTTTCACCTTCAGGCCAAGAAAACTTGTCACCTGCTACATTTCTTCAGGTGGGTAACTGTGTTGGTTTGAAGCTGCAGGTCAAAGTTTGAGTCCAGGGGCGCCTTTAAGACCAGCCAGCAGGCACACGGAATAGCCAGAATAAAATTTTGTTGGTCTTCAAAGGTGCCACTGGAGCCAGCAAAGCCGTTCCAAAAAGCAGCTCTCTAACAGCGAAGGAGCTGCAGCAGGGAAGACCACCAGTGCTCTCCCACCAGTGATCTGGCTCCGAGCTATGTGCTGCCAAGGGCCACAAACCGAGACTTCTCCAAAGAAGAGGGGGAAAGGCAAAGAATGAAGGAAACTTGACCGGAGCAGCTTACTTGAAACAGGGTCACTCCTTCGGACCTGGAAGTCATCGTCATCAAACAGGCTGACACCAGTTTGTTGCTTGGGAGTTTTCTCTGCAACTGGTTCCACCTTCTTCTTCTCTTCTTTCTCCGTGACAAGCAAGGAGGGGCTGAAGACATCAGACCCACCTGCAAAGAAGGAAGAAATGCAGACTGTGCACTGGAGCTCCTACCAGCTGAGCCGGGTTTTATGATCAGTGCTGATCAGCAAGTGCAAAACAACAGATTACCCCGCCTTGGGGAATTCCATGAAGATCTGACATTCATGTCAGATGCTCGAGAGTCGCAAGATGAAGGAGGGGTGGAGAGAAAGCAAGTTTAAATGCCCTCTCCAAGTCGCCAGCTGGCTTGGCTTGGAGAAGTGCTTTGAAGAGAGAAATGCCTTCTCCAAGCCAGCAGATGGGGGGGGGGGCGCGCTTTGAGAGCCACACATGGCTCCTGAGCCGCAGTTTGGCCATCCCTGCCATAGAGTCATGTACTTTACCATCAATCACCTTATCAAGGGCCCAAATACACAGTTCTAAAATGGAGCCACCTTTGTTTATAATAATGAGGATGATATTGGATTTATATCCCACCCTATACTCTGAGTCTCAAAGTGGTCACGATCTCTTTTACCTCCCCCACACCAACAGACACCCTGTGAGGTGGGCGGGGCTGGAGAGGGCTCTCACAGCAGCTGCCCTTTCAAGGACAACCTCTGCCAGAGCTATGGCTGACCCAAGGCCGTTCCAGCAGGTGCAAGTGGAGGAGTGGGGAATCAACCCCAGTTCTCCCAGATAAGAGTCCACACACTTCACCACTACACCAAACTGGCTCTCTTATATATATCCCCACCACCACTCTGAATCCCAGAGTCTCAGAGCGGCTCACAATCTCCTTCTCCTTCCTCCCCCCCAACAGACACCCTGTGATGCGGGTGGGGCTGGAGAGGGCTCTCACAGCAGCTGCCCTTTCAAGGACAACCTCTGCCAGAGCTCTGGCTGACCCAAGGCCATTCCAGCAGCTGCAAGTGGAGGAGTGGAGAATCAAACCCAGTTCTCCCTTTGAATTGGAGATAGGCTGTGAGGCTTTTGCGCATTATTTTGCGGACAAGATCGCATCACTCCGCCTCGACCTCCCCGTCAACTTAGAGACAGTTAACGCAACCGAGGCCCCGAGCATGTCTTCGGATTATATTCTGGACGGTTTCGGCCCCCTCAGCCTGGAGGAAGTTGACAGGATCCTCTTGGCTGCCCGCCCAACAACTTGTAAATTGGACCCATGCCCTTCCTGGCTTATTAAATCTTGCCAAGGGGATCTCAGATATCCTATACGGGATATCATAAACAGATCCCTAACGGAAGGGCTCTTTCCAACGCTGCTCAAAGAGGCTGTGGTCCGTCCCCTCTTTAAAAAACCATCTTTAGACCCGGCCCAATTGGCACACTATAGGCCGGTCTCAAATTTGCCCTTCCTGGGCAAACTTATCGAGAGGGCAGTGGCGAGGCAGCTACAGGCTTTCCTGGAGGACGCTTCCGTCCTTGACCCACTCCAGTCCGGCTTTCGCCCAGGTCACGGGACGGAGACGGTGTTGGTTGCCCTGGTAGATGACCTTCAACGGCATCTGGATCGGGGTGGCTCGGCAGTGCTGATGCTGTTGGACCTATCGGCGGCGTTCGATACGGTCGACCATCGGTTACTGACTTGCCACCTCGCCGACGCGGGGATTCAGGGGCTGGCCCTGCAGTGGCTTTCCTCTTTCCTCGAAGGTCGGGGACAAAGGGTCACAATCCCGGAGGCACACACTTAATTGTGGAGTGCCCCAGGGAGCGGTTCTCTCCCCGATGTTATTTAACATCTATATGCGACCTCTTGCCCAGATTGCCCGAAGGTATGGGCTGGGGTGTCACCAGTATGCTGATGACACCCAGTTCTATCTACTTATGGACGGTCAACCGGTCTGCGCCCCAGAAAACCTAGATCGGGCATTACAGGCCGTGGCTGAGTGGCTCAGACTGAGTGGACTGAGACTGAATCCTGCGAAGACAGAGGTCCTTTGTTTGGGCCGTCGTGGACCGGGGGGGGGGAATCCCCCTGCCGGTTTTTGACGGTGCGCCGCTGACGGCGGCAGACAGGGTCAAAAGCCTGGGGGTGCTACTGGAGCCGTCCCTAAAGATGGAGGCTCAGATAGCAACCACTGCCAAGTCCGCGTTTTTTCATCTTAGACGGGCAAGGCAGTTGGCCCCCTTCCTGGACCGCGACGACCTAGCAACAGTGATCCATGCTACGGTCACCTCGAGGTTGGATTACTGCAATGCCCTCTACATGGGGCTGCCCCTGTGCCGGACCCGGAAATTGCAGCTGGTGCAGAATGCCGCGGCCCGGCTGTTATTGGGCCTCCCAAGGTGGGGGCACATTCGGCCGGGTCTTCGGGCTTTGCACTGGCTTCCAATAATATACCGAGTCCGGTACAAGGTGCTGGTCATTACCTTTAAAGCCCTATATGGCCTGGGACCTGCCTACCTGAAGGACCGTCTCTCCCCACACGTTCCCCAGAGAGTACTGAGGTCTGGGATGCAAAACCTTCTCACCATCCCCGGGCCCAAAGAAGTCCGTCTCAAGACAACCAGAGACAGGGCCTTTTCTACAATGGCCCCCACATGGTGGAACCAGCTGCCGGAAGAGGTGAGGGCCCTGCGGGATCTTACTCAGTTCCGCAGGGCCTGTAAGACAAGCCTCTTCCAGTTAGCCTACGCCTGACTAGATAAATGTAGCTTATCAGACTTCAGTGAAATATACTGTATAGTTTTAACGTTAAGATTTTAAGTTTTTAGGTTTTAAACGCTTCGACTTTTTTAAATGTAATAACTTTGCATTCTGTTTATTGTTTTATCATTTGTTGTGAGCCGCCCTGAGCCATTTTATGGGAAAGGCGGGATATAAGTCATAGAATAAATAAAAAAAAAAAAATAAGAGTCCGCACACTTCACCACAACACCAAACTGGCTCTCTTATATATATCCCCACCACCACTCTGAATCCCAGTCTCAGAGCAGCTCACGATTTCCTTTATCTTCCTCCCCAACAACAGACACCCTGTGAGGTGGGTGGGGCTGAAGAGGGCTCTCACAGCAGCTGCCCTTTCAAGGACAACCTCTGCCAGAGCTATGGCTGACCCAAGGCCATTCCAGCAGGTGCAAGTGGAGGAATCAAACCCGGTTCTCCCAGATAAGAGTCCGCA
This sequence comes from Heteronotia binoei, assembly GCF_032191835.1. NCBI lineage: Eukaryota > Metazoa > Chordata > Lepidosauria > Squamata > Gekkonidae > Heteronotia > Heteronotia binoei. Next base: position 7,730,448 of record NC_083228.1, read on the forward strand.
CACTTCACCACTACAGGGCTCGGACAGGCACAACCCTGCAGGCCGCTTTTAGCTTCTAAGCCACAATAGCAACACTAGCAGCAAACGCAGTCAATGCTAGGGTGGCCAGCTCTGGCTTGGGACATTCGGGGAGACCAGGGTCTAGACAGGACTACAAAACCCACCGCAGCAGGCAGCACATAGCTTGAAAGCCCCTATTTTGAGCCGATCTGTGCCTTTTAAGGAGAGGGATTTTACCCTAGACGAGGCCCGCTTCGTTAAGCATACCTGGAAGGAGAAAGACTCCACCTGCCGGAACTTTCCTCACAGTTTTTGACGACGGTTCTAAAAATCGTAACATAAATTAAGCCAGCTGAGCACACAAAACGTTGACTTCACCCAGCTAAACACATGAAGCTGCCTTGTTCGCAATGAGACCACTGACCCATCGAGTCTCGTCCAAGCTCTCCAGGGTCTCAGGCAGACAGAGGTCTTCCCCCTCATCTACTGCCTGGGCCTTTGGACTGGGATTGAACCTGGGACCTTCTGCATGCTAAGCAGATGCTCTTCCACAGTGCCACGATTCAATCAGGTATCATAAGAACAGAAGAGAAGCCATCTTGGATCAGGCCAATGGCCCCTCCAGTCCAACACTCTGTGTCACAGTGGCCAATAAATGTGTGTTTGTGTATACACACACACATATACATACATACATATACACACATACTCTGATCCAGCAGGGCTCTTCCGGTGGTCTTACACCTGTACAGGGAAGCAGCCTTCTGCGCATGCATTGCCCACTGGTTCAGCAACAGCAGATGCAAAGCGCATCCGACTGCGTTCAAGAGCAGCTACAGAGGAGCAGTGCCACATGGCTTTCCATCACACCTGCGCCCAGCCTTCCCAAGCTGACTCTGCCAGACACACAACACCTTCCCACTCCTGTACGGACACCCAACTCCGCAGTTCTCAAAAGGCTCACCATCATTTATGGGGACTCGTTCGTCCTTCTCTGCCACCTCCTCCCCTTTCGGCAGTTCAGCGAAGAGATCGCTCTGGCGGGAAAGAGAAATGAAACTGTTGTAGGCAGGAAGCGTTAACTGCATCTGCTACCAAGATCAAGTGCTGAGAATGGCAAAAAGCAGCGCATTATGTGATTCCTTAATGTATTTATTTACAAAAGGTGTATCCTGACTTTCTCCCCTCATAAAGAGCCACCGAGGCAGCTAACAATTCAAAATGTACGAGGGGGAAAGATCACATTTGAAAACCTTTAACAAGAGACGCTTTTCATAACCAAGCTTCAGGATATGCACCAAGAAATCACTCTTCCGGCTCTTAATTAGGCCTCAAGGATAAGAACAAAACTCTAACCACTACACGAGGCTGGGAGAGCGTGAGGGGCCATGGTCACCAAATGAGCTGGTATGGCCAAGCGGGGTTTCAAACCTGGTTCTCCCAGACGTCCAGCTGACAGCCCTCATTTCCCACAGCTACTCGGTAGGCCAGCAGAGGGAAAAAAGAGTCCAAAAATCACCATCCGCTCAATGGCATGACCTCATTTCCAGAGCAAACCAGGAAGCGACATCACAGCGATCTAGGATTCAACAAAAACTCCTAAGAGTTTCAGCTGAATCCTAGATAGCTGCAATGTCACTTCTGGGTTCACTGCAGAAACAATGTCACACTGTCGCTGTGACACTGCCCCCCACACCCTCTGCCGCCAGGTCTCCTGTTGGGTGCCAGCCGCCAGCAGGCAACGCAAACGCCCGTGTTCTAACAGCAACACAATGCCAGGTCTTGAAGCACAGCTGGAAGCAGTTACGGGCAGCATTAGTAGGTTTTCAGAAAACATTCTCTTGCAACTGAGAGGAAACAGCAGGCAAAACCTTCGGCCTCATCTCCGCTTCAGCCAGGGCTGAGCCTGGCAAAGGCCTGAAAATCTGTTACCAACCTCGTCCTCAAAGAGTCCCATCCCGCCACTGAAGAGGCCTCCGGTCGAGGCAAACGGTGAGAAGTCTTCGTCAGTCAGCTTGGGAGGCCGGAAGAGATCGTCGTCGTCGTCTGAGAAGAGATCACACGCGCATCAGCAGGAGTGACAAAAAGCGCCTTTGAGAAGAGATTCAGTTGCCTGGCCCTGAGAGTAACCAAAGGCAACCCTTCCTTCACAAATGCCCCACTTTCAGACAGTCCACCGCGGAGCAAGACTCCAGAGTAATGAAGTAAGACTCAGGGCTCAAACGCCACAGCAAAGGGCAGGCGACAGCATACGCCAGGGCCCAGGGGCTTCAGGCAGGGCCCACTGTTGTCTCTCTCTCTTTCTCTCACACGCACGCACTCACTCACTCACTTGCCAGTATTTGACAATCACGCTCACAAGAGGCTTGCACTGCTACTGCCACTGGGGGGGGGGGAAGGGTTGTAGGAAGAACAGGAGGCTGTGAAGGTTGGCGGTGGGAGGGGTCGCAGGCGGGAAGGAGGCACAGGCAAGAGAGCTGACAAAACAGATGTTTTTCTCCCTCTCTCCTTGGATTCTAGAACTCAAGGGCACCCAGGGAAGCTGACGGGCAGTTGTAGGTTCAGGACAGACAAAAGGAAATACTACTTTAAACAGAGAGTGATTAAAATGCAGAATTCACTGCCAGACAATGTAGTTCTTGCTACAGGAATAAAAAAAGCTTTCAAAGGGGATTAGATAAGTTCATGGAGGAGAGGTCTATCAGTAGCTGCTAGCCCTGGAGACTGAGGGGAACCTCCACATTCAGTGGCATGAAGCCTCTGAATCCCAGAGACAGGCAACACGAGGGAAAGGCCTCAGCCTCTCTGCCCTGTTGCTGGCCCAGCAGAGGAACTGGCTGGCCACTGTGTGGGACAGGAGGCTGGACTAGATGGACTACTGGTCTGATCCAGCAGGGCTCTTCTGATGTTCTTCTCAGGGGAAGGCCTTGGCCTCTCTGCCCTGTTATTGGCCCTCCAGAGGAACTGGTTGCCCTCTGTGTGAGACAGGAGGTTGGACTAGATGGACCCTTAGTGGTCTGATCCAGCAGGGCTCTTCTGGTGTTCTTCTCAGGGGAAGGCCTCAGCCTCTCTGTCCTGTTGCTGGCCCAGCAGAGGAACTGGCTGGCCACTGTGTGGGACAGAAGGCTGGACTAGATGGACTACTGGTCTGATCCAGCAGGGCTCTTCTGATGTCCTTGTGACACAGAGACAAGAAGGGAGGTATGCAGATGGGTGGGAAAGGAGGAGGGCATGAGAGGATGGTGTGGGGGTTGTGAAGGAGAAGGAGGGGGGGGCTGGGAATTGTCAACCCAGAACCTCCCAAAATGTGGAAGAAGTATGGCCACATTTGATTCACCAGGCGTCCCTTGTAGGTTCTCAATTTGGACATGGGAGCCAAAAAGACCACTAAACAAACACAAGGCAGATCACATTTCAGAGGAAAACATTTAAGCAAGGGAGACAATGGCCATGCTCACAGCAACAAGCTTTGTACAGCAGTAAAAAGAAGAGGATACCGAAGCTCCAAAAGCATTGAAAGATTTGCCACAATGAGGACGGAAGTCTTAAAAAAATTGTTAAAATAAAATAAAATTCAGAAGTCTCTCCTCCCTCTTATTCCCAAGAAAAACAAATCTAACAAAGACTGACCATCTGATGGAACACCAACGCCTTCCTTCTCTTTCTCTGTCTTCTTGTTTTTTACATCTGCAGACGCTGAAAGTGGAAAATTTGATACTTGATCAGCCTCTCCTCTCGGCAAATCCAGGGCTTTTTTTGTAGCAGGAATTCCTTTGCATCTGAGGCCACACACCCCTGATGTAGCCAATCCTCCAAGAGCTTACAGGGCTTTTAGTACAGGATCTACTGTAATCTCCAAGAGGACTGGCTACCTCAGGGGTGTGTAGCCTCAGATGCAAAGGAGTTCCTGCTACAAAAAAAGACCTGGGCAAATCTATTACTGGGGAAGACATTCTGCATACAGTCATCAGAACACCGAGGGCTGCTCGTGGGTGGATGTGCAGAGCTGCCGACCCGTCTCATCGTATCTGACAGAGGAGTTGTGGACTGGATGCATTACTGCCTCACTCATCTGGCTTGAACGCAGACTCATGCACTGAACCGTTACAACCTTAGGGTTCTCTCCGGCTGAAAAAAACCAGCTACAACTTGATGTCACAATCGAGGAGGGGGACTTTCCAATTTTTAGAGAGTGAAACACATGTACACAATTGTCTATCATCTTACAATAAGTGTTTACATGTATTAATAAATTCTTGTCATTAGTGCTGAACTTGCACCCTACGGCCACGTCCTTTGCACTTTGTTTATCGGCCTGCAGTAGGAGAGCTGAATTCCCTAGCACCTCAGAGGCCAACAAGTTTTCCAGGGCGTAAACTTTAAAGAGTCAAAGCCCCCTTTGTTAGATAGCTTCTGGTGGGCAGCCATGTTGGTTGCAGCGGAAGAGAAGACTGGGATCCAGTAGCACCTTAAAGAACAGGGGTGTCAAACATGCAACCCAGGGGCCGAATCGCCCCCAGAGGGCTCCTATCAGGCCCCGAGCAACCGGCTGTCATCTACCTCCTTCTCCCTCTCTCTTGCTTCCTTCCTTCCGCATCACATCTTGTTTTGCCAGGCTTGTTCAACTGCACAGGAGCTGCAGAGCAAAACCTCTCTTTTCTCCATTGGCTGAGGCTCCTACCTGGGGGGAGTGGGGGAGGGAGAGATTGCTTTGCCAGGCTTTCTCAATCACACAGCAGAGCTACTGAACCAAACCTCTCTTCCTTCTATTGGCCGAGGCTCCTCCCCCTCCTGGCCCCCTGGCAAAGGAAGGAAAGAGCCAGAGCTTCCTTTGCCCAGTTCCTTGGCTCCCATGCAAGAGATACAAAGAAAGCACCTTTAAGACCAACGAGTCCTAATGTTTTAAGCATGTTTTTTTTAAGGGTTTTTTTAAAAAAAATCTTGAATAGTGTCTGTGTCCTTTATAAAGTTTTTCTCTCTGCTATCTAATCTTAAATAGGTACACATACAGCCCGGCCCAACATGGCTCAGCCCAATGAAATCTCACTTATGTCAGATCCGGCTCTCATAACAAATGAGTTCGATACCCCTGTTAAAGACCATCAAAAGACCAGAGTGCAAGCTCTCTAGAGTCAAAACTCCCTCTGACAGGATATAAACTTTCCAGAGTCAAAGCCCCCTACGCTGACGAAGGCAGCTTGGAGATAGCCAATTTGGTGTGGTGGTTAAGTGTGCACTCTTATCTGAGAGAACCAGGTTTGATTCCCCACTCCTCCACTTGCACCTGCTGGAATGGCCTTGGGTCAGCCATAGCTCTGGCAGAGGTTGTCCTTGAAAGGGCAGCTGCTGTGAGAGCCCTCTCAGCCCCACCCACCTCACAGGGTGTCTGTTGTAGGGGAGGAAGGGAAAGGAGATTGTAGGCCGTTTTGAGACTCTGTCCTTGAAAGGGCAGCTGCTGGGAGAGCCCTCTCAGCCCCACCCACCTCACAGGGTGTCTGTTGTAGGGGAGGAAGAGAAAGGAGATTGTAGGCCATTCTGAGACTCTGTCCTTGAAAGGGCAGCTGCTGTGAGAGCCCTCTCCAGCCCCACCCACCTCACAGGGTGTCTGTTGTGGGGTGAGAAGGTATAGGAGATTGTAAGCCGCTCTGAGTCTCTGATTCAGAGAGAAGGGCGGGGTATAAATCTGCAGTCATCTTCTTCTTCTCTCTCAGCAGCTGATATCCTGGAAATCTTGTTGGACTTTGGGTGCTACTGGACACAAATCATTTCTTTAAAAATTTGGTGTCGTCTGATCGCTAATGCTGCTATCTGATTCTGGAAATATGTAATGCGATTTTGCATTTTTCTAATGTCATTTTCTGTCCAGTTATGATTTTGCTTTGCCTTGCTGTGCTTGCTGTTTAACACGCGTGATCTTAAAGATGGAACAGATTGCGCAGCAGATCCACAAGAGAGCCGCAGTCACCCTTTTCTGTGACCTTGAAAACCAGCTGCTTATCTGAACAGCTGGGTGAATGGCCAGGAGAAGACACTTACCAACTGTGGGGATTGGGATTTGGGCAATTATATTTCAAATGCTTTTGCCGCTTTCCCTTCGTGCCTTGAACTGCTTACGTTATTAACGGTCATGCATCATGCATAAGCATCTGGCTCTACCCTGGGGGGTCAGTTCTAGCAAGAAACGTCTTTGCCGTGAACATGCACCTCTTCAATAAATTCCTTATTTGATTTCAATCAGAGGCTGAGTAGATGAGAGCTGCACAGAACCCGCCATCACCCACAGCACCCCATCAGCTGTAGCTTTCCTCCCTTTAGCCGGGAGCGTTCTGTCTGGCTGCCCCCAAGTTAGAGGACAGAGCCCTCTCCTAGGGCCCTTCCGGAGGGTCTTCTGCTCCTCCAGGGCTCTTGCGTTGCGCCTCAAAGAATCTCGTCCCCGGGCATCTACCCCCAATGAGGCCGCCTTGGGTCCAGCTACCATTCAGCTGCTAAATCAAATGTCTTCCCACAGAAGCCAAGTGGTAATGTGCACATATACACTCAGGGTGAAGGCCATTTACTTTGAGTGCTTGTGTCTTGGGCTGTTACACAGTCTCTTTCAACAGAAATAATTTATAGAAGCATGAAAAAAATGTGTGTTTTTTAATTCTGTCAGAAAACCACATTTTTTTCGTGCTTGCGCAGGTTAATCTGGAAAAGAGCCATTTCCATAATTTATTTGTTTGCTTGTTTTATTCGATTTTTAGCCCGCCCTTCCCATAGGACGAGCTCAGGGTGGGTTACATCATCAAAACAATCAAGAGTAAAAACGATAAAAGACCAATTTAAAATATATATAAATCTAAAGCCACAGAAAGGCAATAGTGACTAAAATGGCGGGTTCTGCCTCGCAGCCATGGCCTCTTGTCCAGGTCCCGCAGGTCTTGTAGCACTGGGGTGGAATGAGGGGGGTGGGGGAGGCCAGTAATAAGTGACGCCCACTGCCTCAGCTGAAAGCCTGGCGAAAGAGCTCCATTTTACAGGCTCTGCGGAATTGAAGCAGATCCCGCAGGGCCCGAATCTCCAGGAGGAGCTCATTCCACCAGGCAGGAGCCAAGACTGAAAAGGCCCTGGTCTTCGTCAAGGCCAGACGGACGTCTCTGGGGTCGGGTATTCCCAAAAGTTGTTGAGTCGCTGATCGTAAAGACCTTTGGGGCTCACGCAGCGAGAGGCAGGGTTTTTTTTCTCCACGTGTGATGAGAATGCAGTATCATACATTATTTGAATATTTTTAATGAAAGGGTTAAAAGGTATCACAGGGGAAAATATACCTCTTTCATCACAGGTGAGTCCCTTCACCTCTAATGCCCTCTCCTGCTCTGTGATCTGATGTCCAGACAAACAGAGCTTATTAATTTCTTCTTGGGGAGCAGCTCTCCACATTTCTCAAAATTACCGTATTTTTCGGTCCATAAGGCGCTCCGGACCATAGGGCGCACCTTCCTCCTGGGGGGCGATCTGCTGCCTCCGCCTCCAATCCCAGCGCTTCCCCCGTGCCTGCCTGGCTCCAGCTCTGCTTCCAGCAAGCGCTGGGATCGCTCCACACTGCCCCCACTGAAAACCCAGCGCTTCGCGAGCGCCAGCTACGGAGGGGGCAGCGTGCTTCCTCCGTGCCTGTCTGCCTGGCTCCAGCTCTGACGCTTACAGCAAGCGCCGGGATTGGAGGGCGGAGGGAGTGATCCTGGCGCTTGCTTTAAGCGTCAGAGCTGGAGCCAGGCAGACAGGCACAGAGGAAGCACGCTGCCCCCTCCGCAGCCGGCGCTCGCGAAGCGCTGGGTTTGCGGTGGGGGCAGCGTGGAGCGATCCCAGCGCTTGCTGGAAGCAGAGCTGGAGCCAGGCAGGCAGGCGCAGGGGAAGCGCCGGGATCGGAGGCGGAGGCAGCGGATCGCACCCCCCCCCCCGGAGGAAGGTACGTCCTATCGTCCCTTCGCTCCATAAGACGCACACAGTTTCCCCCCACTTTTGGGGGGCGGGGGGGAAGCGCGTCTTATGGTCCGAAAAATACGGTAGTAAAACCCCCAAATTAAAAAAGGCCATTTTATTATAAACACTGGTTTTGAAGTATTTAAGGAGAAATAGGCAACACGTACACACACACACAGGTAAAGGATAAAACCCCGCTTACACAATTGTTCCTCATTCCTCTTATGCGGCAGGTCCCCTTTGATCCGAGCTGCCAGCTGATCGGTGAAGGACGTGGGCCTTTTCTTTTTCTGGAAAGAGTCAAGGTGCGGTTAAAGCAGTTGGGACCAGTTCAGGGAGGAGAGCTTTACGAACAGTCACTTGCAAGAACAGCTCAACTTCAGAAGGAAGAGACTGCTGGGCACTAGATTGTAGAGACCAGGACTGAGAGCCACGGTTGCCCTCGGATCCAGTTCTGCTGAACAGATACCTAAGAACTGGTGGTATCCAATCTCACATTTATTGGCAGCAGCTAGACTGTTAATTGAACACCTTAGGCAACATGTACATAGCTGACGTCAAGCTCCTGTACATATCTTTCGCTTAGAAGCGGTGTTATTTACTACCTAATAGCGACACGTACTGGCTGGAGAGTGTTTAGATTCTCACGGAGCACTGTTTTGTCTCATGAGTGTGAGAAGGAATGCTCTGGTAGCTTCAAAGTTCTTATCTCTTACCAAAGGATGATGAGTACTTGATAGTTTATATTCTTACAGCTGCAAGAATTTTATTCGCCAAATATTGGAGACAAAGGAAGTGTCCAAATCTGCATGAATTGGTTGATAAAGTACTTCCAGCTGCGGAGATGGATACACTTTCGACTCTTTTGAAAGGGGTGCCCAAGACTGAGGCAAGTAATAAATGGGAGAAATTATATATGTGGATTAATAAAAAGACAAAAATGGTTTAACGGTTAGGATCGGAAGTAAAGGGGGTCGATGAATTGTTTGTAATGATATGGTGTATGGTTAATAATATGGAGGCTTAATTTTTGAGTGAAAACCACTTCCATTCTCTTTTTTATGTATTTAATTTGGATGCTGATATAATATGTTGAGTAAGACGATTTGATATTTATGTTGTTTGAGATTCGTTAAATACACTAATAAAATTGGGAAAAAAATCCTTATCTCTTTGATATGTGGTTCTCTTTCCTTTGTTGTTTATTATGGCGGTTTTAAACAATTTATTGGTAGCATATGGTTACAAAGCTTTTCTATTTCTTAATTTTTTTTCTTTTTTCACATTAACCCATATGACATTTCCATCCCCCCTCCCTCCAATGTTGACTTCCCCGAGGTTATAAGTTCAAATCCATACTAAAGGCACTTCTGACTGCACAAAGTTCCATATATATATTCTTACAACTAAAAAATTGTCCAATATTTCTTTACTTTCCAAGTTTTCTCCATATATCCTTTAAATTTTCTCCACTCCCTTTTGAATATCTCTAGATCATAGTCTCTTAGTGTTCTGGTTAATTTGTCCATTTCACACCACGATAAAACTTTCATGGTCCATTCCCATTTCTCTGGTATTTTTTCTTGCTTCCAAAGCTGCGCGTACAAAGTCCTAGCAGCTGATAACAGGTACCAAATTAAAGTCCTGTCTTCTTTTGGGTATTTTTCTAATTGTAATCCAAGTAAAAACGTCTCTGCAATTTTCTTTAAATCATAGCCCAGAATTTTGGTGATTTCTTGTTGTATCATCTTCCAGAATTCTTTCGCTTTTTCACATGTCCACCACATATGGAAGAAAGAACCTTCATGTTTTTTACATTTCCAACATCTATCCGACATTTTCTTACTTATCTTAGCCAATTTTTTCGGAGTCATATACCACCTATACATCATTTTAAAACAGTTCTCCTTAATGCTTTGACAAGTTGATATCTTCATTGAGTTCTTCCAGAGGTGCTCCCATGTTTCCATTTGTATTTCTCTATTCACATTAATTGCCCATTTGACCATTTGAGACTTTACTACTTCTTCTTCTGTAGACCATTTCAATAATAACTTATATACTTTTGATATCAATTTTTCATTGTCACCTAACAGGACCCTTTCCAGTTCTGTTTGTTCTCGTCTAATTCCCTCTGATTTTATGTCATTTTCCATCAAACTTTTAATTTGTTGCATTTGAAACCAGTCGTAATTGTTATTTAACTCTTCTGAGGTTTTTAATTCAATTTTGTCTCCTTGAATCTTAAGCAGTTGGTTGTATGACATTTCTCTTTTTTCTTCAGAATCAGCTGTTATTTTTATTACTTCTGCTGGCACTATCCATAGTGGTTTTCTCTCGTCCCCATATTTCTTGTATTTTATCCAAGTATTTAGTAATGTATTTCTGACATAGTGGTGAGAGAAAAAACCATCCATTTTATTCTTCCCATAGTACATGTATGCATGCCAGCCGAATCTGTTTCCATGAGCTTCTAACCACAAAGGTTTTTTGTCTAACAGCATTATCCAATCTTTTATCCATGTCAAACAAACTGCATCGTGATATAATCTTAGATCGGGAAGTTGAAAACCTCCTCTCTCTTTGGCATCCGTTAGGATCTTCATCTTTATCCTTGGTTTCTTTCCGGCCCAAATGAAATCAGAAATTTTCCTTTGCCATTTGTTGAATTGTTTTGCTTCTTTTACAATCGGGATGGTTTGAAACAAATACATTATCCTTGGCAAAATATTCATTTTGATTGCAGCTATCCTGCCCAGTAAGGACAAGTTGAGTTTATTCCATTTCATCAAATCTTTGTCCATCTTACACCACAGTTTTTCATAATTGTTTTTGAATAAATCAATGTTCTTCGTTGTTATCTCTATTCCAAGGTACCTAACTTTGGTTGTGACTTCACAACCTGTCACCTTTTGTAGTTCTTTTGTTTTATTTGGTTGCATGTTTTTACAGAGGAATTTCGATTTCTCCTTATTTATGTATAATCCTGCTAGTTCTCCGTACTCTTTTATCTTAGCTAACAGCAGTGGTGACACTTGAACCGGATTCTCCATTATGAACACTATATCGTCTGCAAAAGCTTTGTATTTATAAGAGAATCTTCTAATTTTTAGACCTTCTATTTTTTCATCTTTTTGAATTTGTTGTAACAGAATTTCAAGAGTCATTATAAACAACAATGGTGATAGCGGGCATCCTTGCCTTGTTCCTTTACTCACTTTCAATTCTTTGGTAAGGTCTGCATTTATACACAATTTTGCATGCTGATCTGTATATATTGCTCTTGTCATTTTTATAAATTGTTCTCCTAAATTAATTTTTTCCATTACCGCAAACATAAAGTCCCAATTTAAGTTGTCAAAGGCTTTCTCTGCATCAACAAAAAATAAGGCCACTTCTTTTTCCAGGTGCTTTTCATAGTATTCCACGACATTAATAACAGCTCTTACATTGTCCCTTATTTGTCTTTTAGGAAGAAATCCCGCTTGGTCTTTGTTTATAAAGTTGGTCAGGTATTGTTTCAGTCGCTCTGCTAAGATTCTTGTATAAATCTTATAGTCATTATTCAACAATGAGATTGGTCTATAATTTTTCACGTTTGTGCTATCTTTATCTTCCTTATGAATCAAAGAGATTACAGCTTCCCTCCAGGTCTTTGGGATTTTCCCTTCTTCTCTTATCATGTTTAACAACTTCAACAGTTTGGGTGTTAATTCATCCTTAAGAGATTTGTAAAATTTTGATGTAAATCCATCTGGCCCTGGAGCTTTACCCTCTTGCATTGCTTTTATTGCTGCTTCTATTTCAATTTTCTCTATTGGGTCATTTAATATCTTTTTCATATATTCCGTCAAAGGTGCCACCTGGATGTTTCGTAGATACTCTTCCACTTTTTCTTTACTTACGTTCACACCCTTGAATAAATTTGCATAGTATTTAAAGAATTCTCTTTTAATTCCTTCTTGATCCACTACTGTTTTCCCATTTGCCATGATTTTATTTATAGTCTTATTTTCTTTCTTTCTTTTTAATTGCCAGGCCAGGTATTTACCAGGTTTGTTTGCACTTTCAAACGATTTCTGTTTCAAATTTTTTAAATTCCATTCTAGTTCTTTATTCAGCAAATGTTTAACTTGGGATTGTAATATCGTAATTTCTTTTATTAATTTTTTCTTCCCTGGTCTTTTTTTTAAGTCCTTTTCTTTTTTATTTATTTCATTTTGCAGTGCTGACAGCCTTTCTTCTCTTGCTCTTTTGTCTTTATTATTCAATGTAATTAATATACCCCTCATTACTGCTTTATAAGTGTCCCATACTGTTTGATACTCCATATCATCCGTTTCATTTATTTGGAAGAATGCTGCAGTCTCCTTTTCTAAAAATGACACAGTGTCTTTATTTTGTAGTAAATCCTCATTAATTCTCCATCTTCTTGATTTTCTTTGCAATTTTGTGGACCAGCATATTGGATTATGGTCCGCCCAAACCTTTGGAAGAATCTCAATTTTTTTTGTTATGAGGCCCAAGCCTTGGGAACCCCACAACATGTCAATTCTGGAAAAAGAATTATGCCTTGCTGAGAAAAATGTATAGTCTCTTACCTCAGGGTTGAACTTTCTCCAAATGTCTTCTAGATTTTCCTGTTTAATCAACTCAAAGAAAGAATTGGGCAGCTTCCCTTCTTTATCATTCTTCTTTGGACTTGATCTGTCAAGGTTATTTTGTATTGTCCCATTAAAATCGCCCATCATCAATACCTGGTCATAGGTCTCTTCGTCCATTTGTCGATTTATGTCTTTAAAGAATTTGTCTTTCGCTCCATTGGGTGCATAAAGTCCTAGTAGTAACGTTTTTTTCGCTTCTATCGTCACCTCAACAGCAATATATCTTCCTTCTTTATCTTTAAAGATTAATTTTGGGTCAAGTTGTTCTTTAATGTAAAAAACCACCCCTCTTTTCTTTTGCTCTGCTAGTGAAAAAAACTCCAACCCCAAATTTCTATTCCACAAAAATTTACTGTCCTTGCGTTGTATATGAACTTCCTGTAAACAAATTATATTACATTTTTGCTTTTTAATCCAATGAAATGTTCTCCTTCTTTTCTGTGGTGAATTTAGTCCATTTATATTCCAAGATAGTAATTTGTACTCCATTATGATGTTGGTTCTTTATTTTCTTCAAAAAAGCTATGCATCTCTTGTTCGCATCTTATTGTAATCCTTTTGCCATTTTGTTCAAATCCAAGACCCTCTGGTATTATCCATCTATATCTTGTGCCCTCTGCACGCAACTGATCGGTTAGCTTCTTGTACTTTTTCCTATCGCTGATCACTTCTCTTGGTAGCTCTTTCATTATTTTAACTCTGCTCCCTTCTATTGCCCAGGCTTTTTGGTACCCTTTCCTCAAGATTTTCTCTGCCATCTCTTTTGATCTTAATCTTATGACGATGTCTCTTGGCAGGCCTTTATTTTTCGCATAAACTGAGTTGACTCTATAGGCACCCTCCAACATACTCTTAAATCTGTCAGGGTCTTCTTCTATGTACTCAGTGATGATATCCACCATATAGCCTTTTAAATCTGTCTCTTCTTTTTCAGGTATCCCTCTTAGACGCACTTGTGACTCCAGCAACTTACAGTCGTGTATTATGACCTTTTCTTGGATTTTTAGCAAGGCAGAGGCCTGTGTATCCACTTTCATCTCTACCTCTTTCACTTTATTTTGAGTCTCTTCCTTGAAACTCTCTATCTCCTTCCTAAGGTCTCCAACTTCTTTTTTAATATCTTTTTTTATTGCCAAATGCAATTTGTCCATAGCTTTTAACATTTTTGCCTCCAGAGCGTCAAATTGAGACTGCATCTTGTCAAATGATTGGGCCCTTGCACGTGTTATTCTTTCTATTGACATATAAAAAATCACCAAACCTTAAAAAAATCCCCACATAAAGTTTGGCATCCAATCCAATAGCTTAGAGCCAATTCTTTCAGATGAGACTAGTTTCGTTTTTCTCCCTTCTTCCTGAGCAAAGATATTGAATTTTAACAATTTTGACAGTTTTTCTCCCTTTTAAAATGGCAATCGTTATTTCTCTATGGTACAGTTCCAGCCTAGAGAGGTCTCTCTTCGTCTTTCTTGGTCTGAATCTTGGACTCAATTTCTTCCTAGTTCAAAGGTCGGATGTCACAGCTCTTGTTATCCTTATAGGCTCTGATTTATTGTCCAGCCCCTTTTAGTTTCACTTCCTGTCACAGCTTAGACTGATCTCGTGTCTAATCTCGCAGTTTTTTGAGCTGCATGAAGAAACCGCGACCACAAAAATCCAAAACAATATGTCTTTACTCCAGATATCTTTGAAGGCAATTATTTTTACGGCGTTCAATTTTCACTAGCTGAATTCTTCCTACTATGCCCCCACTCAGCTCAGTTCATTCAAGGTTCTGCAGTTTATGGACATATATACACGGCAACTCTCTTTTCTTTCTTCTGCGTCACCAGCCTCCGACTGCCAATTTTCACTCTTATCTTGAAGGTTTTTTTTTATTTTTTGCTGTTGTTCACTTCCAAAGCCACAGAGCTCAGCTTAACAAGGTAAAAGTTTTTTTTTTTTCCATTCAATTATGCTTTGCCTTCGTCTGTTGTTAATCCACTCAGTGTTTAAACTATATTCAAAGTCTCTCAGAGTGAAGATAAGAATGATAAGAGTACCTTTTAGATGTTCTCAACTCCCTCGGCTGTTATTTTCTTGCAATTAAAATCAGTCCTTCTAGAGTGCTTGGATTCCGACAGCCTTAAGTGACCGAAGTCACTTTAGAGTCACTGCAGACGATGGTTGACAAATTCCATTGCCGGACATCAAGAAATGAAGGAGTCAGCTTCCTGACTCTTCCAGTTCGATATCAACAGCATTAAAGGAAGATAAGTCGTCTTGGATTAACCCTTGCCTAGGGTTAATGAGCATAGACCTTATCAGGGGTCTTTAATACCCTGAACAGTGACAATAAAATCCCCCTCTGTTAGGGAGCTGCAGACTGTCTTCCAGCCAAACAGGAAGTCCCCTTTGTTGTTTATTATGGTAACATCTGACCCTTAACGTAGAAGTGCCTGCCAAAATAATAACGGTTGTGGACCCTATTCTATACCTCTGTATGTGATTTGACTCTTCGGTTCTTTCAGCTACCTGTCTTATAAGCATCACTAGGTCTTAATAAATGAATCTATTTGAAACAAACAAAGGATATCGTTATTGGGACTATTGGAGCTTGACAACTGAGTTAGATCAACGTTACTGTTTCTGTCTGTCTTGTGTGGTCTCCTTCCCTTGTATTGTGTTTCACCCCTTCCTATCTCATTTTTAACCTAATATTTTTCCCCTCTATAATAAACTTTCTTCTTATAATGGTATTGTCGCTGAATAGGAACAAGGCCTGTTGTGAGGAAAAAAAGCAACAGGCTCTAGAAAGAGGGTCTGGGCAAGTGCTCCCCCCCCCACACACACCCTCAACCCTTGCTGTCCACCCACTCACCCAAGTGAAGGCATTCACCCCACCCCACCCCCAGAACCAATGGACTGAAATGGGCAACAGAATTTGCCTTGGTTTCCTCGCATGAAGTTGGCAGTTCTTCCGGCTGGCCCACAACTAACGGCCCTGTATACCGACTACTGAATGCTGTATATTGTATACTGAATTTTTTATCTGAAGCTGAATAGAGTGTAGCTCCACGACTGCTGGCTGTTTTAATGATGTATAGTTATAACAAATGTTTGATTTTAATTATATATTGTGAAATGTTAATTTAAAGTGTAATTTTATACTTTTATGTTAGTTTTATATATGTTGTAAGCCGCCCTGAGCCACTCGGTGGGAAGGGCGGGATATAAATCCCAGATAAATAAATAAATAAGTTGTGCCAAGCCACAATTCCTTAACAGATGAAAGAAAGTCCTTCTTCACCCAAAGGGTGATTAAGACATGGAATTCACTGCCACAGGAGGTGGTGGCGGCTACAAGCAGAGTCAGTTTCGAGAAGGGATTGGAGAAACATATAGAGCAGAGGCCTATCAATGACTATTAGTTATAAAGTATAGAGGGAACACCCTGTTTGGGACAGTGATGTTTTGGGAGCAACGTGGGAGCTCTGGCCCCACTGGTGGACCTCCTGATGGCCCTTAGGTTGCAGCCACTGTGTGACACAGAGTGTTGGGCTGGATGGGCCATTGGCCTGATCCTACATGGCTTCTCTGATGTTCTTACCAGCCTTGAGTTTTCTTCCATGTCATCTTCGTCATCTTCCCCCTTTTCCGAGTCACCACCAAAGAGATCATCGTCATCTTCATCGCTTATCAGCACTGTTCTCTGTGGGGGGGGGGGGAGGCAGACAGTTTGTAAGGGAGACTCAGGAGGTAAGGCTGGGCCACACAATTTTCCACCAGAGGCTGGCCCACTCTTTATCCAGTAGCAGCTTCCTGCCCCACATCAGGGGCATTCAACTCAAATACAGAGTCACAAAAGGCAGAATATTCTCCCCCTTCCATTTTTGAGGGCTCTCATTGAAGAACGTACTGTCCAGTTGCATCTGCCCCATGGAGACCCCATCCATGGGGGTGTTTCCAGGCTACAGAGGGGGAGAGGCAGTTTATCATTGCCAGGGGTGGAATTCTAGCAGGAGCTCCTTTGCATATTAGGCCACACACCCCTGATGTAGCCAATCCTCCTGGAGCTTACAAAAAAGAGCTTTGTGAGCTCTTGGAGGATTGGTTACATCAGGGGGATGTGGCCTAATATGCAAAGGAACTCCTGCTAGAATTCCACCCCTGGTCATTGCCTTCCTCCATGCAGGAACCTGGATTTCCTTGGATGTCTCCCATCCAAGTGCTGACCACGGATGACTCTGCTGTGCTTCCAAGAGCTAATGAGCTTGGGGACCCTTGTGCATGCACTCCCTCCAACGGGAACGATACACACACTCTCACAGTCTGGAAGGTGAGGCATTTTACGTATCCTGTGACTATTTATATGCCAATAAAGGTCTATGATGACGATGAGGTAGTATTTCCTTTTGTCAGTCCTGAACCTACCGCCCATCCGTTTCACTGGATGCCCTTCAGTTCTAGCATTTGGGGAGAGGGAGGGGAAAAAAATTCTCTTTGCCAACTCCACCCACCACAGGCAACCTTTTGCAAACCTCTGTCACGTCCCCCCTTAGTTGTCTCTTTTCTAAAATAAAAGGTCCCAGATTCTTCAGTCTCTTCTTGTAGGGATTGTGCGCCAATCCCCTAATAATGTTGGTGGCCCTCTTTTGTACTTTTTCTAGCTCTGCAATGTCTTTTTTGAGATACAGTGGCCAGAATTGTACAGGGCATTCCAAATGAGGCTGCACCATAGATCTATACTAGGGCATTACGGTATTGGCTGTTTTTATTCTCAGTCCCTCAATACAAATCAGCAAGAAGGTAAACTCTTTTTAAGGGAGGGGAGGGGAGGGGAGGGAAGATTTTAGAAATAAAATATAGGTATAATGCCAACTACTATAGAGCCAGTATCAGTTCTGAACTGTGATCCCGAAGTTCAAAAGATAAAAGGAGGTGGGTTTTAAAGGAACTCATGAAATTATTAAGTCATCTAGGGAAAGAGTGATAAGAGTGCCAGTTTGGCATGCAGAGGGCCCCAGATTCAATCCCTGGCAACGCCAGTTAACAAAAATCAAGCGGTAAGTGATGTGAAAGAGACGTCTGAAATTCTGGAAAGCAGCTGCCAGTCTGAGTGGACAACAGTGCTCCTGATGGATTGATTCAGTATAAGGCGGCTTTATACATCCCAGATGAGCTGTTAAAAGCCCAACAGAAAGCCCATACCAAAGAGATACGCAGGCCAAACCTATCCAGCATAATCCCACAGAACTGCACGGAGAACTACCCAGGGTCTAGTCCTGGATAGGCTAAAACTGAGAGAGTATCACTCTTACCGGTTTCCGTTCATCCTCGCTTACGTTCCCAAATTCTTCGTCCAGTTCCTGAAAGACAAAAAGCAGCTTCCAAAAAACCATCTGCGCTCGGAGGTCTTAAGGAGGGCAACTCTCTAACTTTAGCTACTGGAGACCCACCACCCAGACGGAGTCCACAGTCTCCAAACCCAAAAAGTTTCCCTAGAGGGGACATAAACAAGAACAAATGGATAAAGCCACTCCTTACCTCTTCGTCTTTCCCTTCGCTGTCAACCATGCTCCCACGGTCGCTATCTACCGAACCTTTTGATTCAAAAAGGAAAGCAGACAGGGGAAAATCCATTCAAACGAGCCTTATGCATGTTTTTACTATGCAAACTCTACAAGCATCCAAAGGCTGTATTTAGCATGGCATGCCAAGTGCCCCTTTTCCAACTGGCAGTTAACAAATATCTTTGTTGCTAGAAATTCTATGTCCACTCTATTTTGACAGATGTTCCAGCATCTGTACAACTCCCGGGACCCGTGGACTGGACCGCTCCAGTGCTTCTTGTCAAGTTTAAGCACAAACATCACACACGGCACACACAGTGAAATGTTGTTTCCCATGTGCAAGACTGGAGCAACAAGAACATTAAAGTAATTTCAGTGAGGAAAAGAATATATTAAGCAGTGGCACAGATTTCCATGCATACTGGAGTTTCCAGTTCAGTCCCTATAAGAGCCTGTATGAAGTTGTTTCCAAAGAAGTTCAGACCAGAACAAATGGACTGAAATTAAATTAAGAGTTTTTGGCTGAACATTTGGAAGAACTTCCTGACAGTTAAGAGTGGTTCCTCAGTAGAACAGGCTTCCTCGGGAGGTGGTGGCCCCTCCTTCTTTGGAGGTTTTTAAGCAGAGCCTACATGACCATCTGACAGCAATGCTGATTCTGTGATTTGAGGCAAATCATGGGAAGGAGGGCAGGAAGGGTTGAGTCAGGGAGAATTCTCCACCAGGCCAGACTGATCAGGGATCCTGGAGGTTTTTTGCCTTCCTCTGGGGTCACTGGGGAAGGGGGAGGAGGCCGTTGTGAATTTCCTATTAGCCTGGTGGCTGAGGCAAACCTCCACATTCAAAGGCACTGAGTCTCCAAATCCTAATAGCCAGGAGGCAACATCAGGGGAAGACCTTGGCCTCCATACCCTGTTGTTGGCCCTCCAGAGGAACTAGCTGGCCACTGTGTGAGAGAGGAGGCTGGACTAGATGGACCCTCACTGGTCTGATCCAGCAGGGCTTTTCTGATGTTCTGACGCCACTCAGCACCTAACCAACATGCCCCACTGGAGTGCACAAAACACAACTTTCATGAGCGGTGCTCTCACTACAAACTTTAGGCGCTCCTTGCGCTTGTTTGATCTCATTCAATCTAGAAAGCGGTATGTTTCTGAAAGCATCTAAAACTTGCTACAGGCTCCAAATTAATGACCAAAGTCGTCAAAACCAGTTTCTTCTGCCCAATAAGCCTTCAACTGCACACTGCACAGGAAAGCAGGTCCACCCCTAAGTTATAACGCTCCGCTTCTAGTCCCCTGTTACGAGTTCCAGTCACGCACCTTCACTGGAAAGGTCACCAAGGCCAACATCGTCTTGCTCCATGAAAAGCTGGGAGCCAATCAAATACGGCAGAGGCCTATCAATGTAGAGATCCTGCAAAAGGACAAAACAAGTATCTTTCCAACGTCATATTTCAAAGCCAAGACTCCAAAATGTTTCATAATTCACAGGCTGCCATGTTCTGTCTTTGTCAAGAGTACTCTTCCCATTAGCTGGCAGCACTTCCGCTTTCCACTGTCTCTGCTTTGCTCCGCTCCTATCTCTGTGTAACTAGTGAAGCATTCCTTCTGCCTAGTCTCAGGGATGGCTAAGGTCCTTCCTGTCTGATTATGCTTGCACCTGCAAGGGGCCCGGGAAAGAGCTATGGGCGCAGGGATTGCCTGGTTTGCACCTTAAGTTTGAATGTGTAATGGTTTAAGTATGATCTATTGGAAAGGCCTCTCGGAGCCCTTCCCAATAGGCACAGGTGTAAAGCAAGGCTGCGTTCTCGCGCCAACTCTCTTTACAATCTTCTTTAGCATGATGCTTCAAAGAGCCGCAGTAGATCTAGATGATGACGATGGTGTATACATCCGCTATCGCACCGATGGCAGCCTGTTCAACCTGAGGCGACTAAAGGCTCACTCCAAGACAATGGAAAAACTCATCCGAGAGCTACTGTTTGCTGATGATGCTGCACTCGTCTCCCACTCGGTATCAGCTCTGCAGCATATGACGTCCTGCTTTGCAGAGGCTGCCAAGCTATTCGGCCTAGAAGTTAGTCTGAAGAAGACAGAAGTTCTCCACCAGCCTGCACCCCAGGAAGATTATCACCCTCCCTGCATCACTGTGGGTGAATCAGTACTGAAGACAGTCCAGCAGTTCAGCTACCTGGGGTGCATCATCTCCTCAGATGCCAAGATCGACAAGGAGATTGACAACAGGCTGGCAAAGGCAAACCGTGCATTTGGCCGACTGCACAAAAAAGTGTGGAGCAACAAGCATCTGAAAAAAGGCACAAAGATCAATGTTTACAAAGCGGTTGTGATGACAACCCTCATCTACGGCTCCGAATCGTGGGTTTTATACCGTCATCACCTGCGACTCCTTGAGCGCTTTCATCAGCGCTGCCTTCACACCATCCTCAACATCCACTGGAGTGACTTTGTGACCAACACTGAAGTCCTCAAGAGGGCGGAGGTTACAAGCATCGAGGCACTGCTGTTGAAGACGCAGCTGTGCTGGGCAGGGCATATTTCTAGGATGGAAAACCACCGCTTTCCCAAGATTGCTCTGTATGGCGAACTTTCCACCGGCCATCGAAATAGAGGGGCACCAAAGAAGAGGTACAAGGACTCCTTGAAGAAATCCCTTGGCACCTGTCGCATCAACCATCACCAGTGGTCTGACCTAGCCTCAGATCGCAAAGCATGGAGGCACACCATCCACCAGGCTGTCTCTTCCTTTGAGAACGCACGCATAGCTGGTCTTGAGGACAAAAGGAGATTGAGGAAGAATCGCACTGCTACAGCACCAACCCTAAATCAGACTTTTCCCTGCAGCCACTGTGGCCGGACCTGCCTGTCCCGCATTGGTCTTGTCAGCCACCAGCGAGCCTGCAGCAGACGTGGACTACTGCACCCTTCTTAAATCTTCGATTGCGAAGTCAAGCCGAGAGATCTATAAGTAGGGGGCCGAAGCCCGCCAAAGTCAGTTTTCGCAAGAACCATCTTCCCGTGACCTGTCATGAATCCACAAACAACTATTCTTGCAATGGACTGTCTCTGATTATTGAGCTGCCGAGGACTTGACAGTCTTATGGGCAGACTCATTGGAAAAGACAATATGACTAGGAAAAGTTGAAGGCAGCAAAGAAAGAGGAAGAGCCACCACGCGGCGGATGGACTCCATCCAGGAAGCCACGAGGGCCCTCTGTTTGCAACGCCTGAGCAAGGCTATTCATGAAAGGGCATCTGGGAGATCGTTAATGCATAAGGTCCTGCAAGTTGGAAGTGACTTGATGACATTTCACACGCGCAGATCAAATCAAGCCTGGAATCACCCCGGGAGCTAAAACAACTCAACTGATGCTACCATACTTTGGTCATAGCATGGGACAACCAGACTCCCTGGAAAAGACAGCGATGCGAGGCAAAGCAGAAGACAGCAGGGAAAGAGGAAGCAGGAACAGTGCACTGATGCACGTTCCCCCCTTTGTTGTGTGTTTTCCTTACAGCTGGCTTACTTTAGAACAGGTGAGAGGAGAAGAAGAAGAAGAAGAAGAAATTGGACTTATATCCCGCCCTCCACTCCAAAGAGTCTCAGAGCGGTTCACAATCTCCTTTACCTTCCTCCCCCACAACAGACACCCTGTGAGGTGGGTGGTGCTTAGGGGGCTCTCACAGCAGCTGCCCTTTCAAGGACAACCTCTGCCAGAGCTACGGCTGACCCAGGGCCATCCCAGCAGGTGCAAGTGGAGGAGTGGGGAATCAAACCCGGTTCTCCCAGATAAGAGAGCTCTGGCTGACCCAAGGCCATTCCAGCAGCTGCAAGTGGAGGAGTGGGGAATCAAACCCGGTTCTCCCAGATAAGAGAGCTCTGGCTGACCCAAGGCCATTCCAGCAGCTGCAAGTGGAGGAGTGGGGAATCAAACCCGGTTCTCCCAGATAAGAGAGCTCTGGCTGATCCAAGGCCATTCCAGCAGCTGCAAGGGGAGGAGTGGGGAATCAAACCCGGTTCTCCCAGATAAGAGAGCTCTGGCTGACCCAAGGCCATTCCAGCAGCTGCAAGCAGAGGAATAGGGGAATCAAACCCGGTTCTCCCAGATAAGAGAGCTATGGCTGACTCAAGGCCATTCCAGCAGGTGCAAGTGGAGGAGTGGGGAATCAAACCCGGTTCTCCCAGATAAGAGAGCTCTGGCTGACCCAAGGCCATTCCAGCAGCTGCAAGTGGAGGAGTGGGGAATCAAACCCGGTTCTCCCAGATAAGAGAGCTCTGGCTGACCCAAGGCCATTCCAGCAGCTGCAAGTGGAGGAGTGGGGAATCAAACCCGGTTCTCCCAGATAAGAGAGCTCTGGCTGATCCAAGGCCATTCCAGCAGCTGCAAGGGGAGGAGTGGGGAATCAAACCCGGTTCTCCCAGATAAGAGAGCTCTGGCTGACCCAAGGCCATTCCAGCAGCTGCAAGCAGAGGAGTGGGGAATCAAACCCGGTTCTCCCAGGTAAGAGTCCGCACACTTCACCACCACACCAAACTGGCAGATCTGCTCTGTGGAAGGTGAGCCAACATTACCTTCGGTTCCAGTATTAATTCCATTTTTTCGTTTGTTTCTTCTTCAGAGTCCGAGTTCCCTGCTTTGATGTCCAGCTGTTCAAAGGCGCTGTCCAGCACTTGCAGCCCGTAATTCACAGCTTCTTGGATTTTGGGAATCAAATCTGCTTCCTTCTGTTCACGGGTTTTCTCCTTTTGGAATCAGAAATGCCACATTACATAAGGTCACTTCAAAATGTACTCTTTAAAAGGACGTTTTAAATACAAGAAAAACAACTGGGCTTTTGGTCTGGTTTTTCTTGCCATGCAACAGCTAGGAGGGCTTTGCAAAATCTGAAAGCAATGCTCCCCCAGCACCTCACTAAAACTAGTTTATTTTTTAAAATAGATCTTTGTATTTAAACAGCCAACACTGCATCAAAGCAGCAACTCTCATTTTAAAATCCCCCACAGAACCAAACCATTAATACTGTCAGCAGCAGGGAAAAGGATCAGAACCAAAAATCATGAAGAGTGATACTATGAATAAGTAGGGGGCCGAAGCCCACCAAAGTCAGTTTTCGCAAGAACCATCTTCCTATGACCTGTCATGTATCAACAAACAACTATTCTTGCAATGGACTGTCTCTGATTATTGAACTGCCGAGGACTTGACAGTCTTATGGGCAGACTCATTGGAAAAGACAATAAGACTAGGAAAAGTTGAAGGCAGCAAAGAAAGAGGAAGAGCCACCACGAGACGGATGGACTCCATCAAGGAAGCCACGAGGGCCCTCTGTTTGCAACGCCTGAGCAAGGCTATTCATGAAAGGGCATTTGGGAGATCATTAATTCATAAGGTCTCTGCAAGTTGGAAGTGACTTGATGATATTTCACACGCGCAGATCAAATCAAGCCTGAACTCACCCTGAACTCACCCATTCTAAACAAAGGAAAATAGATATATTTCCTATATAATGAATGTCATACTTCAATCACATTATGCGAAAACAATCCTCACTAGAAAAGACAGTATAGCTAGGGAAAGCTGCAAGCGGCAGGAAAAGAAGATGATCCAACATGAGATGGATTGACCTTATTAGTCTTGGCCCTCCACCTGCATTGGAAAAAGTGCAGAAAAGGGCAACTAGAATGATTAAAGGGTTGGAACACTTTCCCCATGAAGAAAGGTTAAAACGCTTGGGGCTCTTTAGCTTGGAGAAACGTCGACTGAGGGGTGGACATGATAAAGATTCACAAGATTATGGATGGGATAGAGAAGGCAGAGAAAGAAGTCCTTTTCTCCCTTTCTCACAATACAAGAACTTGTGGGCATTCAATGAAATTGCTGAGCAGTCGGGTTAGAATGGATAAAAGGAAGTCCTTCTTCACCCAAAGGGTGATTAACATGTGGAATTCACTGCCACAGGAGGTGGCGGCAGCTACATGCATTCTCTCGCCCTTTACAGTCCCCTACATTTGGCTCTCCCTCCTCCCTCCCTCCCTCCCTTCTTCAAGCTTCCACAACTACTGTGTCAGCTGTCCCCCACCCCACCCTACACTCCCTCCTTCTTTTGTTAGAACTGGGTGGGAAAAGGAAGGCACAGGGCACTAGGCTATGTCAGACGTGGGTTCATTGAAGCTCACAAGAACGCAGACTTAGTAGTTTAAAACAAAGTTGCATTTATTAGATACTTCAGAGTTACTCCAAGCAAGCAGGTAAATTGGAACTGATAGAGATTGTTTCAATCTATGGTTATTTATCCCTCTACTTCAAAGCATTCACATCTACCCCAAAACAAAAGGCTGCTTTTGCATACATTCCCAGCGCTTCCCCCCTTATCTTTTCCATTGGTGGTTACATTGCCCAGAGGCGCTGGCCTTGGAGCCTCCGGAGAGGAAGTGAGAAGCTGGCACCTCCGGTTGGCTTCAAAGACTCTTGGCAACCTTTGATAGTCCTGGGAAACGGCTCTCTACCCTTCCTCCCTCCCTCCTAGTTATCCCCGTTTCTGGTTAGTAAGAATCCCCCCTGCCCATTTGATTATAGTTAGTAGCATTGCTTAATGGCATTATGAATGAACAGAGCCTGACAGGCTCACATTCCTTGAGCAGCCAGGTTTTTCTTCATTTGGAGCTGGGGGGGGGGGGGCTGATCTTGCTACACAGCTATCAAGGGGTCTTGTGCGACTGTTGTAGGGAGGGTGACGGAGCTGGTAGGGGACAGCCAGCACAGGTCTCAGCCATGATCTCCACCTGGAAGGGGCAGGGGTCCCGCAACATCTCAAAGAAAGGATAAATGTGGACTCTCAGCATGGGATGGAGAAGTAGGGGGCCACCATGTCCCCCTGTAATTTTTTGCAAGGGTGGGGAAATCCTATCTGCAGTGGAGACTCTCTTCTACTCTGCCTAACCCTTCGTTTTGCAGCATCCATGTATCCAAATGCCCCCACCTCCCAGATGACTCTTTAAATCCACTTGCCTGTTCCGGTTTGTCTCCCACTTCCGTTCTGGGTGCAGATTCCTCCACTTCTTCGTCATACACTCTCTAAAAACAATGAGAACATCCTGTTTGTACCGGATGCACCCGGTGCAAAGGCAAACCACTGTTGCTTGTTAAACACTATTTCTTTCAAGGAACATTCTCAAACCACAGCAGGAATCCCGCGTCCAGTTCTATCAATTCCCAGCACAATTCACTCACATTTTCAATGAACTGTGTATTTGACAGCATGAGGAATCCGTTGAAGACATTGTGCAGGCGGCAATCGGTGTTCTTGGTCTCCTGGACCAGCCCGTCCATTTGCTTTTTGATTTCATGAGTTCTGGAGATGGTTTGCTGTGAGAACTCCTGTAGGAAACGCAGCAGCTAAAATGCAAAAGAGGGAAACTGAAGCTTAAACGTGTGAAGTCACAGCAGGTCGACAACACTCTATTAACTCAAAGAATGACGGGGATTGTAAAATGCAAGAAACCAACACTAACACATAATCAAACTAGTTTAGTTTCAATTTATATACTTTTACCATTTTACTGACATGGCCAGAAGGAATAGAATAGAAGCAAAGCTGGAAGATAGCACCCTTCATTCCAAAATGGAGGGTTTTTACCCAGGTCATGGGACGGAGACGGTTCTGATCACCCTCACAGATGACTTCCAGAGGCGGACAGAGGTGGCTCGGCAGTGCTGATGCTGTTAGACCTGTCGGCAGTGTTCGACATGGTCAACCATCAGCTACTGACCTTTCGCCTCGCCAACACTCGGATTCAGAGGTCAGCCTTGAATTGGCTTTCCTCCTTCCCCCAGGGTCGGGGACAAAGGGTGGCGCTAGGAGACGAACTATCCCGACGACACCCACTTATATGTGGTGTGCCGCAGGGAGCGGTTCTTTCTCCGATGTTATTTAACATCTACATGCGCCCCCTCGCCCAGGTTGCCCAGAGGTATGGGCTGGGTTGTCACCAGCATGCGGATGACACCCAACTCTATCTGTCGATTGGCGGCAAGTCCGACTCCACCCCGGAAGATCTGTCCACAGCACTGCACGCTGTGGAAGGGTGGCTCAGGCTGAGTAGACTGAAATTAAATCCGACGAAGACGGAGGTCCTGTATCTGAGTCGCTGCGGTCTGGGACCGGAGGTCTGTTTACCGACCTTCGACGGAGCCCAGTTCACACTGGCGCCCAAGGTTAAAAGCTCAGGGGTGCTCTTGGATCCTTCTTTAACAATGGAGCCCCAAGTAGCTGCCACTGCTAAGTCAGCCTTTTACCATCTGTGGATGGCAAAGCAGTTGGTCCCCTTTCTCGAACATGACGACTTGGCAACAGTGATCCATGCGACAGTCACCTTGAGACTGGATTACTGCAATGCTCTCTACATGGGGCTGTCCTTGTCCCAAATCCGGCAACTTCAGCTAGTGCAGAATGCTGCAGCCAGGCTGTTAATGGGAGTTCCTCTACGGGAAAGTGCTGCACTGGCTTCCGATAGGGTACCGGATTCGTTTCAAGGTGCTGGCCATTACCTTTAAAGCCCTATATGACCAGGGTCCTGCTTACCTTCGGGACTGCCTTTCACTGCACATGCCCCAGTGAGCACTTCGGTCAGGGTCTCAAAACCTGTTGACAGTCCCCAGCATCAGAGAAGCGAGGCTCAAAACTATGAGAGCCAGGGCCTTTTCCGTTGCTGCCCCTAGCTGGTGGAATGAGTTGCCGGAGGAGGTTAGGGCCCTGCGAGAGCTTTCACAGTTCCGCAGGGCCTGCGAAATGGCACTCTTCCGCCAGGCATTTACATGATGGGAACATCTGCAGCAATGGGACTGGCCCATAAGAACATGGCACTCTTCCACCAAAATGGCACTCTTCCGCAAGGCATTTACATGATGGCAACATCTGCAGCAATGGGACTGGCCCATAAGAACACCACCAATGGCCTCTCTCATCACGCTATGGCGATCCTGAGACCTCTGAGTACAGCTAACCACCAGAATTCAATCACTGCCTGACTGCCTGATAGTAGCACTTGCGAATGTCTTAACAATTGTTTTTATGGTTGTCTATTTTACCGGTCACACTAATGTGCTTGTGTCGACCCTCAGTTTGTGAGCCGCCCTGAGCCTGCCTTCGGCGGGGAGGGTGGGATATAAATTAAATAAATAAAGCTTCCTTTCTTGCCATTAGCAGCTCGATTAATACAAAACAACAGGAACAGACTGGAACAAGTTATCACCCACTGCAGAAGAACCACATGCTAGGGAAGTTCAGACACAGGAATAAATCCTGAGAAGAAAAAGTCACAGGGGATTGGAGCCACACCATTATCCCAGAGTATTAATGAGCACCAACAGCACGACCAGCTTCAGAACAAGGAGGGAGACCATACACGGGTGATCGAACCTCCTATCTCCTCCTGCCCAAAACCAAAGACGACAGGCTAGTCCACAGCTTTCCAAAAGCAGAACTGCGTGCCCCTGGCAGATGTCCCCCCTCTCAGAGCAGGGATTCCCAGCCTTTTGGAGACCGATTTCCCACGAGCTTTATGCCGCTCTCACTCTCCTCTTCTCCGTGGGGCTTCCATCGGATTTCACACTATCTGTCCCGGGGCTGCAACTCGCTCCACCTCTTTTGCTCACCAAACAAGATCCTCTAAAAACCAGTTTCTGTTTGCCGCATTGAAAAGGCAAAGTTAGTTGCAGCCCCGGGGCAGATCGTGTGAAATCCGACAGAAGCCCCGCAGAGAAGAGGAACGTGAGAGCAGCAGAAGGCCAGTGGGGAATCGGTTTGAGTCTGTTGGCACCTCTGCCATTCTGACAGGGTAATGGGTGAAACCACAAATGGCCATCATGGGAGGTGGAAGGAACACACACAGGGGAGAACCAAGAGCAGGGGCCAAGAGGACTATTTTTTTAAAAAAATCCACTGACAAAGAGCAATAAGAGAAAATAAACCAGGTCTAGTGGGGTTACTATACAGAAAAATGATTTCAAATAAAGATAAAATAATACTACATTTACAAAAGATTTGGAGTCATGAAGGTCAGTTAACAGAGAGGTTGGCTGGGGAAATCTTGGAAGGACTAGAAGGGATTAAAGTAATCAAATTTAAAGAACTGGAATATAAATTTTTCACAAAATGGTACAAAACACCCGCACAAATAGCCAATATATTCCCAGGAATGAGTTCCAAGTGCTGGCATTGCGAACAATTTAAGGGTTGGTTTGCACATATGTGGTGGGAGTGTGAAGAGGTTAAACCCTTCTGGGGGGAAATTATTGAATTTATTAGAAAAGTCTCCAATGTACCATTAACCATTGGCTTTAATATGATGTTGTTAGGCACAACAGGAAGTCCGGCACTAAGTAGACCCACTCAAAACCTTGTCAAGGCAATGATACTAGCGGGGAAGGCGGTCATCGCTTTGGGGTGGAAAGATAAAAGTAAATGGTCAATAGAAATCTGGCACAGCTATTTGTTTGATTACATACAGTCTGACATCATATGATTTCATATGAAGCTGCCTTCTACTGAATCAGACCCTTGGTCCATCAAAGTCAGTATTGTCTTCTCAGACTGGCAGCGGCTCTCCAGGGTCTCAAGCTGAGGTTTTTCACACCTATTTGCCTGGACCCTTTTTTGGAGATGCCGGGGATTGAACCTGGGACCTTCTGCTTCCCAAGCAGATGCTCTACCACTGAGCCACCGTCTCGTCCCTCGTGGCAACAATCAACAAGGATTCCACGTGGGAAGATAAAGCCAAGGAAATCGAGACCAGATGGAACCCTTATTTAGAATGGATCTCAGGAGAAACAAGGAAGGACATTCAGTGGAAGATCAAGACTTTGTGCCCTTAGCTGAGGGGGAAAGACTAAGAGAAGATGGGGAGGGTTGGGGGGGGGGGAGGGTTATTTGTAATTCCAACATTCATGCGTTGTAATGGTCAATTTTACAAGAGTCAATAAAACATAAAAATATTTATATAAAAAAAAGAGAAAATAAAGAGAAATAAATATTTATATAAAAAAAAGAGAAAATAAAGAGAAAATAAACCACCACCGTAGCGGCAGTTGCCCGCCAAACAACATTATTTTAATCTGTGCAGCCAAACGGATCTCCACCGGCCAATCAGAAGCCCTGCCAGCCAACGGCCCCATTCAGACCCACCCACTTTCTAAAAACACTCGGTGGGCAAATTTTTTCCCCCCAAAGACAGACCCAACGAATAAGCAACCTCGAGATTCACACACAAAAACACACACGCTCTCTTTATTGCATCAGCAAGTACAGCATTGCCACAACGCAACGATTCTACCAAAATATAAACAAGCTTCCATATTTTTCATTTCAAAACATTAAAAATACATACTCATCACTTAAAATACATCCAGATAAAGCCATGATACTACAGCTTGTCAATCTATTAAAGGGGGGTGTAGTTTGCCATCAAGTCACATTCAACTTATGGTGACCCCCAGTGGGATTTTATGCAAGGGACATTCAGAGGTGTTTGCCAGTGCTGGCATCTAGCAACTGAAGACTTTCACAGTGGTCTCTCATCCAAATACTAACCAGGGCTGACCCTGCTTAGCTTCTTAGATCTGACAAGATCGGGCTAGCCTGGGCCATCCAGGTCAGGGCAAATTTATGAGCAGCACATTAAAAATCTAAATTTGTATTCCACTGCCCAGATTCATCCAGACAGACAAAACAGAGCCAGCCTAGCAAGTCAAGCCGACATGGGAAGAGACAGCCCTGGCCCAGCAGCAAAGCTCCTCTTTTGACCCTACCACCCCCACAATGTAGTAACCGAGCTCCACACACAACAGGTCCAATTCAAGAAATATCTGGGGACTTTGCGGGTGGAGCCAGGAGCAAGGCTGTGACCAGGCCTTGAATTTGGTAGGAGCTCACAGGAGTACAGCTCCTGAACCTTTCTGATCGTTTCCCCTCCTCTTCCCTACCTTGTCCACTGAATAGTAGGCACAGCTGTATAACAATCCCTGGATGAGCTCCACCACCTATTTTTTCTACAAAACGACCCCTGGTTGTGACAAGCATAACTGAACTCCAAAGGGAGTTCTGGCCATTGCATTTAAGGAGACCACACACCTTTTAAATACCTTCCCTCCGCTGGAAATATTGAAGGATGGGGGCACCTTCTTTCGGGGCTCAAAGAATTGGACTCCCTGGTCCAACCTTTTTGAAACTTGGAAGGTGTTCTGAGGAAAGGCACCAGATGCTATGCTACAAATTTGGTGCCTCTATCTCAAAGAACAGTTTTTCTACAAAACGACTCCTGGTTGTGACAAGCATAACTGAACACCAAAAGGGAGTTCTGGCCATCACATTTAAAGGGACCACACACCTTTTAAATACGTTCCCTCCGCTGGAAATATTGAAGGATAGAGGCACCTTCTTTTGGGGCTCATAGAATTGGGCCCCCTGGTCCAACCTTTTTGAAACTTGGAGGGTGTTCTGAGGAAACGCACCAGATGGCCATCACATATAAAAGGACCACACACCTTTTAAATACCTTCCCTCCGCTGGAAATATTGAAGGATAGGGGCACCTTCTTTTGGGGCTCATAGAATTGGGCCCCCTGGTCCAACCTTTTTGAAACTTGGAGGGTGTTCTGAGGAAACGCACCAGATGGCCATCACATTTAAAGGGACCACACACCTTTTAAATACCTTCCCTCCGCTGGAAATATTGAAGGATAGGGGCACCTTCTTTCAGGGCTCATAAAATTGGACCCCCTGGTCCAACCTTTTTGAAACTTGGAGGGTGTTCTGAGGAAACGCACCAGATGGCCATCACATATAAAGGGACCACACACCTTTTAAATACCTTCCCTCCGCTGGAAATATTGAAGGATAGAGGCACCCTCTTTTGGGGCTCATAGAATTGGACCCCCTGGTCCAACCTTTTTGAAACTTGGAGGGTGTTCTGAGGAAAGGCACCAGATGCTATGCTGCAAATTTGGTGCCTCTATCTCAAAAAACAGTCCCCCCCCCCCCCGAGCCCCAGATCAATTCTTCATTATACCCCATAGGAATCGGTCTTCATTATACCCCATAGGAATTCCATAGGGAATAATGGAGTGCCCAGCAGACATTTCCCTCTCCCCCCCACCTCTTCCCAATGACCCCGAAGTGGGGGGAGGGCCTCCAGACCGGGGATCCACCGCCCCCACCTGGAGATTGGCACCCCTAAGGACAGCACCCCCTCCCCTCGCTCCAGGTCCAGCTCCAGCTCTCAACGCCGCGAGAGGGCGGGGGAAGGCAGGCAGGCGAGGGGACCCACCGCCCCTCCTCTCTCACTCACCCCGGCGTCGGCGGCCAAGGACCAGGCCTGGCTCCCGCCGCGGACCTCCTCCAAGGACCAGGCCCGCTCCCACACCAGCCCCGCCGCCGCCGCCTCCACCGCCGGCCCTCCGGAGCCCCCGGGCGACGCCATGCTCGCCTCAGCCGGTCAGCTGACTCCCTGCCGGGGTCATGTGACCGGAAAGGCCTTCTGCCGGGGAGGGGAGCGGAGGCGGGGCCTCGGGGCCACTTCCGGCGGGTCCTTCCCTGGACGTTGCCAACCTCCAGGGGGGAGAGTGGCGGGAGACGCCGCGAATAAGGAACTCTGATGAGCTCTAATCATATATAAAGCTGTTCCCCTAAGGGCATTGTGCTTGTCTATGTTTGCCGCTTGTCAGTGATGGCAAACCTACAGCGGGGTTGCTAGTCGCCGGGTGGGGCAGGAAATTAAGGTCGTAAACCTCCGCAGAACCCAGCCTCAAATTGCCAGATGCAAATGACAAATAAATGCAAATGCTAGAAATTTATATTCAGCTGTGCAAAAGCATTCCACATATAAAGGACAAATAAAGAACATAAACCTTCACCCAAAGTCATTTAGGGGAGGGACGGGGGCTCAGTGGTAGAGCATCTGCTTGGGAAGCAGAAGGGCCCGGGTTAGGGTTGCCAAGTCCAGTTCAAGAAATATCTGGGGACATTAGGGGTGGAGCCAAGATCAAGGCTGTGACAAGCATAACTGATCTCCAACGGGAGTTCTGGCCATCACATTTAAAGGCACACCTTTTCAATTCCTTCCTTCCATAGAAAATAATGAAGGATAGGGGCACCTTCTTTTGGGGCTCATAGAATTGGACCCCCTGGTCCAATCTTTTTGAAACTTGGGGGGTATTTTGAGGAGAGGAACTAGATGCTATACTTAAAATTTGGTGCCTCTATCCCAAAAAACAGCCCCTCCAGAGCCCCAGATACCCGCGGATCAATTCTCCATGGTTTTTTATGGGAATAAGTCTCCAAAGGGAATAACAGAGTTCCCAACAGACATTTCCCTCCCCTCCCCCCGCTTTCTGACGACCCTGAAGCGGTGGGAGGGCCTCCAAACCGGGGGATCCCCTGCCCCCACCTGGGGATTGGCAACCCTATCCCAGGTTCAATCCCTGTCATCTCCAACTAAAAAGGGTCCAGGTAAGTAGGTGTGAAAAACCTCAGCTTGAGACCCTGGAGAGCCGCTGCCAGTCTGAGTAGACAACACTGACTTTGATGGACCCAGGGTCTGATTCAGTAGAAGGCAGCTTCATGTGTTCATTCACAGACAAATCAATGTCCAGGGAATTATGAAGGATGGATGAAGGCAGAAATTCAAAAGGTCAAGTCTTTCATGAAGAACAATGCTTCCAGAAGAAGTAATTGAAATTGACCATACCTTGTGAGATTTGTTGTAAGCAACAGCATGGAGATGTAATGAATTTGTTAGAAGCTTTTAGAAGCAAGTGCAAAATGTGGGACCAAAGTATTACCGCGTCGCATTCCAAAACTTATGTGCCTGGCTGTACAAAAGGAGCTTTGGAGCATCGTTCCCTATCTGAAATTCTTCAATGCAAAAAAATCTTCTTCTGGAAGCATTGCTCTTCATGAAAGACTTGACCCTTTGAATTTCTGCCTTCATCCATCCTTTGGAATTTCCTGGACATTGATTTGTCTGCGAATTTGGGTGAAGGTTTATGTTCTTTATTTGTCATTTATATATGGAATGCTTTTGCACAGCTGAATATAAATTTATAGTATTTGTATTTATTTGTTATTAGTGTTTGGCAATTTGAGGCTGGGTTTTGCGGAGGTTTATGACCCTAATTTCCTGCTCCATTATCCGCATTGCTCTTTGTGGGTTGCTCAATCCCCAGGTGGGGGCAGGGGATCCCGTTTGGAGGCCCTCCCCCTGGTTCGGGATCATCAGAAAGGTGGGGGAGGGAAATTTCTGCTGGGCACTCCATCATGCCCTATGCAGACTGATTCCCATAGAATATAATGGAGAATTGATCTGCAGTTATCTGGAGCTCGGGGAGGGGGCTTTGTTTTTTGAGGTAGAGGCACCAAATTGTCAGCATAGCATCTGGTGCCTCTCCCCAAAATACCCTCCAAGTTTCAAAAAGATTGGGCCGGGGGTCCAGTTCTATGAGCCCCCTAAGAAGGTGCCCCTATCCATTATTTCCAGTGGAGGGAAGGCATTTAAAAGCTGTGCGGTCCGTTGAAATGTGGCCAGAACTCTCTTTGGAGTTCTCTTATGCCTGTCACAACCTTGCTCCTGGGTACATCCCCAATGCCTTCTGGCTCCACGTCAAAGTCTCGTGACTCCACCCCCAAAGTCCCCAGATATTTCTTGAATTGGACTCGGCAACCCTAATTTGTGGACTGTTTCAGAAACGGTGTGTCCAAGAAGCCGACACCAGGCTTCGTCAGAGGTGGCAACCTTATATAAAGCTGTTTGCAGAGGCATGAGCACTTCCGATGTCTTCTACATCGATTTTTGGCAAAATTGGACTACATCTACTTTATTCCTATGCATTTATTGTGAGGTGAAGATTTACAAATCCTTCTCCAGGACTTGCTGTTGGGAGCATATTGGGACATTTGGTTATGTTATTCCCATTGCGATTTGTAATATTTATTATGTATTTGTGACTTATGTACTGTATAATAATAGTCTAAGTGAATTTGGGAATGGATTTATATATGATTAGAGCTTGCTGTCGTTAATTCTCACGGTACTATTGTATAGGAATGGCCTTGGGTCAGGCATAGCTCTCGTAGGAGTTGTCCTTGAAAGGGCAGCTGCTATAAGAGCTCTCTCAGCCCCACCCACCTCACAGGGTGTCTGTTGGGGGGGGGGGGACGTCAAGGAGATTGTGACCACTCGGAGGCTCTGAGATTCAGTGTATAGAGCAGGATATAAATCCAATCTCTTCTTTTTCTTCTAGGATTGTAACTTCCAGGTGGAGGATGGAGTTCTCCCGGAATTGTCAGAGATTTCCAGACTACAGAAATCAGTTCCCCCGGAAGAGGAACTGCAGTGAGATCAGTGTAGAAGCTGCTGAAAGTCCCAGCTCCCTCCCTCGGAGGTGGGACTCTCAAAAGCGCAAACCCTGAAAATCATGTTAGTTGCTAAGGCGCTACTGGACTCGAATGATTCTAGGGTTGCCAACCTCCAGGTTGGGCCTGGTGGTCTCCTGCTATTGCGATTGATCTCCAAGCAACCAAGATTGGTTCCCCTGGAGGAAATGGCTGCTTTGGTGTGGCCTTATGCTATGTGGATGCCCCCCTTTCCCCACCAAACGTGCCCTTCCCAGGCTGCGCCCCCAGATCTCCTGGAATTCCCGCAGCTGGAGTTGCCAATTGTAGCTTCCCTGGTCAGGAGAAAATATTCAAAGCCTCAGACAACCTTGTGACATCATCCTGATCAGGACCTTTTTTGCAGAAAAAGCCCAGCAGGAACTCATTTGCATATTAGGCCACACCCCCTGATGTCACTATTGTTTCGCATGGGGCTTTTTTGTCGGGGGGAAAGCCAGCATTAACTCATTTGCATATTAGGCCACACCCCCTGCTGGCACCATTGTTTCAGGCTGGACTTTTTGTGGGGAAAACCAGCAGGGACTCATTTGCATATTTGACCACACCTCCTGCCGTCAAACCAGCTGGAATTGCGTTAACATTATGGTGCTATAAACCAAGCCACAGTTTGGCCACCCCTGGTCTAGGCCCTTTAAGGCCCGAATGGCCACACCCACTAATTGCCAAGCTGGCCAGGCTAACAGGAGCAAGGAAGAGGTGGTGGCTGAGCTCTCTCTCTCCAGGCTGGGCAAGCGGGAAATGGCTCTCCAACTCCCCAGGACGGGACTCTGAAGGTTTGCCACTGCTTTCACCTCTGCAGGTGGCAAAGTCAACAATGATCTGCCCTCAGGCGGAACCAGGCCAGCCATAGGAGGGCCAAGACACTGTGTTCCTGACGGAAGCAATTGTCCATTGAATGAGTGAGAATGAACGGGCCTGAGCCTTTCCGGTGCCAATCCTAGACAAAGGCAAGCTACAGAATCTCACCATTGTCCCAGGTGTGAGGTTGAAACATTTGTCTCAGATGAAATTCAGTGAGTAAGATCAAGTCACAGCTAACACACCCTGAGCCCAAAGTGAAGCTTCCGTTCAAGCGCTCCATTGCTGGAGTTTACGTAGAACACCCACGATCCAGTGGCCTGGCATTTTACCGTCAGGCTCCCGGATCTTTTAAAACATGGCAGTTCGTTTCAATTTATTATTACAGTCATTGACCAGAACATCTTAGTCAGCTAGAACAACCTTAAAAGTACCATATAAAAAGTCCCACAAAGAATCTGCATGTTCAGAATTGATGACTTATAACAGTAAAAAAAAAAGAATTTAAAATGTTATTATTTAACCCTTTAAACTATTTTAAAAAGTCAATTTAAAATTTGTTAAAAGATTTACAGTTCAGCCTATTTGTCTCACTTTTTGCATTCTTTATAAGCCTGGGAACAGAACGTAGTCACCTGTCCTGTTGTCGGGTGGTTCCTATCTGACAGAAGATAATTGAGTTTATTTGATCTGCCAGGGAACCTTTCCAACAGCGGGCAGATAATTTCCCTTTGGCTCGCTGTATGAAGAGAACGATTAAAGAATATATGCTCCACATAATCTATTTCAGGCTGGGAACAGGAACAGAGCCTGTGCATAATGAGTCCCAGTTTGGTGTAGTGGTTAAGTGCGTGGACTCTTATCTGGGAGAACCGGGGTTGATTCCCCACTCCTCCACTTGCACCTGCTGGAATGGCCTTGGGTCAGCCAGAGCTATCGCAGGAGTTGTCCTTGAAAGGGAAGTTGCTGTGAGAGCTCTCAGCCCCACCCACCTCACAGGGTGTCTGTTGTGGGGGGAGAAGATATAGGAGATCGTAAGTCACTCTATGATTCAGAGGGAAGGGCAGGGTATAACTGCAGTCTTCTTCATACCTCCCCTCTACTACTGCAGATGGCAGGGACATACTCCTTGCTAAGGTAAAGGCCCTTCTCGTGTTGTGAGATTAAAGAAAGTGTAGGTAGGCAGTGGGAAAAACATGTCCAAAAATGTCTTTGGTGTTTCCCCTCCCTCTCAGCTTCTGGCTGCACTTTGTAAACCTGTGCAAAGTTCTCCTTGGTCCTGTCTCCGCTAGCACATTTAGCAGCCAAAAAGCCACGGTGTCCAAAAATCATACAGAAGATGATGAAGAAGAAGATATTGGATTTATATCCCGCCCTCCACTCCGAAGAGTCTCAGAGCGGCTCACAATCTCCTTTACCTTCCTCCCCCACAACAGACACCCTGTGAGGTAGATGAAGATATTGGATTTATATCCTGCCCTCCACTCCGAAGAGTCTCAGAGCGGCTCACAATCTCCTTTCCCTTCGTCCCCCACAACAGACACCCTGTGAGGTAGATGAAGATATTGGATTTATATCCTGCCCTCCACTCCAAAGAGTCTCAGAGCGGCTCACAATCTCCTTTCCCTTCCTCCCCCACAACAGACACCCTGTGAGGTAGATGAAGATATTGGATTTATATCCCGCCCTCCACTCCGAAGAGTCTCAGAGCGGCTCACAATCTCCTTTCCTTTCCTCCCCCACAACAGACACCCTGTGAGGTAGATGAAGATATTGGATTTATATCCCGCCCTCCACTCCGAAGAGTCTCAGAGCGGCTCACAATCTCCTTTATCTCCCTCCCCCACAACAGACACCCTGTGAGGTAGATGAAGATATTGGATTTATATCCTGCCCTCCACTCCGAAGAGTCTCAGAGCGGCTCACAATCTCCTTTCCCTTCCTCCCCCACAACAGACACCCTGTGAGGTAGATGAAGATATTGGATTTATATCCCGCCCTCCACTCCGAAGAGTCTCAGAGCGGCTCACAATCTCCTTTCCCTTCCTCCCCCACAACAGACACCCTGTGAGGTGGGTGGGGCTGGAGAGGGCTCTCCCAGCAGCTGCCCTTTCAAGGACAACCTCTGCCAGAGCTCTGGCTGACCCAAGGCCATGCTAGCAGGTGCAAGTGGAGGAGTGGGGAATCAAACCCGGTTCTCCCAGATAAGAGTCCGCACACTTAACCACTACACCAAACTGGCTCTCTTAATAAAGAATAAGAAAAATATTTCATTCTATAAGTGCACAAGCATCCATAAATTCATACAAATTCACACATAGTATCAAAAAAGGTTAAAAAGTCCCATTAACAAAATGTCCATTCCACTGAGTGACTCTGACAAAACTTGTTTCAGTCTTCAACGGGTATCACTCCCAATTTCTCCTCTTGTCCGGAGACAAACCTCAGATGTCGGCTGGGAAGGCAAAATGCATCCCCGCGTGATCGCCAGCTTTTTATCACGTTTCACTGTTACCAGCTTTTTCATAAGCTGGTCAAATAACCTGATAGCAGCATTCTGCCTATCTTTTCTTACACGCCCATTTTCCAAAGTCTTAATGGGCGACTTTTCCCAGCCTCACCAAACCCTGGACTTAAGACTGTCCTCTTCCTGAGCTGCCCTAACCTGCATGGCCCAAGCTGGCCAGAACTTGGAAGATAAACAGTCCACCTTGGTTAGCAGGGATAGGCAAGAATCAGGAAAATGTGGTTCGTGACAATTCACAGTGTGCCTCATTCACAAACCACAAGCCATCACAAACTTTTAGAGGATAAACAAACAACAACAACAACAACTTTTATTTGTATCCCGCTCTCCCCGCCGGAGCAGGCTCAGGGCGGCTAACAACATTTCATACATTAATTATACAATCAATAAAACTACTACATTAACAGTTTAATTAAAATTCTAGTTAAAATTCTAAAATTAATAAAAATTAGTAACATATATACTGGTGCTATGATTACATTTACGTTTATGATGGCAAGTTCTTTAGCAGGTTCCCTCTTATTCGGTGAAGGCCAACCGGAAGAGGGTAGTCTTGCAGGCCCTGCGGAACTGTTCAAGGTCCCGCAGGGCCCACATTTCTTCTGGAAGTTGGTTCCACAGGCGTGGAGCCATAGTAGAGAAAGCTCGGTTGCAGGTGCTGTGCAACTTCACCTCTCTCGGCCCGGGGACGTTCAGCAGGTTTTTCCCAGCTGACCTCAGTGCTCTCTGGGGTTCATACGGGGAGAGACGGTCCCTAAGGTAGGCAGGTCCTCGACCATATAGGGCTTTAAAGGTGATAACCAGCACTTTGTAACGAATCCGGTATACAACTGGCAGCCAGTGCAGTTCGCGCAGCCCAGGCTGTATGTGACCTCACATTGGGAGCCCCAACAGCAATCTAGCCGCCGCGTTCTGCTAAACTCACAACCTGTTTAGCTTGTGAGTTTTGTGCCCCCCCAGCAGTCTAAAGATGCCAAACTCACAGGGGGTCTCTGGCTGAGTCTCTGCTACCTGCCTTTCAAGTTTGGTGAGAATTGGGTTTCCAGGGTCTGAGTTATGGCCCAGCAGAACCCAGTGCTGTTAGGGCAATGCCAGCTCCATGGGACTGATGTGAAATACAGAATCGCAATCCAAGCAAGGGGGGTTGCAAGCCCAGCACAACCACTTCTGTGTACGGAATGCCCAGCAGAACTCAGTGCCACTGTAGCAATGGGAGTAAAAGAGAACTAATGTCAAACCAGGGAATCCCTGCAGTACAAACTGAAGGGGGGGCACTTTTTAAGCCAAGCACAACCAATTCAGTGTACAGAATGCCCAGCAAAACCCAGTGCCGCTGTGGCACTTGCAAGCTTAAAAGGACTGAACTCAAAGCAGTCACAAGAAATCGGGGGGTAGCCCAGCACTACCAGTTACAATGTGCAGCATGCCCAGCAGAAGTCAGTGTCACTGGCATTGTAAGCTTAAAAGAACTGATCTCAAAGCACAGAGTCACAATCCAAGCAAGAAGAAGATATTGGATTTATATCCCACCCTATTCTCTGAATCTCAGAGCAGTCACAATCTCCTTTTACCTCCCCCCCCCGCTACAACAGACACCCTGTGAGGTAGGTGGGGCTGAGAGAGCTCTTACAGCAGCTGCCCTTTCAAGGATAACTCCTACAAGAGCTATGGCTGACCCAAGGCCATTCCAGCAGGTGCAAGTGGAGGAGTGGGGAATCAAACCCGGTTCTGCTAGATAAGGGTCCGCACACTTAACCACTACACCAAACTGGCTCTCAGGGGTACCCTACCACACAGTTATAAGGTTCTGCCCAGATACT
Organism: Heteronotia binoei; assembly: GCF_032191835.1. Lineage (NCBI taxonomy): Eukaryota > Metazoa > Chordata > Lepidosauria > Squamata > Gekkonidae > Heteronotia > Heteronotia binoei. Next base: position 7,770,236 of record NC_083228.1, read on the forward strand.
ATCATCAGACTCCATGAGTAGATGCCAAAGAAGCTTTATTAATAAATCAGATAGCAACCATAATCAGCATGCAAGCACAAGACTTTTGTCTTGCCAGGCTAATGTGGATGGGCAGTACCCCAGTAATTAAAAAGGTAAAGGTAGTCCCCTGTGCAAGCACCAGTCGTTTCAACTCTGGGGTGACATCGCATCACATCTTCACAGCAGACTTTTTACAGGATGGTTTGCCATTGCCTTCCCCAGTCATCTACACTTTCTCCCCAGCAAGCTGAGTACTCATTTTACCAACCTCGGAAGGATGGAAGGCTGAGTCAAACCTGAGCCGGCTACCTGAACCCAGTTTCTGCCGGGATCAAACTCGGGTCATGAGAAGGAAGTTTGGACTGCAGTACTGCAGCTTTACCACTCTGCGCCACGGGGCTTGCTTTCCTTAGTAATTATACCTCCTGAAATAACAGCTCCCCTTTTTCCCGTGCCCGCCAAAGTCTTTCTAATTAATTATCATAAAGTCTTTTCTCAGGCCTCAGTGTCACTTCCATCAAGGTCACATTCCACAGGATCATCCCAGTTCAGTTGGTCCATATTAGCGTTGCCAGAGAGACCGGATGAGAACTGTCTCCTCACACTCCTTTTTCACCTGCAAACCGGGAACATCCCACTACAAACCAAGTGCTAAATGTTTAAGAAATGCAATGAATGTTAATAGTCATGAATACATTTATAACATGGGGTTAGTACATCACATGGATACAAACAGGCCTCAATAAAACTCTAAATTTTATTGTGCTCTTTCTTTCTTACCCCTCCCTCAAATACTTCCTTTTGGGCTCCATTGTTCAACCCCCTATGAAAATTTTGCTGAACTCTAAGCAGGGCTTTTTTTGTAGCAGGAACTCCTCTGCATATTAGGCCACACAGCCCTGATGTAGCCAATTCTCCAGGAGCTTACAGGGCTCTTCGTACAGGGCCTACTGAAAGCTCCAGGAGGATTGGCTACATCAGGGTGTGTGGCCTAATATGCAAAAGAGTTCCTGTTGCAAAAAAAGCCCTGACTCTAAGATTTGACAAACTTTCTAACATTTTTCCCCACCAAAAATGGGAAAATAACCAAAACCTGTAAAGCAGACAGATGGAAATCTTCCTCATGCCACCGTGGCCGCATAAGACAGAATAATTTTAAAAGTCTGATGGGAGTGAGGTTTTCTTATGACAATTATAATTCAGGAAGCATTTTAAGGTAGATGCTGAGGCTGCTATCAGGGATGTGTGGCGCATGCAAATGAGTTGTGCTAATGAGCTCCGGCACCTCTTTTTCTACAAGGTTACCCTTGGATACAAATACATTTGCAACAGGATGAGTTGTTAATGAGCAAAGGGAACAAGTAATAGTACCATCCCCCACTATGGCCATTTTGTAGAAAAATAGGTGGTGGAGCTCATCCAGGGATTGTTATGCAGCTGCACATACTCTTCAATGGACAAGGAGGTGGAACTCTCAGAAGGAGGAGGGGGAACTCTCAGAAAGGTGCAGGAACTGCGCTCCTGTGAGTTCCCACTGAATCTGAGGCCTGCTTGTCAGGAACCTATTCCTGACAACAGCATCCTGATGCCAGAGGCCCAGAGCTGTTCCTGAGTCCGATGAAGTGTGCTTGGTTGGTGCCACCGGACTCTAACTTTGTTCTGTTGCTTCAGATCAACACGGATGCCCACCTTCATCTGGAACTTGCCAGTGCATCTCCTTACCCCATCTGCTTGGGCATCTACCACCCACCCTTTCTGCCCCATCCACTGCCCTGCTTCAATGGGGAAGGGGGTGCAGGTGGTACAAAGTAGTTTCTCCATCAAGTCCTTGAAGGGCTGTCCTATAGAGGATGGGGTGGAATTGTTTTCTGTGGCCCCAGAAGGTCGGACCAGAACCAACAGGTTGGAATGAAATCAAAAGCGTTTCCGGCTCAACATTAAGAAGAACTTCCTGACCGTTAGAGCGATTCCTCAGTGGAACAGGCTTCCTCGGGAGGTGGTGGGCTCTCCTTCTTTGGAGGTTTTTCAACAGAGGCTGGAAGGCCATCTGACAGCAGTGAGGATCCTGTGGATTTAGGGGGAGGTGTTTGTGAGTTAGAGCCCCGTGGTGCAGAGTGGTAAAGCTGCAGTACTGCAGTCGGAAGCTGGTTCAGGTAGCCGGCTCCACGTTGACTCAGCCTTCCATCCTTCCAAGGTTGGTAAAATGAGTACCCAGCTTTCTGGGGGGGGGGGGAAGTGTGGAAGTCTGGGGAGGGCAATGACAAACCACCCCATAAAAAGTCTGCCATGAAAACGTCGCGAAAGCAACATCACCCCAGAGTCGAAAACGACTGGTGCTTGCACAGGGGACTACCTTAACCTTTTTAATTGTGAGTTTCCTGCATTGTGCAGGGGGTTGGACTAGATGACCCTGGAGGTCCCTTCCAACTCTATGATTCTATGATTTTTTCCACTGGAAATGCCAGCGATTGAACCTGGGACCTTTGGCAAGCCAAGCAGAGAGGATAGAGAGCAGAGAGCCGCTGCCAGTCTGAGTAGACAATACTGACTTTGATAGACCAAGGGTCTGATTCAGTATAAGGCAGCTTCATATATTCATATGTTGATCTACCATGGAGCCACAGCCTTTCCCTTAATGCAAAGGCAAGCCAAGCATGGGAGGCCCAGAGACAAGCAGAGTTCTGCAAGCAAGCAGCACAGTGAAAAGGGTGGCATCTAGGGTTGCCAAGTCCAATTCAAGAAATATCTGGGGACTTAGGGGGTGGAGCCGGGAGACTTTGGGGGTGGAGCCAAGATCAAGGCTGTGACAAGCATAATTAAACTCCAAAGGGAGTTCGGGCCATCACATTGAAAGGGACGGCACACCTTTTCAGTGCCTTCTTTCCATAGGAAATAATGAAGGATAGGGGCACCTTCTTTTGGGGCTCATAAAATTGGGCCCCCTGGTCCAATCTTTTTGAAACTTGGGGGGTATTTTGGGGAGAGGCACTAGATGCTATACTGAAAATTTGGTGCCTCTACCCCAGAAAACAGCCCCCCCAGAGCCCCAGATACCCGCGGATCAATTCTCCATGATTTTCTATGGGAATAAATCTCCCTAGGGAATAATAGAGTCCCCAGCAGACATTTCCCTCCCCTCTCCCTGCTTTCTGATGACCCTGAAGCGGGGGGGAGGGTCTCCAAACCGGGGGATCCCCTGCCCCCACCTGGGGATTGGCAACCCTAGTGGCATCGCCGGGGCAAACATGTCCAGGAACGGCACGTTCAAAGTGCAATGGAACCGATTGTCGTAATTACAGCAATTTAACAATAAAGCATTTACGGTGTGTGTTTGTTTTCCAAAGCAGCCTGGAAAGCACGCTGGCAGTGGTACAGCGTCATCCATCAATCCCTTTTCATTTATTCCACGTGCGCTTGAGTCCACGATCCTAGAAGGGGCCTCCTTCATTGACGGATTCCTAGAAGCGGCAGAAATTACGTTTTATCCGTGACACACAACAAAACATCTTCAAGAGACCACTCAGACTTGTGTTGCACAGCCTGTTCCAGCCTTGAAAGGATTGTGGCAGGGCAGTGGAACACAGGCCTCCATGTAGGCTTCCCAACCCTCCCGCTTTGGCGGGGGACCCCAGGATTTACAGCCTCTTCCCCCACTCTAAAAAAAACGGAAGCGGGGGGAGGAGGGAAATGGCGCCAAGGAGCGTGGCGAGCCACCCCATCTCGGAGGAGCAGCTAAGGTGGACCGGAGAAGAGGCGGCGGCAGCGCAGCGGCGTTGCCCGCTCCGCCTCTGAGGTGAAATCAGAGAAGGAGAGGGGAGGGTGGAGGTAGGCCAGGAGCGTGGCAAGCCGCGAGTCCGGGTCCTAGAAGGACCCAGATTCACGGCTCGCCACGCTCCTGGCCTGCCTCCACCCTCCCCTTCTCTGATTTTACCTCAGAGGCAGAGCGGGCGACGCCGCTGCTCAGCTGCCGCCTCTTCTCCGGTTCACCTTAGCTGCTCCTCCGAGATGGGGTGGCTCACCACGCTCCTTGGCGCTGTTTCCCCCCCTCCCCCCCGCTTCCGTTTCCCCCCCTCCCCCTGCTTCCACTGGGGTGGAGCTAGGACCCTTGCTCCTAGCTCCACCCAAGTATCTCCTGGCTCCACCCTCAAAGTCCCCAGAGATTTCTTGAATTGGACTTGGCAACCCTACCTCCATGTTTAACATGTACCTTTTCTTTTGGGAATTCTCTTTGGAGGCTTGCTAACACACGGACTCCTGAATCGAAATCTCCTGAGAGATCCCCGGGGTGACTCTAGCAGCTGCCTGAAATATTTTGAAGTTCACGTAAGCAATCAGTTCTCAGGATCTTCCGCTGCCCTATTCAGGTCCAGAAATAATACTGAAAGCCTCACCTTCCAGGCAAGAAGAGACAAATGAGATCGGCTGCCCATTGTCAGGATCTGCTCTCAGCCACTTAGGCTATTGTTCGCACCTACTATATAACCCACAGAGCACTTTTTGCAGAACATCAGAAGCTTGCACAACCCCGGAATGCTTCTGAGATGGTGAGTGTCTGTACAATCTTTAGGGTTGCCAGTCCCCAGGTGGGGGCAGGGGATCCCCCGGTTTGGAGGCCCTCCCCCCGCTTCAGGGTTGTCAGAAAGCAGGGGGGGGGAGGGAAATGTCTGCTGGGAACTCTATTATTCCCTAGGGAGATAACAGATCCGCTGTTATCTGGGGCTCTGGGGGGGCTGTTATTTGGAGTAGAGGCACAGAATTTTCAGTATAGCATCTAGTGCCTCTCCCCAAAATACCCCCCAAGTTTCAAAAAGTTTGGACCAGGGAGTCCAATTCTATGAGCCCCAAAAGAAGGTGCCCCTATCCTTCATTATTTCCTATGGAAGGAAGGAATTGAAAAGGTGTGCCATCCCTTTAAATGTGATGGCCAGAACTCCCTTGGAGTTCAATTATGTTTGTCACACCCTTGTTCCTGGCTCCACCCCAAAGTCTCCTGGTTCCACCCCCAAAGTCTCCTGGCTCCACCCCCAAAGTCCCCAGATATTTCTTGAATTGGACTTGGCAACCCTAATAATCTTGGTATTTTGTGCGGTGATCTGTGTCAGCTTCTCTTAACAGCTATGCTTCCTTAGAAGCTGTGCTAATTTCTAAGGCCCACTGGTTTCAGCGTGGCACATTTCCAAGTATAAGAACATAAGAACATAAGAGAAGCCATGTTGGATCAGGCCAATGGCCCATCCAGTCCAACACTCTGTGTCACACAGTGGCAAAAAATTGTATATATACACACACACTGTGGCTAATAGCACAGTATGGTTGCAGTCCTATGAAGAACTGCATGTGTGTAAAGTGCTGTCAAGTCATGGGGGGCCCTGTAGGGTTTTCAAGGCAAGAGACATTCAGAGGTGGATTGCCATCGCCTGCCTCTGTGTAGTGACCCGGGACTTCTTAGCATCTCCACCCCACCCCACCCAATACTTGCTTCTGGGCTCCATTGTTCAAACTCCCCGTGAGAATTTTGTTGAACTCTTAGATTTGACTGCAGTCCTGCAGTCTGAGCTCTCTGCTCGTGACCTGAGTTTGATCCCAGCGGAAGCTGGGTTCAGGTAGCTGGCTCCAGATTGACTCAGCCTTCCATCCTTCTGAGGTCGGTCAAAGGAGTCCCCAGCTTGCAGGGGGGGAGTGTAGATGACTGGGGAAGGCAATGGCAAACCACCCTGTAAAAAGTCTGCCATGAAAATGTTGTGAAAGCAACGTCACCCCAGATTCGGAAACGACTGGTGCTTGCACAGGGGACTACCTTTACCTTCACCTTTAAGATTTGACAAACTTTCTAATATTTTCCCCCACAAAAAATGGGAAAATAACCCAAACAGATAAAGTAGACAGATGGGAATCTCCATCATGCCCCAGCGGCCACATAGGAAAAAGTCATTTTAAAAGTATGGAGGAGTCAGGTTTTATGATGACAATTCTAATCCAAGAAATCTTTTAAAGTGGATGCTGAGCTGATATAATTGAGTCCCCCTTTTGGTGATGTCAGAGGTGTGTGGCATATGCAAATGAGCTGTGCTAATGAGCTCCGGCACCTCTTTTTTTCTACAAAAATGAGCCCTGGTTACAAGGACGATCAAAAATCTTAGTCAACCTATAACATTTAAAATGCAAATTAACATTTTTTTTTCAAAGATACTTTCTCTCTCAAACTCAGTGCACCTTTAAGTGTTACAATCACATCAATCAAGCGTTTAGGAGTAAAAGGGATTAAAAGAACCATTTTATATAAGCATTCAACGCAATAGTATTACTTCCAGGGGTCTTTTTGTAGAAAAATAGGTGGTGGAGCTCCTCCAGGGATTGTTATGCAGCTGCACCTACTATTCAATGAATGTGGAACTCTCAGAAGGAGGAGGTGGAACCCTCAGAAAGGTTCAGGAGCTGTGAGCTCCCACTGAATCTGAGGCCTGATTACGACATTTAACATTAAGTCCTGCCATAGCAATGTATTGATTCTTAATAATAATTTAAGATGTTAGCATATTTTATATTCTGTAATTGCTGTAATCAAAGGGTAACACAATTCAGAGGTGTTTTGAAAGATGCAATCGCTTTTCAATGGCCTCATTCGACATAGGATGGTGAGGGGCTGTGATTTCAGTCGCCGCACGCATCTTCACAAGCCAGGGTTGATAATTTATTGGAAATGGAGAACCGCCTGAAATAATGTCCCACTGAGTTTCCCTCTTTCCTTTGGGCAGAGACCCCTGCTGCTCTCTTTCTCGATTCTGGCCCTCTTCTGGCCCCTCTGTGATGCTCAGTGCTCGAGAACGCCCGTAAGTGAAAATGGTAAGATTTTTTTTAATTCCATGTTTGAGTGATGCCTTGCCTAGAAAGGCCAGTCTGAATGAAAGACCAGTCCCTCAAGAAGAAGAAGACTGTCGATTTATACCCTGCCCTCCACCCTGAATCGCAGAGTCTCAGAGCAGCTTACAATCTCCTTTATCCACAACAGACACCCTGTGAGGTGGGTGGGGCTGAGAGAGCTCTCACAGCAGCTTCCCTTTCAAGGACAGCTCTGCCAGAGCTATGGCTGACCCAAGGCCATTCCAGCAGGTGCACGTGGAGGAGGGGGGAGTCAAACCTGGTTCTCCCAGATAAGAGTCCGCGCACTTAACCACTGGCTTTGAGAATGAGACAGCACTGGTCGCTTGGAGTGATGGTCTCCAGAGACATCTGGATAAAGGGATTGTAGTGTATCAAGAAATGTCATGCGACCCGACGGGGGGGCAACTGGGCAGTCCCAGGAGCCCCAGCGCCGGGAGCCTGTCCCCGCCTATCTACAGCTGTGGCGGGAAGTTTAAAGGGGCTGGATTGGCCCGACCAACCCAGTAGGCAGTACCCGGGATTGTATATAAGCGGGACCCGGCCCGCGTGCTCCCTCTCTTGCAACGTGCTCCTAATAAACCATGTTGCCCTACTCTCGTCTCCGCCTCGAGTACGTTACAGGGATGCCAGCCCTGTTGATCCTTCTAGATCCATCAGTGGCTGATACAGTTGACCGTTTGGTCCTGACCCACCACCTTGCCTCCCTGGGAGTAAGGGGCACTGCCTTAGTTGGTTCTCCTCATTCCTCCAAGGAAAATCTCAGAAGGTCGCTTTCAGGGAGAAGAGGTCTTCCCAACAAGACCTGAATTGTGGGGTCCCCCAGGGCTCAACCCTCTCTCTGATGCTAATTAACATAAATATGACCCTCTTGCTGAGATCATCAGGAGGTTTGGAGTTGGGTGCCAGCAATATATTGATGACATTCGGCTGTTAGGATAAACGGCTGGCAGCAGGGCTCTCAGCACTGCCGCAGTGCATGGATGTGGTAGTCCCCTGGTGAAGGGGGAGCTGGCTGAAGTTGTCTCCATCTCAGACAGAAGTCATGTGGCTGGGAAAGACTGAGATGCTAACTGGAGGGTCACTCTCAAGACTGGATGGTGTCCAGCTGAGACCTGTAGATTCTGGACAGAGTCTCGGGGTGTGGTTGGATTCTGCACTGTCACTGGATAAACAAGTATCCACGGCAGGGCTTTTTTTGTAGCAGAAGCTCCTTTGCATATTAGGCCACACACCCCTGATGTAGCCAATCCACCTGGGGCTTACAGAAGGCCCTGTACGAAGAGCCCTGTAAACTCTTGGAGGATTGGCTACCTCAGGGACATGTGACCCAATATGCAAAGGAGTTCCTGGCCAGCATTTTCTCACCTACCCCAGGCTTGCCACCTGGCTCCCAATTTGACCGGGTCATACTTTGCCACATTGACCCATCCAATGGCCACCTTCAGATTGGACTACTGCAATTTGCTGTATTTAGGGCTAGCCTTGGAAACGCTTTGGTTGCTGACCATCATGGCTGGCTCATATTACTCCGATTCTGCAGCAGCTGCGCCGGCTGCCGGTTACTCTCTGGATCCAATTCAAAGTGTCCGCAGCCTCAAAAAGGTTGGATCCACGCATTCCCTGTTTTACCAAGGAAGGGAAAGTGCCAGATCGGTCATCGAAGCCCCGAGTAACCAGAACAGAGCCTTTCCTCTTCCAGCCTGATCTCTCTCACAGCAGAAGAAACGCTTCTTTTTACAAGTGATTAAAATGTGGCGTTTGCTTCCCAGAAGATGTAATAAACCGACGGAGGCCAGGTCTCTCAGTGGCTATGAGCCATGGCGACTAAAGGAAGCTCCCCCTTCAGAGACAGTCAGCATGAGGGAAGACCTGTTGGTGGATTTCCAGAGGAACTGGGTGGCCTCTTCTCTGTGAGACAGGATGCTGGAGTGGATGGACCACTGATCCAGCAGGGTTCTTCTCACATTATATTCTTAACTGCATTTTCCACTCTGACCACCAGAGGTCAGAGGGAAGCTACTGCAGATGAAACTTCAGATCATTTCTCCATTGTGCCCTATGGGGACCGGTCTCCATAGAATATAATGGAGTGTTCAGCAGTCATTTCCCTCTCCTCCCCCCCGGTTTGTGATAACCCTGAAGTGGGGGGAGGTCCTCCAAACCAATTGGAGGTTACAGCAACCAAAAGAGTAACGTGGAATGGAGCAGCACAGCGCAAGATCGCCACAGGAAGGTAGCTGCTAGCTCGGCTTGCTGGTGGACTCGATGGCTTTGGGAAAACCAAGGCTCTCTGAGATCTGGAAGGTGGCATTGCTAGGCAAGGCTGAAGCAAGTAGCTGAAAACCCAGACCCTGGCAGTATAGTTTCTGCACTGCCCCACAGGAAGGGTGCAGTGGTAGGGTTGCCAATCCCCAGGTGGGGGCAGGGGATCCCCCGGTTTGGAGGCCCTCCCCCCGCTTCAGGGTCGTCAGAAAGCAGGGGGAGGGGAGGGAAATGTCTGCTGGGAACTCTGCTATTCCCTAGGGAGATTTATTCCCATAGAAAATCATGGAGAATTGATCCGCGGGTATCTGGGGCTCCGGGGGGGCTGTTTTTTGGGGTAGAGGCACCAAATTTTCAGTATAGCGTCTTGTGCCTCTCCCCAAAATACCCCCCAAGTTTCAAAAAGATTGGACCAGGGAGTCCAATTCTATGAGCGCCAAAAGAAGGTGCCCCTATCCGTTATTTCCTATGGAAGGAAGGAACTGAAAAGGCGTGCTGTCCCTTTAAATGTGATGGCCAGAACTCCCTTTGGAGTTCAATTATGCTTGTCACAGCCTTGATCTTGGCTCCACCCCCAATATCTCCTGGCTCCACCCCCAAAGTCCCCTGGCTCCACCCCCAAAGTCCCCAGATATTTCGTGAATTGGACGTGGCAACCCTATGCAGTGGCCAGAGGTAGGACCTAAAAGACCCCATGAAGAACCCTGGCCAGAAAGCCAACCAAGATCCTGGATGGAGCTTGTAGAAGCCTCATTTGAAACAGGGCCATATGCGCCTCCCTGCTGCAATCTTGTGCTGTGCTGCTCATTGTCCCTGCACCACCACTGGCAGAAAGACGTTGTGGAGCGTTGCACTCTTAATTCACGGCTAGGCCAATTTCTCTCACGGACCTCTGCTGCAAAGAATATGAACTTCTGTGATAAATGGTTTTGGGTGAAATTTTGATTGCACTTCTGTTTTGTAATAATTTGATAAATTAGACAATTTTTTTTCATATTTGAGGCTGGTTTTTCGTGGATGCCTTTGGGCTCTGTTCCCACTTTCCAACTGGAGGCTGGCAACCCTATCACAGGTATATAACTTCATCCCTCCACAAAGCAGTCATTTTCTCTGGGGGGGAAGGGATTGTTGTGGTCTGGAGATCTCCAGGCCTGACCTGGGGCACAGGGTTGCCAGCCTCCAGGTGGGATCTGGAGATCTCCCGCTTTTTCAACTGATCTCCAGCTGGCAGAGATCAGCTCCCCCGGAGAAAAAAGGCTGCTTTGAAAGCTGGGCTCTAGAAGAAGAAGATATTGGATTTATATCCCGCCCTCCACTCTGAAGAGACTCAGAGTGGCTCACAATCTCCTTTACCTTCCTCCCCCACAACAGACACCCTGTGAGGTGGGTGGGGCTAAGAGAGCTCTTACGGCAGCTGCCCTTTCAAGGACAACCTCTGCCAGGGCTATGGCTAACCCAAGGCCATTCCAGCAGGTGCAAGTGGAGGAGTGGGGAATCAAACCCGGTTCTCCCAGATAAGAGTCCGCACACTTAACTACTACACCAAACTGGCTCTCTAGCGCATTGGACCCCGCTGAGGCCCCTCCCCTCCCCAAACCCCACCCTCTCCCAGCTCCACCCCCAAAGTCTGCAAATATTTCCCAACCCAGACCTGGGGGTTCGCAACTGTACTTTGCCAGGACATTTTGAGGAGGCTCCTAAAGACAGCAGGGGCTTCCTGCTGTCTACACATGGGAAAAAATGTCGTGTGGATGCAGCTGCCAACAGATGTGCTGGGCAATCGGGCATAGTACAGTGAACTGTAGAGCAGCTCTGAGATTTGCATCTCTCTCTCTCTCTCTCTCTCGTCTATTGATGGAATCAGTCCAGCCATAAACTGTTGGTTGTTCCGTATGTTTCAGGTTGCATTAAACGTGGAAAGCTGCACCATGTTCACACAGTATGGAGAACCAACAACTGTGAAAGGTGTGAATGCAAACCAGAAGCAATGGTTTGCTGCAGCCGGTAAGCTCCCGCCTGCAAGGCTGGCTCCAGTGTTTCTTAGGCTTCCCAATCCCCAGGTCCCAGCATGGGATCCCCTGGTTTTACAGGCTTCCCCCCTCCCCCAGCCAGCTGGCCGGCGGGGGAAGCTCCACCCCCATAGCCATTATGCACCTCCAGGAACGATTCCCATAGGGAATTATGGGGAATTGATCCGCGGGTGTCAGGGGCTCTGGGGGGGGGCTGTTTTTTGGGGTAGAGGCGCCAAATTTTCAGTATAGCATCTAGTGCCTCTCCCCAAGATACCTCCCAAGTTTCAAAACGATTGGACCAGGGGGTCCAATTCTATGAGCCCTAAAAGAAGGTGCCCCTATCCTTCATTATTTTCTATGGAAGGAAGGCATTCTAAAAGGTGTGCTGTCCCTTTAAATGTGATGGCCAGAACTCCCTTGGAGCTCAATTATGCTTGTCATACCCTTGCTCCTGGCTCCGCCCCCAGTGTCTCCTGGCTCCACCCCCAAAGTCTCCTGGCTCCACCCCCAAAGTCCCCAGATATTTCTTGAATTGGACTTGGCAACCCTAGTGTTTCTGAATGTCAGCCCTTCCTCCCAATTAAGTTGCCACTCCAGGTGGGAAAGTGCCTGGAGGTTTTGAGGTGGAGCCTGGTTAGGGCAAAGTTAGAAGAAGGGGTGGGGAGAGTTTAGTGGGGTAAAATGCCAGAGTCCATCTTGCAAAGCAACCATTTTCTCCAGAGGAACTGTCCTCTGGGGCCTGTTGGAAGATCTCCCGGTATCACCTGGAAGACTGCAGCCCTGCCTTCCTAATATATTATGATCTCCTTCAATATACTCAACGAAATTGCTGAGCAGTCGGGTTAGAACAAATAAAAGGAAGTACTTCTTCACCCAAAGGGTGATTAACACGTGGAATTCACTGCCACAGGAAATGGTGGTGGCTGCAAGCATAGACAGCTTCAAGAGGGGTTTGGATAAACATATGGAGCAGAGGTTCATCAGTAGCCACAGTGTATTGTTGGAACTCTGTCTGGGGCAGTGATGCTCTGTATTCTTGGTGCTTGTGGAGGGCACAGTGGGAGGGCTTCTAGTGTTCTGGCTCCACTGATGGACCTCCTGATGGCACCTGGGTTTTTTGGCCACCGTGTGACACAGTGTGTTGGACTGGATGGACCATTGGCCTGATCCAACATGGCTTCCCTTATGTTCTTCTGTGACACAGAGTGTTGGACTGGATGGGCCACTGGCCTGATCCAACATGGCTTCTCTTATGTTCTTCTGTGACACAGAGTGTTGGACTGGATGGGCCACTGGCCTGATCCAACATGGCTTCTCTTATGTTCTTATGTGACACAGAGTATTGGACTGGAAGGGCCATTGGCCTGATCCAACATGGCTTCTCTTATGTTCTTCGGTGACACAGAGTGTTGGACTGGATGGGCCACTGGCCTGATCCAACATGGCTTCTCTTATGTTCTTACGTTGTCTTATGTCTTATCATCATCTTATAGAAATGAGGTTATGCATTTGCCCATTCCAGTTTCTCCAGAACAAGTTTGTGCATTCTCCAAAAATAAAATGAATTTTCCCGCTGCAAATAGTGCAGGAGTCCCCAACGGGGCGCTATTTCTGGTGCATGGGCTCTGATCAGCTTGCATCTGTTTTTTCTGGACCAAATCCAGAAGGCATGGCAACATTACTCAGCACATATGCATGTGAACAGGCACAAGCCTAGACTCTAGGGGGCCTCGTAAACATTCTCAGGCCTTTGTGCAAATTGATCTTGATTGTAAAGCTCCTTTTTTGGTCCTACATCAACTTGAACATAGTTTCCCTCTTGTATCATGAGCGAGGGGTCTCAGGTCCGACTCAGGGGACTTTGCGGGTGGAGCCAGGAGCAAAGATGTGACAAGCATAATTAAACTCAAAAGGGAGTTCTGGCCATCACATTTAAAGGGACCGTGCCCCTTTTAAATGCCTTCCCTTCATGGGAAATAACGGAGGATCTTTGAAAAATGGAGGGGGGTGGTTAGAAGAAGCACCAAATGCTATGCTGAAAAATTGGTGCCTCTAGCTCAAAAAACAACCCTCCCCAGAGCCCCAGATACCGATAGATCGATTCTTCATTATACCCTATGGGGGCCACTCTTCATAGAGCATAATGGAGGCTCTCCCGCCACACCGCCTCCCGGCTTGCTTTCTGATAACCTTGAAGGGGTGGGGTGAGGTGGGGGCTCCAAACAAGGCATCTGTGAAGAGGTAGTTCTTTTTGTCTGAACCAAAACCCAAAAGAGGAAACCGTTTTGAACCAAAGGATCAAATGACGACGTACAGAAGGCAGCAAAACAGAAGTATGAAAATGTCACATGAGACCACAAATGATAAATGACAAGTAGATAACTGTTTATAAGGTAATGTAATAATGTTATGAATTGCCAGTGACGTAGCTGCCTAGGCACAAACCAGTTCCATATACAATGCAAATAATAATGTAATATCCCCAATGCAAAATCTAACTAAGCATATAGAAAGGAAACATGTATCCTGCTCATATGCAGTGAGATGACTTTCTTTCTGTATTTAAATATATATTTGACATCGCAGAGCTCCAAATCAAGAGCTCTCACTGTTCTCTACCATGCTAACCGTTCTCTACCATGTTCTCCACCATGCTCACCTGCTAACCGAACGCCGACTAATGCCTATTTATCATGGATGTTCATTTCATCTTATAGGAGCAGAGACAATTAAATACATACGTGTGAGTGATCAAGTCACAACCAATTAGTGACTTGAGGGGCTTTTAAGGGAAGTGAGAAGCAGAGGTGGCTGGCCGTTGCCTTCCTCTGCAGAGTTTTCCTTGGTTGTCTCCCATCCAAGACTTATGGTGATCCCAGCAAGGGGCTTTTAAGGCAAGTGAGAAGCAGAGGTGGCTGGCCGTTGCCTTCCTCTGCAGAGTTTTCCTTGGTGGTCTCCCATCCAAGACTTATGGTGATCCCAGCAAGGGGCTTTTAAGGCAAGTGAGAAGCAGAGGTGGCTGGCCATTGCCTTCCTCTGCAGAGTTTTCCTTGGTGGTGTTACTTCCAGGGGTGGAATTCTAGCAGGAGCTCCTTTGCATATTAGGCCACACACCCCTGATGGAGCCAGTTCTCCTGGAGCTTACAAAAAAGAGCCTTGTAAGCTCCAGGAGGATTGGCTACATCAGGGTGTGTGGCCTAATATGCAAAGGCGCTCCTGCTAGAATTCCACCCCGGTCCCTTCCAAATACTGACACAGCTTTGCTTCCAAGATCTGACAAGATTTGGCTAAAATTCCACCCCAGCCCCTTCCAAATACTGACACAGCTTTGCTTCCAAGATCTGACAAGATTTGGCTGTATAACATCAACTGTTTGAGAGCCTCAAGGAAGGAAGGAAAGCAAATAAATGGGGGGAGGGAGAGATGGAAAGAAGGTAACTTCAAATGCATTCTCCAAGCCGCTGGCTAGCTTGGCTTGGGGAAGATAAATGCCGCCTCCAAGCTGGTGGACAGGACAGTGGGGGTGTCAAGAGCCACACAATATATGTGAAAGATAGTTTGGCCACCCCTGGGCTATACCATCCCTTCTTCCCTCTGCGATGGATAAAAGTGGCCCTCCTATAGACAGTGAAGTATCCAAAGTGGGGGTATCCACAGTGCTTCCCACTGAAGCAAAGTGAGAACTCTTGATTCAGGCCTTTGCCATTGGAAAGGGTAAACACAGGGCTGCCAAGCCCCCGGTCTGGGCAAGGCTTCCCCTGCACAGGAGGTTCCCAACCCGCCAGCCCACATTGGGCCGGCAGGCAGAACCTCCCCTGATATTGCTGGCGTGATGACGTCACGCGGAAGTTATGTCATCGCACCGGCAACGTTGCGTGCCGGCCGCTCTAGGCGTTTTCAGGAAAACTCTATGGTTTTCCCGGATGGTCTAGCCATCTGGGAGGAAATACTCTATGGTACAATAGGTACCATAGAGTTTTCCCCTCCCAAATGGTTAGAGTGTCCTGGAAAATCATAAGAGTTTTCCCAGAAACGCCTAGAGTGGCCACCACACAATGACGTCACTTCCGCGTGACGTCATCGCGCCGCACACACGAGGGACCCTCGGTAAACACCATGTTTTTAATATTAGTTTAGCGGCTAGTCCTCATCTCTGTCACATGGCTTGACTGTCTTCCTCCCTTTTATAGAGTGCTCACGCCTACCAAGTACAACAGGGAGAAATGCATCCCCATGTTCCACAAGCCCACCTGCTCGATCCGCGTGGTGAAGAAAAACAACCCTTCGGCATTCTGCAGGGTCTTTTCCGCGGTCGGATAGCACCGAAGGTTTCTACATCGTGGCGGGGCAAGGAGGAGCCCCCCCCCCAAGGGGAATGGTTCTTCAGCATTAACAGCAGGATCACAGGCTGATCTCCTCCTTTCTCAGCTGGCTGGATGGGTTCCCCAATCTTCTCTGTTACTGCCTCTGTGGGTCTGTATGACCAAGGATGGGCTTGGCCCATTTGCCAAATGAAGGTTGCAGTTATCACTTGGTGGGGTTTTTTTTCCTCTTGAAGAGGTGGAACTGCCACGGCAGATTGCTTCATCTTTTCACCTCAGCCGATTCCCAAGATATTGGATATTTCAGGCCCGCGGAGCCTGCTGATGGTCTGAAATCCTTTGGATGTTGAACTGCAACTTGTATGGAACAGTATTTTAGAAGGCATTTTCATCCACCAATCTTGGTACCCAGCTCTGCAAAACACCCTACAGACTATAAATTGCAGAAAGTCTCAGAACAACCAGCAAATTCCACAGAACAATCAGCACAGTCAACAACCATCTTCCTTATCTTCCAACCCCTTCCAAACCCCTTAACCCCTTCCAGCCAGTTTGGTGTAGTGGTTAAGTGTGCGGACTCTTATCTGGGAGAACCGGGTTTGATTCCCCACTCCTCCACTTGCACCTGCTGGAATGGCCTTGGGTCAGCCATAGTTATCACAGAGGTTGTCCTTGAAAGGGCAGCTGCTGTGAGAGCCCTCTCCAGCCCCACCCACCTCACAGGGTGTTTGTTGTGGGGGAGGAAGGTAAAGGAGATTGTGAGCCGCTCTGAGACTCTTCGGAGTGGAGGGCGGGATATAAATCCAATATCTTCTTCTTCTTCTTCTTCTTCCCAGCAATTAACACAGAACAATGGTCACATTCAACAGCCAGTTTCCTTATCACTACCCTTCCAGGAAGCCCCACCAAACAATGGGCACACCCACAAACCTATTGCTCTTTCATCACACCCCCACCAGCCTACAAATAGCAGCTCTCCAGCAGCCCTGGCCCCATTCAATGCACAGCAGCCAAGAAGGTCTGAGCGCCTGCTCCGGCTGCAACGCCACTGAGGATGTTCTCCGCAGCTGAGAACGAAACGTCTGGAAGGAAAACTTTCTCCAGTAGAACACGGCACTTGATCCCGAAAGAGTCTACAAACCCTAATGATGTTACCAGCCGTGAAAACCTGAAATCTTTGATAGTATTTTAGGTGGTACAATCTAATAAATTCTGAAACATTATTATATACTGGACTGTTATTTCCCTTTAAACAATGTTCCATATTTCGAAAAGCAAAAAAAGGACCCATTTCCCAACTGACTACTTCAAGCAAGCAGTCACTCTGAGAACGCTCCTTTTCGATGCCCCTCCTATCGAAGCTGTGAGAATTGCTATGAACGAGGAATATTCCTAACTTTCCAATTAGGGTTTCCAATCCCCAGGTGGGGGCAGGGGATTCCCCTGGTTTGGAGACCCTCCCGCCGCTTCAGAATCATCAGAAAGTGTGGGGGGGAGGGATATGTCTGCTGGGAACAGCATTATTCCCTATGGAGACCGATTCCCATAGGGTATAATGGAGAATTGATCCATGGGTATCTGGAGCTCTGGGGAGGCTGTCTTTTGAGGTAGAGGCAAATTTTCAGCATAGCATCCAGTGCCTCTCCCCAAAACACCCCCCCCCAAGTTTCAAAAAGTTTGGATGGGGAGTCCAATTCTATGAGCCCCAAAAGAAGGTGCCCCTATCCTTCATTATTTCCAATGGAGGGAAGGCATTTAAAAGGTGTGCGGTCCTTTTAAATGTGATGGCCACAACTCTGGAGTTCAATTATGTTTGTCACACCCTTGCTCCTGGCTCCACCCCCAAAGTCCCCAGATATTTCTTGAATTGGACTTGGCAACCCTATTTCCAATCCAAAACGAAAACATTTTAATCAGTTTTTTAAAAGACCCCAAATGAGGACATCTGGTAATCCTACTTTGCATGCTTAATGAATGATTTCCATAAGGAAAAAAAATGAAGTCTGCCAGGTTCCTGGAATAACAGTTGCATGTCTATGCTGGGGGCGGGCACCAAGACACACAGGGGACAGGAAATCCCACTTCTTCCCCTCCTCCAGTTTCCTTTCTGCCCCTTGGTGCTCATTAGCTTAGAGAAATGTCGACTGAGGGGTGACATGATAGAGGTTTACAAGATTGTGCATGGGATAGAGAAGGTAGAGAAAGAAGTACTTTTCTCCCTTTCTCACAATACAAGAACTCGTGGGCATGCAATGAAATTGCTGAGTAGTCGGGTTAGAACCGATAAAATCGTAGAATCATAGAATCATAGAAGGGACCTCTAGGGTTATGTAGTCCAGCCCCCTGCACAATGAAGGAAACTCACAAACACCTCCCCCTAAATTCACAGGATCTTCATTGCTGTCAGATGGCCATCTAGCCTCTGTTTAAAAACCTCCAAGGAAGGAGAGCCCACCACCTCCCGAGGAAGCCTGTTCCACTGAGGAACCGCTCTAATGGTCAGGAAGTTTTTCCTAATGTTGAGCCAGAAACTCTATTGATTTAATTTCAACCCAAAGAAGCCGTTTCCTCCAGGGGAGCTAGTCTCTTGAGTCTGGAGATCAGTTGTAATCTTGGGAGATCTCCAGGCCTCACCTGGTGGATGAGAACTAGAGAGAGAGAGAGAGGACACTTGACAAATTTCTATACACAACCCAAGGTTATAGTGACCCCAAAGTACTAAGCACTAATGCACTTTACTAAATATAATTGAGGACAAACCATTACAAAATCGCAATTTACAAGAGAACTCAGTCTCAGAGTTAAAGGCAAAATGCCAAGCAAGTCATTACGAGTAGAACGCCAAAGCACAAGTAGAGTGCCAAAATACACGAGGTCGACTTGTATTCCTGCTTCCAGCAAAGTCTTCCAGCAATGGTGTACTCCACTTCTTGTTGTCTCAAGAATAGCTATAGAATAAACAAATATACAACCTGGTTGTATAAGCCCAGCAGGAACTCATTTGCATATTGTCACCATTGTTTCACATAGAGCTTTTTGTAGAAAAAGCCCAGCAGGGATTCATTTGCATATTAGACCACACCCCCTGAGGTCAAGCCAGGCGGAACTGCGTTCCTGTGCGTTCCTGCACAGAAAAAAGCCCTGTACAATCATTATATTTGTTCCAACGATTACAATTACATACCCTATCAAACCTAAATAAACTTCCAAAACTTCAGTCAATGAATTTCCAATATCTTCTTCAATTTTTAAGAAGAAGAAGAAGAAGAAGATGATGAAGAAGAAGAAGATATTGGATTTATATCCCGCCCTCCACTCCGAAGAGTCTCAGAGCGGCTCACAATCTCCTTTACCTTCCTCCCCACAACAGACACCCTGTGAGGTAGGTGAAGATATTGGATTTATATCCCGCCCTCCACTCCGAAGAGTCTCAGAGCGGCT
Organism: Heteronotia binoei; assembly: GCF_032191835.1. Classification (NCBI taxonomy): domain Eukaryota; kingdom Metazoa; phylum Chordata; class Lepidosauria; order Squamata; family Gekkonidae; genus Heteronotia; species Heteronotia binoei. The sequence goes on from NC_083228.1 coordinate 7,789,176, forward strand.
CACAATCTCCTTTACCTTCCTCCCCCACAACAGACACCCTGTGAGGTAGGTGAAGATATTGGATTTATATCCCGCCCTCCACTCCGAAGAGTCTCAGAGCGGCTCACAATCTCCTTTCCCTTCCTCCCCCACAACAGACACCCTGTGAGGTGGGTGGGGCTGGAGAGGGCTCTCACAGCAGCTGCCCTTTCAAGGACAACCTCTGCCAGAGCTATGGCTGACCCAAGGCCATTCCAGCAGGTGCAAGTGGAGGAGTGGGGAATCAAACCCGGTTCTCCCAGATAAGAGTCTGCACACTTAACCACTACACCAAACTGATTATCCAAAAGATTATAAATTTCACCTGAACAATTTTACAATAATATAATAATAATATACAGTATAATCATGTCCATATATGAAAGTATATACCGTACTATACTTTCAATAATAATTATATAACAATAATTAAAGTGCGTTAAAAGGACACATAGTCTCTAGAATAGTTTTTCTTGGCACAAACGCTCAAAATGGCTCGCGGCACAAGTGCTGCTTTGCATGAAACTTTTAAAGGTTCAGAACATCCTCACCTGGTCACAAGTACATCCATACTGTCACCTGGGGGATGGCAACCCTAAATCCAAGCCAAGAGAATTTAATCCATTCAGAGTGGAGAAGACCTTTCACAACTGTAAAGAGATGAGCAGAGAAGGATTAACATAAAACCCAATCTAATCAAGGAAGATGCCCTGTAAGACATGATACACCTCTGCAAAGGGAACTATTTAATCTGGTCTCAGCCCGTCCTATGCCAAGGTAAGTACAGGCAGGACACAGGGGACAGATGTGTGTGTGTGTGATTGCACACATCAAATCCCGAGGGGAGCTGTGGCTAAGTCAGGCCGAATCGAAAGAGTATTTCCCTTGCCACAACTTGTCCGGTATCATGTTTGTGGAAGTCTGAGGACACTGTATCTACAAGAGAGACCTGCAGAGACCTGTGTCTCCAATGGAAGGCCATGTGATAGAGGGAGAGGACAAATAAAGAGAGGAGGGGTCAGAGGGCAGCTCCCAGGTTAAGACAAAGAGAGGCAGTTCATTCCAAACAATAACACCTACACACCCTCTGAGGAATGTAAAAGGTAAAGGTAGTCGCGCCCCACAATGTCCAGGCATGGTGAGTCACTCACTCCAACCGGATCCACTTCAACTGATGGAAGGTAGATCATCAAAGCATCAGCAGCTGAAGATCAAGTGTGATAGCAGGAGATCTTAGGGTTGCCAAGTCCAACTCAAGAAATATCACAGGACTTTGTGGGGTGGAGCCAGGAGACCTTAGGGGTGGAGCCAGAAGTAAGGTTGTGACAAGCATAATGGAACTCCAAAGGGAGTTCTGGCCATCACATTGAAAGGGACCTCACACCTTTTAAATGCCTTCCCTCCATTGGAAATAATGGATAGGGGCATCTTCTTTTGGGCTCAGAATTCGACCCCCTGGTCCAAACTTTTTGAAACTTGTTGGGGGGGGTGTTGAGGAGAGGTACTGGATGCTATACTGAAAATTTGGTGCATCTACCTCAAAAAACAAAAAAAACCCAGAGCCCCAGATACCCACGGATCAATTCTCCATTATACCCAATGGGAATCAGGCTCCGTAGGGAATAATGGAGTGCCCAGCAGAAAGTCGAAGAAGATGAAGAAGATTCCCCACCCTTCACTCTGAATCTCAGAGTGCCTTATCTTTCTCCCCCACAACAAGCACCCTGTGAGGTAGGTGGGGCTGAGAGTTCTCCCAGAAGCTGCCCTTTCAAGGACAACTCTGCGAGAACTATGGGTGGCCCAAGGCCATTCCAGCAGCTGCAAATGGAGCAGTGGGGAATCAAACCTGGTTCTCCAAGATAAGAGCCTGCGCACTTAACCACTACACCAAACCTGCTCTCTTATACACCAAACCTGCTCTCTCAGAGTCTCAGAGTGGCTTACAATCTCCTTTACCTCCCCCCACAACAAAAGACACCCTGTGAGGTAGGTGGGGCTGAGAGAGCTCTTACAAGCAGCTCTCTGCGAGAGCTATGGTTACAAGCAACTCTGCGAGAGCTATGATTGATCCCAGGCCATTCCAGCAGCTGCAAGTGGAGGAGTGGGAAATCAAACCCAGATCTCCCAGATAAGAGTCCACGCACTTAAACACTACACCAAACCGGCTCCGCCTTGCTTTCTGGTGACCCTGAAGTGGGTGTAGGGCCTCCATCTGCCCCTAGGCGATCTGCAGCCCCGTTTGCTGAGTAACTAGTTGGAGGTTGGTATGGTATCCCCAGTGCTACACACCAAGGGCCAGCGTTAGTGTAATGTACTCAGTGACGAGACGTGTTGAAGGCAACATACTTTATTAGTGGGTACATCACAAGAGGGAGAATGGCGGGCCGGGTCCCGATTATATACATGCCCCGGAACAACCCACCCTGAGGCCAGGTCCAATCCTGGTCAGTTAAACTTCCCGCCACAGATCTTGATTGGCGGTGCGTATTAGCGAGCTACAACGAGGGACCAGTGGGGTTCCAGTGGTCGCCTCTGTAGCGTGCACTGTGCTGTACATAGGGATTAGAATGCAGGACATAACAGTTAGCATCTCTCTCTCTCTCTCTCTCGGCTTGGCTTCGCGAACGAAGATTTAAGAAGGGTGCAATAGTCCACGTTTGCTGCAGGCTCGCTGGTGGCTGACAAGACCAATGTGGGACAGGCAGGTCCGGCCACAGCGGCTGCAGGGAAAAGTCTGATTTAGGGTTGGTCCTGTAGCAGTGCGATTCTTCCTCAATCTCCTTTTGTCCTCAAGACCAGCTATGCGTGTGTTCTCAAACGAAGAGACAGCCTGGTGGATGGTGTGCCTCCATGCTTTGCGATCTGAGGCTAGGTCAGACCACTGGTGATGGTTGATGTGACAGGTGCTAAGGGATTTCTTCAAGGAGTCCTTGTACCTCTTCTTTGGTGCCCCTCTAGCGACTCCTTGAGCGCTTTCATCAGCGCTGCCTTCGCACCATCCTCAACATCCACTGGAGTGACTTTGTGACCAACAGTTAGCATAGCTTAGCAATATTATGGCACTTTGAGGGCTTTGTTGCTGTTTGTCTTTTGGAAGCACAGCAGGAAAGGAAGCGAGGAAAAGAACCTCACTCATTTCCCACTGCCGTTCTCTAGATCTGTTTCATGTCAGCAGCGGGTAAGCAACACCAAAACAGATCTGCAAAAATGTTGGGAGGCACGAGTCCGCCGCAAGGCCGTTCTTTGGGCCAGAGCTGTCTATCGGGCCTTTTAATTTAGCATTGTCATAATTGGAGAAGAATTAAATGATTCTATTCATTAGAAGGGGAGACAGGTGATGAATGGGCAGCATTCCACACTAATGCCTTTAATCAGATCTCTGCACTGCGGGCAGGAAACAGATGGTGGGAAAGTTGCAAATAGGGAAGTCGGAACGGAGAGATGATCTTGTAGAACTTTTCCCAGAAGCGGAATATTGGTTTATGGGGGTCACTGAAAGGTAGTCTTGTTTGTGTAAAGGAAGCTAAAGGAGATTGTGAGCCGCTCTGACACTCTTCGGAGTGGAGGGCGGGATATAAATCCAATATCTTCATCTACCTCACAGGGTGCCTGTTGTGGGGGGGGGAAGGTAAAGGAGATGGTGAGCCGCTCTGAGACTCTTTGGAGTGGAGGGCGGGATATAAATCCAATATCTTCATCTACCTCACAGGGTGTCTGTTGTGGGGGGGCGGAGGTAAAGGAGATTGTGAGCCACTCTGAGACTCTTTGGAGTGGAGGGAGGGATATAAATCCAATATCTTCATCTACCTCACAGGGTGTCTGTTGTGGAGGGGGGGAGGTAAAGGAGATTGTGAGCCACTCTGAGACTCTTCGGAGTGGAGGGCGGGATATAAATCCAATATCTTCATCTACCTCACAGGGTGTCTGTTGTGGGGGAGGAAGGGAAAGGAGATTGTGAACCGCTCTGAGACTCTTCGGAGTGGAGGGCGGGATATAAATCCAATATCTTCATCTACCTCACAGGGTGTCCGTTGTGGGGGGGTGGAGGTAAAGGAGATTGTGAGCCACTCTGAGACTCTTCGGACTGGAGGGCGGGATATAAATCCAATATCTTCATCTACCTCACAGGGTGTCTGTTGTGGGGGAGGAAGGGAAAGGAGATTGTGAGCCACTCTGAGACTCTTTGGAGTGGAGGGAGGGATATAAATATAATATCTTCATCTACCTCACAGGGTGTCTGTTGTGGGGGGGGAGGTAAAGGAGATTGTGAGCCACTCTGAGACTCTTTTGAGTGGAGGGAGGGATATAAATCTAATATCTTCATCTACCTCACAGGGTGTCTGTTGTGGGGGGGGGGGGGAAGGGAAAGGAGATTGTGAACCGCTCTGAGACTCTTCGGAGTGGAGGGCGGGATATAAATCCAATATCTTCATCTACCTCACAGGGTGTCCGTTGTGGGGGGGGAGGTAAAGGAGATTGTGAGCCACTCTGAGACTCTTTGGAGTGGAGGGAGGGATATAAATCCAATATCTTCATCTACCTCACAGGTTGTCTGTTGTGGGGGAGGAAGGGAAAGGAGATTGTGAACCACTCTGAGACTCTTTGGAGTGGAGGGCGGGATATAAATCCAATATCTTCATCTACCTCACAGGGTGTCTGTTGTGGGGGAGGGAGGGAAAGGAAATTGTGATCCGCTCTGAGACTCTTCGGAGTGGAGGGCGGGATATAAATCCAATCTCTCCATCTACCTCACAGGGTGTCTGTTGTGGGGGGGAAGGTAAAAAAGATTGTGAGCCACTCTGAGCCTCTTTGGAGTGGAGGGTGGAATATAAATCCAATATCTTCTTCTTCTTCTCGTATAACCTCTCCTCTGTGTCATAGAGTTGCCAACCTCCAGGTCGGGCCTGGAGATCTTCTGGAATCACTGTTCCCCTGGAGAAAATGGCTGCTTTGGAGGGTGGACTCTCTGGCATTATATCGTTTTATAACCCCCTCCCTCCCTCCCAAACCTGGCCCTCCCCAGGCTCCAATCAACTCTTCAGGACATTCACAACCCAAAGCTGGCTACCCTGATTGGAAGCACAGCAACAGTACCTCCTAGGGATGCCAGCCTCCAGGTGGGGTCTGGAGACCTCCCACTTTTACAGCTGGTCTCCAGCTGGAAGGAATCACTGTTCCCCTGGAGAAAATGGCTGCATTGAAGGGTAGACTCTATGGCAAGGGTGTCAGACCCTGGAAGGCTTTTATCAGGCCCCCAAGCAACTGGCTCCTGTCTGCTTCCTCTCTTGCTTCCTTCCTCAACACAGCTTGCCTTGCTCAATTGCACAGGAGCTACAGAGCAAAATCTCTATTTTCTCCCTTGGCTGAGGCTCCTCTGTGGGGGGGTGGGGAGAGGGATAGCTTGCTTTGTAAGGCACTCTCAATGGCACAGCAGAGCTACCGAGCCAAGCCTCTCTTCCTTCTATTGGCTGAAGCTCCTCCCCCTCCTCGTCCCCTAGGCAAGGAAGGAAAGAGCCAGAGCTTCCTTTGCCCAGTTCCCTGGCTCCCATGGGAGAGATACAAAGAAAGGGCTATTAAGACCAACAAGTGCTAATATTTTAAGCATGTTTTAAATTTTTTAAATCTTGAACTGAATTTCTCTGTATCCTTTATAAAGTTTATATCATCACTACCTGGTAGGCTTCCCACACACCCCGCCCTGCCGGAGGACCCCCGAATTAGCCGCATCCTCCCCCGTTCTCCCAAAATCCGGAAGCAGAGGGGGGGGGGAAACGGCGCCCTGTCTCTTTCCCTGCCTGCCTCCCTCGAAGGCTTCAGGCTTCTCCCTTCCTCTGGGTAACAAAGACCCGCCACCGCCGGCCTGCTATTAGCTCCAGTCCAGCCTCCCTGGGACTTGTAGTCCTTGCGTCCTCTCCGGCTGCCGGGTGGCGTCTCCTTGGGGAGTCCGGCCAGTGGGGGGGGGGGGGAGCTCCGCCCCCAGAGGACCATGTGCATTTCTACCTTGGAAGGCTCCAGTCTCCGATTGAAAGGCTTCCTCTTGGGATGGTGTGTCTGTGTTACTTTGAAGAAGTTGGCAGCAACTCATGAGTAGAGAGGCCAATCCCTCGCTTCAGAGTAGCCAGAAATGGGGGGGGGGGGGGGGAGTCTGCTGAGCACTTCATTATTCTCTATGTGGAGATTGATCTGGATGTTTCGGGGGCTCTGGGGGAGCTGTTTTTTGAGGTAGAGGCACCAAATTTTCAGTATAGTATCTAGTGACACTCCCCAAAGTATCCCTTAGGTTTCAAAATGATTGGACCATGGAGTCCAATTCTATAAGCCACAAAAGAAGGTGCCCCTATCCTTCATTATATCCTATGGAAGGAAGACATTTAAAAAGGTGTGCCGTCCCTTTAAATGTGATGGCCAGAACTCCCTTGGAGTTCAATTATTCTCGTCACACCCTTGTTCCTGGCTCTGCCCCGATGTCTCCTGGCTCCACCCCCAAAGTCCCCAGATATTTCTTGAATTGGACTTGGCAACTCTACTACCTGGCATTACATTTTATGATGGTCATGGCCCGGCCTGAAAAGGTCACATTTATATTGGCTGAGTTTGAACCCTGTGCTCTATGGCGTTGTATCCTGCTGAGGCCCCTTGCCTCCCCAAACCCCACCCTCTCCCAGATCCACCCCCAAAGTCTCCAGGTACTTTCCAACACAGACCAGGCAACCCGACTGCTGGGGGAGGCTGAAGTCCTGGCCTGTCCCCCCAGAGACCATCCCCTTGCCCTTGGGGCCTCAGAGGCCTGGTCACAGAGGAGGGCTGGGCTGACTGGGGAGAGGCTGCTGCTGCTGGGGGAGGCAGGGGGGCTGGAGTCCTGGCCTGTCCCCCCAGAGCCCATCCCCTGGCTCTTGTGGCCTCAGAGGCCTGGTCACAGAGGAGGGCTGGGCTGGCTGGGGAGAGGCTGCTGCTGCTGGGGGAGGCAGGGGGGCTGAAGTCCTGGCCTGTCCCCACGGAGACCATCCCCTGGCCCTTGTGGCCTCAGAGGCCTGGTCACAGAGGAGGGCTGGGCTGACTGGGGAGAGGCTGCTGCTAGGGGAGGCAGGGGGGCTGGAGTCCTGGCCTGTCCCCACAGAGCCCATCCCCTGGCTCTTGTGGCCTCAGAGGCCTGGTCACAGAGGAGGGCTGGGCTGACTGGGAGAGGCTGCTGCTGGGGGAGGCAGGGGGGCTGAAGTCCTGGCCTGTCCCACAGAGCCCATCCTCTGGCCCTTGTGGCCTCAGAGGCCTGGTCACAGAGGAGGGCTGGGCTGGCTGGGGAGAGGCTGCTGCTGCTGGGGGAGGCAGGGGGGCTGAAGTCCTGGCCTGTCCCCACGGAGACCATCCCCTGGCCCTTGTGGCCTCAGAGGCCTGGTCACAGAGGAGGGCTGGGCTGGCTGGGGAGAGGCTGCTGCTGCTGGGGGAGGCAGGGGGGCTGAAGTCTTGGCCTGTCCCCCCAGAGACCATCCCCTGGCCCTTGTGGCCTCAGAGGCCTGGTCACAGAGGAGGGCTGGGCTGACTGGGGAGAGGCTGCTGCTGCTGGGGGAGGCAGGGGGGCTGAAGTCCTGGCCTGTCCCCACGGAGACCATCCCCTGGCCCTTGTGGCCTCAGAGGCCTGGTCACAGAGGAGGGCTGGGCTGGCTGGGGAGAGGCTGCTGCTGCTGGGGGAGGCAGGGGGGCTGAAGTCCTGGCCTGTCCCCACAGAGCCCATCCCCTGGCCCTTGTGGCCTCGGAGGCCTGGTCACAGAGGAGGGCTGGGCTGACTGGGAGAGGCTGCTGCTGCTGAGGGAGGCAGGGGGGCTGGAGTCCTGGCCTGTCCCCACAGAGCCCATCCCCTGGCCCTTGTGGCCTCAGAGGCCTGGTCACAGAGGAGGGCTGGGCTGGCTGGGGAGAGGCTGCTGCTGCTGGGGGAGGCAGGGGGGCTGAAGCCCTGGCCTGTCCCCACAGAGCCCATCCCCTGGCCCTTGTGGCCTCAGAGGCCTGGTCACAGAGGAGGGCTGGGCTGACTGGGAGAGGCTGCTGCTGCTGAGGGAGGCAGGGGGGCTGAAGTCCTGGCCTGTCCCCCCAGAGACCATCCCCTGGCCCTTGTGGCCTCAGAGGCCTGGTCACAGAGGAGGGCTGGGCTGAGTGGGGAGAGGCTGCTGCTGCTGGGGGAGGCAGGGGGGCTGAAGTCCTGGCCTGTCCCCCCAGAGACCATCCCCTGGCCCTTGTGGCCTCAGAGGCCTGGTCACAGAGGAGGGCTGGGCTGGCTGGGGAGAGGCTGCTGCTGCTGGGGGAGGCAGGGGGGCTGAAGTCCTGGCCTGTCCCCCCAGAGACCATCCCCTGGTCCTTGTGGCCTCAGAGGCCTGGTGTCAAGCAATGTGAATCTTTCTTTCTATAATCTAATGCTATCTGTATTGAATGTATCTGTAAAGCTTCATGACTGTTACTAACCAACATCAAAATGGGCACATCAAAGCAGGGAATATTTAGGGGGCAGTTTGCACCTCTCGCTTTTACTAACAAATGCAAGAATTTGCTCTTTGAAGATAAAGCGCCTCCAGGGATGGTTCAAACAAGGAAGGAAACCACAAGAGAGATAAGAGATTGCCATGTGAATCTTCAAACGTGAATGTAGCATTGTTTAGAGAATGTAGCCTTGTTTAGAAAACGCACTGATGTGTCACCTTTAAGTATGCCTTTTACTGTTACTATGTATCAGTTCCAATCCTCAGCTCAAACTGGGATTATCCAATAAATCATACTGTGTTTCAAAGCAAGGACTGATTACTTTGAGATCCAAATGTTGACTCCTGGTCACAGAGGAGGGCTGGGCTGACAGGGGAGAGGCTGCTGCTGCTGGGGGAGGCAGAGGGGCTGATGTCCTGGCGTGTCCCCACAAAGCCCATCCCCTGGCCCTTGTGGCCTCAAAGGCCTGGTCACAGAGGAGGGCTGGGCTGGCTGGGGAGAGGCTGCTGGTGAGGGAGGCAGGGGGGCTGAAGTCCTGGCCTGTCCCCACAGAGCCCACCCCCTGGCCCTTGTGGCCTCAGATGCCTGGTCACAGAGGAGGGCTGGGCTGACTGGGGAGAGGCTACTGCTGCTGGGGGAGGCAGGGGGGGCTGGAGTCCTGGCCTCTCCCCACAGAGACCGTCCCCTGGCCCTTGTGGCCTCAGAGGCCTGGTCACAGAGGAGGGCTGGGCTGACTGGGGAGAGGCTGCTGCTGCTGGGGGAGGCAGGGGGGCTGAAGTCCTGGCCTGTCCCCACAGAGACCGTCCCCTGGCCCTTGTGGCCTCAGAGGCCTGGTCACAGAGGAGGGCTGGGCTGACTGGGGAGAGGCTACTGCTGCTGGGGGAGGCAGGGGGGGCTGGAGTCCTGGCCAGTCCCCACAGAGCCCATCCCCTGGCCCTTGTGGCCTCAGAGGCGTGGTCACAGAGGAGGGCTGGGCTGACGGGGGAGAGTCTGCTGCTGGTGGGGGAGGCAGGGGGGCTGAAGTCCTGGCCTGTCCCCACAGAGACCATCCCCTGGCCCTTGTGGCCTCAGAGGCCTGGTTACAGAGGAGGGCTGGGCTGACTGGGGAGAGGCTGCTGCTGGGGGAGGCAGGGGGGCTGAAGTCCTGGCCTGTCCCCACAGAGACCATCCCCTGGCCCTTGTGGCCTCAGAGGCCTGGTCACAGAGGAGGGCTGGGCTGACTGGGAGAGGCTGCTGCTGCTGGGGGAGGCAGGGGGGCTGAAGTCCTGGCCTGTCCCCACAGAGCCCATCCCCTGGCCCTTGTGGCCTCAGAGGCCTGGTCACAGAGGAGGGCTGGGTTGACTGGGGAGAGGCTGCTGCTGCTGGGGGAGGCAGGGGGGCTGAAGTCCTGGCCTGTCCCCAGAGACCATCCCCTGGCCCTTGTGGCCTCGGAGGCCTCGTCAAAGAGGAGGGCTGGGCTGTCTGGGGAGAGGCTGCTGCTGCTGGGGGAGGCAGGGGGGCTGAAGTCCTGGCTTGTCCCCACAGAGCCCATCCCCTGGCCCTCGTGGCCTCAGAGGCCTGGTCACAGAGGAGGGCTGGGCTGATGGGGGAGAGGCTGCTGATGCTGGGGGAGGCAGGGGGGCTGAAGTCCTGGCCTGTCCCCACAGAGCCCATCCCCTGGCCCTTGTGGCCTCAGAGGCCTGGTCACAGAGGAGGGCTGGGCTGACGGGGGAGAGGCTGCTGGTGGGGGAGGCAGGAGGCTGAAGTCCTGGCCTGTCCCCACAGAGCCCATCCCCTGGCCCTTGTGGCCTCAGAGGCCTGGTCACAGAGGAGGGCTGGGCTGACGGAGGAGAGGTGGCTGCGGCTGCTGGGGGAGGCAGGGGGACTGAAGTCCTGGCCTGTCCCCTCAGAGGCCTGGTCACAGAGGAGGGCTGGGCTGACTGGGGAGAGGCTGCGGCTGCTGCTGGGGGAAGCAGCGGGGGGCTGATGTTATTAGAATTCTGTTCTTCCTATGGAATGCTACAGTATCGAGAGAGACTTTCTGAGAATGTTTTCATTGTTCCTTAAGGTATGTTCTTAGGGTGTTAGTTTTTTAATTGTCTGTAGTTTGAATTTATTGAACATGATTATAATGATAATAGGATTGAAAAGCGGCAGTGAAACAAAACTGGTACTGAGTCTGAACTACTTAAGAACATACACAAGTGGGCATGGATACTTTTGGGACTGTTATTGTTTGGAACAGAGGGTACTCGCTGAAATTGGGACTGGTGTTTGCCAGGTTACCCATTCTCTACATATGTTTTCCATTGTATATTTATAAAACTGGATATTTTGATATAAGCAAGTTATTGTAGAGTGCCTTGCACGAATTTATACATGCCCCATGGCGCAGAGTGGTAAAGCTGCAGTACTGCAGTCCTAAGCTGTGCTCACAACCTGAGTTTCATCCCAGCAGAAGCTGGGTTTTCAGGTAGCCGGCTCGAGGTGACTCAGCATTCCATCCTTCCATGGTTGGGAAAATGAGTACCCACCTTGCTGGGGGGAAAGTGTAGAGGACTGGGGAAGGCAATGGCAAACCACCCCGTAAAAAGTCTGCCATGAAAACGTTGTGAAAGCAACGTCACCGCAGAGTTGGAAATGACTGGTGTTTGCACAGGGGACTACCTTGACCTTTTTACATTTGTATAATTGGTACTTGAGATTTTTGGTTTTTTGCACAGAGGTGATTTTTGCCTGTTGCTTGCCACCACCTGGAGGTTTAGAAAAATATACAACCAAATGGTTATAGTGACCAAATAACGAAATAATATTGATATCGACAAGGTGCAATTTACAATGCATTTACAATGATCTTTAGCAAGGAGTCCCAACGTCAGGGGGACAACTCGAAACATCATGCTTCAATGGCTCTTCAAGCATAGGGTGCTCCGTTTGTAATAACACGCAATTACAAAATATGAATTCACAGTAAAATCATAATACAGGAAAAGAACATAATTATAGCTGTGGTCACCATACAAGAGCCATACTTACAAGACTTCCCATTCAAAGTAAACTAATAATAATACTTCCACAGTGTTCCGTGATGGCAAACTAAAAATAAATACATTGTTGAAAGCACACAAACATAAATACATTGTTGAAATCAAATATTAAATAATACCAACAATACAAAATATACTCACTAATATTAATATATTAAGAGGGGCACAAAAAGTGGCTCCAAATGAACATTCAAAGATGGCACTACACTCACAGAGCCAGTTTGGTGTAGTGGTTAAGTGTGCGGACTCTTATCTGGGAGAATCGGGTTCGATTCCCCACTCCTCCACTTGCAGCTGCTGGAATGGCCTTGGGTCAGCCGGAGCTCTTGCAGGAGTTGTCTTTGAAAGGGCAGCTGCTGTGAGAGCCCTCTCAGCCCCACCCACCTCATAGGGTGTCTGTTGTGGGGGAGGAAGATAAAGGAATCTTTAAATTGTATTAGTTTTAAGTATAAGAAAAGAAATAATAGGGAAATACAGAAGAGAAAAAGAGGGAGGGGTACAACAGAAAAATAGAAAAGAAAAAAGAACACTAAATATTTCAGTTACATCTCTACAAGAAGAAAGAAAAAATAAACATACCAAATTTCTTCTACCAGCAAGACTTTGAGTTATAACCAAATATTACCATCAAATTCCACAGTCCTTTAGTAATTTTTTCCCCTCTCTAATACAATTCTACTACCTATGGTGTAAATCTAAGCTATTTATCTTTGTTGCAACAAGGATCAAATCACTTATCTAAATGAGAATAACAAGGAGACAAGCAAGAGAACAAAACTAACTGAATAGTTTTAAAAGTAGGCCTAAACAAGTAAAATGAATATACACTCTTTATCTATAAAGCTGACTTATTTGCTTCCAACCAAAGCTGGAAATAAAAGCACATGACTTTGTCATGTCAATAGAAACAAATTCCAAAGTTAGAGATCAGGAGCAGATTTTTAATATCATATAATATCTATATTCTCTTCATTAATGAGTTGAACATAACCAACTATTTATGTAAGTGAATTATTAGTTAATTATTCAGGAATTATTTAGAAGCTTTTAGAGACACTATCTCCAACTATTATATTTTATTTATTTATTTGATTTATATCCTGCCCTCCCCACCAAGGCGGGCTCAGGGCGGCTTTAAGAAGAGGAGACTTGGTAAACATAAGAACATAAGAGAAGCCATGTTGGATCAGGCCAATGGCCCATCCAGTCCAACACTCTGTGTCATACAGTGGCAAAAAATATATATATATATACACACACTGTGGTTAATAACCACTGATGGACCTGTGCTCCATATTTTTATCTAAACCCTTCTTGAAGGTGGCTATGCTTGTGGTCGCCACCACCTCCTGTGGCAGTGAATTCCACATGTTAATCACCCTTTGGGTGAAGAAGTACTTCCTTTTATCCGTTTTAACCTGCCTGCTCAGCAATTTCATCGAATGCCCACGAGTTCTTGTATTGTGAGAAAGGGAGAAAAGTACTTCTTTCTCTACTTTCTCCATCCCATTATCTTGTAAACCTCTATCATGTCACCCCGCAGTCGACGTTTCTCCAAGCTAAAGAGTCCCAAACGTTTCAACCTTTCTTCATAGGGAAAGTGTTCCAGCCCTTTAATCATTCTAGTTGCCCTTTTCTGGACTTTCTCCAATGCTATAATATCCTTTTTGAGGTGCGGCGACCAGAACTGCACACAGTACTCCAAATGAGACCGCACCATCGATTTATACAGGGGCATTATGATACTGGCTGATTTGTTTTCAATTCCCTTCCTAATAATTCCCAGCATGGCGTTGGCCTTTTTTATTGCAGACGCACACTGTCTTGACATTTTCAGTGAGTTCTCTACCACGACCCCAAGATCTCTCTCTTGGTCAGTCTCTGCCACTTCACACCGCATCAACTTGTATTTGTAGCTGGGATTCTTGGCCCCAATGTGCATTACTTTGCACTTGCACTTTGAACCGCATCTGCTACGTTGACGCCCACTCACCCAGCCTCAACAGATCCCTTTGGAGTTCCTCACAATCCTCTCTGGTTCTCACCACCCTGAACAATTTAGTGTCATCTGCAAACTTGGCCACTTCACTGCTCACTCCCAACTCAAAATCATTTATGAACAAGTTAAAGAGCATGGGACCCAGTACTGAGCCCTGCGGCACCCCACTGCTTACCGTCCTCCACTGCGAAGACTGCCCATTTATATTCACTCTCTGCTTCCTATTACTCAGCCAGTTTTTGATCCACAAGAAGACCTGTCCTTTTACTCCATGACTCTCAAGCTTTCTAAGGAGCCTTTGATGAGGAACTTCCAAAAGCTTTCTGGAAGTCAAGGTAAACAACATCTATCGGGTCTCCTTTGTCCACACGTTTGTTCACCCCCTCAAAGAAATGTAACAGGTTAGTGAGGCAAGATCTTCCCTTGCAGAACCCATGCTGAGTCTTCCTCAATAACCCGTGTTCATCAATGTGCCTACTCATTCTGTCCTTGATAATGGTTTCTACCAACTTTCCCGGTATTGAAGCCAGACTGACTGGCCTGTAATTTCCCGGATCTCCTCTGGAACCCTTTTTAAAGATGGGGGTGACATTTGCTACCTTCCAGTCCTCAGGAACAGAGGCAGATTTCAATGAAAGATTACAGATTTTTGTTAGAAGATCCACAAGTTCAACTTTGAGTTCTTTAAGAACTCTCGGATGTATGCCATCCGGACCCGGTGACTTATTAGTTTTTAATTTGTCTATCAGTTGTAGGACCTCCTCTTTTGTCATCTCATAACGACCTTATCCCTCATACATATTTACTTTTGCCTAAAAAGAAAATAATATAGTCTCTACGACACAGTCTCTACTGGGTTACCCTGTTTGGATTATAAAATATAAAACCTCCAGATTATAAAATTCCAGCTTCCACTTCAAAATGACGTATCAGTTCCATTACATTGTACCGTTGATGACCAAATATGAAAACACAGTTTATAACCCCTTCTTTTTAAAAGTTTTCCAAGTTTTGATTTTTTGGATGCAATGTATGGCTTCTCCCATCGGCACACTCATCTGTTCTGCTGGGAACAAAAAGGCCCACACACTGTCACTTCCTCTTACAACAGCTTTAATAAGTCATGATTTTCGGTCTTCTTTTGTAACTGCATGTGGCTTCTCCATCTTGATTTCATCCTGCACATTTCCAAGCTGTTGTTTATTCACTTTTCCAGCTCTTTCGGCAACTCTGGGATCTCTCTGCATTCCTGCTCATGTAGATTTTCAATGCAGTTATACTTCAGAAGGAAGCTTTCCACTAGTTTTTCTATTAACTCCGCTAATAGACCAATTCCATGCTTTATAGAAGATATAAGAAATCCCTTAGCACCTGTCACATCAACCATCACCAGTGGTCTGACCTAGCCTCAGATCGCAAAGCATGGAGGCACACCATCCACCAGGCTGTCTCTTCCTTTGAGAACGCACGCATAGCTGGTCTTGAGGACAAAAGGAGATTGAGGAAGAATCGCACTGCTACAGGACCAACCCTAAATCAGACTTTTCCCTGCAGCCGCTGTGGCCGGACCTGCCTGTCCCACATTGGTCTTGTCAGCCACCAGCGAGCCTGCAGCAAACGTGGACTATTGCACCCTTCTTAAATCTTCGTTCGCGAAGCCAAGCCGAGAGAGAGAGAGTATTAAAAAAATCTTTCTCATCCATTTCAGTCATCTTTCCACAGAATTACTCAGTCCAATGGCAAAAGCCAATAAATAGCTCAGAGTCCCAGGTAGTTTATCCTCCTGCTCTACTCCTGTCATGAACTTTTCCCTTACATTCCAGTTCAAAGCGCATCAGTTCTGCTCCCCCATCAGATAAACTTCTCGTAAGAAATATTCAGATAAACTTCTCGTAAGAAAATATTCAGGCTGTATTATAGTATGTTAGTGTTCCAATTGTAGCTTATTTAGTTATAAAACAAATCAATTAGAATATCTGCATTCAGTCCAATTAAAAAAGCCAAAAAAAGGATGCCAATTTTCAACAATTTGTTCTTCTCCCTTTGGAAGCCTTTATTGTGGGGGAGGTGGAAATTGCCCTCTTTCCCCCTCCTTTTGAACAGTCCCGTTTGGTTTTACGATAGGAATTCCATTAGTCGGTTAGGTTGTAAAGTAGACTTACTTGCATGGTAGGATTTCTACAATTGCAGTAGAAAGGAAGCTGCTTAGAAAAGTTTACTAGAACAAAGAGAAGATTGGGCATTCACCTCTTGCTGCCGTCATGGTGATCGTTGCGGTGGAGCATCAGAACAACGGGACTCAGGGGGCGGCTGCCACCGTTCTCCCCAGCTCCTGTCAAGCTCCTTGATGCCAGGGAATCCTTGCCTGAACACCCCTGGGGGTACCACAGCTGTGGCACCCCTCCAACCACCCGATTCGGGGGGTGGCGCTAGAGACAAGCTCTGCGGATCCCACCGACGACAAAGTGCTAAAACTCGGAAGTCGAAAGATAAAGGAGATTGTGAGCCGCTCTGAGACTTTGAGTGGAGGGTAGAATATAAATCCAATTTCTTCTTCTTCTTCACAACGGCTCAAGGCAAAACGCCAAGTCAGAAGGATTCCTTTATAGCCATAATCATACACACCTGTTTACAGCAATCCTAACAAAACTTCACTTTATGAGCTTAATAATTGTCTGAATTTATGATATTTTTATGAATTGTCAGCTGTGATTGGATATGAATTTTTGCTGATTCTAACACTGTATATAGTGCTTTACATATGTGTAATGAGTTATGAAACATTTGTAGTATATATGTGTTGTAAAAATGTAATATGGTAGTACTAGTAGTTTCTGCAAGTTTGAACATTCCCTTTAAAGTGAAGTTTTGTTAGGATTGCTGTAAACAGGTGTGCATGATGACGGCTATAAAGGAATCCTTCTGACTTGGCATTTTGCCTTGAGCTGTTGTGAGCGAAGTGCTATCTTTGAATTGCATTGTAAATTGTACCTTGTCAATATATTATTTCATTATTTGGTCACTCTAACCATTTGGTTGTATATTTTTCTCGGGTTTTAACAATTTATTAATAACATATGGTTACAATATTTAGTTATCTATTTTCTATACTAACCCATATGATATTTCAACCCCCCCTCCCTCCAATATTTGACTTCCCTGAAGTTATAACTTTAAGTTCAATTATAAAGGTACCACTAATCTATCAAAGTTCAATACTTTTCTTTTCTCTTTTCTAAAAAATTGTCCAATGTCTTTTTACGTTCCACTCTTTCTCCATATATCCTTTAAATTTCTTCCACTCCTTTTTGAATATATCTAAGTCATAGTCTCTTAAAGTTTTAGTTAATTTGTCCATCTCACTTCACGATAAAACTTTCACAATCCAATCCCATTTCTCTGGTATTTTTCCTTGTTTCCACAGCTGCACATACAATGTCCTAGCAGCTGAGAGCAATTACCAAATTAAAGTCCTGTCTTCCTTCGGAAATTTTTCTAATTGTAATCCAAGCAAGAAAGTCTCTGCAGTTTTCTTAAAGTCATAACCCAAAATTTTGGAGATTTCTTGTTGTATTATCTTCCAAAACTCTTTCGCTTTTTCACAAGTCCTTGTGGTTGTATATTTTTCTCAATCTGAAGTGATCTCTCTCTTGTTTTTACCACCTGGAGTTTGGCAACTCTATCTGGAGACCAGTTGTAATTCCAAGAGATCTCTGGGTACCACCTGGAGGTTGGCAACCTTCTCTCTCGGACATTACAGCCCACGAATGTGTCTGCTCCCCGGCAGCTGCCCTCCCCTAGTTCCACCCCGACAACTCCAAGACTTCCAGCCCAGCACTGTCAACCCAACAGGACCCATCAGTACTAGAAGCTTTGTGCTTCCATAAGAAGCACTTAAGGCCAGGCCTCATCGGTGCTGAGAGAACAGCTGCCAGTGCTGGGCTGGGAAATACCTGCAGATTTGGGTTTGGAGCCTAAGGAGGGGGGGGCATTTGGGAAAGGGAGGGACTTCTGTGGGGTATAAAGCCACAGAGAACAAGGGAGGGAGGGAGGAAGGAAGAGAGGGAGGACGGAGGGAGGGAGAGAAGGGAGGGAGGAAGAAAAGGGAGAGGAGAAGGAGGAAAGAAGGGAGGGAGGACAGAGGAAGGGAGGGTGGAAAGGAGGGAGGGAAGAAGGGAGAGAGGGAGGGAAGGAGAGAAGGGAGGGTGGAAAGAAGGGAGGGAGGGAGGAAAGAAGGGAGAGAGGGAGAACGGAAGGAGGGAGGAAGAGAAGGGAGGGTGGAAAGAAGGGAAGGAGGGAGGGAAGAAGGGAAGAGAGGAGAAGGAGGAAAGGAGGGAGGGAGGAAAGAAGGGAGAGAGGGAGGACGAAGGGAGAGAAGGGAGGGTTAAAGAAGGGAGGGAGGGACGGAAGAAGGGAAGGAAGAGGAGAGAAGAAGGAAAAGGGAGGGAGAGAAAGGAGGGAGGGAGGAAAGGGAGAGAGGGAGGACGGAAGGAGGGAGGTAGAGGAGGGTGGAAAGAAGGGAGGGAAGAAGGGAAGGGAGAGGAGAGGAGGAGGAAAGAAGGGAGGGAGGAAAGAAGGGAGAGAGGGAGGATGGAGGGAGGGAGGCAAGGGAGAGGAGAAGAAGGAAAGAAGGGAGGGAGGGAAGAAGGGAAGGGAGAGGAGAGACGAAGGAGGAAAGAAGGTAGGGAGGGAGGGAAAAAGGGAGAGAGGGAGGACGGAGGGAGGGAGATAAGGGAGGGAGGAAAGAAGGGAGAGAGGAAGGACGGAGGGAGGGAGAGAAGGGAGGGAGGGAAGAAGGAAGGGAGAGGGGGAGGGCGGAGGGAGGAAGGGAGAGTGGAAAGGAGGGAGGGAAGAAGCGAAGGAGTAAGGAAGGGAGGGAGAGAAGGGAGTGTGGAAAGAAGGGAGGGATGGAGAAAGGGTGGGAAGAAGGGAAGGAATAAAGAAGGGAGGGATTGAGGGCGGGAAGAAGGGGGAGAGGGTGGAAAGAAGGGAAGGGAGAGGAGAATGAGGAAAGAAAGGAGGGAGGAAGAAAAGAAGCGTAAGAGGGAGGATGGAGGGAGGGAGGGAAGAAGGGAAGGAGTAAAGAAGGGAGGGAGAGAGGGAAGAAGGGAGAGAGGGAGGACGGAGGGAGGGAGAGAAGGGAGGGTGGAAAGAAGGGAGGGAGGGAGGAAAGGAGAGAGGGAGGGAGGGTGGAAAGGAGGGAGGGAGGAAGGAAAAGGGAGGGAGGAAAGAAGGGAAGGAAGAAGGGAAGGGAGAGGAGAGGAGAAGCAGAAAAGAAGGGAGAGAGGGAGGACAGAGGGAGGAAGGGGGAGTGGAAAGAAGGGATGGAGGGAGGAAAGAAGAAAGGGAGGAAGGAAAGAAGGGAGGGAGGAAAGAAGGGAGGGAAGAAGGGAAGGGAGAGGAGAGGAGAAGCAGAAAAGAAGGGAGAGAGGGAGGACAGAGGGAGGAAGGGGGAGTGGAAAGAAGGGAGGGAGGGAGGAAAGACGGGAAGGGAGAGGAGAGGAGAAGGAGGAAAGGAAAGGAAGACATTGCCGTCTGAAAGACATCCCAGGAGCTTACTTTGAGCTTTCCAGAGACGTACATACAGGCAGGCCTCGGATTCAGCAAGAGTTCACAGGAGCACAGCTCCTGAACCTTTCTGAGGGTCCCCCCTCCTCCTTCCCACCTTGCCCACTGAATAGTAGGTGCAGCTGCATAACAATCCCTGGATGAGTTCCACCACCTATTTTTCTACAAAATGGCCCCTGCATACAGGCATGTACAAGCAGGGCTGGTGATTGCATTAAAAATGAATAGCAATATCTCTCATTGGCTGTTCTGTTTATAATTATATTACAAGTAAGGCAAGTAGAAGAGAAATGAATTGGATCTTGTCAGCGCTGGAAAGCCGTATCTATGAAGCAATTGCTTGGAGAGCATTGTCAGCACTAGATGGGGTTTTTTTAAAGTAGAAACGGGATGGAGCAGGAAATAATTTTTAAAACAAGTGAACGAAACTGACAGGGAGATCAATCTCAGAGCGTATCTGGCCACTCAAAAAAAAAGAAAGAAATATTTTTTGTATTACTTCCTTGCTCTCTTTTAGAAGATATATTGAATAAAACCATCCTGCTCCTCAAAATCACCAGGAATGTCCCAAGCAGGAGTTGGCAGCCCTAACCATTTGAGCCAGTCGCAGTCTGAATTAGGAGTTGTTTACTTAGTCTTGGAGCTTTTGAGGGTGGAGCCTGTGGAAGGCAGGTTTTGGGAAAGGGAGGGGTCTCTGCAGAGTACAATGCCCTAGACTCCACCTTCCAAGGCAGCCATTTTCTCCAAGGCAGCCTGGAGATCATGTTGTAATGCTGGAAGATCTCCAGGCTCTACCTGGGAGTGGCCAACCCTAGTCAAATTTGAAGGATTCGATTAAAACCCAGAACTAAACCTGGTGTTTATTGAGTGAAGCAGAAATCCTGGATAGCAGGATTGGGTAACTTTGTGTACAGTAAGGCATTAATTCTTTTGTGTGTGTGTTTTTTTTAAAAAAAGGAACAGCAGCCAAGGTGACAAATTGAACCAAATCTGTACAGGTCCAGGAAAGAAGTAAAATGTTGTGAGACTGTCAAGTGACTTCAGCGCCGTCCGTTGGCTTTGTGAAAGCAAGGTACAGTGTGGCTACATGTTCTGTTGTATAATAGATGGTGAGACACACACACACACTCTTACAGAATAGCATTTTATATCGGGCTTCATCTGAGTCTGGCGCTTATAATTAGATCTCAGTTGTTGTGATTAGATAGTTGTTGTGTCAGAGGCCCTTTTCTTGCCTGAGACAAAGGCTCTAATGGATTTGGGTGGTCAAAGGAAGCGCCTCAAAAAGGCAAGGTGCTGTGGGGACACTAATGTACTTTAATTACAGGAAAGAAAACAAACCACAGCATACATATAAAGAAGGGTCCTCACATCCCCCTAGACACTGGGAGCGTCTAACAGTCCTTCCTGTTGTAATACTGGGAGATCTCCAGGACCCACCTGGAGTTTGGCAAACCCAGGTTATAATCATATTACTCATCTACAGGCACCCTTTATTGACACTGACTCATCCTGCTGAGATTTTTCTTTGCTTTTTTGTTGCTTGGAACACATAAACAAGTCTCTGGCTCCTTTGTATGAAAGATGGCCTGTTTTATTTTTCATCCAGCTGTATTGTCCTTTTGGGCTGTGATCACACACGCTGAATAACGCACTCTCTATCCACTTTCAGTGCACTTTCCAATAGGATTTGACAGTTCACCCAGTAAAATCCAGTTGTAAAGTAGATTTAAGGTGAACTGAAAGTGCATTGTTTGGTGTGTGTGATCACAGCCATGCACTTGCAATGAATGCAAATACAAATAATTGCAGACCTTGTGAAAATGCCTTAAATGCTAGTTTAAATCTTTCAATTAATCCGTATCCTTTATTTAATTTCTTCAGCTTCCTCTGTCATTAATTTCTACATGCAAACGGTTACTGAAGCCCATACCCTCAAACGTTTCAGAGATGAGACTCTTTAGCTTGGAGAAACGTCAACTGCGGGGTGACATGATAGAGGTTTACAAGATAATGCATGGGCTGGAGAAAGTAGAGAAAGAGGTACTTTTCTCCCTTTCTCACAATACCAGAATTCGTGGGCTTTCGATGAAATTGCTGAGCAGACAGGTTAAAACGGATAAAAGGAAGTACTTCTTCACCCAAAGGGTGATTAACATGTGGAATTCACTGCCACAGGAGGTGGTGGCGGCCACAAGTATAGCCACCTTCAAGAGGGGTTTAGATAAAAATATGGAGCACAGGTCCATCAGTGGCTATTAGCCACAGTGTGTGTATATATATAATTTTTTTTTTGCCACTGTGTGACACAGAGTGTTGGACTGGATGGGCCGTTGGCCTGATCCAACATGGCTTCTCTTATGTTCTTATGAGTGTCACTCTTGTTTCAAAGGTAAGCCACATTGGGCCAAGTCCAGGAGCATCTTAAAGACAGCAAGATTTTCAGGATATAAGTTTTCAAGAGTCAGAGCTCTGTTGGGCTATGGTCAGATCAGCAGTTTGGCCCAATATAGTTGCTTTCCCCTAACAGATTAAATGGGCTCATTCACACACCCACATCTGGCAGCCATTGCATGACAAGTTGGATATGGAGTAAATAGCCACTAGAGGAAATCCGGTGCTTACGGATCCCCACACATTCATCCCGTGTGGCTGGATGTCTGAACTCTCCTGGCGAGCACTCAAACTGGTTCAGAAGTGTGAACTTTTAATTGTGGTTTTGCCAATTTTTTTTAGCTGGTGGTATGTGTCAAGTCTGCTTTGAGTCTGGTCAGGCCTGCACTCAATCTTTGGTTCAGGAGAGAAGCATCCTGGGTAAAGCCATACTGTATGCCAATGCTGCTAGCTTGAACTCTCCTCACCCCCCTCCTTTCCTTTGTTATGTAGTTGTGCTTTGAAATGGGAATATGTGAAAGAGATTATCGGGCCTTCTCAGGCTGGGCATCGGGGGAGGTTGGAGCCAAGAGACGCTCAAGGCCAAAGCAGGCCTGAGAAAGAAATTGTAACATCAATGTGTCAATGTGCCCTGCATAGTACCCCTCCCTCAAGAATCCCTTTGAAGTGTACCTTATATGATTGCATTCTACTGTACGATCTTTAGTCTTTCAATCTCCTTGTAGTCAAGAACCATGATATCAATAAACTAGCCACTTTGTTATCAACAAAGACTCGTTATTGAATCTGCCAACTTGACAGTATGAACACGAACATATGAAACTGCCTTATACTGAATCAGACCCTTGGTCCATCAAAGTCAGTATTGTCTACTCAGACTGGCAGCAGCTTTCCAGGGTCTCAAGCTGAGGTTTTTCACACCTTTTTGCCTGGACCCTTTTTTGGAGATGCCAGGGACTGAACCTGGGACCTTCTGCTTGCCAAGCAGATGCTCTACCACTGAGCCACCGTCCCTCCCCTATATATGTGTGCATAGGGGAAGACAATGGCAAACAACCCTGTAAAAAGTCTGCCGTGAAAACGTTGTGAAAGCGACATCACCCCAGAGTCGAAAATGACTGGTGCTTGCACAGGGGACTACCTTTACCTTTTAAATATGTGCATAGGGCCACATGCGCACCCAAGAAATGTTTGCCAAAAATGTCCAAAAAAGAGACCAGACCGTGTATTTTTTGTTTGACACCCAACACTAATATGAACTAACAACCACAGAAGAAGTGCGTAGTGAGGCCGGATCAGGGGGTGGGTCTGACTGAAAATCTCTGTCACAAAAGCGGCCTGCCCAAACCACACCAACTTTCCAGCCTCACCGCAGCCTTTGTCAGATCTATGATGAAGGGAGCTCGAAAGCATCTACCCCCAAAATCATATTGGTCTCTAAGGTGCTGCTAAACTTGAATCAAACTGTATAACTTTTGGATAACTCTAACACTCATCCTCATAACACTTTGAAGATCAAGAAGATTTCCAGAGGATAAGCTTGCGAGAGTCACATCTCCCTTAGTCAGATATCTGATAAAGGGAGCTTTTCCTCTTGAAGGAGGCGGGTAGGTTTCTGAGGTCTCCGAGATGCTACTGGGATCAAAGCTTGCTCTTCTACTGCAGATCAGCACAGCCACCCACCTGAAATTCAGAGTTTCACACACACACACACACACCGTATCTATTCCCCCTCCTGTCTGTTTCACTGTATAATGGTGTTGGAAAGTGTCACCAAGTCATGGCCAACTTTTTGCAACTGTGTTGGGCTTTCCAGGCAAGAGACATTCAGAGGTGGTTGGCCATTGCCTCCCTTGGCATAGCAACTCTGGGCTCCTTTGGAGGTCTCCCATCCAAGCCCTAACCAGAGTTGACCCTGCTTAGCTCTGAGATCAGACTAGCCTGTGCCATCCAGGTTGCGGCATTCTGGTGTCCCCTGTAATAACCCACCTGGCCCAGGGTTCTGCAGCAGGACGTTTTAACAAACTGTTGGGAAGTTATGGCAAAGAATAGCACGAGGAAACCTCTAGTAGCCGTATATAGCTGGGAGCCACAAGTGGTCTCTAGACCATACCTTGGAAACAGGCCAGTTGCCGCGGCAACTGAAGGAAAAGCAAAGGATGGGCCAAGCAACAGTCAAGCCAACCAGCAGATGGCCCGTTCAGTGGCCAGGCCAGGGGATAAACAAGATTCACTTCCTTTCCAGACTTCCGGCACTGTGGAGAAAATGCCGGTCGGCTGAGAGGGCACGAACTGCCCACAAAATCCTAGAGGCCACTTTTATAAATATCGAGATTTTGAATTTGCAGGTGTGCCTTCTGAACAAGATGTTCAGTCATGAAAGCAGAATTGTCTAGGTCAAGGGTCTTCAACGGAAAATGTGTGAGCTTCTGGTAGCTCATGCGTCCCCTAGAAGACCCAGAAAAAGATCGCAAAAAGATTCATTCTCACCAGGTCTTTTTTTGAGCAGGAACGCAGTTCTGGCTGGTTTGAAGAAGAAGAAGAAGAAGATTGGACTTATATCTCGCCCTCCACTCCGAAGAGGCTCAGAGCGGCTCACAATCTCCTTTACCTTCCTCCCCCATGACAGACACCCTGTGAGGTAGATGAAGATATTGGATTTATATCCTGCCCTCCACTCTGAAGAGTCTCAGAGCAGCTCACCATCTTCTTTCCCTTCCTCCCCCACAACAGACACCCTGTGAGGTAGATGAAGATATTGGATTTATATCCCACCCTCCACTCCGAAGAGTCTCAGAGCGGCTCACAATCTCCTCTCCCTTCCCCTCCCCCCACGACAGATGCCCTGTGAGGTAGTTGAAGATATTGGATTTATATCCCGCCCTCCACTCCGAAGAGTCTCAGAGCGGCTCACAAGCTCCTTTCCCTTCCTCCCCCACAACAGACACCCTGTGAGGTAGATGAAGATATTGGATTTATATCCCGCCCTCCACTCCGAAGAGTCTCAGAGCGGCTCACAATCTCCTTTACCTTCCCCCCCCCACAACAGATACCCTGTGAGGTAGATGAAGATATTGGATTTATATCCCGCCCTCCACTCCGAAGAGTCTCAGAGCGGCTCACAATCTCCCTTACCTTCCTCCCCCACAACAGACACCCTGTGAGGTAGATGAAGATATTGGATTTATATCCCGCCCTCCACTCCGAAGAGGCTCAGAGCGGCTCACAATCTCCTTTCCCTTCCTCCCCCACAACAGACACCCTGTGAGGTAGGTGGGGCTGAGAGAGCTCTTATAGCAGCTGCCCTTTCAAGGACAACCTCTGCGAGAGCTGTGACTGACCCAAGACCATTCCAGCAGGTGCAAGTGGAGGAGTGGGGAATCAAACCCGGTTCTCCCAGGTAAGAGTCCGCACACTTAACCACTCACCAAACTGGTTTGGTGTTAGGGGGTGTGGCCTAATATGCAAATAAGTCCCTGCTGGGCTTTTCCTACCCAAAAAGCCCTGTGTGAAACAATGGTGATGACAGGGGGTGTGGCCTAATACGCAAATGAGTTCCTGCTGGGCTTTTTCTACAAAACAAGCCCTGGTGCTCACCTTTTTTTAAAAAAAAATCTTTCATTTTATAGGATTTTTCTCAATGTTGCTTAGTTGGCAGTTTCGTTTCTGGGGCTCCTTGCAGACCATGTTGTTTTTCTAGGACAGAATGAAGCACAGTATCATATCCTACCATGAGAAGAAAGTAGCTCGGAACATTTTCCTTACTCAGAAGTAGCTCCCAGTAAACGAAGGATGGGCAACCCCTGGCCTAGTTGTAGGTCTTACACAAAAACACAGAATCAAACTTGTACAACTACAAGGTTTATTCGAAAACATATGACACAAAAATAACGCCAGCCTGAAGACGATCACATGGTCACAAAACGGAACAAACTGGCCATTCTTATCTTTCCAGAGCGCTGTAATTACATCAGTGTGCTAATTGACAGTGTTTGGTTAGCATCACTTCCAGCCACTTTCCGGAAGGGACTGTCATTTGCAATGACCCCAGATGGATTGCGTACTTAATGATTGTGTCTTGTTGCTAGGTGCATTCGTTAAAAGTGAATTTTAAAGTCGTTATCACGTTTGCAGAAGTCAATACGAGCGCCTTGACCCGTCTCCTGCCAACAGGGCTGTAGGGTGCTCAGAATCCCTGAGTAGTTAGGGACTGGGATGGGGTGGGCCTGCCCCTCGATCCCCTCATGTTGATGTATTGGCTGAGGTCTCTGTGCATTCACCCAGCACAGGTAACCAGAGTTAGGGCCAAACTAGATAAGACGACATCCTTGTGGCTGCCATGAGGACACCACTATCATTTTAAGATGCAGTGAGAGATTAAGCTTGCAGCTTAAGCGCCAAAACAGTTCTGGGGAGTAGGACTGCCAAACCCCTAGTAGGGGACCCCCTGCCCCCTGGTGCTGTTGGAGACACACCAGGAGAAAATTCAAGTGAAGCAGCCTCCTGTAATTACCAGAAGTTGATACAGGAAGTGACAAAGGCAACTCTAGGGATCACTGGAAATTCTGCGGTTTAGCCATAGAGTTCCCGGAGATTCCTAAAGCTACCGTTTGTCATTTCCTGTCTCAACTAGTAAGTACACGAGGCTGTGTGTTTTGCGGGGAAAACATCACATGGCAGTGTGCCTCCCCTCAGTGGTCTTAACAATTGCCAGCCATTGCTTGGCAACCTTAGCAGGGACAGGGGCCATTTTTGTACCTGATAAGGTGGTGGGGAGACAAGAATACATAGGCCCACCAGACTGCAGGCTCAATCAGAACTCAAGAAGAAGAAGAAGATACTGGATTTATATCCCGCCCTACACTCTGAATCTCAGAGTCTCAGAGCAGTCACAATCCAACAGGTGGGGCTGAGAGGGCTCTCACAGAAGCTGCCCTTTCAAGGACAACTCTGCGAGAGCTCTGGCTGACCCAAGGCCATCCCAGCAGCTGCAAGTGGAGGAGTGGGGAATCAAACCCGGTTCTCCCAGATAAGAGTCCGCACACTTAACCACTACACCAAACTGGCTCTCAAAGCATTTTAAAATGGCTTTTAAAAATGGCCATGGAGGACACCATCACTTCTAGTTCTCAGAGCAAACGGAGAGCAGAGGTGAACATGTGTGTACAAGTCCAATATTGCCCCAGTTTAGTTTTGACAAATGATGGCCATCTATGTGTAGTCTTTTGAGCTTCTAGCCCCAGGTGAAGGTCTATTCTTTTCCCCCCACACCTTTTGTAAATTTGCTGTTGGTTCTGCGTGTGTTTCCCCCCTGAATTTTGTCTCGTGATTATTCAGGTATGACGATAATCTTGTTGTACTGTTTTAAACGCCCTGTCGAAAAGGAAGGAAGGAAGAAAGGCAGGCAAATAGATGGGGGAGGAAGGTGGAGGTGGAAGGGAAGCAACTTTAATTGCATTCCCCAAGCCAGCCAACAGGGCAGTGGGGGCTTCAAGAGCCACAGTTTGGTTACCCTTGGTATTGAGCATATAGGATGTTGAGAAATCTGCTAGTGGTTTTCTAAAGTCTTCCGTTGATCCATTTAGTACGGTGGTTCTCTAGAGCAGTATTTTAAAATTTATTTTGTAATTGGCTTTTAGCATTATATCATTGTATGTAGTCTTGAAAAACCAGTATTGACTAAAGGTTCAGGATTTTTTAAAAGATTAAAATAAGTAATGGATAATTAAATACACCACAATGCATATATTTTCCAATATTGTTTCCGATCACGTCCTTGATTTAAAAGGACATATCACATCATTAATAACAAACCACTGAGACCAGCACAGCTACACTCAGAAAAAGCATAGCGACGGCGGCAATTAATTTTTCCCCAAGTCTAAAAAGCCCTTCGGGCCTCTCGAGTCGCCTAGAAACACAGTCAAACCGAATGGAGGATCTTGAATACATTTCGTACCATTTATTAATCATGAAAGAGAATTAAGGAAAAGGTTTAACATTTCCCTTTGCGCCTGATGCTTTTTGTTCTGGCTTTGGTTTAGAAAAGAGTGTTGACTTTTGATAACAGTAATCCATAAGCAAATCCTCTCCTCCCATACCAAAGAAAATGTTGATTAGCCAGGCGAAAAAATCCTATCATTTCGTTAAACAAATAAATCTGAAAAACTCTGATGAAGAGAGATGGGACATGTATATGAAAATCACACTGCACCTGTGTGTTTTGTAGGATTCCCAGCCTCCACGTAAGGCCTGGAGATCTCCCGCTTTTACAACTGATCTCCAGCAGGCAGAGATCAGCTCCCCCAGAGAAAACTGCTGCTTTGAAGGGTGGGCTCTGTGGCATTGGATCATGCTGAGGCCCCTCCCATCCCCAAACACCACTCTCTCCTGGCCCCATCCCCAAAGTCTCCAGGTATTTTCCAACACAGACCTGGCAACCCTACTGCACTGCCCTGTTCTCGCAGAGCCCATCCCCTGGCCCTTGTGGCCTCGGAGGCTTGGTCACAGAGGAAGGCTGGGCTGACGGGGGAGAGGCAGCTGCTGCTGGGGGAGGCAGGGGGGGCTGAAGTCCTGGCCTGTCCCCACAGAGCCCATCCCCTGGCCCTTGTGGCCTCAGAGGCCTGGTCACAGAGGAGGGCTGGGCTGACTGGGGAGAGGCTGCTGCTGCTGGGGGAGGTAGGGGGGCTGAAGGCCTGGCCTGTCCCCACAGAGACCATCCCCTGGCCCTTGTGGCAGTGGCCTGGTCACAGAGGAGGGGCTGGGCTGACTGGGGAGAGGCTGCTGCTGATTCTGGGTAGGGTAGCCATCCTCCAGGTGTGGTCTGGGGATCTCCCATTTTTTCAACTGATCTCCAGCTTGCAGAGATTGGCTCCCCTGGAGAAAACGGCTGCTTGGAAGGGTGGGCTCTATGGCATTGGATCATGCTGAGGCCCCTCGCCTCCCCAAACCCCACTATCTCCTGGCGCCATCCCCAAAGTCTCCAGGTATTTTCCAACACAGACCTGGCAACCCTAGTGTTTTCAGTTCAGATGGATGCTGGCAGGTCATCCAACTTTAGAGTTGCCTTCCTCCAGGGTGGGGTCTGAAGATCTTCCAGAACTACAAGTTATATATAGAGTACATAAATTACTTTGTATTTATCCGTTTCTTTGAAATATTTATTCCTGGAGCAAATGGCTGCTTTGGAAGATGGATTGCATGGCCTTATACTCTTCCAAGTCCCCTCCCCTCCCTAGCTCCCATTTTCCCTGATTCCACCCTCCACCCTTTCAAGGACAACTCCTAGGAGAGTTATCACTGACCCAAGGCCATTCCAGGCCATCCCCAACCTGTGTGAAGTTAGATAGCATACTATTGATTATAGGATAAGATCCCATGATGGAAAGTGCCGACTTAACGGTGACCTGTTTTTCCCAGAAGAGACAGACAGAGGTGGTTTACCACTGCTTGCCTCTTCGTAGCAATCCTCAGCTTTTACTTGGTGCTCTCCCACCCAAGTACTAACCAGGAGCAACCCTGCATAGCTTCTGGGTTCAGCAGTGGGAAAGACAAGCAGGGGTGGTTTGCCATTGCCTGTATAGAAACCCTGGAGTTCCTTGGAGGTCTCCCACCCAAATACTAATCAGGGGTAGCCCTGCTTAGCTTATGAGAACTGATGAGATCAGTCTTACCGGGGCCATCCAGGCCAAGGCAAATTCATCTGTAGCCTGTATGCACTATAAAACAAGGGGTTATTCTTATAAAACAAGGGATTTATGAGTTTAAGGATAAGAAGAAGAAGATGATGATGATACTGGATTTATATCCCACCCTATACTCTGAATCTCAGAGTCTCAGAGTCTCAGACCAGCCACAATCTCCTTTTACCTTCCCGTCCCCCACAACAGACACCTTGTGAGGTAGGTGGTACTGAGAGAGCTCTTACAGCAGCTGCCCTTTCAAGGACAGCTCCTAGGAGGGTTATGGCTGACCCAAGGCCATTCCAGCAGCTGCAAGTGGAGGTGTGGGGAATCAAACCCAGTTCTCCTAGATAAGAGTCGGCACACTTAGCCACTACACCAAACTGACTCTTTACTGAACTCCAAGGAGGAGAAACTGATCTTCTGGAGGAAGATTTTGGAAAAAGTGTATAAAGCTGAAGTGAAACTTTTCGGAAAGGTGTTATTTATGGGAATATTGGGGAACCCTAAAGCAGATAAGCCTTTCCAGGAGAGATTTAAAGCTATGATTTTGGCAGCCCAGGGCGTCATCGCATTTGGTTGGAAAGATGCCACAAAATGGACTTTGGATAAATGGAATGGTTATTTATACGAATGGATTCAGTCAGATATATTATCAATACTAAAACAAGGAAAGCACGGAGAAGACAAGAATGAAGAAATTAAGGAAAGGTGGTATAAATATATAGGATGGGTAAAAACAGGAGGAGCCAATAATGAAATAAGGCTCAGGCTCCAAAGGGAGTGCAGGTGGCTGCAAATATAAATGAGTTCTATAACGGTCAATTTGGGAGGGGTGGGAGGGGGGAGGGAGGGAACTGATAGTTCTGTAATATGAATGTAAGATATTGTAGGAATGTAAGATGGAGAAATAATATGAGTTATAATACAAAATAAAAAAGAAGGAAAAACCGATGGTGATTGGCAACAGATTTGAGTTATGGCAGAGTGTCGACATCCAGGTTCCGAAGGGAATGTGCCTCCATCCAGCTTTGTGCTGTCAGCTCAGATCCTTGATCAACTGGTCAGTGAGGGATGAGAAGTAGGAAATGTACCTTATAGCCATCCCTTCCTTCCTCCCAGCACTGGCTCCAGCTTCTTCCCCTCCCACCACTTCCCCCCCCCCCATGTCCTCCACCTCTCCCCCACACTACTGCTGCCTCCCCCTCTCTTCCCCTCCTCCTCCTCCTCTTCTTCTCTCTCCCACTGCCTCATGCACCCCTCTGTCTCTCTTGCCATCTCTGTCTCTCTCCCTTCCTCATCCCACCCCCACCCCCTTCTCCTCCTGGCAGCCCCCCACCGCCTGCCCATCTTGTGACATAGCACTGCCAGATCTCGGTTGTTCTTTAAATGCCCCCCCCCCAACGCCCCGCAGCCTTCTTCCTCTAGCATCCATGAATGTCTTTTCCATTCCCAAAGCAACAAACTGATGTCAGCTGTAGTAATCTGCTGCCTCTAATTTTCATGCCTGCTTTGCTCAGCACCTAGGAGGAGCTGAATAAGAAATAAATGTGGTTTTATTCTTTTGAAAAATGGAAGAAACAAGGAGTAGCCAATGACAAGCACTATGAGCGTTTTGTCTGCAAGACGAATGTCCACTCGCTTTACTACAAAAAACCCCCACTCAATTTGTTATTCAGGCTGCGGATAGCTGCCTGGAAGCATAAGAGAAGCCATGTTGGATCAGGCCAGTGGCCCCTCCAGTCCAACACTCTGTGTCACATAAGAATATAAGAGAAGCCATGTTGGATCAGGCCAATGGCCCATCCAGTCCAACACTCTGTGTCACATAAGAATATAAGAGAAGCCATGTTGGATCAGGCCAATGGCCCATCCAGTCCAACACTGTGTCACAGAAGAACATAAGAGAAGCCATGTTGGATCAGGCCAGTGGCCCCTCCAGTCCAACACTCTGTGTCACATAAGAATATAAGAGAAGCCATGTTGGATCAGGCCAGTGGCCCATCCAGTCCAACACTGTGTCACAGAAGAACATAAGAGAAGCCATGTTGGATCAGGCCAGTGGCCCATCTAGTCCAACA
The DNA here is from genome assembly GCF_032191835.1 of Heteronotia binoei. Classification (NCBI taxonomy): domain Eukaryota; kingdom Metazoa; phylum Chordata; class Lepidosauria; order Squamata; family Gekkonidae; genus Heteronotia; species Heteronotia binoei. The sequence goes on from NC_083228.1 coordinate 7,820,410, forward strand.
CTCTGTGTCACAGAAGAACATAAGAGAAGCCATGTTGGATCAGGCTAGTGGCCCCTCCAGTCCAACACTCTGTGTCACAGAAGAACGTAAGAGAAGCCATGTTGGATCAGGCCAGTGGCCCATCTAGTCCAACATTCTGTGTCACATAAGAACATAAGAGAAGCCATGTTGGATCAGGCCAGTGGCCCATCTAGTCCAACACTTTGTCACGCAGTGGCCAAAAACCCCAGGTGCCATCAGGAGGTCCATCGGTGGGCCCAGGAGAAGCAGAATTAGATCAACCCAACATTGTGTGTCTTGTTGGGTTAAGTACAACACGTATCATTCATCCTGAAGTTCTTATTTGTGAGGAACCTCTGGCTGTCCCCCATAGAGGAGGGTTTCTTTCTCCCCTCAAGGTCACTAGATCCAGGTCGGGAAGCTCCTGAAGATTTGGGGATGGAGCCTGGGGACCTCAGTGGCGTACAGTGCCATAGAGTCTGTCCTCCAAAGCATCCATTTTTCTCCAGGGGAACTGATCTCTGTAGTCTGGAGACGAGTTGTAATGCTGAGATCCCTAAGTCCTACCTGGAGGTTGGCAGCCCTATGAAAGCAAGCTGAGAACATGGCAGTCCTCACATGACTCTGTGATGCTTTGTGAGGAGAAAAAGGGTAGCATGAACGTCTGTGCAGAAAAAGTACATGAACAACAAAATGGGAGGCACACCTTCCTGAGTAAACCTGTAGATGTATTTAGTGCTGTTTACAGTTCTTGACCTAATGTCGCTCTTGGAAGCAGATCCTGGCCAACGCAGGCCTTTGTGAGTTGGTGTTTGAATCTTGTGACTGGGTCACTTGTGGCCACTGGCAGTTTGTCTACAGTGAGGGACTTGGGGTCGCTGAATTCCAGGTGGGGCCTGGGGATTTGACAGAGTTACAGTTCATCTCCGCATGACAAGAAATCAGTTCCCCTGGAGAAAATGGATGTGTTGAAGGGAGAGGGGTGGAATTCTGGCCGGAGCTCCTTTGCATATCAGGCCACACCCAGGGCCGGCGTGTGGGAGTAAGCCAAGCAGGCAGCCACCTTGGGCGCCACTAGGCCTAGGGGCACCTTCCCCGTGCCCACCACCATCCCCTGCCCGCTGTCATGCCAGCCCCTACCCAGTGCTGTCCTCCACCGCCCCCTCCCAGTCCCCGCCCGCCACCCTCCCCTTCCCACTGTTGCCCTCCTGCTGCCGTTCAGCTCCCGGCCACTGTCCCTTCCCAGCCCGCACCGCTCACCTTCCACCACCACTTGCCTCCCTGCAGCTTCCTGTCGCCACTCGCCTCCCCATTGCTGGCTGGCTGTCAGCTGGCCACCATTTATTTCCCCATGTCTGCTGGCATCCCCTGCTTGCCCGCCTGCCGGCTGCTGGCTGGGCAAAGCCTGGCTGGGCAGCATGGCAGTGATGTCATAAAATAACAAGGGGGCGGAAGTGAGCTGTTCTGCCTAGGGGCGCAGGCATCCCTAGCACCGGGCCTGCACACACCCCTGATGTAGCCAATCCTCCAGGAGCTTACAAAAAAGAGCCTTATAAGCTCTTGGAGGATTGGCTACACCAAGGAGGCGTGGCCTAATATGTAAAGTAGCTTCTGCCAGAATTCCAACCCTGGAAGAGAGTAGTTACTATGGCATTGTAACTTGCTGAGGTCTCTTCCCTCCCAAACCCACCCTCCCCAGGCTCCACCTCCAAATCTCCAAAAATTTCCCAACCCAGATCTGATAGCCCTAGAGGGACACCCAAGAATATGGGACAGGTTCCTTCTAGGAATGGGCACGAACTGGGGAAACGGTGGTTCATGTTGGTTCGTTTGATTGCACAAACCCTGAATTTACACAAACCACCATTTTCCTGAACCAGTTTGTGGTTTGTTTTGTTCGGCCAGGGGTGGCCAAACTGTGGCTCGGGAGCCACATGTGGCTCTTTCCCACATATTGTGTGGCTCTCAAAGCCCTGCAGGCCAGCTAGGAGAAGGAATTTATCTCTTTAAATCACTTCGCCAAGCCAGCTGGCAGCTTAGAGTATACATTTAAAGTTAAAGTTACTTTCTTTCCACCTCTCCCTCCCCATCTATTTCCCTTCCTTCCTTCATTCCTTCCTTCCGTCCTTTCCTGTCTTGCAGCTCTCAAGCATCTGATGTTCATGTCTTGTGGCTCTCAAGCATCTGACATTTATTCTACGTGGCTCTTACATTAAGCAAGTTTGGCCACCCCTGTGTTCGTGAGATGGTAGAACAGGCCCCTCGCAAGTTAGAGGCACCAAACTCACAGGATGTCTTCAGCAGGCTCTCCTCCACCCGCCCCCCAAGTTTGGCGAAGACTGGATTTGGGATGACCCCCAAAGCAGGTGCCCCTAGGAAAGCTCAGCTCTAGCTTCAGGGTTGGTCCCCGAAGGAACACTTTCCCAGCCAGGAGAGGTGTTTTAAAACTTGTCCCATGGTGTGGAGGGGAAAGGAGTCCTTCAAAGTCTCCCCTGAATCAGTCACGCAGCAAATTCTTCTGCTCTCACAGCGACTAATTCTTCTCTCTTCCTGCTGCAAAGTGAAAGCAGCTAAGTCACGGTGTGGTATTATACCGAACAGATAATCTGTTCCCATAGAGCAGAAAGGGAGCTCCATGGTTGGCTCCCAGAGCTGCCAATCAAGCTATGGACAACTGAGTGTCTCTATGGTTCTCCACAAGTCCATGTTGCCTAGGAATTGATCAAATCAGTACCGGACTGTCTGAAGACAGAACCGCAAAAATGAACCACTGGAACCTCCACAGAAAACAGAACGTGACCAAACGAACCAGTTCAAAATGAACCATGAACTTCAGTTCGGTTTTTTTGGTTCGTTCCTACCCCTAGTTCCTTCCCGTCTGGTTCCGTCAAGTGACAGATTTCGTATCTGGAAGAAGCACAACTTGCCTCCAGAAATGACAGGGCATACCTTTCCTGCAAGTGTTTCTCAGCTGCCTGTCTTCTGCCTTGGTCCCAATTGCTGCTGCAACAGGAGAGAATTTGGAGGGGAAAGGCAGGTTTCTCATTTGAGCAAATGCCCATATAAGCTTTAGACGTGAAAATCAACCAAGGAAGCCTCTTTGCAGGTTTCACCAGGGAACTAGATGGGCACCTGCTGACTGCTTAGCTTCAGGGAGCCCTTCGAGGCCTCCGTCTGCACGGTTGGCAGAGGCAGATGCTCGTATTCTCGCTCCAAAGAACGGTGGTGGCAGCTGAGGATCAGGGCCTTCACTTCTTTCTTGAAGTTTTTGTTCAGGAACCCATAAATGATGGGGTTGACGCAGGCTGAAGCCATGCCCGTCAGGTGGCACAGCGAGAAGATCAAGTCGTGGTGGCAGGACGGGATGAGCTTGTAGTCCCAGTCATCGACGCCGTTGAAGACGTGCAGTGGCAGCCAGCAGATGGCAAAGGCGGCCACCATGGCAGCCAGCAAGAGGTTGATGCGCTTCAAGTGGACCGTCCGGCAGCTGGGCTGGCTCCTCTCAAACATGCCCTTTCTCTTCCGGAGGCGCAGGTAGATGCGCAGGTAGCACACCAGGATAATGGTGAGGGGGACGCAATACTGCAGCATCAGCAGAACCGTGGTGTAGGTGAGCCTGTACTCTTCAGTAGACCAGGGGCATGTGCAGATAGCCTTATCCACGTACACGTCCGTGATGCCGGCGTACCACTTGAAGGCGCCATCTTTCAAGGTAGAGTTGGTCACAAACGGCAGGGACAAGAGAGAAGCAAAGACCCAAGTGGCCGCGATGCTCTGGTAGGCTTGAGAGAAGCCAGGCCTCCAGCCTGTTGGGTTGAGGATGAGCTGGTGCCTTTCTACAGCAATGAGGACAAGAGACAGGATGGACACCGTCACGGATGTGCACTGGATGAAGTTGCTCATCTTGCACATGGTGGCCCCGAATATCCAGTAGTTCAGCAAGACGGTGACGACGGTGAAGGGCAGGCAGAAGACGCACATGAGCAGCTCGGAAGCAACCAGATTGGTGATGAGAACGTTGGTGGCGGTGGCTTTCTCCTTCTGCTTGGCCAGGATCCCAATCAAGCACGTGTTTCCTAGAATGCCCAAGACAGTCTCCAAACTATACGAGGTGGCCAGGAAGATGGTCATATCTGTAGTGTTCTTACAGCGTAGGAAGATGTCATACGGAAGACTCCAGTTTCTTGGGGTTAGGATCACTGTGTTGAAAGCCATGGTCCTGTTCATTCTGAAACCAAAGGGAAGTTGGGTGACAGCTTAGGAACGTCCTTTATTGCAAGCGGAGTTCCATTGAATGTTCTGTAAAGGAGAGAGAGAGCTCAGTTAAACATGAATACAGTGTTGACAACATTCAGGGAAACAAGACAAGTGAAGTGAAGCATGAAATAGAGGTAGAGGCCAGAATGGACCTGATCCACAGCACCACATCAACCACCAGTTGAGACTACCACACCATCTATGGTGACAGGGCGCATTCGGCTGTTCTGCTGGGAGGTCACCAGTTCAATTGTTCCAACTTGACTTCTGTACCATTGGGTGCAGAAAGCGCCAGCAAGGTGTTGCTTACATAGCTATCCTGTGAGATTTTCAAGGCAAGAGATGAACAGAGGTCGATTGCCTGCCTCTGTGTCATAACCCTGGACTTGAACTTATGAACATATGAAGCTGCCTTCTACTGAATCAGACCTTTGGTCCATCAAAGTCAGTATTGTCTACTCAGACTGCCAGCGGCTCTCCAGGGTCTCAAGCTGAGGTTTTTCACATCTATTTGCCTAGACCCTTTTTAGTTGGAGATGCCGTGGATTGAACCTGGGGCCTTCTGCTTCCCAAGCAGATGCTCCACCACTGAGCCACCATCCATCCCATATATATGAACCTATGAAGCTGCCTTCTACTGAATCAGACCCTCGGTCCATCAAAGTCAATATTGTCTACTCAGACTGGCAGCGACTCTCCAGGGTCTCAAGCTGAAGTTTTTCACGCCTACTTCCCTGGACCTTTTTTAGTTGGAGATGCCGTGGATTGAACCTGGGACCTTCTGCTTACCAAGCAGATGCTCTACCACTGAGCCACCATTCCTCCCTTTAGACATATGAACATATGAAGCCGCCTTATACTGAATCAGACCTTTGGTCCATCAAACTCAGTATTGTCTACTCAGACTGGCAGCGGCTCTCCAGGGTCTCAAGGTGAGGTTTTTCACGCCTACTTCCCTGGACCCTTTTTAGTTGGAGATGCCGGGGATTGAACCTGGGACCATCTGCTTACCAAGCAGATGCTCTACCACTGAGCCACCATTCCTCCCTTTAGACCTATGAACATATGAAGCCTCCTTATACTGAATGAGACCCTGGGTCCATCAAAGTCAGTATTGTCTTCTCAGACTGGCAGTGGCTCTCCGGGGTCTCAAGCTGAGGTTTTTCACGCCTACTTCCCTAGACCCTTTGTCAAGCAAGCAGATTTCAAAGTAACCAGTCCTTGATTTGAAACAAAGTATGGTTTATTGATAATCCATGATGCTTCTATTGAGCTAGGTATTGGAACTGATACAGAGTAACAGTGGAGAGCATACTTAAAGATGGCACATCAAAGGTTCTCTAAACAAAGCTATAAATACTAAACAAAGTTGTATTCACGTGTGAAGATTCACACAGAGTCTTTTTAATCTCTCCTGTGGTTTCTCTTCCCGGGCCCAGGCCTGGGAACCTGTCCCTGGAGGCGTTATCTTCAAAGAACAAATTCCTGCATTTGTTAGCGAAAGCGAAAGAGGCGCCGGCTATTTTCTACTTTGATGTGCCCAATGCAGTTTGAGGGTTAGTAACATCTATGAAGCATTGCAATCACATTCAGATAACATCATAACATTAAGGAAAGATTTAACATTGCTTGACACCCTTTTTAGTTGGAGATGCTGGGAATTGAAACTGGGACCTTCTGCTTACCAACCAGATGCTCTACCACTGAGCCACAATCCCTCCCCATCCTGGGTGGTCTCCCATCAAAGTACTAACCAGGGCCAACTCTGCTTAGGTTCTGAGGTCCGATGAGATCAGGCTAGCCTGGGCCAGGTCAGGGCAAAAAATGCCACCAAGTGATAGTTGACTTACAGTGACCCCATAAGGGTTTTTCAAGACCATAGACAAACAGAGGTGGTTTGCCATTGCCTGCCTCTGAAGAGCTGCCCTGGACTTCCTTGGTGGTCCCCCCTCTGGCTACTAAGCAGGGCTGGTGCTGCTTAGCTTCTGAGCTCTGACAAATTTGGGTTCGCCTGGACCACCGCTGACCCAACAGCAGGGCTTTTTTTTGTAGCAGGAACTCCTTTGCATATTAGGCCACACCTCCCTGATGTAGCCAGTCTTCCTGAAGCTTACAGTAGGCCCTGTATGTCAAGTCTCTGTAAAAACTTGGTCAAGTCTGTACTGTACTTTGGTTCAAGCAAAGAGCCTTCTGGGTAAAGCCTTTCTGTATTCCAATGCTGCTAGCTAAACCTCTCCCTACCCCCCTCCTTTTCCTTTGTTATGTAGCCTTGCTTTGAAATGGGAATATGGGAAGCTATAATCTGTGCCTTCTCAGGCTGGGCATCGGGGGAGGTTGGAGCCAAAGGACGCTCAAGGCCAAAGCCGGCCTGAGAAAGAAATTGTAACATCAATGTGTGAATGTGCCCTGCATAGTGCCCCTCCCTTAAGAATCCCTTTGAAGTGTACCTTATATGATGGCATTGTACTGTATGATCTTTAGTCTTTCAATTTGAACCTAACCAAGTACATCCTTATCAATAAAGTAGTTACTTTGTTTCAACAACGACTCGTTATTGAATTTGGAGACTTGACACTGTACTATGAGCCCTGTAAGCTCTTGGAGGATTGGCTACATCAGGGGTGTGTGGCCTAATATGCAAAGGAGTTCCTGCTACAAAAAAAGCCCTGGATTTAGGGCTCCTCTGAGGCCCGGCATAAGGTTGCTAGGTCCTCCCTGGGCACCATTGTGGGGGACAGGGGAAGGGTTGCTGGATCCAGGTTGGGAAACTCCTGGGGATTTGGGGATGGAGCCCGGGGAGGTCAAGGACCTCAGTGAGGTATAGGGTTACTAAGTCCGATTCAGGAAATATCCGGGGACTTTGGGGATGGAGCCAGGAGCAAGGGTGAGACAAGCATGATTGAATTCCAATGGAAATTCTGACCATCACATTTAAAGGGACTGCACTCCTTTTAAAGGCCCCCCCTTTCTGATAACTTTGAAACAGGGGGAGGGCCTCCAACCCAGGGGATCCCCACCCCCTGACCTCAGCTGGGGATTGGGAACCCTAGCTGGGGTACAATGCCTGAAAGTCCAGCCTCCAAAGCAGCCATTTCCTCCGGGGCGGGGGGGATTGATTTCTAGTCTGGAGATGAGCTTTAATTCCTGGTGTCCCCAGGTCCTAACTGGAGGCTGGAATCCCTACCTTGAACCTTACTGATGTCCCTCACCTTCCCACTCCACCCCACAAATCTCCAGGGATTTCCCCACCCAGATCTGACAACTTCTCTTTCCCTCTTCTTGCCTTTCTGATTCAGCTGAGGTGCATCATGTGTGTTCCCTTATCTGTCCCCTTGCTGCCGAAGGAACATAACAGAGGGCCGTGGTGGGCGGACAGGATGGGGCCTGGATGTCTCCCAGAATCACAACCGGTCCCCAGCCATCAGGGTTCATTTCCCATGCAGAAAACTGATGTTTCGGAGGGTGGGTTCTGTGGCATTATACTAGGCTTCCTAATCCCCAGGTCCCAGCAGGGGATCCCCCAGTTTTACAGGCTTCCCCCTGCCCCCAACCAGCTGGTTGGTGGGTGAAGCCCCTCCTCCACAGCCACCATGTACCTCTAGATCTCCAGCAGGTTTAGAAGCCTGCAAACAGGTCCTGTTTCAAAATGTGTGTGTATGCCTTTAAAATTTGAGCAGGGAGCAGGAAGTACTTCATGGGGAAGGATCAGCAGCAGACCTAGGCAGAGAACAACCCCTCAGTTTGTTTTGCTTTCGTTTCAGAGCATGTAAGTGTGTGCATAAAAGAGAGCAGCGTAGCCCCTGTACTTTTCAGACCTCATTGTGGAGGCACCAGGGACAGTTAAGTGTGCGTGTGTTGGAACCTGTTATAGGTTGCCAATCCCCCGGTTTGGAGGCCCTCCACCTGCTTCAGGATCATCAGAAAGCGGGGGGAGGGGAGGGAAATGGCTACTGGGAACTCTATTGTTCCCTATGGAGACATTCCCATAGGAAATAATGAAGAATTGTTCCACGGGTATCTGGGGCTCTGCGAGGGCTATTTTTTGAGGTAGAGGCACCAATGTTGCAGCATAGCATCCAGTGCTTCTCCCCAAAATACCCCCCAAGTTTCAAAAAGATTGGACCAGGGGGTCCAATTCTATGAGATCCAAAAGAAGGTGCCCCTATCCTTCATTATTTCCTATGGAAGGAAGGCATTTAAAAAGGTGTGCCATCCCTTTATAAGTGATGGCCAGAACTCCCTTTGCAGTTTAGTTGTGCTTGTCACACCGTTGCTCCTGGCTCTGCCCCCAGTGTCTCCTGGCTCCACCCCCAAAATCTCCTGGCTCCACTCCCAAAGTCCTTAGATATTTCTGGAATTGGACTTGGCAACCCTACATTATACCCTGCTGAAGTCCTTCCCCTCAACACGCCCCATCTTCCCCAGGTTCCCCTCTCCACTCTCCTGGAATTTCCTATCCTGGAGTTGGCAACCTGAAATGAGTGGGTGCTCCGAGGAAATGCAAGGACAGGGTTGTTGTAAGGATAAAGCAAGTGAGGAAAATGATGGAAGTTAGTTTGGGTCTCTTCTGGGGAGAAAAATGGGGTGTAAATTAGCTTTAAAAAAAAACCAAATTAAAGATAAAGAATGGAATTGCCCTGCGTGTCTCCACCAGCCCTGACTTGCCCGTTCAAACAAACCCTGTGGGTTCCCGATTCCCAGGGGGAGGGTTCTCTCCTGGCCTTTCTCTCCCCCTCCTCTGTCTGACCGGGGTAGAACTGCAGGACTGAAAGGTCCCATAAAGAGAAACGTTCAAATATTGACCCGGCAAAGAGAAAACAAGACCGGGACGCGATAACTTGGTTTACAGTGCAATTTTATGAACAATTAATCAGGAGTGATCTATTGGGCAGCAGTTGCCCTCTTGCTCAAGAGGAGGCAACGTGGTGTAAATCCTACGTGTCACTGTGTGCTTCTACTGATCAACGATGGAGCTGATTCAACGTATGGTGGGGCACGCAAGAAGTTGTGCCCGCCCACTCCTATAGGATGAGCCAGTAGGGTGTGGTGGTTATTAGGCTAGTATCTGGGAGATCGTGGTTCGAATCTCCGCTCTTAATCCTGGGCTAGTCTCGTTCGTCCAACCTAACCTACCTCACAGGGTTGTTGTAAGGATAAAGCAAGTGAGGAAAATGATGGACGTTAGTTTGGGTCTCTTCTGGGGAGAAAAATGGGGTATAAATTAGCTAAAAACCCCCACCAAATTAAAGATAAAGAATGGAATTTTCCCCTTCTAGGGGGACATTCTAGAGCAGGGATGGCCAAATCTGCTTAATGTAAGAGCCAAATAGAATAAATGTCAGATGTTTGAGAGCCACAAGACATGAACATCAGACAAGGAAGGAAGGAAGGAAGGAAGGAAGGAAGGAAGGAACGAACGAACGAACGAACAAACGAACTAGCTAAACTAGGTTCATTCTTCGATGGGAGACCACCAAGGAAGACTAGGGCTGCTACATAGAGGAAGGCAATGGAAGGGAGGGAGGGAGGAAGAAAGGAAGATAGATGGGGAGAGAGAGGGAGAGAGAAGTGGAAAGAAAGCAAATTTAACTTTAAATGCATTATCCAAGCTGCTGGCTGGTTTGGCTTGGAGAAGTAAAGAGAGAACTGCCTTCTCCAAGCCAGCTGATGGGGCAGCAGTAGGCTTCCCAACCCTCCCGCCCTGGCGGGGGACCCCAGGATTTCCACCCTCTTCCCCCGCTCCCCCAAAAAACGGAAGCGGGGGGAGGGGGTGGAAACGGCGCCGGGGAGCATGGCCAGCCGCCGCATCCCGGAGCCAGCGAGGCCGCCACGCCACTGCTGCCCCCTCCCCTCCCACTGCAGCTGCTCCTCCGAGATGAGCCCAGGCTGAGCCCATCTCAGAGGAGCAGCCAAGAGGCGGCAGCAGCGCAGGGGAGGGCGAGGCAGGCCAGGAGCATGGCGAGCCACGAATCCGGGCCCTTCTAGGACCCGGACTCGCGGCTCCCCACGCCCCCGGCCCGCCTCCCCCCCCTCCGCTTCCACCCCAAAAGCGGAGCGGGCAAGGCGGCAGCGGCGTGGTGGCCTCTTCTCCGCTCGCCGTGGCTGCTACCCTGGGCGGATCTATTAACAATCCTCGAAAGCTCAGTGGGCAAGGGGGGGGGTGGGCTCAGAAAGCTGAGCGCTGCTCAGCTTTCAGCTCTGGTTCCTGCCTGCCTCAGCCAGTCCTGGGTCCGGGATGGCTGCGCCCGAGGGCGCAGAGGGGTGGCCACGTCCAACTTCGCCCCGCCCCTGCCCAGACATCCGGCGGGAGGGGGGGCGCCTTTCCCCCACAGACGAGCTCTCTCTGGCTTCTGCAGCTGCTGTCTCCGAGAGCTCCTCGCCCGCCCCATCCATGGCGCCACGGAGGCGGCTGCTCCTCGGGGCCCTGCTGGTAACCCTGCTGGGGGTGCCCTCCTCCGTGGCCGCCAAAGCCAGCGCCGTCCCGACGGTGGAGGTGACGGTGGGGTGCTGCTGCCGGAGCGCAACCTTGGCTTCCCCTGGGCCTGGCCGCGCGTCCAACCCGCCCTTAGAAGAAAAAGAAGAAGATATTGGATTTCTATCCCGCCCTCCACTCCGAAGAGTCTCAGAGCGGCTCACAATCTCCTTTACCTTCCTCCCCCACAACAGATACCCTGTGAGGTGGGTGGGGCTGGAGAGGGCTCTCACAGCAGCTGCCCTTTCAAGGACAACTTCTGCCAGAGCTATGGCTGACCCAAGGCCATGCTAGCAGGTGCAAGTGGAGGAGTGGGGAATCAAACTTGGTTCTCCCAGATAAGAGTCCGCACACTTAACCACTACACCAAACTGGCTCTCTTAGCCTGGCCCTGGAGGCGCTGGAGCCCCAGCTGCGCCCCCAAGGCCTTGACGTGCGTGAGGAGCAGCCACGGCAAGCAGAGAAAAGGCCGCTGTGCCGCTGCCGCCTCGCCCGCTCCGCTTCTGGGGTGGAAGCGGAGGGGGGGGTGGAGGCGGGCCGGGGACGTGGAGGCCGGCCGGGGCTCGCCGTTTCCCCCCTCCCCCCTAGCTCCACCCCGGTGTCGCCTGGCTCCACCTCCAAAGTCTCCTGGCTCCACCCCCAAAGTCCCCAGATATTTCTGGGGATGGACTTGGGAACCCTAGGCAGCAGGGGCTTCAAGAGCCACACAATATGTTCATACTTAAATGGGAGACCACCTTCCTTCCTTCCTTCCTTCCTTCCTTCCTTCCTTCCTTCCTTCCTTCCTTCCTTCCTTGCTTCTTCCTGTGGCTTTCAAACATCTGATGTTCATGTCTTGTGGCTCTCAAAGCTCTGGCATTTATTCTGTGTGACTCCTACGTTAAGCAAGTTTGGCCAGCCATGATTAGAAGGTGCTTATGGGAAGCTGAACATTTCTGATACTTATTTTAATGTTACAGGTTTCTCAACAGCAAACATCTACAATTATGTTTGTGGGCAAAATTATCCTGTGATCTCTTAGGGCCACTTAAAACTCTCTTTGAGCTGCGGGTGGGTAGCCATCTTGGTCTGAAGCATTGTATCTGAAGAAGTGTGGCTGCACACTTGTGGTGGCTTTTGGAGGAGTCTTTTAAAACACAGGAAAACTTCTACAATACAAGTTTGAAACGCCGGTAGAGAAAAAGACCAGATCAACACTAGCGTGGAGAAAAACGCTGCAGCAGAAGCTCTGAAACTCATGTCACCGAAACAAATGTAGATGCTTCGGGCAGCAACGATGCAAAATCGCTCAAGAGGTTCATTTTCAAGACACTGATTTCTAAAAATCCATCAGGTGAGGTCCAAGTTGCAGTGGGGCTGATTCCCACTTGGGTTCCACTGCACACCTTTCTGAGGACAATATCAAAGAAAGGACTGGCGCTAAACTGAGCCAAATATACCAGATGTTAGGTAATGTAAAAGGTGAATTTCCGATGCGGTGATAGAGAGTCACGAACCGTCAGTGTAAAAACACCCTCTATTTCTGTGCTCCGTAACCCACCTCACAGGGCTGGATTAACAATTAGGCCAAGAAAGCACTGGCCTATGGGCCTAGGGGGGCCGGGATGGCTTTCCCCCCTGGTTTCCCCCCTGCTTGGGGCCCTCCCAGCCTGTACATGCAGCCAGCAACTGAGCTGCTCTTTGCCCAACTTGCCTGGTGCAGCTGCTGCTGGCGTTGTCGCCAAGTTTGCCTCTCTGTGCCTCTCCCCCGCAGCTTTCTTAAAGGGGCTTTTAGGCAGGCTGCAGCGGGGGCCATGGGTGGAGGGGTGGGTGGCACTCTGACTCTGAGATCATTTGCAAGGGAGCCCCCGAGATTTTGACTGCCTAGAGGCCTCCACAGGGTTTAATCCGGCACTGCCACCTCAGTATTCATTTGCATGGTTAGTTGGGCATTCTTGGAGGGCTGATGCTGTTGTCTCTGTATCCCGTACACTAGCCGGACTTTCAGGAGAAGGGCTGTATTCTGTAGAAGAGCCTCTGCTTGGCATGCCGAAGGTCCCAGGTTCAATCCCCGGCATCTCCAGTTAGAAGAGACCAGGCAGTAAAGTGATATGAAAGACTTCAGCCAGGGGCCCCGCAAAGCGGCTGCCAGTCTGAGTAGACAAGACTGACTTTGATGGACCCAGGGTCTGATTCAGCAGAAGGCAGCTTCGGTTTTCACATTTCCTGCCACAGGGATTAGACACCCATCCCCCCTGGCAAACGCTTGATAGCTAAAGTGTGATCCGAAGAACTCATCGGGGTCAGCGGAGAATTGTTTCCTATTCCATCTCCCCAAGCCACAAGAGATCACAGGAACAGACCAGGCCGGCTACAGACAGTGTTCTCTATAAGCCAAGTTAGCGTGAGCTAGCTCACACCCTCACACATTTTTGTCTTAGCTCAGGAAAGATGGCCTCAGAGCAAACTGAATTAGGCAGTCACTCACAACTTTAATGGCAGTAGATCACAAAGAGGAATTTTTGCTCACAAGACTCCACAGCTTCGAGGGAGCATTGGCTATGGGTCTTGGTTTGTTCTTTCTAACGCTCTTGAGTGACAGATCCAGGTGGGCAGCTGTGTTGTTCTGAAGCAACAGGACAAAGTTGGAGTCCACTAGACTTTTATTGAGAATGTAAGCATTCATGTGCTCAAAGCACACTTCATCAGAAAATGAAACGGGGTACAGTTAGCAGTGCTATATATATATTCCTTGGCGGCCTCCCATCTAAATACTAGTTTAAAAAGGTAAAGGTAGTGCCCTGTGCAAGCACCCAGTCCTTTCTGACTCTGGGGTGACATCGCATCGCAACATTTTCACGGCAGACTTTGTATGGGGTGGTTTGCCATTGGCTTCCCCAGTCCTCTACACTTTCCCCCCCCCCCCCAGCAAGCTGGGGACTCATTTTACCGGCCTCGGAAGGATGGAAGGCTGAGTCAACCTTGAGGCGGCTACCTGGACCCAGCTTCCGCCGGGATCGAACTCAGGTCATGAGCAGAGAGCTTGGACTGCAATACTGCAGCTTTACCACTCTGCGCCACGGGGCTCCAGATACTAGTAGCAATGCCTAAATATGACAATCAGCAGCAAAACAAAGTGACTCGTGCTCGTGAAAGACAAATTCGCCAAGAAACTTTCTATTGCATTCAGCTCCAGTTTAATGGGAAAATGTAAATAAAAAGCACACTTCATCTGACAATGAAATGGGGTACAGTTAGCAGTGCTCCATATAGCTCACGGGTAGTGGTTAAGCATGCAAAATGGCACAGAGTTAGAATCCAATGGCAAAATAGTGAAGTTAGCAAATGGAAAGAATTGAGTGATGACACTGAAGCAAAGAATTTAAAGACGACTTACCCTTTTGACACTGCCCAACTCTGTTTGCGCAAACGCGCAGATGCCTTTGCTGGATCTGAATTTTGTTCCCTTGGTTCTGGCCCCGCCGAAGATCTGCTCCCAGCCAGCTCAGGGCATCGAGCCAGTGAGTTCTGCTGGGCTCTCTCTTCTCATCTGCAGCCTCGCCTTCGCAGCAAGATAAGTTGGAGCGACAGAGGGAGGGAGGGAGGGAAGGAGCCCAGATTATGCGCAGCAGACAGACTCGTATGGGGGATGGTCCCATGCAACCCAACCCAAATGGACTTCATCCAGGGGCTTCCCACAGAGGGGCAGGCTTAAGTGGTTTCCCTGTTGCTAGTGCGGCTGCTGATACTGCTACAGCACGGCGGCAACAGGGTTTTCTAGGGTTGACACCCTCTAGGTGCAGCCTGATGATGTTCTGCATTTCTCCTGCACAATTTCCTGCATTGTGCAGGGGGTTGGACTAGATGACCCTGGAGGTCCCTTCCAACTCTATGATTCCTGGAAGGACACTTGCACTCCAGATGATGGAGATCAGTTCCCTTGAAGGAAACAACAGACAATATAACGGTGTGTGTTTGGTGCCCCCAGCTAGGACCGTATGTTTAGCAGATTGCGAACACAGTTAGAGCTACTCGATTTAACAGAGTTAGATCTGCCTGAAGTGGTCTACTGGAGTGGATGCTGAGGAATTCAAAAAGGCATATAGGTGTCCCTGCTGTTCCAGCAGACATATGGTGGAGGGGGGAACCATTTTTGCCAGATTTGGTTTTGTTTTCATCTGCCTACTGTTTTTATCTTGCCACTGGCCGCTTAAGACGTTCTTCAGGTCCTGCTGATTTGCTAGCCCCCTGGACTGAGCCAGAGGAGGGGGATCAGGACACTGCCCCCACCCCACTCCACCCCTAGATCTCCAGGGATTTCCAACCTGGAGTTAGCAACCAGTGAGACCTAGAGCGGGGGCCAGTCCGATGGTGGGCAGATGGTGCATTGGCTCCCTGGTTCTGTGGGCATCAGCACCGCAGGGGGGTGGAGCTGGATGAACAACAGCCCCTCCCGTGTGGAAATCCGTCTCCTTCTCTTGTGCTGCATCAGTCCCCCACCCCCCACCCCATGCCCATAGGAGTGCACTTTGGCCAGATGAGGGGCAGATAGAGAACTAAAGAGCAGTTGGTTGTTGTTTTGCTGTCAAGTCTCAGCTGAAATCAGGAGTACCATCTTCAAGGCCGTGAAGGGCTGTCGTATAGAGGATGGGGTGGAATTGTTTTCTGTGGCCTCAGAAGGTAGGACCAGAACCAAGGGGTTGAAATTAAATTAGAAGAGTTTCCAGCTCCACATTAGGAAGAACTTCCTGACCATTAGAGAAGTTCCTCAGTGAACAGGCTTCCTCGGGAGGTGGTGGGCTCTCCTTCCTTGGAGGTTTTTAAACAGACACTGGATGGCCATCTGACAGCAATGCTGATCCTGTGAATTTAGGGGAAAGTGTTTGTGAGTTTCCTGCATTATGCAGGGGGTTGGACTAGATGACCCTGGAGGTCCCTTCCAACTCTAGGATTCTATGATTCTGGTCAGGCCTTGAATTCAGCAGGAGCTCACAGGAGCACAGTTCCTGAACCTTTCTGAGGATTCCCCCTCTTCCTCCCCACCTACCTTGTCCACTGAATAGTAGGTGCAGCTGCATAACAATCCCTGGATGAGCTCCACCACCTATTTTTATGGCAAATCCAGGTGGCAAATCCAGGTGGGCAGCCGTGTTGGTCTGAAACAATAGAACAATGTTGGATTCCAGTAGCACAAAAATTTTATTAAGAAGGTCAGCTTTCGTGTGCTAAAAGTTTACATTCTCGTTTATATATATTTTTATTAAGAGTTTTAAGAAATAGGACAAAGAAATACAGAAAGGGGAAAGGGAAATAACATTATTTCGATATAAACTCTGCATCATTCATTTACAAATGTTTCTCATAGTTTATAAAAGTTACAGTCTTTGTATTATACCTAACAGTTTGCTAATGTCAACACTAAAGTGTCCAAATTGAGGAATTACAAGTATGTGTCCTATAAGAGTCAAATTTGTGTCTTCAGCCATTCATAAAAGGGTTTCCAAGGGTTCTCTTCATCTCGTATTAGTCTACCCTTAAGACGAAGTGCAAGGGCATCTGTTTCAGCCGTCTCTAATATTTTATGAATCAAGTCCTGCTTCTTCGGAGATTCATGATGTTTCCAGGTTTGTGCTATCAAAAGTCTTGCTGCAGTAATAATATGTATCATCAAATGTTTGTCCTGTCTCGAAAGGTCCATCGGTAGAATACTCAAGAAGAAAAGTTCCGGTTTAAAGTGTCTATGAATTTTCAATATTTTTTGTAACATATAATGTACCGTAATCCAATACTTTTTCATCACCACACATGTCCACCACACATGATAAAATGTGCCAGCATGGGAAGTACATTTCCAACACTTGTTAGATACAGTAGAATACAGGTGTTATATACCATCTATAAAACATTTTATAAATATGTTCTTTAAAGGTAATAGCTCTGGTAAGTTTTATATGTGATTTCCACAATGTTTCCCACACCCCTATTTCAAAGTTGAGAGTAACATTGTAGGTCAATAACTCTTCTTGTGTTTTCAGTTCCTCATTAGTCTTTAACATTCTTCATATGTATCATATTCGATGACAATAGTGTTGGTTGAATAAAAGCTTCAGTTGGTGAGACCCACTTAGAGACCTTGTTGTGAATTTTTGGTTTTAACCAGGACCACACCTGACTAAGAGACCTTCTGATTAAATGAGTGTTGAAACGTTTTTGCGTATCTGTTTTCTGGTACCACAGGTATGAATGCCATCCCTTAACAAGATCATGACCCTCTAATGTTAACAATCTCTGATTTTTTAATAGTATCCAGTCTCTCACCCATGTTAGTGCACAGGCTTTATAGTATAATTGCCAGTCCCTGCCCTTTCTTTGGAGTCTTGAAGTGCTTTCAACTTGATTCTTGGTTTTTTGTTCTGCCAAATAAAACTAGTAGTTAGTTTATTTAGCTCTTGAAAGAACACCTTCGGTAACACTATAGGAATAGTTTGGAAAAGAAAAAGCATCCTTGGCAGTATGTTCGTTTTAATTGTTGCTATTCTTCCCATCAACGAAATACTCTAGTCTTTCCATGTTTCCAAATCTTTTTTTCCCCTTAATTAGTTTCTCATAGTTCTCTTTAGACAAGATGCTTACTTTATTAGTAAGTTGAATCCCCAGATATTTGACTTTCTTCTCATATGCAAATCCTGATTCTCAATAAAACTTTTCTGATTAATTTAATTTTTCAATTTATCCCCCCGCCCTTTCCTGTAAGCAAGCTCTGGGCAGCTTACAACATTAAGAAACCTCACAAAACATCAAACAAACTCCATCCAAACTAGATAATCTCATAATTAACAGAAACCATGATCCACATTATTGGCAACAAGTCATAGACCACATATAGACTGGTAATGTTCAGCGTAACATTAAGCATAAGGTGCTGGGGGGGGGGGGGGTGATGATGTAAGGGGACACCCACTGGATTAGGCTTCCCAACCCTCCCGCCCTGGCGGGGGACCCCAGGATTTCCACCCTCTTCCCCCGTTCCCCAAAAAACAAAAGCGGAGGGAGGGGGGAAATGGCACCGGGGAGCATGGTGAGCCGCCGCATCCCAGAGCGGGCAAGGCCGCCGCGCCGCTGCCGCCCCCTGCCCGCCCACCGCAGCTGCTCCTCCAAGACGAGCCCAGGCTGAGCCCATCTTGGAGGAGCAACCAAGAGGCGGCAGCAGCACAGGGGAGGGCGAGGCAGGCGAGGAGCATGGCGAGCTGTGAATTCGGGCCCTTCTAGGACCCGGACTCACGGCTCGCCATGTCCCCGGCCCGCCTCCACCCCCCCCTCCGATTCCACCCCAGAGGCGGAGTGGAGCAGGCGAGGCTGCCGCGCCGCTGCCGCCTCTTCTCCGCTCGCCGTGGCTGCTCCTCCGAGATGGGCTCAGCGTGAGCCCATCTCGGAGGAGCAGCCACGGCGAGCGGAGAAGAGGCGGCAGCGGCCTCGCCCGCTCTGAGACGGGGCGGCTCGCCATTTCCCCCCTCCCCCCTAGCTCCACCCCAGTGTCTCCTGGCTCCACTCCCAAAGTCTCCTGGCTCCACCCCCAAAGTCCCCAGATATTTCTGGGGTTGGACTTGGGAACCCTACACTGGATCAATTGAAAGCCTGGCAGAAGAGCTCCATCTTACAGGCCCTGCAAAACTTGGATAAGTCCTGCAGGGCCCGAATCTCCAGCGGGAGCTCATTCCACCAGGTGGGGGCCCAGACTGAAAAGGCCCTGAACCTCATTGAAGCCAGTCAGGTGTCCTTAGGACTAGGGATCACAAGAAGATGTTGTGTGGCTGACTTCAGAACCTGGGGGGGGGGGGCTCATATGAGGAGAGGCGGTCCTGAAGATATGTGGGCCCCAGGCCGTAAAGGGGACCCTGTGTGGTTTTCAAGGCAAGAGGCATTCAGTAGTGATTTGCTATTGCCTGCCACCACATTGTGATCCGTCTAAATGCTAGTAGCAATGCCTCAATATGATGATCAGCAGCAAAAACAAAGTGACTTTGTGCTCATCAAAGAGACACATTCACCAAGACACTCTCTATTGCATTCAGACCAGTCTGATGGGGAAATATAAAGTGAAGTGCTGTCCTCTAGTGGCTAATATGAGCATAGCAAGAGTTCATCTGTTAAAAGGTGAAAAATTAACCATTTTGATGGCTTATTCCGGCTGTGGGATCATAGAGGTTAAACCACATAGTTCTGATTCTCGAGCAGAACGAGCAGTTGTCTAAATTTTACACCAATAAAACAGCACAGGGCTTTTTTTGTAGGAAAAGCCCAGCAGAAACTCATTTGCATATTAGGCCACACCCCCTGACATCACCGTTGTTTTGCACAGGGCTTTTATTTTTTTGTAGAAAAAGATGGTGAGGGGTCTGGAGACCAAGTTCTATGAAGAAAGTTTGAGGGAGCTTGGCACATTTAACCTGGAGAGGAGGAGGCCGAGAGGTGATAGGATCACCATCTTCAAGTCCTTGAAGGGCTGTCGTATAGAGGATGGTGTGGAATTGTTCTCTGTGGCCCCGGAAGGTAGGACCAGAACCAAGGGGTTGAAATTAAATCAAAAGAGTTTCTAACTCAACATTAGGAAGAACTTCCTGGCTGTTAGAGCAATTCCTCAGTGAAACAGGCTTCCTCAGGAGGTGGTGGGCTCTCCTTCCTTGGAGGTTTTTAAACAGAGGCTAGATGTCTATCTGACAGGGATGAAGATCCTGTGAATTTAGGGGGAGGTGTTTGTGAGTTTCCTGCATTGTGCAAGGGGTTGGACTAGATGACCCTGGAGATGCCTTCCAACTCTATGATTCTAAAAAGCCCAGCAAGAATTCATTTGCGTATTAGGCTACCTGGCACCAAGCCATCCAGAACTGTGTTCCTGGGTATTCCAGCTCAAAAAAGCCCTGAAACAGCACAATATTTTAACTTGCCGCATCCTTTTTAGCTTGGGCCTTCATATAACAAGAATATACTGGTTTTTTGTTGTTCCGTGAATATAGTAATTTCTGTAACACTTGAAGCTGCCTTCTACTGAATCAAACCAACTGGTCCGTCAGCCAGTACTGTCTACTCAGACTGGCAGCGGCTCTCCGGGATCTCCGGCGGACGTCTTTCATGTCTCATCGCCGTGAGAAACAGAGCAGTTGCACCAGGGCATTTTTTTGTAGCAGGAACTCCTTTGCATATTAGGCTACACCCCCCTGATTTAGCCAGTCCTCCAAGAGCTTACAGTAGGGCCCTGTAGGAAGAGCCCTGTTGGCTCTTGGAGGATTGTCTACAATCAGGGGGGTGTAGCCTAATATGCAAAGGAGTTCGTGCTGCCAAAAAAGCCCTCAGTTGCACTGGGTAATACTCCATTCTTTCTTCTCAGTCTCTTTGGGGTGTGTGTTTTTTAAATAATAGTGGATTTATCACTAGAACGGGGGTGTTAAATTCATTTGTTATGCGGGCCGGATCTGACATAAATGAGAGGTTGTCGGGCCGGGCCGTGTGTGTCGTAAAATGTAATGCCAGGTAGCGGAGATATTAACTTTATACAGAACACACACAAACACAATTTAAAAAAAAAATCCTTTAAATAAAATATGCTTAAAACATCAGCGCTTTTGCAATATGTTGTTTATCTAACAATAACTGAGACCTCTTGCTCGGAATTATTGCATCACTATCTGAGAACATCTCTGTGGTGTAGCCATCTCGAGTAGGCTGCTCAGGTGTCTGGGTGTCACTTGCAAACCTCCTTTTGATTTACTGACATTCATTACAGAAATCTCACAGTCAATGCTATGAGCCTAAGACCCAGAGGAATACATGAAATGGCTGGACATTGCGAGCTTCTGTCCCTGGCTGTGGGATCATGGATGTTCGATGGCATAGTTCTGATTCTCAGACAGAATCAGAACAAGCAATTCTTTAATTGTTACACCAATAAAACAGCACAATATTTTAACTTGCGGAATCCTTTCTAGCTTCAGCTTCATATAACAAGAATATACTGTCTTTTGTCTCTGAGGCCACAAGGGCCAGGGGATGGTCTCTGGGGGGACAGGCCAGGACTTCAGCCCCCCTGCCTCCCCCAGGAGCAGCAGCCTCTCCCCCGTCAGCCCAGCCCTCCTCTGTGACCAGGCCTCTGAGGCCACAAGGGCCAGGGGATGGTCTCTGTGGGGACAGGCCAGGACTCCAGCCCCCCTGCCTCCCCTAGCAGCAGCAGCAGCCTCTCCCCAGTCAGCCCAGCCCTCCTCTGTGACCAGGCCTCTGAGGCCACAAGGGCCAGGGGATGGGCTCTGTGGGGAAAGGCCAGGACTTCAGCCCCCCTGCCTCCCCCAGCAGCAGCAGCAGCCTCTCCCCAGTCAGCCCAGCCCTCCTCTGTGACCAGGCCTCTGAGGCCACAAGGACCAGGGGATGGTCTCTGGGGGGACAGGCCAGGACTCCAGACCCCCTGCCTCCCCCAGCAGCAGCAGCCTCTCCCCAGACAACCCAGCCCTCCTCTTTGACGAGGCCTCCGAGGCCACAATGGCCAGGGGATGGTCTCCATGGGGACAGGCCAGGACTTCAAACCCCTTGCCTCCCCCAGCAGCAGCAGCCTCTCCCCCATCAGCCCAGCCCTCCTCTGTGACCAGGCCTCTGAGGCCACAAGGGCCAGGGGATGGGCTCTGTGGGGACAGGACAGGACTTCAGCCCCCTGCCTCCCCAAACAGGAAAGGACAGGACTTCAGCCTCCCCCTGCAGTAGGGTTGCCAGGTCTGTGTTGGAAAATACCTGGGGACTTTGGGGAAGGGGCCAGGAGATAGTGGGGTTCGGGGAGGGGAGGGGCCTCAGCATGATCCAATGCCATAGAGCCCACCCTTCCAAGCAGCCATTTCTCCAAGGGAGCTGATCTCTGCCAGTTGGAGATCAGCTGTAAAAGCAGGAGATCTCCAGGCCCCACCTGGCAACCCTAGGACAGACAGAGGGTTGTTGTTGTTGTTGTTTTTTTAAAAGCACATGGAAATGTTATTTACAGGCTAAGATTTAAAAAAAAGTGCAAAAAAGAGAGTATAATTCTGGGTTCTTTTGCTCACCAAATGCTATTTTGTTTAAAGAATGCAAACTGTAAATGGAAGAGCCTCTGCTTGGCATGCAGAAGCTCCCAGGTTCAATTCCTGACATCTCCAGTTGAATGGATCAGATAGGAGGGGGCAGGAAAGACCCCAGAGAGCCGCTGCTGGTCTGAGTATTCATTCATACATTCATTCATTTTTGTATCCCGCCCTCCCGGCAAACAGGCTCAGGGCGGCTGAGTGGGCAGTTCTGGCCTTGATGGGTCCAGGGTCTGATTCAGTAGAAGGCAGCTGTATGTGTAGGTGTGATCTTTCCAGCAGTGAGACCATTGAACTGCTTCCGCTGGGTTTCAGAACCGTGTGGTGTAGAGCGGCAGGCTCTCATCTGGAGAACCGAGTTTGATTCCCTATTCCTTCTCCACAGGAAGCCTGCTGGTTCACCTTCAGCCAGTCCCCGGTCTTTCAGAATTCTCTCAGCCCCAGCTGACTCACAAAGTGCCTGTTAATAATAATAATAATAATAATAATAATAATAATAATAATAATAATAATATTTATTTATATCCCGCCCTCCCCGCCGAGGCAGGCTCAGGGCGGCTTACAGACATGGAAAGTGCCATGATTACAGTTAATACATTATACGGTAAAATACATTAAAATACAATGAATTAATTAATTAATTAAAACCATTACAATTTAAGGTGCTATAATACAAAACATCAGATGTATATCAGATGGCTAGATGTCATTTCAGGATTCAATCTTGTAGGCCATTTGAAAAAGGATAGTTTTGCAGGCCCTGCGGAAATGATTATAGTCCCGCAGGGCTCGAACCTCCGCTGGTAGTTGGTTCCACCAATGAGGAGCCGTTACTGAGAAGGCCTGCTCTCGGGTTGCGGGGAGAAGAAGGGGAAGCCGCTTGGGGTTGAGAGCAATCTGCTCTCCTTTCGGGACAAGCCTTCAGACTCCTGGCAGCAGCCCTTCCCTTCAGTGTAGGGTTGCCAATCCCCAGGTGGGGGCAGGAGATCCCCTGGTTTGGAGGCCCTCCCCCCACTTCAGGGTCAACACAAAGCGGGTGGGGGCGAGGGAAATGTCTGCTGGGCACTCCATTATTGCCTATGGAGATCGATTTCCATAGGGTATAATGGAGAATTGATCCGTGGGTATCTGTGGCTCTGGGGGGGGGGCTGTTTTCTGAGAAAGAGGCACCAACTTTTCAGCATAGCATCCAGTGCCTGTCCTCAAAAGACCCTCCAAGTTTCAAAACGATTGGACCAGGGGGTCCAATTCCATGAGCCCCCAAAGAAGGTGCCCCTAGCCTTCATTATTTCCAGTGGAGGGAAGGCATTTAAAAGGTATGCGGTGCCTTCCAGTGTGATGGCCAGAACTCCCTTTGCAGTTCAGTTCTGCTTGTCGCAATCTTGTTCCTGGCTCCACCCCCATGTCTCCTAGCTCCACCCCCAAAGTCCCCAGATATTTTTTGAATCGGACCTGGGAACCCTTCTTCAGTGTGTTCTGGTGCCTGAGCCTGCCCCAGCCGAGTAGTAGAGATGATGGCCCAGCTCCTGAAATGTTGGTGAGAAAGGAAAGGAAACGGCTCCCTGTTTATTCAGAGTCATTTCCCACGGCTGCTGGAAGGGCAGGCGCTTGCATTTTTGGAGAGGGAATCGTTTGAGTCAGCAACCGGAGGGATAGATTTGGGCACGGCCTCGGTCAGAGACGATTCCCCAGCTCAGCTCATTCTTCCCCCCACGGCCTGCAGTTGTCCGGTTGGTTCTTTTTGTAAAGAATGGACGGAAAAAAGGAGAACAGGAACCAGGAGTGCAGTTCCTACTTAAATCCAGTAGGGGGGAGCAGGAATTCTGCCAGTGAACTTTGCTCTCTGCTTTGGGTCCCATTTCGACAAATCCAGGGCCGTGTCAGAGGATGTAACTTTTCCTGAAATGAAATGCTTAGCTGCACTACTGCCATATTGAAACGCTGTTACTAACCATGAGAAAGACCTTGCATATCAAAGTAGAGAGTTGTAGATTGTTGCTAGTGCTTGGTGTGAACATTTCTTTCCCTTGATACTGACAAAGGCAGAAATTCCCCTTTGGAGATGGCCGCTTGGCCATCCCTGGTAACAATAAGTTAAGGGAAAGAGACCGTGTGAATCTTTGCACCTCAGTTCAGCAATGTTTAGAATTGTGGCTTTGTGTAATACCCTTCGATGTATACCCCTTAAAGTGTGCTCTGTACTGCTACACAGTATCAGTCTCAATTTTCTCCTTTCTGATGCCTATGGATTATCAAATAAAGCTTAACTTTGCAACAATTCTAGGTCTGGTTAATTTGAGATCCCATCGTCTGACAGGCAGCCTCACAGAACTGAGACAACATAACAATGTTTTGAGTTCAGTGGCACCTTTAAGACCAGAGGTGGCCAAACTGTGGCTCGGGAGCCACATGTGGCTCTTTCACACATATTGTGTGGCTCTTGAAGCCTCCACTGCCCCATCAGCAAGCTTGGAAAAAGCATTTTTCTCTTTAAATCACTTCTTCAAGCTGAGCCAGCCAGTGGTTTGGAGAATGCATTTAAAGTTAAAGTTGCTTTCTTTGCACCTCTCCCCATCTATTTTTCTTCCTTCCTTCCTCTGACATGTCTTGTGGCTCTCAAACATTGGATGTTTAATCTATGGGGCTCTTACATTAAGCAAGTTTGGCCGCCCCATTTAAGACCCACAAAATTTAATTCTGGGTATAAGCTTTTGTGGGCATTCACACATGAAAAGAAAGATTCAGGTGGGTCACCGGGTTGGTCTGAAACAAAAGAACAAAGTTTCAGCTCCCCCAAAAATAACCCCAACCTCCCCCCCCCCGCCGCCAAAAACCCCTGTGCAAGCACCAGTCGTTTCCATCTCTGGGGTGATGTTGCATCACAACATTTTCACAGCAAACTTTTTACAGAGCAGTTTGCCATTGCCTTCCCCAGTCATCTACACTCCCCCCCCCCACCCCCAGCAAGCTGGGTGCTCATTTCACTGACCTCGGAAGGATGGAAGGCTGAGTCAACCTTGAGCCAGCTATCTGAACCCAGCTTCTGCCGGGATCGAACTCTGGTCATGAGCAGGGAGCTCGGACTGCAGTACTGCAGCGTTACCACTCTGAGCTATGGGGCTCTTTTCAGTCCAAAGCATGTACCCAAAAGCTTATAGCCAGAATTAACCTTTGTGGGTCTTTTAAAGACTCAAACTTTGTATTATTTTGACAAATTGTTAAATTCTTAAATCCCGGAGGCAGCCAATCCTTCCGATAGGCAATGAAATTACATTCATTTAAAGAAGACATTAGAGCTCATGCAGCGTGCATAGAGTGATGCTGGAAAGTGAGGCAGGGAGTCACAGTTGCTGGCTCCAAGTTGGGAATTTCTTGGAGATCTGGGGGTGGAGCCTGGGGAGGGCGGGGCTGGAAGAGAGGAGGGACCTTCGTGGGGTAGAAGGCCGTAGACAGAATTCACCCTCCCAAGCAGCCCTTTCCTCCAGGTGAACTGATCTCTGTAGTCTGGAAGTCAATCTCCCCTCTCTTCCTAGCCTGTCAGCCTTTGGCCGGATGAGTGTTTGTTTTGGGCTGTGTAATTCGATTTGAGCTTATATAGGGGCTGCCAACTTCCCCCACCCTGGAGGTTCCCAACCTGCCAGCCCACCTTGGGCTGGTGGGGGGGATCCTCCCCCAACATGGCTGGCATGATGATGTCACTCGCAGTGATGTCATTGTGCCAGCGACGTCGCGCGTCGGCCGCTCTAGAAGCTTCCGGGAAAACTCTGTGGTACCTATTGTACCATAGAGTTTTCCCTCCCAAATTGCTAGTGTCCAGGAAAACCACAGAGTTTTCCCAGAAGCCCTTAGAGCAGCTGGCACATGATGTCACTGGCTTGGTGATGTCACTTGTGGGTGACATCACTCCATGCGCGCAGAGCACGCACAAAAACAGTCCCCCACCAGAGGCTGCAGGGGACTTGGCAACCCTAAACTTATATGATTTGGCTGTATGGTTTTAGAAACCCCGATCATGTCTAGGGTTGCCAATCCCCAGGTGGGGGCAGGGGATCCCCCGGTTTGGAGACCCTCCCCCCGCTTCAGGGTCGTCAGAAAGCGGGGGGAGGGGAGGGAAATGTCTGCTGGGAACTCTGTTATTCCCTATGGAGATTTATTCCCATAGAAAAATCATGGAGAATTGATCCACGGGTATCTGGGGGGGCTATTTTTTGAGTTAGAGACACCAAATTTTCAGTATAGTATCTAGTGCCTCTCCCCAAAATACCCCCCAAGTTTCAAAAAGATTGGACCAGGGGGTCCGATTCTATGAGCCACAAAAGAAGGTGCCCCTATCCTTCATTATTTCCTATGGAAGGAAGGCATTGAAAAGGAGTGCCGTCCCTTTAAATGTGATGGCCAGAACTCCCTTTGGAGTTCAATTATGCTTGTCACAGCCTTGTTCTTGGCTCCACCCCAATGTCTCCTGGCTCCACCCCCAAAGTCTCCTGGCTCCACCCCCAAAGTCCCCAGATATTTCTTGAATTGGACTTGGCAACTCTAATCATGTCCCACCTTAGTCTAAACCCAAAAGAGCTCCTTGGCTTTCTTCATAGGGGTAACATTCCCACCCTGTGATTGTTTTGCTGAGTGCGCATTTTGCATTGACTTTCCAAAGCTGTGGTTTTTACATTCCTAAACTGCTTTTGTGTGTGTGTGAACTGTGCCATAGCTGTCCTTTCACCCTCCAGAACACGGCCTAAAAAGCAGAAGAAGAATGTTGTGGGAATCTCTGTGAGAAGCTCAGCTGTGAGAAGGTGAGCAGGTGAGAAGGGGAATCGCTCATCTCATTTACTGGCAGGACAGGAAGTCAGCAGTTTGAAATCCCCAGAGACTGATTGAGCTTAAGCATCGTCCCTAACTGGAAGAGCAGTGGCACCAGGCAACCATGAATCCAGGGGAGTAAACCGCGGGTGGGATCCCATCACTCGGAAGGTAATGTAAGTTTGGACAGACGTAACTACACATTTCAGCTTAGGGTCGCCAGGTCTGGCTTGAGAAATTGGAAGTTTGGAGCTGTGCTGGGGAGAGTGGTGTTTGGGGAGGGGAAGGGAATACAGTGGGGATGCAGTGTTAGTCTAGGACTTCTGTTTCTCCTAGACTCTATGGTAGATGATGGAGTCCACCCTCCAAAGCTGCAATTTCTTCAGCATAACTTATCGCTGTGATTTCAGAATTCCAAGCCTCAACTGGAAGCCCGATAGTCTTGTTTAGACTATTCTCAACAGTGGCAGGTATGAGTGCTTCTGGGAGGGTTGCCACCCTCCAGGTGGTTAGAGTAACCAAAGAGCGATCACAGGATTGGTAAGCAGAGCGGTGGGCAGGAAGGTTGAGAGAGAGGCCACTGTGCTGCTGAGGGGTCAGGCCAAGCCCCATTCCTGGCCCAGCTCTCCAACTCTAGGAGAGACCAGAGTCCCCGAATGAAAACTCTGGGTTGCACTGACAGAAGACGGAGATCAGGCCTGCCTTTGGGAACTTCGTCTACCTCCAGGACTGTGGGATTACAGACTGGCCCGACTTCCTCAAGGCAATGCCTATTTTAAGGCCCTTTAGCCTGGTTTACAGGCTATTTTTAGGCCCGGCCGATTAGCTGAACGGCACGGCAGGATCCCAGCTCCGGGACTCAGGGCAGATTTGTGGGGATCTGGAGGGTGGCGAGACAGTGACGCAGGCACCGGAGGAAAGATCCTCATCTTGTGGCCGCTCGTCACTGAGACGTGCAAATATTTGCAGGTCACAGCAACAAATGTAAAGCATATGCTGAAGGCAAGACTACACAAAGGGTTGCTGAGTCCCCAGCTTCCTGTACCAAAGGACTTTGCGTGCGTGCAATATTACCCAGAAGTAACATCATCAAAATAGTGTGCACGCAGGCCGCTCTAGGCGTTTCTGGGGAAACGCTATGGTTTCCCTGGACGCTTTAGTCATTTGGGAGGAAAAACTCTATGGTACCTATTGTATCATAGAGTTTTCCCTCCCAAATGGCTAGAGCGTCCGGGAAAACCATAGAGTTTCCCCGGAAACGCCCAGAGCGGCCCCGTTGTGCGCTGCCATTTTGATGATGTCACTTCCGGGTGATGTCATTGCGCCAGTGATGTAGGGGGAGGCTCCCCCCCTGCCAGCCTAACCCTGCCGTGTTCAGGCTTCACCTCAACGAATCCCTGGCCCCCCCTGGACTGGCTCAGCCAGCTGATATGACCCTGTGCAGCCAAACTGGATCTACGCAAAGGGGGAGAAATGCAGTGCTAAAGAGAACCCTCGATGCCCGGCCTCCTGTGATGGCGAGCCGCTCTTTAAGCTCCATCCCAGCAGCTGGCAAAAATCCATCTCAGCTGGGGGCTCCATAGTTGTTGGTAGAGTAGCTGTGTTGGTCTGCAGGAGAAGATCAAGATTCGAATCCAGCTGAAACGTAAAGAGCCCCGACCTGGATAATGCAGGCTGGCCTGATCTTGCGGGGTCTCAGAAGCTCTACAAGGTTGGCCCATAGCCAGTATTTGAATGGGAAACCTCCAAAGAATACCAAGGCTGTGTGACGTGGAGGCAGGCAATGGCAAGCCGCCTCTGAACATCCCTTGCCTTTAAAATCCTAGGGGGGTCAGCTGAGATTTGACAGCACTGTCCACCGCCACAGGACCTCAAAGACCCACAAGATTTCGAGGGTATAAGCCAGGGGTGGCCAACGGTAGCTCTCCAGATGTTGTTTGCCTACAACTCCCATCAGCCCCAGCCAGATGGGAGTTGTAGGCAAACAACATCTGGAGAGCTACCGTTGGCCACCCCTGGTAAGCTTTTAAAGGGAGCTTTGCTTCTTGATGGGGAAGGCAAAGGCAAACCACCCCATAAAAGTCTGCCATGAAAACATCCTGATGTGATGTCACCCCATGGGTTGGTAACGACCCAGTGCTTGCACCTTTACCTTGCTTCTTGCATGCTTATACCCAGGGGTTGTTTTGTAGAAAAATAGATGGTGGAGCTCATTAGCATAACTCATTAGCATATGCTGCCTCCCCCCCAGCCAAAAGCAACCTGATGCAAGAAAGGAGAGCCCCAGGTGAGCGAGGCCTGCTTGGGCTGGCTAGAAATCCAACCAGTCCAGCAGGCCTCGCTTGCCTGAGGCTCTCCTGGGCTGCCACCCGCCCCCCCAGTCCAAAGGCCAGCAAGCCACCTGCCACCCAAAATCACATCAGAATGGAGAAAGGGTGGTGTGAGCTTCTCCAGGGGTTAATGAGGGCTGCTGGGGGTATGGCAAAGCCCCTGCTGACTGGCTGGCTGCCCGCTCTCCTAATCCAGGGATTGTTATGCAGCTGCACCTGCTATTCAATGGACAAAGTAGGTGAGGAGGAAGAACCCTCAGAAAGGTTCAGGAGTTGTGCTCTTGGGAGTTCCTGCTGAATCTGAGGCCTGCTTATACCCTGGAAATCATGTTTTTAAGGTTCTATCAAGTTCTCCATCGTGTTGAGCGCTACAGAGGGATCCAGAAGTGGTACGGTCCTAGATGAAGAGACCTGAGGGGAACCGAGTTCCAATCCTGCCCACACCCCAGCCAGTCTGACCGATGCCCTGGTGACGGTCTGTGCTTCATCCTTGAACTGGAGGCTGGCAGAGCCCTTGCGAAGTAGAAAAGCATTTCCCAAGACAGCCTGTAACGTAAGAAGCAGTTTTATTTCTGAGTGTACAATCCATTAGGACTACATGAAGTCGGATTATGAGACTGTTGCTACAAAAGCCCTCCTCGGTAAAACCGCTGCAGTCGTTTTCGATGATGCCGAGATAGCTGCGACGCGCAAGGGTTATTTTACAAAATGTTATGACGGAAGCTGCGTATTAAGTACAGAAAGCGGCAGAGATAATGGGGTCTGTGAACAGTGCACTCTCTTCTGTTGCAAATTCCACTGAAGTTTCCCCGTCAACACACATCCCAGCTCATACAACCTTTCCTGTTTTTCCCGCCTGTTCCAAAAGACTCCACCGAGGCCCTTGGAGATGCCTTTCCAGATACCATCTGTGCCATACTTTTTAAAACCACAACTGAAAATAAGAGCAAGACAACCTCTTTCCCGGTTTCGTTGCCTGTTCCAAGCGCCTTTTCAGTGAGATACACGTCGACATGGCTTAATACAGCAAATCTCCTAAACGCAAGGCGGAGGGGTGCACCAAAATATTTCCCCCAAACTCAACACAAAGGCGGCTGGTGCATTCACACTACATCAAATGATGTGTTTTCTATCCAGATTTTTACCGTGTATGAATAGCAAAAATCCGGATGTAAAACGCATTATTTAGCATGGTGTGAATGCGCCGCGAGAGTCATTTTGTGACAGGATTCACGACATCCGCTTTCTGCAGAAAGTCAACATTCAATAAGTTATTCTGACTGTCCAGCAGTGAAGCAGAAGAATACCGTCTTTCCCCAAGCGTCACTCCCTTTTCTCTATTTACAAAAGCAAGCTGGCGTTCTCAGTGGATTTAAAAAAAAAAAAAACACCTCTCCATAATCATGTTAGCGGCAAATGTTTGTTAAGAGACTGAGCTTCCCTTCACGCACATACCCAGCCATTAAGGATGGAATCCTGCACCCAGGAAGTCAATGGTATACAAGGGCCCTAGTGGAATTGTAGGCCAAACCAGGCCCCTGTTACATCCGGGGCTTTTTTTATAGCAGGGACTCCTTTGCAAATTAGGCCACACACGACTGATGTAGCCAATCCTCCAAGAGAAGATGACGATATATTTATATCCCACTCTGTACTCTGAGACCAATTTCACACACAGCTTCCCCTGCGGTCACGTTCCTGTTCCCTGCGCAGCGTCCGTCGGATTTCCCACTATCTGCGCCGGAGTTACAGGAAGTGCTGCGGCTTTTGCGTAGCAAACGTAAACTGGGTTTTAGCGGTTTACGTTTGCTACGCGAAAGCCGTGACACTTCGTGTAACTCTGGCGCAGATAGTGGGAAATCCGACGGACGCTGTGCAGAGAACAGGAACGTGACTGCGTGGTAAGCTGTGTAGGAAATCAGTAAATCTCTCAGAGCAGTCACAATCTCCTTTATCTTCCTCTCCCCTACAACAGATACCCTGTGAGGTAGGTGGGGCTGAGTGAGCTCATAGCAGCTGTACTTTCAAGGACAGCTCTGTGAGAGCTATGGCTGACCCAAGGCCATTCCAGCAGCTGCAAGAGGAGGAGGGAGGAATCAAACCTGGTTCTCCCAGATAAGAGTCCACACACTTCACCACTGCACCACACTGGCTTCCAGGGCTCTTCGTACAGGGCCTACTGTAAGCACCAGGAGGACTGGCTACATTAGGGGGCTGTGGCCTAATATGCAAAGGAGTTCCTGCTTCAAAAAAAGCCATAGTTACATCCATGCACAGCTGGTACCCATGATGTAGCTGCAAAGCTTGGGAGAACAGGTTTAAATATCAAAATGACCCAGACAAAGCCAACTGCCCCTATTTCCAGCTAGGAGTGCACCAAAAGAGGAAGACTCTTTGGCTAAAATCTGTCAGAAACAAACGAGGCCTGGCTTTTTCCGCTGAAGCGGCAGACATGTTATGAAAGACCTGCAATCTATGATTGCTGATAGCTAGGATTGCCCGTGTTACCTGAATAGCAGGCACTGCCCGAATTCTAAATGACTGTCTGCCCTTAGTCATATCAGGAAACAGTCAATTCTGATGGGTTGTGTAGTACCTCAGCACCGTAAGGTCAAGTATGTGGTCCTTGTTGGGATACCTGAGGATGAAGGGGGAATAGCCCTGGAAGCAACTGAAGTCCTCCGACTAGCTGGCCTGTATGGCCCCTTCCAACTCTATGATTCTATGACTCAATAGAGCCCCGTGGAGAAGAGCAGGAAAGCCGCAGTACGGCAATCGGAGCCCTCTGCTCACGACCTGAGTTCAATCCCAGCGGAAGCTGGTTCAGGTAGCCGGCTCAGCATTCCATCCTTTCGAGGTCGGTAAAATGAGTCCCCAGCTTGCTGGGGGGGGGGAAGTGTAGATGACTGGGGAAGGCAATGGCAAACCACCCTGTAAAAGGTCTGCTGTGAAAACCTTGTGAAAGCAACGTCACCCCAGGGTCGAAAACGACTGGGGCTTGCACAGGGGACTACCTTTACCTTTATGACTCAATAACCAAGTGCTAAGCAGCTATGCCTGTGAATGGTTGTAAAAAGCCACAAACCTACGCTGGGTTCATATTTTTTCAGCGGTTGTTTCACCCTCATCCATCAGGGCCTTTAAACCAAAGTGCTCAAACGCATTCCAAGGGGAAATTACAACGCAGAAATGGCTGAACTTGAGTTCATTCACAAGTTCAGAACAATGGATATCTTCCCCCAGGAATGTGGGATTCTTCTCTCCCCGTGGGCCTGTTAAGTGCTTTTGACCATTCTCGTCTCACCGCAGACGTTCATTTCCTGCCCCCTCTGCTCTAATCCAGCTGACTACTATACCCATGGTGCCCTTGGTTCCTGTACAAGCATTCTTTACACCCACACACCACCTTCCGGCTGGGATATAAAGACTCGGAGATCTCCGTTCCTACTCGTATCTCACGAAGAGAGCTTGGACTCTCGAAAACGTCTATCATGAAAATCTTGTTGCCCTGGAAGGTGGTTCTGGATTCGAATTTAACCATCATTTGATTTGGACTGTGAACCTAGGAAACATTCAGCCCTCTTTCCATACAGTGGGTGGGCAGGAACAGGGTAGGAACATCACTACAGCCATGTGGGTGGCATCCTGGGATTACAGGATGGGGGGGCATGTCTTCCTTCCACACCTGGCTGGTGCTGTGCCATGAGAAGGCCCTAATTTCAGTTCCGCTTTCACTTTCCAACCAGTCTGGCCTCCCTTTGCCTTAAGCAGACTAATGGGCTCGCTGGGTTGCTACTTTCATCTTTGGTCCATGACAGACAGAAAAAAAAGAGAGAAGCCTTTGAGACGACGAACTGGCTCATTGCAACGGGGAGGCTGGTGAGCGAGGTCCAAACAAAACCCTCAGACTAGCGCTCCTTGCCAGCCTGTCACTTGCAGACTCAGTCCGAGGAGGAGTCACAGCGCTGACAGGCCCGGAAACGCCGACAAGGCTCCGAGAGTCCGGACTGTGCTTTATGCTGCCTGCGTGCGCTGTCTCTTTGCGACGCATGTGGCGCTGGAGACGGCAGCTCCCTCTGACAGTTCCCCTTATCGTTTTTGCAGCCAGTGGACTTCACTAGGCGGCCATCTGAGGAAACCATCTGAGGAAACCAAAGAGCTTCGGGAGGCCTGATTTGCACCTGCCTCCGTCTTGGAAAGCTGACTTTCCCAGTGGCCGATGAATCGCTAGCCTCAATCTGAAAAGCAGCACCGGAACTCTTTCAGAATTTGCATGCGAATTTCTGTGTTGCCGGGAGAAAGCGGGGGGGGGGGGGGAGTCTGCCAATGCCAATGAAAATCTTGAGGGGTCAGTTCTATAGCAAGCAGAAGAAGAAGATAAGAAGATATTGGTTCTCCAAAATAAGAGTCCGCACACTTAATCACTACACCAAACTGGCAGGGGTGGCCTAGCCTGATTAATGTAAGAGCCACATAGAATAAATGCCAGATGTTTGAGAGGGGAAGGAAGGAAGGAAGGAAGGAAGGAAGGAAGGAAGGAAGGAAGGAAGGAAGGAAGGAAGGAAGGAAGGAAGGAAGGAAGGAAGGAAGGAAGGAAGGAAGGAAGGAAGGAAGGAAAAAAGGAAGGAAGGAAAAAAGGAAGGAAGGAAAAAAGGAAAAAAGGAAGGAAGGAAGGAAAAAAAGGAAGGAAGGAAGGAAGGAAGGAAGGAAGGAAGGAAGGAAGGAAGGAAGGAAGGAAGGAAGATGATAATGATGAAGAAGATGAAGATATTGGATTTATATCCCACCCTCCACTCCCAAGAGTCTCAGAGTGGCTCACAATCTCCTTTCCTTTCCTCCCCCACAACAGACACCTTGTGAGGTAAATGAAGATATTGGATTTATATCCCGCCCTCCACTCCGAAGAGTCTCAGAGTGGCTCACAATCTCCTTTCCCTTCCTCCCCCACAACAGACACCCTGTGAGGTGGGTGGGGCCGAGAGGGCTCTCCCAGCAGCTACCCTTTCAAGGACAACCTCTGCCAAAGCTATGGCTGACCCAAGGCCATGCTAGCAGGTGCAAGTGGAGGAGTGGGGAATCAAACCCGGTTCTCCCAGATAAGAGTCCGCACACTTAACCATTACACCAAACTGGAAGGAAGGAAGGAAGGCAGGAAGGAAAATAGATGGGAAGGGAGAGGTGGAAAGAAAGCAAATTTAACTTTAAATGCACTCTTGCTTGGAGAAGTGATTTGAACAGAGAAATGCCTTCTCCTAGCCAGCCATCAGGGTGGTGGGGGCTCCAAGAGCCATACAATATGTGTGAAAGAGCTAGTTTGGCCACCCATTCTATAGCATTTGTCTGAGGAGGGACCGCTTCGGGGTGAACCTTTCTCTATGATACATCAGACAAGGGGGTTTGGAAATGATACTGCATGAAACGCAGCCTAGAATCATAAGAGTTGGAAGGGACCTCTAGGGTCATCTAGTCCAACCCCCTGCACAATGCAGGAAACTCACAACCCCCCACCCCCAAACTCACAGGATCTTCATTGCTGATTTGCCTTCTCCAGGTTGTTTTTTGTCAAACTTTATTTTGGCCGAGTTGCAGCCCAATGGCGAGCCTGTAAGGCTTCTCAAGGCGAGAGAGGTTCCGAGGCGGTCTGCCTGAGCGGCATTTGTGCAGAGACCCTGGGCTTCCTTGGTGGTCGCCCATGCAAGTACTAGCCAGGGCAGACCCTGATTAGCCTCCAAAATCCAGGCTACCCAAGTCAGGGCATGTCAGTCTTACAAGTGCCAGTCTCCTGGGCCAAGGCGAAATCCCGGTTTGCATCTCAAAATCCTCTTGCCTAGGCCATCTGGCACAGTCTCATCGGATCTTGGAAGCTAAGCGGGGTTGGCTTGATTTTTTTGTTTTGTATTTTTATGCATGTGCGTGCATGTGTGTTTCTGCGCTTGGAAGTCATGGCGCGACCTCTGGTGACTGACCCCTGCTGGAAGCCTGGGGGATATTCAGGGAGGTGGCTGAAGAAAGCCTGCTCCTGCCTCCCACTGCCGGTATTTCAAGGAGGTCTCCCATCCAAATGTCAGCAGGGCCTTTTTTTTTTTTGTAGAAAAAGTCCAGCAGGAACTCATTTGCAGATTAGGCCACACCCCTGACACCGTGCCAGCGGGAACTGCATCCCTGCTTGCCAGAGTCGACCCTGTTTGGCTTCCAAGATCTGATGAGATCGGGCTTGCCTGGGATAGCCAGGTGAGGGCTGCCTGGTGAGCGCCTGGATGGGAGACCCCCAAGGTCGCTACGCAGAGGCAGGCAATGGCCAACCACCTCTGAACAGCTCCTGCCTTGAAAAACCCTACAGGGTCACCTCAGGTTGGCTGAAAGCAAAGCACCCAATGGCCGTGCAGTTCTGGCCTCTACCCCACCCCTCCACTCAACGTCACGGCAGATCGAGAAGCAAAGACATTTTGCGCCAACTGGACAGCTGTGCTGCCAGTTCTCCCACCCCTCTCAGGAAAACTGGACTGCCCAGGCTAGCCTGATCTCATCACATCTCAGAAGCTAAGCAGGGTGGGCCCTGGCTGTTACTTGGAGAGGAGACCACCCAGGAAGTCCAGGGTTCCTACGCAAACTCAGGCAATGACAAACCGCTTCCAAACATCTCTTGCCTTGAAAACCCTACGGGATTGCTGTGAGACCGCGGCGACTTGATGGCAGAAAGAAGAAAAAAGAGTGGATTAGGGAACAAAGGCCCCTCGAGGGAAGAGAGCCGCCGAGGGGCTGAAGCACATCATTCCTCCGAATTAAGAACGGCATCTGGTTTCTCAGGCTCCCTCTGGAATGGGGCCACAAGTCTCCCAGGGTTTTTAATGTAACAGCTGGCACAAAATGGGGTTTCATCCGGTGTGTGTGTTTTTGTTCAATCCTGTGGCTGCCCAGCATCTTCACCAACACCCCTTGCTGCCAACTTCTGACTTCCTGAGGCCGAGAACCCACGCCACACAGCCTCCTCTTTCGACGAGCCATCGCCAACACGGCTATTACGGACGCTTCGGGAAATCCCGGCCCCCAGTTCCTCAGCTCATTCGCAGGGGGACACTGCCATCCGACATACAAAACGTCGTGAGGTCACGCGTGCGAATCTCTTCGTGCATCATTGCAGCCACGAAGACTGTCGCCGTTGTCCGTGCGTTTCTTCTCTCTGATCGGACCCAGCAGTTCCAAAATCGTCCGGGGGAGTTTGCAGTTGTATAAATACATTGTTGTATCAACCGACACCTGGCAATCGGTTGTGTGCTTCTGTTTTGCTGACCAGCAACAAATCCTGATGGCGCATAAATAGGCTCCCGTCTGCAAAGCTCTGAGCTTCACATGCTGGGGGCCTGGAGCTGGGGTGGAGGGCGGGACGGAGGCGGCCCCGGCGGCTGCCTTGAAGGGGGAGGGCCCGGCGGGAGCTGCCTGCAGGGGGGAGGGGGCTGGGCGGGTCCCGGAGAGGATGGATTGGGGGCCGCTCTGTAGACGGGACGGGGCTTCGACGGCTTCTGGGAAGGACTGTATGAAACGATGTTCCCATCTGATTTCACCCGCGTGAAGTTCATGCATCGTCCCTGGGGATGCAAACAGACACAAGACGTTACGGCCCAGTCCTCTCAGAGGCTCATCTTAAGCCATTATAGAACACAGGAGAATGCACTCCTCATTCAATTCAATATCTTATACCACAGTAAAATTTATATGTTATATGCAGGGCTTTTTTGGGGAGCAGGAGCTGCTTTGCATATTAGGCCACACACCCCTGATGTAGCCAATCCTCCAAGAGCTTACAGTAATAGGCCCTGTAAGCTCTTGGAAGATTGGCTACATATGCAAGGGAGTTCCTGCTACAAAAAAAAAGGCCCTGGTTGTATGCAATAGTAGACACAGAGCTATTTGCAATTACTCTATTAATATATCTCCGACAGTACAAAATATTCAAATCCTATGTCTCCAGCAGTCGCAAAGTACTGGTAAGTTTCTTAATCCACATCTTATTAAACAAATCCATTCTATAAAACAGAAGTCTTTCAAACAGAGTAAATAAATCCTTCCTGCCTTTGTATCGGCTCCACTGCCCCCCTAGCTGATTCCCTGCTTCTGGGGTGTCTCAAGAAATCCTTCTCTTTATCTTTTCTTTTTTAGCAATACGCTCTCCAAATGTTCTTTTCCCTTGCCTTTCTGTCAGCTGATGTTTTGTTTTGCCCAAGTCACCCTCTTCTTTCTAGGTTTTTTTGTATGAGCCCTTTTCGAGGGAAGCTTTCTGTTAACTGATCATTCATTTGTGATCCAGACAGCATCCTCTTCATTCCGATGGAGCCTTTCGTGCCCCCGGGGCTAGGGTTGCCAACTCCAGGTTGGGAAATTCCTGGAGATTTGGGGGTACAGCCTCTGGAGAGTGGGGTTTAGGGAACCCAAATCCAAATCCCTTTATTGGCATAGAAGTCAAAAGTACAGCATGGCAAAGTTGCACAGAGTTTCAGTTATAAAAACTCATCAAGCGTCAAGAAGGGGAGCTGGTCTTTTGCTCCCTGATTGTTGTAGCAGCCAAAAGGTACTTTGCAACTAGGCTAGTGCTAAGGGAACATCGGTCAGATAACAGAAAGAAAACCAACTTTGCCTCAGGTAGTCCATAAAGGTTAGACAGGAGAGGTTTGATTAGACAGACCCGCACATCCCCATAGGAATCACAGTGAAGACAGACATGGGTGACCGTTTCGAGGTGCCTTCCATGACATGGGCAGAATCTTTCCTGATAAGGGCTGTTGGCAAACCTCCCAGACAGTCCCGCTGAGGGTAAAACATGAAGTCTTCCTAACAAAGGAGCGGCGTAATTGGGGTGACGTAAGCTAGGAAAGGTAGGCAGCAGGCAGCCCATAATACCAACTGTGACAGAGCCGGCCCGATTCTGCCTTCAGACCCGGTCCCGTCAACTCCCTATTGAGTCGCCAACTCCTGGAGGGAGCTATTTCTCCTCCGGCCACTTGGGCTCGCTGCCACCACCTGCTCAGTCTAGGGGTTCAGATTGAGAGGAACAGGACTCCCAATCCCCCTCTCCAGCTCTGAGGCCAGGCCTCAAGGTCCTCTGCCCCCCTGTACTTGGGTATCACAGAGACCACAGCACTTCTTCGGGGAACCCCTGGAGGATTGGCACCTTATCCAACTGCATGCCTTCCCCCTTCCCCGGGGCCCCCTTCATAAAGCAGTTTGGTCTAAAGCGGCTGGGGATCTATGTGGTACAGAGTTTGACTGCCAGCATTCAAAACAGTAAAAATGTTTAATAGGAAGAGAAAGAAAAATAAAAACAAAAACAGTTACATGTAAAAGTTTAGCACAGCACCTGAACAGCAACAAGCAGGACAAATAAAAGGTGGGTTTAAACGCATCCTCTCGTCCCTGGTGTAAACTTGCCCTACCTTGTGAATGACTGCCTGGGGTCCCACAGGCAGGAGCCCACAGGCTGGCAACCTCTCTTCCTGAGCGCCAGCCAAGAACTGCCTTTTTCCCGCCTAACTCAAATAAAAAGAACAAAAGAACTTCCTGCCCCTCTAGGAGGCTTTCCCCCTAGATGCGCTGGTTTAGCTCTGGAAGGGAGGGGGGGGGATGAAGGGAAGGCTAGGCCACAAAGCCTGCCTAGCAGTTTCATGTTCCCTCCCAACTAAGATGTCGTTTCTCCACACCAACTGCTAAAGGGGAACACGTTTTATGTTCAGAGGAACAAAGGGACTGTTTCTCAATATCTAAAATCCCCTGTTTCAGAATTCTGAATGCCTGCGTTTCACTTAGCATACAAAGGTTGTCCAGGGAGATATCTATGGAATGTATTTTTCTTCTGGATCTGACTATACCAATTGGAAACAAAGGAGTCTGCTAGCATCACACAAATATAACTAGCAGGGTCTGCCCTAAAATGTAGGCGTAGCCAAAACTTTACGGTTAGTAGCCGTGCCCTGGTCTCGATCAAATGGGTTCCAGTTTCTAGGCACATTGCAGCATAGCTAACACAGTTGGGGACCCCCCAAAATACGGCGTAGGTAAATTAACAGAACTAAACCAACAATTGGTTGAAGCTGGAAACCCTTCTGAGGCCCTCCAAATTTACAGCACTATAACCTCTGCCATCATTAGCTTTGATAAACAACACTTGTCTGCTAAACCCAGTTCCCCTGTTTGGAAGTCAGGCCCACGGTCTGATAAGGAATGCCAAAAACTGAAACACCAACTGAGCGCAGGATATCGCACTTATCGTAACAGCCTTGCTGCCAATATCCCTTTGAGCGACTTTGAACTGAAAAATAAGCTCAGAGATACAGTGGCCCATAAGAAAAGACAATTATGCATTAAGAACTGGGATCTACTTATTAGTGCCTCTACTGCCTCTAACAGCAAACTTTTCCAGTCATTAGTTACTGGTGCTTCTGACCCAAAGAGTCCACCCTCCAAAGCAGCCCCTTTCCCCAGGGGAACTGATCTCTGTCGTTGGGACACGACTTGTCATTCTGGGAGGCCCCACCTGGAGACTGGCAATCCTACCTCGGCATGTAATACTACCAGCAGTTCCATTACTGTGGGTTTAAATAACATTTATAAATTCTGAAGAGATTTGTCTCTTTTTTACCCTCCCTTGCACTATTCTTTTACCGGTTTGGTGTAGTGGTTCAGTGTGCGGAGAACCGGGTTTGATTCCCCACTCCTCCACTTGCAGCTGCTAGCATGGCCTTGGGTCAGCCATAGCTCTGGCAGAGTTATCCTTGAAAGGGCAGCTTCTGTCAGAGCTCTCTCAGCCCCACCCACCTCAGAGGGTGTCTGTTGTGGGGGAGGAAGGGAAAGGAGATTGTGAGCCGCTCTGAGACTCTGACATTCAGAGTATAAGGCAGGATATAAATCCAATATCATCATCATGACTTGGGTGGCCAAACTGCAGCTTAGTAGCTACATGTGGTTCTTCCAAACACATTGTGTGGCTCCCAGAGGTCGAGGAGGAACTTAATAGAGGCTTACTCTCAAGTAAGCATGCATAGCATCAGGACCTCAGACAGCCTCTGAGTGCTGAACCATCGGTAGCCGACTATTTCCACTGAGTGTGAAGCAGGGAAGAAGGGGAAAATAGGCAGGCTTGCAAGCTCTTCTCTTCCACCACAGACATCACTCAGAGACCTCGAGTGGGGACTCGGAGAGAGAGTGCAAGAACTGAGAAAGCCACTGGAAAGAGGGATGGAATCAAAGAGGGCAGCGCAGGGTTCTCCCTTAGTTTCATAGCTCTAGTAGGAGCTGTATTTACTAACCTTGGTGTCGGCAAAGAGAGATGCATAATGATGCAAACGGTGTTTGGTGATTTATATGGTGTGCGTGTGTTTCCTTCTTCCACTGGCGCCAAAAAATAATTCCTTAACCTTTCCCTATGCTGGTCTTATGGGGACTGTTATTCCCAGCAATTGTTTTTTAAAAAGTCTCCTTCTGGCATGGTTTTGTTGTAAAGTGCATACTTGTATCCTGGGCTTTTTTTTGTTGTAGCAGGAACTCATTTGCATATTAGGCCTCACACCGCTGATGTAGCCAGTCCTCCTGTACCCTGTACCAAGAGCCCACGAAGCTACAAAAAAAGCCCTGCTTATATATTTTATCTTTTCTGTGCAAAGAAAGTATTAAAGAGTTTTAATAATGACGTGTGTGATATTTGTTCATGCCTTGCAGCTCTCAAACATCTGACCTTTGTTCTATGCGGCTCTTATGTTAAGTAAGTTTGCCTGCCCCTTTTTTTGAATAGCCCTAGTTTTTTAAAAAGTATGCGAGGGGCCTCCAGCTTCCGGGGTCAGAGAGGCAGAGAAACGGCAGCTCGGGTAGTCAGAATTTGTATCCTGACCTCTGCAATGAAAATAAAAGGAAATAAGCATCTTCCTTGCTGTGATTTCCCAGCGACTAGCGTGTGGAAAGGCATTTCCTTACTTCAAGGCACGTATTGCTCAGCGCCACAGCTCCCGCGGTTGGCCTTTCCCCCCAAAGCATCGGCCATGTTCATAGTCTACGATGAAAAGGGATCCTGTAGATCATTCTGCATTACTTCTGCACCAATGGAAGTGATGGGCTACGTCAAACTCGAGCCATGTTTTTGCCACAACACTTGATGTGTCAGGCAGATGGATAATTGAAAGGCCAAGCGCTGCGTCCGCCGTGGAAAAAAGGGCAGCGGGGTTGGAAGGGCCGACATGCCAAACCAGCCCGCTGATCAGCATATCCGGAGTGACGTTTCTGCACTCGGGATTCTCGGAGAGAACCGGGATGTCCTCTGATTCGTACTGAAGCGCTCACAGCCGATGAGGCATCCAGACATCCCAGCTGAGCCACAGCCCCATATCGGAGCCCATATCAGGGGACAAAGAGGCCATCGCTGAGGGAAAAAAATGCTTTGGGTCTTGGCAGCATCCTGCATTTACCAAAAATGTAGGGCAAACAGGAAAAAGATTTAGCTGCAAAACAGAACAATGATTCAGCACTGTCGTTCTTTTATAAAATTGGCAAAGTAAATAATTGAAGCCTCATATATAAGATGATGCTATTGGATTTATATCCCGCCCTTCATTCTGAATCTCAGAGTCTCAGAGCAGCTCACAATCGCCTTTATCTTCCTCCCCCAAAACAGTCATCCTGTGAGGTAGGTGGGGCTGAGAGAGCTCTTACAGCAGCTGCCCTTTCAAGGACAGCTCTGCGAGAGCTATGGCTGACCCAAGGCCATTCCAGCAGCCGCAAGTGGAGGAGTGGGGAATCAAACCAGGTTCTCCCAGATAAGAGAGCTACGGCTGACCCAAGGCCATTCCAGCAGCTGTAAGCGGAGGAGTGGGGAATCAAACCTGGTTCTCCCAGATAAGAGAGCTATGGCTGACCCAAGACCATTCCAGCAGCCGTAAGTGAAGGAGTGGGGAATCAAACCCGGTTCTCCCAGATAAGAGAGCTATGGCTGACCCAAGGCCATTCCAGCAGCTGTAAGTGGAAGAGTGGGCAATCAAACCTGGTTCTCCTATATAAGAAAGATATGGGTGCCCCAAGGCCATTCCAGCAGCCGCAAATGGAGGAGTGGGGAATCAAACCTGGTTCTCCCAGATAAGAGTCCGCGCACTTCACCACTACACAAACTGGCTCTCTAGGGTAGAAAAATTCCTTTATCCCATTCTAACTAGACCTTGGCTGCTGTACATGAGTATTCCAGTACTGGATTTGCCCAGCAAAAAGTAGAAATCAAAATAACAATTCTCAAAATGAGCGGGGCAGGAGTTCAACAGGATTCGACTAAAAAAAGGGCCCCAGAACCCAGTGCGCGATGTGGTCCCAGGCTACTTGCAGGCACAATCCGACCGCAGCCCTATCAAATCCAACATAATTGTGAGTGAAAAAATGGCCCAGAAAGCCCAACACGGTCACATTTCATTTCCAAAAGGGGGAGGGGGCCTCCAAAGCAAAGGAATAGAGAGGATTGGTTAAAAAGCTGATGAAAAGGATGTTCAAGGAAGTCAGAATCTTTCGGGAAACTTTAAAGCCATTTCAGATGCTACAGAGTAGAGAAAGAGAGAGAGAGAGAGAGAGCACCACGAAGTCCAAAAGGAAGGACATGGTTAAATAGACCATTCTGATCTACTCAGACTTGCAGTGGGAGAGCCAGTTTGGTGTAGTGGTTAAGTGTGCGGACTCTTATCTGGGAGAACCGGGTTTGATTCCCCACTCCTCCACTTGCACCTGCTGGAATGGCCTTGGGCCAGCCATAGCTCTGGCAGAGGTTGTCCTTGAAAGGGCAGCTGCTGGGAGAGCCCTCTGCAGCCCCACCCACCTCACAGGGTGTCTGTTGTGGGGGAGGAAGGGAAAGGACATTGTGAACCACTCTGAGACTCTTTGGAGTGGAGGGTGGGATATAAATCCAATATCATCTTCTTCTTCCTTCACTTGCACCTGCTGGCATGGCCTTGGGTCAGCCATAGCTCTCTTATCTGGGAGAACCGGGTTTGATTCCCCTCTCCTCCACTTGCACCTGT
Source organism: Heteronotia binoei (assembly GCF_032191835.1). Lineage (NCBI taxonomy): Eukaryota > Metazoa > Chordata > Lepidosauria > Squamata > Gekkonidae > Heteronotia > Heteronotia binoei. Next base: position 7,863,374 of record NC_083228.1, read on the forward strand.
TGGAATGGCCTTGGGTCACCCACAGCTCTCTTATCTGGGAGAACCGGGTTTGATTCCCCCCTCCTCCACTTGCACCTGCTGGAATGGCCTTGGGCCAGCCATAGCTCTGGCAGAGGTTGTCCTTGAAAGGGCAGCTGCTGTGAGAGCCCTCTCCAGCCCCACCCACCTCACAGGGTGTCTGTTGTGGGGGAGGAAGGGAAAGGAGATTGTGAGCCGCTCTGAGACTCTTCGGAGTGGAGGGCGGGATATAAATCCAATATCTTCATCTACCTCACAGGGTGTCTGTTGTGGGGGAGGAAGGGAAAGGAGATTGTGAGCCGCTCTGAGAGTCTTTGGAGTGGAGGGCAAGATATAAATCCAATATCTTCATCTACCTCACAGGGTGTCTGTTGTGGGGGAGGAAGGTAAAGGAGATTGTGAGCCGCTCTGAGACTCTTCAGAGTGGAGGGTGGGATATAAATCCAATATCTTCATCTACCTCACAGGGTGTCTGTTGTGGGGGAGGAAGGGAAAGGAGATTGTGAGCCGCTCTGAGACTCTTCGGAGTGGAGGGCGGGATATAAATCCAATATCTTCATCTACCTCACAGGGTGTCTGTTGTGGGGGAGGAAGGTAAAGGAGATTGTGAGCCGCTCTGAGACTCTTCGGAGTGAAGGGTGGGATATAAATCCAATATCTTCTCTTCTTATGTTTTTTTTTATGTTTATGTTTAATTTGATTTAGTCCCCGCCCTCTCCACCGAGGCAGGCTCAGGGCAGCGTACATCAGATCATAGCATACTATGATCGCAATCATAAAATCAGTGGCGCTCCAGGGTCTCAAGCAGAGGTCTTTCCCATTGCTTCCTTCCTGGTCGTTTTAACTGGAGATGCTGTGGATTGGGTCCAGAGCATTGGCTTGGCATACAGGAGGCCTTGATGGGACCAATGGCCCGATTCCATGGAATAAATCTCGTTTGAAGAGGTGGAAATACTGCCCAAAATCAGGATTGAAAATAACAGTACAAACTTGAGAAACCAAGAATGCATCAAAATGGGGAGGGACTGTGGCTCAGTGGTAGAGAATCTACTTGGTAAGCGGAAGGTCCCAATCCCTGGCATCTCCAACTAAATCCCTGGCATCTCCAACTAAAATCCCTGGCATCTCCAACTAAAATCCCTGGCATCTCCAACTAAAATCCCTGGCATCTCCAACTAAAATCCCTGGCATCTCCAACTAAAATCCCTGGCATCTCCAACTAAATCCCTGGCATCTCCAACTAAATCCCTGGCATCTCCAACTAAAATCCCTGGCATCTCCAACTAAAATCCCTGGCATCTCCAACTAAAATCCCTGGCATCTCCAACTAAATCCCTGGCATCTCCAACTAAAACCCCTGGCATCTCCAACTAAAATCCCTGGCATCTCCAACTAAAATCCCTGGCATCTCCAACTAAAATCCCTGGCATCTCCAACTAAATCCCTGGCATCTCCAACTAAAATCCCTGGCATCTCCAACTAAAATCCCTGGCATCTCCAACTAAATCCCTGGCATCTCCAACTAAAATCCCTGGCATCTCCAACTAAAATCCCTGGCATCTCCAACTAAAATCCCTGGCATCTCCAACTAAAATCCCTGGCATCTCCAACTAAAATCCCTGGCATCTCCAACTAAATCCCTGGCATCTCCAACTAAAATCCCTGGCATCTCCAACTAAAATCCCTGGCATCTCCAACTAAAATCCCTGGCATCTCCAACTAAAATCCCTGGCATCTCCAACTAAATCCCTGGCATCTCCAACTAAAATCCCTGGCATCTCCAACTAAAATCCCTGGCATCTCCAACTAAATCCCTGGCATCTCCAACTAAAATCCCTGGCATCTCCAACTAAAATCCCTGGCATCTCCAACTAAAATCCCTGGCATCTCCAACTAAAATCCCTGGCATCTCCAACTAAAATCCCTGGCATCTCCAACTAAATCCCTGGCATCTCCAACTAAAATCCCTGGCATCTCCAACTAAAATCCCTGGCATCTCCAACTAAAATCCCTGGCATCTCCAACTAAAATCCCTGGCATCTCCAACTAAAATCCCTGGCATCTCCAACTAAATCCCTGGCATCTCCAACTAAAATCCCTGGCATCTCCAACTAAATCCCTGGCATCTCCAACTAAAACCCCTGGCATCTCCAACTAAAAAGGGTCCAGGCAAGTAGGTGTGAAAAGTCTCCGCTTGAGACCCTGGAGAGCCACTGCCAGCCTGAGTAGACAAGACTGACTTTGATGGACCCAGGGGGGTCTGATTCACTAGAAGGCAGCTTCATAGGTTCATATGTTCAAAGGATTCCCAAAAGAGGACACAGACTTTGCATTCCCTGTACAAGTTTTCCCTGCAGGAGATGCAGAGCAAACGCCGCAGTTCGGTCACCTGCTCTCAAAGAGGGAAGATGAAGAACTACGTTGAACAGAAGCAAAGAACGGAAGAGTAACAGAAAAGCAAACGGAGCGGGAAGCTTTAGTACAAACTAAAACAAAAAAACTAACAAGACAGCATTAGCCCGAGCATTCTTGAGCCAGTATAAAAATTTTGTTCTTTTAATTGTAAAAAATTAAGAACACGAGAGAAGCCATGTTGGATCAGGCCAGTGGCCCATCCCGTCCAACATTGTGTCACACAGTGGCCAAAAACCCAGGTGCCATCAGGAGGCCCATCAGTGGGGCCAGGACACTAGAAGCCCTCCCACTGTGTCCCCCCAAGCACCAAGAATACAGAGCATCACTGCCCCAGACATAAGAACATAAGAGAAGCCATGTTAGATCAGGCCAGTGGCCCATCCTGTCCAACACTCTGTGTCACACAGTGGCCAAAAACCCAGGTGCCATCAGGAGGCCCATCAGTGGGGCCAGGACACTAGAAGCCCTCCCCTCCCCAAGCACCAAGAATACAGAGCATCACTGCCCCAGACATAAGAACATGAGAGAAGCCATGTTAGATCAGGCCAGTGGCCCATCCCGTCCAACACTCTGTGTCACACAGTGGGCAAAAAACCAGGTGCCATCAGGAGGCCCATCGATGGGGCCAGGACACTAGAAGCCCTCCCCTCCCCAAGCACCAAGAATACCGAGCATTACTGCCCCAGACAGAGTTCCATCACTACCCATCAAATTAGCTTCTGTCTAAAGGCAGCCACCTTACCAAAGGAGTAGCAGGATCAGATCTACATGTTTTTGAGGGGGGGGTGTGGAAATAAAAAATAATGCCCCCGCGAATGCCCTCCACAGAACAGAATGAACGCCATTGCCAATTTGGTGCCCCCCCCCCTCAGGTAGTGCCCAGGGCAAGTGCCCCCTCTGCTCCTCCCTTGTGTCAGACACTGGAACGCTCTTGTGATATGATATGATGCTGTGTGCAAACTGCAATGTATTGCTTGACTTAACTGACTCCATTTTCTAACATTTGTTACTAACCTCAAATAGAAGCCTTGCATATCAAAGCGGAAGTGAAGCTGTTACTAACCCCACTGTGAATTCCTGTCCTCGATACTAACAAAGGCCACAATCTTTTGAAGATAAAATGCCTCCGGGAAGCCAGCAGAGCTGTTCCTGGGAGAAGGGGAACCACAACGAGATAAGGGGAAGCAAACGTGTGAAATGTATCACTCTAGTGTGGGGATGTACTTTTGTTTAGAAAACCTTTGATGTGCATTGAGTGAAAACATCTAGGCTCTAGGAAAAGAGTATCAGTTCCATTGTATCTATGCTCAGAAACTATGGACTATCAAATAAAGCCTTAACATTGTAACAAATGGAAGTCTGCTTACTTTGAAGTGCCACCGTCTGACACCTAGATCCGGCCCTAGAAGGCAGCATGCCACCAATGTTGGAGGGAAAAACAGACTGGAAGTAGGGGTCATGGGGGGGGGGGGACACCCGAGATATCTGCATAACCTGGTCTACCCACATCCCTAAGTGGCAGGTGTTAAGAACTCTAGAACAGTTACAGTGTTTAGAGTGGTTAAAAACACCCAGAAGACTAAACTTCCAGAAAAAACATATCTAGTTTCACCAGCCTTTGAGAGCGTCAACAAATCTGAAGAAGGAGGCCGTCTGGGAGCCGCCTGCTTGAGCTTCCAGGACCCTTTCGAAACAGTCCCTTTGCCTTCGCTGACATGTGTCATGCCGATTCCCAGCAGAGGCCACGCGATTCGCATTATGCAACTCGTGCCTCGTCAAACCGCGTCAGCCGCTGACAGACAGCATCTCTGCATGGACTATCTGACCTGTCATGCCAAAAAATTGCCAACTGGAGGTAAAAGAGTTGTTCCAATCAAAGCGGATTAGGCTGACCCTGCCAGGCTAATCTTCGCAAAGAAAGATCCGAAAAGAGGAGATCCCCAAGGCTTCTTCCCCCCCCCTCCCCTACTTAGACACACGAAGCTGCCTTATATTAAAATATACTGAGTCCCTCAAAGTCAGTCTTTGCCTACTCAGACTGGCGCAGCTCTCACCAGGGTCTCAGGCAGAGAGGAAGCTCTTTCCCATCACCTATTTCATGGGCCTTTTAGCGGGAGATGCCAGGGACTGAACCGGGAACCTTCTGAATGGCAGGCAGATGCGCCAGAGGCCCTCCCCCAAACACACACGAAGCTGCCTTTTCCTGAATCAGACCACTGGTCAAAATCCCTTCCAACCTTAGGCTTGCCAATCTCCAGGTGGGAGCAGGGGATCCCCCGGTTTGGAGGCCCTCCCACTTCAGGGTCATCAGAAAGTAGGGGAGGGGGCACTCCATTATACTGCTGGACACTCCATTATACCCTATGGATACCGATTCCAATAGAGTATAATAGAAAACTGGGTATCCGGGGGGCCCCTGTTTTTTGAGGTAGAGGCTCAGCATGGCATCCAGTGCCTCTCTTCAAAACGACCCCCAAGTTTCAAAAAGGCTGGACCAGGGGGTCCAATTCTATGAGCCCCCAAAGAAGGTGCCTCTATCCTTCATTGTTCCAAATGGAGGGAAGGCATCGAAAAGGTGTGCTGTCCCTTGAAATGTGATGGCCAGAACTCCCTTTGGAGTTCAGTCATGCTTTTCACACCCTTGCTCCCAGCTCCACCCCCAAAGTATTCTGGCTCCACCCCCAAAGTCCCCATCCAAACTCCAGCAGGCAGAAAGAAAAGGCTGACAAAGAATCGATCAGACAAAGAGTGGAGAGTCCTTCCCATCGTTTCTAGGAGGGCGCTCTGTTTTGTATTCCTGCTTTTCAGCAGCTCCCCGCTGTTTTGAGCGGACAGGGATGGGAAATCAGTCGGTTGCGTTGACTGGACAGGCCTGTCAGAAAAAGAGCAGCTGGCTAGTCATTCCTAGAAAGGTCTGGACAAAACGGACGACCTCCAGAGGATGGCGGAAGAGATTCTTAGGGGAAGACCAGGTGTCCCAAAAGAGGGCGTTGTTGAACAAATTACTCCCATAGCTTGTGATCTCCCCTATCAAAGCTGACTCCGTAAGGTGCAATAACTTCGCACACTTCAGTTCTAAGAAAGAAACAGTAGTCCCCTGTGCAAGCACCAGTCATTTCTGACTCTGGGGTGACGTTGCTTTGACGTTTTCACGGCAGACTTTTTACGGGGTGGTTTGCCATTGCCTTCCCCAGTCCTCTACACTCCCCCCCCCCACCCCCAGCAAGCTGGGTACTCATTTGACAAACCTCAGAAGGATGGAAGGTTGAGTCAGTCAGTCAGTCAGTCAGTTTAATACGGCTCTAGGCCAATCAACAACAACAACACAACACATCGATAACAATACAACACAACACAACACCAAGCTAAAATATCACATAACAATATAATAACTATGTACAACCATCAAAGTAGTAATAAAATTAGCTGATATAGGCAATACTTAATAAGGGCAACTTTCTTTCAAATACAAGCAGTGTTAAATTTCTTCCTGTCAAGGTCGGAAACATATAGAAACTTTGCAAGATCCAGGGAAAGTTGATCACACCCGTCCCCAAGGAGGAAGTGCAAGACTTGAGCCTGATTTAAAGATTCAGCTAACATTAGGTGGTTCCGTAGAAGTTTGTACCTTACCTCTGTATGGAAAAGACAGTTCAGAATAAGATGGGGAACAGTGTCAACCTCCTCCAGGCCGCACGGACAGATCCTGGAAGGTTGAGTCAACCTCGAGCCGGCTACCTGAGCCCAGCTTCCGCCAGGATCGAACTCAGGTCGTGAGCAGAGTTTGGACTGCAGGACTGCAGCTTGCCACTCTGTACCATGGGGCTCTATAAATAAAGAAATACTGACCCTCAAAATATGAGCAGGCCCAAAAGTAAAAAATGTAAAATGGGGTGGTGGAATGAAACCTGATTCTACAGAGGGTTGACCTCAGTTCAGGGCTGTCAATAGCGACAGTCTGGAGTATACTAATTTTCAGTGTATCTGTCAGCTGGAGTCCTTCAGATGTGAGCTGATAACTGATGTTCATGATTTGTATTATTATTTAAAATGTTTCTTAGCTGTCTTTCTTCGTTGCAGAGCTCAAGGCAGACATAAAACACAGAGAATAAAAGCCACTGGAAACATGAGAACAACACGGCATAGAGTCTGAGGCCTTCAGAAAACCATCAGAAGAGCCCTGCAGGATCAGACCAGTGAGATTCATCTAGTCCAGCATCCTGCCTCACACAGGGGCCAACCAATTCCTCTGGACAGCCAACAACAAGGCGTAGAGGCTAAGGCATTCTTAAGAACCTAAGAAGAGCCCTGCTGGATCAGGCCAGTGGTCCATCTTGTCTAGCCTCCTTTCTCACATAGTGGGCAGCCAGTTCCTCTGGAGGGCCAACAACAGGGCACAGAGGCTGAGGCCTTCATATGAACACCAGAAGAACCCTGCTGGATTGAGCCAATGGTCCATCTAGCCCAGCCTCCTGTCTCCCACAGTGGCCAACCAGTTCCTCTGCAGGGCCAACAACAGGGCAGAGAGGCTGAGGTCTTCATAAGAACATCAGAAGAGCCCTTCTGGATCAGACCAGTGGTCCATCTAGGCCAACATCCTGTCCTACACAGTGGCCAACCAGATCCTCTGGATGGTCAGCAACAGGGCATAGAGGCCAAGGCCTTCATAAGAACCTCAGAAGAGCCCTGCTGGATCAGACCAAAAGTCCATCTAGTCCAGCATCCTGATTCACACCAGCTAGCTCTTCTGGAGGACTAACAACAGAGCACAGAAGCTAAGGCCTTCCCCCCCATAGGAACGTTAGAAGAGCCCTGCTGGATCAGACCAGTGGGGGTCCATCTAGTCCATCATCCTGTCTCACACAGGGGCCAACCAGTTCCTCTGGAGGGCCAACAAAGGCATAGAGGCCCTCCTTGGTCCTCACCACCCCTGAAGGTGCCACCATTTTCCTTTCGCTGCTCTAGACTAGCATGACTGTCCATCTAAAATTAGTTTGGGGGTCAAGTTTGAAATTGGAATGAAACATCCGACTCCTCGCTTCTTGCCTGGAATGTGCCTCGGTCCAGTCGCCAGATGTGGCTTTGGCTACCAGCCCTTTGCTGTCTCCTCCTCCTTTAAAACAAGCAATATCTGGGTCCCTGCAGCATTTGAAGATAATCCATTTCTGCCTCCCCTCCTCCTATATATTTACACTCTTCACCCAGGAGGGCCAGCGGGCAGGCAGATTCTCAAAGGCAAATGACGGGCTTTTCCGACTAAGTAAACAAGACCTTGGAAAAGAGACTGCTGACTGCGTCCGTTGAGGTTTTCTGGTCAGCCCAGCTTCTGGGAATTTCCCGTGGCAAACGGCAGAGGAGCAGATCTGCTGCAGACAGCAAGAAAGCAGTCTGGGAAAGGACTGGAGGGGGAGGGGGAGGAAATAAGGCAACCATCTTCATGAGGCAGGCAGAGATTTCACTCCCCCGCCAAGTCTTTTGGCCTTCGCCAGATCGCACGGCTGCAAATGCGCACAGCGCTGGAAGGCGGGCGGGGAAGGCAAGTTCATCTCTGCTGCGGCAAAAAGGCCTTCGGTTTGCCTTTTTGTGGGCAAGTGTTTGGCCGTTTCCAGAGAGCCACAAAACAATGGCTCCAACTTCATCCTCAAGAGGAATGAGCTAAGTCAGGGTTTCTGTACCCCGAGGGGGAGGCTGGCTTCGGTCTCATGCGGTCTACTTTTCCGCAACAACTGTGATCCCTGGACGGCCCCGGCTAGCCTGATCTCATCTGATCTCAGAAGCTAAGCATGCTCAGCCGTGGTCAGCGCTTGGATGGGAGACCATCCAGGAAGTCCAGGGTCACCACGCAGAGGCAGGCGAGGGCAGACCACCTCTGAACATCTCTTGCCTTGAAAACCCCACGGGGTCTCTATAAACCAGCTGCCACTTGGTGGCACTTTTCACCACCACCCTTAATCCCCAGGGGCCACCAAAACATTTTCACCAGCATTCAAGTCCAGTAGCATCTTAAAGACAAACAAGATTTTTAGGGCATAAGCTTTCAAAAGTCAATGCTCCTTTCCTCAGATGAGAAGACGGGCGCTTCCACCCCCAAAATCTTGGTCTCTAAGGAGCCGCTGGACTTGAATTGAGCTGTTCTACTGTGGTGCTGGAGAAGACTCTTGAGAGTCCCTTGGACTGCAAGAAGATCAAATCAGCCAGTCCTAAGGGAAATCAACCCAGACTGTTCCCTGGAAGGTCAGATGCTGAAGCTGAAGCTCAAATACTTTGGCCACCAAATGAGAAGGGAGCACTCCCTGGAGAAGACCCTGATGCTGGGAAAGACAGAAGGCAAAAGAAGGGGATGGCAAAAGATGAGATGGCTGGACAGTGTTACTGATGTAACTAACACAAATCTGAACAGACTTCAGAGGATGGTGGAAGACAGGAGGGCCTGGTGTGACTTGGTCCATGGGGTCACAGAGTCGGACTTGACTGTCAAGCACGCTCATTTCTGTCACGCCATTTTCTAGATAGAGAGTAGGTTACCATCTCTCCATTTCTCCCTCCCTTATTTACAGCCAGCGGGCAAGTAATAAATCCATCTGGCCCTGGGATGTTTCTGCTACAAGACTGGCTGCTATTACCTTCAAGTCGCCTCTCCCATGTTTTCACACAGACAACCCTTATCTCTTCCCAAAGAAGTGTGAGAAGGTTTGATGTTTCCGATAGCCCAAAATTCCTTAGTAATAAAACAGGTAGTTGCTTAGTAACCTTTGAACCTGTGACTCAAGTATGCATCTGCGGGGTAACCTTTGATGATATCCTATATAGCAACTGTGTAACTGTTCTTAAAAAAGGCACAAAGATCAATGTTTACAAAGCGGTTGTGATGACAACCCTCATCTACAGCTCCGAATCGTGGGTTTTATACCGTCATCACCTGCGACTCCTTGAGCGCTTTCATCAGCGCTGCCTTCGCAAGATCCTCAACATCCACTGGAGTGACTTTATGACCAACACTGAAGTTCTCAAGCGGGCGGAGGTTACCAGCATCGAGGCACTGCTGTTGAAGACGCAGCTGCGCTGGGCAGGGCATATTTCTAGGATAGAAAACCACCGCCTTCCCAAGATTGCCCTGTATGGCAAACTCTCCACCGGCCATCGAAATAGAGGGGCACCAAAGAAGAGGTACAAGGACTCCTTGAAGAAATCCCTTGGCACCTGTCGCATCAACCATCACCAGTGGTCTGACCTAGCCTCAGATCGCAAAGCATGGAGGCACACCATCCACCAGGCTGTCTCTTCTTTTGAGAACGCACGCATAGCTGGTCTTGAGGACAAAAGGAGATTGAGGAAGAATCGCACTGCTACAGCACCAACCCTAAATCAGACTTTTCCCTGCAGCCACTGTGGCCGGACCTGCCTGTCCCGCATTGGTCTTGTCAGCCACCAGCGAGCCTGCAGCAGACGTGGACTACTGCACCCTTCTTAAATCTTCGTTCGCCAAGCCAAGCCGAGAGAGAAACTGTTTGTACTCCATTACTCCCAAGGCTTGTGTCCTTGGTAAAGCTCCTGAGTTTCTAACAATAATCCTACTTTTGATTCGAAACAAAGGACTGGTTATTGAGAAATATCGGCGCTTGACACTGACTGTGCGACTGAACAACAACAACAAACTGCAGACCAACATGGCTGCCTTCTGAAACCAATGCATTTTCGGTTGAAACAGCAAGATTTCCTATTCAGGGTCTTTCAGCAGTTGAGGTCTAAGTTGTTCGTGTCAGCTGACCCGGAGTCCTCGCTTCAGAACCGAAGAAATCCCGGTTTGCTGAATCAGATCACGATCTGCCAGGAACCACCAGAAGCAGCTCCGGAAACGGGCCAGCGTCTTAACTTCTGCTAACCCCTTGCTTTGCACCAAGAAGGTCCCAAGATTCATTCCTTCAGGCAACTAACAACATTTGTCTAAATTAATCAAAAATTTACAACCACATCCTTCTGCGGGATTGGTTCATTCACGGGGCACTGTGTGAAGCTGAGCATTCCACCAGCTCAGATAACAACCCTGGCACTGTTTGCTTGGCCAGCTGGGGCTGAGCGACATGAGACATGCAAAACGTGTGTAACCAGAGCCCCGAGGTTCTTCCTTCTGGGTCCAGCATCTGGGGAAAGGTCACGGGCAGGAGAGAAGCGCAACAGGAGGGGTGTTTAAATTGTCTTCTGCCTGGCCTGCAGTTTGCTTGCTCCCTAACCACCGTGGGCTTCCGAAACTCACGTTTCTGCAGTCAATGTGTTTTTGTAACTGCAGCAGTGGGGGTGTGGGGTTGCCAAAGAATATGAGGAGCCACCGCCCTTGTCCATTAGAAGCTGACTTTTACTGACTCAGACGTTCCAGCGAGGTCAGTCTTGTCTGCTCAGACTGGTGGCAGCTCTCCAGGGTCTCAGGCGCAGGCCTTTCACGTCACCCTACTGCAGGGCTTGAATTCAGCAGGAGCTCACAGGAGCGCAGCTCCTGAACCTTTCTGAGGGTTCCCCCTCCTCCCCCCCCCCACCTATTTTGTCCATTGCATAGTAGGTGCAGCTGCATAACAATCCCTGGATTAGGAGAGCGGGCAGCCAGCCAGCTTTACTACACCCCTCATTAACCCCTGGAGAAGCCCATACCACCCTTTCTCCACTTCATATGAGATTTTGAGTGGCGGGTGGCTTGCTGGCCTTTTGACTGTGGGGAGGGGTGGCCAAGGAGAGCCCCAGGTGAGCATGGCCTCTTTGGGCTGGCTGGATCTCTAGCCAGCCCATGCAGGCTTCGCTCGCCCGGGGCTCCACCACCTATTTTTCTACAAAACGACCCCTGCCCCACTGCCCGGTCCTTTCAACTGGAGCTGCGGGGGATTGAACCTGGGACCTTCTCCACACCAAGCAGATGGTCTGTCGCTGATTCTTCTCCCTCTGGCTTCCATGCACTGCTCTGCTACCGATTTTTTTGCACCTGGCTGGGGGGAGGGGGAGAGGGAGGATTAGAAATAATGTGCCGGTGGGGGCTGGAAGGGGAGGAACGAAGGGCCTATTTTTGAATAAATGGCCTGTCTGCTGCTGTCCTCTGCAGAGGTGTGCCTGTGTGCCGCTGATCTCTGTGGGGCCAGTTTGGCATAGTGGTGAAGTGCACGGACTGTTATCTGGGAGAGCCGGGTTTGATTCCCCACTCCTCCACTTGCACCTGCTGGAAAGGCCTTGGGTCGGCCGTCGCTCTCGGAGGAGTTGTCCTTGAAAGGTTAGCTGCTGTGAGAGCTCTCTCAGGCCCACCCACCTCACAGGGTGTCTGTTGTGGGGGAGGGAGGTAAAAAAGATTGTGAGCCACTCTGAGATTCAGAGTGAAGGGCAGGATACAAATCTAATATCTTTTTCTTCTTCTTCACATGCCGCTCGACGCGTGCGGGCCATGTACAATGGCACCCTCTATGCATAGAAACCGGAGTGGTATCATGGCCCTGCTGGATCTGGCAACGCCTTCTAGGGCAGGAAGCTCGTCTCCACGGGGGCTTTCATCTGGGAAACACAGACCTGTTTGTTTTTGCTGCTGCTCCCCTCATAGTATTCATCTCATTCCTAGTTTCTCTCCCAAACCTGGGAACAGAAGAGGCCCTTTCCCTTCCTCTGAATGTGAGTCTCTCTCTCTCTCCCCCCCCCCCCCCCATTTCTCAGATGTGCACTGGAGCCTGCTAAATACCACCCCCCCCCCCCCAAACACACACACACAATTCTCTGGCTTATTCTGCCTTAAAGAGTCTCTGTTTGGTGTTCTTTCACCCCACCTCACGATGAGGAAGAGCCTGGACTATGCTCACAGGCCCACTGCGTTTTCTCAGCTCCCTTCGGACACAGGGGAGGGATTGTGCCCCAGTGGCCAGCCCTGTCCAAGACAGGGAGACTTTAGAGTCAGCCCTAAAATGTCAGCCCTGCAGCGGGACATAAACGTACCATTCAGCATGTCTGTTCAGTCCACACTCTGCGAGTCAAGACGAGCCACAAAAAGTGCTACTGCTAAAGCAATACTTGAGAGCGGAATTTGGAAACTGCCAAATGTCCTCCAGCTGGACCTTCTCTTTCTAAACTAAGGATTCTTACAGATGGTGGACTTTCATGCACTGGGTGGGGTCATAATGCAAAGGAGAGAAAAAATGTGAAAGGTCTTTAACAGAGGAAGCATAAGAACACAAGCGAAGCCAGGTTGGATCAGGCCAATGGCCCATCCAATCCAACACTCTGTGTCACACAGTTTGCCAAAAAACCAGGTACCATCAGGAGGTCCACCAGTGGGGCCAGGACACTAGAAGCCTTCCCATTGCCCCCCCCCCCACAAAGCACCAAGAATACAGAGCATCACTTGCCCCAGACAGAGAGTTCCAACAAAACACTGTGGCTAATAGCCACTGATGGACCTCTGCTCCATATGTTTATCCAATCCCTTCTTGAAGCTGTCGATGCTTGAAGTAGCTGCCACGTCTTGTGGCAGTGAATTCCATGTGTTAATCACCCTTTGGGTGAAGAAGGACTTCCTTTGATCCGTTCTAACCTGACTGCTCAGCAATTTCATTGAGTGCCCACGAGTTCTTGTATTGTGAGAAAGGGAGAAAAGTACTTCTTTCTCTACTTTCTCCATCCCAGGCATAATCTTGTAAACCTCCATCATGTCACCCCTCAGTCGACGTTTCTCCAAGCTAAAGAGCCCCAAGCGTTTTAATCTTTCTTCATAGGGAAAGTGCTCCAACCCTTTAATCATTCTAGTTGCCCTTTTCTGGACTTTTTCCAATGCTATAATATTTTTTTTGAGGTGCGGTGACCAGAATTGTACACAGTACTCCAAATGAGGCCGCGCCATCGATTTATACAGGGGCATGATGATACTGGCTGATTTGTTTTCAATTCCCTTCCCAATAATTCCCAGCATGGCGTTGGCCTATGGCAACAAATGCCAATTAAAAGCCTCTAGTCTGATTTGTGTTCCAATGCAGTTGGCTGCCTTAGTGTAAGGAACAGGGCTGGTCTCCAAAGTCACCGAGCGGAAGAACTGGCGGAGAGCCATGACTTCCAGGAACGTATGTGCTGCCTGATGCTGAATCAGAACATCGGCCCATCAAGCACAATCCGCAGAGTGATCAGAGCAGAGCAACACCCTTTAATAGACTTAGGGAAGTGTTAATGTGGCTGCAGATCCCCCCATCAAGCACAACAAACTCTTTCCCAGACTCACAACAGTGGAAATCCCTGCCAGAGGACACAGAGCTGTTCAATTGAGCACACTTCTGACCAGGGTTGTTTTTTTTTTTGTAGCAGGAACTCTTTTGCATATTAGGCCATACCCCCTGATGTAGCCAATCCTCCAAGAGCTTACAGAGCTCTGCTTACAGAGCCTCTTGTAAGCTCCAGGAGGACTGGCTACATCAGGGGTGTGTGGCCTAATATGCAAAGGAGTTCCTGCTCTAAAAAAACACCAGTTGGACTGTGGTACCAATGCTTCCATGTTGGTTAAGAAGCAGGGCCTTTTTTTGTAGCAGGAACTCCTTTGCATATTAGGCCACACACCCCTGATGTAGCCAATCCTTCAACAGCTTAGAGGGGCCCTAAGTGCTGGGCCTACTGTAAGCTCCAGGAGGTGTGCGGCCTAATATGCAAAGGAGTTCCTGCTACAAAAAAAGCCCTACTTCTGATGGTGATCTTGAGGCACAGAAAAACAAACGTGGAATCTGCCAATGGGAACTTATCAATATCATTAAAATGGAGGCCCCCTCAGACGAGGATGGGAAATGATAGCAGAGGCAGCAGGTTGAGTGACTGGGCCTCAGAGCAGCTAGTCCCAGACCCAGCCAGAAAGAGGGAGGCTGCGATTCATCGCTACGAGGTGTCCAGGCTCTGGTACAAGATGCGATCTCGAGTCTGCCTGGAAGAGTAACCAATGGTGTCACATGTGTGGAAAGTCGTCCACAAAAATCAAAACAGGCATCTTCTCAAAAATGAGGGAACTGAAAGCAGGTGAAAGGAAGATCACTCCGAGGTGCCTGAGCCAACAGGCAGCGTAGTTCATGAGCAAAGGTCGGGCAGTTAGGAAAGGCAGAAGCGGCTGCCTTTCCACAGTGGGAAGTCCTGCTCAAATGAGGAAACCAAGCCCTAGCCCAGGGGTGGCCAAACTGTGGCTCGGGAGCCACATGTGGCTCTTTCACACACATTGTGTGGCTCTTGAAGCAACTACCGCGCTGTTGGCCAGCTTGGAGAAGGAATCTCTCTCTTTATATTACTTTTCCAAGCCAAGCTAGTGGGGGACTTGCAGAATACATTTTAAAGTTAAAGTTGCTTTCTTTCCACGTCCCCTCCATTCCTTCCTTCCTCTCTCCCTCCCTGTCTTGCGGCTCTCAAACATCTGACATTCATGTCTTGAGGCTCTCAAACATCTGATGTTTATTCTGCATGGCTCTTACATTAAGCCAGTTTGGCCACCCCTGTTAGCCCATGCTCTGGTAAAACAGCTGCAAGTGGACCCCCACAGATCACTCTCGAAAGCGGCTGGGCCGTAAGATGACAAACTAGCAAGAAAGGCGTATTGAAGCTGGATGGGAAGACTGCAGAGGAGCTGAAGGAATCCCTTGCGTCGACCACCACTACAGCAGGTACCCCAGAGCGTGAACCGCTGTTGTCGGGGGTGGGGGATCATATGAAGAAAGGTACTGAAACTGTCTATACCATTTAAGCCACAGCTATTTCTGTTAAATACGTTCCCGACCAAGACAGATAAAATGACAATGTATATGACAATTCATACAACAACAGCGGCAAGAATTATGTTTGCGCAATACTGGAAGAAAAACGGAGATGCCGACCATAGATGACCTGGTAGTAAAAATAATGGATGCAGCAGAAACTGATGAATGTAATTAGAAGCTCAGCACTCAAACTTGCAAGAGTAAAAGTACAGGATTGGCCGAAGTTTTATGACTGGTTATGTAAATGTAAATAAAATTGAATATGTGGATAACATCGAATGGGAAGGGTAGAAGGCATAAAAAGAGAGGGCAAGACAAGAAGGACAAAATAAGAAAGAATAAAGCGTCGCTTATAGATAGAGGTTAAGAAAGTAACTGCTTATCTCACCTTCATTGTATGTTATTTTGCTTGGGTCCTTTGCTTGGGTCGCTGCGCCCCGGGAAGGGAAATCCCCCTGCCAGTTTTTGACGGCGCGCCGCTGACAGCGTCGGGCAGGGTCAAGAGCCTGGGGGTGCTATTGGAGCCTTCTCTGACGATGGAGGCTCAGATAGCAGCCACTGCCAAGTCCGCTTTCTTTCACCTCAGGCGGGCGAGGCAGTTGGCCCCCTTCCTGGAACGCGACGACCTAGCAACAGTGATTCATGCTACGGTCACCTCGAGGTTGGACTACTGTAATGCCCTCTACATGGGGCTACCCTTGTGCCGGACCCGGAAGCTGCAGTTGGTGCAGAATGCTGCTGCCCGGCTGCTATTAGGGCTCCCAAGATGGGAGCACATCCGGCCGGGGCTCCGGGATCTGCACTGGCTGCCAGTAATATTCCGAGTCTGGTACAAGGTGTTGGTCATTACCTTTAAAGCCCTATATGGCCTAGGACCTGCCTACCTTAGGGACCGTCCCTCCTCACACGTTCCCCAGAGAGTACTACGCTCGGGTTCACAAAACCTGTTGGTAGTCCCCGGGCCAAAGGAGGCCCGTCTAAAATCCACCAGGGATCGGGCCTTCTCAATAGCGGCACCTTACTGGTGGAACCAGCTGCCGGAGGAGGTGCGGGCCCTGCGGGACCTAGGGCAGTTCCGCAGGGCCTGTAAGACAGCCCTCTTCCGGCAGGCCTACAACACCTAACTGAAGACGAGAACATCTTGGATGGAACAAAATGCTTTTATAGACCGCTGGTTTTATTTTTATCTTGTTTTATCAATTGTGGTTTTAACTGTACTTGTAAATGTTTTAAATTGAACTATGTGAATTATTGTGTTGTGAGCCGCCCTGAGACACTTCGGTGAGAAGGGCAGGATATAAGTCCATTAAATAAAATAAATAAATAAATAAATAATTTGTTTTTCAATTTTTTGCTTTTATTATATTTTATGCTATAAGGAATCTTGTGAATAAAAATTTTGAAACAGGGCAAAAAAAGGGTAATCTTGAAGTGACTAGACTCAACGGTCGTTTTCGCACTCACCTCCAGGCGGCGCGACCCCCTCTTCACCGCGCAGGATCTGCGCGGATTTCGCACTAAATGCCGCGGAGCAGCCTTTTGCGCCGGAAACTCCCGGTGCAAAAGTCGCTCAAACGTAAATCGCCAAAAAGCAGTTTGGCGTTTGCGCGGCTTTTGCGACAGGAGTTTCCGGCGCAAAAGGCTGCTCCACGGCATTTAGTGCGAAATCCGCGCAGATCCTGCGCGGTGAAGAGGGGGGTTGCGCCGGCTGGAGGTGAGTGCGAAAACGACCAACGTGACCTTCTCCAGTTAATTAACAGATCAACTATTACAATGTCACAGATGTGAACAGCATGCTCCTTTTGAGACCTTTAAAAAAACACTGAGAAGACATACTTTGGGGGGGCGGGGGGTCTGACAAAAATGAACACTTGTCCTTAAAAATGAGCTCTTCAGCGGAGCACTGGGATGCAGAGTCAACAGGAGAGAGAAACCAGGATATCACAGGCCTCCTAAGACATTTCTCACACAAACTGTTTGAAAGCATGAAGAGAGCTGTAATGATCAGTAAGGAAGAACAACTGTTTTTGTGGCGGAAGCGCTCCCTCACCAGCCCTTTAGAACCCTCTCAGAATGTCAAGCACAGCTATAATTTAATAGAGGCTTTAGACTTCTCCAGTGTGCACAAATCTCTGTCGTAGGTCGCTGTAATCTACTAACTACGCGACTGCCTCCAACAGTGCCTTCATCCCAAAAGCACCAGTCAGGCCAGGCCGTTCCCAGCCAGAAAAGGGGGCTCTATATGAGAGGCAGGGCGGGATTGGGGGGGGGGGCAGAGGTGGGGCACCAAATTGGGTATGGAGCCCATTCTATCTATGGGCCCATAAGGGGGCGCCATTTTTTTAATTTTGCCCCCCCTCAAAAAAACGTAGATCCGGTCCTGACGAGAGGAGGATGTTGAAAATGAACCACAAAGTAAATCTTCTCCCCTCTGCCTTCCCGCCAGAGCGGCCTCATATCTGAACCCGCTCCAGGAGGCTGACACGTTATTAGGCGTCAATGAAAGGGAAAGGAAGATTTGGGGTGGGGTATCTGTGTTTCCAGCTGCTTCCCCATGATTCCTCGAGAGCCAGTTTGGTGTAGCGGTGAAGAGCGGTGGACTCTAAACTGGGAGAACTGGGTTTGATTCCCCACTTCTCCGCATGCAGTCAGCTGGGAGCCCTTGGGGCAGTCTCAAGTTCTCTCAGATCTGTTCTCTCAAGAGCAGCTCTCTCAGAGCTCTCTCAGCCCCATCTGCCTCATCGTTATGGGAAGAGGAAGGGAAGAAGATTGTAAACGGCTCAGAGACTCCAAGTGAAGGGCCAATCTCCACTTCTTCTCTTGAATCCCAGCTCATTTACTTAAAGTGGAAACACTTTACAGGGAATAATACTTAACAATGCATACTCTTCCACAAATGAAAGCAATAGATTTAACTTGCTGTAAAACCAAATTATCAGTCCAATGCCTTTTGAGTTCTATGAGTATATTTTGTTACCTGTCTTTTTTGGATAACAAAATGATTAAAAAGTGTATTAAAAATACCAGACAGGGTTTCCCTGTCTAAGCTCCCAAACTCGTAGGACCCCAAAATTAGACCCTCAGATTCACTAGATTCTGGGAGGACACACCAACTGGAAGAACAAAAGGGAAAACATAACTGCTGACTTCTGACACAGCAGTTCCATGAGGAGTCGCGCAATGCCTTACCTTATCCCCGGGTTGGGGTCTCATGAGAGACACTTGATCGTAACCCCGCCGAACCAGAGCCCACAAGGCATCCAACTTGCCCTGAAAAGACAAAACATTTGACAGGAATTGAATCCCCTAAAAAGAGGCAAATGACACGGGGATGGAATCCAACCATATGACTGGTGCATAGCTAGCTTGGCCTCACATAGAATCGTAGAGTTGGAAGGGACCTCCAAGGTCATCTAGTCCAACCCCCCGCACAATGCAGGAAACTCACAAACCCCTCCTCCTAAATTCACAGGATCTTCATTGCTGTCAGATAGCCTTCTAGCCTCTGTTTCAAAACCTCCAAGGAAGGAGAGCCCACCACCTCCCGAGGAAGCCTGTTCCACTGAGGAACCGCTCTAACGATCAGGAAGTTCTTCCTAATGTTGAGCCGGAAACTCTTTTGATTTCATTTCAACCCGTTGGTTCTGGTCCTACCTTCCGGGGCCACAGAAAACAATTCCACACCCTCCTCTAGATGACAGCCCTTCAAGGACTTGAAGATGGTGATCCTATCACTTCTCAGCTAGATGCGATCATATCGCATCTAGCGCCTATTTATGTGAACCTGGCAAACTGGTCACTGCGGACAGTTCAAGCTTGGAAAAACAATTTCCTACAAGTGGCTGCTTGTGACGGGACCCGACATTGTGTGTGAGTGTGTTGCATCATGTTGCCATCCAGCCTGAAGAGGCACATGTGACTGAACAGTGTCGATCTCACGGCTACTTACAAGCATCTTCAAACAGCCAAGATAGCCAAAAAAAAAACCCCTGCTTTCAAAAAGGAAAGTTGACTAAAATCCTTGTGAGTACAGATTTGGTATTAGAGGTCAGCAGGGGTCGTTTTGTAGAGAAATAGGTAGTGGAGCTCATGAGCATAACTCATTAGCATATGCCGCCTTCCCTGCAGCCAATAGCAACCTGATGCCCCGGGTGAGTGAGTCCTGATTGGGCTGGCTAGAGATCCAGCCAGCCCAAGCAGGCCTCGCTCACCTGGGGCGCTCTTTGGCCACCGCCCCCTACAGTCAAAGGGCTTCTGCCAACATGACTTCTACCCACAAGCCACCCACTGCCCAAAATCACATCAGAAGTGGAGAAAGGGTGGTGTGGACTTCTCCAGGGGTTAATGAGGACCTCTGGGGGTGTGGCAAAGCTCCAGGCGGCTGGTTGGATCCCGTGGGAGAGATGCAAAGAATGCAGCTTTAAGAGCAATGAGTGTGAATGTTTTAAGTCATTAGGGATTGTAGAATCTTTCAGGCTCAAGTGCCGTGTTCTACTGGAGAAAGTTTTCCTTCGAGACGTTTCATTCTCGGCTGCGGAGAACATCTTCAGTGGCGTTGCAGCCAGAGCAGGCGCTCTGACCTTCTTGGCTGCTGTGCATTGAGTGAGGCCAGGGCTGCTGGAGAGCTGCTATTTCTGGGCTGTTGGGGGTGTGGTGAAAGGGCAGCTCTCCAGCAGCCCTGGCCTCACTCAATGCACAGCAGCCAAGAAGGTCAGAGCGCCTGCTCCGGCTGCAACGCCACTGAGGATGTTCTCCGCAGCCGAGAACGAAACGTCTGGAAGGAAAACTTTCTCCAGTAGAACACGGCACTTGAGCCCGAAAGATTCTACAAACCCTAATGATGTTACCAGCCGCGAAAACCTGAAATCTTTGAAAATGTTTTAAGTGTTTTTTAAAAAATCTTTAACTGCGTTTGCCTAGGTCCTTTGTAAAGTTTGTATCTCTGCTACCTAATCTTAAATAGGTACGCACACAGCCTAGCCCAACACGGCTCAGCCCGACAAGGTCTCATTTATGTCAGATCTGGCCCTCTGGCCCTGGACTATTATTTAGAAGAGTGGGGGCTGTTTCAGTTGGCAGTAGGGATAATGGGTTTCAATTACAGACGACAAGACAGTGGCAGGATATTAGGGGAAACCTTTTGACAATAAGGACAGTTCAACGGTGGAAGCAGTTGTCCAGGGATGCGGTGGGTTCCCCCTCCTCGGAGGCGTTTAGTTGGATTGAATGGTTATTTGCCAAGCATACTTTAGGTCAGGGGTGTCAAACACATTTGTTACGAGGTCTGGATCTGACATAAATGAAGCCTCGTCGCGCCGGGCCGTGTGTCATAAAATGCAACGCCAAGTAGCTGAAATATAAACTTTATAAGGGACACAGACAAACACAATTAAAGATTTTGTATCGCTCCCGTGCGATCGAGGGAACTGGGCAAAAGAAGCTCTGGCTCTTTCCCTCCCTCCCCAGGGGAGGTGGAGCCACAGCCAATAGAAGGAAAAGAGGCTTTGCTCTGTAGAAGAAATTGGATTTATATCCCACCCTCCACTCCGAAGAGTCTCAGAGCGGCTCGCAATCTCCTTTACCTTCCTCCCCCACAACAGACACCCTGTGAGGTAGATGAAGATATTGGATTTATATCCCGCCCTCCACTCCGAAGAGTCTCAGAGCGGTTCACAATCTCCTTTACCTTCCTCCCCCACAACAGACACCCTGTGAGGTACATGAAGAGATTCGATTTATATCCCGCCCTCCACTCCGAAGAGTCTCAGAGCGGCTCACAATCTCCTTTATCTCCCTCCCCCACAACAGACACCCTGTGAGGTAGATGAAGATATTGGATTTATATCCCGCCCTTCACTCCGAAGAGTCTCAGAGCGGCTCACAATCTCCTTTACCTCCCTCCCCCACAACAGACACCCTGTGAGGTAGATGAAGATATTGGATTTATATCCCGCCCTTCACTCCGAAGAGTCTCAGAGCGGCTCACAATCTCCTTTACCTCCCTCCCCCACAACAGACACACTGTGAGGTAGATGAAGATACTGGATTTATATCCCTCCCTCCACTCCGAAGAGTCTCAGAGCGGCTCACAATCTCCTTTACCTCCCTCCCCCACAACAGACACCCTGTGAGGTAGATGAAGATATTGGATTTATATCCCGCCCTTCACTCCGAAGAGTCTCAGAGCGGCTCACAATTTCCTTTACCTCCCTCCCCCACAACAGACACACTGTGAGGTACATGAAGATACTGGATTTATATCCCTCCCTCCACTCCGAAGAGTCTCAGAGCGGCTCACAATCTCCTTTACCTTCCTCCCCCACAACAGACACCCTGTGAGGTGGGTGGGGCTGGAGAGGGCTCTCCCAGCAGCTGCCCTTTCAAGGACAACCTCTGCCAGAGCTATGGCTGACCCAAGGCCATGCCAGCAGGTGCAAGTGGAGGAGTGGGGAATCAAACCCGGTTCTCCCAGATAAGAGTCCGCACACTTAACCACTACACCAAACTGGCTCTCCAAGTCTGGCAAAACATGCTGTGACATAGAAAGAAGCAAGAGAGAGGCAGAAGAAAGCAGACTTGCTCGTGGGCCTGATAGGAATTCTCTGGGGGCCTGAACTGGCCCCTGGGCCACATGTTTCACATCAGGTCATCCTGAGAGCTGCCAGGGGTCAGACTGGATGGTCTTTAGACCCTGTCCAACTTCTAAATTCTATGATTCTATGAAGGGAGCTTTGGGTCTTGAAAACTTATACCCTTGGCAATCTTTAAGGTGCTATAGACCTTTAAGGTGCTATGGGACTCAAGTCTAACTCAACACACAATGCTTATCAATGCCTGTTCCACCCAGTTCGGCTTCACAGTCCACGATGGGCACAGCCTTTTACATGCCACACACTCACAGCAAAGCACAGGAGGTGGTGGCAGCTATAAGCATAGACAGCTTCAAGAGGGCATTGGATAAGCATATGGAGTAGAGGTCCATCAGTGGCTGTTAGCCACAGCTTATCGTTGGAACTCTCTGTCTGGGGCAGTGATGCTCTGTATTCTTGGTGCTTGGGGGGGGCACAGTGGGAGGGCTTCTAGTGTCCTGGCCCCACTGACGCACCTCCTGATGGCACTTGGTTTTTTTGGCCACTGTGTGGCAAAGATTGTTGGACTGGATGGGCCACTGGCCTTCAGTTCTAGAAAGGGATGTCTCAGTTTTCCCTCAACTTTGCCAAACACGGGACGTTACCTTAATGGGGGTGTACCATCTCCTCTGGGAGGGCAACTTCCGCACGTGAGGTTTCTTTGGCTTGGGCTCCCACGGCTCAAATTCTTGTTCCGGCAACTTGATGACTGCGTTTTTGGGCTTCTCCAGTTTTGCCCCTTCCTCTGTCGATCCTCGGTCCCCCCATCTCACCTGGTTACAAACACACAAGTCAGGTTTTGTCTGCCCAGCAGTGCAGTCGACCATTACCACTCCTCAGATATCTTTAGACCGCCCCCCCCCCTTGCAATTTAAAACACGTCTGGTAACTGCTGACATTCCCGGCCTGGACGGCCCCGGGTAGCCTGATCTCATCAGATCTTAGAAGCTAAGCAAGCTTGGCCCTGGTGAGTACGCGGATTGGGAGACCACCAAGGAAGGCCAGGGTTGCTACGCAGAGGCAGGCAAGGGCAAAATGGAAAACCGCCTCTGCTCATCTCTTGCTTGGAAAACCGTGCAGGGCCCCATACGCGGGCTGCAACTTGACATGCTTTCCGCCAGCAACAACTGCCTGGATAAAATCCCAAACCACGAGGCAAAGTAAGTGTCAACAGGTCAGTCCCCTGTGGAATGCAGGACATGGCTGCACCAGTGATTCTCTGTATTCTGGGTGCTTGGGTGGGGGGAGGCCGCAGTGGGAGGGCTTCTAGTGTCCTGGCCCCACTGATGGACCTCCTGAGGGCACCTGGTTTCTTTGGCCACTGTGTGACACAGAGTGTTGGACTGGATGGGCCACTGGTCTGATCCAACATGGCTTCTCTTATCTTCTTATGTCTGGGGCAGTGATGCTCTGTATTCTTGGTGTTTAGGGGGAGCACAGTGGGACGGCTTTTAGTGTCCTGGCCCCACTGATGGACCTCCTGATGGACCCTGAGTTTTTGGCCACTGTGTGACACAGAGTCTTGGACTGGATGGGCCATTGGCCTGACCCAACATGGCTTCTCTTATCTTCTTATGTCTGGGGCAGTGATGCTCTGTATTCTTGGTGTTTAGGGGGAGCACAGTGGGACGGCTTTTAGTGTCCTGGCCCCACTGATGGACCTCCTGATGGACCCTGAGTTTTTGGCCACTGTGTGACACAGAGTCTTGGACTGGATGGGCCATTGGCCTGATCCAACATGGCTTCTCTTATCTTCTTATGTCTGGGGCAGTGATGCTCTGTATTCTTGGTGTTTAGGGGGGGAGGACAGTGGGAAGGCTTCTAGTGCCCTGGCCCCACTAGTGAGCCTTCTGGTGACACCTGGTTTCTTTGGCCACTGTGTGACACAGAGTCTTGGACTGGATGGGCCATTGGCCTGATCCAACATGGCTTCTTTTATCTTATGGTGAGCGACTCCATCATTACTAGCTGCAGTCCTGGCAGCTGCAGATTTATTTTGATTGATCAGAAGTGCCTGTCAGCAGGGCTGTAGCCAGGATTTCATGTTTGGTGGGGCCAAGAGCAGGATTTGATGTTTGGGGGGGGGGGCACCCAGTTTGGCAGCCCAGGGCTCTCAGCACTGTAAGCTGCCTCGAGTTCCACAAGCTAACCCCCCCCTTTGGCTGAGCAGTCACAGCAGCTCTGCTCCCTCCACCCCCCTCTTATGTGCCCCTCTCTCAGAGACAGAGACCTCTGGACTCTCCCACTTTGCTCCATACGCTGCGTTAGGAAAGGGGGGACAAAGAAGTGAAGAGACCAGCAGCAAGGCTATCACTTGCTCAGAGCGAGCAAAGGGGACAGTCTTTGCCAGAGCGAACGTCCCAAAGCGTAAAGGTAGACTCACGGATGAAATACATGCCGGACAACTGACCTCCATTCTCTTGATGCCCCCGACACCTCTCCCTCCATAGTAAGATGCATCCACTGTCGGCCATTTCTTCTTCGGCAACCCATCTTCGTCGTCTGACTCCTGTGGGAGAGAGGTGTTTTCTAGTTCGGCGTTTGGTCAACAAGCAGACGTCTGAAATCTTTCTCCCCAGCTTTGCCTACTGGCACTGCTGGTCTGGCAGCCCACAGCAGCCTCTTGTCTGCTTAGCTGGGGAGAGAAAGAGGGTGCCCCCCGCTCCCCCCCCCCCCCGCCTCTTCGGCGACGTCCCTGTCTCTGCAGTCAAAGGCACATAAAGCGACAGTATTCCCTCTAGCTGCTGAGGAGCGAAACAGAGACGCACCGCACATTATACCACCAGATGTCTGGCTGCATCACGAGAACGCAAAGCAATCAATGCTCAAGTGGAACCGTTTTTACACGCCGTCTGAATGCTTGATGCCGTGACCTGGATTGCCCGCCAGATCTCAGAACCTGAGCAGGGGCGGTATTCAGACAGGAGTCCAGGGGGGCTACGCAGAAGCAAACAACAGCAAACCACCTCTGAAGGCCTAGCAAGAGTGAGCGTCACAGGGCTATCCGGCGGACTCTCCCATGTTCCGCTCTGCTCTGCACAGTGGTTTTGCGCGGTAGCCCAAAGCAAGTCAGTCGAAAGAGATCCAAACAGACGCTGCAGAGTCCGTGCCGCTGGTGGGAACAGGCTCCACAGGGGCCCTGGAGGCAGGTCACCACAAAATCCCTCTCGTAACCAGGTTTCTTGAAGGACTGTGAGGCACAGGGCTTTTCTGTAACAGGAACTCCTTTCCATATTAGGCCGCACCCCCCCCCCCCCCCCCGTGTAGTCAATCCTCCCGGAGCTTACATGTAGGCCCTGTAAGAAGAGCCCTGTAAGCTCTTGGAAGGATGGCTACCTCAGGGGCGTGCGACCAAACATGCAGAGGAGTTCCTGCTATGAAAAAAGCCCTGGCGAGGCACATCGTATGACCCAGCAAGAAAAAGAGGACGGCACAAGCACGGAACAAAAAAGCAAGAGACTTTTGGCTTGGGCTCCCACAGTGCAGCGAGAGGATTCAGCTTAATGAGCAACACATTTCGTGCATGCTTCATCGGGGCGTTCCAGGGTTGAATTGAAGTTCATTCTCCCACCACTGCACCTCTTCTCTCTCTCTCTTTTTTTAAACTGTGCTCCAGAAATCCTGTGTGTGTCTTGGAAGCATGCACTCCAATAATGCAGGAGCCTCACTCTTCTGCTCCTCGAGGATCCTTCGGGAAAGCCCGGAGAGTATCTCCCTGTTCGGTCTGGAACCGCAGACTTGAGAAAGCTGCCCTGGGAGCCCCCCCAGAAGGTGGGAAGCCTCTCACTTTATTTCTGCAGATGTTTCTGCCTTTTGTCGCGTTAGCACTGCACGGCATGGAGAATCAGCTGCAAATGCAAACACACCATGCTTTCAGCGCAGATGGGACACCCTGTGGCACACTGTGCGCATACAGGCGCTTAGGTCACCAAAAAACCCTGGGCTGGTTGTGATACTGAGGGAGAAACAACATTATGCAGTGGTCTTTCCGTTTTCATTACAAATATGTAAAGGTAAAGGTTTTACCTTTTACCTGCGCAAGCACCAGTCGTTTCTGACTCTGGGGTGACGTTGCTTTCACAACGTTTTCATGGCAGACTTTTACGGGGTGGTTTGCCATTGCCTTCCCCAGCCCTCTACACTCCTCCCCCCCAGCAAGCTGGGGACTCATTTGACCGACCTCGGAAGGATAGAGGGCTGAGTCAACCTGGAGCCGGCAACCTGAAACCAGCTTCCGCAGGGATCAAACTCAGGTCATGAGCAGAGGGTTCCGACTGCAGTACTGCAGCTTTACCACTCTGCGCCACGGGGCTCTATACATAACCAAAACCTCACAGTAATTGCTTGACAAAAAAAATATAAACCATGAACATTAGATATGGACTCTCTGTAATGCAATCAGTTCTTGGGAGACCAAAGAAAAACAAAGAACGCCTAGATCCTAAAGCTAGGAAATCCACTCACGTAGCTAAGCAAAACTGCAGGTTACTGCGCTGATACATTGGGGGGGGTGGAATCCCTTATCGCTAGTAGTCTCTTACGAGGATCAAATTTGCTGAAATATGAAAACTTTTTTCAAAATGAAGTATTCCAAGGGGACAGCAACGTAGGAGAAAACAGCCTCCTAACGACGCTTTTCTTCAAGATGGAAATTTTTCCTTCCCTGCCCCATTTCAGCATCTCGCTGTCCCTCTCCCTGCCCAAAGCACACAAAGGCGCTTCAGAAGACTTACCGGCTCTGGGGGTGGCGGAGGCGGGGGCTCCTTGATGACCTGAAAGACACACAGAGTTGGCTCAAGGGTGGGGGAGACTCTTCACACTCATTACATTCTTTTTATTTATTTTATTGATTTGATTTATATCCCGCTCTCCCCGTCGAAGCAGGCTCATGGGGGCTCACAGTATAAAATCACAACAAACAGTTAAAATCAATACGTATTATAAATTACACATACTGTAGTTAAAGGCAGCTTGGGGCTCTTTAGCTTCGAGAAACATCGACTGCAGGGTGACATGATAGAGGTTTACAAGATAATGCATGGGATGGAGAAAGTAGAGAAAGAAGTACTTTTCTCCCTTTCTCACAATACAAGAACTCGTGGGCATTCGATGAAATTGCTGAGCAGTCGGGTTAGAACGGATAAAAGGAGGTACTTCTTCACCCAAAGGGTGATTAACATGTGGAATCCACTGCCACAGGAAGCATAGCCAGCTTCAAGAGGGGGTTAGATAAAAATATGGAGCAGAGGTCCATCAGTGGCTATTAGCCACAGTGTGTGTGTGTGTGTGTATATATATATATATATATATATATATATAAATTTTTGGCCACTGTGTGATACAGAGTGTTGGACTGGATGGACCATTGGCCTGATCCAACATGGCTTCTCTTATGTTCTTCTGTGACACAGAGTGTTGGACTGGATGGGCCATTGGCCTGATCCAGCATGACTTCTCTTATGTTCTTATGTGACACAGAGTGTTGGACTGGATGGGCCACTGGCCTGATCCAACATGGCTTCTCTTATGTTCTTATGTTCAGAAATAATTTGGTGCTAATCTCTTTGATGTTCTATGTTTTCAGCGGTGACGGTACTTCTTCAGTTTCCCTACAATGCAGGCTCCACGTCAATTGAAAGCCAACCGGAAGAGAGCGGTCTTGCAGGCCTTGCGGAACCGGACCAGGTTCCGCAAGGCCCTCACTTCCTCTGGCAGTTGATTCCACCAGTAGGGGGCTGCGACCGAGAAGGCCCTGTCTCTGGTGATCTTTAGTTTGGCCTCCTTCGGCCCAGGGATTACTAATAGATTTTGAGATGTGTGTGTGCCCCCATTCCATTCGGAGGCAGCGAATGCAACGTGGGAAGCAAATTGAAATCCACCAAGGTAGACCTCAATGTGAGAAAGAATAGCTTGCCTTAGTGGCACTTTCACACATCCACTGCATAATGCACTTTCAATCCCCTTTAATAGACCTTGCAACTGGATTTTACTGTGGGAGGCAGCAAAATTCATTGGTGGACAATCACTAAAGTGTCCTGAAAGAGAACTGAACATGCATTATTGCAGAACACAAAAGCCCAAGTGAGATCTGAACGAGGGATTCCCCAATCTGCAATTCACACTGCCTTATTCGTGAGTGGCCCAGCTTCTCACCCCGCCCACCGCCACCCCATGGCTCTGTGAAACAGGCAGGGCTTTTTGGGTAGAAAAAGCCCAGCAAGAACTCATTTGCATATTAGGCCACACACCCCTGACATCACCCTTGTTTCACATAGGGCTTTTCTGTAGAAAAAACCCTAGGAACTCATTTACATATTAGGCTACACCCCCTGACACCAAGTCAGCCAGAACTGCGTTCCTGCTAAAAAAAAAAAAAAAAAGACCTGGAAATAGGTATATATGTGGAGGTTCATTAGGACTTGCCAATTCACAAATTAATCACAAGACAAACTTTTTGCATCCTCATTTTCCTTGCTTGGAAGTTCCTGTTTCTTTGCCCCCCCCCCCCGCCTTTCACATGAGTTTTGCTCCCTCTACTGGTTGCTTCAAGATTACTCTGGTTTACGTCTGGCATAAAATTCTGCAGTTGAAATCTGCAGCATGCCAGACAAAAACTGGTGTAATATTGAATCAACCACTAGAGGGCGCAAAACATGTGCAGAACAGACCTGCCTCCCCCAAGAAGGAAAATGCAAATACAGGAAAATGCCAAATGCAGGGAAAACTCAAGGCACCAGGGTCCCGGCCACATACCCTCATCTCATCCTTCTGCAGCCTCCCCTGAAAGCCCCCTATGGACAAAAAGATGTTCCCAGTTCTGGATTGCTGCAATATTTACTTTAAAGAGGCACTCAGAAGCCAACCATCAGAGGCCACTGAAGGACAGAACTACAAAACCCAACTGATTGCAATGGGGCGGAAGGCAGTTCACTAGATGTCAGAGGCAGGACAAATCCAGATGTGCTTCCAGACGCTTGCTTCCTGTGCATTAAACCTGCCAGATGTCCGAGCAAAACAACGGGCTTAAGCTTACAGGAAGGAAGCACGTAGAAACGCTTCCGGGTTTATGTTTTTAGGAGGATACCCAAGATTTTGACATTGTGGTCCTAAACACAGCAGCACCTTCAAGCCAATGGCTTTAGAGTAGGGTTGCCAAGTTTTACCTCCTCGCAGGCAGGGGGTAGGAGGGAACTTTGGGGGGGGGGCAGAGTTTGCACAGAGTTGTGGCTGTTGGGGGTGGGGCTCCCCCCGCCAGCTATAGGGTTGCCAAGCCCCTCCGTTGCTGCAGCGAAGGCCTCGTTCCTCACACATGTGAAGTGTGCGTGGCGCAATGATGTCACCTGGAAGTGATGTCATCGCACCAGGGGCGCTCTAGGACGCACGATAAAACTCGATGGTACCATAGAGTTTTACCATGATTCCTAGAGCATCCCTGGTGCGACGTCCCCAGTGCAATAACCTCACTTCCGGGTGACACCGTCGCGCCAGGACGGCGCACGCTGACGGGGCTCTTCGGGAGTGGGGATCCCCTTAGCGGCCTGCAGCCCTCTAGGGTGGGGGGTTCCCCGCCCCCAGCAGGAGCCAGCTAGATGGCAAGCAGGCAGGAACCTCACTCCCACCTGGAGACTGGCATCCCTCCTTTAGACAGGTGAAGCTGCCTGGGAGGGCCCTGCAGGACACCTCTTCTTCAGTCACTCCACTGGTTACCCCTTAGTTCCTGGGTTTAGTTCAAGGTCCTGACAACCCTTCCTGGCCTAAAAGCCACATATCTAAAGGACAGCCCCTTCTGATTGCCCCACTGGGACAACGGTGCCCGTCGCAGCGAAGGCCGCTGAAGATGCCACCCTGCCAGCAGGTAAGGTCAGCAGTTGCTTGTACCCGAGCGTGCTCTGTTGTAGCTCCCATCTTGTGGAATGGCCTGCAAGAGGGAGCCAGCGGGAAGGCCCCCACGCTCTAACTATTCCGCAGAAGTGCATAAAACAGAATCGTTCCAGAGGGCATTTGCAAAGAAGGGCAGGGTCAAACGGATTTTCCAGTGGGAGCGAAAAGCTTCACCCCCCTGCTCTTCTGTGCCAGGCTGCCAGGAGTTGCAACCAGCTGACCAGAGAGGTGGGGATCAAGCTTCCTTGCCCACCCCCTCTAGCCCTTGCTGTTTGTCTCTGCCCTCCTCCCTGCCAGCCAAACAGAACCCCACACTTACCACAGTACAGCAGAGAGGCCAGAGCCACCAGAGGAGAGCCAAGGCCACGAGCAGGAAGAGAATTAACAGGGCAATGAAGAGGATCGTCCCGCTGAACTGCAAGCAAGACAGACATCTCTGAGTTAATAATACAGAATTACCAACTCTGGCTTAGAAAATCCTTGGAGATTTGAAGGCGGGGCCTGAGGAGGAAGGTTATAATGCTATAGCGCCCACCCTCCGTTTCAGGCCTTTCTTGCTTTGGCTGTGGGGCTGTGGCTCAGTGGCAGAGGACCTGCTTTGCGTGCAGAAGGTCCCAGGTTCAGTCCCCAGCATCTTCAGTGGAAAGGATCAGGCAGGAGGTGATGTGGAAGATCTCTACCTGAGACCTTGGAGAGAGCTACTGCCTCTCTGAGTAGACAAGACTGACCTCGACAGACCGAGGATCTGGCTCAGTATAAGGCAGCTTTGAGTGTATCACGTAAAGAGCAGTGCTCTTGCTGGGTCACGTTTTTGGGAGGGGTCTGTGGCTCGGTGGTAGAGCACCTGCTTGGCCTGCAGAAGGTCCCAGGTTCAATCCCCGGCATCTCCAACTAAAAAGGGTCCAGACAAGTAGGCGTGAAAAACCTCAGCTTGAGACGCTGGAGAGCTGCTGCCAGTCTGAGTAGACAAGACTGACTTTGATGGACCGAGGGTCTGATTCAGTAGAAGGCAGCTTCATATGTCCATATATGACTGGCTTGACTACTGGGCAAATGGTTGTACTCTGCTGGCAGGGATGGTGGCTCAGTGGTAGAGCATCTGCTTGGTAAGCAGAAGGTCCCAGGTTCAATCCCCAGCATCTCCAACTAAAAAGGGTCCAGGCAAGTAGGCGTGAAAAACCTCAGCTTGAGACCCTGGAGAGCCTCTGCCAGTCTGAGTAGACAATACTGACTTTGATGGACCCAGGGTCTGATTCAGTAGAATCATATGTTGACCAGGCAAGGTGCTGATGTGAAAGACCTCTACCTGAGACTGGGAGAGCTGCTGCCAACCTGAGTAGACAATACTCAACTTGATGGACCAAGGCTCTGATTCAGTATACGGCAGCTTCATGAGCTCATGTGTGTTCACACACTAGTACAGAGTCAGCAATGCACACAGACCATCTCGGGGGAATTTGCCCGCCAATGCAGGTGAGCTCCTCACACCTCCCACGGGATTTGGACAGCCCTCTCAATGCCTGCAGTGTTAAAGCATTTTGCTGTCTTCAAGAAAAGCCACAGGGAAAGGCTGAGCTCAAGGGCCCCAAGATGGAGAGGTTTACAAGATTATACATGGGATGGAGAAAGTAGAGAAAGAAGTCCTTTTCTCCCCATACAAGAACTTGTGGGCACTCAATGAAATTGCTGAGCAGTCGGGTTAGAATGGATAAAAGGAAGTGCTTCTTCACCCAAAGGGTGATTAACACATGGAACTCACTGCCACAGGAGGTGGTGACAGCTACAAACATAGCCAGCTTCAAGAGGGGATTAGATAAGAATATGGAGCAGAGGTCCATCAGTGGTCATTAGCCACAGCATATTGTTGGAACTCTCTGTCTGGGGCAAGCGATGATCTGTATTCTTGGTACTTGGGGGGGGGGGGCAACAGTGGGAGGGCTTCTGGTGTCCTGGCCTTACTGGTGAACCTCCTGATGGCACTCGGGGTTTTTTTGGCCACTGTGTGACACAGAGTGTCGGACTGGATGCGCCACTGGCCTGATCCAACATGGCTTCTCTTATGTCCTTATGTGACACAGAGTGTTGGACTGGATGGGCCTTTGGCCTGATCCAACATGGCTTCTCTTATGTCCTTATGTGACGCAGAGTGTTGGACTGGATGGGTCACCAGCTTGATCCAACAGGGCTTCTCTTATGTTCTTATGTGACACAGAGTGTTGAACTGGATGGGCCATTGGCCTGATCCAACATGGCTTCTCTTATGTTCTTATGTGACACAGAGTGTCGGACTGGATGGGCCATTGGCCTGATCCAACAGGGCTTCTCTTATGTTCTCATGTGACACAGAGTGTTGGACTGGATGGGCCTTTGGCCTGATCCAACATGGCTTCTCTTATGTTCTTATGTGACACAGAGTGTTGGTCTGGATGGGCCATTGGCCTAATCCAACAGGGCTTTTCTTATGTTCTTATGTGACACAGAGTGTCGGACTGGATGGGCCACTGGCCTGATCCAACATGGCTTCTCTTATGTTCTTATGTGACACAGAGTGTTGGACTGGATGGGCCATTGGCCTGATCCAACATGGCTTCTCTTATGTTCTTATGTGACACAGAGTGTTGGGCTGGATGGGCCATAGGCCTGATCCAACAGGGCTTCTCTTATGTTCTTAAGTGACACAGAGTGTCGGACTGGATAGGCCATTGGCCTGATCCAACATGGCTTCTCTTATGTTCTTCTGTGACACAGAGTGTTGGACTGGATGGGCCACCAGCCTGATCCAACACGGCTTCTCTTATGTTCTTCTGTGACACAGAGTGTTGGACTGGATGGGCCACTGGCCTGATCCAACATGGCTTCTCTTATGTTCTTCTGTGACACAGAGGTCGTTTTCGCACTCACCTTCCGCCGGCGCGACCCCCCTCTTCACCGCGCAGGATCTGCGCGGATTTCGCACTAAACGCTGCGGAGCAGCCAGAAAAGCCAGAAGCTCCCGTCGCAAAAGCCGCACAAACGCCAAACTGCTTTTTGGCGGTTTCAGTTTGAGAGGCTTTTGCGCCGGGAGCTTCCGGCTTTTCGGGCTGCTCCGCAGCGTTTAGTGCAAAATCCGCGCAGATCCTGCGCGGTGAAGAGGGGGGTCGCGCCGGCGGAAGGTGAGTGCGAAAACGACCAGAGTGTTGGACTGGAGGGGCCATTGGCCTGATCCAGCAGGGCTTCTCTTATGTTCTTATGTGACACTGAGTGTTGGACTGGATGGGCCACTGGCCTGATCCAACATGGCTTCTCTTATGTCCTTATGAGAGGTTCCCAAAGCAAGAAGGCAGCAGAGCAAAGCAAGACCAGAGCAAAGCGGCACACTTACTGTGTCAGGGGCCAGAGCAAGGCCAGCACAGGAAAAGAGCTATGGAGGCTCTTCCCAGTCAAGAAGAGAGGGAAAAGGCAACAGGAGGAGGCTGCCAAAAGAAAGGGGAAGAATGAGAGCTCGTGAGAGTTACTGGAGAAGGCAACGCCTAGATCTGTAAGCAGGTTTGCTGTGACTTGGGCAGCTCTTTACAGCAACTCTCAGGACGTCTGCATGCAGGATCCACCACCAGAGTTTCCAAAGCCCAGAAAGGAACGCTTGGGCCAAGGGACCCCTAGAGACCCTCTCCCCCCCCACCCACCCCGCAGCTCCACCAACAGCTGGCCAGACTTTCAGCAGCATGGGAGGGAGAGAACTTTCAGCCTTCAGCTGGGAAAAAAAGAAGATATTGGATTTATATCCCACCCTCCACTCCAAAGAGTCTCAGAGCGGCTCACAATCTCCTTTCCCTTCCCCCCCCACAACAGACACCCTGTGAGGTAGATGAAGATATTGGATTTATATCCCGCCCTCCACTCCGAAGAGTTTTAGAGCGGCTCACAATCTCCTTTACCTTCCCCCGCCCCCACAACAGACACCCTGTGAGGTAGAAGATATTGGATTTATATCCCGCCCTCCACTCCGAAGAGTCTCAGAGCGGCTCACAATCTCCTTTACCTCCCCCCCCCCCCACAACAGACACCCTGTGAGGTAGATGAAGATATTGGATTTATATCCTGCCCTCCACTCCGAAGAGTCTCAGAGCGGCTCAAAATCTCCTTTATCTCCCTCACCTACAACAGACACCCTGTGAGGTAGATGAAGATATTGGATTTATATCCCGCCCTCCACTCCGAAGAGTCTCAGAGCGGCTCACAATCTCCTTTACTTTCCTCCCCCACAACAGACACCCCGTGAGGTAGATGAAGATATTGGATTTATATCCCGCCCTCCACTCCAAAGAGTCTCAGAGCGGCTCACAACTCCTTTACCTTCCTCCCCCACAACAGACACCCTGTGAGGTGGGTGGGGCTGAGAGGGCTCTCCCAGCAGCCACCCTCTCAAAGACAACTCCTACAAGAGCTCTGGCTGACCCAAGGCCATTCCAGCAGGTTCATGTGGAGGAGTAGGGAATCAAACCGGGTCTCCCAGATAAGAGTCCACTACACTAAACTGGCTCTACACCACTACACCAAAGAGGCTGCTTTGCTTGGAATCTTCATGCTGGGACTGTGTCCTCCCTCTCCCCAGCCTGCCCTTGAAGGAGCCATGTGGTCTCCTCCCATTTCAGCACATCAGTGCTCATCAGGCGCATACTCACGCAGCGTGTGCTGGTGATGCTGACGGAGCTGCTGACAAATGTCAGGCCACTGTTCATGCTGACCTGCAGGTAAACCACCCTAGAACGGAAGCAGGAAAGAGAAGCGCAGCGTCAGAAGGGCTGTCTCCCTCTGCCCATGGCTTGCCATCGCTCTGGTGTCCCACCCCCAAAGAAGCTGCTCTCTACACCTTGAAAGCCAAAGGCTCAGGCATCTGTGCTGTTGCCCCGTTCAGGCTAGCCAAGCAGAGTGGGGTTGTCTCTTGAAACTGTGGGGGGGGAATACAAGACACACCCCCTCCAAGAAAGACTGCTGCCACGCCAACCCTCTGCTGCCGTAAAAAAGGGCTCTCAAGTGGGATGGAATTCTAGCAGGAGCTCCTTAGCATATTAGGCCACACACACCCCCAATGTAGCCAATCCTCCAAGAGCTTACATGGCTCTTTTTTGTAAGCTCTTGGAGGATTGGCTACATGAGGGGTTTGTGGCCTAATATGCAAAGGAGCTCCTGCTAGAACTCCACCCCTGCTCTCAAATATCTCCATCGTAGAGGATCAACAGGTTCTACATTAGCTGTGCTACCTGGGGGAAAGACCTGAGCACCATTCTCAGCTTAGACCCTCAGTGTAGAAACATGATCTACTCACTGTCCAACATCTTCCAATACAGGAGCAGGGCACAGCAAGTACGTATCTTGAACAACGGTCGGCTTTTCATCTAACGGAAAGAAACCATAACTTAGTTACATCTAGATGGACTACTGCGCTGTGCCAGGGGCGAGAGTGAGGCCAGCAGAGGAGGAGAGCTAAGGAGGCTCTTCCCAGGCAAGAAAAGGGCTGTTTGGAGCTACCCTTGAAGATTTTGACCTTGAAAGCCCTATACGGCTTGGGACCGGGTATCTGAAGGGCTGTCTTCTGTCAGACCCAGAGCCAAGGAAAAGACAAGCAGAGTTTAAGATCTTTATTTCAGCTTCCATGGGCATACACACGCATTGTCAGAACTGACAAGCCCGCCAGTTCTCTCAGCTTATAAACCTTTGCCCTGACCGTTATAATTCAAGCCAAAGCGCGCCAAGCTAAAGCGGGGGGTTTGTGCGGGGGTTTCTATTAAGCTCTCATCACCACAGGTGTCGTTATCAGTTCTCGGGTCGCTTCTTCTCCTGTTCACGGCCTTGGTTGCATAGCAACTAGCCAGCTCCCAGACATACCATCCTCCCTTCAGATAAGCAACAAGTAGTAACTACATCAAAGCAGCATAGCTAGCACAAGCGCAGCATTGTATAACTGGATACATATGACAAGAGGAACAAGACGGAGTCTTGACATCTTCTCCCATTTGTTCCTACCAGGGAATTCAGATCACAGGGAGAGGCCCGCCTGATGGTCCCATCAATCAAAGATCATCTGGTGAGTACTTCAGAAAGGGCCTTTTCGGTGGCAGCCCCACAATTTAGGAACAAACTCCCCAGGGAGGTGCACCTGCCCCACCTTCCAATCTTTAACTGGCAGCTGAAGACAGTATTACTTAGAACTGCTTTTGATTAAGCCCACTAGCAGTCCTGAATTGTGATTTAAAAAAAAAACAAAAAACCTGTTTCTGATTAATGCATTTTATTTTATATTTATCTGTGCCGTAAGCCACCTTGAGCGCCATAATGGAGGAAATTAATATTTTAAATAAATAAATAAATGCTGCCAATCCATATTTAGCTTCCGATGTGAAGGAAATCTTTTTTGTGTGAGGTTCCACTGGAAGTCTCAAGAGAGGCTGAAAGATGCTGCCAATTTCTTGGGTGAGACCCAGGTCTTGTTTCTGGGTCAGAAGAAGAAGAGACTGTGACCAATTTCCCACTCACCTTACGCCGCTCTCACATTCCTCTTCTCAGCGGGGCTTCCTTCCGGTTTCCCACTATCTGCCCCGGGGCTGCAGAAAGGATCACCGTTTTTGCGCAGCAAGCAGAAACTGGTTTTTGGCAGTTTCTGTTTGCTACATGAAAACACCAATCTTTGCCTGCAGTCCCGGGGCAGATAGTGTGAAATCAGAAGGAAGCCCTGCTAAGAGGAACGTGAAAGCGGCGTAAGGTGAGCGGGAAATCTGAATTTATACTCCGCTCTTCACTACCTGAAGGTGTCTCAGAGCAGCTTGCAATCTCCTTTCCCTTCCCTTCCCTTCCCCACAACAGACACGCTGTGAGGAAAGTGGGGCTGAGGGAGCTCTGACAGAACAGCCCTGGCTGACCCAAGATCAGGTGCTCGTGGAGTGGGGAATCAAACTCGGCTCCTCCAGGTAAGAGCCACGCACTTAACCATTACATCAAACTGGCTTTCTGAAGGCCTCCGAAGGCCAATGCAAACATTACCGTTATTGCTGAGGGGACAGAAATCTTCACGGAAGCCCTCTCCACAGCGATGCCGGCATGGTGGACATTTGTCGAGCATAAACCCACAGCACGGCCCTGGCGTTCAAGACTGCCAGCGACAGATTCAGAGGCAGAAAATCCTCTCCTCCCCTCCCCTTCCCGTTCACCTCAACTCTCTCAGCGAGAAGAGCGCCCAGCTCTCCTCCCAGGCCAGAACAGCAACATCCACCAATCAGCTGACTTACTGAGTGTCAGCGTGCCGTTGATCTTGAAGCTGCAGAGGACTTGCTCGGGATTCCTTGCGTGGTAAAAGCCATTGCCTTTCACCACCACTTGGTAGGATTCTGCAAACAGCAACAATTCTGCAATTAGAATGAAGCAAGGGCGCGGTAGAAGGGCTGTGGGATGCCCTGGGGAGGGGGCCATGGCTCCGTGGAAGAGCATCTGTTTGGCATGCAAAAGGTCCCAGGTTCAGTCCCCGGCATCTCCACCTGGAAAGGAGGATTCATCTGTTACAACGCTTTCTCGTCGTCTTTCTGCCTTGCAGAGCTCAAGATGGCCTCAAATTATATTTTTTTCAAAAGTTATTTTAAGAAAACATGTAAAATATCGCAAATTAAAATCTAGAGTTAGGACAGCCAAGAAATAAAAACTAAATTAGTCAGCAGAGTTGCCACCCTCCAGGTGCGGCCTAGAGAGCCCCATTTTTACTGAGGGGATCAGTTCCCCTGGGGAAAACGGCGGCTTTGCAGGGTGGACTTTGTGACCTTTTGCCCTGCTGAGGCCCCTCCCTTCCCAAACCCGCCCTCCGCAGGCTCCACCCCTCAAATCTATTTCCAAAGGCTGGCAAACCCGACAAATGCAGCCTAAATAGAAGCCGTGCTATTGAATTCCCATGCTCCTAATTCCTGCCCCCAGGAAGCACCTCGGTCTAAGGCAGGAGCGGCCAAACTGCTTAATGCAAGAGCCACACAGAATAAATGTCAGGCGTTTGAGAGCCACAAGACATGAACGTCAGATGTTTGAGGGAAGGAAGGAAGGAAGGAAGGAAGGAAGGAAGGAAGGAAGGAAGGAAGGAAGGAAGGAAGGAAGGAAGGAAGGAAGGAAGGAAGGAAGGAAGGAAGGAAGGAAGGAAGGAAGGAAGGAAGGAAGGAAGGCAGGGAGGCAGGCAGGGAGGAAGGAAGGAAGGAAGGAAGGAAGGAAGGAAGGAAGGAAGGAAGGAAGGAAGGAAGGAAGGAAGGAAGGAAGGAAGGAAGGAAGGAAGGAAGGGAGGGAGGGAGGGAGGGAGGGAGGGAGGCGAAAACAGATTGGGGGAAGAGAGGTGGAAAGAAAGCAATTTTAACTTTAAATGTGTTTTCCAAGCTGCCAGCTGGCTTGGCTTGGCGAAGTGATTTAAAGGGACAAATGCCTTCTCCAAGCCAGCCAATGGGGTGGTGGGGGCTTCAAGAGTTACACGATATGTGTGAAAGAGTCACATGAGGCTCCTGAGCCACAATTTGGCCACCTCTCTCTAGGGGAAAACACTGATATGTGAAAGAAGCAGAAGCGTGTATAATCACATACGTACCATTTTATTACATACTGTATCCATCTTTAGAGAAAATAGGACCTACATTATATCAAGTCAAAGGGAAAGGAACAGACAGGGTTGCCAGACCACGGGAAGAAGTGGGGGTCCCCTGCCACCGATCAGCCGGCCAGTGGGAGCAGGGAACTTACCCCATAAAAGAGGGAGAGACATCCTACATACAGCAACTTGTCGACATCACTGTCCACATGGCCTGAAAGTGACATCATCATCATATCCAAGTTGTCAGGGTGAGGGTCCGGCATTTGGGCAAAACTCTGTGGTAGAAGCCAAATTTACCATAGAGTTTTGTCCAAATGCCAGAGCATTGCCCTGACGTCCCAGAAGTAATGACGCTACTTCCAGGCAGGGGTGGGATTCTAGCAGGAGCTCCTTTGCATATTAGGCCACACACCCCTGATGGAGCCGATCCTCCAAGAGCTTACAAAAAAAGAGCCTTGTAAGCTCGGAGGATCGGCTACATCAGGGGCGTGTGGCCTAATATGCAAAGGAGCTCCTGCTAGAATCCCACCCGCTTCCAGGTCGTGTTGTCTGTGATGTAGACCTGCTGCTGCACACAGTAAACCCCTCCCTCTAAATGGGATACACTGAGCAGAACTTACATACAGCCGGTGGGCAGTGGTTAAGAATGTAAAGTGATACAAATGGCAAAGAATGGGTGTTTTCGCACTGACCTTAATCAGCAGCGACGCCCCTCTTCACCGCGCAGGATCGGTGCGGATTTTGCACTAATTGCCGCGGAGCACCCGGAAGAGCCGGAAAGTCCCACGGCTTTTGCGGCGCAAATGGAAACTGGGTTTTGGCGGTTTCCGTTTGCGCCGCAAAAGCCACGGGACTTTCCGGCTCTTCCGGGTGCTCCGCAGCAATTAGTGCAAAATCCGCACCGATCCTGCGCGGTGAAGAGGGGCGTCGCTTCTGATTAAGGTCAGTGCAAAAACGCCCAATGTAAAGTGATACCAATAGGAAAACAGTGTAATAAACAAACTGAAAGACCATTTGGTCAGGATAGCATTTGCGTGGGAAACCAATAAAAGATAATAAAAGTTGCCTGTTAATTGCTCTTGCTACAAGTCTAGTTCAATCAAAAGTATTGAGTACCAGCACCTTTTGGAGTGGCTCTCTCAAGTCCTTGGGGGAAAACTGGTAGAAATCAGCACAAACTTATATATGAGGACCGGCATTTTTTCCCCACAAAATAGCTCTGCGGGTGAGTGTATTTGAAGGTATGTACTGACAAATACACACACACACACACATAATACCACCTTCCTCCAACAAGTGCACCCCTGTTGGAAAAGGAAAGGTCCCTTGTGCAAGCACCAGTCATTTCTGACTCTGGGGTGACGCTGCTTTCACAATATTTTCACAGCAGACTTTTTATGGGGTGGTTTGCCATTGCCTCCCCCAGTCGTCTCCACTTTCCCCCCAGCAAGCTGGGGACTCATTTGACCGACCTCGGAAGGATGGAAGGCTGAGTCAACCTCGAGCCAGCTACCTGAAAACCCAGCTTCCGCCAGGGATCGAACTCAGGTAGTGAGCAGAGCTTAGGACTGCAGTACTGCAGCTTTCACACTCTGCACCACGGGGCTCTGTTAAGGGGAAGTAAATTGTAACACACATCAAGCGTGTGGTTGTATAAGGAAAGTGGTTCAAACACAACTCAGACTTTGGCTCTCTCTTAAGTGAATTGCTAAACGCTTAGAAGAAGGCAGAGTTTAGTTGTTCCATTTGCCACAAAAGTATCCAGAGCTGTGATCACACACACTAAATAATACACTTTCAGGGTACTTTCTGACTGGATTTTATTGTGTGAACTGGCAAAATCCAGTTGGAAAGTGCATCTGAAGAAGTGTGCTTTTAGCACACGAAAGCGTACGTTCTGAATAAAACTTTGTTGGTCTTAAAGGTAAAACTTGACTCCTGCTTTGTTCAGCTGCTTCAAACCAACACAGCTGCCCACTTGGATCTATCGGTATTATTGAGTGTGTGTGATCACAGCCCAGATGCTCTTTTTCATTCAAAACAAAACAGACGGAGCGAAATCATGACTTATCGCCATTTGTAGCAGGACACGTCTGGATACATTGGTAGGATCATCTTGTCAGCGACTTCTTTCTCCTGCATTCCCTCCGACTTCTATGCCCTGTTTCATTCTCTTGCAATGACTGCCCGTTTGCAAAGCGCTGGCTCTCTCCCCCGCCACCACCCCAGTCCAAGGTGCATGAGTGAAAGGGGCAACGATTCTTTTCGATGGCTGACCAGACAGCCACTTGGGTTCTTGGTCTGCGTTCCCCCCCCCCAGGGAGGGGGGCTCCTAACGTTAGGCAGTCCAGTTCCGTTCGGGAAGACACCGGCCTGCCGAAATGGCTAATTCTATTTAATTTGGGGCCGTGGCTCTGCCGGCGTCCTTTTCTTCCTTAGTTACTGTCAGATTCAAAAATTCTGATGTTGACAAGACAGCGGGAGGGGGAAAGGTCAGCCCGGGCCTAAGCTGGTGTGCGCTGGCTGGGCTGTCGGCTTCGCTTCCACCGTTCTGACAAGGAGCTGACGGTTTGCATCCACACCTGGGAGTTGACGGGCCCGGTTGGGTGCCACATCCAGCGCTGCCTTTCCATCAAGTCAGTCAACGGGGAGCGTCAGTCAAAGCTACTGGGAACCGGGACTCCAAAGGGAGTGCTGCGGTGCGGGCAGGGCGCACCTCAGTCGCTTTGAACTGGGACAACAGGAAGATACCGCCCGCCCCCCGAACGTTCCAGCATGCAAAGATGAGAATACAAATGGAGGACTGCCTCCTACCAGTCAGCCGGGCCACACAAAACAAAAAGCACAAGAGCAGTGTCATCAACAAGACAGGCACAGTGTCTAGAGATGAGATCAGGGGTCGTTCCGTAGAAAAAGAGGTGCCGGAGCTCATTAGCACAAATTTGCAAAACTCATTCGCATCAGACACACGCCCCCGACATCGCCGGAAGGTGGACTGAATTCGATCAGCTCGGCGTCTGCCTCAAAATGCTGCTTGAATTAGAATTGTCATCATCAAACCTTACTCCCACCACACTTTGAAAATGACTTTCTTCTATGTGGCCCCAGTGGCGTGATGCAGATTTCCATCTGTCTGCTTTATCTGTTTTGGTTATTTGCCCATTTTTTTTTTATTTATTTTTTTTTTTTTTGTGGAGGGAAATATTAGAAAGTTTGTCTGAGCTTGGAGTCCAGCAGAATTCTCACAGGGGGTTTGAACAATGGAGCCCAGAAGCAATGAAGTAATATCCTGTCCTTGTACCAACCTACCTCCGGCGCAGATGCTTGACGGTTCAGCAGCCAGAATCTCGATGCAAGACTTCTTCAGAATCTATGGAGGTGAGAGAATGGAATTGTCTGTAAACGAGGGTGTTTCACATTGACTGATCAAGAGCGGGGAGTATGTGACTGATCGAGGGGCAGGGGGGAGTATTTGCCGGGCCTCGGGAATCTCCACTTACAGAATCAATGGTCCCTCTGAGGGCATAAAAGCCTCCCGTGACAGGGAAGACGTGATCAATGCTGTCTGCGATGGTTGAGAGCTGCAAAGACAGAACATCACAAATGGGAGGGAGGAAAGGTTTCGTGAAGAAAACTGAGCAGAATGAAGCAAGGAGCCCCATTGAACAAGACATTTGAGCTGTCATTTTTGAATACTTAGAATCGGAGAACCATAGAGTTGGAAGGGACCTCCAGGGTCATCTAGTCCAACCCCCGGCACAATGCAGGAAACTCTCAAATACCTCCCCCTAAATCCACAGGATCTTCATTGCTGTCAGATGGCCATCCAGTCTCTGTTTAAAAAACCAGCAAGGAAGAAGAGCCCACAACCTCCCAAGGAGGAAGCCTGTTCCACTGAGGAACCACTCTAACCATTCCCCCTGTGCCTTCAATGGGACCAAGAGAAGAAGTCCTCTAGGCCAGGGGTGGCCAAATTGCGGCTCGGGAGCCACACAGAATCACAGAGTTGGAAGGGACCTCCAGGGAGATCTAGTCCAACCCCCTGCACAATGCAGGAAACTCACAAACACCTCCCCCTAAATCCACAGGATCTTCATTGCTGTCAGGTGGCCATCTAGCCTCTGCTTCAAAACCTCCAAGGAAGGAGAGCCCACCACCTCCCGAGAAAGCCTGTTCCATTGAGGAATCGCTCTAACGGTCAGGAAGTTCTTCCTAATGTTGAGCCAGAAACTCTTTTGATTTAATTTCAACCCGCTGGGTCTGATCCTACCTTCTGGCATAGACACTTTTACTCATGGGTCCCCCAAACCTTTCTGAGCATGCAGGTACCTAGGGCTTTTTTTGTAGCAGGAACTCCTTTGCATATTAGGCCACACACCCCTGCTGCAGCCGCTCCTCCAAGAGCTGAGAGTAGGTCCTGTAAGAACAGCCCTGTAAGCTCTTTGAGGATTGGCTACATCAGGGGGGAGTGGTTTAATATGCAAAGGAGTTCCTGCTACCAAAAAAAGCCCTGCAGGAACCTTTGGAATTCTGATACACTGTGGTGGGTGAAGTCACACAACAGCTGCCCCAGGAGGCAGAATCAGATTGCCAGCCCCTAGCTGGGAACCCCTGGA
The DNA here is from genome assembly GCF_032191835.1 of Heteronotia binoei. Classification (NCBI taxonomy): domain Eukaryota; kingdom Metazoa; phylum Chordata; class Lepidosauria; order Squamata; family Gekkonidae; genus Heteronotia; species Heteronotia binoei. Next base: position 7,906,254 of record NC_083228.1, read on the forward strand.
GATTTGGGGGTGGAGCCTGGACAGGGCGGGGTTTTGAGAAGGGAGGGGCCCCTGCAGAGTATCATGCAGAGAGTGTGTAGAAAAGGATCAGTTGTGAGCAGTGTTCCCTCTAAGCTGAGTTAGTGTGAGCTAACTCACAGGTTTTTTAGCCTCCAGCTCACACAGTTTTCTTTGCTCAGGAGGAGAAGAAGATGAAGAAGATATTGGATTTATATCCCGCCCTCCACTCCGAAGAGTCTCAGAGCGGCTCACAATCTCCTTTATCTTCTTCCCCCACAACAGACACCCTGTGAGGTAGATGAAGATATTGGATTTATATCCCGCCCTCCACTCCGAAGAGTCTCAGAGCGGCTCACAATCTCCTTTCCCTTCCTCCCCCATAACAGACACCCTGTGAAGTAGATGAAGATATTGGATTTATATCCTGCCCTCCGCTCCGAAGAGTCTCAGAGCGGCTCACAATCTCCTTTATCTTCCTCCCCACAACAGACACCCTGTGAGGTAGATGAAGATATTGGATTTATATCCCGCCCTCCACTCCAAAGAGTCTCAGAGCGGCTCACAATCTCCTTTCCTTTCCTCCTCCACAACAGACACCCTGTGAGGTGGGTGGGGCTGGAGAGGGCTCTCACAGCAGCTGCCCTTTCGAGCACAACTTCTGCCAGAGCTATGGCTGACCCAAGACCATGCTAGCAGGTGCAAGTGGAGGAGTGGGGAATCAAACCTGGTTCTCCCAGATAAGAGTCCGCACACTTAACCACTACACTACACTGGCTCTCCTGCAGGAGGAGAAGACTGCAGATTTATACCCCGCCCTTCTCTCTGAATCAGAGACTCAGAGCAGCTCACAATCTCCTTTCCCTTCCTCCCCCACAACAGACACCCTGTGAGGTGGGTGGGGCTGAGACAACACCTGCCAGAGCTATGGCTGACCCAAGGCCATTCCAGCAGGTGCAAGTGGAGGAGCGGGGAATCAAACCCGGTTATCTCAGATAAGAGCCTGCACACGTCACCACTACACCAAAAATGGCCCCAGAGCAAACTAATTTACGCAGTAGCTCACAGCTTTAATGCCAGCAGCTCATGGGGCAGAATTGTTGCTCGCAAGACTCAACAGCTTAGAGGGACTATTGGTCGTGAGCATTACTGATCCCGATGTCACTTATTCAGATTTCCTCCCGTGCCACACAAGTAGCCATCCCGCTGGGCCATGCTGAAGAGGGCAAAGGTCAGCCTTTACCTGGGTCTCGTTGAAGTCCTTCACGCCGACACAATAGACAATCGCTCCGAGGGCCCTGGCTCTGTCAGCCTAAATCAGAGGCAGCAAGGCATTAAACAAGACCCCGAAGAGAAGCCATGCAGGGACGGCAGCAAGGGTAAAAGGCAGACTGGCCAGATGCCCTGCCCAAATGCCACCGGGAAGATACAGCCGAGACTTACTTCTTTCTCGGCGTAATAAAACTGAGCCTCTTGCAGTTCCCCGTCAGTCAGAGCAATTATCACACTTGCCGTTCGGAGCCCTGCATATTAAGCAGATACTTGGGTCAGACAGCTACAGCAAACAGACAGAGGTGCAAACTGGTCCCACTCAGTCGATTCTGGTCAAGCCATATTACGCAGCAAGCAACCATGGAAAGGAACTAAGCTGCCCCACTGAGAATTGCTGCCCGGGCTCTACGAACAAGGGATGGGAACTCCTCCTTACATGGACAGAGATCAAGACGGGTAGCCATAACAGTGTTCCCTCTAAGCTAAGTTAGCGTGAGCCAGCTCACAGGGGTTTTTAGCCTCGGGGTCACACATTTTTGTCTTAGCTCAGGAAGGACGGCCTCAGAGCAAGCTCATTGATGCAGCAGCTCACAACTTGAATGCCAAAAGCTCACAAAGTAAAAATTTTGCTCAGAAGACTCCGCAGCTTAGAGCTGGTAGCTGTAGGGGAGGGACGGTGGCTCAGTGGCAGAGCATCTGCTTGGTAAGCAGAAGATCCCAGGTTCAATTCCCAACTAAACAGGGCCCAGGCAAGTAAGCATGAAAAACCTCAGCTTGAGACTCTGGAGAGCTGCTGCCAGTCTGAGTAGACAATACTGATTTTGATGGACCCAGGGTCTGATTCAGTAGAAGGCAGCTTCATATGTTCATATAGTTTGTCTGCAGCAATAGAAAAGTGCAAGAGTCCAGTATCACCTGGAAGACTATCAACATTTGTGGTAGGGCAGAAGGTCTTGTGAGCTACTGATCTTCTTCATATTGACCTTGCTCAATTCCGCAGGGCCTGTAAGACAGCCCTCTTCTGGCTGGCTCACAACTAACCGGCACTGAAACCTGAAACTGAGTGTAGTCTGTAAGATCGCTGTATGTTTCTAACGTTTTAAGTATATAACTGTGTGAAATGTTTAGTTTTTAACTATGTAAATTGTGAATTGCTTAAATTTTTATGCTTTATTTTATATTCTAATGTTAGATTTTACATGTTGTAAGCCGCCCTGAGCCAACTGGTGGGAAGGGCGGGATATAAATTACAAATAAATAAAAATAAAATAAATAAATATACATTCTAGCTGTATCTGAAGAAGGGAGCAGTGACTTAAAAAGCTCTATCCTGCCACAAATGTTGTTAGTTTTCCAGGCGCTACTAGACTCTTGTTCCTCTGATGGACAGGAAGAAGATGCTGACGTTTTTATGGAATGTCTATCCAGGACACCGCCCAGAGAGAAGGAAGGAAGCACAGGAAGAATTCCACTTAAGCAAGAAAAATGGGAAATTGATGACTGGTTTCCCATTCACCCTCCAGGAAGAAAACTCGGGAGCTGGTACCTGACAGGGTGGCTCTACAGTCACATGACAGGATTCTGCACTCTCAGCAGCAGGAAGCTGCTTATCAGTCTCCCCAAATACATGAAACAGAGTTTGGGTTGACCACCAGCAGGGCATAAGGTTGCCAGCTCCAGGTCAGGAAACACCTGGAGAGTTGGGAGTGGATTCTGAGGAGGACAGGGACATCAGAGGGGAACAATGCCAGAGAGTCCACCCTCCAAAGCATCCTCCTGGGGAACAGATCTCTAACCTGGAGAGGAGCTGTAACTCTGGGGGATCCCCAGGTCCCACTTGGAGGCTGGCATCTCTAGGCCACATGAGGGGTTGCCTCCCTCCCTCCAGGGCCCGGATTCAAGACATCTATACCCATCACAACTTAAGGCATGCACACATTGCGCTTCACCAGACATTAACTGTATTTGTCAAAACGCCTTTTGCGTCGGTCTTCCTACACCCTGTGGCCACTGGGAAATAAGCAAAGGCCTCTGGGAATGGTAGGTCTACACTGGAGAAAAGAGACACCTCATGCCCACAGCACCGCTTCGCTCAGCCTTTGACACTGGTGGTGACAGCAGATTCCATGCCCAGAAGCCAGCAAATGGCAAGGGAAGACATAGCTTCTGTTCCCTCCTGGCTGTTCTGTTGGGGAATGGAGGGGAGAGAAAACCTCCCCTCCCTGGTAGTGGCAGAAACACCACAGCAGATTCAGTCAACGGGTAGGGCAATGACCCATCTGCTTGGGGCTTTTTCTGCCTCAGGAAGAAAAAGCACCTGGAGCTGCCTGCCTTTCTGGGAAGAGAGAAAAAGAGAGGAAGACAAGGCCATGAGGCCTTGCAGCCCCGTTTCCCCTCAAAACCTCAGAACCTGCTGAGGGCCTGACATTTTAAGGGCATAAATTCTGTGAGAGAAAAAGAACTCCCTATGTGCTCGACACCTTCTCTCTTCACAAAAAAATGCTTGCTAACAACTGGAGTGGGGGGGGGGGTTGTTTTAAAAAAGGGCCTGCTACTCATATATAAGGCAGCATTGATTTCCACCAAATTCCCCCCTCAGGATTCAGAACAGTCCCCTCAAAATAAGCCGATATTCAGTACTGTTCAGTTCAACCACATACACACACACACATGAAAAATCCCACTAACAGCAACAGTAGAGAAAACCCCTCAGCTACTCCCTGGCAAAGGCTGCCCTATGCCATCTTCCATAAGATTCTGGTCAAGGTATTCCCCACTGTAGTTATTTCCTCCCACTTATCTCCCCTCAGCTGCTCCCTGCCAATGGCTGCTCTATGCCATTTTCCATAAGGTTCTGGTCAAGGTATTCCCAACTGTATTTCGTATATAGGGTGAGAGGTATTCTCCAGGTCAAGGAATTCCCCACTGTAGTTGATCTTTCCTCCCACTTATCTCCCCTCAGCTACTCCTTGGCAATGGCTGCTCTATGCCACCTTCCATAAGGTTCTGGTCAAGGTGTTCTCCACTGTAGTTGTCTTTCCTCCTACTTATCTCCCCTCAGCTACTCGCTGGCAATGGCTGCTCTATGCCACCTTCCATAAGGTTCTGGTCAAGGTAGTCCCCACTGTAGTTGATCTTTCCTCTCACTTATCTCCCCTCAGCTACTCCTTGGCAATGGTTGCTCTATGCCATCTTCCATAAGGTTCTGGTCAAGGAGTTCTCCGCTGTAGTTGATCTTTCCTCCTACTTATCTCCCCTCAGCTACTCCTTGGCAATGGCTGCTCTATGCCACCTTCCATAAGGTTCTGGTCAAGGTAGTCCCCACTGTAGTTGATCTTTCCTCCTACTTATCTCCCCTCAGCTACTCGCTGGCAATGGCTGCTCTATGCCATCTTCCATAAGGTTCTGGTCAAGGAGTTCTCCGCTGTAGTTGATCTTTCCTCCTACTTATCTCCCCTCAGCTACTCCTTGGCAATGGCTGCTCTATGCCACCTTCCATAAGGTTCTGGTCAAGGTAGTCCCCACTGTAGTTGATCTTTCCTCCTACTTATCTCCCCTCAGCTACTCCTTGGCAATGGCTGCTCTATGCCACCTTCCATAAGGTTCTGGTCAAGGTAGTCCCCACTGTAGTTGATCTTTCCTCCTACTTATCTCCCCTCAGCTACTCGCTGGCAATGGCTGCTCTATGCCATCTTCCATAAGGTTCTGGTCAAGGTATTCTCAGCTGTATTTCATATATAGGTTGATAGGTATTCTCCAGGTCAAGGCGTTCTCCACTGTAGTTGATCTTTCCTCCCACTTATGTCCCCTCAGCTGCTCCCTGGCAATGGCTGCTCTATGCCACCTTCCATAAGGTTCTGGTCAAGGTATCCCCAGCTGTAGTTCATATATAGGTTGATAGGTATTCTTCCAGTCAAGGTATTCCCAACTGTAGTTGATCTCTCCTCCCAGTTATCTCCCCTCAGCTACTCCCTGGCGACGGCTGTCCTATGCCATCTTCCATAAGGTTCTGGTTCCGAGCTTAAGACTGGGCTATAAATTTCTCAGAAGACTAGCAGTGCTTTGGCTGGATCGTGCCCTACGGTCTACTCTACAATGAGGATTTTTGAACTATTTTCATAAAACTTGAACAAATCGTCCATCGGCATCAAGCGCTTAGCAATGCTAAGAGTTTGGCAACTGGGCCCTAAGCACCAGGTAACCCAACGAAGAACGCTAACCAAATATCTATCAAGAAATAAGCTTCATTGTTACATCGACTTGAAAGAACTCCGAGCCCAGCGATTAAGAATATTGCTGCATTACAGGACGTGTTTTTAATCTAATTCATCATTGTTTGAGATGTCTCTCTCAATGCAGCCTGAAATTAAAGACACTGATCACAGCTGACAGGTTTCTTATGCCAGATCGTCTTTTCTCGCTCATGTTACAGAAAGACAAGCGCTGCAAGGTGACCTTGGAAGGATGTGGGGGTGGGGGGGAAACGGGGTGGGGGGTGAGGGAGAGAATGTTTGTGTTGCTTCTTCCGAGAAGGGTGGAAAAGAGGGGTATTGGTTTCAAACGTTTTCTTTCATTTTACCTGAAATATACAAATCATCTTCTTGAAAATGAAATCAAACGTCATTTTGGTATTAGAGTTCACATAATGCAAATGTCAGGGAATTCACAACCGCTCCTGGCTTAATATCCAGCATGCAGTAACTAGGCATGAAAATAAGTGAACTGCCAAGGTCGCAATTTTACATTTTCGGGCTCCTAAATGAACCCTGGAGCCCCATGGCGCAGTGTGAAAGCTGCAGTACTGCAGTCCTAAGCTCTGCTCACGACTGAGTTCGATCCCGGCGGAAGCTGGGTTCAAGTAGCCGGCTCGAGGTTGACTCAGCCTTCCACCCTTCCGAGGTCAGTCAAATGAGTCCCCAGCTTGCTGGGGGGAAAGTGTAGATGACTGGGGAAGGCAATGGCAAACCACCCTGTAAAAAGTCTGCCGTGAAAACGTGAAAGCAACATCACACCAGAGTCGGAAACGACTGGTGCTTGCACAGGTAACTACCTTTACCTTTTTAAATGAAACCTGCCCTGACCTGGGTGGTCCAGTTTAGCCTAATATTGTCAGGTCTCAGAAGCTAAGCAGGATCGGCTCTGGTTAGTACTTGGATGGGAGACCACGCAGGAAGGCCAGCGTTGCCATGCAAACTCAGGCAATGGCAAACCACCTCTCGATGTCTCTAGCCTTGAAAACCCTACAGCAGGGCTGGCCAGACTGTGGCTCTTCACACGTATTGTGAGGCTCTTGAAGCCCCCACTGCCCTGTCAGCCAGCTGGGAGAAGGCATTTCTCTCTTTAAGTCACTTCTCCAAGCCAAGCTAGCTGGCAGAATGCAGAATGCATTTAAAGTTAAAGTTGCTTTCTTGCTACCTCTCCCTCCCTCCGCCCATCTATTTTCCTTCCTTCCTTCCTTCCTTCCTTCCTTCCTTCCTTCCTTCCTTCCTTCCTTCCTTCCTTCCTTCCTTCCTTCCTTCCTTCCTTCCTTCCTTCCTTCCGGCTCTCCAACATTTGAAGTTTATTCTACATGGTCCTTATGTTAAGCAATTTTGGCCACCTCTGCCCTACAGGGTTGGCATATGTCAAGTGCGATTTGACAGCCTTCTCCACCACCACCAAGTGATAACTGCAACTTATTATCAGAAACCAGTAACAGCTCGAGACATTTCACAACTATCTTTAAGAAGTCTAATGAAAACATTCTGGATATATCAGGGGGAGAGGGGAAGTAAAAATGGGTAGAGCCAGGACTTTTTTTGTAGAAAAAGCCCAGCAGGATCTCATTTGCATAGTAGGCCACACCTCCCCTGACATCATCATTGTTTCACACAGGGCTTTTCTGTAGAAAAAGCCCAGCAGGATCTCATTTGCATATTAGGCCACACCTCCTGACGCCAAGCCAGCCGGAACTGTGTTCCTGTGCGTTCCTGCTCAAAAAAAGCCCTAGATACTGCTAACCGTCTTTTAAAAAAACATGCAAATAAAAAAACCCATTTTTATCCCAGAACTAATTCTCAGGTTAGCATTAAAATCAAGTGGGGTTCCACAGGTAAACACTCTCAAGAGAGATGACTCTAGATCTTTGAAATACAAAAGGATGGTGTGCATTGGCCCTTGGGAAACTGACTGTCTCTACTGCCTTGTCAAGTCACAAGGAGAATTCTACCCCCTTGACAAAAATTTGGGAGCAGGGAAATATGATAAAAAGTCTGCTCACCCCCTGGCAGGGTAGCACAGGCAACCAGCTGAAGAAGCACGTTACACACACGGCATCAACATAATTTGCAAGTCTGAGTGCTCAAAAACCCAGGGACAAGAAAAGACCCAAATACTTCCCCAGTGCCCCAGCTCAGTGCTGACATTTCACGTAAGGCAAACGGCTGGGACGTCTTGGCTTGAGGTGTTCTAGACACACTTCTGACCTTAAAAATCACTATCTTTAAATGGGGGGGGGGGGGAGGATAATACAAAACTGAACAAATAATTACACAGGAGGAATTTTCAAGCCCTTCTCCTACCACATCTCTGTTCAAAAACTACAGAGTCCTCCTCTTCAGAGAGACCTGCAGTGGAAATGGGGGAAAGCTGGTAACAGAAGGATCCTGGGCCTACCTCCATGGTTTTCTTGGTAAATCTGTTCATTTGCCTGCAACAAAAGACACACAAATGTTGCTGCTGTCTTTAAGGCTGAGAGGCAGCAAGGAAAGCGTGCGTGTGTCAATCACAGCATGGAGGGAGGGGAGCACCTACCCTTTTCAAGCCTTCATGCATGAACGTGTCACCTCCAGGCATTTCTCGCTGTAAAATGGCAAGGCCCCGTCGGATGGCTTCCCTTGGAAGAGAAGGCAAGCCTTTTAGTTCTGCTTTCGCTGCCCAAGAATAAGCCCCCAAAGTCCCAAGAGAATCTTCTGGAATGTCCTGAGGTGGAAAGGGGCCTCCTTGGTGAGGTAAAATTTGGAAGAATCATGAGAGGGTCTCTGCAGCTTGTAGAACTGGCTCAGAAGAACAGTCGATAGCGGGAATCCTCCCATCCCATCTGTGTGTGCTGTTTTCCAGGGGAGAGGCCGCTCGACCCATAGGGCTGCTTGACCCACGGGAGGAAAAACACTATTTCCTCTTTTCCAGCAGCTGGAGAGAGGTGGAGATCAGGGAAATGAGCTCTGACCCGCTTCACTTCCCACGCTCACACATTGTCTCATTCTCCAAACCACACATTGCGCCCCACGCAGACCTCATGAGGGGTTCCCATCCCCAAATCCTCCAGTTCTGTCAGAGTTCCCAATATTCCACATATTACTGAATTCTTTGTTAAGCACAACTGGCAGAAATTCCAATACGTGTTTCAATAACGTTCACGGAGTCTTAATGATTGATACAATTCCGGTGGGTAGCCGTGTTGGCCTACAGAAGTACACTAAAGCTTATACCCAGAATTAAACTTTGTTGGTCTTAAAGGTGCCCCCGGACTCAAACTTTGAATTTCGCATTAGACTTTTAATCCTAGTTTAGCCTTGTTCCCAAGCTGACATTCTACAATAAAATTATAGTCATAAAATTTCTCTGATTCTAGTGTAGAATGTCAGTTTGGGGACAGGTCTAAACCAGGATTAAGAGCTCAGTGGCGCAGAGCATTAAAGCTACAGTACTGCAGTCCTAAGCTCTGCTCATGCTCTGAGTTCGATCCCCAGCGGAAGCTGGGTTTTCAGGTAGCCGGCTCCAGGTTGACTCAGCCTTGCATCCTTCAAGGTCGGTCAAATGAGTCCCCAGCTTGCTGGGGGGAAAGTGTAGATGATTGGGGAAGGCAATGGCAAACCACCCCGTAAAAAGTCTGCCATGAAAACGTGAAAGCAACGTCACCCCAGAGTCGGAAATGACTGGTGCTCGCACAGAGGACCTTTCCTTTCCTAAACCAGGATTAAAGGTCTAGTTTGTCTTAATAATTGAGGGTTCCCCTCCACCACATAAAAGGGGGAAAGCTAGTTAAACACTATCCATGCCTGCTTTTAAAACCAGCTTTCCTCCAGGGAACTGCCAACCAAGGCTGCGATCACACACACCAAACAATGCACTTTCAATGAACTTTCCAACTGGATTTTACTGTGTGAACTGGCAAAATCCAGTTGGAAAGTGGACTGAAAGCGCACCACTTAGTGTGTGTGATCGCAGCCCAAGTAAAGAAATCCAAATGTCACCAGATCGCTCCTCTTCAACTCTACCCTCCAGATTCTTCATTTAAAAAAAACAAAACATTTACCTGTCTTCGGTCAACTTCATTACCGTGACCCCCCGCGATGAAAAGACGATGAAAGACATCCGTAGCATTGGGCTGCGGGACAAAAAGGGAACAGAGCGGAGTGAAGCTCAGGACACCCCAGCCCAATCTGGGGCTTACAAAGGAGGTTGTAATACCAAAGTCCACGGCCCCCAGCTCTCCCGGGGGTGATACTTCACCTCAGGAACTTTTCTGCCAGACTTTCCACAAAGGAATAGATTTCTATCCAGTGATGTTTGACGCTTCCAGACCTAAAAAAATGACAGATAACACAAGTGTCAGCCTCAGTCCTCCAGCAGCCCCACAAAGATCTTCCAACAGGCTGAGAACCTTCTTCATGATATCTCCTTAAGCTATTATGAATACAAATATTACAACAACGAACAGTAGATCAAAACAGATCCAATAAAGTCGCTCCTGGTCACCAGCTCTACAGATTCCTCTGACCAGCTTGCTCTTCTTGCTTGGGAAGCGCAGGTTTCACTTCACAGTGGTGTCCATTTATGGTGTGGTGCCGCTGCAAAGCAATCTTGTTAAGTGCATCGCAATCATCCAACCTCAAAAAAATCAAACCCTCTTTTCTTTCCACTCTGCTTATCTTCCGTTACATTGATGTGTGTAACCTGGCCATATTTCCCAAAGTAGTTCCTTAGTTCCTTAGATTACATTCTTCCAGGTCTCCAGTTCCCCCTACAAATATTTTTTTCTCCCGTTAAGTGGGCCCCAGGTGTTCCCAGAACCTTCCCTAGGGACTGCTTTCTTTAGTCCCACCACCTTATGTGGCTGAGCTGCCAGTGCAGCATTTGCCTCCTCCTGAGTCACAAACCCAAACCTGTGGGAACGTTTTGTCTGTAGCTCTTTCACTACCACATAGTCAATGAGTGTGCCCCAGGTTTCAAAGTGTCCTCTCAAGCTGTCATCTAGTCTCAAAGCTGAAGCCACCAACAAACTGTTTCCCCATCTGCTCTGGTTCCTTTGTGAAGATCTTTGTGAAGATCTTTTGCTCTCCCCCTTGTCCCTTACAGGCCACTTTGGGAGAGGGTCCAGACGCAGTTGCTCCTTTTGACAGCTTGCCTGCCATCCAAGCACCTGTTCAGCCAAATCTTCCCCTAGAAACATAGCCACGGGGTTGTGGTCATATACAGCAACCTTCCATGTTCCAGTCCAGCCCTCGTACCCTTTCACCTGCAACACCCTTCCCTTCCCCTCCCCTCCCCTCCTCTGCTCTTTCTGCAGATTGCAAGATAGCAATGCGTATTGTATGACTCTTCCTGCACCATTCTGAGGTCATTTTAATTGGATTTTAAATTATAAAGTTTGCGTTGTTTAACCGCCCTGAGCTCTGCGAATTCAGAGAAGGGCACTAGACGCATCTACATTATAAAGAAATAAAGGACCTTTTCTGGATATGATGCTTGCGTCTCCTGCAGCAATGCCAGCTCCAAGCTGGGAAATTATTGGAGCTTTTGGGGGAAGCAGCCTGAAAAGGGGGGGTTTGGGGGAGGGGAAGGATTCTGGTGGGGCCACCAAGTCCACCTTCCAAAGCAGCCCTTTTCTCCCAGCGAACTGACCTCTGTCGCCTGGAGACCAGCTGCATCTCCAGTCACCACCTGCAGGTTGGCAATGCTACTCTTCCAGAGACAAGGTGAGCCCAGGTCTATGCATGCAGCAGTGAGTGGTAGACGGGAAGAAGCAGAAGAGTACATGTACAGGCAGGTGGAGAAATGGCCTGGACCAACGGATGCTCAGGGGTGTCAAACATGTGGCTCAGGGCCGAATCTGGCCCCCAGAGGGCTCCTATCAGGCCCCTGAGCAACTGGCTGTCATCTGCTTCCTTCTCCCCCTCTCTTGCTTCCTTCTGCATAACAGTTTGCTTTGCAAGGCTTGCTCAATCGCACAGGAGCCACAGAGCAAAGACTCTGTTTTCTCCATTGGCTGATGTTCCTCCCTTGGGGGGAAGAAAATGGGGAGGCAGAGCCAGGCTCTCTCAGTTGCACAGCAGAGCTACTGAGCCAAGCCTTCCTTCTATTGGCTGAGGCTCCTCTGCCTCCTGGTCCCCTGGGGAGGGAGAGAAAGAGCCAGAGCTTCCTTTGCCCAGTCCCCTGGATCCCATGGGAGAAATACAAAGAAAGCACCTTTAACACCAGTGAGCGCTAATGTTTTAAGCATGTTTTATTTTAAGGTTTTGCTTTGTTTTTTTTAAAAAAGAATCTTTAATTGTGTTGTGTTTAATTGTGTGCTTTATAAAGTTTGTATCTCTGCTAGCTAATCATAAATAAGAACACATACGGCCCGGCCCGGCCCAACCCGACATGGCCCGGCCCAACAAGGTCTCATTTATGTCAGATCTGGCCCTCATAACAAACGAGTTTGACACGCCCGCTCTAGAGAGAAAACCGTGTTGCATGAAGCAGGCCAGAGTAAATTGGAGGAGACGTCTCTCAGCCACTAGCAGCCATGGTGACTAAAGAGAACCTCCAGATTCCGAGGCAGTAAATCTCTTGGTTTTTCCACCACCACGAGATGGAAGGCCAGGACCCAAGCATTTTAAAAAGAGAAACAGATAAACCACCTCGGTGCCCTGACCTGAATAGTCCAGGCGAGCCTGATCTCATCCGCTCCGGCAAGCTAGGCAGACCAGTCCCTGGATGGGAGACCGCCAAGGCAGACCAGGGCCATGACACGGAGGCAGGGAATGGCAAACCAGCTCTGAATGCTTCTCGCCTTGAAAACCTTATGGCGGGGGTGGCCAACGGTAGCTCTCCAGATGTTTTTTGCCTGCAACTCCCATCAGCCCCAGCCAGCATGGCCAATGGCTGGGGCTGATGGGAGTTGTAGGCAGAAAACACCTGGAGAGCTACCGTTGGCCACCCCTGCCTGATGGGATCACCATAAATCAGCCGTGACTAGCCAGCACTTTCCACCACAACAACCTCGGTGCAGCCAGAAGCTCTTACCGAGCGTAATTGCTGCCACGCCACTTCATTTTGTGCATCTTGACTGAAAAATCAGCAATACGGAGCTCAACAGAGCATATGAACATATGAAGAACATATGAACCTATGAAGCTGCCTTCTACTGAATCAGACCCCCCTGGATCCATCAAAGTCAGTATTGTCTACTCAGACCAGCAGCAGCTCTCCAGGATCTCAAGCTGAGGTTTTTCACGCCTACTTGCCTGGACCCTTTTTAGTTGGAGATGCTGGGGATTGAACCTGGGACCTTCTGCTTACCAAGCGGATGCTCTACCACTGAGCCACCGTCCAAGTACAAAGGTAACAGTTTCACTGTATGAAATACTTTCAAAAAACTTGCCTCTCCTTGTTCACTAGAAAGACCAAGAAAGGCTTCTTCCTCATCTTCGTCCAATGTGTGATGGGCAAATCTCTCCTTTTTGTGAGGTCAAGAGTTGCATCACAACTGATGTAGCTGATGCCAAACTTCAGGATCAGCTCATCACATCTCACTGCCACTCAAGGCAGTGACAGCCGGGGATGTTACAAACCTGACCCAAAAGCAAAAGGAGGGTCAGCCTCAACCTTCCAGGGTACATCTAGAGGGAAAGGCCACTCCAGGGACTAGAAGTTCTCCTCACACTTCCACTAAACTCAAAGGCTTGGATGTACAGGACGCCCCTTCATGGGTGAGGATTCATCTGACCAACCTTGATACTGCCCTATTTCAGCACCGGGGGGGGGGGGGGGATAATATTCTCAACAGAGAAGCCGTTCAAGAGACACGCAGTTCAAGAGACACATGAAGAGACATGCAGTCAGATACGCTGAATGAGGATTTTATTGCTCCAGCTACGTGGGAACCCGAAGAAATCTGGCCTAGCGTGTCCAGGAGAGCACCCCATTCATATTCCCATTCCAAAGTCAGACTAGCCTTCCAGGGCTGGAAAGGCAATTGGAAGGTGGCTATCCATAAGGAGTGACATGCTCCAATTCTAACTGCAAACGACCCACCTGGCCGAGCATGTGCGTCGCAAGCCAGCATCAACCCTGTCACATTTCTTACATGCCCAGGGAAATGCTGATTGCCACTTTGGAATCAGGAGCGATTTTTCTCCAGGTGAGTTGGGCCGGGGATCCTGGAGGGGTTTTGCCATCTTCTGGGTCACCGGAGGGGGGAAAGTATTTGCGAATTTCCTGCATTGTGCAGGGGGTTGGACTAGATGACCCTGGAGACTGTGGCTAATAGCCACTGATGGACCTCTGCTCCATATCTTTATCCAATCCTGTCTATGCTTGTAGCCGCCACCACCTCCTGTGGCAGTGAATTCCACATGTTAATCACCCTTTGGGTGAAGAAGGACTTCCTTTTATCCGTTTTAACCTGACTGCTCAGCAATTTCATCGAATGCCCACGAGTTCTTGTATTGTGAGAAAGGGAGAAGAGTACTTCTTTCTCTGCTTTCTCCATCCCATGCATTATCTTGTAAACCTCTCTCATGTCACCCCGCAGTCGATGTTTCTCCAAGCTAAAGAGCCTTGGGTCAGCCATAGCTCTGGCAGGAGTTGTCCTTGAAAGAGCAGCTGCTGCGAGAGCCCTCTCGGCCCCACCCGCCTCACAGGGTGTCTGTTGTGGGGGGAGAAGACATAGGAGATTATAAGCCGCTCTGAGTCTCTGATTTCAGACAGAAGGGTGGGGTATAAATCTGCAGTGTTCTTCTTCTTCTGTGTGAAACAGGTGGGCCAGGAGGTCTCCCCGCCAGCTGCTGCCATGGTTTTAAATGTTCCTCTTTGAGACCGTGACATGCGCAGAGCTGGGTCCCGATAGCAGCAGAACAGAACCCCTTTCAGAAGGCGTGGATGGGGCTGCCGCCGTACACAGAGACTGCTTTGTTAGAGCTTTGTGAGCCGGCGCTCAAGCCGAGACGCTGGTTGCGCGCGAAGTCCGGGCCACAAGACTCAAGAGCGGATTTGGGTGGTTCATAGGCGACAGAGGCAGAGTTCTTCAGCACCATCCAGAACCGGATCCCTTGGCTCACTTTCTCCTTCTGAAATGCAGCTGTTGACCTGCCTATCTCTTCAGCAGACAGGCTTTTACTTTTTTTTCAACCCACAGTGACTTCCAAACAAAATTTCTCCAAATTTCAGTTTTATTCACAGAAGGGGGAGGGGAATCCGGATATCTGGGAGAGGAGTGTATTTTTGACTGGGAATGGGGAAAAGGCTAAACCAGGCTTGTCAAACTCATTTGTTATGACGGCCGGATCTGATATAAATGAGACCTTGTTGGGCCGGGCCTTGGGTGTACCTATTTAAGATTAGGTAGGAGAGATATAAACTTTATAAAGGACAAAGACAAACACAATTAAATATATTTCTTTAAAAACTTAAAACATCAGCACTCATTGTCCTTAAAGGTGCTTCCTTTGTATTTCTCCCATGGGATCCAGGGAACTGGGCAAAGGAAGGTCTGGCTCTTTCCTTCCTTCCTCAGCCAATAGAAGGAAGAAAGGCTTGGGTCAGTAGCTCTGCTGTGTGATTGAGAGAGCCTGGGAAAACAAGCTCTGCCTCCCCCCCCCCTTCCTCTCTGAGACAATGGAGAATATCAACAAGTGTATTTAGAAAGTGGATGGGGTCCTTTTGCTTAGCAAGGCTTCTGATTGGCCGCTGGAGATTTGATGGGCAGTGTAGATTTTTAAAAATATTGCTTCGGGAACAGCTACTACCAGAGCACAAGGACCTGCGCTGTGTGAATCAAGCTATATGGCGGCAGCCATTTTGAGGCTGGCTCCACCTTCCGCAGCAGCCATTTTGTGGCAGATGTAGCTGCACCCACCCACCATGCAGTATCAAAATCCCAAAGGCTCCAAAAAGCTGGCGGATCCCTAGGACAAGGGAGACCCAAGTTTGAAGACCCAGTTTGCCAGGGAAGCTTGCTGGGTGACCTTGGGCCAGTCACAGACTCTCAGCCTAGCCTACTTCACAGGGTTGTTGTGAGGAGAAAATGGAGGAGAGTGACGTAAGCTGCTTTGGATCCCCATCAGGGAGAAAAATGGGGTGTAAATGTGATAAATAAAATCACAATCTTGTCACAGCCCTCGAGTGACATCTCCCAAACCCCTCCTAAAACCAGGCATGGGGGCAGCTCCTGACCTCCTGCCCAAAACCAGACTGGGGGTGGCAACAGTGGCGACTTCTCCCTCCCTGTCCTGAGGGCCGGATTAACAATTAGGCAAAGCAGGCACTGCCCTCTGGGCCCCCATGGCTTTAGGGCCCCCTGGCCAGCTTTCCCTCCTGGTTTCCCCCCTGCTTGCAGCCCTCCCAGCCTGCACGCGCAGCCAGCAACTGAGCCACTCTTTGACCCCACTTGCCCGCTGCGGCTGCTGCTGGCACTGTCCCCAAGTTTGCCTCTCTCTGCCTCTCCCCCACAGCTTTGTCCAAGGGGCTTTTGAGAAGGGGCCTGCAGGCTGCAGGGGGGGGGGGCTGTGGGTGGTGGCGCAGGTGCTCGGACTGAGATAATCTGCGAGGGGGCCCCAAGATTTTGACTGCCTGGGGGCCTCCATAGGGTTCAATCCGGCACTGCCTGTCCCTTCACAAGCACCAGAGAGGTCTCTGGGTGACCTCCAAAGAGCTGCCCCGCAGGGAACCTGAACTACAGAGTGTGGACACTCTCCTTGCAAAGAGCCCCTCCTCTTAGGGTGGAGTTGCACAGCTGCTTGCATGAACTTCCAGCCGCTGATGCCTCCAATGGGACCCAGAGAAGAAGTACTCGAGGCCACGGGTGGCCAAATTGTGGCTTGGGAGCCACACACGGCTCTTTCACACATATTGTGTGCCTCTCGAAGCCCCCACCCCGCCCCGTTGGTCAGCCTGGAGAAGGCGTTTGTCTCTTTAAATCACTCCGCCAAGCCAAGCCAGCTAGCCGCTTGGAGAATGCATTTAAAGTTGCTTTCTTTTCACTTCCCCCTTCCTCCACCTCCCCATCTTCCTTCCTGCTTATCCTGAGGCTCTCAAACATGCGACAGTCATGTCTTGCGACTCTCAAACACCTGACATTTATTCTATGTGGCTCTTATGTTAAGCAAGTTTGGCCACCACCGCTCTGGACCAAGCATCAAGATCTAGCCCAAATAGTGCAGAGCACCCGCATCTCGTCCGATCTTGTCGCATCTCAGAAGCGAAGCAGGATCGGCCCTGGTCGGTGCTTGGGTGGGAGACCAGCCAGGAAGTCCCGGGTTGCTATGTGAAGGCAACCCGTCACTGAACGTCTCTTGCCCTGAAAACCCTATAGGGCAGGGGTGTTAAACATGCAGCCCAGGGGCCAAATCAGGCCCCCGAGCAACTGGCTGTCGTCTGCTTCCTTCTCTGTCTCTCTTGCTTCCTTCTGCAAAACAGCTTGCTTTGCAAGGCTTGCTCAACTGCACAGGAGCTAGAGGAAAGCCTCTGTTTTCTCCATTGGCTGAGGCTCCTCCCTTGGGGGGAGAAAGGGGGAAGGGAGAGCTTGCTTTGCCAGGCGCTCTCAATCGCACAGCAGAGCTACTAAGCCAAGCTTCTCTTCCTTCTATTGGCTAAGGCTCCTCCCCGTCCTGGTCCCCTGGGGAAGGAAGGAAAGAGCCAGAGCTTCCTTTGCCCAGTTCCCTGGATCCCATGGTAAAGCTACAAAGAAAGCACCTTTAAGACCAATGGGTGTTAATGTTTAAGCATGCTTTATTTTAAGGTTTTTTCCTTTAAAAAAATCTTTGTGTCCTTTATAAAGTTCATCTCTCTGTCTTAAGTAGGCACGTACACAGCCCAGCCAGCCATGGCTCAGCCCTGCAAGGTCTCTTTTATGTCAGATCCGGCCCTCATAACAAATGAGTTTGACACCCCTGCTCTAAGGAGCTGCCCTAAATCAGCTGCAGCTTGATGGCATCACTAGGTTGAGACAGGTCTCCTCCATACTCCCCTTTCAGGTGGGCAGCTGTTTTGGATGGCAGTAGAAAGAGAAGCGCAGGGGCACCTTAAAGACCAACCCTATTTCCAAGACAGAAGATTTTGAGAGTCAGAGCTCTGGTGAGGGTGTCTAAAGGAAGCCTTAACTTTCAAAAAGCTCGTGCTTTCGAGAATATTGTTCGTCTCTGCGGTGCCCGGACCATTGCTCCTTTCACCTTCACTCCCCCCACCCCTTCTTTCTCTGGGCACAACTCAACAGCTGCACAGCCGGAGGCCTTCCCTTGGAAGGGAGGGCCCCTTTCGCCTCCCAAATCCCTCTGCCAGCCAGCCAGCCTCTCGGGAGCACAGCAGGGTGAGCGCTGAGGTCATTGTCTGCCAGCCGGAGCTGCCTCCTCTGCTCAAAACGGCAGGAAATCCGCAGCAGCGGCCCTCTGTCATTAACTCCGGCCTCATCCGTGGCGACTTTCAGCCACAGGGCCCGACTCTGGCAAGCGCGTAGGACCCGCACTGAGCCGAGTGGTCTGCAGTCCGCTCTCCGCAGCCTCAGCACAGATTCAATGTCCTTCCAGCTCCAGATGCACAAATGCAACCGTTTCTGCCTCTGGCTGCACCACAGCCCCAGTTCCAGAGGAGGAACAAAGAGACCCAACAGCCAAAGGTGACCAGAATGCGGCTGGTCTCTTGGAGCAATTTGCACACGTGCCCTGCAGTCGTCCCCCCACCCCGGCCAAGTCTTCAAGCCCAGTCTGTGACATGGCATAGGGTTGCCAGTCTCCAGCTGGGCCCTGGAGGTAGCACAGAATCATAGAGTTGGAAGGGATCCCCCAAGGACATCTAGTCCAACCCCCTGCACAATGCAGGAAACTCACAAACACCTCCCCCTGAATTCACAGGATCTTCATTGCTGTCAGATGGCCATCGAGCCTCTGTTGCAAAACCTCCAAGGAAGGAGAGCCCACCACCTCCCGAGGAAGCCTGTTCCACTGAGGAATCGCTCTAACGGTCAGGAAGTTCTTCCTAATGTTGAGGCAGAAACGTTTTTGTTTTAATTTCAACCCACTGGTTCTAGTCCTACCTTCTGGGGCCACAGAAAACAATTCCACACCATCCTCTATATGACAGCCCTTCAAGTACTTGAAGATGGTGATCATATCACCTCTCAGCTGTTTCCTCTCCAGGCTAAACATGCCCAGCTCCTTCAACCTTTTCTCATAGGACTTGGTCTCCAGACCCCTCACTATCTTCGTCGCCCTCCTCTGGACCTGTTTCAGCTTATCTATATCCTTCTTAAAATGTGGTGCCCCAAACTGAACACAAGACTCCAGGTGAGGACTTACCAGAGCAGAGTGAAGACCTCACCTGGAGTACTGCGTTCAGGGTCAGTGTTCAGAATTACAACTCATCTCCAAACTACAGAGATCAGTATCCCCTAGAGCAGGGGTCCCCCAGTCTGTGGACTAGCACCGGTCCATAGCTTGTTAGCAACTGGGCCGTGAGTTGTATAATTATTTCATTATATAGTACAATGTAGCAATAATAATAATCATAATAAGACACTGGATTTATATCCTGCCCTCCACTCCGAATTTCAGAGTCTCAGAGTGGCTCACAATCTCCTTTATTTTCCTCTCCCACAGGTGGGGTGGGGTGAGTTGGGTGGAGCTGAGAGAGCTCTCCCAGAAGTTGCCCTTTCAAGGGCAACTCTGCAGAGCTATGGCTGCCCCAAGGCCATTCCAGCAGCTGCAAGTGGAGGAGCGGGAAATCAAACCCGGTTCTCCCAGATAAGAGGCCGCATGCTTAAGCACCACACCAAACTAATAGAAATAAAGTGCACAGCTGTATCATCCCAAAACCATCCTCTCCACCCCCACCCCCCGTCCCTGGAAAAATTGTCTTCCACAAAACTGGTCCCCTGGTGTCAAAAAGGTTGGGGAGCACTGCCCTAGAGAAAACAACTGCTTTGAAGGGCGGGCTCTGAGGCCCCTCCCCTCCCCAAACCTAGCCCTCCTCAAGTTCCCAGGCACCAACCTACAGTTGCCAACCTCCAGGTGGAGCAAACACTGAAAGAGTCACACAGAAAGGAGGAATGGAGAAAAGCCCACTGGCTCCGTGTACAATCAGCTTTCCAATGATATTTATCAAAAAGTCTGCTGTCATATTAAATAGAGTCTATTGAACCACTCTGATAATGCAAATCCAGTTTATTTTCCCAAAAGGAAACAGCCTAGAAAAAGTGTGGATTGGTTCCAGTTTCTATGCCATACATCCACAGAGTCCATTTATTGTTTGTATTTCATTATAGGCGATAGGCTTGGGCTAAGATAAAGCATTAAAGCGAAACAGGGGAAGTAAGATCGATTGGACCTGTCGCGATATGGATTAATTTGCTGTAAATACAATGTGCGCATGCAGCTACAGAAAAAACGGACTCTGTGGATGTATGGCATAGAAACTGGAAACCACACTTTTTCTAGGCGGTTTGCTTTTGGGAAAATAAGCTGGATTTGCATTATCGGAGTGGTTCAATAAACTCTATTTAATACGACAGCGAGACTTTTTGATAAATATCATTGGAAAGCTGACTGTACACGGAGCCAGTGGGCTTTTCTCCATTCCTCCAGGTGGAGCCTGGAGATCTCCCAGAACTGCATCTTTTCAGACTGCAGAGACCGGTCCCCCAGAAGCATGGATCAGCGTGGGATGGTGGCTTCCAGGGCCTTAGACTTCACTGAGCTCCCTCCCCAGCAGTCTTCCCTCTCAGCTGAGTGAGCGTGAGCCAGTTCACAGATTTTTACCCTCCAGCTCACACATTGTTGCCTTAGCTCAGGAAGGATGACCCCAGAGCACACTAGTTCATGCAGGAGCTCACCGCTTGTACGCCAGGAGCTCACGAAGCAGCACTGTTGCTCCCAAGACTCTGCCGTAGAACAAAGCAGGAGTCAAGTGGCACCTTTAAGCCCAACCAAGATTTATTCAGAATGGAAGCTGTCTAGTGCTCGAAGAACCCTTCATCAGACAAGAGTAAGGAATGGCAGGCAGTCCTGAATAGAGAGAAAGTGGGCTGTGGGTCAGTATGCTGAGTCATGGAAATGGGTTTTTTTAGCGGATTAAAAGAATCGTGAGCAGCCTAGAGGGAACACTGCTCCCACCCCCGCAGATCTCCAGGATTCCCCCAGTCCGGAGTTGGCAACCCGAGCACGCGGGCGGGCAGTTCCCAAACGTGCGTCTCGCTCAGCGGAGGAAACTTTTTTTTAATTAATCAGATTTTTATTAACAGATTATTAACATAGCGGGATGGTGGCTCAGTGGTAGAGCATCTGCTTGGGAAGCAGAAGGTCCCAGGGTCAATCCCCGGCATCTCCAAAAAAAGGGTCCAGGCAAATAGGTGTGAAAAACCTCAGCTTGAGAGCTGCTGCCAGTCTGAGAAGACAATACTGACTTTGATGGACCAAGGGTCTGATTCCGTATAAGGCAGCTTCATATGTTCATATGATTTTCAGTTTACAATAAAGAACACCGTAATCTATCACCTCAAATCATGCAGCCTTAGTGAGGATATAATAAACAAATTTTAAAAAGAAAAAGAAAGAGTAATCCATAAAACAGAGAACCAAGGAGCGGTCATGCAACTATACTGGAGAGCATCCAGCGGCAATACATTCTATTGACGGATTCTACTGTAGGAATGTACAAGCAACTGTCCCACTATTCTATTAAGAAATTCTATTCCAGTTAATCAAACGATTCTATTCCAGTTAATCCAACCCAACTAATTAGAACTCACAGTGCTTTGTATTCAGATCAGAGGAGAGAAAGCGAGCCCAGAACCTATTCGAAATAGAGCCCATCACGACAAAAACGGGGTTTGGGGGGAGGATATTTTATGTCCGAGCGGAGGAAACTTGGCTGGCTCTCGACGGGCGGGGCGGAGACGTTTGCCGAAGAGCCGAAGGCCGAGCCAAGGAAGGGGCCGGGCCCCGGGGCTGCCAACCGAGCCGGCCTGCGCGCCCTCGCCAAGCCGCCGCCTCGCCGTGCCAACTAGCGGCCGCGCTGCGCTTCGTGCGCTCTGCCCCGGGCAGCCTCCCCCCTCGACGGCCGCCTGCCTTACTTGTCCAGCACGAAGTAGAGGTCGAAGGCGCCGTAGCAGGAGGAACGCCGCTCCGGGGGCCCCGCGTCGCCGCCGCCTGCTGCCGCCTCCTCCTCCTCCGCCGCCCGGGCGCCCGAGGCCAAGAGCCAGGCGGCGCAAAGGACAAGGAGCCCCGCTGCAGTTGCGCCACGACGCCACCGCGCCATCCCCGCAGCAGCAGCAGCAGCTCCCGCCGCTACATGCCCGCCTTTCCCCCGGCAGCTGCAGCAGCAGCAGGAGGAGGAGGCCGCCGCCGCCTGCCTCCCCGCCCGCCCGTTTCCTGCCAGCAGCCCGCCTTGCTCGGCGGCGGGGCGGGGAAGGGAAGGGAAGGGAAAGGCGAGGCTGGCCAGGCCGCTGCCTCCTGGGCCGGAACGGGCCGGCCGCCCACCATAGTGTTGGCTATCCCCAGGTGGGAAAAGTGGGAAAGGGACAGAGCTCACTTGTGGGACAAAGACGGCACAACCGAAGTTCTAGTGACCGAATAACTCAGAATCTGTCGCAACAAAATCATGCAAACATGTTCCAGAGAAGACTAAACAGCAATAACGATTCCCCAAAAGTTTCACAGGTCCAGCATAGAATCCTAGAGTTGGAAGGGACCTCCAGGGTCATCTAGTCCAACCCCCTGCACAATTAGGGTTGCCAAGTCCAATTCAAGAAAGATCTGGGGACTTTGGGGGTGGAGCCAGGAGACATTAGGGGTGGAGCCAAGATCAAGGCTGTGACAAGCATCATTGAACTCCAAAGGGAGTTCTGGCCATCACATTTAAAGGAAAGGCACACCTTTTCAATTCCTTCCTTCCATAGGAAATCATGAAGGATACGGGTACCTTCTTTTGGGGCTCATACAATTGGACCCCCTGGTCCAATCATTTTGAAACTTGGAGGATATTTTGGGTAGAGGCACTAGATGCTATACTGAAAATTTGGTGCCTCTACCCCAAAAAACAGCCCCCCCCAGAGTCCCAGATACCCATGGATCAATTCTCCATGATTTTCTATGGGAATAAATCTCCATAGGGAATAACAGAGTTCCCAGCAGACATTTCCCTCCCCTCCCCCCGCTTTCTGACGACTCTGAAGCGGGGGGGGCTCCAAACCGGGGGATCCCCTGCCCCCACCTGGGGATTGGCAACCCTATGCACAATGCAGGAGACTCACAAATATGTCCCCCTAAATTCACAGGATCTTCAGTGCTGTCAGGTAGCCATCTAGCCTCTGTTGAAAACCTCCAAGGAAGGAGAGCCCACCACCTCCTGAGTTGGAAGGGACCACTGGGGTCATCTAGTCCAACCCCCTGCACAATGCAGGAAACTCACAACTACCTCCCCCTAAATTCACAGGATCTTCCTTGCAGTCAGATGGCCATCTAGCCTCTGTTGAAAAACCTCCAAGGAAGGAGAGCCCACCACCTCCCAAGGAGGAAGCCTGTTCCACTGAGGAACCACTCTAACGGCCAGGACGTTCTTCCTAATGTTGAGCCGGAAACTCTTTTGATTTAATTTCAACCCATTGGTTCTGGCCCTACCTTCCGGGGCCACAGAAAACAATTCCACACCATCCTCTAGATGACAGCCCTTCAAGGACTTGAAGATGGTGATCATATCACCTCTCAGCCATCTCCTCTCCAGGCTAAACATCCCCAGCTCCTTCAACCTTCCCTCATAGGACTTGGTCTCCAGACCCCTCACCATCTTTGCCGCCCTCCTCTGGACTTGTTCTAGCTTGTCTAGATCCTTCTTAAAATGTGGTGCCCCAAACTGAACACAAGACTCCAGGCGAGGTCTTACCAGAGCAGACTAAAGCGATACCATCACATCGCGTGATCTGGACACTACCAAAGGAGCCCAGATGAACAGGAGGTCGACTTGATTATTCTTCTAGCATAGGGGGCTCCAACCACATATTTCAACCGAAGGCAAAAGCTCAGAAAAAAGTCTTTCTGAAGCATCAATAAGTTGTAAAAAGCTGCGAAACCCACAAGATTCTTTTTCAGTGCATCCAAAGACTGCACATAGAATTCCCAATGGACAAGTGGGACAGAAAGTCTCCAGTAAGATTTCAAAATGCCGAAGAGTCTCAGAGCGGCTCACAATCTCCTCTACCTTCCTCCCCCACAACAGACAACCTGTGAGGTAGATGAAGATATTGGATTTATATCCCGCCCTCCACTCCGAAGAGTCTCAGAGCGGCTCACCATCTCCTTTCCCTTCCTCCCCCACAACAGACACCCTGTGAGGTAGATGAAGATATTGGATTTATATCCCGCCCTCCACTCCGAAGAGTCTCAGAGTGGCTCACCATCTCCTTTCCCTTCCTCCCCCACAACAGACACCCTGTGAGGTAGATGAAGATATTGGATTTATATCCCGCCCTCCACTCCGAAGAGTCTCAGAGCGGCTCACCATCTCCTTTCCCTTCCTCCCCCACAACAGACACCCTGTGAGGTAGATGAAGATATTGGATTTATATCCCGCCCTCCACTCCGAAGAGTTTCAGAGCGGCTCACCATCTCCTTTACCCTCCTCCAGGATTCAAAGCAGAAATAATCAAGTTGACCTCCTGTTCGTTGGGGCTCCTTTGATGGAACTGTGAAACTTTTGGGAAATGGCTATTGCTATTTAGTCTTCTGTGGAACATATTTGTATGATTTTGTTTCAATACATTCAGTTACTTGGTTGCTATAACTTTGGTTGTGCTGTCTTAATCCCCAGGTGGGGGCAGGCGATCCCCCGGTTTTGGAGGCCCTCCCCCACTCTGCCTCAGGGTCATCAGAAAGGGGGGGGGGAGATAAAATAATTTTTATTTTAAAATAAAGTGGGGGGGAGGGAAATGTCTGTTGGGCACTTCATTCCCAAGGGAGACTGATTCCCATAAGCTATAATGGAGAATTGATCCATGGGGGGCTGTTTTTTGAGGTTGAGTGTCAAGCATTGTATATTAATTCTATATTGTAGTTTCCAGATCATAGAATTGCTACTAACCATGAATTAAGCTCAAGCACATAAAAGTAGCAAACCTCCTCCTTTGCTTTTTTCACTTTTACTAACAAATGCAGGAATGTCCTCTTTGAAGATAAGACCTCCTGGGACTTGTTCCCAGGCCCAGCAAGGCCTGGACCCAGAATGTGCTAGCTGCAAGATTGATAAGGAATGTAGAGTGTGAATTTCACACGTGAATGTAGAATTGTTTATAGAACCTTTGATGTGCCATTTTAAAGCATGTATTCTAATGTTACAAGGTATCACTTCCAATACCTCGCTCGGCTGAGTCACATGGATTATCAATAAACCAAACTTTGTTTCAAAATCCAAGGACTGGTTATTTTGAAATCTCATGCTTGACATCGAGGCCCCAAATTTGCAGCACAGCATCCAGTGGCTCTCCTCAAAACACCCTCCCAGGTTTCAAAAAGCTTGGACCAGGGGGCCCAATTCTATGAGCCCCACAAGGAAGTGCCCCGACATTATTTCTAACGGAGGGAAGGCATTTAAAAGGTGTGCGGTCCCTTTAAAGCTGATGGCCAGAATTCCCTTCAGAGTTCAATGATGCTCATCACAACCTTGCTGCTGGCTCCACCCCAAGTGTCTCCTGGCACCACCCCCAAAATCCCCAGATATTTCTCAAATTGGACTTGGCAACCCTAGCCCACCCAGGGGGGGTGGGCAGGAACGGAGCAGGACCAGGCTGCAATCTGTGGAGAAGGGGAAAGGCTGCCTCAGAGCAGCAAGACCCCTTGAGGGTTTGCATGGCAAGAGGCCAACAGAGGTGGAAGGGGGGCGTCTCCCATCGGAGCTTAGCTGACCAGAGAAGACCTTGTGAGCAAAAATTCAACTGTGTGAGCTCCTGGCATTAAAGTTGTGAGCTCCTGCATACATTAGTTTGCTCTGGGGCCAGTTTTCCTGAGCTGAGACAAAAATGTGTGAGCCAGAGGCTAAAAAACTGTGAGCTAGCGCACGCTCACTCAGCTTAGAGGGAACACTGCTTGGAATACAAGCCAGCAAAAGTGTACTTCCATGGAATTAGTTTGGTTAACATGCCTTACAGCCTTACATACAAAGCCGCCTTTAACATTACATAGCTCCTCACATGGAAATCTACCCTTTGCGGGGCTCATGCTGTACGGATTCGCTGTGGTGTAGTAGTTACTGTTGGTCTCGGACAGGGGTGACTAAACTTCCTTAATGTCACATAAAGTGAGAAGTTTGAGAACCACAAGGCATGAATGTCCGATGTTTGAGAGCTGCAAGACTGGCAGACAGAAAGGAAGGCAAACAGATGGGGGAGGGAGAGGTGGGGAAAAAAGCAACTTTAAATGCGTTTTCAAAGCTGCCAGCTGGCTTGGAGAAGTGATTTAAAGAGAGAAATGCCTTCTCCAAGCAAGCCAGTGGGGCGGTGGGGGATTCAGGAGGCACACAATATGTGTGAAAGAATCACAATGTGACTCCAGAGCTGCAGTTTACACCCTTGGTCCAAGACCTGCGGGAACCAAGTTCAAATCCCCCACTTGTGCCTTAGAAGCTTGCTGGGTGACCTTGCGCCAGTCACTCTTTCTCAGCCCAAGCTACCTCACAGGGGTGTTGTGGCTCTTTCACACATATTGCGTGGCTCTCAAAGTCCCCACTGCCCTGTCAGCCGGCTTGGAGAAGGCATTTGTCTCTTTAAATCATTTCTCCAAGCCAGCTGGCGGCTAGAAGATTGCATTTAAAAGTTATTTTCTTTCCACCTCTCCCTCCCCCACCTATTTCCTTCCTACCCTCCTTGTGGCTCTCAAACATCTGATGCTCATGCTATGTGGCTCTTATGTTAAGCAAGTTGAACTACGCAAATAAATTAATTCTTTAGATGCAGTTATGGTACTACGAAGAGAAGAAGAAGATATTGGATTTATACCCCAACCTATACTCTGAACCTCAGAGTCTCAGAGCAGCTTACAATCTCCTTTACCTCCCCCCCCCCACCAACAAACACCCTATGAGGAGGTGGAGCTGAGAGAGCTCTCCCAGAAGCTGCCCTTTCAAGGACAACTCTGTTAGAGCTATGGCTGACTCAAGGCCATTCCAGCAGGTGCAAGCGGAGGAGTGGGGAATCAAACCCGGTTCTCCCAGATAAGAGAGCTCTGGCTGACCCAAGGCCATTCCAGCAGCTGCAAGTGGAGGAGTGGGGAATCAAACCCGGTTCTCCCAGATAAGAGAGCTCTGGCTGACCCAAGACCATTCCAGCAGCTGCAAGTGGAGGAGTGGGGAATCAAACCCGGTTCTCCCAAATAAGAGAGCTCTGGCTGACCCAAGGCCGTTCCAGCAGCTGCAAGTGGAGGAGTGGGGAATCAAACCCTGTTCTCCCAGATAAGAGAGCTCTGGCTGACCCAAGGCCGTTCCAGCAGCTGCAAGTGGAGGAGTGGGGAATCAAACCCTGTTCTCCCAGTTAAGAGAGCTCTGGCTGACCCAAGGCCGTTCCAGCAGCTGCAAGTGGAAGAGTGGGGAATCAAACCCGGTTCTCCCAGATAAGAGAGCTCTGGCTGACCCAAGGCCGTTCCAGCAGCTGCAAGTGGAGGAGTGGGGAATCAAACCCTGTTCTCTCAGATAAGAGAGCTCTGGCTGACCCAAGGCCATTCCAGCAGCTGCAAGTGGAGGAGTGGGGAATCAAACTCTGTTCTCCCCGATAAGAGTCCACGCACTTAACCACGACACCTAACGGGCTTTCCATCGCTGCCCTTGCCTTTTTGTGAAAGGGTCCCCGTCCCCCTGAAGTTATTGCAGTAATTATGAATGACTCTCCGCCGCCGTCTGTTCCCAGGCCCTCCCCGCCTCCCCCCAACCTCAGCTCCTGAGAAGGCACTGGGCCGGCTGACCTAATTAATCGCTAGTGCCCTGGGGAGAGACGGGCAAAGCCGAGTCCTGTTGGGATGAAAGGAACTGGCAGGGCTGGATGTTTCCCTTCCCAGGGGGCATGTTCAAATTGCAGCTGCTTGTGCGACTGTCCACGTTGATGTTTCAGCCTGGCCCTGTGGCCTTCGGGATGGCCCCAAGGGTCTCCCACCAAGCCTCTTCGCTTTCCCAGAAATCCTGGTGCATTGCTCATATGGATGGAAGTCCCAATAAGAAACAGCAGGTAGTGGAAGGGGCAGGGAAGGAGCAGGAATTAAGCAGCGTGATCAGACGAAGATGGCCACCCGTCGGCACCAGTGGGCGTTCCTGCACTTGGGTCCCTTGTACCGGGCGGCCTGATCCAAACTCAGACTTCCAGGCTTAAGGAAAAAAACACGACGGACACGCCAACGGAAGCCGCACCACCTCCACCCATCCTGACGCGATGGTGTTGTCACTGTGTTGGGATGTCAACGCTAGTAAACAGAAAGCAACGGCATGGCTTTGGGCTAGTGACATCTAATCCTTGCCTCGGAACAGTGCCCAGATAGTTCGGAAGAGGAAGACACGGGAAGGGAACTAGGGGAGAAGTGATTTTGAACGACAGAACAAGAGAAGCAATGGGTGTGTGGGGGTGTTTCGTAACAGGAACTCCTTTGCATATTAGTCCACACCCCCTTGATATAGCCAATCCTCCTGGAGCTTACAGGGATCTTAACACAGGGCTCCATAGCAAATGAGTTTGACACCCCCTGAATTCTAAAGAGTACTTTTCCTATCGCAAATGGCCGGTTCGTCCAGTCTGTGGGTGTATGAGGGCATTGTCCCTACGTGAGATATCAGCAGAGATGTTTCTCCGTGGAACGCCATGTGTTGAGAGGGAGAAGTCAAAGCTTTGGGAACAGTGGAAAGGTTCTGAACTATGTCAGTTAAAGGTTGAATGTTACTGTCAGTTAAAAGTTTATATGAATACGTGCACTCCCAAGAGTTATGAGATAGCCAGGGTCAGAAAGAACTGTTAAACCTGTGTTCCTTGGTTGTGTGTGCTTAAAAGTTTTAAGAAAAGAAGAAGATGATATTGGATTTATGTCTCGCCCTCCACTCAGAGTGGCTCACGATCTCCTTTACCTTCCTCCCCCACAACAGACTCCCTGTGAGGTAGAAGAAGATATTGGATTTATATCCCGCCCTCCACTCCAAAGAGTCTCAGAGTGGCTCACAATCTCCTCTACCTTCCTCCCCCACAACAGACACCCTGTGAGGTAGATGAAGATATTGGATTTATATCCCGCCCTCCACTCCGAAGAGTCTCAGAGTGGCTCACAATCTCCTTTCCCTTCCTCCCCCACAACAAACACCCTGTGAGGTGGGTGGGGCTGGAGAGGGCTCTCACAGCAGCTGCCCTTTCAAGGACAACCTCTGCCAGAGCTATGGCTGACCCAAGGCCATGCTAGCAGGTGCAAGTGGAGGAGTGGGGAATCAAACCCGGTTCTCCCAGATAAGAGTCCGCACACTTAACCACTACACCAAACTGGCTCTCCACACCAAACTGGCTCTCCTTACACAACCCAATTTTGCCACATGGGGATATTTGAAATACTTTATAAACAATCTGCCTTGGGAATGCACAGCAGCCAAGAAGGTCTGAGCGCCTGCTCCGGCTGCAACGCCACTGAGGATGTTCTCCGCAGCTGAGAACGAAACGTCTGGAAGGAAAACTTTCTCCAGTAGAACACGGCACTTGATCCCGAAAGAGTCTACAAACCCTAATGATGTTACCAGCCGTGAAAACCTGAAATCTTTGAGAATCTGCCTTGGCATTAACACATTTATATGTTACAATGTGCATGTATATACAAAACCACTAAGGAAGGCCACTAAGGCAATTGGTCCTCTTTTAATGTGGTTCAGGGTCATCAGCCTAGATATATCATTGGTCCTGTTTTATTGGTTCAAGGCTTTTAATTTCAAAATATCAAAATGTATTGTGTTATATAGATTCAGGGCTTTGTTCAAATATTCACTGCTTCAAGGGCAGATTGTGCCAGTGTTTTTCAAGTATAGTTTTAGTGCGCTTTGTAATAATTGCCTATATTTTGTTTAACTTATTTCTCAAGAAAAATTACCTCACCTTATGTGTATGGAAAGTCACTGGCTGAGAATTCAATTCAGGCATCCATGAAGCAGATTTTAGGCCACAACATGCTTCTGTCGATCTGTTCATTTAAAAGGAGCCACAAGACCCTTTCTTGCTGATTTGCTGACAAGCTGACCAGTGTTCCCTCTGAGTTAGTGTGAGCTAGCTCACAATTTTTTAGCCTCCAGCTCATAAGAACATAAGAACATAAGAGAAGCCATGTTGGATCAGGCCAATGGCCCATCCAGTCCAACACTCTGTGTCACACAGTGGCAAAAAATTGTATATATATACACACACACTGTGGCTAATAGCCACTGATGGACCTCTGCTCCATATTTTTATCTAAACCCCACTTGAAGGTGGCTATGCTTGTGGCCGCCACCACCTCCTGTGGCAGTGAATTCTACATGTTAATCACCCTTTGAGTGAAGAAGTACTTCCTTTTATCCGTTTTATCCTGTCTGCTCAGCAATTTCATCGAATGCCCACGTACATTTTTGTCTCAGCTCAGGAAAAATGGCCCTAGAGCAAACTAATTGATGCAGTAGTTCACAACTTTAATGCCAGTGGCTCACCACTTTAATGCCAGTAACTCACAAAGTAGAATTTTTGCTCACAAGAGGGAATCATGAAACTGACATGTCTCTCTCCCCCCCCCCCCAGAGGCAGTCAACCACTAAATCCCATAGCCTGGAGGCAACCTCAGGGGAAGGCCTCGACCTCTTTACCCCATTGATGGCCCTCCAGAGGAACTGGTTGGCCTCTATGTGAGACAGGATGCTGGACTAGATTTATTTTATGTATTTATTTATCTGAGATTTATATCCCGCCCTTCCCACTAGGTGTCTCAGGGCGGCTTACAGCATGTAAAACTAACAAAATTAAATTAAACATTAAAATTAACATTACATAATTTATAGTTAAAAATCTAAACATTTGTTATATACATAAAACATTAAAATCATTCAGTGGTCTTAAGCTACACTCAATTCAAATTCGGTGTTCAGTGTTCAGAACTCAGTGCCAGTCAGTTGTGGGCCAGCCGGAAGAGGACTGTCTTACAGGCCCTGCGGAATTGGGTAAGGTCCCGCAGGGCCCTTACCTCTTCCGGCAGCTGGTTCCACCAAGATGGAGCCATTACGGAGAAGGCCCTGTCCCTTGTAGCTTTCAAACGGGCTTCTTTTGGCCCGGGGACAACCAGGAGGTTTTGAGTTCCCGATCTCAGTGCTCGCTGGGGAACGTGTGGGAAGAGACGGTCCCTCAGGTAGGCAGGTCCTAGGCCATATAGGGCTTTAAAGGTAATAACCAGCACCTTGTACCGAACTCGGTAGGATATTGGCAGCCAGTGCAGAGCCCGAAGTCCCGGCTGAATGTGCTCCCACCTTAAATCCCATAGCCTCCTAGATCACTGGTCTGAACTAGTAGGGATCTTCTTAAGTTCTTATCTTGGGAGGGGGGTGGGGTATGTGTGTTTTAAATCTAGTACCCACGGGGGGCATTTTCCATTGGGCATCTATCGATCGTGGTTGCTAAACTGCATTTCTGCCTCTACCAGCAAATTCACCTCCTTTTCGCTCTTTGCATCTCTGCACTGGGCCAGCAAAAGGCTGTGGATTTCGTTAAAGCAGCAGACTGCAAATATTTATAGGACAAGCCAGCTGTTTGCTTTAGGCTGCCTAGTTGGTTGTCTGCTCTGACTTGCAAGACTGGGGAGGTGGGATCAGCTGGGTCTCGTCAAAAGGGGGAAGAGGTTTGCGGAAGCCGGCAGGCTTGGCTGCAGTGCTGACAATTGCCTAGAAGAAGCCTGGATGCCACTGGAGCTCAAAACAAGAGAATAAACACCGTAACCTTTCTCCAAAGGGAAGTAAGTCTCTTCACTGCAAAAGCACAGGCGCTGTGGGATAGTCTGGTTTGTTACCGATTTTCAAGGCTTTTTTTGGTAGAAAAAGCCCAGCAGGAACTCATTTGTATATTAGGCCACATCCCCTAACACCAATCCAGCGGGGATTGTGTTCCTGCTTAAAAAAAAAAAATGTCCTGCCAATTTTTATTTTATTTAAGTATCAGACAATGACCTGGGAGATCCAGGTTCAAATCCTCCTTCTGGCATGCATGCTTGCTGGGTGACCTTGGGCCCGTCACACACTCTCAACTGCACCTACCTCACAGGGTTGTTTTGAGAATAAAATGGAAGACCCGAGAACAATGCAAGTTGCTTTGGTTTCCCATGCGGAGAAAGGCCAGGTATAAATGGAACACATAAAATAAGTATCTATGCTGTTAGAAATACTTTAGACTGGTATGACATTGCCTCAGGCTGTTCTGATAATTTTTTCACACTGTTTAATTGTTTTAAGGATCCATTCTCTTGGGAACCACCACCACAAGGGGGGGTGTGGCATATAAACATCTATGTACATTAAAGGGGAGAAACCAAAGGAGAAGTTTTCTCCAGATCCACACAATGAAAGCAAATCGCTCCATTCTTTATTTCCCCTAAAGTAACATACAATCTCCTTGCTTCAAACAATCTCAATGGGTGGATGGGTGGGGGTGTAGATAAAGAATTTTATACAACATCAAAACTGATGGCTTAGACTGCAACACTGTCTTTGCAAGATCAGAAATCTCACTGAAGCAAAACTCTGGCTTGGTTCATCTTCCAACAGTTATCTATGCCATTAAATGTCAGCAATGCCCATCCACGTTGGACAAACAGGTCAGTACCTATGCAAAAGCGTTAAACAACATTAAAAAGCGCAACACTCAAACAAACAGTGGGAGAACTTTTTAATCTTCCAGGCCATTGCATTGCTGCCCCAAGAGGTAATTCTCAAATGGAGAAGCTTCAAGGGTAGATTACAATGTGAAATTGCTGAACTTGAATTCATTCACAAGTTCAGAACAATGGACCCCCCCCCCCCCCCATCCAGAGCTGAGCAGGGACACAGGGTTCTTATCTCACTACAGAGGCTGATTTTCTGTCCTCTAGCATTTCCTTCTGCTCTAATCTAGCATTTTGCACTGCCTGTCATGAGCCCTGATGAGGAAGAGCCGGAAGGGTTAACAGACCTGGAAGAGTTGCCAGCCAGTTCCTCAGCTGAACAAACAGCAGCTGGCCCATCAATCACTCTCCAGGCACCAGTATCAGCTGTTGACGATCAATCTCCTTCAAACTCTCCCCCTCCCATCTCAAGAGTTCAAAGCAGGCTCCGGAAAGAACTTTCAGAGCGGAGACATGAGGCACGCCAAAGATTCAGATCTCTCAGCCCTGAGTTCTAGCAGAGTCACTGCCACCCAGGAAGCAGGCTGATTGAGGCCCCCACATAGCTCCCACCCAGGACCTGGTAACCTTGTGGAAACAACAGATCTGTTCTCTGGCATCCACGCTCCTTCCTGATTCCTGACCTGCTTGATTTCCTCGGCACCCTGACCTTTTGGCTTTTGGACATTGACTTTTGATTCTGGTTTGTGATTCTGCATTGGTGGCTTGGCTCCTGCTTGACTTCCTGGATTTTAATTTTGGACTGGCTTTGGACTCCTGCCCGCCTGCACCCTGAGAACATGACACTGCCTCCTTTACAAGCATTGTTCACAACACCCCTCCCACTTTCAGACTGCGATAAAAGGTCTCAGATCTCTATTGCTACTCATGTCTGACAAAGAGAACACTCTGACTCTCAAAAGTTCATACTCTTGTCCATCTCTAAGATGTTACTGGACTCAGCTCTAACCAATCCGGCTATCCCTTGAATGTATCTCCAGTTCCTTATAACCAGGGGTCATTTTGCAGAAAAAGAGGTGCTGGATCTCACTGATACAACTTGTTTGCATATGCCACACACCCCTGACATCACCAGAAGGTGTATTAAATTATATCAGCTCAGCAACTACCTTAAAATGCTTCTTGAATTATAATTGTCATAATAAAACTTTACTTCCCTCGTACTTTTAAAACTACTATCTCTTATGTGGCCCCAGTGGCATGAGGAAGATTTCTGTCTGTCTGCTTTTATATATTTTGGTTATTTTCCCTTTGTGCGTGTATGTGGGGGGTGAACTATTAGAAAGTTTGTCCAATTTTAGAGTTTAGCAGAATTCTCACAGCGGGTTTGAACAATGGAGCCCAGAAGCAAGTTATTTTGGGGTGGAGAGAAAGAAAGAGCATAATAAAATGTAGCGGTTCCAGAGTTCCACTCCTGTGAGCTCCTAGACAAAATGACAGCTTTCTTTGGCATCAGATTCTTTTTGATTGTTGCAAAAAGATCACTTCTTCAGACCCATTAAAAACATCCGCTTCCCCCCGCCCCCCTCGATCTAAGCCAATATTCACCGGACTCAGACATTAATCAAAGAGCCCTGCTGATTCCCTTTGTCAACAGGCTCATAAGAATTTCCCACCAGGCGTTAAAGGCATTTATACGGAACGACATCTTTCAAAAGCAATGCAGCCAGTCCCGGATTCCGGGCCGATTAGATTGTGACAAGACAGTTGATGGGTATATTTTACATACCAGCTGTGCCAGAAATCATTTGCTATGCAGAGGAAGTCGTGGCGGGGGGTGGGAGGAGAGTCCTTTTTATGAAGCAATTAGAAACAAATAAGGAACGGGCAGTTACTGACCACCTGCTCTGAGAATCTCATTACCAGCCTTAGAATGGGGTTAGGCATCAAAAGGGATCAGGGACTCCCATCCCCTGTGGGTGGCTGTATTGGTGATTGAGAAGATTTGGGGTAAGGGTGAGGAGGGGAGGGGAGGGGGAATCTCAGCTGGGCTGTATGGGGCCTGTCTGGATGCGGAAGAACTCATGCAGCGGGTGAGTTTAATTTCCAAGAAAGCCCCCACCCCCTTCACCCGCTCTCCCACCACCGACGGCCTCCTGGCTCCTCTTGGTATTGTGGTCGTGGGCGAGCTGCTCGGCTAGACCTTCCAAGCGGTGCTGGCAGCAACGGCAAATACCCCAAAGGCTATGCTGAAGCTGCGGGCACAAACACCACATGGGACGGCTGTGAAGAAGAGGACGGGGGCCCCAGGTGTTGTGGCAGACAGGTGAGGACGCGCCGGTGAGAGCAAGTGGGAAACTGAGGCTGAGGGATGGAGATTGATCTATCATCATCTTCTAATCCGGGGTGGCCAAATTGTGGCTCGGGAGCCGCATGTGGCTCTCTCACACATATTGTGCGGCTCTCAAAGCCCTGTGGGCCAGCTAGAGGGCATTTCTCTCTTTAAATGACATCTCCAAGCCAAGACAGTCGGCAGCTTGAAGAATGCTTGAAAAAGTTCAAGTTGCTTTCTTTCTACCTCCCCCTCCCTGTCCCCACCCCCATTTATTTTCCTTCCTTCCTGTTTTGCGGCTTTCAAACATCTGACATTTATTCTATGTGGCTCTTATGTTAAGCAAGTTTGGCCACTCTGTTCTAATCTCTCTCTCTCTTATCTATCTGTCTGTCTGTCATCTGTCATTTCTCTCTAGCCTCTCTTATCTATCTATCTTTCTGTCTGTCTGTCTGTCTGTCATCTCTCTCCAGCCTCTCCTATCTGTCTGTCTGTCAGTCATTTCTCTCTAGCCTCTCTTATCTATCTGTCTGTCTGTCATCTCTCTCCAGCCTCTCCTATCTGTCTGTCTGTCTGTCATCTCTCTCCAGCCTCTCCTATCTGTCTGTCTGTCTCTCTCCAGCCTCTCCTGTCTGTCTGTCTGTCATCTCTCTCCAGCCTCTCCTATCTGTCTGTCTGCCATTTCTCTCTAGCCTCTCCCATCTGTCTGTCTGTCAGTCATTTCTCTCTAGCCTCTCTTGTCTCTGTCTGTCTATCTATCTTCATCATCATCTTCATCCCCTCTCTCTCTCTCTTTTTCTTTTCCATCTATGTCTTCCCCCCACCTTTCTATAATGGCTGTTTCCTTTGCTCCAAATTCTTCTTCCCTGCGCGGGGTCCCAGGTCTATTGGACTAGCTGCAGGCTCCCCCCCGGAATCCCCCCGCCTGCAGCTGGCAACCCTCTTGGGGAGAGGGCAGGGCTGCCCAGACTTTGGAGCCCAACTCTCGCCCTCGCCTGGCTTTCCTGCTGGGCATCCGTGGTGCCTGGGAGGGGCCCCGCGGCATGAAGAAGGCCAGCCCGCCGGCTCTCCTGCCTCCGGTCGACGTGGCGGCCTCAGCTCAGCCCCACCCAGAGGGGGCAGGCGGGCGCGCCGTCGGGGGGCAAGGCAAGGCAAGGCGGGGCGGGGCAGGGGCGGGCCGCGGGGGCCTCCCGCCTGGGCCGCTGCTGCAGCTGAGGACGCGCCACCCTTCTCCTGCCCGCCCCGTCGGGCGCCGCCCGGGCCAGCCAGGCGCAGCAGGTAAGGCGGGCGGGCGGGCGGCGGCGCCGTCGGGGGAGGCGGCGGGCAAGGCGGCTTTCGGCGGCCAGGGCTCTCCGGGGGCAGCCGCGGGGGGGGGGGGGGTGGAGGAGCGACGGGCACGAGGCAGCCCGCAAAGGCGGAGGGGCTGGGAGGCAGCCGGAGCGCAGCAGACCCGTCGAGGCGCGCTTGCTTGGCTGCCGGGCGGCCGCGGGTCCCGCGCTTTCGAGGGTTTCCTCCCCGACAGGGCCCCGCTTTCATTCAGCGCCCCTCGGCTCGCCTCCGAGTTTGGCGGGAGAAGGGCAAAAACCTGCTTGCGAAGGATTGCAGAATCGACGGAGCTGCAATTGGGTGGGCGAAGGAAGGTGCCTTGCTTGGAAGGTTACCACTATTGGGGGTGAATTTAAAAATACTGTGCTGCTGCTGCTGCTTTTTCCTCCTTCTTTTTTTCTTCTTCTTCTCTTCTCCTCCTCCCTCTTCCTCCTCTTCTTTCTTTTTCTTTTGCTTCTTTTTCCTTTTCTTCTCCTCCTCCTCTCCTCTTCCTCCTTCCTCTTCCTCCTCTTCTTTCTTTTTCTTTTGCTTCTTTTTTCCTTTTCTTCTCCTCCTCCTCTCCTCTTCCTCCTTCCTCTTCTTTCTTTTTCTTTTGCTTCTTTTTTCCTTTTCTTCTTCTCTTCCTCCTCTCTCTTCCTCCTCTTTTTTCTTTTTCTTCTTCTCCTCCTCTTCCTCTTCTTTATCTCCTCCTCCTCCCTCTTCCTCCTCTTCTTTCTTTTTCTTTTGCTTCTTTTTTCCTTTTCTTCTTCTCCCCCTCCTTTCTCTTCCTCCTCTTTTTTCTTTTTCTTCTCCTCCTCCTCCTCCTCTTCTTCATCTCCTCCTCCTCCCTCTTCCTCCTCTTCTTTCTTTTTCTTTTGCTTCTTTTTTCCTTTTCTTCTCCTCCTCCTTTTCTCCTCCTCCTCCCTCTTCCTCCTTTTCTTTCTTTTTCTTTTTTCCTTTTCTTCTTCTTCTCTTCTCCTCCTCCTCTTCATCTCCTCCTCCCTCTTCCTCCTCTACTTTCTTTTTCCTTTTCTTCTTCTTCTTCTTTGCCATCGACTTGCATCCGAGGTATGGCAGCCCACCAGTGGGCTTCTCCAGGCAAGAGACCGTGCCTCAGAGGAATTTTGCTGTTGCCTACATCTGTGTAGTGCCCTGGTCTGACCTGGTGGTCTCCTACCCAAAGAGTGCCCAGTGCTGCCCTTGCTAAATTTCCAAGATCTGATGTGATCGGACTAGCCCGGACCATCCGCGTCAGAGCAAAATATTGTAACGTGTTCCTTTTGTTTTTGTCCTGATGACTCAGGGGATAAGATTGCTTTAAATTGGTTTGCAATTATACATGGAAATTAATAACATAGTTTTAAAATTTCTGTTTATGAAGGTTTGCCTCTTCACGTTTGTTTGGAACCTGGCTTCGCTTGGTGTTTTAGAATTGAAGAAGTTGTGCCAATATTTCTGTAAAATCATGAGGATTAGATAATGTAATTCAATTTATTTTCCTCCCAAGATGTGTCTCCTTCAAAAAAACCAACAACAATCCAATCAGCTTTTATAAGATGTATATGTCACACTGGCATTTACATAGATAGATGCTTCTCTCTTGTGACTATAGAGCAACGGGGTGGATTTAGAAAGCCTGAATTACATCTTCCCTGAATCAAGGGGTAGTTCTGTGTATCGAGCGACCGGATAGAAATGCCGATCTTTGGCTTTGGAAAGGTTTTCTCTTTACCATCTGTTGTTTAGCTGTTGGTTGCAAACGGGTAGTTAAAATTGCATCTGTCCTGGCAATGGTTATGTGTGTATGTTTTTAAGCTATAGATTTAACTTCTTGACCAAATATATAATAAAGATTTTTTGAGCTGTGTGTGTGTGTGTCTCGAACAGTACGTAGAAAGTGAAATATAAAGATTTTTGCCAAGCAGGTGACAGATGGGGAGAATAAAATTCAGGCATTGCATTTTGGTAATTTGTTTTTATCTGTAGAAAACATGACTGGGGAGAGGAAGACCCCCCTGCATCTGTACAGTTATGTCTTTGTTTTTCTTTTGTAAACTGAAAAGTGCCTTGTTGATTTCTTTTAATTGATCCCGGTTTGGCAGAGTTCTGATGCGACGTTAAAGAGGACTCGATCGTAACGAGTACATTCAGCTATGTCAAAATGGCATTCTGCTGCTATCTCCTGTTAACTGATCAACATGGATATGGAAAAGTATCCTTGGCTAAAAAGCTTGGTTTATTTTGTGTCACCAATTGCGCCCTAGACCTTTAATCCTGGTTTAACTTTGTCCCTAAGCTGACCTTCTACACTAAAATCATAGAGTCATAGAGTTGGTTTCTCTGATTCTAGTGTAGAATGTCAGTTCGGGGACAGGGCTAAACCAGGATTAATGGTCTAGTGTGAAATTGGTCTGTGTCTTTTGCCGCCCGTTAACGGATAGAGGTGTGATGTTTTCAGTGCAAACCTCTGTCAAGACACACCAGTCTAAACCCATTGCTTTCAGACCGGCGTCGCTGTACAATAGAATCGCTCTGTTAAGGCCTCTGGAACACACTCCCATCACAGTATAACCTCAGAAAAGCCCTGAAACATCTCTGTGTTGGAGAACAGGCATCTGGGGGTGGCAGAGGGAATTGGGGGGTGGCTCTCAATCCTTCCTCTCTTGGTTACTCCTTTGATAGAGCTTTTCTTCCCCTCCCCCCTCCCTGTTTTGTCCTCAACAAGGTTCATTTACAATCTTGGAACTCATGGCAGGGCGGGGCGGGGGAGATTGGGGACAAACCAATCAAGACAAAGGAAGGGTTAAACCCTCCCCTGTCACTACTAGCTCACTCCCTATTACAGTCAAGTCTGCCCATAGCCTCTTAATAGCGCATGTTCTGTACAGTCAAATAGATTCTGACTTGCTTCATTCATTTATACTCCACCTTTCCCTCCCCCTGGGGGCACCCAAAATGGCTTCTGTCATTCTCCTCCTTTCCATTTTATCCTCACAACAACCCTGTGAGGTAGGCTAGGCTGCGACTGGCTCAAGATCACCCTGAAAGCATGGGGATTCGAACCCAGGATTCCCAGAGACTACTCCAACATTCTTACCCACTGCAGCACACTGGCTGTCCGGTGGTGAGACCTTACCAATTAATGACTTCCAAAACATCCTGTCCTTAACAGTCGTGCTCAGTTTGGAGCCAGTTTGGTGTAGTGGTGAAGTGTGTTGGCTCTTATCTGGGAGAACTGGGTTTGATTCCCCACTCCTCCACTTGCAGCTGCTGGAATGGCCTTGGGTCAGCCAGAGCTCTTGTAGAAGTTGTCCTTCTCTCTGGGAGAGCTCTCTCAGCCCCACCCACCTCACAGGGTGTCTGTTGTTTGGGGGGGGGGGGAGATAAAAGGAGATTGTGACCCCTCTGAGATTCAGAGTATAGGGTAGGATATAATTTTCTTCTTCATCATCTTCTTCTTCTCTTGCATCTTCTCTTGTGGCTGCCTTTACTGAGCCAATTTTTGAGTTTACTTCTTTTCCTATCGTTTTCAATTTTTTCCTAGCTTTATGATTCCAGTAGAATAAATCATCTTTGCCTATTATTTAAAGCATCTATGGGATTGCAATTGCAGGTGGCACCTTCTTTTAAGCACTCAACAAGAAAGGTGAAACGTGAAAATCGCTGCACAGTTTTATGTTTATCCTATTTAATTCTTGGTAGGTTTAATAAGATGGGAAAGCAATCCTAACCAAGGTTAGAAAATAGGCAAGTCGTGGCAACGTTTTAGTGAGGTTACTGGTGGAAGATTATGAGCCCCGAGAAGCCGAATGGCAGATGCCAAACGACAAAGACGTTCTGAAATTCTTCCCCGGGGACTCATTGTGAGTTATGTTATTCTGAGCCATTTACAGTATCACATCAGATTGGTTGTTAGCTGGAAAAATGATCAGCGCCCCCGGAATTGTGGCATTTTCAGAATGCAATCCTGGGCACCCTTTCATGAGAATAAGCTGTACTGAATTTGATGGGACTTACTTCCGAGCAGACTTGCTTAGGAGGGGCTGCGTTTGTCTACTACTGATGTCTTGGGCTAATGAGATCTGAAAAGCAGCTCAGTTTTCAAGGGCAACTGAAATTGTTGAATTGTCGTAGACAGCAGAATTAGGATTTGGGGTTTAATTGGTAACCTCATTTTAAGATTTGGGGGAAAATGTGTGTGTTTCTCAGATTTCCTTATCCTTGATTCACACCAAAAGAGGTCAAGAAAGCCAGACACCTGTTTTAGCTGATTTATCATTATTGGATGCTGTACATTGGATTCCTACAAAGTGTGTGGTCAAATGCTTTTGATTTAAATACATTTTGTATATGTTGTGAATGTTGGAAGCCGGTTTTGGTTCCCTGCTTCAATGCACATTGTACATTCAGTGTGAGTCTTCAATGCACAATGCACGTTGCAAGCATAGACAGCTTCAAGAGGGGATTGGATAAACATCTGGAGCAGAGGTCCATCAGTGGCTGTCAGCCACAGCGTATTGTTGGAACTCTCTGTCTGGGGCAAGTGATGATCTGTATTCTTGGTGGTTGAGGGGGGCCATAGTGGGAGGGCTTCTAGTGTCCTGGCCCCACTGATGGACCTCCTGCCTGGATTTTTATGCCACTGTGTGACACAAAGTGTTGGACTGGATGGGCCATTGGCCTGATCCAACATGGCTTCTCTTACGTTCTTATTCTGTGAAGCGTTAAGAACAGTTACACACTTTGTTTCTTAACATATCACAGTTTTATTATTGGAAAATTACAACACGTACAGACTTGCATTTAAAGATACATGCTGCCTTTTCTTGTACTGTTGCACTTTCCAAACCATGTCTAATCCTGTGATTGTTACCCCCTGGAGACTGGCGACCCTAGGACCTGTCTGTCGCCATTGAGAGAATGCAAAGGACCACAGAGGGGACTGAGGCCAGCATAGCAGGGGGGGAGGGGGGG
The DNA here is from genome assembly GCF_032191835.1 of Heteronotia binoei. Taxonomy (NCBI): domain Eukaryota; kingdom Metazoa; phylum Chordata; class Lepidosauria; order Squamata; family Gekkonidae; genus Heteronotia; species Heteronotia binoei. Next base: position 7,947,192 of record NC_083228.1, read on the forward strand.
GAGGGGACGGGGAGATGGCTGACCTTATAAAAGCTGAGGGACATAAATGAAGTTTTGGATGATTGAAAACAACCTTTCATTCACCCAAGGGTAGAATTCTAGCAGGAGCTTTTTTGCATATTAGGCCACACACCCCTGATGTAGCCAATCCTCCAAGAGCTTACAAAAAAGAGCCTTGTAAGCTCTTGGGGGGTTGGCTATATCAGGGGTGTGTGGCCTAATATGCAAAGGCACTCCTGCTAGAATTCTACTCCTGCATTCACCCATCATTCTCCCTCATTGTTCTCCTCTCCATTTTATCCTCACAACAAGCTTGTGAGGTAGGCTAGGCTGAGAGGGTTGACTGGCTCTCAGGGTCACCCAGTGATCTTCTCTAGCACAGGTAGGCATTTGAACCCAGGTGTTCCAGACACTGTTCTGACCCGGACACTTTTAACTGCTGCACCACATCGGCTCACTTTAAAAAAAAAACCCTCACTTCTCCAGGTCACTCTGACCTCTCTATTCAGGCAGGGGGGAATATTTCGGACCTTCCTCCATACTATGGATTCTAGGCACCCCCTGCTTGCTGGGAAAAGCTGCGTAGCTGAAATCTAAACCCAGATTAACTTTTAAAAAACTCTCAGAAGAAATCGGGAATTTACAAAAATCAAATGAGTCGGTATTCATGCACAGGCGCTTCAGGTATGTCGTCCTATCATTTTGTAGACCCTGTAAAGTAGGTAGAGTTGCCAGGTCTGTGTTGGAAAACACCTGGAGATTTTTGGGGTGGATCGGGGAGAGGGCGGGCTCCAAGGCCCTAGAGTCCACTCTCCAAAGCAGCCGTTTTCTCCAGGGGAGCTGATCTCTGCCGGCTGGAGATCAGTTGTAAAAGTGGGAGATCTCCAGGTCCCACCTGGAGGCTGGCAACTCAAAAAGTAGGCCTGTGTTTTCATCCTCGTGTTACAGACGGGTTGCTGAAAGAGAGGCTTCTCTTTGGCTCCTGTGTGTGTGTAGATTTGAATTGGGGACCTCCCAGTTTAGGGGTATTAACCCCAGGCTGGAAAAAATCCTGGAGATTTTGGGAGTGGTGCCGGGGGGGGGGCAGGGTTTGGGTCAGGGAAGGACGTCAGCAAGGTATAATGCTAGAGAGTCCACTCTCCAAAGCAGCCATTTCCCCCCCCTGGGAAGCTGATTTCTTCTGTCTGGAGGTCAGCTGTCATTCTTGGCGATCTCCATAAGGGGATAAAAATATTTATTCCAGGGATGGCCAAACCGCAGCTCAGGAGCTCTTTCACACAACGTTGTGTGGCTCTCAAAGCCCCATTGCCCTGTTGGCCGGCTCGGAAAGGGCATTTTCCTCTTCTCCAAGTCAAGGTAGCCAGGGGCTTGGAGAATGCATTTAAAGTTAAAGTTGCTTTCTTTCCACCTCCACCTTCCCCCCTCCCTCACCATCTATTCCTTCCTTCCTGCCTTCCTCCCCTCCCTCCTTCCCTCCCTCTCTCACTCTCCATTTGGTGGAGAGACAGTTTGGTGTAGTGATTAAGTGTGCAGACTCTGACTGGGTTTGATTCCCCAATTCTCCACTTGCAGCTGCTGGAATGGCCTTGGGGTCAGCCAGAGCTCTCATAAGAGTTGTCCTTGAAATGGCAGCTGCTGTAAGAGCTCTCTCAGCCCCCACCTACTTCACAGGGTGTCTGTTGTGGGGCGGGGTGGGGGAGGTAAAGGAGACTGTGACCGCTCTAAGACTCTGAGATTCAGAATATAGGGTGGGATATAAAACCAATATCTTCTTCTTCTCCTCTCCCCCCCACTCCCTCCCTCCCTTCTTTCCTGCTGGAATAACCTTGGGTCAGCCATAGGTCTCATAGGAGTTGTCCTTGAATTGGCAGCTGCTGTAAGAGCTTTCTCAGCCCCACCTACTTCACAGGGTGTCTGTAGAGGGGGGGGGAGGTAAAGGAGATTGTGACCACTCTGAGATTCCTTCCTTCCTTCCTTCCTTCCTTCCTTCCTTCCTTCCTTCCTTCCTTCCTTCCTTCCTTCCTTCCTTCCTTCCTCCCTTCCCTCCCTCCCTCCTTCCCTTCCTTCCTTCCTTCCTTCCTCCCTTCCCCTCGTTCCCTCCTTCCCTCCCTCCCTCCCTTCCTTCCCTCCCTCCCTTCCTTCCCTCCCTCCCTTCCCTCCTTCCTTCCCTCCCTTCCTCCCTCCCTCCCTCCCTCCCTTCCTTCCTTCCTTCCTTCCTTCCTTCCTTCCTTCCTTCCTTCCTTCCTTCCTTCCTTCCTTCCTTCCTTCCTTCCTTCCTTCCTTCCTTCCCTCCCTTCCCTCCCTTCCCTCCCTCCCTCCCTCCCTCCCTCCCTCCCTCCCTCCCTTCCTTCCTTCCTTCCTTCCTTCCTTCCTTCCTTCCTTCCTTCCAACTGAAACGTCTGATGGTTGTTCCTTGTGGCTCTCAAACATCTGACATTTATTTTCTGTGGCCCTTACGTTAAACAAGTTTGGGTACCCCTGATTTATACTATTAAACGTGCCGCATGTGATAGTGAGGAGGATGTAGTGTCAAGCATGGCGAATTTCCATTGATAATTGCTTGTTGTCGGGCCCTCCATAACCCTGGTCTGTGAAGTATCATGGAGGACCTAGCTTTGTTATTCTTTCCCCTCCCCCTTCCTGCTTTATTGCTTACAAAGTAGAAGTAGTGAGAAACGAAACTAAGTTAAGAAGAAGTAATCAGCACCTTCCCATACATTCCTGAAAGGGAGTGCGACACATCTGGGGAAAGCAAGGACAGAGTCCTGATAACCTTATGGGAATGTAGACATTTATGATAGTTTATGTGTGTGAGCTATCCCTCACCCCCACCCTTAGGAATCCTTTTGAAGTAAGCCTTAAAAGTATTGTTTCAATGTATTGGCAGCATCACTCTCAAGAATCTGTTACCCAGAAAGTATCGGTCTATCAATAAACGTAGTCTTTGTGTCAACTTCGACTCGTCATTGAACCCGCATGCTTGACATGTAGTTCTGCTGATCCTTTGCTCCTTACAGGTTTGTGATGGAACTTCCACTTTTGCCGAAGAGTTTCTGGTCGAGTGATAACAAATTTCTGCACCCGCCCTTTCCAGATGCCCTGGTCACCGTCCACACCACACAAGAAATTGCCAAGGAAACTATTCTGGGGCCCTGCCAGCTCCAAGACACCAAGCTGGACACAGTGGCTTTCATTGCGCTCAAGTGCTCGGAGAGGAGGAACATTCAGTACATTGTCAAGGTAGGAGAATGGGCAGGAGAGCCTCAAGATCTCCACGCACAGCGGTGGGGACTTCCAAATAGGGTTGCCAAGTCCAATTCAAGAAATATCTGGGGACTTTGGAGTGGAGCCAGGAGACTTTGGGGGTGGAGCCAGGAACTAGGTTGTGACAAGCACAACTGAACTCCAAAGGGAGTTCTGACTATCACATTTAAAGGGACTGTACGCTATTTAAATGCCTTCCCTCCATTGGAAATGATGAAAGAGAGGGGCACCTTCTTTGGGGGCTCACAGAATTGGACCCCCTGGTCCAATCTTTTTGAAATTTGGAAGGTGTTTTGAGGAGAGGCATCAGATGCTATGCTGCAGATTTGGTGCCTCTATCCCAAAAAACAAGCCCTGGATACCTACAGATGAATTTTCTATTATACCCTATTGGAATCTGTCTCCATAGGGAATAATGGAGTGCCCAGCAGACATTTCCCTCCCCCACCCACTTTCTGATGACCCTGTAGCGGGGGGGGGGGGGGGGTAGGGCCTCCAAACCCGGGGATTCCCTGCCTCAAACTGGGGATTAAGCAACAGAAAAAAGTCACGTGGAGGCGACTGGAAAGAGAGTAACAGCTATGTGCACCAAGTACCTCTTATCCAATATCCAAAAAGTTCCATGAAGAATGCCTTCTCCAAAAACATATTTAAAAAATCCAATTTCTTTACTGGTAGCAAAAATTTATAGAAACATCTGGATTTGCACAACGTATGCAGAGGATACTTAAAATTAATTTCCAAGTACCGACACCAGCTTCCAGGCATAACCAGTCTGTATTCCTGTTTCGCATTAGTGCTTTATCCAAGCTACAGTTTTGTGCCACTAGTTTGCTTTAGTCTTCAGACTAATGTTCCGTTCTTGTCACATTTCCTCCAGCAATTACTGATCATCAGGCCACAGAGGTTCATGCCCCCCCTGGAGAAAATGGCCACGTTGGAGGGTGGACTGTTTGACATACGCCATGCTAAGCACCCCCCACCACAAACCCTGACCTCTTTAGGCTTCATTCCCCACATTTCTAGGTTTCCCACAACCCAGACCTCGTGACCCCCAGCTCAGCCTATGCCTTCACGGAGGCTATGAGTAGCAGGGCTTTTTTGGTAGAAGAAGCCCAGCAGGAACTCATTTGCATATTAGGCCACACCCCCTGGTGTCACCACTGTTCCACACAGGGCTTTTTGTGGGGAAAGCCCAGCAGGAGTTCATTGGCATATTAGGCCACACCCCCTGATGCCGCCATTGTTTCGCACAGGACTTTTTGTGGGGAAAGCCCAGCAGGAGTTCATTTGCATATTAGGCCACACCCCCTGTTGCCTCCATTGTTTCGCACAGGGCTTTTTGTGGGGAAAGCCCAGCAGGAGTTCATTGGCATATTAGGCCACACCCCCTGATGCCGCCATTGTTTCGCACAGGACTTTGTGTGGGGAAAGCCCAGCAGGAGTTCATTGGCATATTAGGCCACACCCCCTGATGCCGCCATTGTTTCGCACAGGGCTTTTTGTGGGGAAAGCCCAGCAGGAGTTCATTTGCATATTAGGCCACACCCCCTGTTGCCTCCATTGTTTCGCACAGGGCTTTTTGTGGGAAAGCCCAGCAGGAGTTCGTTGGCATATTAGCCACACCCCCTGATGCCGCCATTGTTTCGCACAAGGCTTTTTGTGGGGAAAGCCCAGCAGGAGTTCGTTGGCATATTAGGCCACACCCCCTGCTGCCAAGCCCGCCTGAACAGCGTTCCTGGGCGTTCCTACTCCATAAAAAGCCCTGCTATCCTTCTTCAAGGGACAGTCTCGTCATATTCATAGATTGAAGTACCAAAATTTCCTGGCTTCCTTGTATTTTTGTTTGATTTTATATATTTATTTATGGAACTAAATAAATATATCTAATTATGAACGTGACTGAATGCTGACGGGTAGAAATTGGTAGAGGTGTTCCATAAATAAATACATAAAATCAGATTAAAAATACAAGGAAGCCTTCCAGGAGTTCCTAGAGCTACCTGACGTCACATTTTCCCCAGAAGTGACGTTGCAGCACACACAACATGGTGGCCCTCCTGTGGCCCTCACCCTGAAGTTCCCACCAGTCGCCACCCATGGCTTGGCAGCTCTACCTCACATTGACCTTGAGGCAGAGACTGGAAGATATTGGATTTATATCCCGCCCTCCACTCCGAAGAGTCTCAGAGCGGCTCACAATCTCCTTTACCTTCCTCCCCCACAACAGACACCCTGTGAGGTAGATGAAGATACTGGATTTATATCCCGCCCTCCACTCTGAAGAGTCTCAGAGCGGCTCACAATCTCCTTTACCTTCCTCCCCCACAACAGACACCCTGTGAGGTAGATGAAGATATTGGATTTATATCCCGCCCTCCACTCCGAAGAGTCTCAGAGCGGCTCACAATCTCCTTTCCCTTCCTCCCCCACAACAGACACCCTGTGAGGTAGATGAAGATATTGGATTTATATCCCGCCCTCCACTCCGAAGAGTCTCAGAGGTCTCACAATCTCCTTTCCCTTCCTCCCCCACAACAGACACCCTGTGAGGTAGATGAAGATATTGGATTTATATCCCGCCCTCCACTCCAAAGAGTCTCAGAGCGGCTCACAATCTCCTTTCCCTTTCTCCCCCACAACAGACACCCTGTGAGGTAGATGAAGATATTGGATTTATATCCCGCCCTCCACTCCAAAGAGTCTCAGAGCGGCTCACAATCTCCTTTCCCTTCCTCCCCCACAACAGGCCCCCTGTGAGGTAGAAGAAGATATTGGATTTATATCCCGCCCTCCACTCCGAAGAGTCTCAGAGCGGCTCACAATCTCCTTTCCCTTCCTCCCCCACAACAGACACCCTGTGAGGTGGGTGAGGCTGGAGAGGGCTCTCACAGCAGCTGCCTTTCAAGGACAACCTCTGCCAGAGCTATGGCTGACCCAAGGCCATGCTAGCAGGTGCAAGTGGAGGAAGGGGGAATCAAACCCGGTTCTCCCAGATAAGAGTCCGCATACTTAACCACTACACCAAACTGGCTCTACACCAAATTGACTCACTACACCAAACAGACTCGGAATCAAATCCAGTTTGTGGAAGAAGTAACAGCTATAGCCCTTAACACGGCAGTGCTCATCCAAAGCAGGCTTTGCCAGTGAGACACCTCCAGAGTAGATTTATTCGGGGGCGCAATTCTAGCAGGAGCTCCTTTGCATAGTAGGCCACACACCCCTGATGTAGCCAGTCCTCCAAGAACTTATGAAAAAGAGTCTTGCAAGCTCTTGGGGGACTGGCTACATCAAGGGTGTGTGGCCTAATATGCAAAGGAGCTCCTGCTAGAATTCTACCCCTATATTTATTCATTTAGTTATACCCTCCATTTCTCCCCAGCGTGGATTCAGTACCGCTCATGACATTCTACTTCCTCCATTTTCTCCTCACGACAACCCTGTGAGGTAGGTGAGGCTGAGAGTTTGCGACTGGCCCAAGGTCCATAAATAAATGTATAAAATCAAATTAAAAACACAAGGAAGCCTTCCAGGAGTTCCTAGCGCTTCCTTGGCAGAGCGTGGATTGGAACCCATATTCCCCCATATCCTAATCCAGCACTGTAACGTCTACACCAGGCTGCCTCTGCTTTCTGCCTGACAGGTCGACGTCACGGCCGTGCCAAGCCCCAGCGGGTTTCCTTGGATGAGGTTGGTCCAGGCCGCCGCCAACAAGAAACAGCAGAACCTCGAAGCTTACTTGAGCAAACGGGCAGCTGTACTATCGGCCCACCAGGCCCATATGCAGGAATGAGGAGCTGCTGGTTTGGTACGACGAGGAACTTTCCCAGCTTCTGGGGTTCGGAGAGATTCAAGCCGGCAGGCAGCTCCAGAGCGGTGAGTGGGGACAGTTTCACCTGTGAGTGCACAAGGTTGCCAGTTCCAGGATGGGAGATTCCTGAAGATTTGGGGTGTGCAGCCTGGGGAAGGGTGGGACTTCCATACCCCCAAGCAGCCATTTTCTCCTTGGGGAGACTCTTTGTATGTAATTTCCTAACGAAGGACTCCAGAAACCTATAAATCAGGGGTGGCCAGCGGTAGCTCTCCAGATGTTTTTTGCCTACAACTCCCATCAGCCCCAGCCAGCATGGCTATGCTGCTGGGGCCGATGGGAGTCATAGGGAAAAAGCATCTGGAGAGCTACTGTTGGCCACCCCTGCTATAAATTACCAGTCATGTTCCGCTGCACTGTTTCAGATACACAAACGGAGGTTCTTAGACAGAGACTGGTTTCGCACTAGGCTTGTTCCGGTGGAGAGCCTTTTTTGCTCCTGGTGTTCTCTCAGACTGATTTCGCACTCACCTCCCACTGCTCTCACGTTCGTCTTCTCAGCGCGGCGTCCTTCCGATTTCCCACTCTCTGCCCCGGGGCTGCAGCTAGCGTGGGCGTTTTTGCGCAGCAAACGGAAACCGCTAAAAACCAGTTTCTGTTTGCTGTGCTTAAATGCCAATCCTTGCTGCAGCCCCAGGGCAGAGAGTGGGGAATCGGAAGGATGCCGCGCTGAGAAGACAAACTTGAGAGCGGTGTAAGGTGAGTGCGAAATCGGTCGGAGAGAACGCCAGGAGCAAAAAGGCTCTCCACCTGGAACAAGCCCTAGTATGGTTGCCAAGTCCAATTCAAGAAATATCTGGGTACTTTGGGGGTGGAGCCAGGAGACTTTGGGGGTGGAGCCAGGAGGCATTAGGGGTGGAGCCAAGATTAAGGCTGTGACAAGCATAATTGAACTCCAAAGGGAATTCTGGCCATCACATTTAAGGGGACGGCACACCTTTTCAATTCCTTCCTTCCATAGGAAATAATGAAACATAGGGGCACCCTCTTTTGGGGCTCATAGAATTGGACCCCCTGGTCCAATCTTTTGAAACTTGGGGGGTATTTTGGGGAGAGGCACTAGATGCAATACTGAAAATATGGTGCCTCTACTCCAAAAAACAGCCCACCCCAGAGCCCCAGATACCCGCAGATCAATTCTCCATGATTTTCTATGGGAATAAATCTCCATAGGGAATAATAGAGTTCCCAGCAGACATTTCCCTCCCCTCCACCCACTTTCTGAGGACCCTGAAATGGGGGGAGGGTCTCCAAATGGGGGGGATCCCCTGCCCCCACCTGGGGATTGGCAACCCTAAGCCCTAGTGCGAAATTGGTATGGCTGTTTTGTTGGTCTCTTGATCCAAATGTCGATGTTGTGTGGCTGGGACTTGTATCGGCCACCTTTAACCAGTTCCCACCTTCCTTCTCAGAGCTGTGTTGTCCGAGCTGCAAGCGAGTCTTCCGCGGGGAGCACGCCTACGTCTCTCACGCCCGCTTCTTCTGCTGCCCAGAGAATAGCGCCCAGCTCTGGAGAAGCCTCTGCGCCCCCAAGACCGCGAGGAGGAGATCGGCGGAACAGCCCACCAACTTCCACAGCTTGGCCAGGGACCTTGAGGTCAAAATGGCCGCTTGGAAAGACGACGATGGCCACGCGGCTGGGGAGAGGAGAGCAAATGTCAGCGAAATGGAGGGCGGCCAAGGGAAGAAGACGGTCCTGTGGGAGAAGACAAACTGCCTCTATCCGGAACAGCACGGCGGGAGCAGGGAGGGAGGCGCGGGGCAGCAGCCGTCAGCCGGAGCTCTCTGGACTTTCGTTACAGGGAAACCGGTTTTCCTTAAGAAGGACGCTCTGGAGGAGAAAGACAGTGCTTTTACGGAAGTGAGGCAGACGAAAGAGAAGCCGAAAGCTGGGGAGGCCCACGAGGCGCAGCAGCGGGCCGGGGCAGCTCTCTCTGGCAAGGAGCAGTCTCTCAGCCACCCCGTGCCAAGTTCCCCCAGAAGCGCGTTCTCGTTGGTTTGGCCTGCCAGGATAGCCGGGGAGCCCAAGAGCGCGTTCCGGAAGCCGACCAAGCGCTCGTTGGACAGGAAGCCTGCGGCTGCTCCTCGTGACGAGAGCGGTCTGGCGAAAGGCCCGGGGAAGCTACTGGGATGCGTTGGCGCCGCCAATGTCACGCGATATAGCAGCTTCGTCGCTTCCAAGGTCTTTGCGAGCGAGTTAGGTAGCTCTCCGTTGCTGCAGGGCGGTCCTTTCCCTTGCGCTTCCGGACTGTGGCCCCGACTAACCGGAGGACAGATCCTGACCGTGCCCACCTCGGGCTCCCGCTCTGCTTCTTTGGCTGTCTTGCCCCCCACCTTCGCCTCCTTCGGGGTGGCGGCCCAGAACTGGTGCGCCAAGTGCAACCTCTCCTTCCGCATGACCTCCGACCTCGTGTTCCACATGCGCTCCCATCACAAAAAGGAGGGCGCGTCCCCCGAGTCCCAGAGCAAAAGGAGGAGGGAGGAGAAGCTGACCTGCCCCGTCTGCCAGGAATACTTCCGGGAACGGCATCATTTATCACGGCACATGACTTCCCATAATTAGTTCCAGAAGGGGGCGCTGTGGCGAGTCGACGGCGGAGAACTGAAAGGGAAAGGCAGGCCCCCTGCAGGGCTTGTGTTGTAGCAGGAACTCCTTTGCATATCAGGCCACACACCCCTGATGGAGCCGATCCCTCAAGACAGGGGTGTCAAACTCATTTGTTATGAGGGCCGAATCTGACATAAATGAAACCTTGTTGGGGCGGTAGCAGAGATATAAACTTTATCAACGACGCAGACAAACACAATTAAAGGGTTTTTTTAAAAAAAAAAACTTTAAGCATGCTTAAAAATTAGCACTCATTGATCTTAATTTACAGGTGTTTTATTTGTATCTCTCCCGTGGGATCCAGGGAACTGGGCAAAGGAAGCTCTGGCTCTTTCCTTCCTTCCCTAGGGGACCAGGAGGGGGAGGAGCCTCAGCCAATAGAAGGAAGAGAGGCCTGGCTCAGTAGCTCTGCTGTGCAATTGAGAGAGCCTGGCAAAACAAGCTCTGATTCCCACTCCCTTCCGCCCCAAGAAAGGAGCCTCAGCCAATGGAGAAAACAGAGGCTTTGCTTTGTAGCTCCTGTGCAATTGAGCAAGCAGAGCAAGCTGTGATGCGGAAGGAAGAAAGAGAGAGGGAGAAGGAAGCAGATGACAGCAAATTGCTCGGAGGCCTGATAGGAGCCCTCCAGGGGCCTAATTTGGCCCCCAGGCTGCACGTTCAACACCCCTGGCTTCCAGGGCTCTCCGTACAGGGCCTCCTGTAAGCTCCAGGAGGATTGGCTACATCAGAGGGTGTGGCCTAACATGCAAAGGAGCTCCTGCTCCAAAAAAAAGCCCTGAAAGGTGAGCAGCATTTATTCCAGCATGAGAGAGAGCTCACTTCTTCAGATGCTGTGAGGCAGAAGTCATATTCCATGTTTTTCTAAGAAAAATTGTAGGGGCGGCAGTGAAAGTCTGATGAGAATCCCATCATAAAACTCCCAGGTGTGATTCTCAGTGTAAAAGACTGGAACAGATGAGGTTGTGGTGGATGATGAGAAAGGTCAGGGGTTCCAGACTCCAGTCAGGCACACGGTAACAAGCCTGAGCCAAAGAGCCCGGGCGATCCCCATCTTGACAGATCTCGGAAGCTGAGCAGAGTCAGCCCCGGTTAGTACTTGGATGGGCGACCACCAAGGAAGCCCAGGGTTGCAAAGGAAGACAGTGGCGAAAATCTCTTGCCTTGAAAACTGTACAAGGTCCCTGTAAGTTGGCTGCAACGACCGCACTTTCCACCACAGACCCTTTACTCGGAGGTTGCTTTGTAGAAAAATAGGTGGTGGAGCTCATTACCATAACTCATTTGCATATGCCACCTCCCACCTCCCACCAGCCAACAGCAACCCGACACAAGAAAGGAGAGCCCTGGGCGAGCGAGGCCTGCTTCGGCCGGCTAGAGATCCAGCCAGCCCAAGCAGGCTTCACTCACCTGGGGCTCTCCTTGGCTGCCCCCCCCCTTCCCAGTCAAAAGGCCAGCAAGCCACCCGCCACCCAAAAGCACATCAGAAGTGGAGAAAGGGTGGCGCGGGCTTCTCCAGGGGTTAATGAGGGCTGCTGGGGGTGTGGCTGACTGGCTGCCCGCTCTCCTAATCCAGGGATTGTTATGCAGCTGCACCTGCTATTCAATGGACAAGATAGGTAGGGAGGAGGAGGGGGAACCCTCAGAAAGGTTCAGGAGCTGCACCCCTATGAGCTCCTGCTGAATTCAAGGCCTGCCTTTACTGATTACTGACCTTTTTTTAATGCTTCCAACTGCTTCTTCCTGGTTAGTTGTATTTATCCTGCTTTATCATACCGTGTTTATTTCTACCCCGTGAAATGCTGGAACCTCTGACCTCTCTGCCTATCCATAATGTGTAGCAACCTAATCCATGTTGCTCTCTTACATGGCTGGAAATATTTTACTCCCTTACCCAGCTGAAATCGCACCTGAAAAATGTATTCGTGTGAAGCTTCTGTCTGTTGGAGCTCCTCTCCCCCCCCCTTCAGCAATCTACCATATAAAGTCTGCAAAATGGATTTCCTTCCAGGAGGCATCCGAAGACATGAGCTTCTGACTCATAAACGCTGGAGCTGGAAAAAATGTTGTTACTCTTTAAGGCGCTCCCGGCCTTCGTTTTAATTTCCCTTAATTAGGCCAATGGTTGTGCAATGGCAGAGGAATAGAGTCATCTGGCTTTGGCGCACACATGAAGTTACCTTCTAGGGGTCTTAGCGGATCATACGCTGAACATGAGTCAACAGTGTGATGCGGTGGCTAAAAAGGCAAATGCAATTTTGGGCTGCAGTCTAGTGTCCAGATCACGTGATGTGATGGTATCGCTTTACTCTGCTCTGGTAAGACCTCACCTGTAGTCTTGTGTTCAGTTTTGGGCGCCACATTTTAAGAAGGATATAGACAAGCTGGAACAGGTCCAGAGGAGGGCAACAAAAATGGCGAGGGGTCTGGAGACCAAGTCCTATGAGGAAAGGTTGAAGGAGCTGGGCATGTTTAGCCGGGAGAGGAGGAGGCTGAGAGGTGATAGGATCACCATCTTCAAGTACTTGAAGAGATGTCATAGAGAGGATGGTGCAGAATTGGCCCCAGAAGGTAGGACCAGAACCAGTGGGTTGAAATTAAATCAGAAGAGTTTCTAGCTCACCATTAGGAAGAACTTCCTGACCATTAGAGCGGTTCCTCAGTGGAACAGGCTTCCTTGGGAGGTGGTGGGCTCTCTTTCCTTGGAGGTTTTTAAACAGAGGCTAGATGGCCATCTGACAGAAATGAAAATCCTGTGAATTTAGGGGGAGGTTCCCTGAATTGTGCAGGGGGTTGGACTAGATGACCCTGGAGATCCCTTCCAACTCTATGGTTCTATTGACTTAGACCCTTGGTCCATCATAGTCAGTATTGTCTGTTCAGCTTGGCAGCAGCTCTCCAAGAGCTCTCCAACTGGAGTCTTCCACCTCACCCACTGCCTGGCCTTTTTAGCTGGAGATGCCGGGGATTGAACCTGGGACCTTCTGCATGCCAAATTGATGCTCTACTGCTGAGCTGTGACCCCTCTCCTTCCACTTTCCTCCTAGATTTGAACAAACCTCTGTCGAGAGGCAGGGCATTCTGTCATTTCTATTGTATCAGAACCATCATTGCGGGAGCTCATGCCAGCTAGATCATCCTGGAAACCAAACCCTGTGGATGCATTTCTAAAGAAATAATAATAAAAATGAACTGAATTGAAGTTACATTGTCAATTTGTAAAGGGTTGCTAAAGACCTGTATTGGACACACTGATGTTAAGTATAAACGCTTAACCTGTCAGGCATCAACCTCAGAAGAAGTCTGCAGATTTATACCCCACCCTTCTCTCTGAATCAGTCTCAGATCTAGGGTTGCCACGTCCTCTTCATCCCCCAACGGATCAGCCCTACTCAGAGCAGCTCACAGTCTCCTTCTTCCCTCACAACAGACACCCTGTGAGATAGGTGGTGCTGAGAGAGCTCTCCCAGAAGCTGCCCTTTCAAGGACAACTCCTGCAAGAGCTACAGCTGACTCAAGGCCATTCCAGCAGCTGCAAGTGGAGGAGTGGGGAATCAAACCCGGTTCTTCCAGATAAGAGTCTGCACACTTCTCCACTACACCAAACTGGCTCTCTCAGGATGACCCATCCTTTGAAAAGGATTGGGCAGCTGAGGGTTTGTGTAGATATTGTCTTCTCAGGTGTTTTGACCTAGAGGGCAAAGTCACATCAGATATCAGAATCTATGAAAGGTCAACCTTTGTTACTGCTGGAATGGGAGACCGCCAAGGAAGTCCAGGGTTTCTACGCAGAGGCAGGCAACGGCAAACCACCTCAGTTCTTCTCTTGTCTTGAAAACTCTACAAGATTGTCATTCGTCAGCTGTAACTTGATGGCAGTTTCCACCAGTCTTCTTAGAGATGAGCAGGAGTCCCTTTCTTTGCCCATTTGGGACTTGCACATTTCCAGTTCCCTGTTGTGTTTTGGCCACCCACAACGACGGCTTTGGGTTGTGGGGGCTGGCTGGCTTTTTATATTGCTCCAAGCAAGTCTGAAGTAAGCAGGGCTTTATTTTGGTAGCAGGAACTCCTTTGCATATTAGGCCACACACCCCTGATGTAGCCAATCCTCCAAGAGCTTACAGGGCTCTTCGAACAGGGCCTACTGTAAGCTCCAGGAGGATTGGCTACATCAGGGGGGTGCGGTCTAATATGCAAAGGAGTTCCTGCTATTTAAAAAAAAGCCCTGGAAGTAAGTTTTAAAGGCAGGGACTTGATTACCACAGGAGGAGTACCCAACAGAGTCACAGGGCCCCCCAAATCCTCTCATGATAAAAGAACAGGAAAATCACTGAAACATAATCCTTATATTTTTGAATGGCTCAGAGTAGGAGAGATATATGAGCCTGAACTCCAAGCCCAGAGGTCCCTCCCCAACCTTTTTGAGCCTGTGGGTACATTTGGAATTCTGAAATGACTGCCACAAAATGGCTGCTGCAGGATGTGGGGCCTGCCACTGGTTTTTGGCGGTTTCCGTTTGCGCTGCAAAAGCGCCGGGACTTTCCGGCTCTTCTGGGTGCTCCGCGGCAATTAGTGTGAAATCCGCGCAGATCCTGCGCGGTGAAGCGGGTCATCACTGCTGATTAAGGTGAGTGCGAAAACGACCATTGTGTGGTTCGCAAAGCTTCCACGGCTCCAGTGGCCAGCTTGGAGAAGGCATTTGTCTCTTTAAATCACTTCTCCATGCCAAGCCAGTGGCTTGGAAAATGTATTTAAAGTTGCTTCATTTCCATCTCCCTCCCTCCCTCCCTCCCTCCCTCCTCCTTCCTTCCTTCCTTCCTTCCTTCCTTCCTTCCTTCCTTCCTTCCTTCCTTCCTTCCTTCCTTCCTTCCTTCCTTCCTTCCTTCCTTCCTTCCCTCCCTCCCTCCCTCCCTCCCTCCCTCCCTCCCTCCTTCCTTCCTTCCTTCCTCCCTCCCTCCCTCCCTCCCTCCTTCCTTCCTTCCTTCCTTCCTTCCTTCCTTCCTTCCTTCCTTCCTTCCTTCCTTCCTTCCCTCCTTCCTTCCTTCCTTCCTTCCTTCCTTCCTTCCTTCCTTCCTTCCTTCCTTCCTTCCTTCCTTCCTTCCTTCCTTATGGCTCTCAAACATCTGACGTTTATTCTACCTCTGACATTAAACAAGTTTGGCTGCCCCTGTTACATATAGTGGTTGGAATCCACTACAGGTCTCCAAACCAAGGAGTAGGAGTGCGCTTTCCAGAAACAAATTAATGAAAGTTTCAAGGTAGTGGCACTTAGTAATAAGGGGAAATTTGAACTCCCAATTAACTGGTTGAGAAACAAAGTCCATGGTTGAGTATGTGACAAGCAAACATCGTTTGTTCTTGATAAGTTTACATGATAAATAGCTGCTACATTGCAAGGTCCATATATTTAGTATATATATTGTCTTACTGGCTATTTAGCCTTGGAGAAACCATTGCATTGCTTGCCGCTGAATATATTTCACTGAGCTTATTAAAGTGTGCTTCTGCTTGAAGGGCTGTCATCTAGAGGATGCTGTGGAATTGTTTTCTGTGGCCCCAGAAGGTAGGACCAGAACCAATGGGTGAAATTAAATCAAAAGAGTTCCCGGCTTAACATTAGGAAGAACTTCCTGACTGTTAGAGCAGTTCCTCAGTGGAACAGGCTTCCTCTGGAGGTGGTGGGCTCTCCTTCCCTGGAGGTTTTTAAACAGAGGCTAGATGGCCATCTGACAGCAATGAAGATCCTGTGAATTTAGGGGGCGGTATTTGTGAATTTCCCTCATTGTGCAGGGTTGGACTAGATGACCCATAAGAACATAAGAGAAGCCATGTTAGATCAGGCCAATGGCCCATCCAGTTCAACATTCTGTGTCACACAGCGGCCAAATAAATAAATAAATATATATACACACACACACACACACACACACACTGTGGCTAATAGTCACTGATGGACCGCTGCTCCATATTTTTATCTAACCTCCTCTTGAAGGTGGCTATGCTTATGGCCGCCACCACCTCCTGTGGCAGTGAATTCCACATGTTAATCACCCTTTGGGTGAAGAAGTACTTCCTTTTATCCGTTTTAACCTTTCTGCTCAGCAATTTCATGGAATGCCCACGAGTTCTTGTATTGTGAGAAAGGGAGAAAAGTATTTCTTTCTCTACTTTCTCCATCCCATGCGTTATCTTGTAAACCTCTATCATGTCACCCGGCAGTCGGCGTTTTTCCAAGCTAAAGAGCCCTAAGCGTTTCAACCTTTCTTCATAGGGACCCTAGAGGTCCCTTCCAACTCTATGATGTTATGATTCTACTTTGGTTTCTCTGTTGCCATGTCTTTGGAGCTTGCCCAGACATCCTTTTTTTTGTTATCTAATCTACCGTAGTTTTTTTGTGGGGGGGGGGAGTAGTCAGCATTGTTGCCCTCCCCCCTTTTTAAGGCCACTAAACCTGGAATATCCACAACTGTTCCACTCCGACATGATAATGCAGCAGAATCTCCATTGCGCTTGAGATTCCAACCCGCCTGCTTCCAGACTGGGATTCCCAGCTGTGTCTTCAGTATCCCTTTCTGGGGGCGAGGGGTGTATGTGCGCCTTTCTCAGTATCCTTCCCTGCATTACTCCACATGGCTGATGTTGACAGTGCCGCCGCCGCTGAACGACCAGCCTGCCCTCTGCTGCATCATGCTCCTGTGCACCCATTGGGACGAGTGGTCAGAGGGCACCCTAGGGTGCGGGCCGAGTTCTAATCTAGCCAGCTCTGGATTGGGAAATACCTCAGCTGAACCTTGCCTTCTGGTCCACATTTTCTCAGATGAGAACCGAACCTGTGATTCCCATTTGTGGTGCAAGATGGGGGAAGGGGGGGGGTCTTTCCCCTTAGAGCTCTCAAGGAGCTGATGGGACTACCTCAGGGGCTGCCTCTCTGCCCTCCCTGGCCTGGCAGAAAACTTACCCCCACCCCTTGCTCAGAAGGACCCAAATCCTTGGGCAGGAATCTCTTGGGCTGCTCTGTCAGTGTCTTCCCTGTGGAGTGAGCCATGGGGCTCGGGAATGCTGTGGCAGAGAGAGAGAGAGAGTGCCTTTCCTGGCCAAAAAGAACGTGGCTGTAGGTGGGTACCTGAATCTACGTCAACCACACTTCCCCGAGCACTTTCCCAGTCACTCCACAGGGCTCCTTCCTTCCTTTTGTTCCCTCCCATAGTATATTCTGCATGAGGGTGGCAGTGTCTTGGCTTCAGGGGGTGTGTGTGTGTTGGTTGGTTGTCCTTACCTACTTGTCACCAAGGTTTTAGTGGTTGTCAGTGGGGTTGCTAAGGGCTCCGTTGCATGCGCTGTACTCTGATTCTTGCTGAGGGGGGTGTTCCTGTCCATTATTCCCTCTCCACAAAGTGAGCACGGGATATCACCCTGCTTCAGACTCCGCAGGTCAGTTTCCCTGGAGGAAATGGCAGCGCTGAGCAGGGGACTCTCTGGCATCCTGTCCCCGCTGAGCTCCCTCCCCAGCTTCTGCCTCCAGATCTCCAGGAATTTACCAACCTGGATGCTTTAGCAACCCTGGCCCCCGACAGCCTTGGAGGAGTGAAGAGCCAAGGACGTGCCGTCAGGTGGCAGCCAACTTACTTGGGTTGTCAACTCTGGGTTAAGAAATACCTGGAGATTTAAGGAATGGAGTCCGGAGAGGGTGAAGTTTGGAGAGGAGAGAAACCTCAGGAGAGATGTGAAGCCAGAGAGTCCACCCTCCAAAGCTGCCATTTTCTCCAGGGGAACTGATCTCTTGTCTGGAGATCAATTGTAATTCCAGGAGATCGCCAGGCCTCACCTGGAGGTTAGCAACCCTAAAATGGAAGCTTGGGCATGGAAGGTGTACTTCCACTGAGCCCAGTTCTGACATCTTTGTGCCTTCTTGCTTGGGCAGAAAGAAGATTGAATTACAGAACACCACGCGGAAACAGGAAACTTCTTTATTCACGCGCTCAGCCGGGAACGCCCCGCCCCACCCCATAGTTCTCTTTGCACAACACAGAACATTCCCACAACTCTGAATGCAAGCGAAGAGGGGACAGACCAGGCTATGTTAGTGATGGTGCTCCAGGTCAAGAAGAGAGATTTCCGCCTCCTAGAGGAAGCCAGTTGGGTACCTTTCTTCACTCATTCTCCTTTCCAGCATCTTCTTCTGTGTTCCCACCTTTTCTGGTGCCTCTCAGAAAGTCTAGTTGGGCTGGTGAAGGTGTGCATTGAGCATCTCCTTGGCTCGGATGAGGGCCACTTCGGTGGGAACGGCCAAGTGAGGACTTATTCCCACCCCCTCCCAGGTGCCGTCAATGGAAAGGACGGATCGGGATGCTGGGATGGTCACGTAGAGGTCGGTGCCGTCCACGTGGTACGTCAGAGGCGGGTGGCAGCCCCCGCTGGTCCTCTGCCCAATGATGTAGGCCCTGTTCAGCCTTTTCATGATGGACACAAATTCCTCTGCAGCGCCTGCAGTCACCGAGCTGGTGAGGATGACCAGGCCTTTCTGGAGACCGTATCTCACCCCTGGCAGAGAGAGGAAGGGAGGAGCAAGTTAGCAGGTCAGAACAGTTCTTCTCACCCAGGTGGAGCCGCCAGAAGAAAGTCTGTAGAAGATTGGACCAGACCCCACCCCACCCCCCACCACCATTGCATCGTGTTCATACTACTTGCTAAAAGTGGTTCGAACTCGCTGCAATCTTTGTCTGATAGGCTTGTCTGCCACACAGTTGTTCCTTCAGAGATTTGGAGATCTCCTGGAATTATAATGTAGGTATCTCCAGGCAACAGAAATCAGTTTCCCCAGAGGGAATGACAGCTTTGGACTCCTGAGGTCCTCCCCAAGCCCCACCCAGAGGGAATGACAGCATTATGCCCTCCTGAGGTCCTCCCCAAGCCCCACCCTCCACAGGCTCCACCCCCAAATTTCCAGGAATTTCCAAGTTTGTCAGATCTCCTCACCCATCTGGCGGGGGGATTTGGAAGGTATTCTTGGGGTGGACAAAGACGACGTGCGATGTCCCCTACTTTATGACATCACCCAGAAGTGACATCATTGCATCTGGGATGTCATGCAGGGAATGCTCTGGTTTTTGGGCAAACTCTATGGTTAAAGTGGGCACATGATGTCGCCAGCATGATGATGTCACTTCCAGGTGACTTTGTGCGGCAATGTCCCTATTTAGGGGAGGGCTTTCCCCTGCCGGCCAGCTGGTCCACTGTGGAGAGGAGCCCCCAAAACTGGGGCATTCCCCCACAGGAACCTCAGAGCTCACAGCCCTAGGAATTTCCCAACTCTTTAGCAGTAGGGCTGCCAACCTCTAGGTGGTGTGAAACCAGAGAGCTCGCGGGTATGAGTAAGGTATATAGACAAACACTCTGTGAGAGCTTTAACTGAGCCGCTTTCGTGGGAAGGGTGGGATATAAATCATAAATAAATAATATATATTGAAAACAATATTTTAAATCACAATATTTCCACATTAATTTGAAATTATTTCACAGTCCATTTTGCAATATACAATGTTTTTCTTCGTTTGTAGGACTCCCTGAAGTCCAATTCCCCAATGCAGGTGTGATTGCAGTTAAAAGGAATGTGAGGGCCAGAACTCTCTTTGGAGTTCAGTTGTGCTTGCCACAGCCTTGCTCCTTTAAGGAGTATAGCGAAACTATAAGATCTTAGCATACAGCTGTGTAAATAAAAAAAAATGCTAAGAGACACCATAAATTTTAAACAACAAAACAGTGTAATGTAGAGGTCAGTGGTGTCCTGACAGAGCTTGCGCATAGAACTTCAAATAGACAAGAGCGTGTAGCAAGACGACATTAACAGAAGACAGTTCAAAAGCAGTCTTTCCAATCACCAAGGAGTGACACTTTTCCAGTATTTAGTTCATGGAACTAAAGAAGCCCTTCCAAAGACATCTGTTCTAGATATCAAGACGTTTCATCCGTCTTGCTTCAGTTTGGAGGCTTATTTCTCACTGGAACCCAATCTTTACAATACATTCATAGGAGACCAACAAGGTTCAGAACACGTCTGTAACCATGCTCCACTTCCCAAAGTCCCCAGATATTTCCAGAGCTGGAGCTGGCAACCCTAAAAGGAGCAGTAGATTCAAGAGGCACAAAAGAAAGTATTCCTTCCCCAAGACACTATTAACTTAGGGAACTCACTGCCACTTTACAGGTTCTATATTAGACGGCTTTAAAGGAGAGCTGAACACATTCATGGAGGAGTGGAAATTCACTGATAGCGATTAGCCATGGGACTTCCAACTTCTGGGGCAGTACGCCTTTGAATACTGGCTGCTGGGATGCAACCTCCATGGACAGTGTATTGGTCTTCACCACTGTAGGAGATGGGATGCTGGGCTAGATGGACCATTGGCCTGGTCCCACAGGACTCTTCTTAGGTTTATAGCCTCTAGCTCTTCAATATTTTGATGGTTCCCAATCCCATTCAGATCTGTCTACTGTAGCGCCTGCTTGCTAGAGACTGGTTTTAGCATTTGATGAACTACCACCCTAGAGGCAGCCATCCATCCTGGATACCGAAAATATAGAATATAATTTTGATCACCTTTAAGCTGTGAATGGGTCCAGATGTCAGTCGTCGTATTGTTTGGTCGGTTGTATACTTTGTCC